>NC_136535.1:16393484-17795984 GCF_910591455.1 Pholis gunnellus
GAGAGAGAGAGAGAGAGAGAGAGAGAGAGAGAGAGAGAGAGAGAGAGAGAGAGAGGAGGAGAGAGAGGAGAGAGAGAGAGAGAGAGGAGAGGAGAGAGAGAAGAGAGAGAGAGAGAGAGAGAGAGAGAGAGAGGAGAGAGAGAGCGAGAGACGAGAGAGAGAGAGAGAGAGAGAGAGAGAGAGAGAGAGAGAGAGAGAGAGAGAGAGAGAGAGAGAGGAGGACGCTAGCTGTGGTTCATGGTCGGTGCCTGAACCTTTCTGCGCCGCCAAGTCAACCAGCGGTCACTGAATTTACATCTGGAGCTGAATTTACCAATGTGACAAATAAACAGGACATTATTATTCACATGTTGGTTAGTGATGAATTGTTAAATATTCTCTGTACCATATTTAGAGCATTAATATAGCAGCAAACTGCTATTTGCTATGTAAAGATATAGTGTATTAATGTATTGTCCTGATCTGTACTCGTACAGTGATTACAGCTGATAAGTACAGTTGATGTTGCAAAAGCGTAGCGCCAACCCTTCAGTCCCCCCCTCAGGTTAACACTTTTAGCTCCATCAGCACTGTTGCCATTGTTTGCACTGTTTGTGCTGGTAGCTGCGCTCCGCCGGCTTAGCCGTAGCCATGTTGAAAAATGTGTTGAGGCCAAAGACATGCTCTGAATATGGAATTTAGCCGTTTTTTTTTTAGGCAATTCTCTAAACAACAATAGCAGTCACGACAGAGCTACTAGATTCATGTATTAAGTCTCTTCAAAGGGCACCGAACCAGCCAGTTCTGTGGTCTTTAGTGCACTACGTCTAGGGTTCTATCGAAGAAAAATGAAAAAGCACTGCTTTGAGGATTGGCTGTTGAAGGAGATAACCATTCTGCACGTATAGAGCGCCTGACCCCCTATTTGATTCAACTCCACTTGAAACACAAAGTGACGTGCGTTTGAAGGTGAGAACTGAAGCATTCATCTGAGAAGGGGCTGGATTTGACTCACTAGGTTAGTTAAGTCTTTCTTTGTTGGCAGAGGGGGTGTAGGAATTTAAAAGCAAGGCAGCTGTGTGAGAAACATCAATGTGTTTTTGTCTCACAGCATCAGGCTCACTTAAACAGCCTGAAGAGGATTGAATACGTCCCAGCAGTAGCCAGACAAGCATTGCCATCTTCGCCTGAATATCTCACTTCCTTTAGGAAGGAAACCCTGTGCTGAAGTCTAAATTTGATCCCAGACATGTGTCCACGCCGTCAGTAAGGCTGCAGAGGTGCCGATGCATTGAGCTGCTGAAATGTCAGCCACTCGAACTGAGCGCCACCCAGGCAGAGCTAAGCGCCAGATCCTCTCACTTGGAAGTGTCTCGCTACGCTAACTTCTGACGAGCACAAAGTCTGTTTAACTACAGCAGCTGAAATGGCAGACAGAAGACTGGTCCTCTGCGTTTGTGTGAAAACTACACTTTTCTCTGTCGAGGTTTGTCGATGGATCAAAAGTTCAAGATAGGCATAGGTCTAGTTTTACACAGTAGACACACTATATGTATCTGAACCCTAGAAAAAGCCTCCACCTTCAATGGTAGAAGAAAGAATGTTTGTTTTAGGTCCGTGGGTTCCTCGGTATTCTAGAGCCATTCATAACCCACAGTTGTGGCAGCCATGAAAAATGGTGTTTGTGTGCCAGGACCTGCTGCATGTACAGGGTTTAGATTGTATTAAATGCAGCAGCTGGGTAATACAGGCCCAGTGCAATCCAATAAAACGGCATGGCAGACTACAGAGTTGAATCAATCTCTCTGATTAAGTCTCTGTAAAATTGAATTGTGTCCACCCTCCCTTTTAATGTGAGGTAAAATACATTTTGCTTCCATGATTTTGATGTTCCTACCTCTGTTCTCGACAGTTTTCATTTTGCGCAATTTATGACATTCTTCATCAGTGTTTTCATGAACAGCTGTGCAGTCACTATCGGGCATTCCTTCTTACCCACGGTTGAAAGTCAGTCTGTCGAATGGTCCACCTTTTGGTCCAGACTGAAATGTCTCAACCCATATTGGATGGATGGCCGTGGCATTCGAGGATGAAGCCCACTGACTTTGATTATACGTTATTAATGTTTTCTTTCTTTTGAAAAGAATACTTTGGTTTACCGTTGAATACACTCCCTGTCGGCCTCAGCTGCTCAACACAACACCTAAATACAGCTCAACAAAGCAGCTGCATGGCGGTAAATTATGCTGTGTTCAGTAGATTACATATAAAGGCGATGCAAAGATGTGAATAGACTGAAATTACGCGTTTTGCATTCGCACAAATTTAAATTTTTAAACTGGTGAGAAATTTGCGTGAAGCTGTATCAGCGTTGAGATTCTCCTCCTGTCATCACTGACGTCCTGCCGTTGTTGAATCAGGAAATTTTATTTGTAGCCATAGGTGTTCACCCAGAGCTCTACGATACCGCATATTAGTAGAAACCTGACAAAACTGTATAAATGTGTGTGTATAAACCGTATGGTCCAAACAATGAAAAAGACGCTGCCGTATTTACACCTAGATGACGTTATTTTAAGTGTTGATGGAGCTGCTACAATGTTAGCATAGCCTAGCACCGATCGATCTGAGCTCCAATGAGAAAACAAGTATTTAAAAAGTTATTTGCTTCTTGTCTTGCGGACAACGCTGATAGGCTCTTAACGCTGATAGGCTTTCGCGACGCAGCGTCACGCAAATTTCTCGCGTGAGTTGAAAAATGAATGTGCGAACGAGGTGAGTTCCACGTCATTTGCTTCGCGCCATTCGTGTCATTCGCGCCGCGTGGTGGAAATTCGCTTCACGTCTTTGCATTGACTTTGTATGTAAACTAGCGTGACAAACTTGCGCCGGGTTTGGTGTGAACACAGCATTAGTCTTCCTAACTCACTTTTGAATGTCATCACAACTCTTTATAAACAGTATGACCAAAAGGCAAGAAACCTGGACCATGCATGGTAACATTTATTCCGGACATGCACAATGTACACAACAGAGATGAAAACTGGCACGTACAGTATATTGGAAAAGAAACTGTGTTATATAACAAAAGGAAATGGAGGTTTGAACTGTTTTACTGACAGAGCAGAGCTTATACGCTAAACAGTTAGACAGTTGGCTCCTAACCACTTTCAGTGATGGGAAATGTGTATCTTATATAGTAACACAAGAGCGGTAAACTACACTCAATGTGATCCACAGAAATTACACACATTGTAATGTAATATAACACTTTTTTTTAGATTGTTAGTAAACACGGGGAATCTTTGGATTTTGCTGCTTTCAGATGTTTGGATAAAGAATATGATTTTTATGTACAACTATGAATTTGAATGGAATTGATAAAAGCCCATTTCACACAAAGCATTGTGCATTATAGTGTTACCACTTTAAAGATTGCAGTTGTTCAGCCTTACATTGATGATGTTCAATTAAGGACTTGGTAGAATATCTTCAGCTGGATACGTTTCATCCCTCATCAGTTAAAATTAGCTGGTGTTCCTCTAGTTTCACTTGCATGAGCCCTTAAACAAACACATGTTTTATCACTTTAAAATTAGGTCCTAATGATTCCTGATTAAAATAGCACAAGATTAAAAAAAAAGAAGCAATGCTGAAAACAAATTGCTACATGGTGATGTTACCTGTGCTTGTAGCATAAGCCAGTAATGTGTCAATACAACAGTCCTATGTAGCCACAGGGGACTTCATACAGTGACTTCTCTCTGATAAAGTGATGAATACAGACAGTCTGTCGTGCTTGTATTTCAGAGAAATGTTCTTTAAATGCTATTTGTTGTTACTCAGTCAAACTCGGGGCTGTTCATTTACAAAAAAATAAATGTGTTTAAGCCGGTTTGGCCAATAGCATGCGTACATATTGCATATATATTTTCCCATATAAATACATGTCATACCAATACAAGGAGCAGAAGTGAAACAATGGCATTTAACAGTCAATGTATAACAATGTAAGAATGATAATGGAAAATGGGGAGCTATGGTGTAGAAAGGTAGTACAAGGTAATTTGTAAAACGGAGTTTAAGGGAACAAGATGAAGGACAGCAGCCACTAAATCAGGTCTTGTGGTAAAGAACTGGAGGATGTGAAAGGAAAAGTAGGAGGGAGTTTTGGCATGCGTTTTATTCTGCCAGAGCAAGGCAAGGTTCATGAGATTTTGAAGATATAAAGGGGGTTAGATCCCAGCCCTCTCACATTCTACAGTGGCTGGACTCACATAATGTACACAATAATAATCACACTTCCATGTGCAAAACCTGTTAGCCCCTCTGACTCCTTTATAATAAAAGAGACAACTAATAACAGTCAAAAAGAAGGCAGAATGTTGGTTATCTACATTCAGGCATGCAGTTGGTCTCGATTTGTTTTTTTTTAGTTCAAAAAAATGATAATCGATAACAAAAATAAAAAATGTGTTCCCTGCCCCTTTTCACAAACCCTTGAATTTCTACTGATAATCCAAGTGCTGTCAAAGCAGCCATCGTGACAGTCTTAACAAACCCAGCACCACTTGGCATACAAACATTTTATAAAATGTACATCTATATATATATATATATGTGTATTCATATATCCATATTTCAAATATATTTGTAGCTGTATATGCTTTGAATGCAAGAGGTTCAGTAAGGAATATATGAGGATTATACGCAGCTGTCCGAAGTTTGAAGCCCAAACTCAGAATCTGTTTTTCGAAGGAGCCCAGACATAGAAACGTCTATCGTTCATTCTCTCCTCACACGTAGATCGTCCTCTTCATTTAAGAAGTCCATTATTCCAAAAATAAACATTCACGAGTCCTCCTGGCCACACACAAATCTGCATTTTCTTTTTCCTCTGTTTTAACCCAAACAATTTTACATCAGGTTTTCATTATTTTTGTCAAGCAAATGTTACTGGATTCTAATGCATGCATCTCTGATTTTCTCTGAATGTTTTTATTTGTTTACTTGCTACAGTACCTACTCTCATGAGTTTTTAGTTTTTTTTTTGCTTTCTGAGGTCAGTCATGATGTACTTACAATATGGCATTAAGTTGAGAATTTTGTTTCTTGTATTTATTTTTTTTATTGGGCTTTTCCCCTCTTTGTTGCATCCGTGGTTTGGCATTCACGGTTCATTTTCCCCCCTCAGGTCGTCCGTGTCATTGGGTTACTGCAAAAGAAAGAAGAGGAGACGCGGGACATCGTCAGAGAAAGTCAGGTCAGACACAAAGACAGCTTGAACTCGCCATCAAATGAATTACTCTGACTGGTGCGGCTCAAGTGTCGAAGGCTTTGAGCAATAGGTTAGCCGCCCTTGCTGCGCAGTCAGCCCACTACGGCCACTGCAGTACTAAATCAATCTTCACACACACACACACACACAGACACACACACACAGACACAAGGCTTGGAAATGTGCTGAGTTGAGACGTAGAAAAGCACACATCTCATGCTTGTGTGGTATAGTATCATATATCACCCTGTAATTGTAATGCAGTAGGTATTCTTTGTTGTTGAACACTTGTTGTTAAAGCCCTGTGCTCGTCTGTGAGTGGACGTGTGCACACATACCATACGTGATTTTCAAGTGATATACCTTTGGATATTCATAAGATATACTATAATCATAGTTATGATTAGGCACTATGCACTGCATCACTGAAGCTTCACCAAATACTGTTTGTAAATATGAGTCATTATCACAAACACTTAAAGGAGCTATCATTGTATTTTGAAATTTGTCCTTGTTTCTGCACCTGAAACTGAGACGTAGACTATGATGGTGACCACGCCCAGGACGATGGAGACGATACTGAGCAGACGAGCCAGTCGACCCAGCCTCCTGGCCCCATCGATATCCCCCACCTGGAGACTGTTTCTGGACTGGAGACACACAAAAGCACAGGGTATTACCAAGAGGAAGGCTTGAAGGATAATGTTAAGCAGGGCATAGACGTATAAGATGTTGCATAATAATTGCAAACAACACCACAGAAGGGGTTCATGAATACATTTTATTCCTTTCACAAAAAGAGAGGAATGGTCATATTACTCCCTAACAGGGCAACTAACTGCTCAAATTAAAGATAAGGAAGGTGATCGCTCACAAAGAAGTTACTTTAGTGAATGTGTATATTCCACTGGCATGACGTATGAAGGAACCTTCACCCCACTGAAAAGCAATTTACCTATTATTGCCTCGTGGAAAATTGCTAAAGAGAAAGTTTCCTTCAGGTCAGAGATTACCTTTGTAAAGAAATTAAACAAATGGAGGATAGTGAACTAACTTGGTCAATGTATTCATGAATGCATAAGATTAAATACATGTAATATCAAGAATATACAATAGAATACAAACCCCACAAAACTACACTGTTGTCCATGTCAAACAGAAACAGGAGACAATTATTATAATTTGTTTATCAAATAGTTGTATATTTAAAGTTTTAGTACATTGTGAATCAACCAGGAGAAGAATCAAGTGCTTCTGGGAGTACGGTCAATTATAAGAGCATAGTTCAGGTGGATTTTGTTGGTGATTAGGATTACAAGTGGCTAGCAGAACATTAGCCCAGACTCAATCAAAATGAAGTCTCAAGCGTGGGACATTTCTTCTCCAAAGCCTATCTATGGGAATGTCTTCGTAAGAGGACTCAAGTTGGTGAGTATAGAGAAGCAGAGACAAAGCACCTGGAGGTTCCTCTATCAGTGATGCGTTTGTGAAGAGGGTGTTGTTTAAATGGCTGATGGGCACTGGACCCCATAAGCCCAAAGGGCCACCCTCATTATAAATGAAAGAAGAAATAAGTGCCCGGGAGGTCATAACCGCTTTTCAGACCCTAAAATGAGCAGAGACTGGTGTCATTGTAAATATCTCCAAAAAGCGAACAGGTCTCCGACCTATGAGTAGTTTGTTGCTGTTAAATATCGAGGAGTTGAAATGCCAGGGGCATTGGAATAGTGCATGATTTATTAATATTATTATGATAAATGGGAAAGCCAGGCTATCACTGCCAACTCCTGGAGAGAGTTCTGTTGTAAGATCATAATACACATTTCTGTGACTCCAAAATGTAATTGTATTTAGAGGGCTTATGAATGAATGCTGGAGAAATTCATATTGGCAAGAGATTACTTAAGAAATAATGACAATTTATGGAGTAGAAATTGATTGCCCCTCTGTCACATTATTTGTGCGATAAAATTCCCAGACTAACTCATGGCTCAGAAAGAGCAAGAATGCCCTCAATCAAAGGATAATTGCCAACAAAATAAACTGTATGTAGAAATTGAGCTCTATTTCAAGACTAAGATATGATTAATAACTGTAAAGTGTTGGAAAAGAATGGACTACATATATGTAACCCATTATATATGTCATCGAAAGATGCTTTTCCTGTACAAGTGTAATGTAAAATAAAAATAAAGTTGCAAAGTCACTGATCCGCAGCGACTTCCAAGAAGTACAACTCTCCAGTTGCTTCAATGTATTAGTGAAAGCAACCAGCATATAAACTCTATCAACATTAACATTACAACATGAAAGTAACGCCACAAACCGAAGGGATTTACAGTTTCACGTCCCTAATACAAAGATCCCACCACAGTACCAGCAGCTCGAGGCTCTCCAGCAGCTCTCTGAGAGTTAAACTTTAAAATATTTATCAGGTGGTTTCCATTAATTGACAGCCGAGTTATTTTAAAGGGGGAAATGACACACGTACAGTAAAGTAATGTTGACTTGTCTACCGGGCGCTCTAGAGTCCCTCAAAGTAAAATGGCAACAATAATTGACGGTGAGTTTGTCTTTTTCAGATTGGGATTGATGGAAGGATGTGACTCGCAGAGCCAATTGGAGGGGGGAGGTGAGCGAAGCGGTGTGAAGGGGTTGTAGATCAACTTGATGTTGTATGTATATTGCTTTATGTATACTGCAGCTATGGAGACAGGATGATTTATGTGTGTGTGTATGTGTGTGTGTGAGGCATGATGGATGGGAATCCTCAAACCTTGTGTATTGCTTTCATGTGTGAGAGCCCCAAAACAACAAATCTCACATGGTTGATGTCACCATCTTCTCATCAAAATGAGTTTGATTTGGGCTGCTTTTAATTTGTAATTTGTTATACTGTCATATTACTGTTCATGGCACATACACAAGGGTACAACATTTTTTTTTACATCTTGCATTGACTTTGCCGGAAAACAAAAGGTTCAAGTTATGAAACGTTTTTCAAATCAATTGAACTGTTTGTTGTCTTTAAACATTTTGAAAAACTGTCTTTATTCCTTTTATATATGTTACTGACGTTATTTCTATCACTACTACTTAAGTAGTATTTACAAGAGTGTACTTTTCAACACAAAATTGTCAACAAATCCCATGAATTGATCCCACTTTAAGGTATCAGCTGTTTAAACTACAGTGCCCAGCTGCTTTAGGGAAGACGGAGCCTTCCAATGATTCATACTTTTCATGAAAGTATGAATCACAGACCAGAATTTAGTTTTGTTAATTTAATGTATCTTGTTGATGGGAAACATATAGATAGACTGAGTAGGTGAATCAGGTCATGAGACCTGTTTGATTTGAAGTCAAATGAAAATGATATGTGATATAATAGACGGGAAGAAAAAGTGATTAAATATGATCCTAGGTGTCAGATTACAGATTAAAATAGACACACAGGAAGCCTGCAGAGCACCATCAGTGCATCATTGGTGTATGACAGCTAATGGCCGAACAGAGTTGTGTTTCTATCAACGTTGATCAAGAATTACAGGTTGTACTGAGGGAGAGGAAACAGCATCATTGGACACTGGAGAGTTGGAAAAGCATTGCCTGGTCTGATTAATTCCACTTCCTGCTGCCTCCCTCTGGTTGTGTGACCAAATGCATCCATCATGCGAAGAGTGAAAACGCCGCAGTATTGTGGTGGTGTGACGGTGTTGATGACGCCTGCATGGCACTAACTGAGCCCCTTTATGATGAACATTTGAATGCTACCGGACAACTGGCCATCCCTTCATGCCAGCAGAGCTTTCAATAAGATAACGCACCATGCCAGGAGGTTAACACTTTCCAGGAATGCTTTCATGAACTCTGAGATGAAGTTATGAAGTTATGTAGTGGCCTGTCCGTTCACCAGATATCGACCCAGAGCTATTTGGGCTACGTCCATCATAGCAGCTTGTGTGTGAGTCAGCCTCCGTCAGCATCCCTGTGGGGGGATTTTAACTACTTTTTGGGTCCATGCTGAGATTGTTCCGAAAGGTCAGACAACAGTATTAGAAAAGTGTCGCTCATACTCGGTGTTAAAACAACAGCGGAGACAGAAGGTGAAGAGATCCCTTGTAACAAAGCTTGTTTTTGAAATTCAACCCCCTCCCACATGCAATTTGTTTTGACACCATCTTTTACTTTTTAAAGCCTGATGGAAACTGTCGGAGCTGTCCTTGGTGCTGAATGTGACTTTTTCAACCAGAGGAGGTGCACAGTACAGCAGGAAATGGACCCTTCACTCCTCTCATCTAGATTCAATTTCACCATTATATTTCTGTATTACGGTATTGTGTGTGTGAGAGAGAGAGAGAGAGAGAGAGAGAGAGAGAGAGAGAGAGAGAGAGAGAGAGAGAGATCTCCTCCTAGTTACTTCATCCCCTCACTCCCATGAGCCTCTCTGTCTCCAGGCTGTCTTGGGTGTTGTCAGATCCCACAGCACACATCACTTGGTGGGTGTGGACACTGGGGTGTTCCACTTAATCAGATGCTACTGACCAGGGAACTACTTTAAAAATACACTGATATTGCAATCTTTTTTTCTTTAAGTTTGTAAAAACCGTCTATATATTTTAAAATAATGTGTAAACTGCCTGTCTTCCACTATTACGGATTGTAAAACACACAGAATGCAAACAGTTTTTTTGTTTTTTTTCTTACAGGAATATTGATACTTTGGTTATTTATTCAAGAAGCATACCCAAAATATGATCTTAACTGCTGGTTTGAGAATGAGGGTTTGTTTTTTAATAACTTCAATTAAGATAAGACATTCAATTGACAATTTCTGTTATTGGAGGTCTAATTCTAAGATGGCAGACCTGATTACAATTCAAAATCATTCAAATTGGCTTTGGTACATTTTCAACCAGTCAATGCATGCGTCAATCTGGGCCCCAGAAGGTACAATAAGAGACATTTCTTCTCTCACACAAAAGGGACACATTTCAGCTTCTCACTTCCAGGACTGCAATATGAAGCTATGGTGCAAACACAATCCCAGTAGAGCCTTTATTGATCTGGATTCACATCACAGAGAAAAGCAACATCAGCACATTAAATCAATGGAAGCCCCTTTCAGAAAACACTGTTTATATTTCGCCTGCTCAGAGAGAACATATTAATGAAGGAAGGTTCAAAACGATACTATTTTCATGAAAAGGAAAAGGAAAGAAAATAAGGGATGGCTTCTATGTCAGCATCCTTGTTTAATAAACCTCATATTGTTTGATATTAGCTACGGGGACGGCAAGAGATTTTTTCTGTGTGTGTGTGTGTGTGTGTGTGTGTGTGTGTGTGTGTGTGTGTGTGTGTGTGTGTGTGTGGGTGTGGGTGTGTGTGGTTAGGGGGAGGTATCCTTCACTCAGCTGACGTATGTCCATATTGATTCACAGTGAGAGCAAGCCTGGTCATCTTTGTTTTCTGAATGGGAAATGCTATCCTCAAAGTCTCTTGTCCAGCTATTGTGCTACCAGTGTACACACACACACACACACACACACACACACACACACACACACACACACACACACACACACACACACACACACACACACTACTCTCCTTCTCTGTAGTTCATGTGTTCAGCAGAGGATGGTGGAGGCTAGTAAGTCAGTAAGTGCTTCCCTTTTCTTGTGTCATTAATAATGAAGAGCCAGCATCAGCCTGGTGGAGAGGGACAATGTACAACCAGGAGCTGGTGTGTCTGTTAGGCTGGCAAATATGATCAAATTAAAATGTTTTATTTGCACTTATGCCCCTAACTTCCAATAAAATGTTCATTTTTCTTCTTACTTTCCCTTTTATGTGGCTCTTAATAAAAGGGCGTTCCCCATTTAATACGCATTTTACTTTTTTTTAACTTTCATAGACGAAAGTTTGCCAAAAGTCGTGGTTGCATTTTTAGAATTGAGTAATTGTAGTAATTTTTAAGACGAGAACAAGGCTGTTGGTTTAAACCCCTTTGGTCTGGTTGGGTGTGAGGAGCATCGCGGCCTCTAGGCGCTGCTAAACAGGGCTTTTAGACACTCAAATCTCCATTAAAATTGCAAACCACTCAATGCGGTCCGATGATCAAGTCTGTCAGACCCATGACGGCCCCGCTCTCATTCTCGGAGCTGTAACATACATTCTAGCTACTGCTGCAGCTCATACATTTTAATTATTTTCATATC
Source organism: Pholis gunnellus (assembly GCF_910591455.1). Classification (NCBI taxonomy): domain Eukaryota; kingdom Metazoa; phylum Chordata; class Actinopteri; order Perciformes; family Pholidae; genus Pholis; species Pholis gunnellus. The sequence goes on from NC_136535.1 coordinate 16,404,963, forward strand.
CTGGTTAGCTTGTGAACTGGAAACACAGTTCAAAAAAGCTAACTAAGCTAAGTGTTAGCACCATGAAAACACAAGGCCATAATGGTGAATGCCTTATTCCATTTAGCACATCAGTAATAAGCGAATCGTCGTTTATTTAGATAAACCCGGGTAAAGCTGCACAATTAAGTTCATAGCGCAGCACGCTGTTATCAAGATTAACAGAGTTTAGCGATTTTGTTTGTCAAAACAAAATGAGATGATCATTATTCAGTTCCTCTACAAAGTGCTGGCTGTCCTGTCCATAAAGGGTCAAACACATCTGTAACTAAATCGGTATCAGATTGATACAGGAAAAGGAAGCACTCATCACCGTTCAGGAGATGATTTGTCCCGATCCATCAAATGATTAAAAATGATTACCAGACAACAATAGTCCAGCACAACATTAAATGCATGTATAGTTCCTCACTTCTTCGATGTGATGAGGTGTAAAGGTTTACATGTTCACTATCTTAGTTTAGCACGTTAGCATTTGTTAATTAGCACTACACACAAAGTACAGCGGAATCTCAAGGGGACGTCATTAGTTTTGCAGGTTTTTAGTCATAAACTAAAGTTGTTTTCATAAAATCAGAATTTTGGTGGCTGCTATCAATTTTGGGTAGAAAAAAACCCGCAAATATGATGATATCTCGTACATTAATCCAGCGCCTCCTAAACCACGATTTTGTACAGTTATGGTAACGGACTCTCTCTCCACCTCCCTGCACTCGTTTTTTAAGTGTCATTTATTTGCCAAAACAAGAGAGAAAACACATCATAAACAATGTTAAAGACTAATTTAACACAAAAAAAAAAAGATATTGCGATAATATTGTTACCGGGATATTGTGACAGCCATACATTATATCCTATTTCATCCACTGTGGAATGATAATATCATTACCTGCACAGATTTAACGTTGCAAATAATTCATCTATTTTCTATTATAATATGAGCAGTGTCTGGTTTTCTCTCTGCAGGACTCTGATAGGCTGCATATAATTAGCAACAACAGTAAAAAAGTGCTCTCCCACCATATCTGCAGTATTAGATTGCTAATAAGAAGTAATTTACCTACGCACACACACTCACACATTCATAGTCATCCATCCAGTGCAGCATTGCGTGTCCATATTTCACAGGCAAATCTGCCGAGCGTGCAATAATGCTCCTGCAGTTTGGGCCTTCCCATTACTGGGATAGGCCCGTCTAAGCAGTAAAAACCTATTACCCCTGCCTTTCCAATCCCCATAATTGACTGCACATCTTCCGTGTTTGCCAGCCACAAGCCTTCTCCACCAGAGCATCTGTCAGAGATCTGTGGCGGCAGCCAGCTGGAAGTTGGCTTTTAGGTTGTCCTGCTGCTGGAAGTGGTGGTGGATGATGATGGATGTAGTCCTGTTTGTTAGTAATGCACCATCTGCCAGTACAGAAAAAGATGCTGACTCCTTTTACAAGGCTAAGTGAGGCCTTAACAGATTGTATTTTAATTATGGTTCATTTTGGTCATTTACCGGATTAAAAGACGGATACATGTCTTGTTTTTTGGTGTGTTCGTGTCTGTTCATCGGCTATCACTGTTCAAATTTCATCGTTTGCTTGCTGCGCCTTTCCTACAGTGATGCCTCATGAAGGTTAGTTAAAACAGTCTTTGTAATGTGGACATATGCAAATTATTATAAGATTATATACCACCATAAAAGGCATTTTTGGCCACTTGCTGAATTTAAATCCAATATTTCCGCTCCTTTTAGTTCTGTTTGGGTTTTTACCAGCTCCTGATGGAAATGTTTGAGTCTTCAGCAGCTAAACGCTCCACTGTGTGCAACAGCCAGCTGCTAACTTTGCAGGTTAGAGTACAGTGGGTTTTTTTTTTCAGAGCGCAAATTAGTTAAATAATTCTTTTTTTTTTTACGTTTCCAGTTTCCTGCAGTCTCGGGTGTTTCCTCTGACCTCGCCGCGATAATAATAATTCGAACAGTAGCAGAGCAGTTTCTTTCTTGTCTGCGAAACTTTCCAGACGTATCCGTTTCACATGGGCGGGGATAATATCAGCACTTAGCCGTGAGCTTGCTCTCTAGGGCTGAATCGTGCGGTATCAACCACATTACTTTTGATTCATTTGTTCACAGCGAGTGTTGTAAACCTCTGCTTTCCTGCTCTGACTCACTTGCACTTATCTGACATCGCTGTGGTATCTGATTCGATTCCTTTCTAATCCAGTGATAGGAACTACTTTATAGCCATTTTCTGTCTCTCTCACACCCATCTGCCCTTGTAGCGAATCATGTTTTGATCTTCTTTGCGAGGCCCGTATCCCCTTTCCATACCCTCAGGAAAGAGAGAGCATGTTGATGGCTGCCACAGAGTTTAACTGCTGCAATCTGCCCTCTGCTGAGAAACTAAATAGACTTCTCTCGCCTTCTATTGAATTAGAGGCCAGCTCCAGTTTCTCCCTCCTTCACTTTTCTTTCTTTTGCCCTCTGTCAATGCCTCTCTCTCTCTCTCTCACACACACACACACACACACACTCTCCCCGTGCCATTAGCGAGCGGCTGACTTGTGAATGTCAGTGGGTTGATGATGATGGCTCAGGGAAGTACAGAGCGTCTCGTGGATACTGCCTGATATTCCCTTTGGTGTGTAGTGCCCACAGGAGTGATATTACAGAACTAATGGGTTTACTGCATTGCCTTTGCCTTGTTTCTCTGTAGCTCTGAGTGCTGGTTGCTGTACAGTGTCAGAAGTAAAGAGCGCTGAAAAACCCAAATGGCTGTGCCAATATCAACTAAGCTGCCACCAGCCAACGGGAGTTAAGAACCTGACACAACAGAGTTGCTCCTGATGCCACTAAAAGACTCCTGGTAAAATACTACCAGATACTTAATGCAAAAGTGTGTCAACGGCCTTATTTATCTGCACTGCGCAGTTACAGTAGACGGCCATCTCTGCTGTTGTTTCCTGGCTCGAACGCACAGAGCGTCAGTGGTGGAGGAAGTATTCAGATCCTTTACTGAAGTACAAGTACTAATACCACGCTGTAAAAATACTTGGTTACAAGTCCGCCATTGAAAATTGTTATTTAGGCAAGTACTTACATACTTAAGTGTGTAAGGATAATCAGAAAAAATATATTTTTTAAGTATTAAAAGGTACTCAATGTTCCCTGTAACTGTATTCATGTAGAAACAGGATTTTAATGTCGTAGTTGGTCGAGGTGGAGCTCATTCTTAATAATTTAGGATAATTGCAACTAATGATTAATCTGCTGATTATATTCTCTTTTATCAAATGATTGTTTGGTTCAAAGAATTCAAAAATTGTGGAAAATGAACACACAATTTTACCCACAATCCAAAGTTACTAAAGCCGTGAAATAACTGTAATGAAGTCAAAACTACTATAGCTCCTTCTGAAATGTAATGGAGTAGAAGCAGAAAGTTGCATGTGATTCAATTACTCAAGTAAAGTACAAGTACAGTACCTTATATTTGCACTCGATGAGGAAATGTACGTTCCAAAACTGCAAAGGTTCTCATGTTACATTTGGTGGCACAAGCAGAGGTCGCGCATAACAAGACACTTAGTCTGTTTTTGTTTTTGTTGTTATGGATCTGGAAGGAGGGCCATGCGTTGCTCACTTCATGTCTTCAATACAAAAGAAAATGTATTTGATTGGCTTCCCATTTTGGAGTAATTCCTATCTGGGATATAACACTCGATGCCTCTTTTTATCCCATTGAAGGAGTCTGTAGTTAAACACACACACATACAATAGCGTAGGGTCTCATCAGTAACAAAAGACAAAAGGGGTTTTGTGTGATTCAGCTGGGGAGTTGAGCCTGATGTACACTTTCAATACCTCAGTAGATTAGCAAGCAGATGCCTGGATTTGATCCCAGCAGTGTCAGTCAGCTGAAGACCTTTTTTACTGAAGATTAAGGCAATTACAAAGTGAAAGGTTCAGGATTACTGACCTGCCAGTCTTGAAGAAATTCCTGCTGTGTCACATTATGTGAATGTGTACTGTGTACACAGCAACACATATAGTGAAGTACGGTGTAGTGCATAACCACAAAACACGTGTTGTTTGTAATTACTTAATTCAAATAAATATTGGGCCTTTTGAAGTTATTTTTCCCATCAAACGTTGACAATTTTTTATTTCATATATTGACTTTGTGAATTTACAATATCGACTTTTAACACCTGAGTCTACTATGAGGAGGAGTGTCAAGATGGGAGGAGGGACATACTGCCATGGCTAAAGTACACTGCTAATTGTCTGGGACAATTTAATCACGCCGGTTATCACAAGCATGCTGCAGCTTCCATAGCAGGATGTTTTATTGTATCAACTGGCACAAGTAATTTGGAGCCATGTCGAACAGGCTGAAATGCCACTTTTTTATTAATGGGTTTTTAGCTTTGCCGCAATATCGCCGCATGGGTAATGAGTTTTTCTTAATAGTGTATGTGTGCCAAAGTGAAGAGAGGGCCATACAGCCTACTTCATCAATGCTGCATCGTAGCTGTAGTTTTTCTAAATTACAACAAAAATCTTTGCCTGTCCACTCTCCATTTGACCTTCACACCACGTTTGCATTTTCACACCTAAAAAATCAGCAGTTATCTCGGAGTCGATATCGGGGACATTCTCTAGATGTTACTCTGGCCGGTTGAAACGAGCCACGAGCTCTCACAGCCTTCAATAACAAGTCCACCATTTTTACTGCAGACCTCTCCCCACTGCAGAGGGTGACAACAAGAAAAGTGTCGGCTTTCAGTTTTATGGTAGAGCACCCTCAACACAGATCTCGTAGACTCCGTTAGAGGTGCTGTGATGTGTATGCAAAGAGGCCACATAGTCCACGGTTGGGTTGGAAAAGAGTGTTTGTTGATGAGCAACTGAGGATCGTGTCCCCAGAATGTATTGATTGGAGAGCACTAAACAGCAGCAGCATATCAAGCATCTGTGGCTGCCCAGCGAGGCGTCAGTGTCTTAGCTGCATCTTGTATCAGCATTTCCTCCATCCTGAAACTTTCAGTGAGAGGATTAATCAAGCGTCTCTAAACCAGAACAACCCGTAGCTGAAGCCTGAACACTAACAGCTGAGGATGAGCTCTGCATGTAGGTGTGTGTGTGTGTGTGTGTATTCCAGGGAACCCTGATATCCAGAGTTTATCGGGGACCGCAGAGCCAACTTAGTCATTGCGCTGTTCTGTGGAGGTCTGTTACGCTGCACACCTGAGGGGTTTTTGGTGGAATTGCTTGGAAACATCTTTCAAAATCTTTTTTTTCCTCCTCAACTTTTTAGATAGAAAATAAAAAAGTCCAATAAAGAAAATCAAACAGTGACTATTTTGACAATTGATGAATCATTGGTTGTGATTTATAAACATCAAATATAAGTTCTGGCTTCTTAAATGTGTAGTTTTGCTGCTTCTTTCAGTTTTACATTAAGGTAATTGAAGTTTGGACCGTTGCCCAAACAAATTAAATCATTTTAAGACAACATCCTGGGTCACCTGGGTCATTGTTTTTTTAAATATGTATCTGAAAACCTATATTTTTTTAATTAAAAAGTAATTTATCAATCCAATTAAGTACAATTATATATTTCTTAATAATCGGATAATTATCTATTAAGGATGAATATTCCTCTCTCAAGAGGTTTGATGACCATCCTCTAATACAAAACAATATTGCTCTTAGTGAAGAGAAATATCCACTTTCTCCTAAATGTCACCCTCACTTTCTTCAAACATCAGAATTATGAAGACAATAGCTGCATATTAACTGAAAAAAATATTTAAAAAACTATAACAGAGGTTGGAGGCAATGTTCAAGTTTGTGAAGTTTGAAATCAAAGAGAAAAAATACAGACCATTTTTTGATTTTTTTTTTGTTCAACTGAGATGCTGTTCACAACCTGTGTGTGGTCCCTCCATCATATTGACAAAACATTTATTTATCCATTCTGATCTACAGAAACAGTAAAATGATGCTCACCATGATGGAGTACACCAGTGCGACAATGCTGACGGGCCAGACGGGGCAGAAGCAGGACAGGATGACAAGGATGAGGTAATCCTTGGGCTTCGGGGTCTCCTGCACGGTGGCGTTCCCGGTGGAGGAGCGGCTCAGACTGGCCTTGGACGGGGAGAGAGGGGCGGCGGCGCCCAGTTGCCCGGCGGAGCCCGACCTCACGGCGACGCTGTGGCCGTTCAGGTCGGCCTCCTGGCCCTTGTCGTTGTCCATGTTGACGGTGAAGGAGGTGGACATCTTCATGCCATTTCCTCCGGGCTCGGTGGTGAGCGCCAGGAGTTTCTCCGTCTCGTGGGGGTCCGCAGGCTGAGCGCCTCCTCCACCCTCACTTAGGTTGGACTTCAGGAAGTCGGTGTCCGTGTTGATGGCCATGTTCAGGTCTCAATTGTATCAAATTAGATTAGAAAATAAATATATAAATAAATAAATAAATAAAATGTTTTAAATTAATTACAAGCCAGGAGGCACAGACATCCCATAACACGGCTGAATGTGAGCTTTTACAAAAAATATTTCAATTTTGATTGAACAATGTGATCAACCGGCCAAGGTGCGGTGGGTGGATGAAAATGTGACAATTTGAAAAGGTGCGTTAAAAAGCTCGGATGTAACAGATCAGCCACCCCCTAAAAGAAGAAGAATGAAATCAGAGAGGAGATGAAAGCAGCGTGATTCCTGCAGATATCATCTTCCTCTTGGATCACTTTCCGTCACCTTCCTTCACGTCCAACGTGTAGCTCATTTCCGAAAGGGGCTCGGATCAGAAAAAAACTCCCCTCCTCACTGATACAATCCAAGGAGGAACAATTCAGTAAGTGGAGCTCCTGTCGCCCGCCTTGATCCAGTTGCACCACTTTCCCTTAAAAGTCTGTCTGTTCATTGAAAAGTAGCCTAAACACGTCTCTTTCCTTTTCTTTACGCAGAAGGATGAAGGTGACGCGTCTCCGTCAAAGCAGGTCTACCTCTAATCAGACACTTTCTCCCTCTCTCCTCCACTGTCTCCACTACGCAGCAGCACAGCGACTGTACTCAACTTGGGACCAGTGTCAAGACACCCACTTTAAAGCAGATCACTTCCGGTGACGACGTACAAAATAAAAGCCCCAGCCTCTTCGAATATAGTGAAAGTAATGAATCCACATAATACCCTATATATTTTACAGCTTGTGAACAATACAAACTGCAATGTAATAAAGAATTACGTAAATTTCGTTTCTGGGTAAAAAAAAAAGAAAAAGGGTCGCATCTGCCTTAATTAATCGACGCACCACCTGGCGAGCATGCGCACATCTAACACACACAGGTGTGTGCTAGTTCTGATTAACATGCTAAAATGCTAAAATGCTAATCCTCCAGCACTGTAACGTTGCCTGCGGGATTTGTATGCCTCTGTGCTGTTTGTGAGTGCAGAGTCTCGTTCAGCTCAACGTGTTTTTAAACTTTGAGGGTTCACTGGGGACTTAGAGGCCGAGTAGACTGGGAATGACCTGCTTTGAGAAAGAACGAGGAAAGGAGTGGAACCTGGAGCAGATTGAGGAGTGTAGGAGGCTACTTTGCGGTGCACGAGGTTCAGACAGGTGAGTTTAATGAGAAACTTTGTTCGTGTGTGCTCTACACTTGCAAGAACTGTGCATCTGCCCATTTCCCCCCCGAACATGTGTTTGTTTGCTGCTGCAAGATCTTGTTTATACATCTCTGCGTTGCTTTAGTGGTGTTTTATTCTGCTGTTGATTCTTTAAGAAGTATCGTTTTATTTGTGTGGCTAAATGCTTGTTGCATCTGCCGTGGTGTCAATAGATTCTTGTTTATTTATTGTCAGTGACTTCTGTTTGTCCTCATTTCCGGTTGTGTGATTGGTAATCAGTTATGTGCAGACTGCAGAGTGTTGTTGGTTTGAACATAGCGCCTCTGTGACGGGACATTTACGTGATGTAACTTTGATGTTCATGCACTTTATCCTTTATCTTAAATAAGTTGTTAATTAAATTAGCCTATCATATAACCTCATCACATTTTTTCTTTCAACACTCCAACTCTACAACAAGAATGTTTCGTTTTATACAGAATTCCACCGTCTTTTTTGGGGGAAACACTTTTCAAGGCAAATTATGTACGTTGACAAAATATTCTGTTTTAAGTATTATTGAGATATATATATATATATATATACACACACATACACATACACATATATATATATATATATATATATATATATATATATATATATATATATATATATATATATACAAACTAACTAACTGACTGTAGTTTTAAAGCCTGTGTGGCTTCTGCTCGTACGGGGTGCTGGTTCAGAATCCAGCTCCATCTGCCTTCATGCAAGTATTTATCAAATGAATGCAATGTATAAGAATGAAAGAGAGAAAACGTATGCAGTACATCAAGTAATTGTATTGCCACATACATTATATATTAATACAAAAGTAACAACATTTTCTTTTCCTTCCTTTGAAAAATGTATTTTATTTTGATTATACAATCACCGTACTTCCTGTATGAGATTGTCCTTTTCCTGCCGTCTTGACGCATATTATGTTGGAGCAGGGCAGTCTGCTGAGGAACAGCCTCCCCCTCCTCCCTTTCTTCCCCTCTTCTCAACATCAGCACCAGTGGTTTATGGAGGAAAGCCAGCAGCAGATTGTGCTGCTATGCAGAATTTACTGTCGCTCCGTGTTTTAGTCCAGGGCAGGGTTTCCAATGGCACACCCCTGCATCATAAATATATTCCTTCTAAGTCCATTTTCACTGATGATATCAAGTGTGAAGATTAAGAAAATGTAATGCTGGATCTGAGAAGACATAAAGTGCAGATGGTCTCTAATGAGTGCTGTGTCAAACCTCAGTTTTAGTCTCCTTGTTTAGTTGCCTCACATCAGGCAAGACTCGACAGGAACTGCATTAGTAACGGCGGTTGTAAAGGGCTGGATGCTTTAGCTTGAATGTTTAATCCGTTTTTCTTTGATCTGCACTTATTGATTTCCCTCTTCGTTAGACTGGTGCATTAGCGTCAGCCTCATTTCCCTGACTGACTGCTACACTGTGACCTGCGGTGATGAATGGGGGGGGGGGGGGGGGTGACAGTGCAGATAGTGATGAGTGGGGATTCCCTCAATGAAACTGAGCTCTCAGTGTGATGTCATGCTATTGATTTAATATTTCATCTCAATTCACAAACACGAGTGCATTGAAATATGTTGTTTAGTGCATTTCCCCAGATGTGTTGGTAATAACTCTCAGCCTTTTGCATGAAACGCCCTCTGTTTCCTTCCGCTCTCTCTTTTTAAGATGCACAAAGGAAAAGATGGGGAGGAGACAAGCCGTGCATTTAAGCCAGATCATTTATTTTTACGAGCCCCTAGACTCCTCATAAAGAAATGACAATGCTGTGCTCGGGATAATTTCTCCAACAGGCTTCAGGTTGAAACGGGAACAATGTGGTCAGAGCGCCACCTTGTGGAAGGCCAATGTGCTTACAAGACTCTGAGAAGTAACTGGGCTTTATTTAATTTTCATAAGACTCCTGATTATAGATAACAATTTAGAAATAACATAGCCACCTAAACTCTTTGGTATTGTTTTCGTGACATTTGGCTTGAAAAAACTACAATAATGGACAATTTGTTTTCTATACATGATGAGAAAATATACCAAAAACAATATTACAAATCACAACAATAGCAAAGGAATAGTTCAACATTTTGGGGCTTATGCGCTTCTTTTCCTAGAGTTGTATCAGAAGATGTATACTCCTAGTGTCTGAGTGGTGAATATGTAACTAAGTAGCTTAGCATAAACACTGGAAATGAGGGGAAACGGCTAGCATGGCTCTGTCCAAATTAATGCAAAATCCACCTACCAGCACATCTGAAGCTTGCATGTTATAATGGTGTTGGACAGAGCCAGACTAGCAGTTTCATCTTGATTAAAGTATTTATGCTAAGTAAGCGGGTGCAATCTCCAGATACGTGTTTTGCATACAACCATGTGAGTGGTAGGCTATCGATCTTCACATCTACCTCTCTGCATACTAATAAACAAACCTGCACCCGCATTACATTTACATCTCCACATCTGTCTATATGCGTTACATTGATGCATATCTTTTTGGGCTGTTATCGCATATTATTTTTATTCTCAATACTGTGAATATTTACACATTCCCTGGATTTCTTGTCCATGAACCAAAGCAAACGCCTTGCAAGCTTCACCTTAAGTGAGATTATAAGAGTGAAACGTCCTTAATTTAATAGGTTGTCTCACTCATTGTTCGGAGGAAATGGAAAGACAAGCAGAAAGGGAGGGGCTTATAACTTCCTGATTTAATGAACCTGTGAAAGTCAATGCAGGGAGTGGGTTAAAGGCAAAATTGAAGTGTGGAGATTTGTGATTTACCAACGTTGCTCTTCTTTAGCTCGTGGCTTCTCCGGTCCTCAAACCTCTGCGTCAGTCTCCTGTCAAAACATGCCTTTGTACTTGTTCCTGTCCTCCTGGTTCTTCTCCTCCATGCGCATGTTCAGCACAGCCAGCTCCCTCTTGACGGCCTTCTTCATGCCGGGGTCCAGGTCCAGCACCCTGCTGAAGTCCTGCCGAGCCTCCGCCTCGTTCCACACTTCCGCGTGGGCCTTCCCTCGCAGGTAGTAGGCCTTAAAATCACCTGGAGGCCAAATACAAGCATGTTTGTCAGCAGCTCTGGTCAACAAGACAAAGAGTGTATCCTCGATGTTCTTAACTGATGTGAAATATCTGCAAAAATGTAATAATTTTATGTCTTTTACTTATGAACACGTACACATATAGGGTATTTCTCAAAGTCAAGGATCTCCCCTTGACTTTTACAATAAATCAACCGGCCGGAATGGGATATTGTACTTGGTAAAACCTTTTTTTTTTTTTACTTTATGGACCCCTCACTCCACCATGGTAGAAGCACACCATCTGTATATAGTAAGTGGACGTAGTCACCATGACGTCACCCTTTGTTTTAAGGAAACCGAATAGGGTCACAGGCAGTATAGCTTGTCCCGAATCGCATGTTTAGCCACCAAGATGTTAGAATTAACTTTCATTAGCTGAAAACGCAATGTGAAAGGGTTAAAGTTGTAAGACAAAAACATTGACAACGTCCAGGCTGGCAACCTGTCAATCACAAGGTAGCCCCGCCCTAAACCACACCCTGCTTTGTGGTCTATTTTACTCTAAATGGGACCATAATTTACTAAATGAACATCATGCGGCGTTGCAGAGGACTTAAACTAGTAATTGAAACCATAAACTCTTATTTACAATGTTTACTCGGGTAATAAATCGAGTGATAAGTAAGGTCATTTTCTCATGGCCTTCCATGTAATCTGACTCGTTAGATGCTGGTTTAAGACTCTCCCGCATTGGCTTCACTTTCCAGAACTGGAGGTTGCCGCCTGAGTCGCACACGTCGCACCGGTCTCTTGTCGGTGCCAAACCTGGGTGCTGGTTGATGATGTCGCTGGTGTGCTCGATGGCCTCGTAGTATTCTTCCATGCGGAGTAGACACTGGCAGTAGTTGAGCGTTAAGGTGTTGGCCATCTTCTCCAGCTTCAGCCACGGGACCTCCCATGCTTTCTCCTGAAGAGGAAAGTGGTTTAGATCCATGTCTATACGTACTGTTTTATAGACGCAATGATTCGATGTACCTTCGTCTGAACGTTCTTGATGCAGATGATGGCCTCCTTGTACTTTTGTGTGGCCTCCTGGTAGTGTCCTTGTTTGTAGAGCTTGTTGCCCTGGCCATGCAGCACGGGGACCACCTTCAGCCTCTCCTCATCGCTCAAAGCCCACGTCTCCCTGTTATACTCACTCGGCTGCTGCACCTACCAAACACGCACATTGTTTAAAAAACAACCTTCTCTCTTGTAAAAGCTTTCCTTTGACACAGATCCACACAAATCCGTGTGTCCGACTCTGTTCTTTCTCACCCGGATCAGCTCCAGGACAAAGTAGAGGGGTTTTGGTTCCTTCATCAGCTCATCCAGGTCGTCGTAGCCGAGGCTGTGGTAGGCGAACATGTTGGCCATACCACACGTATGGATGTGCCAGTCCACTGGGTCTTTGCCCTCCGCAATGCGCCGCATACTCTTCGCCACAAGTGGATAAACGCCGGTGTGCTGGAGTGGAGAGAGGATTGCAACAGTCAAAATATAAAATGGAATTAGACTAAAGGTGACTTTCGATATTTAAGCCGCTTTCAAATTCTGTCTTATGCACTTCCTTGGTGATATAGATCATACTTCTCCTGCTGCGGTTACCCTAAACAGGAATTCTGATGCAGCTTGCATCAAACTGATTAAAGATTGATTGTAATTCAAATGAGTTGTTTCACATTATCTCTAGTCCATCTCCTCAGTCTAACGGGGCAAGTTTGCCCTCTACTGGATGGAAGCGACATTGCACAACATATCCAGTGGTGTGTGTGTGTGTGTGTGTGTGATGCAGCCATGTTGTTCACAGAGGAGTGAATACACGCTCTAAGCCCCATCAAATCTAATCAGAGGAGGCGAGTCACTAGTGCTGATTCAGCCAGAATCGGAGCCGATTAGGGAAAAGTGAGGCTGCTGCAGATTAATGACAGTATGCCTCAACCCATCTGTCTCTGACACACACACACACACACACACACACACACACACACACGAGCACTCTCACACCAGAAAGAACAAATGATAGATTGCATAAGATACACCTTCAGCGACACATTCAGAGAAGGTATGTTTGCTTCATAACACCTGTCTCTGGTATAGGGGCCTATATATCAGTATAGTCTATGGGACAACATTTCATTACAGGAGGAGGTCACACAGAAACCACATTCATTATAGTGAAGTAAAACTAAACTGAAAGTTAATCAAATGTCCCTGAGGCAGTTTTCATGAATGCAAACCACGTTTATCATTATTAGTGTTATGCAATAATTGTTTTTGCTTCAGATCGCCTGTTGATCCAGTTTTGAAAAGAGCACCCCTTCTCGATACATCTGTGTTCATTTTCTATTTCACGAAGAGCAGAGTAATCAAGGGGGGGGGGGCATTATACTCTGCCGTATGCTTGAGCTTTAAATGTATAAGTGGGGCACTTACAGCACTTGTTACTAAAAGCAGGGTCTGTAACTTCCACAGCTGCAGTGTGACGTCGTTCTGAATAAAGTGAACAGTCTAACTTCTCAGAAGGGATTTGTACGAACAGACGATGCACGGTGCTTAATAACAAGCAAGAAGGAAAACAAGGCAACACTCAAAGCAGCTGGCACTTCTTTTAGCACTCACAATGGTGTCACACCAGAATTCAGCCACCTCCCCAATCCTCATGGAAGACAACAGGGTCTCCCAGATGTCCAGTTTAAACATGTTGCCGATCACTATCTCCATGGGCGTCCCCACCACTTTGCTGTCATCTATCACAGTGCGTTCATCATCGCACAACTGGGTGCGGAAGTGGAACGTCACCTGGAGTAAAAAGAACCATAGAGAAGGAGAACCACACGGAGAGAGAAGAGCTACACGAAGCTAGCTCGTTAAAACTATACAGCGTGGACAGAAAGTTGGGAAAATAAATGAAGACACTTTCAGATAACATTGTCTGCCCCGGGAAATTGCAACTACATGAATGTGCCTCCCCTCATAACAGTTGCAATAGCTTCAAATTGGCACATAAATGAAAATAAAATCCATAAATCTCAAAGTAATGAAGCCATGCATCATCAAACCGTCACAGATCATAGTCTCAGCAGGCCAATCACTTTACTGTTCCTCATTGCTTCTTAATTTGGGTTTTATTAAGAGGAGACACACCAAACACATCAGAATTAACCCATTATTAGATCATGTATCGGAAGCAAATAGCACATCTGTTATGCTTAAAATCGAGTCTACATGACATTTATGCTCTGCAACCACCGTCTAGAAAAAATGGTTTGCTCTTTTGTCTGCATGCTCAAGATGCTGTGCATAATTAGTGCGCATGTTGACTTCTATTCGCACCTCTAATTAGATTTAGAACATTTGAAACTAGCTTTGTGAGACACATTTTCAATCATTCAGCCATTTTTCCAAAGTACAGACAATAAATTTGTTATTTTTCTGAAAATTGCTTCAGTTAGATTAATTTACGACACAGCCAATGGGCTGTATAGTGAAATCGCTGTGCACTCAGACCACTTAGTCTATAACTGTTGACGGCTAAGTTGGTTAGCAGTCCAAAAGGTGAACGTAAAGACGCAATTCATCAGAACATGTAAATAAATACCTTTGCCCCAGTGATGAGTTTTGGGATGTCTCCGGTGCCTCCATGCAGGATGTTTTTTTTGATTCCCTCCAAGCCCAGCAACATTGTATCCTGCATATCCGCCATCTTTTTTGTTTTAGTTTATTACTGTGGATCACCTTATGCTACCATGCATGTGTATATAAATATCTGTGTGTGTGTGTCACAATGATGTGTGAGGTACTACATGGGTATGGATTACTTGGAGGTGTTCCTGGTGGATTAGTTTCGGTGGGGATAATGAGATTGGAGACTTCTCCTCCTCCTCATGTTTCATAATCTCTCTGCTGGTTTGAGTATTTGTCCTCATCAGCACTTTCTCTGAATACTGCCGGACCCCAGAAACATCCTGAAAGGACGAGGACCTGTGTCTTTTTGGAAAGATTAAATTCGTTTTTTGTGTGTGTGCACGTCAATGTATGTGTGGTTGACTCCCAACCCTGTTGAATATACCACGAGACCAGAATAAAAGTGTTTGAGGGGAAGAAAAGAAACACAAATAGGTCTGTGAGAGGAGGACATGGTTTCCATTCCAGAGGAAATTTCCTGGACTTATGTGGATGTGGTGATCTGAACAATGCCGAGAATACTGAGAAATGGTGGAGGAGACAATCCCTGTATGGACTCCTTGACCTTGTCTGTTAAACATCTGTCTCCCATCTGGGCTGTGTGTGTGTGTGTGTGTGTGTGTGTGTGTGTGTGTGTGTGTGTGTGTGTGTGTGTGTGTGTGTGTGTGTGTGTGTGTGTGTGTGTGTGTGTGTGTGTGTGTGTGTGTGTGTGTGTGTGTGTGTGTGTGTGTGTGTGTGTGTGTGTGTGTGTGTGTGTGTGTGTAATCCAAGGCTCCTGTTGTGTTTGCGAACAAAGTCTGCAAGCAGTTTGAGGGGGCAATTATTCTAAAACATTACCCAGTGTTAATGCCTTATTCTGTACTAATTGCGCAAGTAGAAAACCCCATAACTGCACCATTGGCAGTGCTCACAATTGTATAACTTAACAGCTTTGTGCTTTCTCTGTGGAGGAATATGTATCATCAGGCAAGGTTGCAGTCTTGCCTCTATTCAAAAAGGACCTTGTTATCCTTGGAAAGTGCTGAAACGTACCATAAAGTAAGCCTTTTCTTTCCCACTGATGTGACAAACAGGATTGGGCAACAGCTTGCTATGTACTTGGCAGCTCTCCGAGCACAGGCAATGAGGAGGTGCTGCGCTCTCCTGTGGAAGAGATCGGTACTGCAGCAGCAGTTGGTCTTCTTGAACATTTTGGGCCTGATTTTGGAAGTGCTGCCAATGTGGACGTGTGAAGCCCCTTTTGAGACATTCATGTGGAATACTGGGCTACACAAATAAACTTCATACGACTTAATAATTCATCTATAATAGTCGCAACAAATTGTGACTCCTCAGAGGTGGTAGGGGATGCTGGCTTCATGAGAAACATCGTTATTATAATAATAATGATCCTATATTAAATAACAGTAAAAAAACAGGTAAAATATTTTCTCCTTCACCGTGGAAACACTGGTCACATGGTGGGGTGCTTGGATGACAGGTTTGTGTTGCTATAGTTACACCCTTTTACATAACTATCATATCTGTGAGTTTAAAAGGAGGAAAAGTGCGACGTAATCGTTGTTGGGACCCCTGTCTGTAATATAAACCGGAAAGAACATTTCATGAGGTTTGGACTGAATAAGGTTCTGGTTTGGTGATTTTAAAGTCGTCCGTGTCTTCACATCAAGTCAGTTTTCATATCAGTGAGTGGAGGGAGAGCAGCAATAAATTCAACCTGTCGGAGAGGTAATACTGTGACAATGGTGTGTGTTCTAACTCGGGCTTTGTGTCAGAGTGACTCATAATGCTTGCGTCAGACCGCCTACATTTCTCTCTACTGCTCTGGCTGTGCGTGTCTAGCTGCATTTGTTTGTGTGTGTGTGTGTGTGTGTGTGTACGTGCATGTGGATTTTCTGTATGTACATTGTAGCCTAGGCCTAGGGAATTGAATGTGCCAGTTTGCTGAATTGCATGCACACACATCTTTGAGAGCAGCTTCAGCAACAAGCAGTCCTTCCAGCAGGAGGTACACACCGGTCTCCGTCACATTTAGCGCTGCTGGCAACCCGTCTCTGATGCATTAGTTCCACTTTGAGCAAGTCATACTCTATTTTTGGAAAGTACAGTGGTGGATTTCCTGGGGAGGAGCCATTCGCTGTGTAGAAGCCATTCATTCATATACATAACCCACTGAGGGAGGGCTCCTTCCATGACGCACAACATATACGCACATAGCATAATGTTTATGAATGTGTAAACCTTTTCTGCTTGTGCAGAGAGCAGCCATCTTTCTCTCCCTGTCAGACTGATGTGTAGAGCTGACCGAGCAGATCTAAAAGGAAGAGGAACATGCAGTAAGAGCAGTGTGGGGCTCACTGTGCAAGGTTGGAAGACAACACCACTACATGTATTTGGCAGATGTAGTCACTATGTATTTTCCTGATTTAAATTTGTAAAACCTACAATGATAAAATAATTAGCACCACCTAGACCTGCTACAACATGAAAATGCTGCATACATGTTAAATTGACAATAAACATAATCCAACTAACAATGAGTGCTTTTACTTTAAATTGCATTAAATGTTTGTTTTTTTTGCCACATGAGGGCAGTGTGACAAGCTTTAAAACAACTTTTAACATTCTTCAATTTTTGTATTTGATAGCGGTGCCTTGTAACCATGTAAATGTTTTGCATGAAACTGAAATAAAACTGACTAATAAATGAGAATGTGTTGGCAAACTGTTACATATTAACACATTTGGCGTCCACCAACTCCTGAGGGATATCTAACTCTAACTTCTAGATGCTCCACTGTGTTCACCAGTCGCTAAGTGTGTCTGTCTGTTGTTTGGTGCTGAGCAGTAAAGTGGGTATATCAGTTTTCTTTAAATGCCTGCTGCGGCTGGAAACGGGTTGATTGCTGAGAGTGAACCAACACAGTGAAGTGATGGGCCGTAAAACCAAAACGACGAGCTGAAAGATGCTAAAATGCACCAAAGACTGCACACAGTGTGATACTATTCTTTGGATCTGTCTCCACCTCTTTAACATACAAGTTTACTTGAGCAGCTGTAAGGACACTTTTGAGAGCAAGACTTATACTATTATTACTTGTATTAAAGTAAAGGATGTGAATACTTCAACACCGCTGCACTGACGCACGCACATCCGCAGATTAAGACCAAGGCACCATCTCCTCTGTGTTTGTATACGTGTGTCGTTGCATAGTGTCAGCCACGCCCTGTTCCTGCACACACACAATGACTGAGTGCTCTCTGAGAAGCACAGGCATGTGCACACTGTGCTGCCTCGCGGCTGTATCCTCAGCTGGAAATGTGGATCTCGCACACAAGCGCTCATACTCACACATCAGTAATGCATATAACAGAATTCCTAACATCAGTGGAGACATTTTGCCAGAGGTTTCATCTGCTCTGACTTTGAAAGGAAAACGGCTTCCAACCTACAGATGCTTTCCAACACTCTTTACATTAATTATGTTGTCTTGCTTGGAAGTCTTTTATTCTTCTTTTTATTTAATCAGTTTGAAGTTTTTGGATCATTCGCTGGTTTGGGGATAGCCTGGCACAATTATTGCTTTCGTTATTTTGGTCTAGCAGGGCCGTGGATTAAATACTTAGACAGATGTAATTTTAAGGGTTCTGACTGTATAATAGATGATTCGCAGTTTTCTCCTTAGGTTACATATCAATATTAGCCCTTCTTGAATTGACGCACTATATGCTGGACTGGTCATTGGTCTTTTAAATATATTTTTAATCAGGAAAAACACGGAGGCTGCTCTGGAAATGTCAATTTGCTCCTGAACAATCTGGAGAAAATCCGTCTCTGAATAAAAGTAGGGGGAGAAGATGCAGAACACACTTTCTTTAATATTTACTGCTTTGTGATAAATTTACTATCGGGAACAGTGAAGAAACGTTCCTCAACTCAACCGTCATTTGAGCATGCATACGGTAATAAATGTCTGTTACTAGAAGTAATCCAGCAGTATTGTCATGTTGATGTATGGATGCTACACCATTCTGTATTGAACAGGAGAAGAATCAGAGATTGGACAAAATAACAGCAACACAACATAATGCAGTTCTTTATTTAATGTCAATGAAGCACAAATTCATCCCTCATTAAATGAATAAATGATGCAATGTTTTTTAAAATCTTTTGATAGAAATTGCAGCAACAGTTTTTTTTTGTTACCTGCACCATTGCAATGTAAGTATGTGGTGCACAGATGTGTACTATCAAATTATCCAAAAACTAAAGAGTCATAAGTCACTTTCTTCCAATTTTGAAAATCTGGCTTTTTGATGTAACACTGCTTCTACAGTCACTAAAAAAAAATAGAAATAAATCAGTTATGCCTTTGACTCTTCTACTCCACCAGATTAGGAAGTGAAATGTGGAAGGTTTCCAGTCCATCCCTCATATTTCCTCCACAGATTTAAAAAGGATAAGCAACATGGCAGCAGTTCTATCAAGCCAGTCAAATCCTCCAGGCTCAAGATTTCATATTTGGATCTTCCTTTCCACTTTTTAAACTCTGTGTGCGCCTTATTTATCAAAGAGACCGAAATGGAGGAAAGCTGTGCACACAACTTTCATTCATACGTTACAGATGTCTGTGGAATTTGAACAATCGCTCGCTCGACTAAGCTCCCAAACAATGTATCTACAAAGTAATGGTTATATATGCCGGTCCTTCAATTGATCCAGTATTCATCACCAGATCATGCAGGTGTTCATGGTATTGTTTCTAACCCTGGTAATGTTCCACAGGCACACATTTCTAAGTCTAATTTCCTTGTAGGCTTTGCAGAACAAGGGCACAGATCTGAAAGATTGCATAACAAATGGCAGCCTCCCAAACATTTCTTACAAATTCTGCAGTGAGTCAACAAGACAATGATAATTTGTTCTGTTGCTAGTTATTCTCGGAACAAACCTAACATTAAAAAAAAGAAGTTTTTTAAACACTTAGTGTTTCCATATTTAGCTTGATGCAATCTAGGTCATGTGATAACTACTTAATTCTCTCTTCCTTGTGTAAATCCAGTCTATTCATCCAGCAAAACACAGCCCTGAAGTGTGTGTAAAGCAGACTGCCTGAGCAGAAAAGGTCAGAGGTCAGAGTCACCGTTCTCTAAACCGCTGAGGCAGAAGACTTTTGACCCTGCAGTACCGCTTATGGCCAAAAGGAAGACTGACGCATGGCTCATGATGTGTGTGTGTGTGTGTGTGTGTGTGCGCTGTAGCTATCTCGACTTGCAGCATTCTCAGGAACAGCTTGTGCGTGAGCCCTGTGAACGCATGCAGTGAGTTAATGACAGGAGAGAAGTTTCTGGAATGGCATAGCTCACATTTCTGAGATGTTGCTGCTCTTAAATTACACCCACGTTTTACTTCAGTCTCGGTAGAGGGATATTAAATATACATGGTGCACTAACAGATTACAGGCTATAGAATGCAAGAGGAAATAATCATTTAGCCTGTGCACAAGGATCTGCATTGTTTTGCTCTGATATCCATGGCTCCGTCCTAATCCTCTCTCTCTTCAGAGCTGCTGGCCTTTGGCTCTGCGACTCTTCCCAGCTCACAGCTCCCCCTGACCGGGCCCCTGTCGTCCTGCTCTCCGTCTGGCCCCGACCTTTAGCTACATACCAGAACACATAGCAGCCAGGACAAAGGGCAAATGCACACGCCACTTAAACACACTCGTACAGTACATACCGGCTCCCGGTTTCTTAAGCGCATACTAATGCAAAGGTGATTGCTGTGCCCCCAGGTCTGTGACGTGCAACAAGAGGGGAATAGATGGAATAAAGTGAATATACACACAGGGTCGCACAGCATGGTCGCTTACACAGTCTCAGGAGCTGGGTTACCCAGCGGGTACCATTCAGCTATAAGGGGATATTTTGGGATTGAACTGGGCACCTAAAGATAAGCCATCTCACACACATACAATTATATGTAAATGCATGGATCGCTGGATGAACAAGTGAAGGATCAGTGGAAGTAGTAAGAAGTGTCTTCTATAAGGTGTGTGTGTGTGTGTGTGTGTGTGTGTGTGTGTGTGTGTGTGTGTGTGTGTGTGTGTGTGTGTGTGTGTGTGTGTGTGTGTGTGTGTGTGTGTGTGTGTGTGTGCGCGCGTGTGCGCAAGTGCAGCAAAATTACTTTAAAATAATCTGGCCCACTACCCATCAGCAGGACTCCACTATGACACTTAATACACTCCTATTTAAGCATCGTTTAGCCTCCTTTTGATTTATCGTTCAAGATTTTAAGTTAGAGAATACATATCTGTTGCTGGAACTTATCCTGGTGCCTGTAAGGTGTCACTGGTATCGGTGGTGTCCGTGGTAATTGCAGTATAGTTTTGATGAGACACTGACAAAGACAAGGCAAATCCGTCTGTGCCCATGCTGCGAGCTAATGGAGCCAATTTACCTAACGCACCTAACGGCCCTGTACACAGACAAACTTAATTCTAGCATTTAGAGGTCATGACACTACTAAGACATCCAGATCTCTTTTTGTTTGCCACCTGAACGACAAACAAAATGCAAAAGAAGCCTGTATACAGGAATTTAAGACATTTTTCATGAGAACATTTGTGCCAATGCCAAATAAATGTAGAATTAACAGGTCAAAACATTAAGTATCAGGCCCTTTACGGCCTTGTTGCACCAGTAGCACGTTAACACGCCCTGATGTCTTCGGCTGTTTTTAATTTAGCATCAATTCAGCTTTTGATGCCCATCAGCTGATGACTAATATAACCCTGTACCATTTAGCTTTGTACATAAAATGGTAATAAAAATTAATTGCATATGAAATGAAGAATAGTTGCATGACGTGCATTGCAGTTGTTGTTCAACCACCTGCAGAATTACGGTAATGACATTACTCTGTCTGATGGTTTCATTGTCTCTAACAGTATCTTTTGTTCCTATCTGGTTTATCCAGTACGAAATGCCATGAAGTCACCCTATCATAAAATCCCGCCTGTGCTACCGTCATTACTCATTGTGTTGTGCGCTGTGATCAGGCTATGTGACTGCGCTGTATTGACCTTTTCTGCCGGGCCTGCAGTGGGGATATGAGAGGGGGAAATCGGATATTGAATATGATTGAAGTGCAGCCAGCAGAGAGTGACAGGATGGACCTGAGTATTTCCCCCAACAAGCTGGTCTAATCCCTTGACCTGGTCCAACCAACAGATTAAACATGTGCTGTTCAGCGGCCATCCTGTCTGACCTCAATACGCTTAACCTGGCTGGTACCTGCTTAAAAGCAGACGGATAAAGCTACAGAAAGATGCCACAGAAAAGTGTGATATTTAACTTATAAAAGGCTCAGTTGGGGGGGCCATCTATAATCAAATATCAAATGATATAATGTAGCACACCAGCAACTCGGCTCAACAATGAGCTTCGTACCAGACAAAATGTAGACTGCTTACAGGACACCTAGTGGATAAATCATCATCTTGCTCTTTGTAAAATGTGCAACCTGTAGATTGACTCCTGCACAATTTAGTTTGATTTTTGACTTACCACCTTGTGGTGCTCCATACAGCTTTAAAAGAAGGCTGTATTGATGTGGAGCTCTGGAGCTAAACCAAGTTATGTGAATAATGCATCAATCCCAGCCTTACAGTATCACAGTCCACTGTTACACTCTGCATGACTGAACACAAACCCAGTGAACTTGGAAGTCTCTGCTAACACTCCCGGGGAACATTATCCAGCCAGAAGCCGAATTTTAAATGCAATGTCATTTTCTGAGGACGAACTGAAACGGGCAGACGTTTTGACTGAAGAACCTGATGGCCAGCACGCCCTTGGGTGAGATTGCTTTAACGTGGACCATGTGCTCTCAGAGGGCAGGACGGGGCTGAGCTGGTCCTGGTCTTCATGAGCAACTATTGACAATTTCCTCAAGCATGCGTGAGATGCACACAGAGAGGCGGACACTCCCAGATACGCAAACACACATGCTCTCTCTCACAGACACACACACACACACTTTTTCCATGCTAGCGAGGTTGTCTCATACAGCTAAATTCAAAGGTCAGACTGCTCTCACATGGGTGCTGCATGTGGTGAGCAGACGCATATATATAGGCCAGACCGACATCACATCGTAAAGCGCCAAGGCCGTGGCCCCTTTTTCGGGGAAGCAGTCGAGCTGTCACATTAAGAAACAGTGAAAAAGCTGTTGTGTCGCTAACCGAGATTTGAGGCACATAAAATACGTGAATATTCACTGTCAGCGTGGTGAATCGCTGAACGATGCTGGTGACAGCTACTTTACTACTGATGGATAGCTAACGTTGCTTGAGTGGGAGGCTGCTGCAGTACAGTCATACACATTGTGGCATCAGACTGTACCAACTAAATCTCAGCCTAGCCAGTTGGCTATTAACACTACTAGCCTACGATACCTGGCGTTTCGGTCAAATATGTTTGGATGTCCGGATAAGGACAGGTCATTAGAATTGTTGGGTCATCGTCACACATGTCAAAATTACCACGTCAAATTACATTGACATCTATAGGATCTCAGGTTTTCTGTCCCCCAGGAAGGGGTGCAGCTTGGCGCTTGACTAATACACAAGATCACGTGAGAATTGCGGGATCACATATCAGACTTAAATCCATCTTGTCAAAGGGAAGACATTTTACGTCCATCGTTCCTTCTTCCCGTCTATCTTTCTTTATTTTACATTTTCTTGTAAGAAAAGAAAATACTGGTTACAGCTGATCTTGGTTGCTGAACCCTCCTGCTTAAAACCCCCGAAAGCTGCCTCTGGCCATGGGCATGCAGCCAAAGGCTGACACCAGAGGATGGGTTCAGCTTCCACTTTTTCACTCGAGTAAAATTAGAGGAAGCTTGGAGGCGGCCTACATTCACAGTAAGCAGAACAAAAGCATTAAAGATTGTAATATCTGTACAATCCTTTTGGTTGGATTGGTTGGTTGATGCCACTCTAGTGTCTTATGGTCGTATCAAACTTCTGAACTTACTCTCTGCAAGTAAAGTATATTGAATTACAACAGTTCTAGCCAACCCTGCCTTCTGTATTTGGCCATAACTTCTCATCCACATGAGAAGAAAAGAAGTCCTCTATGCTGTTGAGGAATAGAGAGTAAGGTGAAAGTCAAGGAATGAAATTAGGCCCTCGGTGTCCCTATTCCCTGTTCATGGAACTTTGTTTCTTTTGAGATGTAGATACAATTTACAGTGATTTTGCATTTATATATCTCATATTCACTGTTTTGAACGTGAATTTGGCAGTTTTTACAATATAGAGTTTTTGGTGTAGGTCGAGTTAGATTGTTCTGTTGTTTAGTTTCTGCAGGATTTCTGTTAGAAACATGTATTGCAGGTCCACATGTCTTGGAAAATGTCAATGGCCTGGACAAAAGGGAGAAATGTTGGTCAAATATCTGTTTATTGAGCTTAAAGCAATTGACAGGCAGGCTTTATAAAGAATGAGCGTCTCCTTGACTTCAGACTGTGCTATCTGAGACTCATTGTTATAACCCTAATGTTTTAGCTGCGGACGTAGCAGTGAAGTGTGTTTATAGTTGGGCCAAAGTTAGCGACAAATTTAGCCTAGGCTCACTTAAGGTGGACTGACCTTTTAAGGTGGACCAGCTATTCTCCTTTCCACACGCTGTTCCTTGTGTTGAGCTTTGTTCAGCTCTCCCCCTGAGACTGTGTGAAGTTTTGTAAAAGCAAAAGAAAACTGTAATTTGGGTAAGTAGGAAAGTATAGCAGAACAATGTGTTTGTTTCTAAGTGAATGGTTGGTATGCAACAAGCTGAACTGTATCCAAACAAGAACCTGTATATGCTGTGCTTCTCTAAGTGCTAATAAGCAACAGTAGCTTGGAAATCCCAGACAGCCCTGCCTCTCTCTACAAGGGATTAAGTTGTCAGGTTACATTGAACTCTGAGCGCTCTCCATCCAGACAAAACCGTCTTAAGGTGCCGGGCCGTCCAGTTATTTATAACTCTGTTGGGTAAGCCTCCACTCTCTACAGCCCACTCCAGCGTATAGACATGTATTGGCCTCTGTGTTCTGCTTTATTACGTGGACTCAAGGTGATCTCATTGCAGTGGTTGTGTTTTACTTGCACTATATTGTAAACCCCAGGCAGGAGACACTGTCAGCACTGTGCAGCTCCTTCAGTGACCACTGATGTCTCTTGTTGCACTGATGTCTCTTGTTGCACTGTCCACTTTGCTGCTGTAATCCTGCAAATGTCCCCGCTGTGGGACGAATAAAGGATTATCTTATTTTATTTTAAAAATGTGTGATACTGTATCGACATGTTTCAGTCTGTTAGTGCCCGTCACAGCCATTTAACAAGATTGTTTGGCCACTAATGGTCAGACTTTCAAAAGAATTACATGATAGGCCTTTACTGAAGAGACCAGACTGACAAGAGCACCTTTTACTGACGTCACCACACACACACACACACACACACACACACACACACACACACACACACACACACACACACACACACACACACACACACACACACACACACACACACACACACACACACACACACACACACATGCCTCATTTCCACTGCATGGGAATTAGTAGTAAATGCAGCAGATTGCAGACACACAATACCAGTCCTCTATTCCTTTTTGTTACACTATCTTGCGTCCCACTCTCCCACTTTCTCTCGCTTTTGCCTCCCAGCCCACCTATCTGGAACTGCCTTCTATTTTAGGAGCTCGGTGCCGGCCAAGTATCGGCTGCAATGTGTAGACTTCATCAAAGGTATAGCGGCCCTTGTGAGATGGGATGTGTTCTGGTTTAAGCAGCGTAGTCAGTGGTGGATGTAGGCTACTTTGTATGATTTCTCAATCCCTGACTTACTCAGTTTTACACCTTTTTAGGAGCATAAAGAATTACATTTTCATCTTTTATTTAGAATTAGACAACTCCTATGTTAGATATTCATGGGTAGATATGAGGTTTTTGGTGCAAATCCAACCTCCGTTTGATTTTTCCTTTTTTTTTTTTCTCGTCTCTGATGAGATTTTCACCTGTTTCCACATTCAAAACATTCATGAAAAAAATCATTACTTTGCCTTCAGTTTATATGAAGACTCTGCATTCTTTGCGGAGATGGTTGCCAGTAATGTGCTCTAGATCCTCATATGATTTATGATCATATCCATTACACAGTTAAATATGACAAAAAGCTCAGACAGTTATTGACCGTTTCAATACATTGCTTTATTCATTGTTAATTTATCAAAGCTTGGTAGTCCCCCATAAATCAGCTGAATGAAACAAAACAGAAGACCACGGTGATTGATTCCCGACATTTAAAATAAGACCGTGCAACCCCGAAGAAAGACGGGATGAGAAAAACCAGAACTCACCACATTTCAGCTGCTGACATTTCTACAATTACTCTTCAATTCTCTTGACAGAGAGTTGCTGACGTTTCTCTCCATCATTCATAAAGTGATTACTCGTATTAAATCAATGTTATTTTTAATGTATCTGGTTGGATTCTGTCATAGATCACATGAAAGCGCTCATGTGGGGCTTTCACTAAGCATTTAATTTTTGACTGTAGACCAGAACATCATCAACAATTATTCACATTTTCAGTAATGTACATAGACTTTCAATGAAAATCACTTGTACGTAAATAGGCTGTATTATAGCTTATTATGTATAAATAGTGAACTGTTCTATAATAGTTTTAATTACCATTATGGTTTTGTAAATGTCTTTGTACGCCTGGGTCACTTTTCTTGTCCTGTTGGATCCTGGCAGCTTTATACTTTGTTAAACTGACAAAATGATAAGTCACAATTGTTGCTGATTTTGTCCTAAAAACGATGGACTAAGAACAGATTAAAAGGTCATAAACAATGAAAAAACTCATGCATTGAAATATGAACCTAGACTCCATAAATATTAGCCAGTTATGTCTCTTCTATTGTGTACTTATCTTGCCTGCCAGGAATGAGACAGTGATTCATCTTTGCATTTCTCTGTTTTTACTTCCATATTCTTCTTTACTTTTCAAATCAAAGACCACAGCTGTCGTCTAGATAGTGGCGTTTGGTATATTTAGCTTTGTGGGTTGTGTAATGGCCCCTGAAATTGTAGGGTTTTTTTAAGAGTAAAGAGTATTCCAAAAGCTCCAAGAACCATAGTTTACCTCTGCTGAAAACAAACTGTCTGCTGCTGATATTCTCGTCTTCGGTTCCACCTGGCAAAGGCTCCCGTGTGAAGTATTCATTTTTAATAATACTAGCCTCGTTGGCTGAGTGTGATAGGATATGGATTTCATTGGAGCGTTGTGTTTTCATGATGCGACGGCGCACCTGAGATCTCATTGGAATAAACTTAGGAGACAGTTCTTCTACTTGTACCTGGACTTGATTTAAGTGTAAATGACCAGCTTGACAGCCTGACACATTTGAGCACACATGGCCAAAATTAACTTCCCCAGATTTAAAATGGCCAAAAGCAGCTGCCACAGATAAATCAAGAGTTTTCACATCTTATAACGGACTACATTATGGACAAAATGCAGTACAGTTGGGTCAACATAGATAATATTCTTATACCTGGAAGCTGGCAGAGAGCTGGAGCTGGACAGTGTATTCACACCGGTTGTCTTTTATGATATGGTTTACTTTTCGGGCATTGTTAATGCTTAAAAAAAAAAAAAATAAATAAAAATAAAAAATAAATAAATAAATAAATATAAATATATATATATATATATATATATATAAATATAAATTGAACTAAACACAAGGTTGGTGATGGAAAACAATCAAGGGAAACAGCATCCTATCCGTGACAAGTAAATATATTAGAATGTTGTCAATAATATGTCAAAATATGAGTTGAGTAAAATGTAAGGTTAAACATGGTTTACACAATCTAAAACACATTCATCGACAAATTAATTTATTATCTTGCTAAATTTCTTCTGTAATTGGACCACTTGATTAGTGTGATGTGTGTGTGTGTGTGTGTGTGTGTGTGTGTGTGTGTGTGTGTGTGTGTGTGTGTCTGATCTCCTGATTTAGTTCCTGCCTGCTTTAGGCCACAAGATGCACGTTTCCCTCCGGGGGCTAAAGTTCATGGAGGATTGGAAGAAGGCTGCTGTTGCGTCATCACCAGTATTGAGTCAGGTGCCCTCCCAAAGATCTCGCTGCCAGCTGCCATCGAGGCAGGGATAATCTGCCTAAGCAGCTTTCACATGATTTCACCCACAGGGAAGAATTTAGTGAAGGTTGTAAACCTCTTCAGACCTGGCCTTGGAGCTTCTTCCTGCTTTGACTTAAGAGGTGAACCATGGCTGTGCAACAAACACTACACCAGAGAATACAGAGAAAACAAACACCCTCTGCTTATATGCACACATACACCAGCCCTTGAGACTTATTTAGAAATCTAGGATTTGTGTCCTGTCCATTAGCGATCCGTTTTCTAAATTTAGCCATTAAATTGAAAGCACCACATTGAGACGGGAAGTGATAAGGACCATAGATCCGATCTCGCATAGATGTCCTGATGGAGAATATCTCTACAGCAGACATGAGAGCCCAGATATACTGTATCTTCTTGAAAAGACTGCAGGACGTCTCTGTGACCTTCTCTGTGAGGGTCGGAGGAACTTGATGAAGTTAATCTACCAACAGCCAGGGGTCAAAGTCAATGGCCTGATGACTATACATGCTGTGCAAAGATGAGACTGGTATTACATATTCCAAAGGGCACTGGCAACCCTATCCCTGCAGGGAAAGCTGTCTCGGTCAGTCGTATGCATTCATGCAAAGCTCAGACTTTTGGCTTCTGATGGCACTGCTGACATTTAAAGTTTTTGTTTTTAGAAATAAAGACCAAACTGACTTCTGTAAGACTGAAATATAAGTGAAAATCCTACTTTAATATGGCTTTGGAGTTGCTTTGGCTCCAATGCTGACATAAACATCTAAAATGAACAATCTATTGAAAAAAATAAATGTCTTTCAGTAGGCTACTTTTTTTTTTTTGTGGAATTATTTACTTATTTCTTTACTGATGTGAAAAAACCTCAGCCTCTTTCAGGCTTTCTTATCACTTACTGAGCTCAAACAGCTAAGACAGATTATAGCCTGCTGAGCTGTTGGTGCACTAACTAACCCTCAGCCTGATGTTGATCTAAAGACTGCATATGTGAAAAGGTTTACTATTCCTAAAAATGTCAGTTTTAGGAATAGTAAACCTTTTGCGCTGCAGACATTTTACCATGTCGTAGCTTGAAAAGCGTGTAATCAATAACACTAATTATGTCTTCATTTTATGGACGTATGAATACCTCAGTGATATATAGTTTGCTGTGACACCTGAACGAGCCATTGTTAATATTAACCTGCTATTAAAATGAATTGAGAACACTGTGTTCGTATGGTATCTGTGCAGGTGTTGACAGAAATTCAGCTTCAACAAAAACATCACAACAATTTTGGTCCATAAGTGCCACCTTGTTGTGCAGCTAACTGCACAACAATGCCACGTTATGGAAAAGTAGCTGTCAGTATTTGCTCTTCAGATACAGTACATTGCTTGAGTAAGGGCTTGCTATTACTGCTCGCAGAGAGGCTCACACCTTAAGAAGATTATTGTTTATGTTCCCTCTGGCTGTAAAATGTATGTCTCCAACAAGAGTGTTTGCTAAGTCCATTAGCCTGGAGCACTTATGTGCTGTAGTTCAGCTCCCACAGTCTAATGCAAGATAAACACAATATATTCACACGGGAACAACATATTTGAATTTCTTAATGGTTCAAGCTAATTGTACGTGTTTTGGCAAAAGTGTGCAAGAGATTAAGTACAACCAGCACAATCACTACTTGCACATGGCTCGCTGATCAAAATTGAGGAGTTGATTCTCAGTGAAATGGTCAAAGTGTTCACAACTTCTAACCATTCTCTCATTGTTTGAGCCATCACGGCAAGATGATTCATTTCAATAAACGAAACCTGTCAGACATGCATGTTTATGACTTCACATCCCAGGTGAATTTTCTGTTGCCACACAATTACATTTTCTGTATGAATGTTCATGTCTTCTTTCTGTGTACTACAGTATTATACAGTATTGATGATTTCAGTAAGCTTTCACAAACTGTGATAACCCCGTAAACGTATTGTCTCATGTCATTATTGTAGAGTTTTAGGACCCTCATGTTGTTTAAATGGATCACAATGAGTTGTTTTATTCATCAAAAGTTAAGTTAATGTGAGAAATCACAGAAGCTGAAAATCGACAAAAGACAAAACAAACAACTTGTGTACTTATAAGATATTTAATGTGACTGCAGCATAGTACAAATTATACATCCTTAAATCAATGATAAATTCTATGCTGTAAAATAACTAAGCCAAATAATAAATATATTATGATTGATGGTGTGACGGTTGACTCGGGGCTCCTTTGATGATGCGCCTACATCTCACCGTTTGCAGCAGCTGTCTGTTTATCTCTTTCTATGATGCTGTGCTGTTTGCTTACACATTCACAGCTGGCACAGCAGCTGGCACAGGTACAGGCCACCCAGGTCTACCGGCACATCTGGGAGGAAGAGAGGTGTGGATGCACACACATGTACACGTGACTTCAAATCTGTAAGCAAAATGGTCCCATCCTGTAGGGTCAGGTGGATTCTCTTTACTGCAGGTGCATCCCTCCTTTCACAATCTCTTAATGCACTCACAGGCAGATTCCCTGGGAGCGGATCAGGCAGGCGAGTCACTGGCCTGTAACTAACCGACACAAGGTCAATGCGTGACCCTTATATGCACTGGTGTGGCGCATTAATGCAGGTACTGGCAGTGCTTCCTGAAGAGGATGTACAGGAGAGAGTAGATTAATCCTGTGTTGGCGTTTCCTGTTTGTGTGTGTCTCACTGGAGTGAGGGAGGATTTGGGGGGGGGGGGAGAAATGTCTGCCAAGCATAAGGACAGAGACGGGAAAAAAGCAGACAAGAAGATAAGGAGATTGGGACACAGACAGAGAGCGAGGAGCCAGACCATGTTAAGGTAGTCGATAAAGAAGACGATGTACTTCAGGCAGGCTCAGGAGAGAGTCTGCCCAGTTCTTGCTTCCATCTGGGGTGTTAAGAGCTTGAGGAGTGAGAGAAGGCAACCGAGAGCATGTGTGCAAGGGAGAGTAAGCCGGGGCATCTGGTTTTGTTAAGGCCTCAAAACATTCCTTTCCTCTCTGTTCGTCTCTGGCTGGTAGCTTTTTAAAAGGGACTTGTTGGCTCTCATATCCTGCTCTGGGCATTGCCCTGTCTCTTGAAGTTTGCTTTACGACTGCTGAGGGTCACAGGCAAGATGTCTGTCTGTCAGTTTATATGTGCGCTCCTCTGCATGACACCCAGGGTTGTTACAGAGGAGAAATGTTCAATCCAATTCACTTGCATAGCATCAAATCACAACAGAAGTAATCTAGAGACGCTTTTCGTATGGAGCAGGGCTGGATTGTACAACATTCTTCTATGAGTAAGGAGTTGGGCGACGGTGGCGAGAAATAAAACTCCCATTTTAACGGCTACAAACCTTGGGCAGAACCGGGCGCTGAAAAGGCAGCGAAATGCCTCCAGCGGTTGGGTTGACAGAGAGAAAAGGCAACAACAATAATTCTAACCACAACCGCTATAATAAGAATACAAAAAGGACTAATACAAATTATAAAATAGCAGAAATAGAAATGTTTTGACGCAGACAAATGAAAGCTGAGGCATGTTGATTGTAGAAGATTTCAGGTGTCTGTTTTATTTCTTATTAGTTTTTTTCTCATTCATTAAGCAAACACGTACAGAGCACGACTAATGTCCATTGTCACCTCTAGCAATAAGGCATTTTAATACAATATTAATATAGACAAATAGCGTTTTTTAGCCTTCAACTTTATTTGCTTTGCATGTGATCAATGATCTATTGAGCTCCCAGCATTTGTGGACAGATTCTTAACTTGGAGGTTTTTGTTTGAACACCGAAGGAGTTATCTTCAAAAGAAATTGAAATCCATTTCAGATGTTTGTTTTTCCTTTTTTAAATTTCACCGAGGAGTTGTAGTCCAAATCTGAAATGAGGAAAAAAAGACTTGAATGTGACAGCTCAAGCTCAACTAAAACGTTTTTTTTTTTTAGGGATGATGCAAGCCAGGTGAAACATACAATTGTGCCAACACTGTACAACAGCATTGTAATAAGGTATCATTAAAAAGAAACCCTAAACTGCACAGCTATAGTGAAATCTAACCCAAAATGACAGACGAGTCTACTGTCCCATGATGCAATGCTTTTGTTACATGATACGGCAGGTGTCATGGTATGAATCTCAACACATGAACGTGCCGCATAAGTAACAGGGTTTCCATGCAGTGGCAGCTATGCTTATTAATTGATATGGCTGTACGAGGCTGGATTTGAAGGGCTCATTTTCCCCATGTCACTGTAGGCGATGGACGGGTCTTCAATGCAGGGAAGGGCCGACCACAACAGTTCTTCAGCTGGCAGCTTTAGCTGGTACATGAGGACATAAAGCTTGCCAGTGAAGAACTGCTGTAGGTCAGCCAACGAGCACCGTATACCCAACATGCAATTATGCACACCACGACATGAAGAAAAATACCAAAAGTAACACTTTGAGGCTTTGATTTCGGTGTGCTGCTTGCTGGCTGGCATCTGTGACTGTAACTGAAGCTAATAGGAGGAGACACCTGTCAATAAATAAAACACACCCCTAAACAAACTCCTGGTAAAGTCGTAATATCGCCTTAATGAAGCACTAATTCTTGAAATCGCCATTTAGCAAGCTGTTGAGGGCATAACTTTTTCCGACAACAAAATAATGACTTTGTATTTCCAGAGAAAATAATTTGGGACCTTTTCTATTGAATTCTATGCAGTTGGAGATTTTTTTTGGAGCCAGCATCTAGCAACCATCACTTGTACTCCATCTTAAGGCGCTTCCACATTGGCTCCAGCTTTTGGCCATGCTGGTAGATGCTTGGCACACAAACACGCACACACAAACACACACTCCTTCTTCCTGGGCTGGCTTTAAAGGGACTTTGTTGTGGTAGAGATGTGAGGAGGAAGGGACAAAGATACCAAAGAGGGAAAACTTTTATAACATTCCTTTGTCCTTAGTTGTGGATACTGCGGTTTACGGCGTGTTTAAATGTGCGTGCATGCTTAATCAAACGAACTGCGTGTGTGTAGCGGCACGGAGCTGGCCTGCATCAGACTTGCCAGCCTACTGTTTAAGCATTCTCTCTGCTTTTGCTATAATTGAACACAGAAGTATTTTGCTAGCTAGATAGCTTGGCCTCTGGTTACAGCCTGAAACGCCTGATAAAAAACAGCTCTTGTCCTGTGGGGCAGTTCAGTTTACAGCAGCCATACTGGGCTGAATGAAGGACTTTTCCTTGTTGTTCAGACACTTCCAGTCCTTTGGGCGTGTCACCACTTCACCAACATGTCAAGTATTTTGTTATTTCACTTTGAGAAAACCCCACAAATTTCCATCCAGATGAAAGTCAGTTTAAGACATTTTGGTGGAAGGATGAACCCCGAAGAGAAACTACACCGGGCCAATTTGTTCCATCATCTTCTTTGCTATGGAATAGTTTTGAAAGTTAAACCATGGCCTAATCAAGTGTTCGAAATTAAAAGTGACAAGAACACCCTTTTGTGTGATGTTCCACTTTAACATCCCCTTTCCGCTGGCCACTGTGTAATACTTGCAAGTAGCCCAGGATTTGTCTCGTCTGGCTTCCATTCAGCTGGCCTGACTTCAACTATTGCAGTCACTCAGTCTGAAAAGCCTTTCCCTAGCAGCATATTCTTACACAGTTCAAGGACAGGACTTTGGGCAAACTAGCTCTCAGCAGCATCGCAAACCCAGCAACCCCTGGAAACTCAATGAACGCCACGCTGCTCTGAGCAACAGTGGAAAGCTCTGGTCTGCAGAGAGAGACACACACACATTGAGACACACACTCAATGTGACCAAACGGTCCTCTCCCATAAAAGCTCTGAACGGGCGGTGGGTTTTGATCTCGTACTGAATCCAGTGGGATCCATTGTAGGTGTGTAATATTGGAGATGAGATCCAGGACAAAGGTTTATTTCCTTTTGTACTCAGCAAATTTGTAAAGAGGCACCTGATATCCGTTGGCCCTTGTTAGCAACGAGGAGATATGTTTCTTCTGGTGCTCAACAGATTGTATTTAAACTGAAAATGACAGTTGTGTGGAGAGAGAAGTAAACCGATAACAAAAGAATAAGAAGAGACAAAAAAAGATGATGGAAAGAGAACAGCAAATATTAACAAGGTCAGAGATCGGCACTGATACAATAAAACAAACTGGTGACCATGTCATAACCCCATTGTGACAAATGATGAAACGGCAAGACTCTCTGTGGCCAAATAGAACAATCTGGTCACTTGTCAGTTCAGCTCCAAAACACGATTTGCAACGACAGAAGCACGAAATAGTTCTAATCGAATTGCTTGCTAACCCAAGCTAGCATAAATATCTGCTGTACACTGAGGAAACAGACAATTTGTAGCATTAGCTAGAAAGGTAATCCTCTACAGGGCAGTATTTTCAACTGAACACACACATAAAGCACACTGCCCCGTTCCTTAGGATGTAGGATGGAAAAAGAACATTTTGACACCTTTTTGTTATTACCTGGTTCTCAACACTTTGTATATAATGTTAATTGTATTACATAGTTAGCCCGACGCAATCTGCGATCATTTTCACATGCTGCCACCGTAGCTTCCTCTGGAACATCAAATGCTTCTGCGTTTAAAATGAGTCCGAAAAACCTGTTTCCTGTACCATTTGGACATGCAAGGCTGAAGGGGGAATTGAAGGAAAGACAAGAATTAGCAGCAAAAGGTGAAAAGCAAAAAAAGGAACTATATGAAATATATTTGCATCTTCATTATACACCAATTGCATGCATTGGTTGTTCTTTCAAATAGCATCAAAAGTGAAGTTGAACCTCTTGTGCCTGCAGCAGCGGTTTCTTTTCCTTTTTAATATCATTTTCATCTTCTATTATTCCTTAACTGTGTTCCTTCTCAGCTCACGATATGTTAAGCATGCACAGTATACGCACGCAGAGGCCATCCCAGTGTGGAGAACACAGTGTACCAGAGGAGTGATTTATTACACAGAGCTGACTATTCCCAGGACAATTACAGCCAGCCTAAGCAACAGGCTGAAAATGGCTCCTCGGAGTGTGTACGCACAAATACGCAAACACACAAGAAGTACACAGTGTACTTGTGTATGAGCGATTCAAGCACAGTTGGCAGTGTGAAAGCGGTAACTTAAGTCGAGGAGAGCAAGGGCTACTGTCCCCAAATTGAGTCATTGTTCTTAATTAAACATGCAGAAAGAAACAACCCATATGTTTGCAATTCAGGTGTTTTTAAGCTGTTCCTGAGGCAACACAGTGACTGCTTAGGGGAAAGATGGACTACATATCTATTAAGCTCCAAATGCAGAAGACAAAGCTCTGAACACACACTTGTAATTTGATACAAATCTATGCCAAAGGGTGTGTTAAGTGTCGATGAGGTGGTGGTTAACTTGAGGTTAGGATCAGGGCAAACGTTAACACAGAAGGGAGGTTTGACTAAAGTTAAACTTTAACTAAAGTGCTCTAACATGCAAAGTCACTGTGTGACTTTTAAAAATAAACTGCAAGCTGCTGACACTTTGCAAAGCAGCCAAGTATCAACATACCCTCATAAAGAGAGTGATTTGACTTCACACAGAGTGCTCCCTCTGGGAGATGGGAAACACCCTCATCTGTTTCCAGTGCAACCTAAGTCGTTTGGGGGGGGGGGGGCGCTGGCTGGCTGTCAGTTTAGTTTGAGCCGTAATCATCTTTCTCAGGACATTTAACTGATGTCTAAGTATGAATTTTTTGGATGGAGGATGGATCAACTGTTTGCTAATAGCAACATATCCCAGCGGGCTATGCAGGGAATGACTTGGCAAACGCGAAAGAATGGGAAGCCCCATGAATCACTCTAGGAATGCCATTTCTTATCCAAAATCTCCCCCAAAAATGCATCCATCGTCTGTATTATGAGATTTGTACAATTCCAGTGTGATGGTTTTAAAGTAAGCTAAATGTTTCTCCTGCAACTTGAGCTAACAGCTAACATGGATACTAGAAACCACCATACACGGATCAAACCAGATTGCATGCCGTATGTAAATGTGGGCGTAATACCACAGTTGAGTATACCATACGGCATTTCCTATATGGGCAGGATAATCTTACATATATGCTTGTTGTGCTTTGGGGATGAGAGCAGCTTTGCAACATATTCTGACAAGCATCTTATCTGTCCTCAAAAGAGGTATCAACAATATTCGTTTCCCACAGCATCACCCTGCCCTCATCTTTTTTTTGGTATTGCAGTAATCTAAAATATTTCTCCCTTGAAAGCTGCAAGCTTGGCAGAACAGTTAATGTTAGCTTTTTGATAGCAACCTTAAGGCACACCCCAGAGTAATTAGTTCAGCACCAGCATATCAATCAAGCTGATCGCCGTTATAGCAGAACAATAAAAATAATACATTCAATTTATTTGTTGAGTTTGTAGAGCTTGAGTCCTCTGGCATTATGTTCTCCATTGTAGAACGTAATGTACCAGTGTAACAGTAACCGAGATTCTGTAAATTAATATCTGAGGAAGTGGCCATCTTGGTGATAACTAGCTCATTTACAGTTAAATTATCTGATCAATTCTTCACTTCTGTGCCATCGTCCCAATCTCAGCTGTTCTGCGCTTGATCATATGTGCACCCCCCCCCCCCAATAACCCTTCACCCATGCCAGGACAAATTGCTTTCAAGTCAAGGGTGGATCAATATATTTGCCAGTGCCTCCCTCCTACAGCCTTGAATGGGGATTCGGGAGAAGAAAGGGCGTGACTTTTAAGAGACCTATACATACACACAAACGCATGAGCAAACATTGTTCAAGGGCAATTCTGGGGGAGAGGCGTGTTAACACTAACACTCAGAGTGGATTCATCATTCACACTGCTTCTCAAAATGACCGAGCTGGAAGTGACTGGAACTGATCATTGTGAGCATATGCATGAGTTACTGTATGTGAGCGCGCAAATTTATGCATGCATGGGGAGATTGGGGGTGTGTGTGTCTGTGTCTGTGTGAGAAAAAAGTCCACGCCCTGTTTTATAGAAGCACGACTTGCTTGTTTTCTCGCAACACACTCATGCGAATTATGAAATGCCACTTGACGCTGCTGACCTAAAGACACTGAGGGACAAATAAGGGAGCGTGTGTTTGTTACTGCACATGCACGGCATTCTTTAAATGAGGACTGAAGCCCCATAAAAGGCTAATGTATTCCTCAAAGGAGGTTTTGTCTAGTTCAGCTGTTTACCTAGTAGGAGACATACAGTAATCCTAAAGTGCTTTAATAAGAGGTTTTCTTCTAATTTGGGGGAGAAGCTGGAGGGTTAGGGGTGAAGGGTGCAGAGAAAGACCGTATCAACAAAGCATTTTTGCTCTAAAATACACATTTAAATGCAACAACCCTGACAACAATTATGCCTTAGCCATTATTGATGCAAGTGTGAGATTTTTGCAGCTAGTGCATGATGGTATTTGATTGGAACAGGAAGTCAGCAGGTGGGAAAGAGGAAGAGGGAATGACCCTTCAAGTAAACTCTTGCATAGCATCTAACAGGATTTTTTTACCGAGCATCTGGAGCCAGGAACGCATGGGAACAATATAGTGTGTGTGTGTGTGTGTGTGTGTGTGTGTGTGTGTGTGTGTGTGTGTGTGTGTGTGTGTGTGTGTGTGTGTGTGTGTGTGTGTGTGTGTGTGTGTGTGTGTGCGTAGGAAGAGAGGCGGGTGGTATCTGCCCCAGTGATGTCATGAAGTGAGAATCGGACAACCTGGTCCTGGTGTTAAAACCACGCACAGCTGAGACAATGACGCAGCATGACTCTCAAACTGAGGGTGTGTGTGTGTGTGTGTGCGCGGGTGTTCGATGCAAGCTCCCTGTGAAGGACATGAAGTGTCACATTTTTTACGCATGCACGCACACACAGAGAGGGGGAGAGAGAAAGAGAAGAAATTGTCCCTTGGAAAATATAACTGAACAGGAGGGGGAGAGAAAGCTCCTGAGACAGTGAGATACAGAAACCGAGGGATGGAAGTAGGGGTGTGGACACTGGGTAAAGACGACCAACATAAAGAAAATATTTGTGTGCTTCCTCCGGCTGTCATCTCCCTTCCTACCACTGGGAAGAAGTGTCAAAGAGTACATTGTTTCTCTCTATGTATCTGTTTGTGTCCATCCCTTGCTCTGGCTAAATGCCCCTGTAGTCCCCTCATCCTCCCTCCCTCTCTTTCTGTATGATATGTCCTTTGTCAGGCTCCCCCTCTAACTAGCAGTTTAGTTAGGGTGCTGAGAGACAGGAAATGCCTGTAGGGCAAAATGAATAAGGAGTGGCAGCTGCCCATGCATGGTACGTTTCTTCATTGAATCTCCTCCGTAGCATCCCTTCATCCCACCCATCCTCCCTCGAGAGATAGAGAAAAAGACATGGAGGGCTGAAACACGCCACAGACCATCTCATTTAATGCACAGTTTCCTCACGAAAGTTTATATTTAAAAATAAAAACCACTAGTTGACTACTTGCCAAAGTGTTCAGTGTTGCATGGTCAGATTTAGAGATGGAAATGATGCGGTTTTCCCTGTCACTTTTGATTTTATGACCATGTGTAACATTATGGTGTCCCAGTTAGGGCTACAACGGTTTGTGTAATTGTTCCGAACAGTCACGGTACGGGGTTCAGGATTCCGTGCACGCTCACTATGCACGGCAGCTGGACTCTCGCGATGTCGCAAGCTCATGTGAGAATCGCGGGATCACATTTCACATAAATATCCAATATTTTAGGCTTTATGTTCCGCGTTTGTGTCTGGTGAGCCAGAGCACGGACCAATAAGCGTCGAGTGAATATACTGGACGCTACGTGCGTCGCTCAGGTGTGTGTAAGACGTCACGGAGAGTTAGTTAGTTATTTGTAAGCTACGATGACTGCTCCTAAAGAGGTTAGTGTAGATGCAACAGTAGCATCAGTTATATCGGTGTTTCTTCATTGAAATAATAGCGAAGAACGGCACTGAAGGCTTCCCTCGATGAAAAGACGGCACGAGTTTGAGTGACAGATGGTTCATCCAATCACCTGCCAAGACATTTTTGAAAGTGCCTGCGCTTTTCCAAACAGTTTCCAATGACGGCTTCCCAGATGGTTGTTAGTAACAAACCATCTGGCCGTCAGGTTAAGATAGCATAAAGGGTTACCGCGCTAATGTGAGTGGGTTTTTCCAAATAAAATGGAGACCCTAATTTGGTTAATTGGTTCCTTGTTTTATGGGCTACATTTTGAATTAGCTTGAAGAGGATTAAGAACTTCTCGTCTAGAACACCGACACAAGATTAAATGATAAACTGAACAGGGTGTGTGTGTGTGTGTGGGGGGGGGGGGGGGGGACATGGCTGGGGTATGTTAGACTAAAAAGAAATGTTTGTATAAGTGTGTGTATCTGTGAGTGAGTGTGTTTCCTGCCGCTCTGGCCCCAGCTGTACCCAGATGGCCTGAGAGCACAGTGTGCTAAGCTAACAGAGACATTCACCCCGAGTTAGTGAGCTGGAAGAACACTGTGACCACATTTCATCCACAGAAGCCACGCCCTATTGAATATCCTGTATTACATTAGATTTTGCTCATATAAATAACTTAAACCAAAAAGATGCTGGTCAGAATAGTCTTCTACTCACCTCAAATCTTTGTCTGCATTATCCTGATGAAGAAGACTTGGTCTAGTAAAAAATAAACCACAAAAATCATTTGTCTTTTTTTGTGTGTCTGTTTTGGATTCTACCGGTCTTGAATACTCTCTCCTTTTAGCCAAGCCATTGCCCCTTTTTTCTCTTAACTCCCCAACTCCACCCTGCCATCTTTCATCCCATCTCGTGCGCTTTATTAATCTCTCTTCTTCGGCCATCTGAGCTTTCATTTTCCTCCATCTCCCTTTTTCCCCCCTATGTGATCCTTTTCATCCCTTAATATCATCTTCCTTGCTCTCCCTTCACTTTATCCCTTCCTCTCCTCCTCCTCATCCTGCTCAGCTCCCTCAGTGTCTTTAGGTTAGTCAGTTCAACAAGGCTGAGTTACATTCCTGGGATGCCTGCTACATATGGTCTACATTCCAGCCGGTCTGCCGAGAGGCCCACTGCTCTTCACCGCTGGCCCTGCGGAGACCAGCCCCAAAGCTGAGCGTGCTACAGCATTCAGCCTAAAATAATCTTAACACCGCTCTAGTCTTTGCCTGCATGAGGCTACAACTAAAACTCAGATACTAAAGATTCAACCTGGGCCTACAGTGATGTTTCATTAAGCTTTCTTTCCTTGCATAAGGCTGTAATTTATTTCTCTGTACATCTGTTCCCTCAGGCTACTACCTCTGGCTCTATATGCGTGTTAGTGTGCATGCAGTTTTACATTTTTGTTGGTAGAGAGAACATTTCCAGTGGGCAGGCACACATAGTGCAACATGTGTTGTACATATGAGTATGGGGCTGGTACAGCGCTGCTGAGGAGTGGTGGCAATCTCTCTCCATTTGAGGCATATACAATATAGTCTGGGACACAGTTGCAATACTGTTAGCGCCGCATCGCTATGCTGCACACACTAAACAACCTTGTCCTGCGCATGTGTGCACACATGAAAGCACAAAGAGTACATCTGTCTCTCCATCAGACAACAACATGCACGCACCTTCGCGCAACACCTGCCACGGAGCTTTGTCTGGTTTTAACCCGCCTACAATTTCTATACTTGTTAACCTCTTTCAACTGTATACGGATGTTAGAAGCAACATTTAGATACTCGACAAACAATGCTGTATTCATCCCAAAGCGTGGAGAAAGATTTGCCTTAGCTCGTCAGAGTTAGCTCCCTAAGACTGTCTGGGTGTGGCCATAAAAATGTGCAACCTCACTGCAGCTACCGCATTTCCACCGCAGATCCTCCCCTCTTTGGTCGGCCATCAATAACGATCAATGTCCAGTCCTGCTCACTTACACAAAGTCATTTGATGGATCGGTCATTCAAAAGCTTAAGTTAGCAGAGGAGGAGTGACTCATTAAATGACACATTTACATGGTATGGTTCTGATCAATGTCGGTAACTCTTAACGGGGTAAAACTGTTCCAGGTCTCTCTGTGGGAAAGTTAAGTCAAAGGCCTTTTTGTCAGACCAAACCCTTTCCAATTTGCCAAACCACACGTATACACAAATTTGCATTCAAATTTGACAAATACTCAAAACACGCACACACAATTAGTCATTCACATGCACTCAAACTAACGACTTTCAGGATAACTTGACATTTGACTCTAGATTATAGGGCACAGAGACACAAAATGGCACAAACACCAGATACCAATCTTTCTCCCCTGTTACATGCCCTTTCAGTGTGAGTCTAGGGAGTGGCACAATGGACGTCACTGCAGGACGGCCGTATTAATCACATCTAGCCATGTAGAGATAATGACTGTGCAGGCTTACCACTAACACAAACGCACACACATACATGCATACATAGGTTAATTCAATGTGGCTAAACAAGCAGAGCCCAGACAAAGCAAACATTCCAACAAGAGGAATGAGAAAGAGAGAGGGAGCAACCCCGTAACGGTACAGAGCGGGACACTGTGCTGTACAGTCCCTCGCAGCAGGATGTCTTTAGTGGTGAATATGGGTGTCACCTGAACAGCAACGGACTTCATAAAGTCATTAAATCCTTCACAAATCCACAGTAATTACCCTTACATTGCAAGAATGCAACCACTGAGGCTGCAGATTCAGTTCCTTTTTTTTAAACTTGACGTTTAAGTGAACTTCTAACCTGGACCATATTTCACCCAGTTCACTTGGACTCTTCTAGTTTCACATCCTTTTTGTATACCAGTCTTTTTAACACACATAATGTGTCATTGTAACCAAAGTCAGCGAGGCCTTGTCAATACATTTTCACACTGCTAAATGTGAAACCAGTCGCAACACAGTGCTTCCTGCATGGGTGGGACATGTGCTGGGACTCTGACATGATTACCCCCAAGGTTAATTCTTATATGGTGGCATCCTGATAATCCAGATGCGTCCCGCGGTCTGGACTCTGACCGGCCTGCAGCATCACGTATGATTCACTATTCATACCCAAAGAGGGGGTAATTACTGCAGGCCGGGGACTCTTGAGGAAAGGGAAGGCAGTGGGGGAAGCCCTGTACAACTAACAAGCATCTCCAGAACAGCTACGGCCTGAAAAGTGCATTTCCTTTGATTCATCATTTACAATTGGAGGAGGAAAGCAGAGGGAAAAAAGGACATTCATTTTGCATTTGACCAGGTGAACTTGTCAGTGCTTGGCAGGCCGTTGAAAAAGCAGCAGCAATGGGAAGCTCTAATGAATCCCTCACATCTACAATCTGGGGGGAGGGGGAGGGGGAGGGGGGAGGCATCGGCCAACAGAAATGGCCATGATTTGCACAAGGTCAGGTTGTCCATCATGTGCTTTGATGCCAAAGATCAGAGACAACAAGGTCTGAGCTGTCATTTGGCTGACGTAGATGGGATGCAAGTGGAAAAGGCCACCGGTTGCTAAACGGAATGCGAAGACGGAGAGTTGCAGCTCAGCAGCCAGTCCTCACTGAATCATAGCCAGACTCGCTTTGAGCTTTGAGACCTGAGCTTAGATAAGTTGTTGTATTTCAACCCATTGTCTTCTTTAAAGTGGAAATCTTTAACCTGAGATTGCAGAAACAAATGTTCGAGGGCCTTGAACACTGACTATAAGATTACATAATCCCTGTCACTGGAATTCATAGAAAATGGGGGACGGAGTTCATTGACTGTCTAAACTTGCAACAGGTTGATGAGCATAGCATAATAACCAGTGTGACATTAAAAAAAACGGCAAGCAACGGAAAACAAAACGGGCAAAATGAAAAAGCACTGAAGTATTACAAAAAACTACAATATGCAATAAGAATACAATTCTTGGTCGTCATTGGCAAAGTAGACAAATAGATCTACCTTTTTTTTGCTTTGTACAATTACAATAGAGCTGTAAGCATTCCACAGGTTGACTCAAATACAACCACGCCTTACCTCCAACAATTAACACTTCTGTAGATCCCTGGAAGTAGATCCCGATGCCACGATCTAAAGTTGATGAAAAGACATGAAGATCTACTGTAGGCACCCGGAGACACTGGGGGAGAAAAAAACAGCATAAGACAAGCTTGAAAATGGAAATGAATGACGCGGAGGGAGTGACGGGGAGGAGGAGGGGGAGGAGGAGGTGGGGGCAACTCTCCACATCCATGTTGCGCTACAAAGGGTGGGGCCTTGAGGAATTCACTCTATCTGCTTTCCTCTCGACTTAAAGCTTATCTTAATTAGACTATAAGGGGTCAGTCTGCCCGTGCACTCAATTATGACTGAGTTATTGTGGTATAAACGCATCGCAAGAGTGAGGAATGTGTGCTCGATGTTCTTTGACAAGTAGAGCAGACTACTGTAAGAATATAGAGACTACTCCTTCCCTGCTGGATTCCGATTCATTCAACGCCCAACCGATTTGCCTCGGTAAAGACGCACCCGCCTCATCCCATTATAGCAGCATAAACGCGCTCTACCACAGACACGTATAGAAAATACATATTTGAAATAGGCCTCGGCAGACCGAGCAACAACCTTCA
Source organism: Pholis gunnellus (assembly GCF_910591455.1). Taxonomy (NCBI): domain Eukaryota; kingdom Metazoa; phylum Chordata; class Actinopteri; order Perciformes; family Pholidae; genus Pholis; species Pholis gunnellus. Next base: position 16,448,349 of record NC_136535.1, read on the forward strand.
CTGCCAAATCACTGCGTTTCTTCTGTTTAGACTGACATATGAATATAATGATAATAAAACATGTTAAAATGCCTTAGATATAACACCGCAGCACGCCCTCTCTTGTGGCCTTTAAATGTCACCTCCGCTAAAAAAAAAAGTTTGCAACATCTATTTGCCAGTCGCACTTACTTTGGTTTGGGTAAATCCACCGGCTCCACCGAGGCACTTGTCAGTGCGCTTATACTATGTCAAATATGCGCAATTTGTGCCGTGCTTGGATGAGATTTGAGGAATATTAGGCGCTGTTCGGACCGTTTCCCCCACGCCCAGTTTGCCTGTGGCATTCAGCAGGGCTGCCTGCTGTAAAGTTGCCACGTCCGTTACATTTCACTTATGAAACCAAATCGACCTGCCAAGCAGTATAACAAAAAATACTCGACTTACTTCTTAACTGCGTAATAGTCCAATTCATCTAGGTTACTGAGAGAGATGTGAGCCAAAAGGTGCGCACATCAAGATGGCATTACATTTGTTATGTAATATCTTCCTAGATGAAAATGACTGAACAGAATCTATAAAGCCATTGGCAGACATAGAGCCTCAGCCCCTGACTGGACACTCGAGTAGAAACAGTCGGTTTTGTACCATCTTTCAGTGCAGAAGCCTTACAGAAAACCCTCAGCCACACCTTAACTCTCAATCAATTTTTTCTAACACTTCCAGCGGTTTCGACGAGATGCGAAGCCCGCAAGTTCACTGTCTGCTTTGTGTGTCTCGTGCGCTCCGGTGTTAACGTTTAAACCCCTAAAAAAAAAGAAACGTAAAACGGTCCGATCTGAGTATCCGGTTGTCCGGACCCACCCCGTGCTGCTCGTTGCTCCTCGGGGCTCCCTCCCCGGTCTCTCTCTCCGGTCCAACTCCTCTCTTCAAACCGGCTTCTCACTCCGATCAGCTGGCAGAGCCGTGACGTCAACATCCACCATCGGCCAATCAGACGCGAACCGGAAAACCTAGTGCTGACGCCCACTGTATACGCACGATGACGATCAGGTGCCCCGACCAATGACAGCACAATTCTGTGAGGAAAAGGGGCGGGTGCTAGAAAAAGTGACCAATGGGATTACATCCGCCCATGAGAGGAGTTCTATCCTCTGACCTATTGGGTGTTGGGAAATGTTATGTGTGAAGTGTTGGGAACTTTTCTACACCAGCAGGCTACAGATAAAATTGAATATACTGTGTTGCTATTGAATAAGTATACATAGTTGGGATATGGAAATGTCTTAACTATAAAAATGTAATCAGCTGGTAATAACTGTTATTTTCAGCTTGTGTGTCTAATCAAATGTTTATGTCATATGTTGTCTATTCTGTTTCAGTAAAGTCACTTATTTGTATAGCCCGGAAATCAAAACTTTACTTCAGAGGGATGCCTTACGTACAATATCTGGCACTGTCCATCTTTAGACATTAAATTCAGAAATGGAAAAAGTCCCACAATTCTATTTTGTTTGAGCAAAGGTCTGATTTGCCTATTTTCTAACAGTCAGGAGTCAAGTTCACATATACAGCCTATTCCTGGTGCTGCCAAATGTAATTGTCTTAAGAGGCCCACAGGTCTTCCAGTTTAACTGTTCCAAGGTAAAACTAACTGTGATTGAGCCTTTGCAACACTGGCTCCTCACCGTTTACCATCTGGCTGACTAACACTGCTCAGCTATTACATTTAATCTTAAAACCAAATTTCTTTAATGCTGCATTTAAACGGCTGCTTATCCTATCATCGTCTTTCATTTTAATAACTCTGGAAAACACTTTCTGCTTGAAAAGTGCTCCATAAATGGACTATTATATTATTACAATAGGTTACAAAGGTTTTAGGGGCACATTACAAATTCACTTTGTAGTTATGCTTTATGCAACTGGAAGCAAATGCAAACGCTTACCATAATGAGAGAAAAAATAGCTTTATTTAGGCTGTTAGTATACAGTATGGTACTTTTCATTTTTACTTTTGCAATTAAATGGTGCCTTTCCACAAAAATACATTGCATTTAAAGCCAACCACCCAATCTCTTCTTCATAATATACATTTTCCATCCATGGTTTGAGAAGTCTCCATGTGGAGCCCAAACAACTAAAACTCCATCGCATTTTTAACTGTTTTTCTGCATTTTGCATCTTTTTTTTTTAAGCAAACAAAGCTTTCCTGTGGTTTGGAGTGGGGTAAGAATCGGGTTCTGCTAACAAATAAGTGATTGCACTTCTCGTAGATGGAAACCTAAATTGGAAACTTGCTTGTTGAAGTCATTACAATTCCACATTTGGTGGAGTGTGCTACATTTTCCCTGTTCGAATCGACGAAAAACAATGAAACATTTGTGTGCCAGCTGTGGAATTAACTATCTCTCGAGGATTCAAGGTGAAATGAAAATGCACATGATGTAATTTACATGATGAGATCTTTTGTTGAGAAGATTAGCCATGTGGCTGTCTGGATGATGTATAGTAACAGAGTTTTGGGACTGGATGTGACATGCAGATATGAACTGCAGAGCATATGGAGCCTTTGATACTGACAAGCAGTGCCCGGTGCTGCATAATTAAAGACACCTGAAGTCTTCTCAAGCCACTGCAGTGCATGCATGAGAAGAACCAGATCTTGCGTGACTTTCTCATGACTTTTTAATGTAGTGGATATGCATGTCAGACACACATATTGTCTCATATTAGCATGCATTTTAAGCTCGAGGGCCAATAGATGGATCTACGTTCTTGTCCATATACAGTATGAGCACACAGGTATTGTGTGCATGCACGTGTCCAGAATCTTACTATAAATGTACAGTATGTGTTCACGTCGGGAGATAATCAAAACAATGCACTTTATACAGCACCGTATCAGTCAATGTTTTGGCTGAGGCACAGTTGCATAGATCATAGGCAACGACCTGTCAACCCATTTGTTGTAGGACTTCAAACGGGCAGTAACACAATGCTGCCTCAGCACAGTGACACAGCTTTTATTCCTTACCTCAATTTATGTTGATGCATTCACAAAGCTGGGCAGGAATGCGTCACAGGCACACATCGCTCAAGAAACCAGTCCTTCCTCCCCTCAGTATTATTGCATGGGTCTAATCCATGCATTAGTGTCCCCCATCAGGGCAGGGTGCCCCACTTCTGTGAAGGCTGCTAAAATACATCCAGGTTGAAGGATATAGGAGAGACATCTTTAAACCTCAGTGATGACTGCAATGATTTCAAATACCTCCGTATAATACAGCTCGTTGTGCACCACTGGATATGATCAGATTATGTTTCCTGCAAACAGTAGATTTGATAATACGACCCGACCAACCACAAAATGTCTCTCTGGCTCCAGATGAGGAGTAATTTGAGCAGACATGGAGCGAGGATGAATTGAACCAAACCCGTAATGCCTTTGATTGCTTGAATTTTAAGGTGGGACAACACAAATGGAACACAAGCATTATACTGATGTGCAATTACATTAGAGGCTGTTAAATTTCAGTGATGTTCTCAGTCAATGTTAGGTGAAAGCAAGTGGTTTATTTGCTTTCAAAATCACCACTTTCCAAGCAGACAGCTGTCTTTTCTGCACTCACTTATAGTTGATCATGTTGGCGACCTGGAGCGAACACTGTTGAATCACATTATACAGAGAATTTAAATTGACCTCAGGCATTCAAGATATGATAGTTGAATTGTTATTGTGTTGGATAGTATTATATTGTAGGGTGGTTTGATCATTCATGAGAGTGGACAGTTAATTGAACTGATATATTATTTGTAATCAGCCGCCTTTGAGTTGCATCACATCTGCAACACATTTAGTGGCTGCTCTTTTTTTTGTGGGGCTTCAAGATTGAGAATGAAATTACTGATATTGAATCAAATAATAATAATTCGATAACAAGACTGCCAGTCAGTCATCTATCAACTCCTCTATTATTGTTTAGACGCAGAAAAGTGTTAAACTTACCACTTACAGTACTCATCAAGTGCATCAAGAGTGCGTTAATGTGTGAATTAGTAAAAGATCATCAATGGTGAGAGGATAACCTCTTCGAATGGCTTCTTTAGAGCTTCTGATGCATGTAAGCTAAATCAAATGACTATTATTTCTCAAGGGGTTGCGGTAGCATACCTCCACTCTTACAAAACTAGCCTGAGTGAATCATCGTTGTTATGAAGCAGAAATGGAGAGAGCAGCATTCTTCCTTTAGAAAAGATGTATCACGCGTCACAGAGTAAGCAAGCCTTTATGCTCTTCCTCAGATATGACGTGTTTATATTTCAGTGGAAACATAATGCTGCCACTTCCTGTGTCTCTCGTAAGCACACAGCACAGACTCGGGCACGATGCTCTGATTTAAGTGCACCAGTACGACCTGTTAATTAGAGCCACGCATTTTCCATCTATATATATATGTCTAACTTTAATACATGCTCCACTTTTTTCTCTCTCCTACCCCCCCCTTCCTCAATTGCACAGTAGGCCTACATACAATCTCTGCCAGGCAAGAGGAGCAATCTGGAAACTGTTTAAGCCAGGTAGTGGCTCTCCACAGCCAAACGGAGAGAACACATTGCACAGACACACACTACAACAGGTGGGCGACTATATGCTCCGAGTGAGCGAGAGCGACTCGCGCAGATGAAATTGAGACCCTGAAGCCATAAGTCAGAGGGTTCAACACTGACAGACTGCAGAGGATATTACCCAAACCATCCTGGCCATTCGGGATCAAGGTATTATGGTCCATGAAAGTGCAGCTCAATCATAAAGAGGTGTTAGTAAAGAACTTGGGTAGCATCACTTTTTTCTGAGTGAAGTAAACTCAGTGGGTAACTATAAAATGCTCTATTTGGCTAATTTATTTAATTATTCATTTCAATTATTAAACGTGTTTGTGAGCGATGTTGAAATTCTTTGTGCAGGTAAGAGTCGGGGCCTATGTATTGAAACAAGACAGAGTCAGTTTTGTACAGAGTCCACTTTGCTCTGTGCTCCTCCTGACCTGTTAGAGGTCAGAGATCTCACATACGCCTATTCTTCTATCACTGTCTTTACTGCAGAATGCTGACTCTTCCTCAGTCTCTGATTTTACCACCTCAAGTGTCCATCTGACCCAGACCCCCAACTCCCATCCTGTTTTGTTTTTTCTTTTTCTTTACAGTTGTCTCCCCTCCAGCCTCTTTCTTTTCAAGATCCCTAACAATTAAACCTCTATGGGCTTCTTGGGTCAGTTAGACATCAGTCACAGGGGAGAAAGAGGAGCACCTCTGTCACTTTAAGAAATGCCTCTGGTGAAAAGAAACTGATTAGTAGTGCTGGCAGCCAACCACGTGGATTGCTGTGTGGAGACCGAAGCCAATGAGAAACCCTGCTGGGTGGAGGTTACAAAAGCAGTCTGAACCCAATGACTCAGCAAAGTTGGGTGCGTGTGAGATGACACTTTGCAGCGATTTAAAGGGCCAGCGTGCCGGCTTGCAACCCTCCAAAGGAAGCTGAAAAATGCACTTTCAAAATCAGGCCAAGTGTTCACTCCCTCCCTCTTGTGCAGATCACAAAAGTATGTGGACCAGGTTGTTCTGCCGAGTCCATTAGAAGGATACACCCAGCTTGTTTCACTCAAGGGCACTGTCAAACTAGGTGTTGGTAATTGGAATATAGGTATGTTTGTTGTAGAATGATCCACCTCGGGTAACATCTAAGGGCTTTAAACCATAATACTTTAATAAGTGTTGTCTCAGTCGATGTTGTTAATTTCTCAAATTAAGAATTCATTCCATCCTCCCCTTCTTATGATTTGTTTCCACCAGTATGACTGGCAGAGTCATCCTCACACTGGTACACAGATTTGCAGATGATAATGAGTTGGCCCATTCAGCTCTGTTATAGATTGGATGACCCACATTATGATCTGGCCAGGCGCCGTTCCGTCTTCCTCTCTATACTGTAACGCTGAGCCGTATTGTGAAGGAGTCGGGTCTGTGAGCAGCAGTGGAAACTTCCATTAGGCCACAGGAGAAGTATACTCCTGAGTATTGTTCTGGTCAGGCCTGCAACAGTCAGCATAGCACAGCACACTTCTGTGACAAGACGGGGCTAAATATATATACTGTGGCTAGCAGCAATTCAGCAGCGGCAGCCATCTCCAGCATCCCAGCTACCACTGCAAGAGAAGAAGGGGCCTCTTAAAGTCGTAGTTCACAACTTCATGTCCTTGAAAGAACAGAAATAGGATATTGCCGGTATCCTGACAACAGACACAAAACAAAATGATATCATGTAAATAAATGCCAGTGTTACAGACCCATTGGCCTTTCTGGAATGTTAATTTTCTTATTCATGCTGACGATTACAAATGTACAAAAATCCAAGCGATGCTCCATCAACCAAGCCATAATTTGTAACTTTGTGGAACATACTGACACAAGGGTTCAGTACATTCTGTTCATAATTGTCAGCTATGTAAAGTCACAAAACAAGTGAGAATTTAGGGCAAAGGTGGGCTTAAGAAAAATGTATATTATATATTTATATACCACTATCTTTTTTTTCTATTCATGCTACAAGGTGAATGTATAGACCGTTTGCGTAACACTATGACAACTGCAGATAAAGGATCAATTCTGTTCCCAGTAGATTAGACATTGCTCCGAGGTGCGGTCCTCCTCGTGCTCACCTCTCTGTGCTCGTTGTACTCTTCTGCAGTCAGTGAACTGTAACCACTGCCCTCGGTCTCCGTCACCTCTCCACGTTGAGTTTGTTTGTTCCAGGAAGTGCTTTCACTTGAACCCTGAACCCTTTAAAAAGTCATCTACTTTCTTCACAGCTCGAGCCAGAAAAGGGTGTTTCCTCATTGATTCATGTGATCTACATCCAGCTGTTTTCATTAGCTCGTTGTGGCTGGGATGTCAACCGCGCTCGTTCATGTAACTCTAATCTGGAGTGACTACAAAGAGAGGGATATTAGAGGGATAAAGAGAAGGGTATTTTTATGCATAGTCACAGCTGACATTAACCTCTGAACTGTTGGTGTTGCAGAGTTTTGGTTTAAAGAGTTACTTTTGCCTGTTATATCATTCTCCTATACTAATTACCCACTATTCCCCACGGCTGACTGGGAACTCTGATCCCTTTGCATGTAAGGAGGCCAAGGCAATGTGCACTCATGCCTGAATTCCCGGAGAACAGCATTTCCATAAGGTTTATCTTGGTTGCCACATGCAGGGCCAAGGCCTACTTACTGATATGATTAGCCTTGCTGCGGAACACATTATCCTCAGACAGTCTGATCCAACCTCCATTCTTTCCAAACACCCTTAATGTCTGATGCTTGGAAGAACTAATGATAGTAACTGAAATGCAGCTCTCTCTTACTAAAGAGAACCCCCCCCCCCCCCCCCCCCCCCCCTCAAGAAAAACGATGTGACTTTTAAAGCTAATGGATGGAGACAGGCTGGCAGAACTGTGGCCCGGTGACAGGGATGACATCACTGCGAAAGGGAGACTTTGAGAGAATACGTCTTAGTGACAAGTGGTAGCTATTGGAGCCGACAGGCCGCTCTCAGGCTCTTCTTTTCTCAGTATCAAAGTGCCAGGGCTTGCTTTTTCACACCAGCGGGATAAATATCTTCCAAATCCTTTATTTCACCGAAAAATCTCATACTCATTGGATCAGTGTGTGCGGGTCAGTAAGTACCTCCAGCGATACTCTTGACATGTCTGCTTTCCATGCTGTGACACCATGTGACTGTATTGCAGCAGACACATCAGCAAGATGCCTCAGCCCCTACTGGCACTCCGTTTTCCAACATGCACTCTCACGGATCAATAACCTCTTACATAACATTCTGGTTTGAACTGGAGGCCAGATTCCAGCTGACTGGAACATGTGACGGGGCTTTGACTGTGTTGACCCACATTTTCCCTTCTTCCCGAGATCCCTCCCTCCCTCCCTCCGTCCGTCTCCTCGTCCCACCATGTCCCTCCTTCAGCCCAAGCCCCTCTCTACCCCTTCACACCCGTCAGGAAAGCAGTCATGTAGGCAGTCGTATCCAGACTTTGGTTGGTCAGGCCTTTCTGCGACGTGCCCAGACATGCACCCAGACAGAGCGAATGACACAAGCAGGGAATAGCTGGTGGCTGAGCAGTAGCTTTTACTCTGACAAATGACATAACAGGGGTGGTCATGGAAAGTGTTTGACTTTTTTGTATGGTATTCCAGACGGACACAGTGTTATGGCTTGATGCTTTGGCAGAAACGTTTTTGTGTTTTTCCTCTAGCTGCTAGCTAATAATCAGTGTTGGACAGGTATTACTTCGCGATGTATTACAGTAATGAGTACTATGGCCATTAATAGAGATTACAATTAGAAATGTTGTACTTAGTTATTTCGACAATTTGAGGGTGAACTTGTTTTCTGTTTCACCGGGTGTTTAATGGAGGGTGGGCATCAATTTGTTCTCTGTGCGTTCAGAGGACAGACTTCTGCAGAAGCATTAGCTAGTCAGGAGTAGGAGGTGTGGGGAGGTGGTTATGCTGCATTCACAAAATGTCAGCTAAATATGAAGAACAGAAAAGCCAACTGTTGTTCCGACTTGTGTGGGAGGTTCTCCACCTGCTAGTCTCCTCACACCATTTTAAGATAGCCTTAATTGTCTGATTGTTGTATGTTGTGTATTAAAAAAAGAAAAAATAGGCATTGTTACATTGGGGGATCTACATCACAAAGGTATATTAAGATCTTTTTAGGACTTTGTACAGCAATTTGGAATTCCCCGGTCTCATTTGTTCAAAAATATCTGCAACTTCGCCATTTGCTATCGGGGATCTTTGGATGTAGTACACCAGCTCATGAGGCTGCAGTTAGTAGATTAAGAACTAATGAGCAATGGGAAGGTCATGAGGCATCTCTGTCTTATTCCATGACGATTCAATGAGGCCTTTTCAGCTCTCAAGAAAACATGGGAAGAGAGATGCAGCATGTCGCCTGGACTCAGTCCAAATAGTTTAGACATTTTGGATGAGAGACACGCCAGTTAAACCACAATGTCTTGTTCTCTCTTTCAGGTGTTTCTGCAGCGTAACGGAAATAAACAACCAGGAAGCTAATGACTTTTTCAGTTCTTTACTTAGTAATTGCCGTTGTGCAGTAATGTCTTTTATTTTTTCATGAGTGATTCATCACAGTTTTCAAGTAGTTACCAAAAGGAATATTATGCAACGATGAATGTGATAGTTTCTTTGTCTGTTTGTCCAGTTTTCTGAGGTTTTGTTCGAGGTGTTGGTGCCTGGGTGACTATCGTGTTTTCATACACAACATAAGCTTGTTGTGCCTTCAGGAGAGAAGGGAGATCACACAGACATACAATAGATGCAGCAGGTTGCACACTGCATTGTCTCTGCAAAGGTCTGCGTGTTCTGACAGCGAGCAATCAGACAGTATTACAGTATGACACTGAGCTCGAGTGAGGGGAAGCCCGTTCTGTTTTCCTGCCACATTAACCTGTCTGACTTTGCATTACAGTAAGCTGATTAAGTCCCCACAGGTGTCCCATTTAAGTGTTTGTTTCGCTAAAACTTCCTCCACACAAGTGCCTCTGAATCTTGTGAGTGTTCCTGACTGATCAGCTTACCCTCAGCAGCTGAGTGTCGAGTGGTTTCTGTGCTGAGAAATGTCTTTACCTTCAGCCTCTTCATTCTGAGCAGAGAGTGATACTAAACAAGCCAGCCAAGGCTTTTCACTGACTAATTAGGCCTAGTGCTGTACCACAAATGAACGATTCCTTTCTACTGATACTTCTGCGAATACTTCTACAGTTTGGTCTGCACTAGCACATACGGCCTCCATGAAATAGCCATATGCTCGCATCAAGACAGTTATCACAATTAAGTAAAAAATACTTCTGGATTTCATCAGGTCTTCTTCAGCTTTATATTGTCAACTTCATGTTTTGAGATGATAATGAAGCATACTGCTTCACTTCAACTCAATTCCCGTGTATCATGTTAGTGTGCACCCAATGATGTTCTAAAACTTCAAACACTCGATGCATTTAGAGACACGAACACTTGAACCTGTTCTACATAACTCCACATACAAAGACCGACCGTAATTCAAATTCTGTTCTTGATAAATTGTTTATTTATTTTGTCTCTCAGTCGTCTGCTTTCATACAGTATGTGGGTAATTGGAGTATGAATTGCACTGGGCCTGCAGTTAGTTCTTTAGGAAGTAGCAGTGACTCATCAGAAGCTCGCTTCCTGCTTCTATAAATAGAAGTAATTCACTAGCTTGAACAACCGGTACAAATCAGTGTACAAAACCATCTTTTATTCTTCTTTTCTACAAACCTATAATTATCAGTCTATGACTAGTGTTGCTCTCACTAAACAGAAAAGAGGGGGTTGTGCTTCTCAGATGCAATATTTGAATTTAATCAGATCTTATTACTGTCTAAAGTTAAGGTTGCATGTAAAGTTTGAAAAGGTTATACGGGCATTTTCTGCAGTCTGAAGCCTAATGAAGGAAATTCAACACTGGGTTCTTTTTTAATTAATTCTAATCCTTCTTTAGACAGACTTTTGTTACTTTTAAAGCTGTATTTCAAGTTCAAACATCTCTCTTGTCTTACCAGCTCAAGGAGTCCTGTTTTGTCTCTTGTGGACATAAAAATGTATATATTTAAAGTTCTAAAAAGTGATCAAATTGAACTTTCTGGATGTCTCAGCTACAGACTGAACAATCCCCAAGTGCATGAATAGTTCACATTCAGAGCCATTGAACGTAAATTAAGCACAGTGACACCCTGAGGCCATGCTACTTTCTTACACTTTCTTACACTTTCTTATGGCTGTAGCGTGAAAGAAACGAGGGGACCCGGAGGGAGAAGAGGAATGAGAGGAATGAAAGACCCGGGGCAGAGGAGGAGGGCAGGGTGCTACCGCAAGGGTGTGGTGGTGGTGGTGGTGGTGGTGGTGATGGGTGGGTGTGCAGCAGAACATCCAAATGGACTGTGAGACAGCCATCAGTTAAGGAAGGCTGGTATTTTTCCAGGGAGGCTTGCTCTGCACATGTATGCACACACAAACGCTGCACACACACGCGCACACACACACACCCTTATGCTTACTCATTTTCCAGCCATCCTTTTATTTCCTACTGTCTTTCTGGCATGTGCTTTTCTCAACTCCTTTTTCATCTCATTCCTTCCTCGTGCCTCCATTTCTACTTTTCACTCTCTGCCTTGCCTCCACACTCTTTCCACTTTAATTTCCGTTGTTTACTACTAGATATCCCTCCCCATTTCTCCCTCCCTCCCCATCTCTGTCTCTCCTTCCCACCTCCCCTTCAGTCCCCATCTGGGGCCCTCGTCAGAGACGTCCAGCCTCGACAGGCACCAAGGGCGAGGGAAACATCCTCCGGTGACGCCTTGCTATCGCACACACTGATATGAACAGAGTTGGACTGCAAAAAATGTCTCAGGAAAAACCTTTTGTCTTTGTGCGCACAGTATACGAGCATGCTGAGACAGATGCAGTATATGTTTGCCATCAACTATGTACGTGCTTGCATGTGGAAGAGAGCGCATCCATTTTGAAAAGCAGCTGCTCAGCGGCTGTTTGCTTATGTAAGCCTGTACTATAAAACACAGCAGAACAAGAATAAACTGGCTGCCTGGGACAAAGGCCCTGCCCTCACTGCTGCACTGTCAGACATGTGTGTGTTTATGTCCGTCTGTATCTAGGAGACAGAAAATGAGGGAGACAGAAAATGAAAAAGAGAGACTGAGAAAGAAAGAGAGACTGAGTCCTCTGGAGATTAAGGTACTGGTCATACTACACAGGACTGTTGTCCTGAAGATGAGGGGAAACATGAGCCCTGCTGCGCCCCCGGTAGCCCACCTGCTGCTCTCTGGCCCTCATCTACTGCTGCTCTGTCATACAGCACACCACCTTGCACAGGACTCCATGGGATGCACATGGAGAGAGATGGAGAAAGAGCAAAAACAAGATCGCATTACAGGCAGAGAGAATACATTTGAGAATACCAATTAAAGAAAATCAGAGCCGTTTAAACTCTAGTCCGAGTGGTTCTCATCTGCAACTGGGCCACAGGTACAACAGTAATATCATTGGTCTATTGCTCAGTTCTGCTTAGTTTAGTTCCTTTTAAGTGTACTTAGAGGAAAAGCAATAGGAACTTGCCACGGTGTCAGTGACTGCTGATATGGCAGATATTTCTTGAGAGATGAAATATGTCACAAAAGCCACTTTGTCTTATTTCCCTGTCTTGTTTAAACTGAGTCAAAATGAATCCGGATTGAACTAGCTTGCAGGTGACTCTTGCCTTCAGGGATGCTTTGGTTTTACTTGCCAGTTCCGCTTGGATTGTGTGCAGAGACAGAGCAGGCTAACTGTCACGTTGCATTAGCTCTTCTAGTGTTAGCCGACTCAGGTTTAGCCCGAAGGAGAGGTGGTTACCCACCAGCAACCTCATCGTACAGTGAAAAGGACATGCATTCACATGCAACATGTGCAGGCCGAGATGCACACACACGCACAGCGACGCACGCTGACAAGCAGTATGACTGTCTTTGTCCAAACCCTTTCTAAACCTAATTTCCCTCGCTACTGTCTCTCTTGTCCCTTTAAGGCCCAACAAGAATGAAACTAGCACATATTAGCGCTGGTGGATACGCTAAACTAAATCGCTCCTTGCCAGCAGAGAATGGCCACACCCTGCATGTAATGTGACAGTTAAGGAATTTGCTGCAGGCTAGCCACAAATACTTGCAGCCTGAGTCCAAGATACTTGTACGTCACTTGCGGTGTAAATTGTGGAATGGCAGTCAGGCTTGCTGAAAACAGTTTTCAGCATGTTTGCTCCTTGCTTTCTTCTCCTTTTTTTTTTTTTTTTTTTTTTTTTTACTTTCAAAATAAATGTTTGGCAGTGTTGAAATATATGTATTTGTAAATGGGGAAACACCTTCTGAATTATTTGCAAAGTAACTGAGATTTAACCCCCCGACAAGTGATTGGAGCCATTTCTATGATTACAAAGTAAAAACAAACCAATCATTTAAAATGTATTTGTAACATACTGTACCTTAAGTTCGTCTGACTTCTTACCCACTCTACTTTGGAAAAGTACAACACAACACCCACTGAGTCACATGACCAGCATACTATAAACCTCACAAAATACAAATGTTCTGTGCAGGTTCAAGAGCTTGGGAAATGTACACTTTGAGCATTGCCAGCAGGTCTCCAATAGGTGTTAATATTACACATTGTGATTGCGCTTCTTTCTTGTTCTCCTTTTAGGAACATGAGCTTTTGAGTCCAGTGCGATGACACACATTGTACCACAGCTCAAGGGAAAACAGCAACAAGAATGCAGATGAAAACCCATTTTCTGTAAACATTCAGTATGAAACGACACAATACTGCATAAAGTTTAGACTTTGAACTGGGACAGCTAGGACATTTGCTTTGTGTTCATTGCTGGAGAACATGTATCTTCACACTTTTTAACCAGTTGATCAGCTCAGATTTACACTGACATTTAATCTACTAAAGCTGAAAGCTTATCAACGTGCCCCCTTTTTGAAGCGTGGCACACACACAGCACAGAAAAGACATTTTTGAATCTACATTGTATTTATTATTCTTTGAATGTAATTGAACAATGCAACTGCTGTACAATTCTTTGATTAGCCACAGTTATGTTACAGAGTAGGTTACTCTCATATTGCTTACTGGTTTTGCGGCATTATTACAGGGTTTGAAAAAGTGATACTTGATTATGTTTATTAGACTCTACTCCTCCCACAATTGCCAAATCATGGGAACACATTCTTTTTGTTTTTGTTTTATGGAGCTTTTTAGATTCTTAATGACTCAATCTTGGTTTTGCATTTTAAGATTTTGTCAGTTTTGCTTACACAGACCAGCCACATGTGGCTCATTGTCAGTGATCAGGCCGTAAATTATCTCTTGATTTATGGACCAAAAGCATACCCAAAATGAGCAATCTCTGTCAAATAGTCTCTATTGTCTTTCAGATAACATTTAACTGCACAGACGCAGTTAAACACAAGTTTATATTTTAGGGTTATTTAATGAAACTATATTGCTAATAAGTTGCAGCATTAAATAAACGTTAAGCAGGATACAATGCCACTATCGGACCAATCCAAGGTGAGCACCCACACAGAGGCTCAGACTTCATCCACATGGTGCAGTAACATGCCAATGAGCACCAAGGAACACTGTTCACGTGAGCTCTTCACGCTAACACATGGCCTAAACAGTTCTGAAAATTAAAGAAGAAGAAGTACTGAACATAGAAAAAAATCCAGAAAGTTTATAAACAACTCACTCGAAAGAGGAATGTTTTAGAGCTCAGATTGAAGAACTCATTATTAACTAGTTCTCCTGTTCTGCTGTCATATGTTTGACTGTTTTAAATATTGTTTTTTGGTTTTTACTTTGGCAAGTGTGCTCCTTACCCATCTGTAGAGTGGAAACAATTACATTGGAGTCATGTATAAACAGCGGATATATAAACGGTCTGCAATCAGTTGATTAGGTGGTTTGTATCAATGCAAGTAACTAATCAGTACTTCCTGCAGGCTCAGTTTGTTCACATGTCTTCAGAATGGACCGTGTGTCATGGTGTAGCCTAACCTTTGTCACACATTTCATGAACGCAGAATTTCTATGTTAGATGATCATAAATACAAATGAGGATAAATATGCGACAAATTCAGAACTTCGTCAAATGCTTTTATATTCCATTACACATACATAGTATTTATGGACGTACAGCACAGTCCCATTTGTGTGACTCTGCATATATCTATTTAAACTACCAGCTTAATACATACCCCCCCCCCCCCCCCCCCCATCTGCTGAGCTCTAGTTTAAAACTAGGTGCTAAATATACTGTCAGTTTCCGAGCCAAAAGCAGAGATAGCTGCGTCATTGTGTCTGTCAGAGCAGAGTCAGCACCTGGAGAGGTCTGAACATTTCGCGCAGGGACCTTGTTGATGTCGCCACCTGCTGGCTACTGCAGCAGAACAGGTGGTCTCCATGGTAACCCCAAATGACATGGTTGGATAGTTTGGATGGGCAAGTAGGTCGAGTGATCTTGATAAAGGCATCATTGTGAAAATAGGTCACAGGGATGCAGACAGTGTTTTAAGTGTTGTGGATGTTAAGCTGCACTGAATAATGATGTGATCAGAACACTGCAGTGGCCTTTGCACTTTTTCCTGAGTTCAACTTTTTCTAAATGGACATTTGCTGTCATGAAAATGGCTAAATAAACTAATTACTAAAGTCCTGTTTTAATAATATTACTGTAGTTTCTGTTGGACCCAATCATTCTACAATCTTATACTCCTTGTAATACTGTACCTAAACTACACTAAAACAATGAAACGATACATTTAATTAATGCCCAATTGGGACAAATATGTACAACTTATTGTTTTTATCACAAAGTAAATCTCAGTATCCATATTTAAAATAAGGAATAAGATTTCATTTTAAATTGAACACACAAACTTGCTATTGGGACTAGAAATATCCATCCTTTACCCCATAATGTCCACAAGATGGCGCTCTGGTCAAAGTCATTTTCTGTGTGATATCTCCAATTGTGTTGGCTGTTTCTTTCCCCTTATCTGGCCTTTGAAATACTTTTTTAAGAGAACAAAATGAAAAGTAT
The DNA here is from genome assembly GCF_910591455.1 of Pholis gunnellus. Taxonomy (NCBI): domain Eukaryota; kingdom Metazoa; phylum Chordata; class Actinopteri; order Perciformes; family Pholidae; genus Pholis; species Pholis gunnellus. Next base: position 16,464,105 of record NC_136535.1, read on the forward strand.
GAAAAAGACAATAGATACCAAACACTAATGATTAATGCCTGACCAAAACCCAAATATGAATCCCATCAAGAAGACATATGATATATATACAGAATATATAATGATACATTAAATGGAAATAGCATACACTTTTCCTCCTATAGTAAGAGCTATTAAAAAATACCGTTTTCTGAGTTCTGAGCAGCTCAGTGGGCCAGCAGTCTGAGGCTGTGCAACCTACATTAATGAAACATGATTGGCCATGCTCACTCGAAAACCCAACTGGACTGTCTTGTGGTATAGTAAATAAACTGCAGGTGTATTGTAAATATTTCACAGCCTCACATTTCATAAAAGATTGATAGTGCCAACGGCTTCTTACTGTATGTAGTAAAAGAGTAAATATCCCCTGAATCGCAGAAGACGGTGATGGGTTAAAAGTAAAATGCTACACTATTTGAGGTCCATTTATTCTGTTTATTTCATGTGTAAATAATCGATACAAACTCTTTTTGAATGTCAAAGACCATCTCCATTTCTTTGTGCTAATCTATAAAGCCAAGAGCCAACACATCACAAATAAATAACAGCAAGCTTAATGTATATGTACCACCATAGATCAAACTTTTTTATTACGTCTTGGCAAACATGGGAACCTGAGATACAATACACAGAAAACTGAGAGTGATACAGCACATTTAAGGAAATACAGTAAAAGCTTCAGTAGGAAAGAGGGGGAAGGTTTCTCTCTCTCTCTCTCTTGTCTGTCCACAACACTGTCTCTGGTGTTTTATTTAAGTTTTGCACATATGTAAGCTCCAGGGAGACAAGAAGTCCTTCACCGTAATCATTGCCTGTGTATGTAGTATACCTCTTTTGGATGCTTACAGAGAAGCAGAGCTGGCAAAGAAACCCCAAAACACTTGTTGATAACTATCCAAACCAAGTACAATTAGAGTGTCAGTGACCCAAACCTAAACATCTGTTTTGCATTTTTGCTGGCTTGCTGCTTGCTTGCTTCTCTCTGATCACATTTAGTTTTCTTGGCTCTGGAGAGACTCTGATAACGTAATGCTTTGAGCTAAAATGCCTCTAAAGTGAATGTACAAAATATTAGGCATTCCTGCTCTCTTCTATGAACACAGCTTTTCATTTGTGAGATGCACAAAAAGTTATGTCTTCTTTTAAAACAAATGACACAGTCTTGCTTTAACATACACATCAAGTATTTCATGTTGTATTCCGTCCGTCTGGCAGTTTGCTGATAAGTTTCCAAATCGAAATATTGTTTGTTGAACTCGTATCTGGATGCAAATATTTCTTTGTGTATTTAGTATAATAATACATTAACCAGCTTCTCTGAATTCCCTTAAGATTATAAAGCACCCATTGTGTATTTATGAGCTGATACAAACCTGTTTTGTTCTCGTTTTCCCACTTCAACACATGCCCAACAGAGCGTGAGCTTCAATTTAGAGAACCTATGATTTAATGTAATCAAAGTGATGGGAATGTCAAGCTCTTTCTTAATTAAATATCAATCACTTTAATTAAATCAGTCTCTGATCACTGAGGCAGACTATTGGGTCTGAATTGAATAAGCAAAGTGGGAAAGGGCAATTCAATCTCAACGGCTTGATTTGCTAGAGGCCAATGAAAGCCAGCGTTTATTGTGAGGGGAAATAGTGTCTACTTTTGGCCATAAATTATGAGGCTTAATGTCAACAATAAAATAGGACAGGTTGTATGAAGCCCGTTTTTGAATAGTACCCCTGCTGTCACGTATGGTCTTTTTCAGCATGTGCTGGCCAGATTTAATTCCAGTAATAAAGAACCACAGACTTGCCCACTTAAAGGTCCCTGAAGTTTACTGCTTGTTCTGGTTTTTTCAAAATAAGAGTTGAATAATGTGAATAACACTGGTCTCAAACACAATTTGTAGATTTAAATGATTAAAAAAAACAAATTCACTGCAATGACCAAGAGATCATACTACATATGGTAAACTGGTTTTGTGATACATGCTGGATAGACATGTTGGTGTGCCTGTTATTAACAGACACATTATGACTCGAGTGATAAGATCTACCAATGACAAGCTCAAGCTTCAATTTGTCAACAGCACAGGATTAAAGCCTATCTATCAATATTTGATTATGAAATGCTTTATGAAGCACACTAATATGCTGCTGTAATAAAACAGTAGTTTGTGCATGATCAGATACATTAACAACACAGATGTCCATACATCTTTGGGACATCTTTTGTTATTTAACACATCTGTGGCTCTGATGCATGCATGAGATCTGCTTACAGTATATTTTGGGACACCTGTGCATTTAAACCTTTTTTCAGTCTTGTATAGTCTTGTTTCTGCTCCATTAAATCAGGTCAAACTCCCCAACTGTATGCATGCAATGAAAAAGGTCTTTGATTCCCATTTTGCCTCTTTAAAGACAAAACATGATAATTAAAGGGATTCATTTAAGACCAAAGACATGTCGCTTCTACCCCAAGACCGGAAATGTGGACAGGAATTGAATAAGACGAAACTGCTCTTCCCTCCGCAACTGCAATAATGATTATGACTTGATTGCTTCCAGTTACAAACTGTGTCAATACCATGGCTTGTGGGCTGCGAATCTCCCTTTACATAATGAGCGTGTATAAAAATATCATGTACATATGTATGCAACAGCTTGTTTGCATGTCTGTGTGTGTCTCTCTCTCTGTCTGTCTGTCTCTCTGTGTGTTTGGGATGCGTGTTGACAATGTGTCTGCTGGCACACATTTTTGTGTGTCTGCTGGCACACATTTTTGTGTGTCTGTGTCTACACTGCTGTGTTCCAGCTGTCTGAGTGGATAAGGCTCAGTGGGGGGACAAACACAGTATTAAAACACACACACACACACGATGGAATAGCTGTGGGGACTGTGCTGTAATGGGGAGTGTTAGCATTTATTCAGCAGAGTTTTGACAAGACCACAGATCCCAACTATAGTGTGAAGCAAAATGAATGGGAAACCGAGAACAGGATATATTATGCAACATGCTGGTGTTGATGAGAAATGTACTTACCTGCAGTGGAAAGATAAATGCTCTTTTTCAGGACATATTGCAAACTGTACATCCCAAGTTTGTCATCTTGGTTCATTCATTATATTTTTACTGGCGTAATGCATGTTTATAAAACAACAGAAGACAAAAGTCAATTGACAAACGGTGCTTGATGATTTAATGTCGTGATGCTTTCTACTTCTCTGACTCTTGGCTTAATTGCTCATTAAACTGCTGATCTGCTTTTTGAAGTGTTAATTCACTTTCAACGCAATATTTATTACTTTGTATAATTTTTATTTGCTGCACAAAAATGAACCTAAATAACACACTTTACAGGGACTTGAGAAATGTTCAAAAGGTCGTTATGCTGCAAAGTCTTAGAAGCTCTATCTTCGTGCGAAACGAGCCACCATCACAGCTCCATACCCTTCAGATCCTGAGCGGCCAGGGGAAACCTAAACGATGAGACAGGAAAACTCTCAAAGTGCTTCCAGCCACCCGGCTCATTAAAATATCATAACCTCATGACAAAGATTTTCCTCCAAAAGCTAACTGGGTGCCAGTCACACATAAGTTCCTCTATTCTGGGCATCACAGGACATTTCCCAATACAGAAGAGAACATTCAATAATATACACAGTAAACTCTCTTTAATGTGCATCATACCACTGGATTAGTTCATTAAACTCATCTGACATGTAGCTCCAATCAATTTCAAACTTTTACAGGATTTATTTCTTCACCTTTCTAATCTATGCACAACACTTTCAACACTTTTGCTCTCCTATAAATATCCTTTCAGTGATGAAAACGGCAAGATACTACAGTAAGTGTCAAGGTTTCAAACGTCCGCTGTGAACTGTGTAGAATGTGAGGCAGATGAATTGATGAATCGATGAGTGTACGTGTGACAGATTCCTCCAGTTTTACCTGCTGGCAGTGAAGAGATTTGTATCAGTCTGTAGAACTGTTCAGCAGTTAAACATAACAACTGCATGCAAGCTTGTGGCCTGTCGTGGTCTTCTTCTGTCCGAGGGATTTATGGCGAACATCAAATGTTTGAGAATGACACACACTGCATGACCTCAGTACATAACAACATCTGCACTTTTCTAGTTTTGGATATCTTAACACTTAGTTGCTGAGTGTCACACAGGCAACCGGAGTCCTTCACAGTCCAAATCTAAACAATATCAGAAGGCATTAGTGTAGTCCATTAACTTCCATTAAGCTCCCTCATCGTGTATAGGACCTCTGCCAGTTGTAAATGGCATGGATATTATGGGAACACGCTGGCACTCGTTTACATGTACTGACACTGCGGTGGCGGAAAACCCTCCCTCCTGCTCCTCCCCCCAGCCCCCTCCTCCGAGCAGCGAGTTGCTTTGCTCTCTCTTCTGCGGCGAAGAAGTCCGTGGTCGCCCTGAAGAACTCCAGCAGAGCTTTGTGGCTCCAGTTGGTCCAACGGCTCGCCATCCCACTGTTCGGTGCAGCCGCAGGACCGGCTGCACCGAATGCACCGGCGGCGCTCCACTCGGGCTGGGTGGAGAAACCACAGTGACTTCCACGGTCAGTCAGGAGGAGGAAAAAATGTGGGTTTGTCTCAAAGAGTTCAAAGGGCACCGTGGATTGGGCGTCACCGCGGACTGGGTCATCCTGAGCGCACACGCTCAGAACAGGAATGGCCACTTCATCCACGTCTCTCAAGGGTTCATTGCGTTCCCAGTAAGCATCCCAGGAACCTGAAGTATTGCAGACACTGCTGGTCCCTGTCGGTGCTGCTGGTGCTGAGCCCACCTGTCCGGTCTGACAGAACAACGCCTCCTCCAGGCCACGTAAGGAACAGCTAGAAAACAGGGCGTCAGTCTGTATGTTCTCACCCAGCACCGTCTTGTACCTATGCAGATCATCCGTGCACACACACACACACACACACACACACACACACACACACACACACACACACACACACACACACACACACACACACACACACACACACACAAGCACAAAGAAGAACAGAAGCATATAAATAAACGGGAAGAAAAAGAGAAAACCAGTAAATCAATTTTGAAGAGCTGGGTCAGTGGCATTGATTAGGAAAACGTTACCTGAATCACGATGTCTCTCAGAATCACTGACTTGACACTGAGCAGGCCATCTGTTGCTACAGCAACTTGATTGTCTCCTTAATTGTCTGTGCCTTTCCAGTAAATGGTTAGTGAGTACTTACAATCGGTTTTTCTTACAATCTCCTTGTTACTGCGTATCCCTTTTGGCTGATTTGAAAATTCCTAATTTTGTGTATTTGTTTGAGATTTTCTCATCGTTTGTATCATGCAGCAGCCTCATGAAGCTGGGTTGTTTTGTCACTTGACACTGAGATATCTTACAGTTAACCTGCGGTTAACTGAAAGAGAAGGTGTTGATCTCATTCTGTCTTCCAAAACTCATTATTCTCACAAACTAATTCACCATGTTCCAAAAGGATAGGAAATACCCGAGAAATCTACTGTAGAAAATAACTTAAACTGTTGTTTCCGTAGTTCTGGTTGTTATTGGTAAGTGCTCAGGTTAATTGCTGACACCTGGGAATGTGGCAACCTATCCCGCCGTAGTTGTGCAAACATCTTTCTTGTGTTAGGAGGGATTGTTGCTGTAATTTTAGGTGTGCTCATGTTCGAAACATGACTGAAAGTTGAAATAATATAGAAATAAAGGCCAGAACTATACAAAATAAGACACGTATTTAACCAGAATCTTACTTTGAAAAAGTTGGGTCCGCTTGAGTCTTTCTGTTTACCTCCCCTTTTATATTTGTATAGCACGTTTCCCTCCATACCTGCTGAGACAGATCTTCTGGTAGAGCGCCAACGCCCACTGCAGAGGCCAGCACAGCCCGTTCTCAAACCAGCTCTGACAGCGGAACACAGGTGACAGGCAGACGGCAGCCGTCATGTAGCTGGATGATCCACACTCCCCAAGGTAAGAGAGGAGAAGGCCCGAGCCTGTGCTCTCGCTGACTGCATACAGTCTTCCTGCTGGCTGTCTATGGCGAATATAGCGCACTGCCTCGCGCAGATCCGCAGGGTCACCAAACTGCTGCAGCTTGAGGGTGGTGAGCGGGGTGCCGTTGTGGCTGCGGCGGTTGAAAACTGCCGGAAGGTAGCCGTGGGACAGTGCCGTTTCACACAACTGTAGAGAGAGGAGGCGGGAAAATATAAGTAAAAGGCTGTCGATGTGTCATCAAAAAGTGCAAGTGTTACGGATTGGGAACATTATGGAGGATTTGTGGGGAATTCTATATTTTGTGTGATTGCTCCTTTGAATTAAAGCCATAAGTCAAGGAGGGAAAGGTATTAATCCATGTATGTAACGTGACAGAGAAAAGACGAGGAATGGTTGATTGACGATACATTTTACATACACTATGCCTACATAAATAAATCTTCTTTGTTCTTCTGAATAAGCCACACACTCTAAATAGTGTGGCCTGGTCTCTTGGTTATAATGCCTTAAGAATTAAACAATGCCCCCTTTAAGAAATCAGTTTCCATTTAGTTTTACTAAATGTCTTTCTAGTTGTAACACCTGAAGTGTCGTGGTCCTACTTTTTATTGTAAGGAAAAATAAATGAACAGTTGCTGAGGGAAGTGGGAACACAGTAAAACTGCACAAGTACTGTAATTGTTGCTCTGTGCAGCTTAACTACTTTACACTGTAATACTGCAGAATAGGTTCAACCGTCATTACGCTATTTAAAAAATAACAGTCAACATGTTGACATACCACTGAATCATGTGCTATTTTCTCTACCAGTTTCACCTATTTATGATTTCAAATAGTGGAACAACCAACTCTTGACAGATACACACACTAGTAAGCTTCTTTGTTTGGCACAGATGAACATGAACAAACAAGAGTTATGCATCCCGAGATACTGCCTTCACAATGTGGCCCAAAGAAGCAAACAAATCAGTGGCAAAACATGGCCGAGGAAGCCTCCCTTTGGTGATTGTCAACTTTGACAGTGTGGAGGCCTTGGTGAAAGCCAATAATACAGTCTCATTAGATGCCATGCAGCCAGATTCTCAGCTCAGACAGCCTCAACCTGCACGATGCAGCTCTCCTTGAGCTGGACAAAATTTGGCACGAGAACCGAAAGGGCTCGAGTATACGGAAACCTGTGATCTCATGTCTCTGGCAGGAAGTCTTTCCTTTCAGTCAGCTGCAGGTTGGAGAGAAATCAAATGTATTTCGTTTTGAAGGGTTATGCAAATCTGTCTCTCCAAATCTAATGGTTTATTCTCTCAGTAGACTGGCTCAGTAGTAAACTGTTGTTTACTAAAAACATTACAAGCCTGTAACGGTGTCAAAGAAGGAAAGCAGAGAAATCCTTAATCTTGTTAATGATAGTAGCAAGTGTAACATATTTAGCACAGATTCTCATATGACATATAATATATTATATACATTCCTATGAAACATCATCCGACTTTAATAAGTCTAAACCAGAGCTTATAACTACATAAAGTGTGAAATATAACTTTGGGCAGTTTTGATTTAGAGTCGAGCAGAAATAGCAAATAGATCAATTACACTGACGAGCTCTCTATGCAGAGAAGGACTGAAAATGAGAGATTGATCCCGCCAAGGCTCTGAATATTACCTTTTAGAATACATAATTCAATCTATCAGTGTCTGGAAACACAAAAAGAGTCTTCCCCTCAACATAGAGGCAGTAGTGTTCAAAAAAGTTTGTGGTCAGAAAAAATGGCGGAAGCCTGTTCAAACAAATTGTCTGAGTTACATTCTGCCTTGAACCTGCAGAAATCCCAGTGCGACGCAGGAAGAGCTGCAGAATCTCTGCATTAAATATTTACCAGCTGAGGAAGACTGCAGCAGGATTTTTGCCACTTTCTGGTTGTCTGTATGAAAAGAGGATTTACTCGACCAGATGCATCGCTTGGCAGTGTCAGGAGAGCTCTGAGCAGAGCCAATACACCGGAACACCATTCACTCGCTTATTCATTAGCCTCTTAGCTAACTCATTACAGATACTCTTTTGAATCATGAGACGAGGAGAAGAGCAATTTCTGATGAATATGAATCATTTGAGCTCGGTTGAATTCCCAAAGATATTGAGAGACACGATTACTTCACAATTTAAACTGCGTATGAGGGCCGGGGCTGAGGGATGAGTGTTGCTGGAATTAAATTAGGTGAACCGAGTGCGAAATGATTTCGTCCTGCTCACGCCTGCCTGCTCCGGTATTAATACAGCGACACTGTGGTGATGCACTGTGTGAATCACCCACCATAACAGGCACAGTGAGCGATGAGTAACAACCGCTCCCAATACATACCAAACACGCCTTCAGGATGGCAAATAAAACGAATGGAAGAATCCACTAAGCCCATAACAGACACAGCAACGCCTGTATCTTTTACACAATGTGTTACCAAAAGGAAGCAAAGCAATAATATATTTTTTGGACCATCTGATAAAGTCACCAGCTTAGAGGGAACACTTGTTCTAAGTACTTCCTTAATGTGACTTAATTAGATTTAAGTAACTTGACCTTTTTCCGAGATCATATTTATGCAAATTAAATTTCTGGCAATAATGTTCCTAAAGTATCATCATGACTGTGGGAATTTGTCCTTTTTAGAGATTTCAGCGCCATTGCAGGAGAAGTAAAAAGCGACCTGCTGCTGCTGCTCCTGCAGCAGTTTTCTGCTCGTGCTGATAAACTGTCAGCTCGGTGACAAATTCCTTCAGCAGTGACTCCAAACATTGGCTCCAAACATGCCAGCCCTCATACACACTGTGCTTCTTATACACAAACACGCACACAGAAAGCATTATTCTCCTCCCCCACTCCACTGAAACAAAGACATAAATTCCACAATTTTCCATTCAAAGCACATTGAATAAGTTGATCTACTTCTGTGAGACCACGTCTAGCATTAAACAAACTTCAGCAGCTTCATCGCCACATGTTGCCACAAATCAAGTTCAATTAAGGATGCTAATTCGATTAGAAGCCTTTTAGAGGCAACAAAGCATCTCGCTACAATGCTCTGTCCTCTGTTCAGGTCAATAGTTTCCCTAAATACTCTTGAACTGGCCTGTGTCCAGGGAATAGATCTGCTCCTCTGAGTTGGATTTGTGCAGGAGAGCAGGCAGCATTTCAGGAAGGGATGATATTATTATTCTATTGTATAGGCTCACCCAGCACTATATGTAGATAAAACAAATGATAAAAATGGAGATTAAAAGTGACTGTACTTGTTGTATAATCAATTCCATGACTGACATCTTTATACTTAATTGGTTGGCAGTTTCCAGACCAACTAATTGTATGAACCCTAGCTAAACAAAGCAGAGTCTGTTGCATTACAGCAGAGATAGAAAAACTCTGTCCTTCCATCCAACATGGCAGCACTGCTGGAGAAGAGCGGTTACTTAAAAGACCATGATACCATAGATACAGAGTGTTGGAAAGTCTGCCTGCTATAGTAAAAACAGCAAGAACTGACGCACCAGCCAAATGGCTCCTGTTCCACAAGCCTCCATGAAAATGTGTTTCCTGTCTATATTCTATGTTAAATGAGCATCTACTTCATTGGCTGGTAAGAAATGTGATACCATGACACTTTAGTGAATCAAAACAGCTGCCCCCATGCGTCATAGACAGAAGTGCTGCCAAATCCTAATGGGAAGATTTATTCCAGGTAGGGCAAGGCACTGATATTGGATGACATTTTGGGGATAAATTTGCATTTTGCTCTGAAGTGTGGCGAGAATTTACTCTTTATCCCTGTGTCCTCTCGACACACAGATTTTGAATAGTGCAGCAGAACAGTTATGGGCTGAAATTCCTTCCCTCTTCACTTAATAATAACATAAAGACCTTCAAACTAAAGCTGAAAATCAACTCTGCACACGTCAACATTGTCCTCCTTCAAAACCAAGAGCTGACTGAAAAACTGTCCTACAGACTGGCCCTGGTGTGTTGAAAACAATCAACAACCGATCTAACGCCCCATTTCATTATTTGCCTACTCATTCAGTTCATCTACTGTATGTCCTAGTATATCTGGGTATTGTGCTTTGTACTGCTGGTAATATTTCTGTGATTGAAACATTTCCGACCCTCGGACTGATTAAGTTTTACTGCGACTATAACCTCTCACTGATCTAATCTTGACTTTTAATGGCAAAACTTGCCCACTTTTAGTGCATCAGTGCCAAGCTATCATCCCATCCTGCAAGGAATTCGGAAAACTCCAGGATGCTCTCTCGGCAATCAGAAAAGACAATTATCTAAGTGTTGAAAGGTAAATTACACACAACGACCGGATTATATAGTACCTCATATCTATGAGGAATGAGAAATACTTGATGTGAAAAAGAGTGCCAAAAGCATACTGAATAAAACACTTAACTAGGTCACAAAATGATGGTACACAAGTGAGTTTATGTCAGGAAAGTGTAAATCATATGAGGCAAAATGGTTGCAACAGCTGGATGTCTGCCTCCAGGAACATTTTATGGTCTTTCAACACTTTGCTCTAAACAGGGAACACAGACGACTGAACATTGGGCTCACTCCTACACGTCTTTACACACCTCAAGTCTATATAACTGACCCCTGTGCGTGACCTTTTTGAAGTTGAGAATGAAAATAAATTGAGTTTGTTGATGGCTGAGATCAGGAGAGTTTATGGAGGGTAGCTGACTATGCAGACTTTCTTGGACTTGAGAGTTTACATACATTCAGTGCTGGTTTAAATAGTTGGGAACTACGCTTCTTCACTTTCTCTGCAAAAATGATGAGAATCAATCAAGATCAAAGTCCTGTCTCACAATCTCACTGTGAACAGCAGAAGCTGATTAGCTAACCACAAAAAAAACGTACACGTTTATTTTACAGGGAGGTTATGTGCTTGACATGCATACACAATACAATGTGTTGTTTTTACGCTTCAGCATTAAAAGAAACTAACGAGATATAATGCCTTAATTGATGAGCTTTAGAGGTGCTGGGAGGCTGATTTGGTTACCTTCGGACAGAGCTAGCGGTTTCCCCGGTTCCAGTCTTTATGCTAAGCTAAGTTAAACAGCTTCATATTCACCACACAAGAGAGAGTTATCAATCTAATAACTCAGGAATCAGGAAAGCAAATAAGCATTTTCCCCTGAATTTCTAGCTTTTAATGTCTGCTTTAAGAAGAAGAAAAAACAAGACAGAGAGATCAATGGCTATGTATTTTTGGTAAACGTGTTTTATGATCCTATTAGTAGTTAGCAGTATTTCAATGCACAGTGATCTATCTAACTAACTAACTGGGTGTTTTGGGAGGAACACATTTCAGACTTTATAGCCAATGAAAATACTGTATATACTGTCAGGTACTGTACTTCATTAATGTTTGATTATGCCATCATGAAAATATTTATGAATCATGCCAGACCACATGAATCAAGGGATCAAAAAGACAAACGGAGAGTAAACATGTGAATGATTTACGAGGAGATGGCCCATTCAAAAAATTCATGAGCTACTGAAATGTGCCGTGTAAAAGAGAAGGGGACAGGAACCGCATGCCCAAAATAATCTACATTTCCTCTAAATTTCTTCTCTGAGTCACGGATATAGACCCATGTGTGTATGCCCACGCAAACGTGAGCTCTTCTTACACACACACACACACACACACACACACACACACACACACACACACACACTGGGTTATGCACACCAGTGACAGGAGTGATCTTAATTGGTGTATATCCCTTGTGGTGCCTCAGCTTTCCCAAGCATAACTGACAGCATCACAAACTGATGATGGCCCAAAAATAAGCATGAGGCACAGATCTGTCTGAATGTAACAATTACTTTTCATCCCTCCTTCCATTTAGCTTTTTCCTGTTGTAAAGACAAATATTTAGAATGTTTTCCTTCTATTGTTGTCGCACCATTGTTTATTAACACTTGTTTTTAGATCTATACAAAGGCGATCACTCTAGATTAATATCAAACCATTTGGCTTTGTTGGTGTTGAGTGCTTGCAGAGTTGTTATTTCTGACAATGGGTCGACAGTCAGCCTGTGATGAATTTACACACAGACCTAGCAGTATGAAATGAAATGAGCTATGCCAGGTGCCCAGAGTTGTGCGAGAGCCAGCAGGCAGTCATGTGGAGCAGCGCATGCACTTCCCCAGGCCCCTCACATCAAGCAGTGCTTTGTAATCCCTCACTCAATTACCTCAGTCAGTGTATTGAACGACTAGTTGAAAGACTGGTGCTGCCTCCGCATCTGCTCGTTTTTTACCCCCCTCCGCTCTTTTCTTCCAACTGAGCTTGTCAAAAGGCTTAAGCTCAAGTGATTGCCTTTGCCCAAATGGGCGTTGTTGAGTTGCACATAAATAAGTGAACGTGCGAGTTCTCTTTCGACAGACTTGGTCCTGCATGTTACATCTGAATTTGAAAATAATTTGCTCTGTTATTGTTTAGTGTTGTTGTATTTTAGCTGTGGAGATGCTAACTCCTGCTTGTTGCAACTGTATACACAATGAAACACAGGGCACTCTCAAGCAGCTGCTGAACTGTATGAGAGACAGATTAGAGACGGAGTGGCTACAAAGTCCTTCACACAATTTAAGATGCATCCTGACCTTTGCCAATGAAATTGATACAAATTGGTTATTCAGAAACAGCAATATGAGGCTGTGTGCAGACCAAGAGCTATTTCTATCATTTTACAGATTTGTGTTTCTTTCATATTGGTCAGGATGAGGTACCCTACTCTGTTCAGCAATCAGCTCACCTGAACATTAAAAAAAATACTTTTTTTTACATTTAATAACTTTTGATGATGCACATCGTGATCCATTGTGTGACTGTTCAGTTTCTGCATGAATATTATTATCTATGGCCATTCAACTCCTATCATTAGGATACATTTGTTATACTGTGATGTCTGAGAAAAACCAAGAACGCACCTTTAACACATTCCTGGTGAACTTCCCAAAAGAGTTTGGGATGATGAGCAGAACGGGACTGGTGGAGTGACTGGAAGTCCTGCGTCGTTTCTGGTAGGACGGCACTGCCCAGTCCAGGGCCACCAGCCCCTCATCGCTCAGCTGCAGGTTGTCCCGCACAAACTGGACCGGACTGTCGTACGGCCAGCACGCCTCGTACACACTCTGGAGGAAGGCGCTGGCCCGCCACGTCCAGCCGACACACGGCGAGTAATTACTGAAAGTCCTGCAGTGTTTCAGGAGATAGTTGGCCAGCGCGGACGGTTTGCATATTAGTGCCACGGTGCGTGCTTTCTCATCGCAGGCCGCCTGGGAAACGTCGCCCCCCTCTTGCTCCGAGACGCACCTCCCGGTCTTGTCCTTGGTTGTCTGTTGCGAACTCCCCAGTCCCCGAAGCAAGGCACCCGACTGTCTCTCAGTGCCAAAATATTTGGAGCCTGGCCAGATTAAGCCCACCAGGATCACAATGCACAGAGCCACAAGCCATTCCAGCATTTGGCACAGTTGTTTTGAGCGAAATGAGCACAACAGGGACGCGCGTTCCACACCTTATCCTGGATCTTAAGTTGATGCTTACAAATGTATATTATAGAAAACAGTCAACAGGAACATGCTAGTTTTTAGTGTGCCGATCTTTTGTCCTAAATTGATGCTCAGCTCGTCCTTGAAGTTTGGTCCTTCCCTCGGTGCCAAGGCGCACCAGTCTCTCTCGTCTTTTGCAGGCGTGCTGTCTCAGTTACGCAGCGCTTCTATTGTTCTTGCTCATTCCAAACCCGGCTTCTTGTTTCCATTTCGGCACAGCACTTTTTAATTAACGATGAGATTCCGTCCGTGTTTCATGCATCCAACGTCAACTGGTTTGTTGACCGGCCATGTGCAGGACTGCGCTCAAATCAACAGCTGGGAGCGCAAGAAATGTCTGTAAGCAACGCGCAGCTAAAGCTGGAAACGCCTCCCATCATGTCCAGCCCCCCTCAGAGGGAGCAGGTACTCCGTGCACGTGATAATCTCTGCTGTTATTAGCCATCTCCTTAAATTACTTCCAGTGCACCCACAAAGAGGTACATCTTGAGTGTTTTGCTACTAGGACTATCTTTCTGAGTCCCTGCAAGGACTCCCCCATCTTTCTCTTGCTTGCTCTTTCTGTCAGAGAAGACAGTCACAGGAAGTGCATCTGATCTGTTAGATTTGAGTGGATTACTTCTGAATTTCATCATCATGAATTTAGCAACATGTGTCGACCTATAATCAGAGATAAAGGGAACACAAATGAAGAAAGCATGAGACCTGGAACGTATAAACTGTAGTGGTTTATTTGGTTGGGACCATGTCAAGTAATGTAACCTGTTTGGCAAGTCTCTGTTGTGTAACAAGACAACTTTAGGTTGACTTCATAATTACAGTGTCATTTTTTGTAACTGTATGTTGAAATAAGGGGTGAAAGTAGGCCAGTGTTCTTTGGACATGCATATTGCAATGCACAGTGAGCGCTGCAGACATCCAGTTTGATTCAAGCTTAATATTATGGTATGAGCTTATCGCCTCTCTGCTATTTTCCCTCCTCGTTATCTATGAAACTCAAATGGATAAAAATAACCAGTTTATTAATGAAAGCAAGAAACATAGAGAGCAGGGCCATTTTAAATCAGGACGGAGGATATAGGGCAAATAGAGATTATCATCTACAAAGAAGTGCTCTTCTCCTCTGTGTATAAGACAAGGCATTTGAGCAAAAGGCCAAAACGGGTTGTTATTCAAGGATCCATGGAATATTGAATTGACATCTTAATCAGTCACAAACACACTTTAGTGCTACTGCTTATGGTTGATTGATTTCATGGAAAGCTGTAGCTGCGCCGTCTGTTTTTGAGGAACATGTTGTTTTGAACACTCATTCAACCGATTTAACCGGCGTTGGAAAACAATTTGATTGTTCACGTCTCTGCACTTAATTCCTTGAAATGTTTGTTACGCAACGTCGATTTAATTAATGTCCTTCAAGCAAAACTTGCAATAAATACTTTTTTTTTTCATATATCCTGAAAATAACATTACATTCATTGACCATTACCGTTATTCTTGTATGATAGTCGGATGTTTTCAGAGGCTATAAGTCTGAGGTGGAGCTGGATTTTCTCTTTTAGTCATTGTCATATTGGCCTTGACATGATCTAATTTGAGCCGGAGCTAGAGATAAATTAATGAAAGTCACCAACCTTTTTCATATGTTTGGTTAAATCATTTCATGTTTCGGTGTAAATCTCAATTATTGTTAAATTTTTTTGGGAAATCATTCAAGAAGACTCACAAATCACAAGGAAAACATTTAGAATGTTTGACTTACGGCCACTTCTCTATCAAGGGATGAGTGAGGCTGATATGCAGTCATCTGTCTACCATATCAAAAAAACACTTGACTTGTAGTTAAAGTTGATTTACTATAGCCCGATTCCACGAGTCACAAATGTGCCTGAAGGGGTGTCACTATCTCTCCAGCTTACTGTAAGACACCCTCTGTCCTTTCAACCCTCGGGAATGTGTCACCCATATTGATTGCAGTTTAATAACTCGCTGGTCTAATTTGCAATAGATCATAAATACTGTAGATGTCAAAGCTCAGAATGAATTGCTAATTTATGCAAATGAAGTCTCAGGAATAGCAAAATTAGACAATTAATGCAAGAACACAGCCAATGTCTACAAAAAGGTCACAAAAGACAAATGTGTGGAACAAAATAATACATTTTGCATTGATGGGAGGCGATGAGGACAAAAAAGGTCAACTTGAACTTTGGGACCAGATAAAAGCGACAAGATTAGATAAGGTTTGGACTGACTTGGACTGACCGATAGTAGATAGGTTGGAATTTATATATCCCGGGATAACTTGGTCAAAGACCCTGAGAAATGTCACAATGTTGTCTAAAGAAACAAACAGCCACTGTGGTCCTGTGTTTGAAGACCCCAACCTTCATCTTTAGGTGTATTGATGACAGAAAAGGGCATATACGTTTTATGGAACATGCAGTCCTCAGTCCTGTCTGTATTGTGTGAATATCGCGTTTACCAAATAAGAGGCATTTAACCATCAATTCAGGGAGGAGACAAAAATATAACGCACATATCTTCCAGCGTCGACTAGAAGTCTCCGTATTAGTTTTATTCAAGGGGATGCATAAAATAATGCAAAACCATTCCTTTGGTGCAAGAAAGATGGGAAGAGCCCAACCCAGTAACTTTTGACCCAGATGACGAACTCGGACACACACAAACACACTTACGCCTAATCCGCAATCAAACATTGAGCTTTTATATGCAGAAACTGAAGTCTTTTCCCAGGCGTGCTGAAATAGGACAAGTACTAAAGATGTAGCCTCAAGGTTGCACTTTCTCTCCCGAGATGCTTAATGAATGAAGTCTCCTGGCTGCGATTCTGCAGAAATGTGCACATCTTAACGGTGGCAGTAGTAGGTACAATCAGTATGAAGAAGCCAATAAAACAACAGAAATGTTTTTCTTCTCTGTGACAGCTGAAGGTGTGTTAGTATCCGTGATGAAGAAAACATAGGAAAAATCTAATTAGAATCTAGTTATTCTAAAGCAATAATTCAGTATTTTGGGGAACAAGCTTTTTGGTTTCTTAGCAGGAGTAAGATGAAAAGATTGTTACCACTGTGTGACACATATGAAGATAGCACGCCCCTCGTGATGGCTGTAGCACCTGCATCTTTTACTTTGCAATGATCTTAAACATACAAAATTAAATTAAAAAGCAAACAGTTTTAGAATTATTAGAATTAGAAAGTGTTACGCAGAGGACTATAGTTGCTATCTTTTACTGTTTCTGTGGTATGGTTTGTATCAGGCTGTGAATAGCTTAAAATGTACTCCCTTATCCTGCAATTTGTGTATAAAACATGACACAGTTTGTTTGTTTCTAGCTATATCAAGTTCTAAGCTTCATTCATAAGATTGGAATGCTTCACAGATTTTTTGCATGTCAATTCATTGTGTTTGAGGCTGTTTTTATCTGCTCAGTTGCATATGAAGATCAGGCCACACTAACCTTATTAGTACTAAAAGTGAGCAGGAGAAAAGAGCAGTGAAGACAATTTGGTATTGAATCCCAGGAGAAGAAGGAAGAGAGCACCCTGCGCAGCCTCATGACCCATTTTTTTGTGTTTAAATCTAATTTGTGGGCCCAACCAAACATCCCTCCATCACATTTTAAATCTAGTTAGCTCGTTGGTGAGGATGCAAACCAGCTGTGGTCATTTCAGATGACTGTTAGTCGATTTAATATTGAGATTCTTTAGTCTGACCTGATAATGTCTCGGTAAGAACGAGTGCTCTGCTGCTGTGTTGTTCTCACTGTGTCCTCCTTCTCTCCCTCCCGTCATGGCCTGTCACCATGGCACAGCCAGGACCTTCAACGTCAAAACAAACAGCGACTGTGTCACGGCTTCAAACTGATTCAGGGGACAGGGGGCAACATCTTGACTCGGACATGGTTTGGCTTTTCTCTTCACTCATGTATGATTGCTTTAGGAGTAAACTTAGTCAAAACACAGAACACCAACATCCCACATAGGCAATTACAAAAGGAGAAATGTTACTGTGGTCACCTCTCCCAACTGAACCTCTGTAGCTGCAACCATACGCATAACTCGTGTTTAGGTTGGCCATAACCTTTTCCAACACCAACATTCATTGATGTTGTGTTGCAGTACATGGCCTAACCCTGAACCCTGACTCTGACGTAGGTCTACTGTTGACTGACTCGTACTGATGATCAAACAGATGTGTCCACTTCTCTGGGTGGATGTTTGACAGGCTGCAGCCTCTCCAAAAATCAAAAAACAAATGTCTCCATTTACACACACTTGCTTTGTTAACATCAATAAGTCACATATGAATTGAGAGGGTAAACATTGTCCTTCACAAGGTCCTCCACAAGTGTCACAAAGAAAAAATAGGTTAAGTTAGCTCAATGTTTTCTGTAGTCACGAACAGCTCATTCAGCCACAACGTTGCACCGCCACTTTCTTGCACATGTCAATACACGACCACATCCTAAGTGGTGGCCTTTCTGCCCCATTTAAACTTCCTGTTGCATCAAAAATACCCTTTCAGCTGAGGCATAAAACCTACTAGCAGCTCACCAAGCTATCAAAGTAAAGACTGAACTATAAATCAGATATTGTAAAAGCCACACAGGACATCAGTTTAGATCATTTGCCCAGGTGTTTATCATAATAAGATGGTCTCATAAACACCCAGTAAACTGCAACAAGGCAAACTAGTAAGGAAAGAATTGTAAAGCTCGTCATGATGAAAACTAATCTGAGACTTATTCTCAGACAAAAAGTGGAACAACAAGCTGTTGATTGGAGAACTTTAAAGAGATGCTGAGGCAGAAAGTTCAAGAAGGGAGGTGGAATGGAGGTTTAAATAAAACAGAACAAGATAAAAGAGACTCAAGGAGCTAAGAGAATACGAGACATGCACAGAAAGAGATTGATGAAAGGGACAGAAAATTTGCTAAATTGTGCAGATGTGCCCTGATTCATTTTTTTGCCTCTTGACCGTCTTCTCAGCAGAGACGAGTGAGTCGTGGAAAATAGATTAGATGGAGTTTGGCAAGTCTTGGGACGTCTTTTCTCTTCTTCTTCCTCTTAAGTGACCCATCAGGAGGACACGCAGGGCCACATGCGATTGTGACAAAGCACATGCATTTTAAACATTTGGAATCTTATTTCAGCATCAACTGTATTTTGATATTGTCTTAATTGGCTAGTTGAAATGATAAGTCTATAATGTGCTGCAGAGAGCTATATGATCTCACATAAATCAAAGGTCTGCTAATATAGGGACCCGTGGCTCAGCTGTGCTAAAAGTAGAACAAGCCGAAATATGTTGTACTGTAAAAGGCAAAAAATACATAATTTTCCAAGTTTTAGTTCCCCAAGGCCTTCAGTATCTGCATTGTGATGATTTGCACATGTGACATTCAGAAAACTAAGATAACAAATACATTTCATAGATATGCCCGAAAAGGGCGAGCTCAGGTTTTGTGTTTTCACTGTGACCTCGGGTGACTTCGGTACAGAATACTAAGTGTTTGAACACCTGCAAAAGAGCTGTCAGTCAAGCGGATGATTTAAAACCCTATATCGGGGTGGGTATGATGTTGCGAGGCAGCCAGCTAGATGATTGTTTAGGTCTACACTGTGACTGCTAATGTCAACAGATGTTTGAATAACTTGTCTAATATATGCACCAAATCCTCATTGAATAAAATTAATCGTGCCCTTGACATTTCTTTACCTACAATATGATTTAGCAATAAACTGCCTATGGAGTTTATTATGCCATCATGGCTGTACTTTTCATATCGTCTAATGAGTAGTCAGTTACCCGCTCAGGGGTCCGTTATGTGAGGAGCCTCACCAGCGAAAAGATGCCTCATTCGACCATAGTGCAAATAAAGAGAGGGACATTTAACCGTCATTCATTTGAAGTTGTGTTTTTGTTTGTCACTCTCTTTAAGCTCCGTTTCTCAGTCACCAGCTAGTCGCTAACCGTCTGTCTGCCGTTTGGTCCGTGCAGGTTGTGTACTGTGAGCGTTTTAGCTTTATTCACTGGAAAATGCTACATGACCATGGCAGCTTTAAAGTATTAGTATCATTACTGTCGTCATTATTTATAGGCTGTTATTATTATTAATATTAATGATAATAATATTATGTGAGTAGTAGTGGTAGAAGTAGCATATGACCAATGAGAAAGCAACAGTTTAAAGTAACACTGTTTCTGTTGGCTACTAAGGTTATAAAGGATTGCAGGGAGAAACACTGTCAGTTAATGGGCTTACGACTGCTCCGACATAAGGCACACTGAGTAGGTCTTTATTGACATTTATAGTGTTTATAGAAGTTTTATTGATACAATAGCGTCATGACACTGACTGTGTTAAAGGTGTTTTGTTCTGAGTCAACCCCGTGTTTCCCAAGCCTGCAGAGGTTTGTCTAAACAGTCCAACTACCATCTGTTACTTTTCCTTTGCAGCTCTTCTTATTACTTGTCTGATTCTTTGAAGAACATTTTTGTCTGGTTTCCTCATGACTTTGTGAGCTCCATTGAATGCAACTTTAATTCAGCCCTTGCGATCCTCTGGGAGTGGCGTCGCCATTGTTTTCCAGGAAACTGATTGGTGAGGGGGCATTTGGATCGGTTTAAAGGGAGCCGCCTGTACCGGACACTGGTTACCTCACTGATCCCAAAGTGGAGCATTGTATTATACCTCTCAGGTGTAACACATTTGGCATTGATAATAATGTACTACCGTAGAGGATGTCAAAGTCAAGATCAAAGCTGATCTTTACCCTGGTTACAGCCTAGGATGGCATTTGCAATAATAAACAAAGGGAGCCCAATGTTCATTAAATCTCCCATAGCTTTTGTCACTGCAACATATGCAATTATAAAGATGAAAGCCAATCCGATATAGTATGTTTATGCTGGATCTCATCCAATTACAGCTGAGGCGCTGTGGTAAATCCAAGCTGCTTTGTTTGTGTTTTTCATGGATGGTCACTCTCTATGAGCTACAAAGCTGAGCAGGTTCCCTTTGACGTTGCAGGGTGCCGTTTACGTGTGTTTGTGTATGTTGTGTGTGCATGTGTGTGTGTGTGTGCTCTTTGAGCCAGTGCTGAATGTACAGTAAACAGAACATGAGCCCTCTGGCTACAGCGTGCTGGCTGTGGGAGCCTGAAAATGAAGAAGGGCATGCGGGAACAGCAATTTCGATGAAGGTTGACCGAATCTGCTGATATATTCTGCAGAAATCGCCAATCACTGAAAGATTTATAGATAATATTCTGGGAATCTCAGCTTCTGGTTAAGAGGATATCTAAAGTCATGTCATAACTTGAAAGTAGTGGTCTCAGGGCAGCACAAATCTGCAGCATCACGGCCAACTGTCAACACCTGTAACACCTGTCAGGCAACTATTTATGAGACCAACATGACAACAGTTTCTTGAATTATAGAGATTTGTATCAGAAAAAACGAATCTCCATATTATTTCATTCTTAACTTTAGGAGATAAGTTAAAAGTACATGACAATCTGTTACTACTGTTTATTACTAGATGGTTTGCAAGTCAAGATTTAGGAGCTCACACTGCTTTCAGATTGTCAACTATGTCATCTAGGCCTGAGGCAATGTTAACGAGCTGAGGATATTCCAGTAGACCCGAGACCATAATGTTCCATTCTACATTCAGAAATGTTTTGAACTATCTAAGCTACAGCATTAGTTCTCTAGTAGATTTCCTCACAGTATAGTACATGCTAATCAGTCCCATAGCCTAACACACACACACACACACACACACACACACACACACACACACACACACACACACACACACACACACACACACACACGTCACATAGCTCTGCACTTAATTAAAGAGCCTTCACCTAGCTGCTTCTGCAGTGAGACGTATGAACGCATGAGATCTTTACAGATCTGTCAGTCACTGGGGGTTTGCGTTCAATCTTCCTCTGACTGCAGTGATGGGGAAGTCGTTGCACATTATCGTTAATTGTAGTTACTTAACCTTTATCGTAGCTCAAATGACACAAGCAGCCGGATTTTCTCCCAGATTCTCTCTACAGGGAAAAAATCATAGCCGGTAGTCGCAGCTGTTATAAATCATGCTTTATACGAGGCTAAACTTTATACATCACACTTATTTGCACTTGGATTTTATGTTGGACTTAGCTCTGAGTATTTCTAATAAATGTATGGTTAGCTTTCAACTTTTAACTCATGCTTATGACCATCAGACCTTCTATAGAAGTCCTTAACCCTTTGAAAAACGCCAAACTTTAACTGGATTGTGATTACTCCCCTACACCCCTTCATGAATGATGTCATCTGATCATTTGATAGTAGCCTGCTAACTGTGCAAACACAGTGCCCAGGTAGCAGCGTGGCAAACGCTGAAGGTGAATAAAGAGCACGATAAGACAATGTGTCGCTTACCAGCAACCTGACATGTGACACGCAATCCCACATCTGTCCATTAGTCAGAATAACAAAGAGGGGCAGAGATGTTATATGTCATAGGATTTGTTCTTGTTTAGTATATGTGATCAGATATATTTCACTTCACTCTTTCAATCAGTCATCATTTCCCAACAGCAAAAACATTTTTCTCAGTCTTCCACTTCCAGTCAGTCACACAATGATGACAGTTTGTTATGTGCTCTCGAATTAGCACAAATGACATCAACAGTGAATGTCAGGAAGGAAGTTCTAACACGAAGGAATAAATGCACATTGAAAATGACCTTTGGCAGAGTCTCAGACAAAAATAGAGCCCCATGAACCAATCATGTCCCAACAATGACGCGATAAAGAACAATAACAATACAAGCCCACAGCCACTTTGCGACCCATTGAGGAGCAAACAAAAACCTCCAGTGTCGACCCGATTCACAGCAGAGATTTGAAGAACAAGAAAAAATGCTTTTTTCTGTTGTAGGAAACTTCTCAAAGGCCTTTTATGTTCACTTGATGGTCTGAGTGTATCTCTAGTGACAGGTCTCAATGCACAGGGCTGCGTTAATACTAAACAAGAACAATTCTATGACATGTAACCTAATAACCCTGATAGATACAGTATATGGTGTCGGTCCTGAGGGTCCGTAGGAACACGTTAACATGCAATAACAAATATATATATATATAGGGTCCCTGACTTTCCCCATCTTTTTTCTTTTTTTAAAGATAAGATAAAAACCTAACCCTTTAGCCATTACTTCATAACTGGCATGGGATTTCATTTCTTTCCCCCATTTGTAATTGATATAGTTATCCATCACAAAAGAACAATAACTGCTCAGTAGTTTCATTGTGGAGAAAACATTTTTCCACACTGACAGCATCATGTTCTCAGTGGTGGGAGAAGTATTTAGACATTCTACTTACAAGTAGAGTAAACTACTCCATTAGAAATAAAAGAAGTACTATCAGCAATGTTGATTCAAATTAGAGCATCTGTCATAGAGGTGTATTTGTTATTCTCCATGGATTCACATGCACCTCGAGGTCTAAAATCATTGTGTAGACAAACGCACAGTCACGAGGGTTGACGCTGCCCTTTTTGGCATCCTGCCTTAGTAAACATTATTGCCTGAGATCTCTACAATGCAAATTCTGTCCCTCCCTCTTTTTTTTACACATACGCACATCCTGCCTCTGAACGGACTGTTTATATCACTTAGCACCCATTTCAACTTTAGCGTGTTGTAAGTTCTGCATAAACACACACGGATAACAACAAATGTGTGGGTCAGAGCGGCCATCAAGTGCTTGTTATGATAATGAAATGGTTTATTTTAGGAATAAATACTGTAGGATTTCTGAGAAGTAGAGATATGAGCGCCACAGTTCCCATATCTAAACAGACCACAAGCCCAAATACACTGAGAAGATAAACCTACCATGTGTGTATGATACGAGAGAAAGTTTTGTACTTGTAGTTGCTTGAATTGAGAAGAATCACTGACTCAAAGTGTATGTTGCTGCGTCTTCTATTGCATATAGACAAGCAAGTGTCCTTTTAAATTACACATCATGCTTTTGTAAAAATGGGGCCAGCTATTTTGTGTGACAGACGGATGGATGGACACAGTGTGTGAAAATAAAGTGTGTTGAGGATACATAGTCAGGTCAATGTCTTACTAAGCACACATTTACAAGGTCAATCTCTCTGATGTGAAAAGTTGAGACAAAAAAAAAAAGCCTTATTTGGAACTTCAACATGTTCAAGGAGACGGCACCAAATATTCCCAATGAGTCTGATCTTTTTATGTACGGGGAAGCCAGTCAAGGCTAAAACTATGAATAATGAAGGGCTACAAACAACCATCACAGTAGTTGGGATCTAGTGTTTTATTCAAGTGTTCTGAGTATATATCCCCCCCGAAATATATCTATTTTTAAAAAAAAATGCATTATTTAAACAAAAACAGGTTTGGTTCCCAGGCAAAGTCTCATTTTTGCTTGAATTGCCCATGTGCGATTGGACAATACTAGTTCTCCTCACAGCGTTTAACATTATAATAACAATCTTGAGGCAAAGATAAGCCATTCAAAATGAAGGACCTGGTCTATGTTAGTGGGAGCTCAATATTAGTTGACATTTTATTATCGCTTTAGGAAAAGTAAACACCTTGCCAACTGTAGAGTGAGCTTGTAAAGTAAGTTTTTACTCACAGAACCATTTGAAATGTATAAAATGGGAACAGTCACAAGAGAAGAATCGGTGATGGTATAGAGAAAATGAAAGCATACAACCAGCAAATGTAAAAAAAAAAAAAAATGTAACGGCAAGAATCTTGAGAAAAATAAAGGAGTGAGGTAACTCTCAGCATGCTGTCAGTAGATTCCGATTGTTTTATTTACATAGAGTAGTCATGGCTACATTGGTTACAAGTGCCAATAATGGATAATGGAAAGAAACGCTACAACATTAGCCACCATGAGCTACTGGTCATAAGTAAGTCTGCAGTACAGAGCTGAGTAAGATGTACTTTTTTCTGTTTTTGTGCGATGATGTATTGTACGAATGAGTTATTTCTCCTTTCAAAAGTAACATAGTTTTGCTTTAATGCAGAAGCTCTCTGCCCTTAATGAATGACATTAAAGGACTTCGACATCAGACTG
This sequence comes from Pholis gunnellus, assembly GCF_910591455.1. NCBI lineage: Eukaryota > Metazoa > Chordata > Actinopteri > Perciformes > Pholidae > Pholis > Pholis gunnellus. Next base: position 16,488,939 of record NC_136535.1, read on the forward strand.
ATGCACTTTTAATATCTTAGAGAGAGTGAGTTCTGGCTGACGAGATCAACTACTGTCCCAAAATAGAGTTGTGTGTGTGTGAGAGAGGGAAACCTTGAGCTCACGACAGACGGAGAGAGCATTCATCTAAATTAAAAGACATGGACCCCGAAAACCTCATACATATTACCACAATGACACCTGCTATAAAACTCATATTCATGGACTTGTGATCCAAACACTTACACGTATACAACGCAGAAACAGCTGTTCATGAATATGCTGCAGCTTGCTGTGTACTGCCATCCTGACAAATGCATGCACACATTTATTAGGCTGTAAATGATAAGCTGTGCTAATTAGTTTTTTTGACAAAAACATTTTTTGCAGAGATAAAATGTCACATTTAAAGGTCAGCTCTTTGTGACTAATAACAATGTGTGACCTTATTGTTAAATGTGTTTGTGTAATGGACAAGTACTTAGTGTACTCCTTTCTACATTACGTTTCTTCCACATGCTTTCCCTTGATTTAATAAAAAACTGTTGGTTTTGTGTACATAGCATAACATCATTACTGCTATGCTCTGTTACCCATTCAGTGAGGCAGACACAGATCTAATCAAGAGTGAAATGTCACATGGGATGAGTGATCTTTGTACAAACATTAGAAAAGGTGTGGCTCTCCTAACGGTTACCTCCGTCTTATTTCTCAGTTCCCTGTTTTTTTACATTCACTCAATAATATCTAGCGAAGACAAAAAATGTTTTTCCTCAGTCCTTGGAACAGTTCTGACACAAAAGCAAACCTTCATCTCTCCTGATGCTGAATCCAACCCTTTATAGGTAATGAACTGGAAGGGGCTACAGCTCACTAAGAGCTGCCGTGGGCAATGGCCCCGACATCCTCTCTCCTGCAGCGTCTCTGAACGACATGATAAGGGCTCAGTAATTAGGAAGATAGATAGGTATAGTATGGGCCATGGATTGTAAAAACTAATGGGCTCTCTCAACTGAAATCCATTAACAAGCTTTCTGAGGTCTGCTGTTAGCGATGCAGTACGGCAAACTCTCCTTCTTATACTTCACAAGTCAGTGGGAGGAGCAAGAAGAATTCTGAATTTTGTAACAAATATAGATATAATGGAGTGTTATTTACAGAAACATGTTGACTTTTTCATTCCTGGATTGGCTACAACAGAGAAAAAGAATAAGCAGCAGAGAAAATGTCCAACAGTGGAAGCTACTGCAGTCTGAATGAATGTTTTATCTTGTTCCTCTCATCTCATTTCCATGTTAAATATATTCAAGTCTGAGGTGCCCGCAATGCATTAACAGCATCCTAGGACTGTAGAGTATATGGCAGCTCTCTTGCTGGGCCAGTTGGGTTGAAACCTTTGGACACATTCAAGTCTATCAGTGTGTTACATAGTTGTAAAGAAAACTATCTGATAAAGTGCAGCAGAGAAACGACAAAGATGTTACATGAAACAACAAGCTGGACTGACCTTCAATAAGAACACAAATTATTTTTCCTCCCACCAACACTGTTGCTCACCACAGTCCAAACACAGAACCAACAAACTCTGCACCAGCACAGCCCTCTTCTAGTTTAATACACAGGCTCAAATATAGCAGAAGTCTCATACTCTTTACAGCTGACACGACCACTCAGAGTAGACAAAGGTGGGGATATCAGACAGCCTCTATACAGATCTCACAGCAGTGTAGAATAGGATATAATACAATTGTGTTGAGATTGAATTTACTGAAACAGGAATAAAGAAAAAAATAAACTGACAGAAATAGAGATATGTTAGTGCACATAGACACAGTTGAGGCACAGCAACAGTGAGTCTGCTGGCTGATGGGAAATGACAGACTGTTTACAGAGGCAAGCGAGGGCAAAGGGAAAGCAATAGGGAGCACTTTGGCCTGCCATCAGGGTGGCTGCTGGAGCTTTTAAGAGCCTGAATGAGGGGCGGCGTAACTTCATTAGTGTCCCTGGGCAGCAGTGAGAGACTCGAGGGAGGATCCCATCTGCAGCCAAACAAGCAATTAGACACACAGAGTCTCTGCCACCTGCCTCGGCTGTGACAACTGAAAGGATGAAGATTGCCATGTAATTATGACGGCTATCTAAGCCATCTACCTAGGTGTGTGCGGTGTTACTGTTCATGTTTTGTTTGATTCTGATGTGTGTGTGTGTCAGCGTCAGAGGGATTTTAATATTCAAATGTGTATAATAGTAACACATGAAACTGCTGTCTGTAACTTGGGAAGGGTGACGGCAAAGAGGGCACTTATTGATCTAGTCACTGTGAACACACACACACACACTCTCAGAGGGAGTTAACTGTGTGAAATGGAAAAAAAGTGGAAGATTGTTGATGTGTTACTATAACCGTTTGATTCAGGCCTTGCCACTAAAAGTTCCGAAATGCAAATTTCCATTTGTACACAAAGAAAGTAAAGATTACCTTTACTTTCCTGAATTTTAGTGACGATAATGTTTCAGTTACGTACCTGAAATCATTCCCTAAGTCTGGTCTGGATCAAAAGCAAAAAAAGTAACACTTTTTGCTCTATATTCAAGTACAAACTCTGAAGTATGTTTATAACCTGTGAAATAATTGGTCTCAAAGAAAATAAACCTTCATTAACTATGAATCTCCAATCGTTCCTCTTAAGCTGTTCAAGGGAAGCTTTTGCTCATAGGTGTGTTTTTGTTGTTGGGTGCCATGTAGAGAGTTAACATACGCAATAACTTGTAACGGCTCTCTAAGATTCAATGAAGAATGCTCAGAAGCATTTAAATACATGTTTTATGTATTCTCTTTTACTGGTATTGTTACCACTTTATTGGGCTAAAAAACAACAGAAATAAACACTTCAAAAACATAAGAAAATGAATTGCAGAGTAGCAACATTTTAATAATGGCAGCCATTGCCAAGTGCTACAAGCTAAGGATGGCTCAATCACACACTTCGCTGTGTTTTGCCCTGTAGCAGCATCTAGTGGATACATATTGTCATAGCAGCTCGATAATTATATTATAATATGAAGTGTAGAGTTAAAATGGATGCACATCAAATTTTTGACTTGCTCAATGAGAGCAGCATATTCAGGAATTATGACACTATTTTATAGTTTATAGTTTAATAGTGTAACTAACCATGGGTATAACAGCAAGGGTATATAATATAGAAAACATAAAACATGTATAAGTCACATAAAGTGGCATATTTTGACTTTGTTTGTTTAAAGGTCCAAACTATGTACAAATCATTTAAAAAAAGACAAACCACCAAGACTAAAACACCACATTATGTGAATTGGTACTCTATATGTATATGTACAGTATGGGTTGTGTGCGTCGAGGAAAGTGAAATATAAATGCAAAGTGACATTTTCTTAGGTTAGTACACTGACATGAGGAGAAGTCACTGCACACTCGGCTGTCTCTTTGCGTTTAGGTGACACTGAAATAAAAGTCTGGAACTGAAAAGAAACATTTGAAGAAGAAGATTGTCCCTAATTACCGATGAAACACATTCAAAGACTTCCTTAGTTTGATTACATTTTTTAAGACCGTATCGTAATCTTTTGTCTTAATCTAGGGCACTTAAACGCATAGTTTTGTAGTTTTGAGTGAAGGCAAAATAAGCCATACGCTGATACATTGGTCGTATTGTTTCTATTAGATTTATAATATTTGCCTTCTCTCTCAGTTTCCCATTAGGAGGAAGCAGCATCCTATTCCTCTCCTGCAGTGAGTGGCCTCGGGGCAGCTCATTACTGTTACTGTGGCTGAGGCAGCTTGAAAACAAACAAATCAAAAGAAATAATAGACGTGAGAGTGTTTACCTCTGCATGAAGGAGATTTAATGTAGCACACTGTGTGTTCTCTTTCCTTTGTTTTCTTCTTATTATTATTCCTCCATACCGCTTGCACATGCTTTCAGGCCAAAACTTCAGTCACATTTCTCCAAGCTTAGCTTACATGTTCTGTGGTTTCTCAAATATTTACCTTTTAATCAAACGTCTCATACATTTTTTTCCCCCTAAACATGTATGCACTGTGAAGAAACTATGCATGGCACACAGATATTTGACAAAGATACCAATGGTGCCCTCCTGTGGCCAGTGATAAAGCACTTTCATTGTTGGCTTTGGGCAGTCATACTCTTACAGATACGACATCTATCTCTGTTGTTTATTATGTAATCAGCACAGCTTCAGAGGAAAACAGCCTTCACCACCTTTTAACCAACACCGAAGACCATGACAGGAGGGATGGTGCATGAAATGCAAACAGAGGTTACCAAAATGTGACATTGATTCTATACATGCGTATCCTTTATGCTCCTGGTTCATTGAGTTCAAAAGGAGCAAAGCAGCAGGCTTGTTAGTCATCTAAACAGGGGATTGTACCAATTTACACACTAATAAAATTGGAGTTACATGCAGATAATGTGTTTTCTGTATGCAGGAATTGTCTAGCAGTGGTGCCACATGAAACAGCATCCTAAAATAAAAATAGAAATCTCAATATTCTTCCTGTTGAGTAATCAATATGAAGGTGAGTATTTGATCAGATTGCTTGATCTGTAAAAAAAAAAAGAAGAAAATAAAATGAAAGTCACCAACACTATGCATATAAACTACAGTTTGCAGGCAAGTGCTCCCTCATGCATGTCGTCATCTTGTGCCATGAAAACAGTTACTCATGTATGCATGAGTGCTAAAAGAGGCCCACATGCAATGCACCTCTCGTGTGAGGTCCAGCATTCACACACGCAAATGCCCCCCCCCACCTCCACACTCGCTCAATATCGGTGGTAAACCATGAGACAATCCATTGAAGCAACCATAATGTGGACTTCCTCATCAAGTTTGAACAAAGTAGGACAGTGAGTCCAGACCATGTGATATGAAGGCACATCACAAGATAATGTGGACCACTGAAATTAGAACGTTGGTCCAAACCATCGGATGCCACTCTTAGCATGAAGCAGCCATCAATTAGAAAATGCATTTACAAGATGGATACACTGTAAGACGATGCATTTGATTGGCAATAATGTCAAGATGTCCTGTGGCATTCAAGCGTGCCTCCCCTTTTATCAAGGGGCCCAGTGTTTTTTGAAAACACTGTTCGCACTGTCACACACAGTCTGAACGACATGATCAATACATTTCTGCTTTCAGGCCTGCTGTTGGCTCGTTGTCAACGGGAGGATTGATCATTCTGGAGGCACAAGGGAAAACTCCCTAGCAGCTGCCACTAATACTGTATGTCCCATTCAAAGGCACTAAATACTCTATTGTCCATTGTAACTGTACACAGATGCAATGTATGTCCTGATAATCAGCTCTATACATGTGCCTTTGTAACCGTCTCTCTGTCTGCGCTGACTGAAGTAGATTACAAATGTGCAGTCAATATCAGAATATACTGTAGCATGTACCGGGTTGACCTGCTTGACGTATTCATTAGAAAAAGTACATTTTAAAAAGGCATTAAATATTTTAGTTTATACAAATGTAAAACCTTTTAAAATTTTGTGCGGATAAATGTACTTACCCAGATAATGAAAAGGTAGTTTGAATTGAATGCAGAAAGATGTTTTATGCTGTACATGCTGTTCCATACCGGGCCAGGTGAAGGATGATATATAAATAATCTCACAAATCTGTGCCTGTTTTTTAATCCAATAACGTTTTGGGAATGTTAATCCAGATATAGATACTCTCCATTTTTACAATTTGGGATTTAATCTCATTTTTGGATCATGTCTCATTCATGTGAAGCCTTATTTATATATATATATATATATATATATATATATATATATAAATAAATAAAGATCCACTTAACCTTTGCATTTAACGAAATATTGTTGATCACGTGGACGTAGAATCAGAGATGCAATAGTGATGAATAATGAACCCATCATAAGCACACATAAAGACACTGAGATTGAAAGGTATGATGTATGCACTTACTATCCTTTGTGATGAGAACTGTGACATACACAAACACTGAATACAGGCAGACAAACCCATGAGGTCAGGCTGTATTGAGATCTATTCCCATTTGTGACAGCTACACGCATCACTGGCTGGTTTTGTCTGAGCCAATAAGCAAATGGCTCACTGGGTGTTTTCTTTTCACTGCAGCAGGAGTTAACAAGAGCTTGGCAGAAAAAAAATGACTGAAAAGGCAAAAAAGAAATGCTGAAAGGTGTGAGACAGAGGGAGAGAGATCAGACCACTTATTACAGTGACGTGAATTTGTTAAGTGTACATCAAACAGGAGAGCGGTGTCACGCCGGATGGACCAATAGGAGGCAGAGAAATGGGGCCACTTATGACATCAATGCTGGCATGGCATGAGAGTTGCCTGCATGAGGGAGCTTTCCAATGAGTAGACAGACGGAGTGAGCATACAGTGATACTCCAGTCATCAGCCATACAAAAACAAGACCCACACACTTTCTGCTTCATAATCCAGGTTTGGCTCATTTTGCACGAGCAAAATATTTTCTTGTTTTTCATTCACACTAATGTACAGAACATAGATGCACAAAGATTGAAAAACATCCACAGATGGGGATTCCTGCAAAGCATGAAACATTGTGGATATAACATGTCTGCTATGTTCTTGATCTGATCTGCAGTGTAAGTGTGCGGGTATATTTTCTATTAGTTTGAGCTATTTAATACTCCCATCACTGTATTTAAGATAAAACTGGCTTTCTTAGGTGGTTATCCTGCTATGTTCTTGATAAAATCCCTCATAATCTGTTTTTGCATCCATTTTTGTTTGGTTGCCTTTTTGTTTCAACATAATAGGCAGAACATTCATATTTGGACATAATTGAACATGTATTTATTAATCATTTGCACATTGGTTATTCCAATATATAAATATAAATAACAAATAAATATAAATAACAAATAAATATAGTGAGGTAATTTATGAACAGTAATAACCAAGCAGCTGTGGTCATGGTTAAATAATTAATTAGATAATAATAATTGTCATGTTTAAATAACAAGATTTTCATTAAATGAAACCCCATGTTTGATTCGAAATATGGTCACCATTTATTTCATAGTCAATATGTGCATCGTCAGTAGTCTTGATGGAAACTACTTATAAATTGTAACATTCAAGTGTCCGTTTCTCCCATTGAATTACATATTTCAGATTATCTAACACAATTTACTGTAAGTTTAAACAAAAAAGCAACCCAGAGGTCTAACTTTGAAAGGCTGACTAATAGATCCACTATGACCGAAGACACATATGTTACACAGATCCACCTTAGAAGCCTGAAATATTATTGGTTTGTTAAGCACAATACAAAACCGTAAGACAAATTTGAGATGCTTCTGTGCATGTTTATGCAAAGAATAGGCACAAATACACACATGCACAAAAAAGGACTATGGAGTAATCCAAGTCGCTAGATCAGGTTTCTTTCCTCAGCAAAGAAATCTCTCTGTGTCTATCTCTGTCTGTCTCTCTCTCTCTCTCATACTCACACACACACACACACAGTGAGTAGGACTGCGGCAGCTGCTGCTGCTCATACCATCCATATTCCACAGTTATGCTACTCATCACAAGCGGAGCAGAACAGAGTCTTAGTTGTAGGTTAAGATACAACACACAGAAGCACCGACCATCTAAAAATGATTATCATTTGTCAATATGTTTTACAAGAATTGCATTTTGGCAAGTAGCTTGTTAACATGATTTGGTCTGACAACTTCTGAAAATATGTTGTGTTGTTTAAGCCCCCCCTCCGTCCTTATGACCCCTGACACATGTATGTATGCAAGTCTGTATGCAATGCAAATCAGCAGGCACGAACATGTGTACATGCATCATTCATGAATATTGATGGACGTTTGTACACACAGTGCGTGTATAGTATGCACTGTGTGCTAGTAGGTAATGCTAAAGCGTTATTGATCCCAGAGAGAAGGATGTAAAGGGATATATTCCCATTCACAAGCACACACACACACACTTTGTGAATGAGCTCTTATTGATCAGAGACCTTCACTTTTAAAGAGATTAAATCACTGGCAACTTGTAATGACACTTTAAATCCTACCCATTATGTAGGGAGCAGTAATGTAGCAATCCCTGGAGTACCGACAGTGGCGCTCATAAATGCTGTTTTGTGTACAGAAACAGTAAATGCATGCAAACACATGCACACAATCACTACCACTTTTTGGGCTCAACTGATATGTGGTGCTCTACAAAAATGTTGTTTTTGACCAATATTTAAATCATGAACACCCATTCAAAGTGTGCCGATGAGGCTGATAGAATGATGACTTGATGAAGCTGATGGATCTGCGGAGATGAGGAGGTGGAAGGGCGCATAACAGCAATATGTATATATAACACACTAAAGGTAGAGAGACAATCATATTTAAGCAGCAAGATGATAGGCTAACGATGTAATTGTTTCGTTGTGCTATTGGATAGAGGCGACCAGCCGATCTAAACAGCTGATGTCATGATTGACACCCCTGAGAAATTAAATTGAGTGAGCATGCGTGAGAAGTGAATGGCATATGCATGAGAAATAAACTAAGGGCTTAGGAATGCAAGACTGATCTTGCGCTACATCATATCAAATGTATCCATAACAATAATGCTTGATAATATTATGTGTCAGTGGTATTATTTTTGTGCGTTCGTGGTTTCATAACAACCAAATCAGTTATTGCAAAACGTGGGGTCAAGGCACAAGAAGGGATCTAGATACTGCTAAAGGCTCAGTGTGACTCATGAAACAGCGATGAGAGAGATTTACAAACTTTGAATAGAAATACCTCCGAGGAATGTGGGAAATTTCTGACGTCTGACGTCATCTCAAAAGGGGACGTGGCTAATCAGAGGGGCCTGTCAACTTGTCCAGTTATGTTCCCACATTGTTGAATTGATGCTGACAAATTTGGCATTACTTTGTTCGTACATATATTTTTATGCAATGATATGAGACAGACACAAGTCGCACAAAGCGTTCATTAAACTTGCATTCACGCTGCTTATGTCATCCGTCACTATCTGTGCACGCTGTGAATTACTAAGACTCTAAAAGAGAAACACGCCTTGTCATATCAATAATGTATTAGAAAAAAAGTGTTTTCTAATACACACCATTAATTTTAAGTGTTGGGAACAAATTGAGCATTGACCATCTGGCGGCACTCACAGTAGTAAAAACAATGCATATTAAGTCCAGAATGACTTCAACATGTAGAATAATGATGTGAATTTTTCATGGGCACTCATTTGCAGAAGCTTATGTGATTGTTACAAAAAATACCCCTCTATAGAAAAGACCCCTGGGATTTTACTGTACATAAATCTGCATTTCCTTCTACTTTCTCTCTTGCTTTCTCCCCCTCCCTCCTGCTTTCTCTTGCTTTAAGCCCACAGCTCCTATGGGAAGGTGTTTGGACGATAAGAATCGGTCTAGAGAGCGGGGAGAGGCAGGAAGGGAGCGGGGGAGTGGGGCCTTTACAGCTGTTTGCAGCACGTTATTCTCTTTCTATTTATGATTCCCAGATGTTTGTTAGGCAAATCCTGGTTTAGCCATGTATGCACACTGACACATGACGCACACATCAGGATAAATTGTTAAATGTGCTGTTCGAGTGTATTAAGCATCTAGAAAATGTAGCTAGATCGCCAGGTGGTGCATTATGTTGCATAACTTTAACATGTTGTTGTGTTCAGGGACTACTTTACAAAGAAAATTATTATTATTATTATAATTATTTATAAGTTAAAAAGCATGCAATTACATAGAAACTGCCCTGCACAGTGACATTCTTTTACCATTTAGTCTGTGCCATTGTGACAGTAGCTGTGAGACAGAGGGGAGTGTTGCTCATTTACTCTCTCTGTAGCCTTTTGCTGCTTTTCTAAGGAGTCTAACCAATGACCTTGTAGGCACACGCACAGTGCTGTTACCTTGTGTATACCTCCATCAATTGTAGAGCATTACATCCTTTGTGTGTGTGTGTGTGTGTGTGTGTGTGTTACAATATACCTACTTATCGTTAGATTGTTTTGTTTTGTTATTTAAAAAAGGCCTTTTCTGGGATCTTTGATTCAGATGTAATACATCCACAAGATAGAATAGTACAAACCATCAGGAAATGAACTAAAGTGAGAACAAAATGAAATAAGAAGAGGACATGTGCAAGTAAATGCTAATGTTTAAAGCTTTGTAGTTTATGTTCTCTTCTCTTACATCATCTTTCAAAAATACTTTCAGGATGTTACTCCTCACCTCTCTGGATGCCCACCGCTGGGTTTATGGCTTTACAAATAAGGCCAATTACATGTGCTCCCTGGTATGCCTGCTTACTGTGAGCCAGTGTGACACTGGTACAATGGGCCAATAATGGCTCTCTTGCTGGGCAATAAGCCCATGAGGATGATGACGAAATGGACTCGGCTTTTCCTTATGCCTCTCCAGTTGCTTGCTCTCTCTGCTGTTTAGTGCTTCTATGCCTGGTTGTGTGTACATGTGCATGTGGGTATGCATACATGAATGTACAGTATGTAATTGTGCAAACGTATGTGTTCTTTTTTTTTTAAATAAAGAGCAAGCCAGAAAACGTTTGTAAGGTAATACCAGGCCGGCTGGGAATTTGTAGCTGTATTTCCTCCCAGTTGGTGGCCTCTGTACCCACAGTGAGGAGCATCGGGGAGCCTCTTTGTGAATTGCCTGAGGATCACAAACAGACCAGCAACACTGCAGGGAGATCTCTGTTGGGCAGTTTGTATACACAAGCTCAGTCTTTTGGTCACTACCTGGCAATGATGTAGCCACAGCACTTCATTAATAATTCATGTCTCAACGCTTCTAACTGTCACTTGGTTAGGCTCCAAAATAACTAGTTTCATGCGATTTGTTGTCCTACCATGCACGATGGCAAAAGTTTGTATAGTTCTTCTGAACGGCTACTCTGGAAGACAGAATGAAAAACCCGCCATCATAGTAAGGAAACCTGGTTGTCATTGATATATGGGGACAACGGTGACATTTTCATGCAGTCCCTGCTGGAACGTATTCATGGTGTTTTACGCTCAATTGTTAACATGAAAAGTGACAGAAATAGTTGTCTAAAGAATAAAAAGTCTAAGGAATAGTTTAAATTCTGCCAACTTTCTCATCTCATGTCAAAGTTGGATTATCAGTTTGGGGAAGTTGTTGGAAAGATGGGTTGGGGGTTTCCAAATCTTGTCTTTATCTTGAATGCATCTTAGAGATTTTAGTCCAATAATGCAAGAAGAATGAAGTCACCCTTATGTCACCAAACTGACATAAGGGTGACATCATAAATAAGAGAGGGAATAAGGTCCTTTCAAAATTCTGATAGCAACCTTAAACATGCTTGACTCAATGCACAGCACCCGGTCTCAGTGTACAGGCTGAGGACCATTCAACTACCAGGATGGAGTCTGCATCATTCATTTGGAATCTGAGGTTTAGCATTTGACCAGAGTAAGAGTAAAATACATTTGCAACAAAGACGACATTTTCTGTATATGTTCTGTGGAGAGCAGTTCCATATTATGACCAATAAAAGATAGATGTGGTACATTAAAGCAGTATTATGCTTCTTCCTTTCTTTTAGTAGAGAATGTCAGGGTGTAACAAATGACTGCAATAAAGGACTGGCTGCTTGATGGAATTCAGTCCTCCACACATATGCATTTCAAAGCTTATGAGAGGGAGGTGTGGGGTAATGTGACAAACAAATTCAATAGAGCAGAAGAGATGAATCGACACAGAAGAAGAAAAACAGACTAGTGTTTCACATCCAAACAGGTCTACCTGATTGTACCAGAAAGTCAATCATTCACTCACACATATTGTTGACCATCAAAGCCTACTTGCTTCCAAAGAGTTGGTTTTTTCATCAATCATAGCCAATACCATACTAGCATTGCTAAAAGACTGATCCACTGTGGCAGCATTTCCCTCTTTTGTCTGGAAATTGACTAACTTAAAACATCCATAGGCCAGTCGCACAGCAGTGTTATTGGTAGCTGTCCAGAATAGAAAGTGCTGCAGAAGCTTAACCACCACAATGTCCCTCGGGAATGGTTTCTATTTCAGTGTAAGTACACTGTCTGCCAATGGATATGGATGATGTGATTGGAGGAGGTTTGAAGGAGAGAGACAGGAATATTTTATCCCGGAGCAAACCTGCTTGGCAACTTTTTCTGGCTGTGAAGCTTTGATCGTTTCCTGATCGGAATGCTTAGACCTAAACACAATACATGTATTATTTGGTACAGTACAGTAAGCCCAGTAATAAACAGCTTTGTTCTCTTTTCTGTTACAGTGTGAGGCAGCAACCCATACATCTATGCTCTGTTGTGGAGGCAAAGAGCACCTCTAATCTGACTTAATGATGCAACTTTTTTCAGCTACACATGGATCGTGGCATATAAACTTTGCATCACTTTCCAGGTCTCGCTGCAGCGTTAATTAACTTATCGCCTCTCTATTCACTCCATGCAACATGTATGCAGCTGGAGTTATTTACAAAGCAATGATGACAATTGTAAAAAACCAACAACAAAAAACATATTTTCAGAGATCCGGGTTACTTTGGCAAAACAGTCAAATCCCCTTGCTTTTGTCCGTGGGAGTTGCACTTTTACCCCTATGTACTAGGGTTGATGCAATCCAAAGGAAACTGTTGTTGATATATCGGCAAATAGATCTCCCTGGGAGGCTTATCGCATACCTTCACCTCTGTGTTTACAGAGGGATTGGGTCAGCCCGGTGTGCAGCCCAAGATTGCATTTTTGTATTGTGGCTGTCATTCAGGATTTCAGTTCTGGGCGCCTCATTTCATTTTAGCAATTGCTATAAAGCTTGCTTTGGGATGGGTTATGGAATTAGTAATAATAGCTCTTCCTAGAGCTATTTGCTCGTTTGTCAGGTGACAAGCATATAGATGAGGTTGTTAGTGAAGTAGGAGCAATGTGCATGTAGCATGCTGTAAGTGCCATGGTGCCTCATAGGGAGGGAGGGACGTGGGTGGGAGAGAACCAGGGGATAACAGAGGAGCTCAAGTCAGTGAGGTAATGATGAGGACAGGGAAGAGCCTGGATCATAAGGACGCATGAAGGCTTGGACTGCTGATCTGCGTGGACCAGAGTTCAACCAGGGACAGCAGTAAGGGAGGGTATGTTAGGACAAAGGGAGGATTGTGCTTAATGGACTGGTTTTGTCACTTACAGTAACGTCAGCAGGAATGTGAGGTCTGGGCCTCCTCATTAAACTGGTACACAAGGACAAATTGAGGTATAATTGTTGCGGAAAGATAGTTATTTAGCATCCAGGCCCTCAGTTGATTCTGACCTTAGAGCTGGGGCTGTTTGCATCGATGCTGCGTCTCTTTTTCTCCAAGTGTGTGTGCTTTCTTCTATGTCACATTTGTGTATCTGTGGTTGTTTATTTGTGTGTACTGGTGTTACTTTTCAAGCATGTGCAACCATGCATGGAATCTTCATTTTAGCATTTGGTCTTTGTCAGAAAATGTTTCAGAACTATGGCTGCATGCTACGGTGTCATCATGTTATGGGGATTATGTTTATTGGACGTTTTAAGGAGGGATGTGTTAGATAAAACAAGTTATATGGCTAATGTGTTTTCATAACTGGTCAAATCACCCATTGGCATATTACCATCCACTTGCCCCAGTTCTGCTGTGGAAAATAGACAGTGGTATAAGGGAGTGATGTGATGCCGATGCAGATATTACAAAAGCTGATCAATGATAACTGAAAGATGTAGCAATCATGGTTATCCAGTTTGTGTGTGTAAGTGCTTGGGCTGTATGTAAAGGAGGTAGTCAGGGAAACTGAGCTGGTTTGATGTTAATCAAGCTTGACACAGTTACATTAACTTCACTGGCCCCACAGTCTCGCTCTCCTTCTTTGACTCTCTTGCAGCTTTTTCTTTCCACCATCTCTGTCTGTCAGCAGCTCTGTACTGATAGGTTTAAGGTTCACATAGCTCCTTAGGCTTTAGTTGAACGATGTGTCATTTTTAATTTAGCAAAACACAAATACGTTAAAAATGATTATTAATTTAATTTGGCAACTTAACAAAATAAATGTATTAGCTAGAAAATGTGTTACAAGAATGAAGTTGCTGCAGTCAGTCCTGCTATTGGAACAAAAAAAGCTGCATGCTAATCATACCACCAGGGAGGTACTTTAGCCCCAGGAATGCAAGGTTTGACATTGCAGTGATTGGTTATGTGCCAACACAGAATCTGCACTGACATGGAGGCAAACAGCAGAAGTAAGAGAACTAACTCTGCAGGAAAGCTAAAAAGCACATTTCTCAAAATGTCAAACTGTTCCTTTAATAGTCATTCTTTGAGGACAAAGATAATCAAATATAAATATCCAAACGTGTGCATAGGTTTGACAGATCAACTGACCTATTTTGTGTTTTGTGTTGTCTTTTTATGGCATTGTTACATGCTTCAATGACATTGGTATTGTGGCAAGAAAGGAGAAGCTTTATAATTATTATAATGAGATGCTGTAAGTATTGTGAAACCACTTCATTAGGTGAGTAATTATTCAATCAGCTGCCCGCATATATGCAACGTCTGCTGTAGCGGGACAGACAATGAACAAAACGTTATTGTGAATAGCACACAGGTATAAATAGACTATTGGCATAAGGCTCAAAAGCAAAGAACAACTCACGCTAAATTGGATACTTGTCAGGAGGACAACAAGAGCCCTTGGAGTTGCAAACATAAAAGCACACAAGCACATAGACACATGGCCTGTGAAAAACACAGTCCCTCCTCCGTCTCTCTCCTTGCCTCCTCTCTTTCTGAGCCCAAATTTTTCGTCAGGCCACTGAGACACATGTTCCACACAAATGCACATTTTTTATTTGGTATTACTGTAATGGGAGAGTAGGTGCAGCTTACTGTTCATATTTGTTTTTTTTTATCAATGAATCCATGTGTGGTTGCTTGCTCACTGTGCTTCATTATGACGCCCATTTGGCTGAGCTGTGTGTCTGCGATGGAGTGTGGTTTGTGTGTTCTTGTGAGTGTGCAGGATGTATTAGCCCAATAAGGCTTAGGTGTATGCTTCCATACATGTGTTGCCATGTATTTGTCTGATTTACGTGTGTAAAAATGTTTTTTGTAGCTTGAAAAGTACCCAGAACGGAGTTGGGGACAACAAGCGTGCTGCACTGCTCCGTCTAATCAGATGGAAGAATCGGAAACAGTCCGTTTCTCTTCTATCATCCTGTTCACTGTGAGGTGAACCCATAAACAGTTGTCTGCATGTGTGCACACACACGAATGCATGATGCATGCACACGTACTGAACCCTCACAGAAACTTGCACAAGCAGCTCTGTTTCTTTCATGATGACAAACTTCAGCTGTATGAAAGCCCAAGGCATCCCAAAATGATTTTTCATGAGTTTCTATGCAAATTCAATTTAACAATTATGTCATCAGACTTTAGTCAGCTATATTTTATATTTCCCTAGTTCCCCTCAGCTCTGAAGATATTCATAGCATCTTTCAGTTCATTGTTTTGGTTTTCAAGTCCATCATTTTAATGTCACCATTTTCATTAGCATTGTTTTAAATAAAAAAAAAACGTTTTCTGTGCACAACCTGCTCTGCACCAAACAGCAGACAGAAACAGTTAGAGACTAGTTAGTGAAAATACTGGAGCCTTTAGTAGCTAAAGAGCCAGATATTTCCCTCAGGAGTTGGTGGAGACCAAATCAGAACAAAAATGAGAGTGAATATTGGATGTAGATTCATACAGGCGCCAAAGCTCCATAGGAATGCCATTGTTGCTCCCTACTGATGGCTACTGTTTGCTAACATGTTCTCTATATTAACAGGATCGTAACATGTCTGTGTGGTGCTCACAACTTGTTTCTGCTACTCCCAAGCGACCTAAAAAAACAATCAGTGCAGGTTTACGTTACATTATTCTTGTGCCTTTTACATCATAGCTTACTCATCTTGGAGTAAAATGAATTAATCCTACAGATTCAAGAAAGACTTTGCACTAACCCACCAGGACTACTTCATGAAAACACACTGACCCTTTTCATTACTTTTTGTAAATTTGCTTAAAATATCAACATATTTGGATGGAAACACAACTTGTGTTTCTAAGGGCTTCATACTACATACAACTGTAAAAACTGTTCAGTAGCCTCATCTTGTAGCATCAATAGTCGGATCTTGTTGCTATAACATATAAGGCGACAGGCTGTTAAATATTCATAACATTGGGCCTTTCTATATAATTCATTGGTATTTTCTGCAGGCCGACACACCTCACGTCTCTTCATCTCACACCACTTATACTGTCACACTGGGTTTGACCATATATTTGTTCTGTTTAAGTGGGATTTGTGAAGCATAGTGGGATGAGTAGTCCTGCTTTGTGTACATGTGTGTGTCTCTAAGTGTGTGTTATCCCAGCGGATCACAGTGGTTTGTAGATAGCTAGACAAACACACATTGAGAGAAGGTCAGTCAGAGGTGGCAGAAGTGGGAGGGAGACACACAAGAATGGAGAGACTGTGTGCAAATAAATTGGACTGAGACCAGCGGTGAAGCACAGGTACAACTCCTGATAACACATCTTTCCTTTTCTCTGTATCCTCATACGCTGAGCTCACATAGTACCATGCAAACAAATAAAGGAGCGGATGAATACTCTAGCTACATCTCCTGTAATCCCATAGAGCAGGGGGTCCCACACTCGTTAATGCCAAGTCCCCCCAAATAGCATTAGCTTACGGACGGGCCCCCCCTTTTAGACTTCTTTAAAAACGTGTTGATAATACAAGGGCCTATGCGGCCAATGTAAAGAACTTTTAAAATATATTTCCTTACCTTTATCAATGCAGTAATAATTACTTTTCTGTTTCTAATCTGATATCACAGCATTAATTTCATTGTTTCTGTTTTGCATTATAAGCATGGTTAATACCGCCGAGCTAGCTAGCTAGCTAAATATCAGGAGCAGAGCAGCTTCGTGGCAGTGCACAGACCATTGCAGGTCAACAATGATAACGTTGATTATGATGTGATGAATGATGTTTTGACTGGAAGGCAATTAGAAAGATGGTCATGGCAAATACGTTTTTTTGATATGTTACAAATTATATAATAGTAATAATTACGATAATAATCAAACATATACATACACACATACCACACATACTTACACACAAACTTGCACACATACTTACACACATACTTACATGCAAGCCATTCAATGTCAGGTATGGAAATGCTCTGAATTTCTCATAGGCTGCCGCTTTTCTGTTCCCAGGCCTTTGACTACCTGAGTTAAAGTGACACACACACACACACACAGAGGCCGCTATCACAGACCTGATAAGCAGTCCATAGATTCCTGAAGGGTTAGAAGACACAATTTATCATGTTATCATGCTGTTGACGCAATGCTGCCCCATAAAGAGACTCTTTTTAGTTTGACTAACAGGGACTGACTGGGTTGGTTGCGTTCTCTGGGTCCGGTCTGATGAGATCAAGCAGCAGCAGCAGCAGCAGCAGCAGCCCGTATTAGGTCCGGCGCCTGGGTCAGTTTGGAAGAGAAGATTGCAATTTGTTTCCTCCTTGTAAAACATAGATAGGTCTTGAAAAAAGACACAAGAAGAAAATGCATATTTCATTATCATGTCGTAAATTTCTCTCTCTCTCTGCTGCCATGCACGCACATACAGGCCTATAAAGAGAGAGTGTTTGCGCCACATGTTCCAAGTCATTACTGGTGCGAACAGGCCAATGTTGGAGATTTATTTCTAGTTGAGAGTACCAAAGAGGAAACGGTACATTTTCTGCTGTGCTAACTCATAAACAACTCCTAATCCATCATATGGTAACAATTAAGGAGAGATAGAGCTAGACTGAATATGTGTCTGGTGCGGGTTGGGGTATTCCATGAGTGCATATCAGTGTAATTCTTCTGTTTAGCAAAGATTGTTCATCAAATGAACTTGAATAAGCTAAATTCCATACATTTGGAATGATCCCAATGAACAGTTTTGCATTATTTGCTAATTAAGAGACAACCATATAATTGTTGACGTCTGATAAATTTAGGCTCCAATAGAAAGAAACGTTAAATGTTTACATTTGTGTAAATCTTAGATTGCCGTACATGACTTCTTGAAGACATAACAATGATACAGCTTCATCCTAAACCTACAAAACAGCCGTCTATGTATTCCTCATTACTTAAAAAAAGTGATGATATATCTTTATACCAGTGGATACAATACCGTGCATCCTGTTCATCTTGTCTGTGTGTGGATGAGTGCTGCCTTGTTCTCTTCTCGTAGTGTATTTATGTCTTTTGCTTCCATGTAACAGATCTCAGGCAAAATAGATTTTCTGAGTCGTCCATAGCTTCCTGTATCATTTGCTATTCAGTCAATGTTTCTCGCATGAAAGACTTTTGCACTTTCATTGCACAAAGCCATTATGGAGATCTTCAAAGTTCTCAGTGCAGATAATGTTTTGGACAGGTTTTATTTGTCCAGCCTCCTACTAGACCTTTCAATTCACAAGATAGGTTTGTCTTTGTCAAAAGATTTAATGAGAATTCAGTGGCCTTGCTTCAAATGTCTCATTGAAATTGTGATTGTGAAACTGTGTGTTACAATCCTTTGACTTTAACACAGGTCACCTGAGATGCTGTTTACTCTCTGAAGGAAAGGCGTATGTTTTGATGATCAACAGATTTCTGGCTCTGCAGACTTTCTTCATGCTGTCAGTTTTGCACCCCGTGTATTTTCAGCTGCTCAGAGATGGCAGATGGTGCTACAAGCAAGTGACCGGCATCACAACACATTTTGGTGTCGAGCCAAAAGAAAGATGACATGATATATCACTGCACTTCTTGCATAGATGGACCAGTTACTCACTCACAATTACTTTTATATTCATGTTAATAGGTTCTAAAGAAGGACTTTTTTTTATCATCATTGGTTAAGGATAAATAATAACAGCAAATATGAAAAAAAAAAGAAAAACTATCCTTCTGCCTTCAGCTGATCATAGTTACCTTCACAAACACACCTCATGATTGGCTCTGTATGTTTAACTGATGCAACTTTTTCAAATTCTCCTTCTGCATGTTTGAATGGGCATCAAAATCTGTTTGCTGGAAGTTGCCTAAAAAGATGCACTTCCCTTTACGATTTTCGAGTAGGGCTTACAGAGATGTATTGCATTTTGTAAATATATTTTGTATGTTCTTTATATAATCTTTATTTTCCCCACATACATATACAGACAAGGAAAGTAATTATAACCACACAGCATCTTTTTTACCCTCCAAGGTATTACAAGCCTTCTTTCTGTACCTCTCGTATGAACAAACTCTGCAGGGGATCACTAATTTGATGTGCTGTGTTTCGAGCAGTAAGTTGTGTGCCCTTTGGCACACAGTCACTGGAGTGTGCCACTGCACCCAAAACTGTAGAGCACCATGGGTACAGAGTTTCCCCCTCAGAGAAAGTGTCAGAGCAACAACATTTCTGATGTTTCGCAAAACACGGAGAGGCAGAGGGAAAAATGTGAGAGAGAACAGTCATCTCACTACTGCATAGCTCACAGACGTAGGCTGCAAAAATGACCTCCTAACGTCTCCGAACCACTTTTGCTTGACCTCCAATCGATGGAAAACGTCATGCGGTCCAGGAAAGACGTGAAGAAGAATTCATGAGTTAGGAAAAGACAACCGTGGTGCTTAGAGAAACCGACTACACTTTCACTAAGATACGTAATTATTATGCGATGGCGGAGGTCACTGACGTAGGTCACACGTAACAATCAACACTGCTTCCGGTAGAAACTGACAATTCACTGGTGCAATATCAATAAAACTGTTCAATATCAATATTTCCTTTGTGCAACAATGTAGATTCAACTGTTCGGTTATGTTAGATGTTTAACAGTTTAATAATTTATCATAGCTTGAGAATTGGTTCATTGGCAGTTTGCTATATTTACTGTTCATTTGATTTCCTATTCTTGTTTTGTTCTTTTTACTGATTTGTCACATGTTCAAAGTAAATAAATACATATAAAATGTAACAAAATGGGTTGTCTATTCATCAACATGAATCACATTAGTTTATGACTGTATGTAAATCATTGTTAAACCTGTGCATGGCATGTTTGTTTTTCATGGACGGCCGAATGGTGTCGTCACTTTAAATGTTGCCGCTGCAAGGAATTGTGGTCCAGTGTATCCTAATGGAGCTAAGAAAGGAAGCATTGAAGCATGCATTTAGAGAATTCAAACAGCTCTTATTATGGCGGCCACTTCGACACTTCCGGGTCATTTCATTCAGTTCGGAACCTTCCTAAGCAAAAAGGACTTTTCAACTTGCAGCCGTAGCCTCTTCTCTCCTCACCTTCTCAGCTTTGCACATGTAGACACGCTCAAACGCATGGAGACAGTTTTACATATACACACATTACAGGAGCAGAAGCACAACCTGCAGTCTCCTTCAACGAGCACAAACACAGGCAGTCTTTTGTCCCTGGTAGCCAAACAGCTGGCCAGTGACGTCTCTCTAGCCCAGTGTGTGCCCACATGATGAACAGTTTAATTAATGAGCCATTATCCCACAAAAAGGTTATGACAACAGGGGCACATTCTATAATGTCTAAAAAGCAGAAGTAAAAAATGCAGCAGTACGAGGCTGTAAACTTTACCCATGTGTATAACTATAGCAGTTTACTTTACCTTGTTACAGCCACGAAATAAAACATAATGATGTGTCAATGCAATGTGTAACAAGGCATTGTGCATGGTCTATGTTTAAACGTGTATGCTCATTAGCAGAAGGTAGACAAATACTTGAACCTGAAATGTGTCTATTCCTCAGAAATAGAGCTATTTGAACAGAAAGCCTGACTTAAATGATAGAAGAGAAAATAAATTAAATCCAAACCCACTGAGAATGGCCCACAACCCTGGAACATTCCTCTTGGTGTCCTTCTGTGTGGCGTGGAGGATATATTTAGTGTGAGCGGCCAAATCTTCAGAGCCCCGAGGTCCAAGGTAATCATGAAAAAGCTGATTAGTGAAGCATAACAAAAAATATAATCTGTTATTATGAGTCACCCCATCATTTGGATAACTTGCAGTGAACAATTCTAGCTGTTTTATAGTACTATTTGTGCTCATGATTGCACCTGGTGTACTTTGTATGCACTTTTGTTCCAATAAATAGGAGCCATGTGTTCAGAAAATATTTGGAGTTCTATTTTTGAGGGCTCTTTGTTTTTTAACACAGGATATTATGCCTGAGTTGATGAGGTGAAAATGAGTGAACAACTAAACTGATTTTGCTTCTCCATCACTTGCACCCTAAAGTCACATCATGCCAAACACATTTTACTGTCACTTAAGCACTTTTTATGACAAGTATTGTAGGTTGCTTTGCTACATTTCACGTTGCATCCGTTACAGAGTAGAAACAAATGTCACATTAAAAGTCAAATTTCTTTTGTCATGAACAAAAGCTCAGTGGGACAGAGAGGCTGAGAGGACTGGTTAAACTGGGACATACCTCAACACCTAGGACAAGATCTCATTTACTTGAGCTCAATTTCATGCAAGCAAACATGTTTTGTCTGTTTAATTCAATCCCGCACTGAGACACCTATGAATGACGTGAGGGCAACTGAAGAGCAATTGCCTGATTGTCTCTTGAGTCACGACGTTTCCAGCCTGAGTGCATTGAGGCGATTGTCTTTTGAAGCTTAAAAGAGCAATTGGCGACATTCAGAGCATTAATTTAGCAGCAAACAACTATTTTCTATGTAAATATAGATATAGATATAGTGGAGTAATGTCGACCTGAGCAGAGAATGAAGTGTATTATATCTGAGCTTCTCCTAGCTTTGTTGACATAGCCAGGCTGGACGCACTTGCTTTTAGTGCATGTTAGTGCACGTGAGCACTGTTCTCATATGGCGGTTACAGCTGATAAACCCCGTCCCGACCGACAGCGTCAATGCAGAAACATAGCACCTGCCCTCCGGTTCCCCTTCAGGTAAACACTGTTTGCTCCGTCAGCAAGACAGAAAGGCATACATTTTGATGACAGTATAGCACAATGTCTCTATCAGGATGTCTAAGTGTGGTTTTGTAAGCAAACCAGATACAGATAACCAGATGAAGGCCAAAAATGAAACACACACACACACACACCGTTACATCCAGTTCTCTTTAAGCACTTCAAAATGATAGATGATATTTTTACAACACTTCCTTAGTACAGCTGGAGGAGTGTGTCTGGACAACATCTCGGAGGGCGAAGGTCGGTGGATGTTATTATCATAGGTACCTTTGCCAAAATGTGGTTTACAGTGTGTTCTTGCTGATGTACTGCAAAGACGGGGCTAAACCCTGCTAGAGCCGGTTCGCACTGAGTCCGCTTCGTAATCGCACCCATGGGTCCCCACAGTTCAGGTTTTTTTCTCCGAGATGGTTGAATTGGCGACCGACTTTGTAAACAGTCAGCGAGTGCGAAACAACTGTGTACCTGTCGACATCCTTTGACCAATCAAATGTCTGAAAAATTGGATTGTGACGTGGACTGTGCTGTTTTTCACTTTGGAAAGTTGTCAACCAGTACGAAAAAGTAAAACAAAATAAAGTTAAAACTCATTTGGCATTTTGTGCCCTCATCTTTCCTATCTCAACCCCCCTGACATGCAAACCCAGAGCTTGAATGAGAGTGAACAGTTTGTTCTTGTTAAATATCCGCTGTCCGTTGTGATGGGATGACTCAAACTTGAGATTTATGCCCTGATTGCACTCGACTGATTGTACTGTATTACCATGTTGTGTAACACCGCTGTATTTAAAACACTGTTCCTATGTTTCATCATAACTCAAACTACTAATGGGGGAAACAAGAGACCTCATACTTTCTGGTGCACATATTGGCTACCCATAACAAAATCAATGTACTAGTGTTTTACACAGATGTTTTGACAGATGACTTCTACAGCAATTCGGACATAATGCAGTAGTTGTCATGTCATGTCAATTGTATTTATACAACCCGATTTCACAAATTTGCCTATAGGGGCTTTACAGTCTGTACTGAATACGACACCCTCGGCCCTTAGACCCTCGGTTCAGATAAGAAAACGCTCCACAAAATAAAACTTTCATGGGAAAAATAATGAAAGAAACCTCAGGAAGAGAAACAAATGAGGGATCCCCTTCCAGCACAATATGGCAATATGGTGTGTGACCAGAGTAGATCAACATGGTAAAATTACAGTTTGGACAATTGGGATGACAAAATAAACATGAAGAATATCGAACCCGGGAGGACTACAAGAACTTTCAGTCTTATATTGCCAAATGTTCTAGTTTTAGTTAAAATTCTAGCTGCAGCATTCTGAACCATTTGACGACTTGTAGTACTAGCTCATGGAGGTCATGACAACAAAAATGTTCCTACAACAGATTTAAATGATTTAGTTGTATTAATAATACTACACAAAGAGATGACAGACTTATGCGATTACATTGCATCATTTTAAATCCTCACATCAAATGTAGGGCAAACAGGTGAAAGCTGCTAACTTGTCCTCGGACCATTCTGCCACTCAGGAGGCAGAGGATGATGTGATTTAGGATTTTAATCCAGGACACAAAAATACATATATCATGGGTAGCAAAACGATATTGTTTTTTGGAGTACATCCATGAAAATGACCACTGGTTGCATACAGTCTAAAGGAATGTAAAATACGTAGCGTCCTGAAGACATACCGCTTTCTATGTAGGAAGTTTTGAGTATAACCTGAGCCTAATAAACTATATAGTCTAAAGTTACGTGGTGAGGTCTCTTGTCATATTCATACAGTAGAGCACCTCCAAAATGTATTACAGGATTATTATAGTTGATACACATTATGGGCAGCTCTCTTTCAGAACAGGCCTGGAAATCTTCATGTAAACATGGCAATCATCCACTGCGAACTGAGTCACATCAGCCTGCAGAATGAACAAAAACAAGGGGGAGAGCTGACTGAGGGATCACGGAGTGGCACACACACACATACATAAACACACACAAAATAAGGCTAGTGTCTAGTGGGAGGAGAGAGAGAGAGAGAGAGAGAGGGTGAGCGAGGAACTGTGTGAGGAGTGGAAGCAGTGGCCTGTGTGTGAAAAGCCAGGGGTTACTTCTTTGGTTCACTGGTTGTCTCCCAGAGGCGACCCAATACTAGACCAAATGTAATGGGGAAGTTCTGAACCACAACACTTAAAGAAAAGTTGCGAACCCAATAATTTGGCCGTTTTAAGTTTATTGAACTTTTGTTTTGGAGGCAGGACATCACTGACCACTGTTTTGCTGCCAGCGGCGCACACAACATTGAATTATGATGGGAATCATATGAGACGCGGACACAGAGACTAAATCTATTATCTTCCCGGACGGTCAGGGCAGCGTTCCGCTTGACTTGATATAGCGATGGCCTTGGAGGCGGACAGCGACAGAGGTTCATCAAGAAGTGCTCATGAAAAATATCCCCGGGCAGCGTTGGAGCGCAACGGCTACGTGAAGACATGTGTCACCCCGTTGCACCGGGACGCAGGGAGCCAGTCGTGGCTGAGACTCGCTGTGACATGGACTTGCAGAGGAGTCTCGTCTGCGGTCTGCGTCGCCTCCGTCTCCGTTATTCTCGCTCTGCTGCTCAGATTGGTCGACTGGGATGCAGGCAGCAGCGGCAGCAACGGAAATAGCAGCGGCTCCGGCTCTTACCTTCATTTCGCGGCGGGCTGCGCGGTGGAGCTGCTGTTGACTGTGTGCTACTGCATATCCCCCGTTTTTACACTTGTATGTGCCTTCTTCTGGGGCGGGCTGTATCTGATTCGTTGCAGGGTGCTCATCCGCACCGCGGTTTTTCTGTTAGCCGTGTGCCACTTGGGAGAAGCCGCGGCGCAGTTCCTCCTGCGCGGCGCCGAGGAGCAGCTGCTGTCCCACCCCGCAACCCTGGTAGTCCTTGGCTGCCTGGGCAGCGGGGCTCTGCTGGTCGTCCGGCTGCGTCAGGGAGTGTCCATCATCGTCTTCATTAGCGTCATCAGGGCAGTCTCTCTCGTCTCTCTGGGTAGACTCCGGGCCAGCTGGAGACCCTACCTGGCCTACCTGCTGGGACTGCTGGGGGTTTTGCTTGCGAGGTATGCTGACCGGCTCCTGCCGGCCCCAGGGACCAGCGGGACGGGGTGCTGTGGCTCTGTGACCGGGGCGAAGGAGGAGGACATCCCTGTCTTCAAAAGGAGACGGAGGTCCAGCTCCATATCGGCCTCGGAAATGATGGCTCACAGTCAGAGCAACAGCAAGTCCCACCGCAGGACTTCGCTGCCTTGCATTCCGCGGGACCAGGTAATACATGTCCAGCTTCGGACGTCTGAACCAGAGAATGACGGTTTTGTTATTGATTTGCGTATGACCTTTCAGCTGCTGCAAACCTGCAACGCTTTGTCTCTTTCGCTGATGGCATGTGCCACCTTTACGCGCGTTTCCTTCATGACAACGGGCAAGCCGGGATAACATATCGTAATAACACACTTTATTATTATGACACTAATGACTTGTGTGCTTCATAGACCCACATCTACACTTTCCAAGACCCATTATTAGCCTGGTGTTTTTGTGAGTTACGCCTGCTTACACTGCTGTTTATCTTTTCTCTGATACTGCTTTTAATTTGGTCACCGTTGTGCTGTGTTTGTGCTGCTGATAATCAAATGCATGGTGCACATAGCTTGCCAAGTCACTGTGTGCCTGTGAGAGCACATGTGTGTGTGTGTGTGTGCGCGCACATAGGTGTGAGGTCACATGTAAATATTTTGAAAGCCTCTGTTTATACTGGGTGCTGGCTAGTGGTGTGGTGCATGTGTTTGGAAACACATGACGGAGCCAAATTTGAATCAAGTGTGTCCTCACAAGAACCCCCTCTTGCAGTGGAAATAAAAAAAAAACAGAATAGTCACAGTTACATTGTATTGGCTACTTTGATGTATTAGTTCAAATGAAACCTACGGATCCCTGTAGGTGATCCTGGAGGTACCTGTACATTTTTTTGTGAGAATGCAGCAATGAGGGAAGATGTTGTCGCCCATTACAACAATTCTGTTGGATGCGACCAAAAAGCCATGAATGAGGTTGATGTGCTCTGCCCTGAATACTTTTTCGATGCGCTTACTTGGAGCTCGAAGCACATTCTGCTCACATCCAAAAATAGCACTGATTTCAGCTTCTGAACATACAAACTGTGTTGGTTTAGCTTTCATTGAAAAACTTTGTATTTTTGGCATGTAAGTGAGCCACTGTTTAGGATAATTTGATGAATCAGCAACATCTAGCTTGTGTTCTGATTTTAAAATGTTCTGCAGACTGTGATTGACTCCTGATTGTGGACTGGTACACTGGTACATATATATATATACGTACACTCAGGTTCTTTGTCTGTTGAATCTACGATGTTTAGCTTAACCTGAGCCTCTACCAACTATCCTTGGATTACCTACTTTGCAATTCACTTTTTAGTGCCACAGCAATTGACAGAAAGTTGAATGTTCACAAAAAAATGGGACCCAATATAAATCACTTTTCAGATGTGGCATTAAACTTACATTCACATCAAATAGTGTAGTCATTGAAGAACAGTAAGACATATAACATTGCTGAAAGTGAGTTTGTAAAAAAAGCTGTCATGATAGAGGGAAACGTAAGGCTGTAAATGCATTACTTAAGCAGACAAAAGAAGGCCAACAACAATTATCTTTTAGGCCCGTTATGGTCCATGATTTCTGTGTTTTCTAGCTCTCATTGAAGCATTTTTCCACAACGGACCAAAGCATCTTATATGTAGGCATGTCACTCGCTCACTCGATCACATTTGCGTATCATGAAAACATATCAAATCATATTTTTATATAATATTATTTACGGCAGGTGTTGACCTCCCCGCTGAAACAAGTGACGCTTCCACTGATCATCCTTTTACACCCATGAATGCCTCCTCCACTGAAGGTTACTCTCCTGCAGTCTTTGCCCCTGAATGTGCTCTTGCCCTCTAGTGACAAAATGAGATAAACACCAAGAGATTTGTGGGGAATGAACAAGGAGTTGGCAATGTTTTTGCCACATGGGAAATAGAGACAGTGATCCATACACATGCATGTGCAGTGGGGAATTGAGAGAGATAATTCTAAGTGGGTGAGCATTGGTCATACTCACCCATGTATGCCTTAGCTGTACAGAAGCAGCATAATCCTAACCGATGACACTGGTCTTTTCCCGCTCTTGGCAGCGTTGCGCTGATCTCATTTGCAGATTTTGAGACTAGAGGAGGAAAGAAAGTGTGACTGTGGGAAAAAAAAGCTTAATAGCAGTAATTAAATGGTTCTTTAGCCCTCTTTTATGGTTTCTGATGTAGCGAACAGGGTAAATGTTCAGAGGTATAGATGATTGGTTACTTGGTTTGCTACGTGTTAGCCTTAGCATTTTATAGCTACTTTTACAGCTTCCATGCCATTTTCAAATCAGATTTTTGTAGTGTTGTCTTAAAAAATGTTTTCTCTCATGCTTTTATTAATCAAAATATACACTGATAAAAAAAAAAGTTTAGCAATGGTCATAGATTTAGATTTTTATGAAAAAGCCTGACATACTTATTGGACCTTTGTCTTAGCTTGTACTAGTCTGTATGTGTAGTCTGTGTAGGTGATGGTGAGTCATCAATGGCCCTGCTACAGCAGATCACATACACCTTTCAGAGTGCCCTGATCCAGAATCATACATACTGTCCCATCACATGTATTTCATTCTCTCATTTAGCTAGCGCTGATCTCACATCAGCTGTCCGGCTTTGGATGCTTGGTTGTTCATTGCTAATTGGTATCCAGGGAACGCTGAGATAGTGGACTATTAGAACAGCTCCATTACCCGTTGCTATCATGTCTGGAACAGGAGTGATGACAAATTGAACTTTTAAACTTCAAATACCTCAAAGTTGACCAGATGCTGAGGACAGTGTGTCCTCCAGTAGCCTGTCCTCACTGTGTAATCTGTGGGACCAGTGAGAGGAACATGGAGATTGATGTGAGGCACAAAGAGAGAAACACAAACAAATGGATTGCACCTTGGGTTTCAAAGAAGTAAAAGAAATTTCCAAAATGGTGCCATTTTCTAATTTATTGATTCATTGTACTTCATTTTTGTCTCAAGTGTAGTTGAACATATAAATACGTTTACAGTTTATATAATACAGAAAATACCTAAAAATAATTGCCAATATCCAAAAACAGAGGAGGATTCCAGTTTCTGGCCTATTGACAAATGGGAATTAAATGTCATCTTGTCCTTTTAGCTCTATTATGGTCTTTTACTTTCCTAGAGATTTTACTTTCTTCACCATTTAGTCGCTAACGTTTGCCCGTCTGCTGCTGTTTGGTATTGGGAAATCAATACACAGCTTGTTGTCAGAGCTTGTGTGTTAAAAAATAATTGTCTGCTGCAGCTGTGAACATTTAACTTGAGTGACCAAATGTAAAGAAAAGTCACCGTTGACCTCAAAATTTTATAAGATGGAATTAAAATGTGCACCATGTACATGACTTTTTGCTAAATGGTGAATGAGTGAACAAGGGAGTGATTTCGAACACAGCCCTAGTCTGCATATCAAACCACCCCATATGGGACCGTGACCCAATTGTAAGAAAGTAGGAAATACCTCTATAATGATTTAATAATATATATTACATCTTGTGATTCCTCCTATTACTACAGCATGTTGTCAAACTGAAATGATTGTTCCTTTGCATGAACACACTGCATAAACTTTTTGTGTTTGTGGACCTCAAATGTTGCCATTCGCTTTGCCATTCGTTACAGAACAGACAGCTAACAAACTAGTCAAATCAGTTACATTTGCTTTTTCTAAACCTCTCATTTCCTTCTTTCACAAAGTCTCTCTCTGACACAAACACACACAGTTTGTAGGTACAGTTTATCTGTACTGTAGATAATGAAGCTCTCCAGAGTGCAGTTGTACCTGAGAGAAGCGGGGGTTTTCATCAAGCGTTGGTTGTGCAGTATTTATGAAGCAGGCTGGTGCCAAGCCAGAGGCAAGACAGGCACTCTGCTGAACTAGTAGCTGGAATATAGCGTCCGCTATGTTGCTGTACTTCTGTGTTTTTTTAGTTGAGAAGGATTTATTTTTTTGGTGTTGGATTGCTATGCAGAGCAAACTATAGTATATAAATGTAATGAGAGGTGTCTACACTATCAATATGATGCCAAGTGTGAGTCTTAATATTTTAGGTTTTTGACATGAATATTACTCCACTGTGATCTGTCAGGGCTGGCTCCAGACAGAGGCCTCGCGTTTTGGGCGAAGTTGTTTGTCTTTTAGCCAGGGTCTCAATGGAATGGGGATTTTGTGGTGGGGGGGGGGGGGGGGGGGAGGCCTCTGATAGTGGTTTTTGGGTCACCTGCAATTGAAAGGCGCTCGCTGTGTACAAGATAACGATAACTATAAATAGAATGTCTAAAAAAAGCAGCAATGTTTTCCAAGTGTTTTCTTTTTTTTTCTTGCGGTTTCTTTTCCTCTCTGTTGCACAGTCACAACAGTTTATTACAGAAATGTTAACATTCAGTACCTTGTTTCATCCAAGGCCATGAAAGGTGACAACGTTTCTCTATGGTTAAGTTGCACTACGAATGGAAACATGTTAAAGTACAATGCCTTAGTAGAGTGAAACAAATGAATTCATTTCTAAAACTGTTCATTTACATTTGGAGGTCGGACCTTGAATAAGGTCACGTTGCATAACATATTCATCATCTCATCATCATATACACTGTGTGAGAGAAGAGAAGGGGGGGGGGAGATTTTAAAGTAGAGACATGTGCTCAGAGATCTATTTGAGGGAAGGCCCATATTCTCTCATTGACGCAAATACATTTCCAGGGAGACACGCAACCTGTTCTGGTTGCCGGAGCTATCTGACTTTGTGTAACATTGAGGCTTATTACACCTTTTAATGAGATAATGGAGAATATTTTTTTATGTCAACGAATACATAACACATGAATGTTTAAACAACCCATTTCACCAGAGAGATTATTTGTATTGGACTTTTATTTTCATGAGATTGGGTACAAGTGTGAATGCATATACAAACAACACAAGACATTACCCATCTTTCACATTAAGTATACAGTACACACCCCTCTATAGATGGCTCTTTTGAAAAATGATGATACTTTCATCCAAAATACATGCAGATTAGTTATAGATAAAACTCCTGATATTCATTTCTTAGTAAAAAAGACAAGTGCAAGTGCATAATCCGATAAAATACCAAGTGTCTACTCTTGATTGTTTGTTGCTGGAATAAGGGAATGAAAGAGTAGTGTTAAGCAGAGAAAATGGGGGGAAAGAAGTGGAGAATTTAGGCATGGTTAAGGAAAAACATGGTTTGAATGCAGTAGCCAAGTCTGTGTTGCCGGAGATGTAGCTGTGGCCTTCTTCAATGGATCATTTCATTCAAAAGAAACAGAGAAAAACTGGAAAGCTAGACAGAGGGACAGCCACTGAAGACAGTGAACAGAGATGGAAAGATGGGTTAAAAAAAAAAGAAGTGATTGAAGGAAAAGAACACACTGGCATTAGCACAGGCTGCATCCAGCCCCAAGCAGCGGTCAAATAGTCAAGTGTGTGTGTGTGTGTGTGTGTGTGTGTGTGTGTGTGTGTGTGTGTGTGTGTGTGTGAGTGTATGAGAGAGAGAGGAGAAGGAGGGGGGGTGGACAAACTAGCTTGAGGGGACCTAATGAGCTACTGCGTGAGAGAGGAGCAGGGAGGGAGGGAGAGGAGGGTAAAGAGAGAGTGTTGAAAGATTTGCTGAGGAGGGTGAGGGAAGGGGGGGGAGTGAGAGGAGGTTTGCTGCCAAGCGCAGCAGAAGTGTTGATGGTAAAAGGACAACTATCTGGTCCCTGTGACCAACCTCTCTCCTGCCGTTTCTCCGAGCTCGAGCACAGACTCACAGACAACACTGTGGAGGCAAGTTTGCGTTGATCGCATGTGGTTTTGTGCAACAGATATTGCATGTGTGAGTTTGTGTGTTTTGTCTCCACATGATGTGCATATGGCTCTATGCCACATGCTCCCACAGTGAGAGGAGAGGGCCGGGGAAAGAGAGCAAGAAAAAAATGCATGTGTGAATGTGTGTGAAAGAGAGAGTGGCCTCCACTGCTTGCTTCTGAAAGGCAGCAGCAAATGATTTTAACCTGGCCTGGCCACTACTGTATACACTTGCTCTAAGACACACACACACACACACACACCTACAAACACACACATACAGTGGCTTCCCTGCTGGCTGTCGAGATGAGGTTTGGTGGCCCTTGGACAAGGATGGCCTTGTTACTTGACTCAATGGTGTGTTTTAGCTCCAAAATATGCTTAGTGAGAGGTGAGAGAGAGGAGGGAGGGAGGGAGGGGGGGGGGGGGGGGGGGAATCTAGATCTGTCCATACGTCCGTCAGCATGTCTGTCTACGTTTCTACGACAGCTATGCCTTTGCATAGCAGACTTAAGGCTGACCCGCCCTAAATTATTTTTCAAATCTTAACAGATGTTGAAGATGTGACCCCACATATGATTTAATGATGATGACATGTAATGATAGTTTGTTTCTAAAGTGTTTGGACAGCAGCCTGTGCATTTTTGCGTCCTCCATTAGTTGACACCGACTGACCTACCTGGGAGATGCCCAATAGTACTACAGTGTTGCAGTGTTACTGACTGAGCTACCTAGCTTAAAGAATCATACTGGTTTTATTTTATCTTTTTATAAGTATCAGCAAATCCCATGAAAACCAACACAGAATGTATCCTGTTAACAAGCAGCTTCAGGCTATAGGCCTCAGTGCCATTTGCTTCCAAAACCTATTAAAAACACATTAAAGAGCCATGCAGTTGCACTGGATGACTTGTTTTTGATACATACTGATAATATAATTTAATCTCAGCTCATCTGTGTTACATGTATTTCCTCTTGTTAGCA
The DNA here is from genome assembly GCF_910591455.1 of Pholis gunnellus. Taxonomy (NCBI): domain Eukaryota; kingdom Metazoa; phylum Chordata; class Actinopteri; order Perciformes; family Pholidae; genus Pholis; species Pholis gunnellus. The sequence goes on from NC_136535.1 coordinate 16,521,152, forward strand.
GGATAAATTCATTGTATGTGTTTTGGTATTTTCATTGGATTTGTTGAAAATAATAAAAAGATAAAACAATGCCAGCCTAAAAGCAATTCTAGCTGATCTTGGAGGAGAGGGCATTACTTATTCAGTAATCTCGCACAGTGACACAATTTCGGAGGCCATTTGTAAGAATCCTCATTTAAATGTAGAACCAATTAAAAATTCTGCCTTTGGCCTTTATTATCCTGCGTTGTATGACGACAATTTCTCCAAACCTCTGTTTCTTTACAACACTTAAGCACTCCCATCTAATTGAAAAACAACATTATTTAAGTCTCAGTTTCAGTAAACTTCAGGCCACAAGTGAGTTCAACCTGTGACAAAGTCAAAAAACCAGGATGACAAGAAAAAACATCTGAAGCCTGAATGGACTTGTGTTTTACAGCCCTGGCACCAAGTGTAAAACTGGGGAAATAACGAGGGGTAAATGAGGTTACATGCACAGACAGTATATAAGAAGTCAGCGTTGTCATCGTGACGTCACCCATAGGTTTGTTGACTGCCGTTTTGAAGCTTCAAGATTGGCGTTTTGGCAGTCGCCATCTTGGAATGCGGCTGTAAACTCATGTTTACAATGTTTACTGAGGTAACATGACTCGAGCTGTCATTATTCACACTGAATCAAATGACTCGTGAAGGTATTGTTCGTATAGTAACACACTCACAGATAATTATGCAGTTCCCCTCATTTCTGCAGGACTAATGAAAATATTGTTCCCAAATCTTCTTTGCCAGGTGCTCTCATGTGATCAATGATGAGACTGTGTTTAAAACTCCCTATTCAAGAGATTATGCCACATTTTAAGATGAGTTAATTTCTTTGCAATCAGCACTCAAAGAGATAAGTTACCCTATTGTGTCTTGTGTTAGTTCCAAATCGAAAATGTATGTAATTCTCCAATTGGCCAAAGTATATTTTTTACGTACTGCACTTCAAGCGCCTTCTGTTGGCAAATTAAAGCAAAACCTCTTTCCTTTACTACATCCTATTTGGTGTGTATTCTGCACAGCACAAAGACACAAAAACTGTACACACACACACACACACACACACTGAGACTGGCCTTCGTGAAGCTCCCAGATGTGCTGTGTCCTCGTAAAGCAGGACCTCTATTCAAATTGAGTTGAAGTGTCATTGTGGGTTAGATCACGGACCCAGTCAAGCGATGTCTCTGTCTCTTGTTCATACACACACCCACACACACACACACACACACACACACACACGCACGCACGCACACAGCATTCTGTCAGCTGTCAGCCTCATATGTATGTTTGTCACAAATGTTACAATACAATCAATCAGCAGCTCGGTTTCCTCAGCTCGCCTCCATAATACACAGCTTCCATGGAAAATCACGCATTCCCTCGACCTCGCACGCACCTGCAATATAGAGAAGGCCCCCAAATGCAATTTTTTTTTGGGATGTATACAAATCACTGCTGCTTTCATCACAGCATTTCAGCTTGGCACTATATCTATGCATCGTTGAGCACTGCTCAAATACAGGTGTGTGTGTGTATGTATGTGTGTGTGTGTGTGTGAGTGTGCGTGCGCGCTTCCTAGTGGTTTATGCTAGGTCAACAGTCTGCTGACAGTGTGTTTGCCTTGGACGCCTGTAGCCTGCCTGTAGATTACCCAATCAGATAATCAAGGGTATAATTGCATCACATGCATCTGGGAGTGTTTTTCCCTTCCATTATCCCTCATAATGCATGCATATACGTCACACACACACACACACACACACACACACACACACACACACACACACACACACACACACACACACACACACACACACACACACACACGCGCGCGCGCACTGCAGACACAAATTGGTGACGTACATACAGCATTTAATTGCCAGAGGTTGTCTGTGTTGTGAGACGATAAGTCTATTCGTCGTCATCTGGACAGACAGATGCGAGAGCTGCATCTTTACGTGCTGCACTCTGTTTCGACAGGAGAGTGTCACTAAGAGAGACTCTGGCATACCTGCTCCTTTGAAACTGGGCCCGAAGTTATTATAATGATGGGGAAGTGGACCGTGAAATGATGGATAACAGAATACAATGTTACTTTGCCTCTGATGTTTAAAATAACTCGCAAGGGATATTTCAGTATATGAAATGGCCCTCTTTTCTATCAGGTGATGCGACGGACTCATTTAGTTACGTTGTACCAATGAACAAGGTTTTTACATTTCAACATTTGGTCCGTCACTGCAATGAGTCCATTGAGTATCAGACCTTTTCTTGTGCATTAGGTTGCTACAAAACCCCAAATGTACCTTACTCTGAGATGCAACTGTTTTTGAAAACATGACATCTGAAATTCTGAGCAAAGCTAAGCAGCTATTAGATAAGCCTACATCAGAAGTCCCTACGGTCTAAATTGGGATGCATCTGATCTCCTGTCTTAAAATTAAAAGGAATTGTTTTTCAGTTTTTAAGTCGACATGATGAAAAACTCTGATGAAACATTAATGAGGAGTCATCTTAAATTAGAAATGTGCATTTCCCAAGTCTGTAAATTAATTTCACTTCCCAAGTAGACCTTTTGTCAGGATAATTGTACACATTTTAATATATCCAGGCCTTTCTTTTCACTGTCATATAGAGTTCAATGTGCAATACTATTATTCATTCATGAAGTGTTTTTAATTTGGTTGCAAATCCATCATTCATTCATGATATCTGAGCCCCCTCCCCCTTGATAGACAATACACAAACCTCCCCTGACCTCACCTCAAAATGAGGTCGGGGGAGGTTTGTGTATTTGTGTTTTGAGTTGTTATATTTGAGTATGAACTTGCTTTAAGCAGTGAAGGGTATTGAAGTTATGCATAAAATATAGTTAAATATAAAAGTACTTTGGTGCATTAATTCATAGTCTTGAGCTGCAGAGCATAGTCAAAGGGGAAAGGCTTTAGCAACTCATGATGAAATAGAAAGCTGAGAAGACATGAAAATGACTGGACTGCAGGATTCATTTGGGTAATATTGTCCCTCAGGGCATTTTGCCTCAGGCCATAGGCATCTGTAGTAAAAAAAAAAGAAAGAAGCCTCTCTCCCTTTCTTTGTTTGTATCTCTTTCATTCTCTCAGCATTTCTCTGACGTTCTCTCTCTCTCTCTCTCTCTCTCTCTCTCTGTCTGTTTTCTCTCCCGCTCACCCGATTTCCTCTCTGTCCAACTTTCACAGGACAAATGCCAAAGGCGGTATTATTGTGTCCTCAGCTGCCATCACTCACTGTGTTATGTAAGACACTGTTGATATTCTTGTACGTGTGTGTGTGTGTGTCTGTGTATGTGTGCTTGTGTTGTTGCCTCGCTTCATATCTGATATGTCTTCTCTGAATTCACAATCATTCCAGCGTATTCAAACTACGGTCCGGCTTGTTTCAGGCCTACAGACGTATGCTCTTGTTCTAGGGTTACGCTCAGTTTTAAATCTATATAAGATTTCGCAGGAGTGGGGTGGAGTTAGTAAAGAGATCCATGTTCATGGAGGTAAATCCAGGTCAAAAGTTTTGTTCATTTTTTTGGGTTGAATATAATTTTGATTCAGTTCTGGAATTTTTTTGAATACATTTTCTTTTTTGATTTTTCACTTTCATATATATTTTGATATTTGAGTTCTTATATTTTTCAGTTTCAGATTTCATATTTTCAGATTTAAATCTTTTTTTTCCGGTTTTTTTTATCTATTATTTATTTATTTTATTTATTTTTAATCTTTATTTGAAACCGAAAAAAAAAAAAGATTTGAATCTGAAAATATAAAATCTGAAACTGAAAAATATAAGAACTCAAATATCAAAATATATATGAAAGTGAAAACTGAAAAGAATAAATGTATTCAAAAAAGTTCCAGACTGAATCAAAATTATATTCAACCCAAAAAAACTTTTCATTCACTTATTTTTATTTTGAATACATTGCTGTATTTTTCAATGTTCAAGACCACAACTTGAACTTTCAGGTTCAATTTTTTTTTTCAAATGACCAAAACTTTTGACCTGGATTTAGCTCCATACAGACTCCACTAAAATGCACATGTGAAGGCACATTGTAGAGGGGCTTAAGCACTTTGACCATATTATGCTTTAAATCTGTTAGACATATATGTTATATGTATATATGTTGGACTATCATCTGAAGAGCAGAAGACGGTGTTAGCCTTGAGCTGTGATGTGCGTACAGGATGGTACACACACTGCACATACAGACTCTCTCTCTTACCCTCTGTCTCAATCAAGCACTCACACATAGAGCTACATATGCCCTGTTTGGTTCCTTTAGGCCTGATGCAGCTTGTGCTAATGTCAACGCGTTCCCCTTCGTTCATTAGGCTTATTTTCACCAACATCTTTCACTCTCTTCATCCACCTCCCACTTTTTTCCTTTTCTGTTCAATCTCATTGAACAAGGAATTCAATGAGCAAGTCCTTATTGGATGAAGCTGCACTGGTGTAAAACAGGCTGAGTGTCTTTGGTTTAGCCTGCAGACAAGGCTACCCAGAAAAGCCGCTTTCTTTCTATGGATTTCTCCTTCAAGTTTCATATTCGGTGTCTTTCTTTTTGTTGTTGGTCTCTCAGACCAGTGTTTACTAAGCATTATCTTTTGTGTACACACACACACACACAACACACACACACACACACACACACACACACACACACACGCACACAAAGGTCATAGCTTTTGTATGGACTATATACCAGCCTCTGTATGCATTTCCATGAATTGATACTGAGAAATAATTCTAAAAAGTGGGCTGGCTGTATGAGTATGTATGAGAGGACTGTAGCTCCACACACATCGATGGATGAATGTCATGACATTATTGGTTGGAACTGGTTGGTACTAGCTTACGTAAGCACGCATTATGTTTTGTTTTACAAGAATTAAAGATTTATGAAATAAAAAAAATTCATGTGTTGTAAAAAAAAGATTGGCCCATAATATGACCTGAGCTGTGACTTAAACACTTACTTATTTAATTTTGACTTAAATATGGCTAACCGACATGGCCTCTGTTGAACAATGAAAATATTATAAATTTGCATACTATTGTGAATATTTATGTACTTACTTATTTTCTGAACTTTTTGCCCCGCTCCCCATGGGCATACAGCCCATGAGTGTATTATAAAATAAAAAAAGTGATGAAGTACTGCCAATATCTGCATTATTACAGCCGCATACAGCTGGTAGGAAGCCGGCAGAACCAGATATGTCATATTGAGCGTGCAGGTCGGAAACGTCGTTCATTATGCCTTCAAAAATGACGCTATGTTTGGCTATTTGTGAACTTTACAACTATTAAGACACGATGATGTAAATGAGGGCTTTTTAAGTGTTCGTACTGGGAAGTGGAATCACCTAAATAAAAGGTCCTCTGATTTACAGATATCTTTATACATCCATGGCCACATATTCATTGGCATTTGAAGTCCAAAATGGCAAAAGGATAGCATACAATGCAAATACACGCCAGTTTCCACATAAATTTATATTTACAAACACACATGAATGAATCCAAACGAGGTCTGTAAACTACAAGTAGCCTACAGATCGGATCTAAAAGGAAGTAACTGTTTCTTTGACTTCCTGTTCATTCTTTGAAGGCAGCTGAAAACTGTCCGACTTTACCGCAGTTTTTTGTCAACGCCCCCTGCTGCATTTGAATTTACAGTAAGACGGACAATCCGATGCACTGTACATTGTACAGAAAACATGTACCGGTGATCGATTCTAACAACAAACACTCCACTGGGTCCTAATGCTAACTCTTTACTTTATTTTGTATCATAAATCAGACAGACAAAGCACAATAATTAAGGGATTCGTAAAAGCAGACAGAAAGACAAAACCTTTTCTAATTTTGTGTATTATAGACTAATAATGAAAACTGTTGCTATATGTTCTTGAAGGGTTTCAAAGTGATTATTGTTATCCCTTTTATGATTGCTTTAATGTTATTATGCTGCTACAGTAGCTCTCACACAAGTTATTACAGTACAACAATTTTCAGCATATAGCCTATGTGTTTTTTCACCTATGACTCTCCATAGAACACCTATCAAAATACAGGTTCACTAGGAGATTTTGGTGAGGGAAACATTAAGAAGAAAAACTTCAAGAAGCACAGACGCAAAGTGGGATGTAAGTCATTATACATGCAGCTCCAAATGGAAGACCAATGTCTGGACGCTCACGTTGTTTTCTCATGGGACTCAGCCTGAAATGCTAACGCCCGGCCACGTCGGTGTCAATCAGCGAGAGCAGAAAGCTGACAGAGAGAAGTGGGTAGTGGGAGCTGTGACGCACTCCCATCTCACAGTAATAGGAGTAGAGAATGACAAGCTGGCGTCAGTAGCCTAACATGGGTACAACAACACGAGGGAAAAGCACTCCACTTAGCCGTGGAGCCTTGGAGGGAGGAGGGGAGGGAGGAGGGGAGGGAGGGAGGAGGAAGACGGGAATGAAATGGTGTGTGTGTGTGTGTTCAGATGAGTTATGTGCATGCATGAGGGCCCGTTGTTTGCATGTGATTCAGCTTACTCAATGAAGTAAAGATGACAAGTAGATCGTGCAAGAATATGAATGCTCCCTGTTATCATTCTTACTGTTGTGTATGTTTAAATGTATTTTGTTCGCCACATTCTGTACACCATCAAGTCTAAAGATGTTCTTTTACTGCACAAATGTCTCACAAAAAAGAAATGATGATTTTAATTTTTAATTCAACGGGTTGTGTGATATGTATAAAATCTCTTACGGTAGCCTATATATCATTTTGATACAGTGATATATCATGAAATAGTACATCTGGAGATCCAATTGAGAAACAATTTACAGATGAAATAATCAGATGGGAATGTCCCTTCTCAGCTCGTCCAGTGAGTTAAAAACCTGAAAGAAACAAAAAACAAAAAATGTCATTGCAAGGATTTGAAACATTACAAGATATAACTTTTTGTTTCAATTTTTTTCGCCAGTCCTCAAATGTATCATACAGTTTACTTGAGTAAGCTCCCGTGCTAAGAATGCATGGTTATATATATATTGCAGTATTATGATGTTTTTGTTGGTCCAGAAAACCAAAGCATTGAACTGAAAGCTTAGCAGAGCTGCAGAGTTGGGTGTTGATTCTCAGTTTTAATGGTAATACTAGTAACATTACCATTCGTCAAGTATCATTTGATTCAATGCTTATTAAAAAGAATAGCCTTTAATACAACAAGTGCAGTTTCAGAGCAGGTAAGGACAAATGATGTAGTGTAATTACTCCCGGCACAGTTATATTAAGCATTCAACACATCAGCAGATAAAAGACATATGATCACACGCAACTGCAAAACCACTGTTTTGTGAGCAGTTGTTTATGAGGCACACATGAGAAGGAAATTACAAAGATGTAAATCTAAATATGCTGACAGATGCATGCATGCATTTACTTGACAGTGCATGCAAAGGCTTAGTCATGCAACTCCGCTGTGAAACACACAGACACACACACACACACACACACATACTTGCCTGAGGATGTTGGTGGCAGCCATCAGCACAATTCATTCACTGGGGACAAAAGAGGGTAGAGCTACAAATATAAAGATGAACATAATTTGCTGTTTTACGACTCAAACGCTAATATTTTATCTATATATTAACTTGTTTTTCATTTAAGCACATACTTTGTACAGTACATGTATGAGACAAAATGAGAGAAAGGCTTTTGAAAAATGTCGCTCCCCTAGCTCTCTAGCCTACTTTTACTTATTCATAGCTCCTGTGAACAAGTCATCTTACTGTGACTTCTGGGAATGCAGCACATTTAGGGGAACTTGCATGGATGGATTGCCATGAAATTGTAAACAGACATTCATAGTGCCCAGAAGATTACGCCGACTGACTTTTGTAATACATTTTCTATAAAGCCAGCATGAGATTAGCATTTATGTTTTTTAGGGAAATCAATATAGGACGGATTGACGTGAAATTTGGTACTGACATTCATGTCTCCCAGGAATCCTTAACTTCCCTATCTAGTGCCATAATCAGGTAGATATTTCACTCAGTTCAATACTTTGTTTTTTGACTAAATGTCAGCAAACCATATGGCATTCCCATCGGCCTCCAATGCACTTTATGATTAGTGCTAATTAGCATGTGTTAGCACTAAACTAAGATGATGACAATTGTGCTGTATACCTGCTAAACATCAGCATGTTAGCAATGTCATTGTGAGCATGTTAGCATGTATTATTTAAAGTACTGCCTCACATAGCTGCTCGCATGGCTGCAGACTCTTAGTCTTGTTTCAAGACATAAAACTGTGTTCACATGTTTTGTATTGATTATATGGACTTTCCGTGGTTTTAAATAGTTGTAGCGTTGGGCACCGCCATCGAGCTCTGATTGATCTGTCAATCGGCTCTCTCACATGTGCTCACAGGCACACAAACGCTTGCTTGACGGAGTGACGTGAGCGCGTAATGAGATCAATAAGCAATCGCTGGTGTGGTCTGGTTTCCCAGTGCATTGACAGGACCCCTGATACGCTGATTGGAAACAATTAGCATCAGCCGCGCTAACATGGTTTTGAGTGATGGCGGTGATGAGTGCATGTATGACCTCATGTTTGTGAGTGTGTGGGTGGGTGAGTCATCATCATCCAGCCCAGGAGGCCCATCTCTCTCCCGCTAATACACACACACAAACACACACACACACATATATGAACACACACAGGCAGCTTTGCCAAATCCTTTCGGCAAAGCTGGTTGTGTTGAGTGGGCAGATAGTGACTCTTGGGGTTACTATAAACTAGACGGTATAGAAAACATTATGTGCTGTATCAGCATTCAATCTAATGAATCTGCTTTTACCTCACTGTAAGGAATACAACACAATTGTGACAAGCCTTTGTCGGCAGCCTTAATGCAACAACACATTACACAGCATTGATTCAGCGTGATTGGGTTTCAGATGAGATGAAGGGAGATGTTCCCTCAGATCATTTGACGTTATCTTTTCACACCAGATATGGGCAATACTAAATACTAAATATCATAGTATTATTGACTTTTTGGTGAATTGGATTGTGACAGTTGAACATATTATGTTATCATTTATTAAATTTGACGTAAGTTATAATGAAAAATGTTTCGTTTCGCATGTGCAACACAGCTTTGCCCCATGTAATGCATTACAGTGGAAGCACGGTTCAAATATTTTACACGTTTGCCATATCACTAGATGAAAAGAGGTGGGATGAGGTAATGATATATCAGCTCAGATACATTATATGCTCTTTGGCATCTTTTATTGTTTTCACTTTAATTATTCAGATTATGCAGTAGTTCATCGTGGTAATGTATTTATAGAAGAACTATTTCTTTATTCTACTGTACGTTGTTTTATGTCTCTCCCTGCTGTCTCTTTTTCTGCTTCGGCTGGGATCTAGTAAGAACAGTTGCTGGCCAGTAGGGGTTTTGGTCTGGCTTGCTGGGTTTTTCAGGACTGGAGTGTCTGAGTCGTGACAAACGGAGAGCATGCGTGTGAGTGTGTGTTTATGTTTGACTCTGTGTGCAAGTGTGTTGGAGTGTATGCGTAAAGATAGACTCGCATGCATTCATCCCGGTAGATCTTTGGTCTCATTAACCCCTGCATGGCTTTGTAATGGTATGCCCTAACATGCACAGATACACACACACACAAACACACACACTGCTAGTTAGTTTAAATAAGAACCCAGGGTTTAAGGATAGTCACACAATGTGTGTCAGTCCTGTAAACAGCCCAAAATGATTTCACATTGACAGAATAGATTTCATATAAAGTACTTAAAGAGCAATTCAAGAAAATAAAGTGGTAAGTATACACAAATTCATCGTATTTCCATATGTAATCATTTTTACAATGCGAAACAAGGATGTTTTCCTTAACCCTAATGGGCTGCCCAAGAAAAGCTACGTGTTATGTGGTTTAGAATGGTATCATGTTGTTATAATATTTCATAATGAATTAGAGATTGATGCACTACTACATGCCATTTAAAATAAGATTAACATATACTGTATAATGTATGATGTGAGTAATGGACTACAGTGTTTCTGGTATTGTTTGTCTTCTTTAATTGGGAGAGCTTGATAAATAATGTCTCTCTAGGACAACGCTCTAATTTGTAACAGATGTGTTAACTTTTGTGAATTCACAGAGGATTTGAGTTCATTACGGTCTTTCCTTTAAAAACAAATTGACATAACTGCAGAATTATATAGAATCATGATTGTTTTTACATGCATCTGACGTTTTTTTAGCTCTAAATTTGATGTTTTAGTAAATGTATGGATCTTATCACATATGCAGGAGGCTTGTCCTTGTCAACAGATTTAAGTTCTGCATGCCGCAGAAACACCCCTGAGACCAGCAGTGTTCATTTAAACAAAAAGAGCTCTCAGACTGCAGTATGTTCATGCATGTGTTGGCTTTCCCAGCAATGTAACACACAAGACACAAGGCGACCATCCTTACTTGCACACGATGTTGACATTTTTTTTTTTTTTTTTTTTACCTATGCTGATATGAACTATGCATAAATTTGCATGAGTGCAATTAGAAGCAGTCTACTTAAAACTGAATGATGGAGCTGTCAAAGATTATGTGGCTCAGAAGTGCATTAGGCCTCTGTGATTTCCCAGACTCTTATAGACTTGACATGCGAAGTGTACTTGAGCCGTAATGGAGGCCTTTAAGGAACAGCAGAGCACAGAGGAGGATTTAAGAGCCTGGGTAAATGATGGAAGCTGAAATGTGTGTGCAGTTTGTGATGGACAGAAAAGGGGCTCATTTGGTTTTCTCAAGTCTGATTTCTGCCATGATGCAGCACTGTAACTGCCTCGTTACTTTAATATGGCACCTTGTTAAATGGCCGGACTCTTAAATAAACATTATCAACAAAAAGGAACGGCACACACAGTATTCGGAAATGAGGTATGATTATTTTACATGATGATGGAGTTCAGTGTGATTCAGCATTACAGTGCAAACAACCTCCCTCCCATCCTGTGGGGCTCACATACAACATGAATCCACTGTATTAGGCAGATTATCTCATCTGCCATTCAAAATGCAAAGTCATCCCCAGTGGATGACAGTTGCACTGTCAGGTCATCTCCCTTTATGCCATTTTATACATAAGCCCACAAACTATGACAGCTAGGGCAGTCCACAGACACAACACACTCGCAGACACACACAGGCATGCACACTGCAGTTTGTCTGGGACCAGTTATTAAAATGATCTTTATTATCAGTAATTAAGCAACATCTATCATTGAAATTACCCATTTCTTTTTGCACAAGAAACATTCTGCACATTGACCTTATTCAATTAAATAGAAGATACAGTAAAACCAAAGCATGTTTACACATTAAAAGTAAATGTTATGCTCTTAATGAATGAAATGAAGACTTCATGTTTGTTTGAATATTTAACAGTGCTTGTTGTATTTGAATGAAAAGGTCTTTATTTTATGTCCAGTTGAAATGACAAAATACACATTTTCTTTCGACTTAAAGAGAACTATACTATTGGCCCGATTCATTGTTCATTCATTGTTTTTTTAATACTGTACATATTAAATATGACATAACTACAATAGTTGCATTGACCTTGCTATTTTGTTTTATGAATTTATTATTTTAAATCTATAGCAACAGAACTTTAACAAGGTTGCGTGCTGGTTGTGTCAACCTTAGTTGTGGTGACAATTTAAATCAGTGCAGTGTGAAACTCCATTGGACGACATTTTGTAATGCAAAAAAACACACACTCATTTATAGTTCACGCAGTGGGGGATGCAACATAGCATCCTAACTGAGATGCCATAGCTTTCATATTAACCTCTGCTGTAAGGTGCAGTATGATTACTAGTGTCAAGGCCTCTATACCTGACATCATTTATCAAAATTAAAGTGCAAAATGGCAAACTTGCTCCAACACAGCAATGGTTAGTTTTTAATTCAGTCTGAGATGGTCTTCACCTTTTTCGGTCTTCTTCATCCCCACTTCACCAGCTGTAACGTGAAATGTAGGTCAGAGTACAACTCATGATTTCTTCACTGTCTTGATCTTTCCAAATTCATCAACAATTCAAACAGTTACATCTTGCTGCCATATTGGGTCACTAGTTGTCTATTGCAGCTTTATATTACCCCTCTTATATTCTGGGTGCAGTGCAGAGGTTGGTCTGGGATGAGTATGTTTTTAATCTAGCTATGCACAAATACTAGAAACAGGAGGAAACGGTTAACCTAGCTCTGTTAAAGGTGCCGCCCAAAAAACTTCAAAGATGTCGTATTTAGGAAAAGCCACTCAGAAACTCATTGTCTGACTGTGAAATTGAATTACAGTTTCATCTTATTGAACAAAAATGGAAAATCCTTGCAGTGAGGGGACAGATAGAGAGGGTGGTGGGGAGCCGTATGTAGATCGGCCCTCCGGCATTAAGAGTGATGTGTTCTCTTCTTTTCTTCATCAGCAGCGCCTGCTCTTTTTTATTTTTAGATGGGTTTGACGGAGAGAGGAGGAAGTAAAGGAGAGATGTTCTGTGCGTAGATACAGTAGTGCTGTACTGTGTCACAGAGTGGACGGGTCTCTGAAAGTAGCTTCTGTTTGTATGCTTCTAGCTCCAGATTATGTGCCAGCCAGAATGGGACTTCAAGAGAGCTCTGAGCAGATCTCAGGTCAGTGCAGCCCTGAGGGAAAGCGGAGGAATGGTGTGTGCGTGTGTTTAGCATAACTTATCCAAGCTTTGTCTAATCGAATAGCACTTGACTCGTTACTGCATGACAACTCATTTTGATTCATTTGTGAGTTCATAGATGTGTCTTTTTAGTCTCTTAATCTAGGTTTAGGTCAGTATGTCCTTCTACTTTCGTTCGTTCTGTACCAAGAACTCTTTTAGTTAAGTAATTAAGTTTAGTAATGAAGTAACTTTGTTTTCTCAAATAGGTGTTAAGTGTTTAATTATATGGCATTTTTAAATCGTGGCTTGAGATGATCTTATTTCAGTCTTCAATGTTACCTGGGTTTACATTGGAATTAGCTGAAGGCCTGGCGTGTATCATACAGGCGCTAAAGGATGCCGTTTGCATCCTTATCAAGTCCCCCGCAGGCCACTGCCCAGGGAGTGAGACGACGCTGGAATTATAATGTGTGTAGCCAGACCTTTCTTTAGCGCTGACACAGCACTTTGGAGAAAGGACTGGCTATGTGAGACTAGCAAACGGCTTACTTCTTGCGCATCAAGAAAAAGTAGAACAACGTTGGCATCCTCTTGGAATCATCTTCATGCCCATCTGTTAATTACAAGTTCGCCAATGGCCTTGTTGCCATGATTTGGTTTATGTACTAATGCAGGAAATATCTGGCTCTTTTTGGCTATGTTTGACATTCTTCACATCACATTGTTTTGTCTCTATGGCTCTTTGGCACTCTATGGCAGTGATATTTCATTTTTTACTATTAGCTGGCCAAGGTTTTTTACAAAGCACCATTGTTTTGGTTTGGTGTCGATCCAATTGAGCCAGCTCACTCAAATAATAAACTTTAAAGCAAATTTAAAGCAGCAAAGTCGGATGTTCTTCAATTGTATCAGCAGCGCTAAAACACTTTCACATATGACTGAATTTTTACAAAAGAAAAGTAAAACCGTTGATGCTCATCAAGGACACAAAAAAACATAATGAAGAAAAATGTCTATGATGATATTTTGTTTTTTTGTTCATTGCTTTGACAGAGTTTGTCCAAGCAACTCATGTCGAAGTAAAAGAAAACAAGAAGTTCATCTTCATGGGATATTTTTCAGCGTCTCCCCTCTGGCAGAAGCAGGACAGTTTGCCTTAACTAGAGTTTCTTCCCAAAAGTTGTGCAGTTGATAAATAGGCGGCCTAAATTGTAGATGTATGTAAAGTTGTGTACTGTACTATTTTTTTTTTGCACTTTTGTCACATCTGTACTAATATTAGTCTAATTCCACTGACCTAGCTGTGTTGTATTGAAAGAAACACAAACCTTCTGGGATTCGAAATGAAGTTTACCCCATTCTTTAAAGTGTAAAGCAGGTTGTTTTTAGTGCTGAAACAAGATGCTGCTGGTCACACATCTCTGCTAATTGGGCGGAGAGGGAGAAAACTATTTTAATTTTTCATAAGCATGCAAAGCAAGGTAAATACAGATACTTGGCTAAGAAAGAAGTTCATTCATAGACATTTTGGGAAAAAAAGTGACATCAGTGACTAGTTTTTTTTGCTGGTTTGACTTTTCGCACCAAGGCTTCCAGATGTTTAAAGTCAGCATGACCTTTTAGACAAACAATTGAAAACCGACTTTATATTATACTCTCCACCTATGTATGACATTGGTTTAGATTTCATATTTGAATCATCCATAATCTTCTCTCATACTGGACATGCAGCTCCAGCTTTAGCCAACAGCAAACCTACCATCTTAATAGACTTTTAATGAATCAATATGTACCTTCGGTTTCCTGATGCAGAAAGCCCTCTTCTGATAATGCACATTACTTGCTGCTCGGTTGTCATGCATCATCTGCTATCACAGGAAACACTTGACAAGTAGTGGGCGTAGTATAACTGTGGCCAACTGAGCCCCAAACAACAATTTTATGGTCCGTAGTCGAGTCACTTTGATCTTTGTCCCGATGTAGCCTAGCAACCAGGTATTTTCAATACAACTGATTTCAGTGTACTGCAGGTGCTCTCGTCCCTGAACCACCAGTGAACATTTGCAATCGGCAGATGCAGAGGCAGGGGCGGGTGAGAGGACAGAGGGAGGTTCATGAAGCAGGAGAGGAGAGGGCGAGGAAGTGTTTGTGGACTACATTATTGAAATGTCAGTTGCTTTGGATTGAGATTCTTACGACTGTGACATTTGAATTAGGGTTTTAAGGAAGCAAAGAGAGCATAACGCTTCTGTGTCGTATCTATAGGAATCTAGATAGCAAGATCAGGATTGAGCAGTTGTGTTTAAACCAAACGCAAAGGATGCAGAGAAAGCACTCAGCAAATATCATGGGACGCCATCGGGACAATAGACACCCTCCCAAACAGGTGCAGTATTGGCTTAACTGGAGTCTCTCCCCTTTAGTCTGGGTGTATGTGCTCTATGTACATGTGTATGCGCTTTGTCTGTGTGTGTGTGTGTGTGTGTGGGTGTGCGCAGGAAAAGAAGAGCCATTTAATCAGTGATGATGAGATTGTTTAAATAGGACAACTTGAAGCAATGTCTAAATTAAGCATCTTGAGTTTTTAGGTCAATTACGCATGTGAGAGACTGGTGTTCGTAAGCAGGAGAGTGAAGCCACTGTTGAGAGATTCAGTGCCACTCTTGTTCTCTTTGTTGAGCAGCATGTCATAGTAGTGGATGTGTTTATAGATATATATATGCGTTACCTCACACTAACACAAGGGTTTGCATAGTTTCACTATCTTCAACTCAAACTCGAAGAGCAATTCCATCGATATCTATTGATTTTGCATTAGCACCACCTCTGCACGTCGTGAAGATGAGAGACAGGTAGATTTACTGCAAATTGACGAACAAATGGCAGTGTCTGGCGTTCATACATCTTGACCAGCTCAGAAAACACACCGTAGCTAGCCTGTACTCCATCCAAAACACATACTTACCACATCATTGTTACCAAATCCATATGTGTTAATGATTAATAGCCTTGCTACTGCGAGACGCTCCTGTACTCCCGCAACTCTTTGCAATTCTGCAATCATCCTCCGGTTTCCAGAACGTGAACTTGGCCTCTGGCATGTTTTGTTTGGCTACTACTGCTTCAGCATTAATATTAAAGCAGCGAGAGGTGTGAAAGCTTTCTCCTTATTACATTTTTTTTCTGTACGGCTGGTGTAGTAGTACAGAAACAATGGGAAGCTCCCCTCTGTAGTGCTGTATTTACAGTTGTTGTAGATATGTCTGTGGAGGAGCTCAGCTGGCCTGCTCGAGTGAGCTGTTCTCTTTTTCACTTGACTGGCCATGGCCTGCCCGTGGACTCAGCTCTCTCTCTCTCTCTCTCTCTCTCTCTCTCTCTCTCTCTCTCTCTCTCTCTCTCTCTTTCTCTCTCTTTTTCTCTCTGTCGCTCTTTATCGCTCCGTCTCTGCTCTCACCATCTGCCTTCATGCCTGATCTGCCTACATATCTCCTAACTGTTTCTCAGTAGAGGGCTGGGGGATGGGGGTAGAGAGGGACAACTGAAATAGTGAGAAAGGGGGAAAAGGCAGATATGAGAAAAAGGAAGATAGGATCTAGGAAACTGGAGGATAATAATTGCAAAAGGTAGAGAGAAAGGGAGTGATAGTGTACATCACCATGAAAATAACAAAGACAAAGGGAATAATCCAATAGTGTGCGTGGTTCAGGCATGTTGACTGGAATCAAAACTGAATATTAAATGCGCGAGTTGTCTTCCAGTCTGTTTTTGGTGCATGTGCGGACTTCCTTATTCGAGTTTCTTGTGCTAGGTTGCCTTTTAAATGATCAAATCAAGGTAATTTAATAGAAGAAAAAAATATTATAGTGGTGAATCATGTCATTCACTGCTGCTTTCTTACTGTTCTTGGCTTAAAAACAATGTAATGCAATCTGCTTAGATGAAATAGTCCAGCAATAACTGTTCTAAAGCTGTTTATTTAGATGTCGGACATGTATTGACTCAACATCATGGTCGTTCTGTAATGTATACAAACTTTTAAGACTCACATTTTGTATGCATCCATCTAAATGCACAACCTCTCTCTGAATGAATGCTTGTTTACCTTTTAACATTGATGATGTTATGTGGCTTTGACTAGAGATCCAAATCACTGGTTCTATTCTTGGCAGCTTGTCGTGCAAAGATCCTTGTTTTACTTATCTGTGTTCATCATCATATACCAGTGTTTAATATTGTCCTCTGTTACAGTGCACTGCATTTGTTGAGGGATCATGACCCATATTTCTGTGCACAGCATGTACTGTATTACTCTGAAAGCCTGACAGAGACCCAAGGGGCAATACTGGTACATGCATGCCAGTGTGTGTGTGTGTGTGTGTGTGTGTGTGTGTGTGTGTGTGTGTGTGTCAACACTCATCTGTTCCCACTGTTGATTTACTCATTGACCATCGCTCCGCCTGCTGTCTCCTGTGGGCCTTTATGCTGGGAGGAATCGATAACCTTCTTCCTCGCCTTGCCTCTCCACTGCGTCTCTACCAGAACGGTGCTCTGTAACACTACAGCAGCTCAAATGCTTATGCATGTTGCACTGAATGAGCTTGCAAATGTACACATATGCCGTAGGCTTGTTCTTTTTTTAAATGCTCCAATATCAGAAATCTAACAGATTAAAGTGTCCTAAACACACAGACACACACAGTCATGCTCCCTCTACCTCACTCTCTCTTTGACATTAGCTGAACAGAGACCATTACTGCCAGGTAATAGGTAAATGTCACAATAGCAGGATGTCATAAAGCTCTGGAGTGGTCTAATGGGTTTTGTTCAGGTTGAGGTGACACATGCACACTCGCACATACAGACACGCGCTCTTCCTGGAAACTATCTTCCTAGGTGCTTGATGCATTTACTCATCACAGCTCTGAGCTGCGACATGTTTGAAGAGCTAATACAATCTGTTTAAGGAAGCATATTATGAGAGTCATCTGTCACTTTGTTTTAAAACAGAGGGGTGGTTCTGCTATTGTTACACTTTCTTTTTTGTTTTTTTTACCTTAGAGTAATCGCAGAGACAGATATGTGTACAGAAAAGTGTTGGCGTGAGTTAAGTGAGACATAAAAAGTAAAAAAGACACAGATACAAGCAGAGAGCCAAAAGCAGAGGTTGCTGCTAGTCGCCAAGCCTAGTAGCCTGGGGAGGCAGGCAGATGGGAGAGTGAAGGCTTATGGATGGAGTGATTACGTGAGCTTATTTGCTTCATGTGTTGGCATAGTGGGGGAGAGAAGGATGCAGGAGGAAGAGCAGGATTGGAAGATTACAAAACATGACGGCTAGTTTGACTGTCTTTTAAACCCACCCTAGCAATCGGCCATTGTTCCGTGAGCTTTCCTATGATTTCCATTTCCAAACCTTTTCATTTTACATTTAGAGCGTTCTATTTTTGTTTGCGATTTGCATTTCCTCAAGCTGTCAAGCGTAGAGACCGTTCCATCTATATTATCCAAATACAAGTCCACCTTAAACTTGAACACACACCCTGGTTGTTAGACAGGGCTGGATATCGAACCAACTGAAATGTGTCTGTAGCGCTGAGGAAAACTGCCAAGTACTGAAAACTGGCATCGGATGTGTTTTGTAATCTTGTTCACATATTTTTTGATCAGATAGTTCCCGGTTTAAAGCTACTGTTGGCAACTTTAATACGAATAACTTTGTATCACTTTGTAAGAGACTCCTTAGCTCTCATTGGTTGTTTTTCTTCTGGGGCAGTGGAATCTCTTTAAAAAGAGGCCGTTCTTGTACTGTTGCTTGTCTTGGGACAATATTTATCTTCTTCTTTCTTTTCTACAATAAAAAATGTCTTAATATGTCTTAATGTAATCTTAATGTATTGGTAAAAAGACTCATCACTTGTATCGACAATCAATATCCACCGCTAGTGTTCGGCTGAAGAAAGACGTTCACAATCACTGTAGTAAAACTTTAGCTTTCTGGTCTTGTCACTGCCAGTCATTCCCAAGATTATTTTAAACATTCACAAAGCTTTATGATTGTATCTTGAAGTTTCAACATCACAGGCATAAGTGGGAGAAACACTACTTTGAAAAAAAATGTCTAAGAATGGAAAGTAAACAGAAAAACTGTGTGATCAGCCACGAGTTTGACAGTATTGTTTTATAACACAGTTCACCCAGGGTTCAGCGGGGAGCCACAGCTCAGCTGACTCTTACAAAGTTCACTCAACTCCAACTCTTTCTGCGGTGCACAGTCCTCGTTGCAGGCGTCTCTTCTATGTTACCAAATGGTGCATTTTCCTTTAATTGTTCCACAGAGGTTGCAGCAGAAATGTGAAAAGACATTTTTTGTTTTTTGTAAATCAATTTCTGTTTTTGGTGCAGTCAAAGAAGTATTTTTGTTTTGTTTGGGGGCTGGGTTAGGGTTAACTATCGACGCACCTCAAATCACTAGTTCGCTGTATCCAACATTAATCAGTTTTTTGAGTTCAGTGCAAGTTGATGAAAATAGGTTGCAATGTTGTAATACATCTTAAAAACACAATTGAAGTCATTGCTGACAACTGTGACACATAAACATGTGTCCATTCATTATTACTGATTTTAACTTTTCAGACTGTTCTGACACTATCAAACAACGTTTTCCATGATTGCATTTTTGCAAGATGTGTGAGTTACATCCAAAGTCTACAGAATCGACTATTGCTTTGTCATGCGTTAGCTTTTGCCGCATTCATATGGATTAACTTTGCTAATTACAAATGCTAAATGTTGCATGCATGCACTTAAATATTCTGTACACGTATATAAATGTGTGTGTGTGGATACATGCGTTTCACTGAAAATTGATTATAAGCTAAAGAGGAGCTCATTAGCAAATTGTGACATTAATGGTGGAATCCATTACAGAAACCTAACATGGTTGACCTTTGACATAGATGAACCTTTGGGCTCATCAGTCAATATGATGAATCAGTGACAGCTAAATGTAGGCAGTGGGGGAGTGGAGTGTGTTATTCTTTATATTGTATATCTTTAATATTGTAGCATGTCTATTAATTATGTTTTTATGGCTATGATATGTCACTAACCTCTACAACACATGAAGCCATCATGCTACTAGCTTTATTTTCTATCACATTTTAAGACTTTCACATCACGTGACCAAGGAATAGACAAGATGTCATAGTGTGTTCCTTCTGGGACCATAAAATGTTTAATTTATGATAAAGACAGATGCTCACACACACGGCACATGTGCCATCTACAGCACACACACAAACACGTCCTCTTTCTCGCTCAGGTATGAAGATAAAGACGCCGTGTGCGTCAGTGTGGTGTGACGTGTGTTCACCGCATCGTCATTGCATTACACTAGAGAAGATGAACAAATCTCATTCTCTATCTCGTCCTTCTCTTCTCCAGTCGAGCACGAGCGTGGTAGTGGACATCGCGGTTATGGGCGAGGCCCACGGTCTGATCTCAGACCTGCTGGCAGACCCCTCGCTGCCCCCTAACACCTGCAGCTCTCTGAAGGCCGTCAGCAACCTCCTCAGCACCCAGATCAGCCTCCAGCCGCTCCACCGGCTTCGCATCCCTGCAGACACACACACCTGCTCTGACTCTGAGGAGGGGCCGGATAAAGCAGAGAGACTGGCCATTCCAAAGGTAAATGTTTGTCTTCCTTAAAAATTAGTTTTTTTTAAATTTCTGTGTCTTTGGTTAGGTGTTTGAGATAATTTCCAGTGGCTGAACCCCAATTTCAAATTCCAATGATACATGGATTTAAATTGTAAGTTTACTCACCAGCTAATAAGAAGCATTGATTGGCCACCCAGAATGACTGAAGACTGATTGTAGGAATTACTGTAATTGCGCTCAATCACATCTCTGGTCTGTTGTATAAAGCTGATTAATACAGGTTAGAAAATCAACCTGAGGGTCAGGACCCCCCCTCTAAATGATCCCCAAAGAAATCTGAGGCGTCACAATACGAATAAAAAGATTAGAAAGAAACAAGAAATGATTTTAGCTTTTATCTTCTTGTGCAATAACAAATATGCTCTTACCTCCCCAAGCCTCTCTGCTATATTTTTCTACGAAGTAGTAATCGGTTTTTGGTTGAGCGGCCTATAATTCATCACAATTAGATATCACTTCATTGGAAAAGAGTACTCCACAGATTTAGTATTGCACCTCAAGGACATGGTGAGACTCACATTTGACAAGAAAAATATAAAAATCAATGCAGCACAACCGGAGATATCTCTTTTTTATTTTACGCATTCTCCTTCCTTGTCAATACCTTGCGTCTACATTACGTGTATAATGCTCAACCGCCGACGGTTCTGTTGAAAATTCAGGGGTGTTGTGCTTGTAGCAGCTAAAGCAGGAATGAGGAGGGAGCTGCAGAGGTCTGGTATGCTCATATCTTTTTTAACTCAACACCCCCGGACTCTTGTAGTGTTCAAACCCTTGATCAGATTTCATGCAGCTCCTCCCGGAGTCACAAAAGGCAACCATTTTTCCATATGTAGCAGCACTCCCGATGAATTATAAACAGACCTTGACGTGTGAAATCGTTGAAGTTCCCCTTTAAACTAAAATAATGTTCCACCACCATAAAATATTACAAACAAAAATATCTCTGAATCAGTGAAGCTAGATGTATTACCAGACGTGTGTTCATAGAAACAGACACAGTTGTATCAGAGTTAAGTTTCGTTGTACGCTGCAGAACATGTCTATACACACTTGTGCGTATGGTCTGGTGTAGCTCTTCCTGCAGTCATCACCTCCGTTTCCTCCGTCACTGCTGGCGTAGTGTGTGCCTCTAATGTGGCTAACAATGACGCACAGGCTTCCAGAGGGCTTTTTAATGTTTTACAAGGCCAGTGCTTCAAAATATGTGCGTTCACTTAAGGAGGCAAGGAAACTAAATAAAGCGTGTGATGCAATGCAGGATAGCCCACCAGGAAAGTGACAAGCAGCTTTAAAACTGCCTGGTTGCACTCAAACGCTCGACCCATGTAGTGAAACTCAATGAGATGTCTCGTTTCAGCTCATTGGAGATTTGTGAGTCTGCATAAAGCAATGGTTAAAGGTGGTGATTCAGCTTACTTGTGCCGCCCTGTTGTGTAGCTCTGGAGCACAGAAATTTCAGAATTGTTGATGACTGAGGTGCATTTGTTTCTCTCGTTTTGACGTAGCTTAACGGGGCAGCAAAACACACCCCGTTTACACAAGTTTAATTTCTTATTAAATCCAGGGAACTTTCACCTAATTTAACTCCAACAGTTCTGGCTATTTGTCAAGTTTATTGCATCTCCTACAAATGTAACCACACTTCTGGTGCACAGGTTTGTCTTTAAAACATCTCATATTACAGCCACACATTGCCCGAAGCGTACCATAGTGATTTGTATTTGTTTTGCTATAGTACGGAAATAAAGAGGCTCCATGTAAAAACATACAAGATGACACGCAACAATCCATCACAGCCAACATCAAGTCCTCTGATTGTCAGCTACATTATTGCATGATAATGCAGAGCAGATGTTTCAGATCTCCCTCACAGTTATACGATTCACAATGGCAAAAGCAGACATGATGTTCACAGTAATTAAACAACAAGGCTTTCTTTGACATACTAATTGATGGCGTTGATTAGCTTTTCTTAACTACAGGAGGGAGGTTTACCACAGAGCACTATGAGGTCATGTGGTGTGTGTGTGTGTGTGTGTGTGTGTGTTTGTTTATTTGCCTAAGAAGTGAACATACCAAGAGGGATGGACATGCTTTCCTTCAGTAGAAGAAGTTAAATCCTCTGCTGCCCTCTATAGTCCTGTGTGTGTGTGTGTGTGTGTGTGTGTGTGTGTGTGTGTGTGTGTGAGAGAGAGAAATTGGATATATTGACACCACAGGGGAAACAAGCGCCTCTTTTCTACTTACCATTCAGTCTTCTACATACTTTTAAAAAGCAGGAATGGACTGGAAGAACAAATATGGCATCCTTCTAGTTTGATGTCGTTACGTTTCTGTAGGACAATAAAGCTGTTTATTGGTTAAAAACATGTTCCTGACATATACTTTTCATACAAACACACAGACAAGGCCATACCTTTGTAGTTTCCAAAAAGGTGCAAAGATCAGTAGCTTCTGATTGCAAACATGTGTTTGTTTATCTTTATTACAGCGTCTAAGACGGAGTCTGCCCCCAGGGTTGCTGAGGAGAATCTCGTCAACTTGGACCACGACCACTTCAGCTACAGGGCTGCCTACCTTAGAGCCGGGCCCTGTACGCCGAGACCGCTCAGCCAGCATCAAACACACCACAGACAGGTAATTCTCACTCACCCACGCACTACAATCAACTGGACTACAGTATTTTTTTTTAACCGTAACAGTGCTGGTTTTCTTACATTAAATCAGTGAATCATGGAACAACTCAGTGATGATGACCATCTCAAAGAGTCGCTCCATGTCTGCCTCCTGTGCTCCCTCTGTCACCTCCAACCACCTCTACAGCAAACCACTGGGAAGACCAGGTGTGTGTGTGTGTGTGTGTGTGTGTGTGTGTGTGTGTGTGTGTGTGTGTGTGTGTGTGTGTGTGTGTGTGTGTGTGTGTGTGTGTGTGTGTGGTGGGTGTACGAAAATTCTTCACAGCTTGACTTCACTGCACATAGTTCAAAGATAGATGAATCCTAGCATCAAGAGCAAATCACACAAAGACTGAAACGCTCTCTTTTTCAGGTTTCTCCCCCTCCAACGTATCACCTCTGGGCTCTCCGTGCCCATCTCCTCCCAACCAGGGCACGCCTGTCTCAAGCCCCACCATCAAAACATGTTCAGTGCAGCTTCCTGAGCCGTCTGGGCCCCTGACAGAGAGAGCCCCTGGCTCTGTGGCCCACAAGAGCCACCACAGAGCCTTAACTCACAGTCAGAGCGCCCCGAGCTCCACCACCCCTTACTGGCGGCCTCCATCACTCTGCGGCAGGTAACATACATGCGATCACACACTGGATTCATTCTCCTGTTACACTTTGATGAGCAATCATCAGTCTGTGCTGGGGGGACAGGACTTGTTTTCTAAATGGGTTTGGTGTTTCTCTGCTCTCTTTCCATCAGCTGTGGCAGGCCGTTCAACAATCGACTAAACCACAGGGTAGAATCTGACGACAAAGGGGACAGAATACCCCATCCAGGTAAACGGGTAACAACTGCAGCTTGTGATAGCAGCCGATGAGTGTGATGCACAAGAAAATGCTTCCAGAATCTAACCTGGTTGATAAATATAGACTATTCCTCCATCTTAACTGCCCTCATTGTATCTTTGTTTAGCCGTCACGTGGTTACATTAAATAGCACGTCTAACAATGTAATGTCTCCCCAGATGAGCGTGCCATAGCTTCTTCGGATTATGACAGCACCTACGACAGCACCTATGAGACCAACCACAGTGACAGCAGTGACTTTGCACAGAATGAAGAGGAGGGAGAGGGAGGCAAGAAGCTGCCTGAAGCAAGGGAAGGTTGCAGGGAGTATCTGGCAGAGGGCATCGTTCTTCACCCACTCCTGCCATCACCAGAGGTAGGCAATCAGAGAGGCTTCATTTGGTAACGGGGGAAAATGTGTTATCCTTTATGTGCTTTAATGTTCTTCAAATCCCTCCAAAGACAAGGAGAAATAAAGAAGATTGATTATATCCTTTGATTAGGATTGTTTTTACAATGATTTATCCAATGTCATTAGGTAGAAATACTGCTCAATTAACATATCTTTTTGAAAATGCTTTTGCAAAATGCTAGAAAACCAAGCAGCGGTGCAGTCTAATAATGTATATCTACAAGTCTGTTGTTGAGCATCAGACTGTGGTAACATAAAAGTTATTTTACTGTACCTGCAAGTATCTTTCTGACCTCTCCTCCTACCTGACAGGACAAACCGATCTTGGCCGCAGAGCCTTTAGCATTGCCAGCGCTGGAGCCTCTGATGAGTCAACTCAACAACTGGAACTTTCCCATTTTCAGTCTTGTGGAGAAGACTCATGGCAAGACGGGCTGCATCCTCAGTCAGGTAAACACTAATTAGTGAGGACATGTTGAAACCCAGGTGACATTTATGTCATGAAAACACATCAATACTGTTTCTATCAAAAATGATCTCATATTGATGGAAATGTTGACATGTATGTAATTAGTAGCTTAATGTGGTGTCAGCTGTGCAGGCGATGGAAAGACTGGATTTGCATTTCAAGCTTGCAGCCGCAACAACGCTAGCAAGTGAAAGCAAAAATCAGACATGCAGTGTTCGCCAAGGTGTCATCCGTTCCAGAAATCATCCGTTTCCAGAAATGTGTTAGCATATACTAGACCTGTGAAATGGGAAGTGACTAGAGCCAGCTTTACATCTGAACCTCTGCAAAGATTAGATATGACTCACAGTGTGTTTTCCTCATGTTATATCCCAGGTTTCCTATAAGCTCTTTGAGGACGCAGGTCTATTTGAGACCTTCAGAATTCCTGTACAAGAGTTCATGAACTACTTCCATGCGTTGGAGAACGGATACAGGGTCATTCCTTGTGAGTAGAAGATCTCCATTTTTATCAAATTCTTCAAGTAAAGTATTGATACCCAGCATTACCTTTATCTGCCACAAGGGGGGAGCATTGCATTGTCATAGTAATATAACACCAGGCCCACTTTCTGACTCAGTATTATGTCATAATCTGATTGTTCACGGGTTGTCAGAAATATCAAGTTTCCAGGAAAGAACAATTGGAAATTATGTTTCTAATTTTTTATACTGTAGTTGTATTCAGTTTTATACTTAACACAGTGTCAGGGGGACATTCTACGTTTTGTAAAAATGTCTGGTTTGCTCTCCCTCAGACAGATGAGATACCAAGTAAACAGCCTTTTGTCCTATACATTTACTATCATTAACATCTATTGCCTCGTCCTGAGCCGCATTCCAAATAACATAGGAGCATTGTCTCTATTGTCCATTTTGTGTTAACTCATATGTAAACATGGGTCGACATGAAACTTTCCCATAAAATAGATCTATTCTAAAAGGCAGAAGGCTTCAGCAATGGTATATTCCTTGTCTGGAAGGGGCTTTAGTTATTTATTTATTTTTTCCAGTTTGATAGTGTTACACTTCAGAATTTAAAAAAATAACATAAAACAAGAATGTTTATTACCGCTCCAGCTGGGATTTGAATAGAGTCTTACTGCCCTCCACTGGTGTGAATAAGCATTTTATCTTACTCTCCCCAGATCACAACCGGATCCATGCCACTGATGTGCTACATGCTGTTTGGTACCTCACCACTCAGCCTGTACCAGGCCTACCCACCCCGCTGACTGAGAATGGGATACACGCTGGTGAGGATGGTTGATACATACAGATTAAGAAAAAGAAAAAACTATGCTTTGTACCAGATTTAGCTACTCGCTAATTTCCATCTGCAGTCCTAGTCCAGTCCCCTTAGACCTACCTGCAAGAATGTTGCCTCCGGGCAATTTACATCTCTTTTTTTGTTTCCACTCTTAGACTTTAGGAGCGACATTTTGATTGACTAGAGTGATAAATCAAGGATGTATTAGTTGTCAATCACTGTTCTCTGTCAATATCAAACAAATCCACTCTCAGTTCACCCCTGTGGTTCAGAAGATGCTGAACATGAATTACAATGTCCCTGATTTTGTCATCCCTCTCTGTTATCACTATCTGATAAGGTCATAAAGTGCCCCCAAAAATAATTAGATAAAAAGAAAAAGAAATCCAACCTCATGTTGATTTGTCGAATTTGTGCGTTTTCTCTGCCCCTTTTTGTAATACTGTAATTGAGTGGGGAGGCTCAGTTGCATGTTAACTCTTGTGTCCCAATAAAACATGTAATACAGCAGTCATATTCACACACATTCACAGAAGAAGCTTTAAAAACTAACACAAAAGTTTAATTGTTCTCATGTTTGTGTTCATTTACAAAGTCACTAGTGTAGTGTGATAGCATACCTCCCGGTCATTCTATTCCTACTTTCACTTTTAATACCGTATTTATTTTTTATTATTCTCACCTGTTGTCACTTGACTCATTTTATAGTCAACGACATCCTGTTGATAGATAATGTAGATGTAATGAGTCAACATGCTGAACGTTTTTTCCTGAATAAGTCCAACAGAACGAGGTTGTACGGCAGCCAATGAGGTGGCAGTATTTGCGCAAAGAGCACCATCAGTGACTGGGGAGTGTGCTGTGTTTTGTTTTTCACCAGTAGACTCAGAGAATGGCATTAACCCCGGTGCCACAGGCTTCCTTGTGTCCAAGATGAACTCTGTGCTGGAGGACGGCTATGGCTCCCTGGCTAGCCTTATCCCTGGCCTGGAGCTCATGGCCCTGTATGTAGCTGCCGCCATGCACGATTATGACCATCCTGGAAGAACCAACGCCTTTCTAGTAGCTACTAGTGCACCACAGGTAAATGAGTGCAGCAGCATACATCTTTACAATAAAAGCTCGGTTTAGATCATATGAAGAAGAGTATTTATATTTTGCAGTGTATGTACCAACCAACAACCAAAAGACCAATAAGCTCAACCTCTACAAGACAGCAATTCACAACCAATACCAAAACTCCTTTGGTGATACACATAGCAGCTTACATCTTGAATTCCAAGACTGAATATTAATTAAATGTTCTCCTCTGTCCTTCCGTTGTAGGCTCTTCTGTACAATGATCGTTCAGTCTTGGAAAATCACCATGCAGCTTCAGCGTGGAACCTCTTCATGTCTCGACCTGAGTACAACTTCCTAGCTAACCTTGAACATGTGGAGTTCAAGCGCTTCCGCTTCTTAGTCATTGAAGCCATTCTGGCCACCGACCTCAAAAAGCACTTTGACTTCCTTGCAGAGTTCAATGCAAAGGTAAAGATTTCTATAATAAAATGTAAAATTAAAAAGTTAGCATCCTTTATCTATCTGCAGTGAGTGTCTGTTCTCAGCTCCTGTTTGTCAATTTGTTCTGTTCCTGTAACAAAAAAAAGTATTTTAGTCCGGAAGTAAAGCTGATAACCAATCAGTGGGGAATTCTACACAATAGCTGTGTTTTTCTTTTTTACACAAACCTTCCTGTGCACATCTGCAGGTGGGTGATGAAGGGGTGTCTGGTATTGATTGGACCAACGAAAATGACCGATTGCTGGTGTGCCAGATGTGCATCAAGCTGGCTGATGTCAACGGGCCGCTGAAGTGCAAGGAGCTGCACCTGCAGTGGACAGAGGGGATTGTCAACGAGTTCTACGAACAAGTATGCTTATAAATCTCCCTCAAAATCTTACTTTCAAGTTATTAGCATTTAGACAGACTAGTGCGTTGTCCGGTTTGAGGCGTGGCCGTGCGGGGACGATTGCTTGGCTCCGAGTGCTGCTGCTTTTAAGGCTGTCAGCATTGCTTTCGTAGAACAATTACTTGGCCCCCTTAAGAAAAATCGTGTCTCTAGGACCACATCTTGCCGTGAGGACACACACACAGACTCACCAGCTGAAAACAATACTAGCGTTGTGGCTGGAAAAAACATCTTACAGTTTCTGTATCTGCTAAATCATGACCGCGGTTTGATCAGATTTGATTGACAGTGACCAACAACCCACAAACTGTCATCAGATTCTGGAAATGTATAAAAATGCTCATAAGGATAGAGATGTAATTGTCATGTTCCATTGCTCCCAAGAGGCAATTCATCTTTTTGCTCACATGCTCCACAGCGAGGTCAGGGTCAACTGCATAACAGCCCCTCTGCAGATGATAGTGATTTACTTTTTTGCTCTGGGGACCCCTCAGCAACTGGATGTTCCCTTTGAACAGAAACAGAATAGTCAGAAGACTTGCCTACTGGATTGGATTATGATGCTTTTGTAAGAGACTACTGCAGACGGGCGGCTGCACCACTTTAACATTCAAAGTATTAGCAATTTCTGGTTATGATAAACAATTCCCTCTCTCTCTCCCCCCGACGAATACTTGTACCAAATGTTTTATTTTGCAAACAACAATTTGATTATGCTGCCCAATAACAAAGCAGACAGGAAGGACTATTTTTGCAGAATTGTTTTAATGCATTTATTAGTTCTGCAGTGCGTAAAACTCCTGTTTTCTCTACTTTATTCTCTACTTTATTCTATTTGAAGACGGTTTGCAAAGTTTGAATTCAAATATTATAAATTGATAAGAAGTTATATTCATTTGATTGAAAAGACTGCAGGATTAACTTCAAGTCTATAGCTTTTTTCATCTTGGAGCTATAAAAATATAGGGCAGCAGAGAAAATGTTTGTGTTTGTACCGTTTTCCAGCACATTGACAGTTCATCATTTCTGTGCTTCTCACATATTTGCCATGTTTTAACCCCTCCAGGGTGACGAAGAAGCAAACCTGGGCCTTCCCATCAGCCCGTTCATGGACCGCTCCGCTCCGCAGCTCGCTAAACTACAGGAGTCGTTCATCACTCACATAGTGGGACCTCTGTGCTCATCCTATGACTCTGCTGCTCTTATGCCGGGACGCTGGGTTGACCCACCTGAGGGAGAGACGGAGCCAGAAGACACGAAGGAGGGACATGATACAGAAGAGGAGGATATGGCAGATGAGGACACATCAACAAGTTCCGATACCTCCCGTATGACAACCTCTTTAATAATCAATGTTCCAGAAAATATCTCACAGATCTGTCTCTGCCATTTTTTAAAATAGAAATGATTTACCTTTATTGAATGCCGATTGTACCACTTGAGCCACTTCATTCAACTGTGTATAAACTTGGAAATAATGCCAACAGAGATTCTAACTATGAAACTGGCAATGGTTGTTATATAGCTAACATACTGAATCACCCATTTGAATGAAATTAATAATTTTACATTTTGGGGAATACACTTATTCGCTTTCTTCCTGAGATTTGGATTCAAAGATTGATACGACTCATATCTTTCTGTGATAATATGATGCTAAAGCCAGGAGACGGTTAGCTTAGCTTAGTTTAGCATAAAGACAGGAAACAGTGGGAAACAGCAAACCTAAACCTGTTCAAGGGTTAAAAAGAAAAGCGCCGCTAAAACTCAACAATATAAATGAATCGATTATTTTTCTTTAATCTGTAAGAAACAAAAACTTCTTGTAGTCTTGTTGTCAATGTGAGGTTGCCAGATAACGATCAGAACATTTAGGTGTTTGCGTGTATCAGACTAACGAGATAGAATTGTTGATTAGAGGGTCTTAATGTGCTGTTGGCTAATTGTCCAAACTTTGGACAGTCAATCAAGCTGTTTCACCTCGTTTGCACTCTTAATGATAAGCTGTTAACAGACTCCTGGCTGTAGCTCCATATTTGTAGTGCAGACATCAGAGTGTAAAAAATCTGTTCATCTAACTCTTGGCAAGAAAGCAACGTCATGGCCATTTTTTCCAGGATTTTGTCTAACTGTTGATTTGTGTCTGACAGAGCAAAGAGAAACCAAAAAGGTGAGCAGGGGGAAAGTGTTTTGCCAGATAACACAGCATATTCTGGAAAACCATGAAATGTGGAAAAGAGTCATTGCTGCAGAGGCCAAGGAAGAGGCTGAGAGAGGGGACCCGAACTGCATCGGCAGCCCCACCGATCCAATCACAGCCATTCACGAGGAAGAGGAGGAGCAAGCAAGCAAAGAGGAGGAGTTGATTGACGGCCTTGATGAAAGGGAAGAGGTGCCGGTTATAGAGGAAGAAGAAATCCTTCCGCAATCAGAGACCTCAGGGGGAAAAGAGGAGGATCCAGAGTGATATTATGAACTTTGAACTCCTCTTATAACCAGGGATCTGAACGTTGTCTAAAAATGTTTGTTTCTTTCCTAACTAAACTCTTGATATGGTAGCCAGCACATCACGTCGACACAACACTGTAGAAGATTTTTTGGGTAATACGTGCCTAACAAAAACTGGGAGGACAGGGATGATGCATGCCCAGTTCATCTGATGAGAAGAGTCAGCAGACAGCAGAGTAGTAGAAGAAGAAGAAAAAGAAAAAAAGAGAATGATTGGGACTGTACTTGTTTTTGCTATCGTATTTGTTTTAGTCTGGATCTGCTGCCCTGCCCTTACCCAGGCTGCCCATCCTGCACTACAGGCCAACCATGCTGATTCACAGATTCACTCCACCAGTGAGTAATACACTGTCACCCTACCTCCCCCCCTTTTTGTTTCTCCTGTGTTATCAGCACACTGAGGATGTGTAACAAGTCCTTTCTCCTTTAAGACAATGGGATGAAAGCCAGGGAAAAAGCTGTGTCCACTGAGGCTCAGCCGTGTGGATTTCAGAAGGAGACGGAAAAAAGGGCCAGTTGTAGTCTATTGTGTATACAAACATACACCCACACAAGCTTCACAGACACATATACTGTACACATGCAGCGACTGTAGAAACACATTTCGTACTCATAATAGATAGGAAGTTTAACAAAGAACCCTGTTGCTCTAAAAGCTTTATTCTCGCTCAAGGAAAAACATACAAAACAAGTGTTTCTTGATGTAAAACAATGTTGGTCCGCATGTTTTCTCCCTGTCTTTTGTTACTCAAAGTCAGTCCAGCAGACCTACACGTTTCCAGGCCACATAACTCAGGAAGGCAGAAACCCGTAGAGAAAATGAAACAGAAGAGGACTCGCAGTTTCCTTCTCCTTTTGCTTGCCACTGCTTCAAGATTTTCTATCTCTGCTGTTTGCGGCGCTATTAATTCACTTATTTATTTACATGTCTACTGAGACATGCAGTTTCCTTTGCGGATCACAAAGGAACCACAAGAGAAACAAGATTATTGATCACATTATAGTGTATATTACAAGTAATTTGGTCTGCTCTCCTCCCATTGGTCCCTATGACACAGCAGATCATACTGTTAATCATGTTTAAAACTAACACAGCTAATAATATGGAATGTTTTTCTAAGAAAATAGAATTTGTGTCCACATTTCCCAACGTGTGCTTTCTTACTTTTACAGTTACGACAATAATTCTTCCTTCTTTGCAATATAATTTACAGTCTGGTATGTAGGTCAAATGTTTCAGAAAGTAAAGTAATCCCGTAAGACATAGTGGCCCAGGCCAGAGCTGACTCACACCAATAAGACATAAAAGAAAACGCTACCCTGTGGCGCCTACTGCCATCCAGGGGGGTGCTGTGTACTCTCAAGAAACTATCTGCAGGTCTACATCAGATCCAAATCATTCCTTTGTTATAATCTCAATTGATGTTGTCTGTAATCAGGGTTTTCTTTTCCTACACTGAGGAAATCAAAGACAGCAAATAAAAAAAGCCAGAATGAGAGATGCACAAGTTTTACTTGCAGATAAGGAGAGAAATGTGCTTTGTCATTGAAGATGACGTCTGCATTTTGCGTGGTTTCTTTTTAAAGAAGCCAAAGTGCAATAGCGTAAGAGAAAGCTCCATTGAAATCTGATCATAGGTCAGCAGACCTCTGGTTTTTTGTTTCCCCTTTCATTTCCTTACTCATGACGAAGCCTATGGGTTAACACGTTGTGTCCGTGCTCTCCTTTGATGTCCTCAGATTGAGATTGGTGGTGATGGAGGGAAATGTGAACAAGGAGAACAGCCACAGTAATGAGACTTAGTAATGAAAGCGGAAGGAAGAGAGGGAGAAGCCTTTTAGCTTGACTTGTAGCTGCTTATGAAGGGTCAGGGGAGTCTTAGATCTTTTTCACGGTTCAGTAAATTCCTCGAGATGTAACTCTTTGAAGATGAGCCAGTTCGGTCGGATTTAAAATCATGTGATGATATATACATCTACAAGTCTGCAAAACGTGTTACAGGGATATGCGATGCGATGTGATTTGATCTGACATTGGAAAAGCAACAGGTGAACTCTGGGGATTCAGATCCAGAGATTTAAGAATACTTTGTGTCTTCACTTACTGATCTGCAGCAGGTACTTTGTTTCAAAATTGCAGCGTGAATAAGGGCGCATTTTAATTCAATTGAAAGACTTTCTTGGATTTTGACAGCTTTCCTTTGGAGCAGCTTAGGGAGTGTGTGGTTATATCTGCAGTGACACTAGTTGTCGGAAGCTTTTAAGCAGCATTGATCTGTAAATCTAGTTTCAGCTCTGTAGCACGTAGGTTATTTGCAACATTGCAGTTGTAAATCCCCTTAACGATTAGCTGAGGTGCACGGGAGGCGACACAAAATGCCAGGAAGTATTGGTATTTCTTACGTCTCCGTAAACATTCAGAAACAAAATAGCAAACAGACGATTTGAAGCCATGTAAGTTGCTGGCGGCTGGTGAGTTGCTGGGTGAGGACTGATCACTGATCACTACCTGAGATGATGAAACGGAGAAAAAAAATGTAAACGGCAAACACAGCATAAGATAGAAATACAAACATCCGCCAAGGATACGATATACTTGCAATGCAACCAGTCCACTAGACATTATTCAAATACACTCGAAAAAAAACAAGACAAAGCAATCAATTTAACAGGCTTGTTGACAGACACTAAGCTTTTACTGGCTAAACTTGCCCTACTGTGACCCAATTTCTTAACTCAATTAGAGTTAAGCTAACGTTCATACTGTCTAAATCCTCAGCTGTATCCATTGCACTGTTATCAAAACGTCCATTGTGCAAAGATGGGCAAAACTGTGCAACATAATGCCATTGACTGCTTATTCACTGTACTTAGAAAAGGATGCAGCGGTTGAGCTTGTTTCTACTGCTGTAAACGAGAAAGCCTGTGCTAACCAAAGCCTGAGCTTATTGTTTGTGTAGTTGAGAGGAAAGGCAAGGCAAGTTAGCACCTTATAGGCGATATATAAAAAAAAAACATTTAAATAGTAATTAAATTGTGAAATAGAATTAAAGTGGCTAGATTCTTAAGCCCTGATTTATAAGAACAACGAGTTGGAAAACTGTTTTTCTGGTTTTCAAACAAGAGTTTGTTCCAGATATGTGATGCAGAAAAACGGAATGCTGCTTCTTCGTATTTAGTTTTGACTTTGGCGACAGTAAGCAGACCGGTCCCAGATGATCTGAGACGTCTGGACGGTTCACAAAGGAGCAGCAGATCAGAAATGTATTTTGACCCTAAACCATTCAGTGCTTTACAAACCAACAGTAGTATTTTAAAGTATATTATTTGACGGACAGGAACCCAGTGCAAAGATCTGATGGCTGTACCGGTCTCTTGTGGTCTTAGTGAGGACTCAGTGTTCTGAACCAGCTGCAGCTGTTTGATCAACTTTTAGAGAGAGAGTCTACCGAAGATAAACGAATGGAGATGTTTTTCTAAATCCTGCTGCGACACAGGCATTTTAACTGTTGATTGATTCTTAAGGTGATAGTTTGCTGATTTAGTATTTGTCATAATGTGGCTCTCAAAATGTAAGTCTGAATCCATGACTACGCCAAGATTCCTGGCTTTATATGTGGTCTAAAAGATCTTACAAACTGTAAGTGGATTTATTAAAGGAAAATTTAACCTCCAGTGTTGAAGTGAATTAGACGGGAACCTCAGACAAAAAGAAAGTCCACAATGTTGCTTGGCAAAGTGATATCTGACACCTGAATGACCTGCCAACACAAAGTGCAGCAGTGTATTTGTAGCTTATGCAGCAAGATGCAGTTGGATTTATCCAAGTCCCCACCTGGACAACATGTCTTCCAATAGCCGTGCATTGGCTCGTCACTATAAGTCTACCTGTAGCAGTAGAAATGATCTGGAAACACCAGCTGATACTCGACTGATCTACACGTCTGTGGGTCATGTGAGGCATCGACTGGGGTCTTTTACTTGAGCATTTTTTGAAGCTCTGTACAGCAACATATAGTTTTCATTCTTCAGTTATTCTAAAGCTAACCAATACTGTAAAAAGCTCTGCAAGCATCCTGCCTCCTGTAAACAGGCATATGAGCCCACATGAAGGGGCTTGTGCTCCTGCACTGTAAATACCCGATGCACCATACAGTATATCGATGCTTCACTCGCAGTCTAATGTGCATACTCTTGCTATGAATTTTGTTCTTATATCTTACATTTGTATCATCCCATGCTCCACCTCTATGTTTGGGAATTTGTAGACTTCCTTTCACTCCTTTCACTTTATTTGCTTGAACTCTATGCGATCAGAGGATTCAAAGCTCACTAGGGTTCCAGTTAGTCACAATGGAAGCCTCCCACCTCTGATCGGCCCTGCCTCACTTACTGTGTTCACTACAGTGCAGTAATCAAAGAGACGTAATCAAAGCTGTTGTAGAATTTGGGGGTTGCTATATTTTTCATTGATAATCCAAATCTGTGTGTAGCCATTTAGGCTTTTTTAAATGAGACACAAGGGAGTGGTCTACTGGTTGTTTCCTTCAATCTTCTTAGAACAGGTTTCAGCTGTTTTTGCAATGAAATGAAAGGACCATACCAGTGTTTTTGCCGGTGTTTGCCACAAATGTATACTTAACATATTTTGATTTTCTAAATGTTTTGTTCTCAGGCCAAGCCATTGTTTTTCATGTATTTCTCTACAGTGCAAAGTCCTTTAGCACAGTCCATAACGGTGAACATTTGTTTGAATTTGCTTGATTAGGCAGTTTAATTTCAAAAGTCTGCACCGCATTACTTCAGAACAACAATGCAACTTGCAAAAAGTAATGCAGACTTGATCTTCGTTGGAACCGTTGATCAAATAATCTAAATTTGAACAATGTTGACAAATTGAAACACAGCAGCATTGTTTGCAAAATGGTCACATGTGATGTCAAGTTTAAGGGTTTTAGTAAAAGGGCCTAAAACATGGTCTCAGTTTAAAGTAACTTATCGCCAGTCTGAAAAGCAGTGTTTCACTGCGACCACACACAGCATCAGCAGCATCAGTGGTATGGGATTGTCTTTGTTGCACCTGTAACCACACCCAGCAGTGATGCCACTGTGTACTGACACCCTGAGTACAGTATTACATCACTGCAGCAAGGTGAAAAGTTAAACCACTGGAGGTCAGCAACAACAAGATTTTCAGAGGGTGTTGCTCTTAAATTTCATTTGACTCCCCTCTTTTTGGTCCTTGGTAATATCAACGTCCTGCTGGCTCTCAAACTCCGTGTGTCCTTCATCTTTGTGTAAAAACTGGGCCAGAAAACAACAAACGTACAGGGTCTACAACAAAATCATATTAGTTTATAAAAGCCAATGTCAGTGGTTTATTTGAAATGACTATGAGAAGAAGGGGATTGCTGCACACTGGATTAACTTGTGCAAACCAAAGAAACTTTTTAAACTTTTGTGATTTGCACAAAATGAGCCCTCAAAGGAGCATTTGTTTTGCATCTTCTTATTTGTCAGTTTTAATCCAAAATATGGAGAGGACGTCTGGATATGCATATATATTTTTTAACAGTTCTCTTGTGAAGACAGGGCAGATTAAAGCAACATAATAACAATTTTAGCATTCATAACAGACCAGAGCTATCCTTGCTGTCTGTTATTTCACTGCCGTGTCAATAGGCAGCAGTAGCACTTCAGTGCAACTGACGCACTGGTCTGACTAAAGCCCCTGTAGTTTCTTTTGATGGTTTGAACCAAAAACATTCCTTTTTTTCTATTGTTTGTTGTTTCACTGGTTTAAAAACGGGGCTATGCTCCTGTGCCATACCATTTTCACATGTATGTATGTATGTCTACATTGTTTGAATGCTACATTCATCAGCTTTCCTTGTCTGTCACAAGGGAAACCAAAACAAACTTTTATTCATACCTTGAAAGCAAGAAAAGTAAGACTGGTATGGTTTTATTTTCAATGGCAGGCACTTCACAGATTCAATTCTTTTCTTCTCTCCAGTATCTTGCACTTAACACATGTAGCAATACCTACAGGATGGGGAAATTGTGTGATTCACCAGTATTTGTTTAAGTGGAATATGACATTTTATTTCTAGGTATTGTTTGACTTTGTATAAAAATATATACTGTACAGATTCTAAAGTATATTATAACAAAAAACTTTTAGAAAAATATTTATTTTTACTGTTTTGTAATTTAGACACAATACTGTAGCTCCTCTATTGCCAGACTTACTGGAAGTGCCTCTCGATAATGTATTACAAAGTAACTATACAATATATTGGGATTATTAGAACCTGTCACTAGCAGAGCAGTGTTGATGTTGTAATGTGAATATTGTTGAATAATAAGATTTATAAATGCTGCACACGTGTTTGTCTGGTTCTTTAGCCATTTCTCAAAGTTTCAGTTCGACTTTACAACATGTTTCAAACCAAATTAAAAAGTTTAAATTGTAATTAGACTCTGTAAAATATGAGTTTGACTTCATATAAGGTGCAATTGCTGAAACATATATTTTCAGCTGACATGTGACTCCATATACTGCTTCATTATGCCTCCGCCGCAGCGACAGGTGTGATCTTAGGCATTATGTTTCCGGGTTGTCTGTCCGTCCATCCCGTGAAAGCGATATTTCGGGAACACCTTGAGGGATTGTTTTCAAATTTGGCACAAACGTCCACTCATGGATGAACTGATTTGATTTTGATGGTCAAAGGCCACCTCACAAAACACGGCCATAACTCAAGAATTCATACATTGAATATGGAGCTTGTGACCATATTTCACATTTGATACTGAATGAGTTACAAGGTTCAACAGTCCTGTTGGTCTATAATCAATTTGACACGGTTTAGCCGAGCCTAACTAACATAAAGCACAGTTCTTTGCCTTTGGCCTATTCAATTGTGACGTATGTGCTGATGACTTTGTAATAAATAATGCTGTTAGACTTTAATGTATACATAATTAACCTCACAATATGTGTAATGGAAGTGCAGCTAAGTGAAATATAGTAACACTGCTCTATACCCACTATCGAGAGAGCAGTCGGTGTCAACGAGAACACCCACAGTATTGCGGAACAGCCACTGAGCCTTTGTGGCAAAAACAATGTTTTCCCAGGTTGAGTTTGGAGAGGAAAGGCAGACAGGGAGCCACAGAGGATCATACACTAACCATCTGATTTCAAGTACATCTAATTGGTAAGTAAGTCACTTTGCAGCATGGCGTAGACATTACAGCTCAACATGATCTATTCATTGTTGGTACAGGACCCTACTTGCTATTGTCATTCTGTCGAGCTTAATTAAGCCCCATAGTTCAGTTAGCGCTGATGAGTTATACGCATATCCACATTGAAAATTAAGCTGAGCTATTTTTTTTTTAAAGTGTAAAATTGTGTCTCGCGTCTTCATTACCCACAATGCAGTAGCAATAATATAGCCTTAAGCGGAGATGAGATGTGCGATATACTGTATGTTTCTTAAAATCATGATGAAATGATGAATCAATTTTATAATATGTATGTTCTGTAAAATACATTAGACCAAATAGTGTATAGAATAATTGATATTGAAGATTTTTAAAATATGTAACACTTAACTGGGTCTGTATACTTAAATGTGTTAAGAGATTTCCTGCCTGTCGAGTTGCGAGTATGGAACCTTGTTGTATGCTACTGGTATATTGCAAGTTAAAGCTGCCTAAAAGGAAGAGAGACTGACGGTCGTGGGATGTGAGGATGCCAGAAATGTTATGATGTTCACTTAACGTTTGCAGTGACTGTCTTCTGCTTCATGTTGTTTTTAATGCTTAGTATCATTTTGAGTTTTAATGTATGTGCAGGCGGAGCCCTGGGATTTGGAACTCTTTTTGTTCATTCCAACCTTACAAAAACTACATCATCAAATAAATCTTTAAGATTTTGTCTTTAGTATTTCCAGGGCAGAGGATTTCATAAATTGACTAATTTGTTCTGTCTAGTAGAGATTGAAAGTAATCCCTTTGGTAATGTTTTTTTTTTTCATTTAAGCTGCCTTCTCTTTGAAGCGGTCTTTGTCTGATCAATTTTGTCTCAGCTTTTGGTATTTTTTGGGTGTGTTTAAATATCGACATCGGACATCCTTTTCCAATCCACTGGGTAGACTAATTACGCATTTCCACTGCATGGTACAGCACGGATCCACTCAACTCGACTTGCTGTTTTTTGGTTTTCCATCATCGTCACTAGAATCGTCACTTTGCGCAACATGGGACATCCTGCACAGACCTGCCATTTCTAAATAACCATGCTACCAAGAGCAACCACAACGTTTTTATTTTCTCATCTAAGATTTTTTTTTAAATGATAGCCTGCAAAACTACGCCTTTCAATTGACAAAGTGAGACGTTTGGTTGCAGATGAAAGGATTCAGTGAGTCATGTTGAAGATTTGATCCCTCCCTCCCTTTCACCATCTTTCTGTATCCACACAATTCCTCCCCTTCGTTCATGCTTATCTCCCGGTACCCATGAAATGCCCTTCTTAGATCTAACCTTGTGACGTCTGTGGAGAATGAGCATGCATAGGAATCAAGCCTTGTGAGACAGGAGGAGGGATCACCACTCACCACCTATCACATCTGCACTTCGATCAACATGACTGGACCATTCACATTTCCCTTCTGAAAGCAGAATTGTTTTTGAAAATCCTAAACTCTTGTATATCTTTTATTACTCAGACTAAGCATGAATAAAAAAAATCTTGTCTAGCCAATGACATTTGTCATTTATTTTATAGGCACATTACTAAATACATACACATATATATATATATATATATATATATATATATATACATACCTTCCCAACCCTTCCCTGGGAGGAACAATAGCTCGGTTTTGTCCAGGTTGAGCTTGAGGTGATGTGTCGTCATCCACTTCGAGGTGTCAGCCAAGCACGCAGCTATATATCAAGCAGCCTCTGTTAATGAGCCGTCAACGAGCTGTCATTAGGCTGTCGTCTGTCTGTGCTCTCTTGGCTGCTTAGTCGATGTGATATATATCATCCCCTGCGTAGAGGATTGTGGGTCAGAATAGCCAGAAAAACATGCTGGCTTGCATACAGCAAATTGTGACCACATGTAGTAGGAATATTTTTTGGCATACTGCATTTGTCACACGCTTACATTGATCTGTCCTACAGCAGTAATCAGATCTGGAGGTTGTCAAGCAGTAACATCTCTGTCCACACAGCACATAGCTAAGCTGCACAATTTGATTTACATACACCAATATTCCAACATTTTGGGAACATGCATTTTGAGTTTTCATGTCCTCACTTCCCAAAAACCAATAAGATCGATGTGTCAGCCCTGCCATAGTCTGGAAACCTGTCGACCTGTCCAGGGTGTACACCCTACCTTGGCCCAATGTCAGCTGGGATCGGCTAAAATAACAATGCAATAAAGAAACAAACATGGGTAATTCCTTTTGAGTCTGAACTTTAAGGTAACTTGGACCACTTCTAGCAAATGCAATTAGTAAGATAATTGTCTGATCCAGAACTCAATGATAGGCCAATTATAAAAAAGTTGAAACGGTAAACAGAAAGCAGGACTTTTACAAATGCTGGCACGAGAGGAGAGGATATTTCTATTTGTTCAGGGCAACACAGAGACAAAATTAATACGTTTATAAACATGGACTAAGCAGTCATCTTAGAATGAATTAAATCAGGGAAATTGATCACAAAATGCAGCCTGGCCATGTGACCATGACACAGCTCAAGAGGGGAATACACAGGCAGTGATCTAATCTCATAAACAAAATCAAAAACACAGCTAAATGCTATTTATTACTTAAAATATTAGTTTCAGCATGATGCTTTCAAATCCACATGTCAGTACAGCAGCCTACTGACAAAGCGTTTACAGTGACTTGCAGTCACTGTACATGCTATATGATTCTAATAAAGCTTCGTTGAATTTTACAGAAATGAGAGAGAGAGAGAGGGGGGGAGAGAAAGGGGGAGGCTCATAGTCGGGAGACAGAAAGAAAGAGAGGAGAACGCGAGAGAACTGTTCCACTGAAGCCCATCTAGCTGCAGAATCAATTGGAGAAATAGAGGCAGCAGTAGGGGTCACCTCACCGGGGTGCGTTATCTCCAAGCTGCGTTTCAGTGATTCAGTTCGTGATGAACACCAACCAGACAAATGTTTCAGGAGATAGAAATCCCCATTTGATCTGGGTTAGTCTGCTACTGGTAGTTACCGTGAAGTCGGCTGGAAATGAACTCTGGAGATACATGTCGGTGTAAGAGCATTCACGAGAAGAGTCGACGCTTCTCCTGCGCTTTCCTCCCCATGAGAAGTTTGACCGGAGCTGGTTGAAGGGAGGCTTCCCGTGTTTCCGATTGGCTGGTAAATCTTTTTTAGCTCAAGCAACTGGAAGACTGTTTCACGGGACAGCGTGGTAAGTGGTGCGTCCTTCTCACCCTGATGCTAATCCTAATTAGAATGTCTAATGAAAAGTGGCATTTGTCTTGTGCGTCTGCGCTATTACGCCGTCACAATCTGACTTCATTGCACTTGTTTTTTTAGGTACGCTACCACTTTTTGACTTAATGTGTTTGAGTAATAAATATCGAATTTAAAGGCCAATGATTCCTCCAGAAAAAAAAAGTTCATCTGACTGGAAAGAGTAATGAAAACGTAGGCTTATTTTGATTATTTTATGAACGTTCATGTAGTGAACAGCATTGGTCTACAGTGAACAGGCTGTAAATGTGGAGCGGGAAATTCACCACAAGGCACCTGCTGTACGTACAAAGCATCCTGGTTTAGGGGCGCTGGTTCATCCTTGAGTGCAGGTTGCGAACTTTGTGTAAATTCCCTTGAGGTGTATGAGATACTGCGTTACCGAGAATGGACCGGACAGATAGACTGCTCATTTTAAGTGTACAATTGTTGCAAATACATGCCAGTTTTGAAAATGATATATGTGAAACATCATATACAGTATTGTAGTAAAACACTGTTTTTTACTGGTTAAATGTATTGCTGTTTCGTTCCACCCATACCCATCACTCCATACTGAAGGAAACATTGCCCGGCTAATGTGTTGAGTGAGTGCCTTCACATTTAGTCTGTAAACCCTGTGAAATATTTTCATTAAACAATCTCAAAAGCTTTTCTTGTGCAAATTAGTGATTTTCATGTTTAGTTTTCTCTGAACATGCATTTTAATTGATGGAATATTTTGCGCAACAACATGGATGTTGGAGTTGCCATTGTCTGCTACAGCACTCTATTTGTACAGTCCTGCTCTGCCCCCTATACTACTCAGTGAATCCAGTTGGCTATTCTGACATCATGAATCTATGTAACCACATGTTTATTGCCCTTTAGCAGAATACTAATGATACAGCACTCTATGTTTAAGAACTGCCTTGTCTTAATAATAACAAATGTGTTGCAGCAGCATGAAACATGTTGGAGCAAAGCATAACCAGTATTACCAGTATTACCAGTGAATGCAAGGTTGTGATTTGAGCATGTATTTGCATTCCTAGCCTTTGAGAACAATATATTGTAAAGATACACTAAGCTCTGGATGCTGGCTACAGAGCTTGAGTTAAAGCTCTGACGCTAGTAATTAGGCTTGTGACTTATTCATATACTATATCCTTTTAATATTTCATTATCTATACTGTGGATGGGATGCTAGTACAAGTCACCCTAACCTGGTGGTCTAGTGGATGAAATTACCCACTTTCATCCCTGCTGCAGTGACTAAGTTTGAGTCTGAATAAAGAAGTCCAGACATTACATAACAGTGACAGAAAAATGCTGTTTAATATAATACTGCACTGAGTGAGGATGAGAGAAAGAGGTTCAAATGAGAAGAATCATTGGTGGTACACAGGAAAAAGCAGTGCACTACTGCTTCATATTGGCCTACTTAAAGCTGCTGTTCTAATTCCTTGAAAGTAGGTCAAACCTGTTACTATGGGCTTCAAGACAGAAAAATAATTTAGGGAGAAATCAGAGCATGTTACATTTGGTACTCGATTCCGTATCACTGACAGAAATGGGGACGGTAATGTGGTTGTGTTCTTTGCTGCATGGCCTTTACTAACCTCGTGCCCTTGAGCAATTACATTCACAGTTCCACATCACTACTGGAAATAAACTGAGGGGGGAGGAGAGGGCAATAAGTGAAATAAGAAAGACGAACGTGAAGAGTTAGAAGAAAGTATTCATTGAAAGGGAGAGATAAAGGTCAGTAAGAAACAGGTGGAGGACGAGGTTAAGGGAGACAAAAGGTACGAAGTATAAAAGCACCACTGGAAGGCTTTTACAGTGAAGCAGCTGCTACCACATTCGCAAATAGGAAAACAGCTTTGCAACGGAGTATTGAACTCTATTGTCTTTGAGGCAAATACAGTAGCAAAAGAGTGGATCAGATCAGAAAACACTGAGGCTTCTTTCCAGACTTTACATGGGTTATCAGAATAGGAACCTAAATGTTGAACACAGTTCAAACAACAGCAACTCCTACTTTAGACAGGAGCTATAAAACCACTGAATGATTAGCATATGTGAGTGTTTTTAGTAATGCCTTTCTTTTTGTTCATTGGAGCCACTCTGTTGACCATGATGTCAATACAGCTCAGCTGAGGGTGTCACGATCATGCTTTGGCCCTGTTCACAAGCACTGCATGGATACTGCATAGGTTGGCTCAGGAATTTCCTGCTGCACATTCATTATGGAACATATTGGCACAACACCTAAAGTCGGTAATACCATGCTAGTTAAAGTGGTTCAAGTAAAGTACATTTACATCATCCAGCCATTGTTGCATTTTCGCCATTTACTGCCTACAATACAACCATGTGGCAAACAATGTCAATCTTATTTATATATTTGTTTACATTATACCTCTAATATTTATATGTAACATACACAAGTCCAACACGTGTTTCCACACATCACGCATACATGTTTGCCAGTTAAAAAAAGATGTTAAAAGGTAGTGGAGGTTGCAAAAAAGACGAGCCAAGCTTAGTTAAATGGCACCATGTTGGCTCTGCATCAGAACTGCGTTTGGTGAACCTGAGCACTCGTACTACTTTTTGCATTCCTATAGCCTTATTAACAGATGATGGGGAAAAAAACCCCAAACATGAATAGTAGCCAGTACATAATAAGTTACATCCATTTCCCTCCTACCAACTTACATAGGCAGATCACTGCCAATAGTGTGAACATGAGAGCATATGTGGAACAGCAGTGCTGTCGGTTTTGGTGA
Source organism: Pholis gunnellus (assembly GCF_910591455.1). Classification (NCBI taxonomy): domain Eukaryota; kingdom Metazoa; phylum Chordata; class Actinopteri; order Perciformes; family Pholidae; genus Pholis; species Pholis gunnellus. The sequence continues at coordinate 16,565,139 of NC_136535.1, forward strand.
GATTCTGACACATATTTTCACAAAACCTTTCCCCACTGATGGTGAGTAGTTCCTGTCTCAAAAGCAACGGATGTTCACCATATCAATTTTATAGTAAATCGAATATCCTCTTAAGTTGATTTTAGGTTTAATTGTATTACCACACTTCACAACCCGGGTTTTTGCTTCATAGCGTTTTGTCACATGCTGTCAGTTACCGGCTGATCAACACAACAAAGCATGCTGTTGTGATATGTAGGAATGCTATCTCAGAGTTCTGATACTGTGGCAAAAAAAAAAAAAAATGAAAACCTTTTATTCTAAAACAGTGCACACATCAACTGTGTCATTACAATGTTGAGTTGTGATTGAAGTCTTAAGATCTCTCGAACACATACAGGGACTATTGTTTGCGTCTCGGTCTCCCCTCTGCTGGCGGATGGCTGTTTGTGTGCAGAGGATGAGAAGTGGGTCACATGCTTGAATTATCCATTCGCAGGATTGCATGCATCAGTGCCAAGAAACTGCATTACGTGGGGGACTTCTGCAAAGGAGACACAGAGACGTTTCTGAATGATGGAGGTGGGAGCTGAGCAAGGACGCTCACAGGGGAACGGACGCAGTGACGCCACGGCCAGAGAACCGCACTCCTCTCCCCGCAGAAGCCTTAAGGTACACAGGTTAACGTGTCAAGGATGAAGGTGTTTCAGTTGACCCCTATTTCACTTGTGTGTGAGTGTGTGTGTGTGTGTTGCGAAGGGGTCACATGCTCTCTTAGCATGTACACTTGCATGCATCTCTGTGTGTAGAGACCTGTACTAAATAATTAACTAAATTACAGCTCAAACAGTCACTTCCACAAGGGTGATGTGTGTGTGTGTGTCAGTGAGGGATGCTGTAATTTTTAACCTGATAGTTCTTAACCTCTCTGTCTTAATAATGCACAGTCATAGGATGCCGGAGGAAATGGATCGTTATTCTTTTCGTACACTGTAGTCGTCTAATACAAGGCTTTGCACATCTGGCAGTATGCATCTGGCAAATATACCGGTCACTATGTCTGGGTTTTCAAAGGTCTTGCTGACATTACTAATGTAATATACAGAATGAGTGGCCTTCTGTGCTCTTAACATATACTGTATATGCTCACATTACATGCTAATGTTACTTGTGTGGCTTCTGTGCTATTGACCCATAATGCCGTTTCATTTCTCACTACCTGGAGTAGCTACGTTTTGTAAATAGTACGATGAGTGCCACCGAAACATTTAACTCTAAAACAGTCATTTTACCGGTTTCCAGCATATTGCTTTATTTCTAAATGATGAATATACCCATATACTGTATAAGTTACCATGACTTTGCAATGAGTTTTCCACCACACTGCTGCAGGAAACCCGTCTATTGGCACTTATCTTGTTGCCACTTTTATGTAAAGCCTTGCAAGGCCGTACAGTGCTGATGCATCCTTCCTTGCTTTCTGCTCACAAAACAAAACACTACAGATCCACTCTCCTTTTTTGTTCCTTGTCAAAGGCATAATCATATCTGAGTTCACTTTTGAGCATGGAATAGCAGTTGACAAAACAATCTCACTTCAAGGTGAGAGGAATGCCTGCTGTAGTTGCTATTCTTGATCTTCCAGTCGTATCACAGGATCAGATGGAGTTTGCTCAGCTGTTCTTAGTATTTCACGGATTTTTCATTCATATTGGCTCAAAAGACGGCAATTGACAAAACAAGGTTCATTTAGAATCTGTTCTGGAGCTGTTGATCATATCATCACGGAAAGTTTCAAATAATTGTTCTTTATCTATCTGTAAAGTGAAGCAGATGCAGAAAGTGGCGATAACGAGTCAACTGTAACTCTTATGCATTACAGTAGCTTACTGTCATGAACACTTATGAACATAGATGGCCGTCCTTCAATCAGAGGATCGGCGGTTCGGTCCCCGGCTCCGCTAGTCGCATGTCGATGTATCCTTGAGCAAGACACTTAACCCCAAAAATTGCTCCCGTAGCTGTGCCTACGGTGTAGAAATGTGATAGAATCTGAATTGTAAGTCGCTTTGGATAAAAGTGTTCGTAATAAGATTTTCCATGTCTGAATAATTAGCTGTTTTTGACAATGTGGATGCCAATTAAGATTTCAGAACAAGACCACTCCTTGAGCGAGACTTGATTAGACACAATAACAAACAGACCAGATTTTAGTGGACCTACATTAACGGTGCATCAAAGGATCACATTGCAACCTGTTTTGCTGCTGCCTGCTGCAGAGTACTCACTCAATACTGGACTAGTTTGAAAAGAAGTTGTCCACATTTGTGTCACTTGCATACAAAGTATGGGAAAATCGGGCTTGGTTGAAAAAAAAAAAAAGAGTTTTCAGAATAAAGGTTAACATTTTCCAAACTTTTAAAAAGGCTCTTTCAAATAACTCATGATATATCTATTGCATTTAGGGAAGCAAATATCCTGCCACAGCCCTTGTATTATGTATAACTGTAAATCAAAAGACCCTTGAATTAAGCAAACTTAAACTAATGGCTTTCTATTTCAGTAAGAAAATAAGCCACAACACCAGTAAACCTCATTGTTATAAATAGACCACCTAAGGCTTTTCTTCTTTCTCTTTTCTTTCTCCACCCTCAAACAACCTTCTCAAAAAAAAAAAAAAATGGATCAGACATATCAGACAATCTTGTTGCTTTCCCCTACATGAAAGTCATGTGAGACAATGGTGTTCAAGCAGCTTCTGATAATACAGACTGCGGTGGCAGGACAGACTTGTATTTCTTCTCAGAATTGTTTGATTCCCTGACCTGCTGGGTGGGACATGGCATCGACTCTAATCCTGTGCTCTGTGTTATTTTCTGCTTTGTTGTTAATTCCATCAATACGACTAGAACTTTGGTGCAACAATGTCCCGTTTTTTCCTCATTCTTTTCTCGCTTCAAACACCATCTCAACTCCCGAAACAGCTTTTTGGAGTCACTCCTGCAAATAACAGAAAACGGTGTGTGTGTGTGTGCGTGTGTGTGTGTGTGTGTGTGTGCAGCAGACTCATGATGTGAGTCTAAGCGTGATGTGTGACATCAATGAGCTAAGAAAGCTAATCGCAGGTCAGGAGGAGGCTTTGTTTAAATTTTCAAACACACTTACTGTGAATCTATTTTCAATGACCTTTGATCACAATGAGGCCACTGCTTATTTGGCACTTGCTAAAACCAATTAAAATAACAGAATGAAAATCTCACAATGCATACCATTGTTGCAAATCCCCAAATGAGCAAGATGTTTCTAAGAAAAGGTAATTCATTACTCATGATGTACTCAAATAAGGAAAGTAATTACTTTGGCGTCTTTCTGAGAATATGAGAATATATATCTGTCCATTAAATGTAAGGCATCAACGAGCACTCAGTTGGCTTAGCTTAGCACAAAGACTGGAAACAGGGTGACACAGCTAGCTTGGCTCTGTCCGAAGGTAACAAAATGCTATTTCTGTCTTTTTTTCACTCTAAACTGGAAAATATCAAATAAAAGCAAAAATATACAACAAATAATTTACAAAAAAAGTATAAATGTGAGGGGAATGTGTTTGAGGGACATTGAGGGGATCAGCCATCTGAATCAGCGTATCTGTTCCCATTTCCTTTAAGAGCAGTGTTGTCCCCGCCATGGCACATTGAAAGGTCGCGGTTGATGCGTCAACTGAAAAAAAAGATGTGTCATCTGAGAACAGTTCAAAAAAGTTCAAATGTAAAAGTATCTTTGATATTAAAATGAGTTTCTAACGGACTCCGATACCCACTCTGGTACAAACAATCTCATAGTGAGCCACTAAATAACTGAACAGGTGCCAGCAGAATTGAATATACCTGTGTCTGCCAAAATTGACATTTTAGTGCAGAGCTTGTGTCAATTTGAGCATATTGCGCAGACCCAAACAGCTTTAAATGTGAAATAGAACAACTAAAGATGTGACTAAGAATGGGTTTGGAGGAAAGCAACCACTGGATTTACTGACAATTCCTTGCAAGTGCACAAGTTCACCAACAAAATGAGTGAGAAGTAGACTGGAAATAGTGAATAAGAAAAGCCTTTTCCTTGTTTGGGAGGTAAACGTTAATTGTATGCATGCTTGCTTGCACGTTAATCCCCCCAGGAAATGCACATGTAATGAGCTACTTTCGTTAATGCCCCACAATCGGTACTGGTGCTTAGCATGATCTCAACAGAGGTCTGCTTGCATTGACTCCATCATATCATGTAAATGGGCACTTTGTATGAGGATAAGACAAGTTATTACAGTAAAACTCCTGATTATCACACAACTGTTGTCGCGCATGCTGAATAGACTTCTACCCAATGCTTCTCTTTCCCTCTCTAACGTTGTTAATGTGGTTTTGTCAGCGCTGTAAGCATAGTCAGCTGCCTCTAATTTAACTACCACTGAATGTTCAAAAGGTCAAACTGATTTTGTTCGGATATGTTAAAAGTGAATAGTACTTCCAAACCATTGTTCTGTCTGCGACTATGGTGTGTCTTTGCCTGATCGTTTGTGTAAATTGACTCTCATGTGCGCTGCTTTTCTGACATCAGTACTGGATACTCAGTAAGGGGACGAGATGCAGTACAAGAACCATGACAATGGCCACAAACCATTACTTATTCACACGCATTCAGGGAGACTGAACAAGATTAGACTACCCTCCTTTTTTCTCCTCTTGTCAAACTCTGTCATTTTGTTTTCAAGGCAAATTGGTAAAAAAGGAGATGGTACTTATATGAAGTGGAATGAGAGTCAATGAGGAGTAAGAGAAACAAGGAAGCATAAGTAAAAGAGAAAGAGTTGTGTGGCCATATGCACACAACAAGTAACAATATTATTGTTGTTTACAAAAGAGCCTTTAATACAATTTTTCAAGTCAATACTATGATTTAATCCCATGTATATTAAAGTAGCCAACAGTTGTATTAACGTCTGTATGTAGTCAACATCTGACTGTCAAATCAAATAAAGAAAGTTCAATTGAATAAAATCTAAACAATATTTATTGTCATATTTCAAATTGAACTGGATTAATTATAAATAACATATACTCTAATAATAAATAAATGCTGTCTTATTTCAAGTAAAATGTAGGCTGAACAACAATACATATCAGTAAGCTTTTGAAAATTGTGACTCTTAAAATAAAGTACTTAATTTTAGAAAAATGCCCTAAAGCTGTACATTGTGAGGTGTGAAGTGGTCAATCAAAAAAGCCACGATATCCACATTATTCTCATCTTCTAAAAAGAGAAATTTGTGTGCAGGGACTTTATCTGTGGCTATTGAACCCACTTGTTTCAGCTCTATTCCGCTCTGTTAACATCATTGTTGGGCAGTGAATTAATGTGTTAGGATCTTGATCATTCTGGGCTCTTAGATCGTTTCTTTTTTGTGCCTTCATTTCGGATTTGAGTGGGTACGTTTGCTCAAAAGATATGTGCTTTCTCTCGTTGTAACGCTTCACATTAGCGCTTCTAAACTCACTCCATGGTCTCTGAACATATGAGACATACTGGTTTTTTAACTGCCTGTAGGAAGAATGAAGCTATACAAGTCTGTCCATTCTTGGTTAAAGACTCTGGTCTCTCTGGTCTCGCTGTCCACATTTCTCTTCTTAGAGAACGCTATGTGAAATAACTTCTCTGACTCATGTACTTCTCCGACTGTTGGGTCTCTCTCCCGTGTGTGTGCGCAAATGTCACTGGAGTTGACGCTTGTAGGAATACTCATAAAGTATATGATTTACAATGCATGTAATTGGTCTGTGTGTTTCCCGGACCACTGAACGAGTGCCGTAAAGGCTGGAAAAACTGTGCCGGTAAAAATAAAAGCGCTCTGTTAGCTTACAGGTTGTTACCCTTGAAAAATACACTGATTACAACATTTGAATATTTGCGATTGGCATTCCCCAATTCCTTTTATGTTATGCAAGGTGGCTCATGTGTGTCTGTCCGTGTGTGTCTATTGTCGGAGCACTTAATATATATACATACATAATGTTAATAAATGTGCTCTTAAGACTTGATTCTGAATTTTTACACATTTATAATCTAAATTGTCTGTATGGACATTTTGCTTTGCTCTTTTTGTTATATATTTTGAAAATAAATACCCAAACAGAAAATGAGCATGATGATTTGAGCTCTATGTGCATTTGTTCTATGACACAGATGATTATGTATGCTTTGCACCAAACATTATCTCTACTTCTTAGGCAAGCAGGGGCAAACATGTGACTCTAGGTTAGATTAAACTAGTCTATTTATATTCTATTTCTGTGTTAAACTGTTTATTTTGTGTTCTCTTTAAGAACAGTTTTATTAATGATCTAGACACCAAATCGTAAACATCCCAAAACATACAAATGCAACATGCAGCCACAAAATGTACAGAGGATAAAGAAGCAAAGCTGGGGACAGTTAAGACTTTATTCCTTCATTTAAGGACTCCAATTTCTCCCAAAGTATTGATTATTTATAGTCTGTTTCTTTTGCATTGGAGGTGAATTGGAATGTGTAAGTTATTGCGACTGTTGTATCCAGTAACAAACAGAGTCAACACATTTTGTAAATGTATTCTTTTTGGTCTCATTTAATTCCCTCTCAGTCAAAAAAAGACAAAAGTAAAAATATAGGTTTTGGCACTACTTTGAAGTTAATAAGGAAACTGAATGTGTGTGGTTTTTTTGGACCTCTGTCATCAATGAATGCATGAGTTTATTGGATTGCCTTTGATCATAACTCTGTGAGAATTGTTGATCTGGTCCCAGTCACTGTTGGAGGTGGCTCACAGCTTTTCAGTCTCATTATAGCACAGTTTTCAAAACAATCAAGATGAAAAAAATATATATCCATGGGGATTCTTTCTCTGTCTCAGCTATTGGTTGCAAAGTTTGAGCTGCCTGAGAATTGTTGTCACGCATGGTTTCGAATTATTTTATTATGAGGAACTTCCATTAAGCCCCACTGCAAATCAGTCCATCCTACATGGATTACCTTCCCTTGTTTATCAATAAATTCATCCTTTTTTGTTTGTTCCCAGGGGACAAAACACAAGTGTGAACATCATTCAATCAAGTAGATTATTATTAGTGCATATTAATGTAAAGTCCCTTTCTTTGTTTCCCTTTCTCTCTTTTTTCCCCTCATCTCACTCTCCTCTACCAGATGTTTCTGATGGCTTTGTCATTTGCCTATTTTGCAAAGGCTCTGTCGGGGAGCTACATGAAGAGCACAATAACTCAGCTGGAGAGGCGCTTTGACATCCCCAGTTACCTAATAGGTGTCATTGATGGGAGCTTCGAGATAGGTGAGTATAGACCTGACAGTCACTGTTGTTATTTTGTTGTTCTGTTCGCAGCCTCTGTTTCATGGGCTCCCCTCCCTTCTCTCTTTCTGTCTTTGGGATGGAAATATGAATGGGTCACTCAGGTGTTTAAGCTGCAGATAAAGGATTCATCAGGCTTCCAAGAAGAGGACAGGGCAGCGTGTGTGTGTGTGGGTGTGCATAGTGAGTCATGGTGTCGAGCAGGGACAGAGCAGGCTCCAAGCTCTCTCTTTTACTGTGAACAGTCGGACTCCAGAATTTGTAAGGTTTTGTTATGCAATAACTTCTCTATACTATGGTAATATACATGGGAATTCAGCTGACATTTACCAGCTTTAAAAAAAAAGAAATGTTTTGTAAGTGCAGCTCAAACTGTTCTGTGCAAATATTTATATAGATCGCATTCACTCTTCTCTGTCCCACTCATTCCACACTAGTGACAAATTATCTGAGCGACATATAATCTTTTCAATACAAAATGAGGTAGATGCAAAAAAAAGACAACATAACAAAAAATGGATAAAAAGCAATTTTCCTTATCAGAGCATATTGACTGATACGATCAGCCAATTTTTACTCATCCCAGATACTCTATCTGTGTCCATGTATGTTTGCTCGGAAGTAACAAGAAATTCATTCTCATAAATGCGAAAGATATATGATTTTGAAACTGTTTCTCAGGGCGCTATGTCAATCCCAGTCCACCTGGAAATTCTCAAAATTATGAAGCAGCTGCTTTTAAAGGTGAACGCAACTGATTTTACACATCAAAGTCTGTTAACAGGTCTTGCAGAGTACTATGTCATATGTGGAAAGCTGTGTAACGCCTTTGGTGGCTCCAGAGGGGGCTGTCTGAAGTCTGCGTTGTGTTATTGTCCTCAAGTGACGTCACTGAAGTCAGTGTCAGTTGGAGCTGAAGAATACAAGAAAAATAAATCTGGGGGTATGAAGTTAGATAGAAGTCCTCTGCAGCGTGCTTCTCATCTCTGCTTGAGGCTAGCAGCTCAAGGCTACATCAGTCGCTACTAGCACAACACACACTGAAACACTCTGAAATCGACTGTGTTTAGTTGCATTGTGGGAAATGTAGGCGCCAGGTTTTAACAAGGTAGACGAATGTGTGGAATATGATTTTCATTTTTTCAGGTACCACTTATTATTTACTTGTGTTGAAATACCTGATTCTTTGTTAGTTTGACTTAAATTATTGGACCAAACCACAGGTTTACTTTGTGAATGTACAGCTAGTGAGTATATCACTGCTGTATACTTACCACAACTTCTGCACGTACTGTATGTAACCTGTGGTTCATCTTAACCCTGTGAAATTCTTGATAACATTCAGCAAAGTGTGTTACAAGATTGTCCCCTGACCAGTTTCTAGGTCAGTTTTGTAAGGCTCGTCCATTCAACTAAAGTGTCTTTTGTCGGTTATGAATAATACAAAGCTTGAAGAGCGAGATGAGACCCTGAAACATGATTCATACAAGATAAAAATCATAATCCACGGTCAGCCTTTCTATTTCTGTGATTTTGCGGTCAGGGAGGCGGTTTCGGCCCATGTTGACACGATAGTAGTGAAGAATAATCAACATTTTTCTTCACTAATGATGGTGGAGTGTGCAGACTGCTGTTACTCTGATGGAGGAGTGTATATGCTGGACAGAAAAGGTGCACTCAGAGTTAAATACCCCGGATCTCTCTCCTTCCGTATCTCTCAATCTTTTGTGAAAGCGGCTTCTCTCGCGTGGCCTAGGCAACAAGCTTTTTCTATAAGACTGTTACCCTGGTAACATAGAGGGGGAAGAAAAAGGGAGAAAGAGGAAAGTGCAACAAGAGAGGAGAGGAGAGGAGAGCAGAGCGGATAGAAGACAAAGAGAGAAATAAAGAATAAAAAAGAACAGTACAGAGTGCTAACGACTGATGATGAGGCACAGCTGATTGGTCCTAGCTGAAGTATACACACACATTCTTGTAAATGCTGCACAAATAATAAATAATGTACATACTATACTGTACATAAAAAAGTTGAGAAATGAAATACATATTTTTATCCCAAATTGAGTGACTATTTAACAAAATATGCAAAAGTATTTACAAAAAAGTTTTTGTTATATCAAAATCCAATCGTCTTTCTTTCTGTAAAACAATACGACGTGTGCTTGTATAAGCTAATAATAAATGAGTTGCTCAACAAAAATATTTTTCAATACACACACAAATAGTTATCATTATATATAAAAGTAAACAAAATCCACATATGAAATAAATAACATTCACAAGTTTATTTCTGATATATAATATTATATATGTATATTATATAATATACATTTTTAAAAAATCCACAAATTATTTGAAAAGGTCATCAGAAATATATTTGGATGTTGTTACATTTATATAAAAACTGTTGAACCTTAAATTACAAACTGCTTGTCATGTATGATTTTTTTGGAACTCCCCTGACTTCGCTCGATTCACAAATTATTTTTTTCACCAGGGAATGATGTGTAGCCAATCAGATATCTCCTCCATTCGTAGCTGTATGGTATACGCTAACGTCACGCACAGGGTTGGAACCATGAGAACGAGGTAGATTCAGGCAGGCGAGCCCGTCAAAGCGTTAATACTGTCACTGTTGATACCCAGCGTTAGGTAGCAGCACTGAAGCACTTGTGGCAAAGTCACAAATATCACCCGGCAAACCAAAAACCTAGCTAGCATTAGCAGACGCTAGCTATCGTTAGCCAGCTGTCATATTACTAATATATCAAACTAACACGAGCTGGCCAAGTCTTCCCTGACAAAATAATAAATTGTAACATCGTCACTGCAAGCCAAGGCATTGATTCCTTATGACAACTTTGAGTAAGTAGCTAGTTAGCTACAGGCCAACTTAATTTAGCTAATTAGTAACTTTAACACGTTGGGTGCAATCGTGGATGTAACCTTCATTACAGTCGCCGTATCCCTTTGTTTAGATTCTTTTGGGGATCTTTGTAGACCTATCTGCCTCCTTCCTCAACTCTCCTCACCGCTCCTTACCTGGGTGTGACGTAAGGGTATACCGTCGCTTTATGGCTGCAGACGTGTAACACTATATCGTTAGTTGCCAATCAGACATCTGATTGACTCCAGATAGTTCCCTGTTGAGGAAAATACATTTATAAATCGAGCGACGACAGGGGATTCTCAAAAAAAAAAAAGTTCACACATGACAAGCAGTTTGTAAATGCAGGTTCAGCAGTGTGTATCGAAATGTAACAACATCCAAATATGTTTATATTTAAATTTAAAAAATGCTATTATTTGTGGATTTCTATTACATTTACTTAAAACAAGAACTATTAGTGTCTACATCAGAAATATATCTGTGAGTCTTATTTTTTCATTAGTCGATTTGGTGTGTATTGAGAAATGTGTTTTTTTTCGGAAAGTTTATATATAAATCACAAAATGCATGTGTGAATCCTTATATAGCCACGTCAGTATAACTCAAATATAATGAAGCAATGATTGCGTTCCTTCTCAAAATGTGCTGAAACTTCTGCCCTTTCTTCGTCATGTGGAGATGTACAGTGGCACTAGTTAAATCCTGGTTTTCCTCACAGGTAACCTGTTGGTGATAGCTTTCGTCAGTTACTTTGGGGCCAAGCTCCATCGGCCAAAGATCATTGCAGTGGGTTGTGTACTGATGTCCATTGGCACCTTCATTATCGCTCTGCCTCACTTCATCATCGGACGGTGAGTTAAAAAGCCTGGTTGTTGTATGAATTCAACTAAAGACTAAATCTCAGGTATACTTGTTTATTTTAAATGCATTCAAAGAAACATTGAATTAATTTATATTCAATACAAGTAAAGCTTGAGTTTCCAACCCATCAATAACAGCTTCTCAGGAGCTACATAGCACCTTTGTTGATCTGTGGGAATTTTGATTTGTTGTTGATGTGATTTACAGTCTTGGAAAAATCTAATAAAATGATTCTTAACAAGCTGTGCCAAATATTATTGTACCAAATCAGATCCACAATAAAACTCTTTACACAATATGCTGTATCACTAACCAAATAGATAAAGTCTCATTGACGCCACATGAACATTTCCATAATATATTACTGCACCTTGTATAGCACTGTAACTGGGTCAGACATATTGCTGTTCCACTGAGTCTTGACTGTTTTCAGCAGGAACGTCCTTACTAACATTTTACTTATGAAATTGACTTCCAGTAAGATTCACAGATTGTTTCCTATAACGAAGTAATCGTGATTATTTTTTTTATTTCTTCTGTATTTTAACAGTTCCATTCGTGTTTTGTGTACAGCTATGAATTCGAAACGTCGGTGCGGTGGGTAGTGAACTCAACACAAAACCCCTCTCCTTGTCCAGTGGGCTCACCAGCAGACCTGACTCAAGATGGTAAACTGCCTCAAGTGCCAGCCACAGGTGAGCACTTTTACACATGCACACTAGTGTTTACAAGTAAACATGTCTGAGATTGCACTCATCTTGTCCTCCAGGTTGTGAGGGGGACTCCAACCTGTCTATGTGGATCTATGTGCTCCTGGGAAATGTCTTGCGGGGGATTGGAGAGACACCTGTTCAGCCACTCGGGATCTCGTATATAGATGATTTTGCTACTGAGGAGAATGCCGCGCTATATGTTGGTAAGGAAAATCTCACCCAGTGGTAGAGATATACTTAAAGTGTAAACACACTCTATCATGGATGATATTACATGGACATGATCCACAAACATAATCAGGGGTTCTGTAGAGAAGCACCTTGATGTTAGTTAAACACTACTTAAATGTACGTGCAACTTCTTTTATCCAGGACTTTACAACACTGTGGATATCTTTGATCTATTCAAATACAAACCAGAAAAATGATCAAGCTATATACAAAGCATATTTTCCATGCAGTCATCACCACAGCACACTGCGGAAACACCCAAGGCAAAATGCATGCCCAGACTAAAGGAGCCCAGAAGTGTGGTATTAGTGTCACTTTAGCTGATTTAATAATCTGAGACAAAGGTCACAATACTTGATCAAATACTCCAGCTACTTACTACTATTGCTACTACTCAAGTACTAAAAAGCTTTAAAAAGGCAGAATAATGTTTGGAATGCTTGGTAGTCCACAAAACTGTGAGCAAATGTGCTCTTTGGTAGCAAATCCAAGCAGTCAAAGGATGGTCATTACAGAGTAAAAGCCTGTTCAGAAAATATGCATGTTTTATGCTTACTGCAGCCCTCATGGGAAGCAGCCTTCTTCGGAGCACAATATCTCACAATAATGCCATGCTTGCTGAAAGCTCTGCCATATGTGGTGGTGCTTTGCTCAGATATTAGCAAGGCGGTAAAGCCCTTTAGTGTTCTACGATAGCAGATGAGATGTAAATCAATATGTATGTACAGTTTGTAGACAATTGTTTGTGTACTATCTACAGTGTCTCAGTTGTTAATACACATAGCTAGGATCCTGAACGGCTTGTGTGTTGTGTTTCTCTGTGGGTGTGTTTACCATATCCCAGGCTGTGTGCAGACCATTTCAGTGGTTGGACCTGTGTTTGGCTACCTGTTAGGCTCCCTATGTGCCAAGATCTACGTGGACATTGGATTTGTAAAAATGGGTGAGTTTAAACATAAATACATGTCCAAATATTTCAAGGCCAGACCATTATGTGAAATGTTGTCAATAATCCCTCATCCAAGACTCTTAAAGAGCTTGTTTTTTCTCACATCAACCCATTTTAGGAAGCTTCTTAACACTTGTTTTACAAAGTAATAATTTGGAATATTCTGACAGTATGTATCATAATTACCTATGAAAAACACTGTAATATTAGTGACCAGAATAAGTTGGGAAAACCTTTTGTATATTTGCGGTTTTTTTAATAAAATAATTTAGATATGATTTAAGTGTTAGTAGAATTCTCTCAAGGCCAAACATGTAAAGTAGGTCTTTTTCATGGAATACATTTGTCACAGGATGAAAAGCACAGGTATAAGTAATACAATGAATGATGGCTGAAGTTGGTTTCAGGGTTCTGGTATATTGCATGTCGTCTCACTGTCGTGTCTGTCTGGGACACTTGAATAGAACAGAGTCATCGGTAATGTTATTAGTAAAACCTGAACTTTTCAACCAATTACAGATCAAAATGTCTGCTCTGAACAAAGACCTTTTCATAAAACTGAGGCAAGATATTATCAGATATCATTACTGGTGGGTCACAGGCAGGATATGTATGGCTCACAGACCCAGAACAGGTGTACAGGATTAGCATCAATTAGCTAATGAACAAGGTACACGGTGGGGGATAAGAAGGACAAAGCCCAGTGATACGCTACAATCAAATAGAGTGCAGCAGGCGGAGAAGGAGAACCAAGACAGACACATCGAAAAGTAGCAAAAGAAATGAACTGTAGAGAGAAAAGACAGAAAAGAAGAGAGATAAACACAGGAAAGGGGGAATGTAACCAGCTACAGAAAAAGGGGGAAAAAAGGAGCATCAGAGGAAAAAAAGACAAAACAAGTTTTATGAGAAGACCAGTTAATAAACCAATTCAAATAAAAACATTCCCTGGTGATAAACGTTTATTACAAAAAAGATAACCAAGGCTATAAAGGATGACAACATTCCATGTTCTCTGTTATGCCTTATGGTCGAAACTGCCCTCATTGGTCCATCTTTGCATCCTTTCATTTGGGTATCTAGTCAAGTATAGAGAGTTCAGTAAGCTTTAGAAAGTATTAAAAAAAACTGCATATCATATTATTAAATGGTCCCACTAAACCATACAGGATCTGTGTTTATCCATGTGTGTGTCACTGAGCATTTATTTCATGTCGTCATCTGTACCCCCAACACAGAAACTATCACCATCACCCCAGCAGATTCTCGCTGGGTGGGGGCCTGGTGGCTGGGCTACCTCATAGCTGGGGTCATCACCCTGTTCTCTGCGATCCCATTCTGGTTTCTGCCCCGCTCCCTACCCCTACCCGTATCAGGGCCCCAGGGCCCAGAAAAATGCACGCCAGAGCAGACAAGTTTCATTAAAGACCCTCCTCTTCTGAAGCACAAGTATCCTTCAGATGAAAATACTACATTCATAGAGATGGCCAAAGGTAAGGATGGATATAGAGGTTTGTAGAAGATGTAACAATAAGTGTGAAATGTTCATATTTGTCATATTTATATCTATGTTTACTCGCTAGAAATCTTGTTCACTGCCTTTGTTGGCGCATTACCAGGTTTGTTGAAGCATTACCGTCACCGACTGTCAATCAGCGGAACAGTGTGAAACCAACAGAAGGATGTGAATTGTGACGACCGTGTGCTTGAGTGTGCTCAATACAAACAAAATGCAGATCCATACGTAAAAACATTGCTCCTAGTGCCCAAAAATGTCATGGGCTACCTTTAAATTTAAAGTCACCACATACTGTAGCGGGCATAGTGTTTTTATTGACGCTGACATTTTCAAATTCTGCATGTATTGTAATGTAACGCCACAAGGCAATACTCCTTCACTTCCTAATACTTCACGTAGACGGAAAGGCAACCTTCTTATCATAGCAATAATCAGAGATGTTTTACAGTCAGTAGTCACTTTTACATCGAGAAATTGCATATTTTTTTGGACAGGTGTGTTTCAACACTTTTTTTATATCCCTCTCCAGACTTTATTCCTACCCTGCGAACTCTGCTGGGACACCCTGTGTATTTGATCTACCTGTGTGTGACAATCATCCAGCTGAACTCTCTCATTGGCATGGTCACCTACAAGCCCAAGTACATCGAGCAGCACTTCAGGCAGTCTGCCTCAAAGGCCAACTTTCTCATGGGTACGGCACATGTGGTCCGTGTCACATACATTGTTGGAAAATCGGCACATAACAGACCCAGGAAAGGCTTTTCTGCTTGGTTCACATTGTATTGGAGAAAGAGCTCTTGGATTTGCCTAGTTATCTCAAATAAATGTTAGTGTGAAGTATGTACACAACATACTAAAAAAGCTTATATATTTAACATGTTTATAATTTCAAATTGATGCAGTTTTCAGTGTAAATACAGGTCAGTGTTCCCAGTTAATTTATGGTATTTTGCATTTGTTGAATGAAGCAAAAAAATAAAAATGATGAAGGGGGGGATATCATTAAAGAAAGGAGAACTGGGTCTGGGTTGTAATTCAGCCTTCTACAGCTGCAGAGCTTAGTGGATATGGAAAGTGCTTTGCATATAAAATGAAATATCTAATGAAGCTGATAACACAAGATGAAAGTCTCTACATGTGGTCTCATCAAAGGAGATGCCTGCACTGAATAGACTGGCTGCATATGAAAGAGAATACAATATTAGTGACCGGAGCAAATGACATGGGTGTAGATAAAAGAGCATGTCTTCAGATTGATGTTAAATGAAGGGAAATGTAAGAGAAGAGACTTATTTTACCCCTCTCGGTTTTAGCAAGTGTGAAAAGTCAGATGATATTGTCTGTCTTCGTCCTATCCAGATTAAGCTTTTGAAATAACATTTCATTTCATATAATATTGATCTTGTGTTTTGCGGTCACTGTTAATAGGTGTGATCAATATCCCAGCTGTGGCACTGGGGATGTTTTCTGGAGGGCTACTGATGAAGAGGCTTAAGCTGAACATCATGGGAGCAGCCAGGTTGGCCTTTGGCACATCTCTGATCGGTTACTTCCTGTCGCTGTTCTTCTTCGCAATGAGCTGCGAGAATGCCAAGGTAGCCGGTGTGACACTTTCATACAACAGGTGAGTCATAGAAAATCACATGGGGTGTCAGTACAATTATTGATCTAACAGACAGCTCACTACTTACTGTACATGATCTACTGTGATCATATACTGGTATGTAATGGCATATTCAATGATTTCCTCTCATGTGTACTTTTCTCTTGCTCTATTCCTTCCAGCATGGATACGATATCTTATGATAAACACTCAGTGTTTGCAGCCTGCAACTCGGACTGTTTTTGTTCAACGAGTGATTGGGACCCAGTCTGTGGAGAGAATGGCATCACATATGTTTCTCCCTGTCTTGCTGGCTGCACCACCTCTGCTGGCTCAGGGAAAAACACAGTAAGTTGACAAGGTACTCAAGCTATAAGAAATATTACAAATGGACAAATGTATTTCTGGTATTAGATACCGTAGTATTGTGCACGCTGCATAGCACAACTTTGACAGGTTCACAATATTGGTACATACCTAAAACTGAACGTTATGGGTGTTCAAATACACTGTTTGTTGATAAGATATTATTGTTACTGTATGATCCATGAGCCATCACGAATTATCACCTATGCAGTACTTGTGGCAGTTTTTTGTGCGTAAATGAGAAGGTTATACACATACCATATTCTTGTTTGTTTACAGCGGTCATATTTTCTTTTGAGTTATTTCATTTCCCCATAATCTTTTAGTAGATTATGTGAGTGCTATCAAAGGAGCCACGTTGTCTTTACTGTGCCTGGTTGACTTTTAAAAAAAATCTTTTGGATCATTAGCGATTATAGTAATTTTGTCGATCTGCAGCCTCATATATGAGTGTTTGTGAACATACAGTATGTGTATATGTGTGTGTCTATGTCCTGCTATACATGGGCACGTGTGAGCAACTATGCATGTCTCTGCAGGTCTTCTCTAACTGTAGCTGTGTCGGTGTGGCTGGTAATTTTACGGCCAGTACAGGTCAGTGCCCTCACAAGGATGACTGTGACAGGATGTTCCCGTACTTCCTGGCTCTCTCTGTCGTCACTTCCTTTATCATCTCCCTTGGGGGCACACCAGGCTACATGTTTCTCATCAGGTCAGATTCAAATTGTCATGAAAAAGGACTTTAAAGTTACTACATTACCATCACTCACACTGCTACAAAGGGTCATGTTAGCTTTCATGCCATCGTGTCCATTATTTCACTTTTTGTCTGTAAGGATTTTTCCCAGATTTACCCTTTGATATGTTAAACTATTTTAGATTTGATAGAGTGATGCAATTTTAATTTGGGCATACATGATGGACCCTTTGGAGCTGTGTTAGTCGGTGTTTGTTTCAGATGTTGCTAACAGGCATTCCACTTAGTATGGCCCAGATTTGTAGTTTTATGTTTATTAAGTTCGAGTTCTTCAGTGACATGTACAGTCAATAGCATCTCTGTTATTGTGTTACTTTGATAAGAAAAAACATCACATTAATTTCCTTTATTTGTGTGTAGACTCTACGTCTTCTGATCTGCTTATTAGCTTATTGTTTGTAAAATATGGTCTGTTTCATATGATTATCATATGATTTCATAAATCCTTCAAAGCCAATCTCTGATTTAATGCTCACACACACACGATCTACTAAAGCCATATCAGCTGATCCTGATCAAATGAAGTGGCCTCACTAGAATTGAATTATTTTTTGCTACAATACAATGATTCACTCCTTCCTCATGAAATACTTGAGGAAGTTTACATTGATGGAGTATATATATT
The DNA here is from genome assembly GCF_910591455.1 of Pholis gunnellus. NCBI lineage: Eukaryota > Metazoa > Chordata > Actinopteri > Perciformes > Pholidae > Pholis > Pholis gunnellus. Next base: position 16,583,022 of record NC_136535.1, read on the forward strand.
TTTTTCTTTTTTTTTTAAATGAAGGCCTGAGAAAGGAACTTGAATAAACCTTGAATCTGTTGTGTTTTGAGCTGTTTAAAGAGTATAACTGACATTTTCTAACCATTTAAAAAAAAAGAAGATATTTCCTGAAAAATGTCTGCAATTTCTCTTCATGAAGGTGCATCAAACCACAGCTAAAATCTTTGGCATTGGGATTCCATGCTATGGCAACACGTACCCTCGGTATGTCTTTTTCAAAACATATCCTTTATCAAGCATGTTCGAGTAGGTTCACTGTGGGCGACTGTGGGCGACTGTGGCTAAGTGGATAGCAGGGCTGTCCTTCAATCAGAGGACCGCCGGTCGCATGTCGATGTGTCCTTGAGCAAGACACTTAACCCCAGAATTGCTCCCGTAGCTGTGCCTACACTGTACAGATGTGATAGAATCTGACTTGTAAGACGCTTTGGATAAACGCAGCTGCTAAATAACTGTAATGTAACGTAACGGTTCAGGGTTAGGATGCAAACTCTGTAAATGCGTTATCTTGGGTTTAGTTCCATCTTTCTTCCAAACTTTCCCGTCACTTGAACTACCAGATCAAAAACGTCAGTGTTTCAGTCGTACTTGACCGCTTTGAACAGTATAATCTATTGTGTTTCAGTTCTTGGGGATGTGGTTATGAAAATATGATTTTGGTCTTACAGCAGGGATCCCAGCACCCATCTACTTTGGAGCAATCATTGACACCACATGCCTAAAATGGGGTCAGAAAAGGTGTGGAGGCATTGGAGCCTGTCGGATCTACAACACCACTGCATACAGGTAGTAAAAACAAGTTTTATGGATCTTTCATTTTATGTATTTGTAAAATAAAGTTAATATCACTGTTTCAGGCAGTCTACTTCAGGCTCAGGCTTTATATATTTTATGTTGCAGGTTTATAATATTTTATGTGCCACGTTTGACATTTCTGTTAATTTCTCACTGATATATTTGACTGCAATGCAAAGCATAAGTAATATACCATAAACACTTTGAAGTAACACATTCTGTGCTGCTGCACATTGTCTGCCATATGCCTTTTGGTTACAGTAGCTTTAACTTGTCTCCACTGTCCCCGTTTGCATTAAATCATGCTCGAGCATGATTTAATGCAAACAGAGACAGTCAATCAATCAAATCCGAACACAGAGACATGATTGGAACTTACACTTGATGTCATTGTCCTTGATGCCCCCTTATTAAAAAAGATCCATAAATCCACTCAGAAATCATAGGAGAAAAAAGGAAAGTTCTCCAGAACTTGCCTGAGAATGTAATCCGTTGATAGTTGTCTGTTCATCAATGGGTACATTGTTATTTACCGTTTCCTCAGTCTTTTCCCTCCCTCATTCCATTTCTCCTCCTGTATTGTCAGAAGAAACCTAATCTTTACCGAAACTTCTTAACTTCTCAGGATAGCATACCTGGGTCTGACTCTGAGCCTGCGGACCGTTTCGTTCATTGTTTGCATCCCGGGCTTCATTCTACTCGGTCGACAGCTGAGGAAGGAGGAACGAAATGCCATCCACGGTGATCTGGCCAACGGCGGAACAGAACTGGAGGCACTCAGGAAGGAAGAGTTTGTGACTTCTAATTCTGACCAAACACAACAAACACCAGACAACAGCACAGACAGGGAGACACGGCTGTGACAGATCCAGCAGAACTGACTCAACTCGTCTCCATCTCACACACACACACACACACCACAGGTGAAAAATACAACCAAACACATACATATACACACACACTCAAACACAATTTGCAGGGAATCACATGTTGTATCCGATCATCTCATATAAAGCATACATTCTATATTTGTACTACTGAACCTGTGAAGGCTTTGAGAATTTGACAGGAATTTGATATAACTGAAATATGTCTTGAATGTAAATGCTTTTATTGGTTTTTTTCAATATAACAATATTTTTCACATTTTAATGGTTGCACGAGAGATTAGATGGGAACTGGGACTTGTGTAGACTACTCCCAGCACTTATAAAGCTGCCTCTTTGGATTTTTCTTTCAAATTAACTTTTTCTTTTCTGAAATAACGAGAGGAAACGTGGCCTTATAAACCAGAGGTGCAGCACTAAACTCAAACAAAAAAAGTAGAATTAAGGTGATGAAAATTAGGCCTTCAACGAGACAGGAAGTAAGGATTTATTTTCCTCAGAAAAATAGAAAAGATACAAAAAAAAAGGTGTATGAATATGTATTTCAGTAACTTCTAAAAGGCTTGGCAGAGGTTGATATGACGTATGTGCCTCACTTACTCAACAGTTACCTCTAAATCATGCGTCTCACACTTTGAACAGATATATGAACGCTGTTTCATTTTGCTTTCACTCATCTCAGTCTGAATGAAAGTCACTCGCTCAGAGAAATGTTTAATTTCTGACTGAGTTGTGTGTATTACTTTAAGCCCAAAGTCAGCTGTGATTGTATTGCAGTTTGTGTTGTGCACATTCTGGATCTGAACTTGTTCCTTTGGTACTCATACTAAAAATGGAAATTGTATTTAAGTGAGATTTGCTTACCTGTTTTGTCTAGTGGAGGCTGCTCCATTTTTGTATACTTTCAACCAGCATCAGCGCCAATTAACTCACAAATAAATCTGGTATTAATAAGGAAAAACACAGCGTATTCAACTTTGTCATGACACTGTTAAAATTGGACTAAATTTGCTGAAGGCTGAGGAGAACGCTTGCTCTTTGTTGTGCCATATGTTGTGCCTTGGAAAAGGCAGAATTTGTACTGTTTCAACATTGATAACAGACATCACCACAGGAAATGTGCATTTATGTTATTGATGTATATACGCTCTGTCGATATGTTTCACTGGTCAGTCTATTTTGAGGGCGTGTTTTTTTGTTTTGTGTTTGTATTTCTGAGTGTGCGTGAACCTACAAACAGGAAGATCATGGTCTATTCTCAGGTTTTTACTCTTTATTATATTCTCAAACAGCTTCATTCCATAAACAGAACCCATTTCCTTGAAACATGTCATAACTTCTGAAGCAAAAATAATCGACTAGCTACTGTAAGCATTTCTTTTGTCTTTTGTTGATTAAATCGTCTTTTCAATTCAGGTTTAGTTTCAGGCACAGACTCGGTGTAAAGGAAGGAACTCATTATCTCAATAATGTAAGGCATTTAACTTGCATTAACAAAATCAGAGTGTAAATAATTTTCTTGGATTATTTTTGTAAAATTTCAAAGAATATCTTAAATGTAATACAAAAATAAAGCTTAATATCCAATGAAATGATGTGTTTTGTGTTATTTATCCCAAACAAGGCGTGGCAAAGAGAAATTCTTTATTCAACAAATTGTACCTAAAAGGCACTTCTCTACGATTTCTCTCTTCAACAGAATACAACTTGAAAAAAGGTATTTTTGCAATTCTATCACCTGCAAAGTTACTTTGGTAAACCCAATAACCTATTCATTTATCAATAAAAAATTTGAAGCATCCGATGATTATAATCTCATCTCTTTCACAGTGATAAGGCTCCGTGTGAGTAACGGAAATACAACAAAAACCCTACAGCCCCGCTTCACTACAAATACAGTACAACACGCAGTGCAGCAAATATACAACAATCTGGACCGTAAAAGTTTGAAGTTAAGACATTTAAACCTTAAGTAAGATCTAAGTGGTTGAAACCAATATTCTATCCCCACAGATATTCAGTTGTATCTATATCCATCCTCAACATTTACAAGTTCAAGTTAAGGGGGGAACAAAAAAATAAAAATAAAACATATGTACCAGCTAAACATCATCAGCTGGAATACAACGAAAACGTGTGAAGTGCAACTGTATATGCCAACTACATTTGCACAGCCGTGCGAGCGCTGGCTGAATTTACATGCTTGGTAAGCTCAAAGTGGGTGCAGCAGGTGTCCCTGCTACACACAGAAATATGTATCAAAATACATTCATAGCCGTCACTGCTCCATCTTTTGACAAGTCTTGCGCTCTACGTAGCTGGCTAAAGCCAACGACAAACCATGAAGCAACACCCGTCCTTGCTGCATATTTCTTTTAACGGATCAACTACTGACTGAACTCTATCCAGTCTGCAAAGTCACACTGCAGCAGGCAGAAACAAGAAAAGCATCCAATATTACTCCTTCAATTAAAAAAAAACAACAACTCACCTCCATGCTTTAAAACCATTACGGATATCAGTCAGGCCATTATCTCAGGGGAGCCAATCGTGGCTTTACGATATGCTGTGTGACACAAGGTGCTATATGACGGTGAAGCACGTGTTGCAGTGGCTCTCTCGTGATTGGGCTAATTGTCTGCGTAAACACGTCACCCTTTAAGTTTCTTACAAGAACTAGTCGTCTTTTTTGTTTCCACTATCTTCGAGATTCTGAAAAGACAAAAAAATAAAATGACAGTTAATATGTTATATAAATATAGAAACAAAATATATTCCATTTATCTGATGTAAATCTAACTTTTATGTGTTTCTTTAGTTGAGATCCTGGAAATAAATTGGATTTGTTCTCGTCACTATGATTAATGTTATTTGTTTGATATAATATAGCATTTGAGTTGATGATGGCTTCTAGGAAACGTAAATTATTGAGGTAGTGTCCTTATCCTGCTGTGTTTAGGACTAAGCATCACCTGGAGCTCCTGATGTTCTTTCAGCAGTCGTTCATACTCCCTGGCGTAGCCATCCATCTGCTTCTTCATTGCATCTGCCTCTGAGTGGGAGTTCTTCAGTGCTGGAAAGGAAACACACACACACACACACACACATCAGCACAGGGCATTCACATTGGCTTTAGAAGTGAATAGTTTTAAAGTTTACAGTTGTATATAAAAATAACACTAACCCAAACATTACTTGTACATGTATACTAACCATCTCCTGAGGTCCTCAGTTCTTCACGCAGTTTCTCCACCTCTTCTCTCAACAGCGTCATGCCGTCTGCGGTAGCCTTATCCCCCTTCCCGTCCATCAGAGTCTGAAATACATCAAATAGAAATGAACCTCGAGTACATGGAATACAGCACTTTGTCATCTCTGTGTAACTCTAATGTAAAATGTTCAGTGTGTGTGTGTGTGTGTGTTCTCATCTAGAGGTGGTTAATGAGGCGGATCAAACCCAGTGTGAGGGATTGGTAGACAAATCGGTTCCAAATGTGCAAAGAAACAAGTTCACAGGCCACGTTGGGAAAACACTCAAAACTAACACTAAAGTCTGACCACCCATTGGCCTCTTACTACATATATGTATATTTTGCAGTTATAAACAGTGACAGCTTTGAGTCTTCGCCCAATCAATGTGAGGTCTACCTGTTTCAGCAGCTCATTGTCCTCTTTGCATTTCTTGGCAGCCTGGGTAGCGTTCTCAGCCTGCGCCTGAAGAGCAGCCGTAGAGCCAGACACCGATGCCAGTTGGTTAATCAAGGTGACCAATCGCTTCATGACCCTGCAAATAGAATAAAACAACAGGGGGATTGAGACACGCCTCTGATATGTCCTCTGGGTGTCAGTGTAAGGGAGCAAAGACTCACAGCCAGAGGAAGACAGCGAAGCCGGAGATGTAGAGGTTCCTCTGGGCTCTGAACAGCTTCATGTGCAGGTGATCAAACATGTTCGGTTGCAGCTTGACGTCTGTGCCGAGTTCTTTAGCTGAATATTTCCTCACCTCACGCACTGCATCTAAAGAAAAAGATGTAAGAAATAACCAAAATGTTACTCATTTTCTGCTATGTACCTAGTTTATGTTACAGCATTCAATAGTATGCCAAGATGCCCCAATTTACCCCCCAGCTGACTGTTGTTTTGAGACTAGACAGTACACAGAATATCAAGTGGTCCAACTTGAAATTACTCCCCACAGCATCTACAAGGATGTAAGAAAAAACAACCTGGCACTCTTTATGTTTCACTTACCAAGGAAGAGGACAATGAGTATTACGATCATTGTGACAAACACTTTGTTCCAGAACCTTGTCACACAGTTCCAGATCCTCAGCTGGAAAACACTCTGCCATCTGCAACCACACACAGACACAACATCACAATAATGTATAGGCAAGGCAGCATGTTCGAGTGTGTCAAGGACTCACTCACGATGCAACTCACGTACAAACCTGACCCACGCCTATGACTGTTACGTACCTCCTGGCAGAGATGAAGGGTAAACAGAGCATAACGATGACGCCCATCTCCACATAGAGAAAGAGAGCCACAACAGTCCATTGCAGCGTCATCTCAAGCGAGGGCCTCTGGCGATAACCTGACAAAGATAGACACAACACCAGTTCAGCACTGGGTTCTGACCAGCCTCTCTGACAAAACAGCGCCAACAAACTATCAAGAACATAAAGCTCGGTCAATGACGTTGGTACAGCGGCGAGCTTTAGCTAGCGTGCATTGCTTCTATTCCAACAATGCAGCCTCAGTTGAAAAACATGCTAACTTAAGCTCCTTATTAGCTCCGTTCAAAGTGCACATACCTTAACGTAAACTCGCAAAAGCTGCAGTTAACTCTGTCAAACGCACGTTATCGCTTAACGTTACTTTACATCCGTGTCACCACAAGCAATAGGTGACGACAAAAAAAGTGTGTTTATATGCTCATTAGGGATTAATACTGATAGCATGTGCTTTAAATTATGATTTCACTCTTTTCATCCCTTATCCATGTTCAAAATCATATATCCAATGCTCCATTAACACGAGCTAACAGCGCCTTAACTAAAAGCTAACTTAACGTCAAACTCCTGCGTGATTCAGAAATAGCTAACAGTTAGGTTGACGCTAACTAGCTAGCGTTACACATTTTAAAATGGCAATACGATAATGTCCGTGTTCAGGCATAAAGAGTCACAACTTACCAACAAATCACCAAAAATACGAACTTAAACAGAGCACGTTAAGAGAGAGTTAACTTTTGAAATCGATCACCAAAAAAGTTTTGTATGTCCGCGTCCCACTTCCTGTTCCTGTCGTTGGTTCCAGTCAGCTCATGGGAAGGACCTAGCTTCCGGTCCTATTTATTTTTCAAAATAAAACAAGTTTCAAGATGATCTTCTTTATTATAAAATAATGTTTCATGGGCTTATTGTCACACAAAAAATAATTTGACTGCGAAATACGTGGCTCGGTAATACCTTCAATGGATTAATTGTAATCACTTTGAAGGCAAAATTGCACTACTTCCGGTATATACCTTTTAAATACTCTGAATAATTAAAACCTAATAAACATTTAAATTGTGTTGTTTCTTTAAAAACAGTATTTATATAGATTATGCTGCTAAAATATCAACACAAAAGTAATCATCATCAATAAAGATCACAATTACATGAAAAATAATCATTGTACCAGTATCACCTTGTTCATTTTAGTCATTATTTAAATTATTTTTTTCTATCACTAGTTGTAATATCCTTTATATTTGATGATGACATAGAATATTGCACTGTATGAAATGTTCTTGTTGATAAAACTGATCCAAGTGGTAAATATTCAGTGAGAAGCAAAACAACTCAAGTTTCAGTATGTAGCTTACATGTACTCCTTACTGTGTAACACAATAATTAATAATCACTTTATATAATTAGATAAAAGATAATGAAAATACAGAAATAAAGAAGACGGACCGTGACAGTGACACACCTCTGTAGCTTTGCAGTTTTATTTGGCATAAAAATAAAACAAAGTTAAAAAAATGTTCAAATCTTAAAAATATCACATTTCAATATGCTTATGCTCCCAGATCACGCACTGGCCCGTATGTGTTCTCAAGGTAATCTATTACAGCTGAGGTACTGGATAGAGAATTAAAGACTTTTCTCTCAGGCTGGGAGCTAACCCTCTCCAGCATGTAGATAAGATGGTGGTGGAAGCAGGTGAATTGAGTGCCTTGCTCAATAGAGATGTCCACCCAGTCCCATATACACTCCAAAGGAGTGTTCTCATAGCCGGAGAACATGGCAGGGTTTGCAAGCAACCCCCGCGCAGCCATCACACCTAATGAGCAAATCCAAACAAAAAATAAATTAAAAAGGAATATTGTAGTTTTTTAATCCGTCATAAATTGGTTGAAAGCAAACCTACCATCGACACCAGTATGCTGGTGAGTGGACTCCACATCGCGGAGGTACTTTATGTCCCCATTGGCGATTACCGGGATGGATAGGCTGTCTTTGATTGTCTTGATGGCGTCATAGTGGACTGGCTGGTGGCGTTCTTCTGCTGTGCGGCCGTGGACCGTTATCCATGACACACCTGCTGATTCAGCCTTCTGGCACAGATCCACTGTCCGCCTCAGGTCATTGTGAATTCTGTGGGTGAAGTGAATTTCTCTTAATTGTTGTTATTGTTACGTGATGTTAACACAGCAGGGCACAGTTACACATAAACAATTGAGTTACATGTATTCCGACATGCAAAATGTACAATATATAATGTACCTTTTATAATGTACTTTTTTTTCAACTTGGATTTAATTTTTTATTATCTTGACCAAGAATATTGAGCTGGATATTTTAAGGTTGAAAATAAACTAGTCAGTGCTCTCTGGTGGACAAACTTTGTCATGTATAATCAAATGTAATGTCAAACTGGTTCATTGTTTTTTTTTACCTAATTTTGATGGACGCTGTATAGTTTGGATTGTCCACTTGATTTCTGACATGTCTGACCATGTCTTTCACAAGTTCAGGCTTGTTGATGAGGCATGCACCAAACCCGGCTGACATAGCCCATCTGAAAGCACAACAACAACAACAATAAATCAATAATCAAACAACCTAAAGAAAGATCTGCAAGCATGTTCAGTGGGCACAGGGTCTAGTAGATCTCTGTACAGGAATACAATACGGTGACATTTCATTAGTATTCAAAATACTAGTGATGAAGAAACATTCCGTTTTTATTGTTTTATTAGAAATTAATAATTCAAACAAACTGTTAGCTTTTGATCCCAAATCAAAATGCGGAAGTCAAGGCCTACTGTAACTGTACCTCTGTGGACAGCCACAGTTGAGGTCAACCCCATCTGAGAAAGGTGCGACCACACAGGCTGCATCAGCCAGAGTCTGGGCATCAGGGGCCGCAAACTGCACGATCAAGGGCCGGTCACCTGAGGAGGAAAAAGAAATTAACAACACATGCATCATGTGGAGGATAAGACATGTTTGTGTGAGGATGCTGTGCATTACAAGAGGTGGTTCACTGTAGTGTGTAGCTCTATTACAGCTCATGTTGTTACTCACTCTCATTGGTTGTGAATTCACTGTCCCTGGCTTTCACAGATCGCATGAAGTCAGAGGCAACTATCATTGGTGTGAAGCAGATATCACAGTCGTATTTCCTCACCAAGGACCTGAATGCAAGCCTACAGGGGAAAAAAAAGACTTGATTGAGCATAGTTTGCAGAAGATAAAGGATAACTGTACCTGCAGAATGTTTTGCTCCTTAGATTTTCACGTGGTTGGTACAGGAATAAAAACGAATAAATGCATTTACAGAAAGAACACAGACTCCACTTACTTTGAATATCGAACCATTGGCGCACATATTTTCAGGACCTTTCCCTTTTCAAACATATCCATGACACTGGTGTTTCCGTTGGAGGTCTTCATTCTTCAGCCCGGCTAACGTTAGCATAACAAGCTAACAAGCGACAGTAGTGTTTAAGGATGGATTCTGTCGTCTGACTTCTATTTCCTCGTTTCAAAGACGAGAGACAACCGGATATGCGCCATGAAACCCCCCACAGTCACATAAAGATGCGCACACACACACACATATATATATATATATTACGTTAGCTAGGTTTACTTTGTAACAATAATAAACAACGACGCTTTAGTCCACCATGCTGGTAACAAATGTGGGCGTGTTTACGACCTCTGAACCCAGAACACGTCATATAAGTGTTTGTGCTTGTATTTATTTTTTAAATTCTTAAATACCGATACACCAATGTAAACAGTTTAGGATGTACAATGTTGTCATTTTGTGTTTTAACATATATTGAATTAATTGAATTGTTCGATGTCACATACGTCATACGCATAAATGCAATGCTGCTTTCAGGTTCTGTGGGAACAATGTAGATCTTCAGCTGTCAAATCAAAGCAGATATCTCATTTAGTTTGTCTAATTAGAATAACTTGCTGAAAACGGGCCCATTGGACATACGAACGATTCCAATGTCCTCAAAAATAGCTTTTATTTTCAGACATTTTCAGATAACTAGCTATGAAGGCAACATACAAATAGACAAGCTGGAAAAACAGAATAAATCCCAATGTTCAGTACAAAGTTCTTTAACTTAAATATTAAAAACCGCCAATTCAAACTAATAAAATCAATTATTAGTGCAACAGTGGGTCTGTTGTGTTGTGAAAACAGACAAAAAAGAAAAATACACGTAAAAGATGACGCAAGAGGTTACCCAATACTTACTGTTCCTGCTCTCATCAGTCAGGATGGTGCAGGGATCTTCAGAGGAAACTCCCAAAAGGCTCATGGAACCTTGAATTTATGGAATAAGCATTAATCCTGCAGAATTTTTTTATTTATGTGACTGAAGACAATTAGTAAAGAACAAAATCAGCAGTCACAAGATAGAGCGTTACCATGTTTTATGTCATGTTTAACTTTGTATGTCGTTTGTGAAATAGGTAAAAAGCCAAAAGATGCTGCTGGCTGATATCAGAAGGGGCTTCCTTCTATATTCTCCTAGTAATTTACAGTGACTACTAGATACATTTCCCCAGATGACACATTTCCTAAAGACCGAGGCTGCATTTTTAATTGTGTTTTCTCTGTCCCAAAGACTGATTTATAGTGTAATTTTGATACTTGCTCAATTGCACGTTATTTTAATTCTCTTTTCTGTGTCTCCCTTGTGTAGCGCCAAGTCAACAGAAAATCTTTATAAATTTAAAATATATATTTATGATTTTGAAAATATGATTTGAAGCACAGAATCAACCTCGACCTGGAATTAAAGCAAGTTCCCTGTTGTACTTTCCCTCTCTGGCCACAAGAGGGCGATAAAGCAGCACCACGTCTAAATGGTACAATTCACCCTGAACAGATTAAGAGAACATCCATCTAGATTCTAAGACATCGAGGATTTGCCGACGTTTCAATTTATTAGCAAGGCATTTAATTTGTTGCATTCAATGCATCAGAAACCTCCACATGTTTCTCCTCTGAAGTAGAATGTGAATGAATTACTTGATAACCCCCAAAAAACATGTGAACAGTTTATTTCTTTACACGACACGGCATTCCCGTGGTCAAATTGCGTGACCATGTTTGTTATTTTGCAGGGCAAAATAACAAATAATTACCACTTTCTGCGGTCACATTTTGAAATGAACACAGAATACCTCTTAAAATATGAAATTGTTGAACTGATGAACATTTTATTGCAAACTTGCACTGAATAAGAGCCTATTATCAAAAAGGGCATCACAAAAAATAGCCCTTGCATGACTGGGGAGACCCATTAAGCAGCGGATAAAACCCTAGAACTCCAACAGAATAAATACAATTTCAATCCAAGCCAAGCCAAAGAAAGTGATGGCAGTGGAATGCAGCTTGTTATTTTCACTACGAAGCCAGTGAGTGATATCAAAAACAATATCCACTTTTCAGTAAACTCCACACTCGTGATGCATCTATGCTACCCATTTAATTAGTTTGTTTACGCTTACACATCCCAACAAAGACAAGCGTACTTAATTTACCAACATTTTCATAATACATTAAGAATCGCAGCCATAGACAGTGGTCAGAGCGAGAGAAGGCTTGGGAAGTGCTTAACTTGTGTCTGTCGTGCAGAAACACACAATACCCTGTGAACAAACAAAACACGTGTTTAGTATTTTCACCACATCCTTTGTACAGTGTGGAATAAAGTAGTGATTTCGTAGCATGCAGTCAAACTCAAGCACATTTACACATTTCATTTCCCCCGTCCTCTGCCTTACATACGAGTAGCTGTGAACCATATACTAAGATAGCAGTGTTTAAAGAAAGCTTCTCTACGATCGCCAACAAATCGCTTGGACTGAGACAGGCCTCATCGTTTGAATTTAAAACCAATCACTCTGCAACTTGAAGCATTTCATGAAAAATCCACTCCAACTGATAGATCATCCATTGTCAGGAATATAACCACGAAGAGATGGCACTGAATGGATATTTGATCCACTTCGTTCATGTCTTGTCATTTCTGATATCCATAACATCACAAGCGCTTCCTGTCCACAGCTTGGAATGGTACTTAAAAAAACAACAACAACAACAACAACAACAGGCTACACAACTGTACAAAGACAACACAGCAGGTCAAAGACAGCCAGCCTTGGGGGGGGAGGGGGGCTACAGTATAGGGGCTGTGTGTCTCCAGCCACCTGTCCCCTCCCTCACTGAGGTAGCTCTCTGCGACCGGCCGCCTCCAGCTCCACGCTGGAGATGAAACGTTTGGATAGCCGGTGGCAGTCGTAGCTCAGCTCTGTGGTGTAGAGGGCACTGGTTTTCTTGGGGTAGACAATGGTGGTGCTCTTGAAGCACTGTGGCCGATGGCGAGGCTGGAAATCCAGCTGTGTCTTGTAGCGGCGCCAGGTACTGTGGGGCACGGCAATAATGGTCTGCCTGCAGTGTTCAAGGCCCTGGCCCGTGGGCTGCAGGGCCACGCCCTGGATGAAGTGGCGGTCCGAGTCGTAGTGCACGGATGAGGTAAACCTGTGGAAGAGGGAAAGTGGAACGGTTTGAAAAAAAAAAAGAGAGGTAAACTAGTCTGCAGCCTCCTGCGCCAACTATCCATTACACTACAAAGCAATGTTTGTCCCAGTCCCACGTTTCTCTTGTCTCCTTATGTACACACTTTGCATTGGTTGGCCATCTTGGTGCATATTCAAATACAAATGCTACAGCCTGCATGTCCCCATGGCGTGTCCCTTTTGAGCACATCCTCCAGCGGGTCTAATGCTGCACAGAACAGGGCACAGCAAAAACCCACCTTATTTCCTTCGACGGTAACGGATCCAGTGCTATGCCTTCTCCATAGGACAGTGGGTGTAGCTGCTGGAACGAGCCAGAGGGTAAAACTGGAACCTGCAATGATAAAATCAGTCCCACAGTCAACACACAGGGAGACAATACTGCAACTCATGGGTCCAGCTCAGTGCTGGAGTGTATCTCTTCTTCTTCTTCTTCTTCTTCTCACAGGATGTCACAAGTGTTATTGTCAAGAACGTCCACAAACATTTGGTTTAAAACTACACAGTTAGCAACACAGTGGTGTTCAGAGGAAACAGCTATTCCAATGCAAGAAAACCTGCAATTTGTAGGAAAAACTAACACATAACATTTATCCTTTGGCTTGCAATATTAAGTTCCTAGAACATGCAACGTTAGTACAGCAATATACTATATATAAATGTGTGCATTTAGTGGTCGGTGGCCTGACTTTTAAAGGGAGCACATAAGATCACAGCGTTAGTCAGGTAGTAGTGTTACCAACCAAAGAGCCCCTTCCCTCGTCTTCAGACACCGGGCTCACGCCCCCGCGTTTGTCCGCGCACACCGGCAGCAGCCAGGCGCTGGGGCTCGGGCTCGGGGGCAACCCCGAGTCCGGGCTGTCAAGTCCTCTATCAGCCCTGCAGCTCATATCCAGTGGATCTCCTTCACATGCATTTGGCAAGTTCAACCTGCCAACCATTTCTAGTTTAAAAAAAAAAAAAAAAAAAGTTGCAAAAGTCCAGCGGATGAAACGCAGATTACGACAGAGAAATACTTCCAGATTGTAACTTCCTTACGAGTTGTTTTCGTCCTCGGGCTTTGTTGCAATCAACGTCCAAACGGGGGTGTTACTGCAAACCTCTTCCCGGGACAGGATGCACTGCCGTCCGGTGGAAATGTGATCAACTCGGCGGTAATTCAGTCCCCCACGCACCCCCCCAACTCACGCCAGACTTTACACAATACGACAATTAAAAGCGTTCCTTTGACATTAAACAATACCAAAGCACAACCCAACTCCGCAGTAAATGTGTTTGAAGAGATGGAAAAGTTCGTCCGCTGTTGAGCTGCGCAGAGAGGACGCGAGGGGGATCCTGCAGCCACCCGCGCGGCTCGGCTTCGAACTGATCTCCCTCAAAGGGGCCTTCAGATCCACGAACACACCAAAGGAAACGCCTCGTGAAGCATTTACACGCTCCCGATTGGATGGAGGATAAGTGGCAACCAGAGCCGGAGCTGCTCATGGGAACTTTTCCAGCCCCCTCATTCAAAAGTGGAATCCTGGTAAAATAATCTGGTTAACATTTGTCCTGGTATTGCGCATATTCGTGCAAATTGACACAGAGTACACACCCATTTGATGAAGCACGAGGAGGGTAATGGCGGTAATATTTTAATAGTGTTCAACAATTGCGTGTGTAGCATACAATTCAGACGATACAAAGAAGCAACGTCTTGTACCTGAAGGCGTGGATGTGTACACCATGGGGCAGGCAACCTTTTTGGTAAGATGTGCCATTTTTTCTTTTTGTGTGAAATATCAACATCAAAGTTACCTTTAAGTTTAATTATGGCACATCACAATTTAAATATCCAACGGATCTGTAATTTAGTAATAATTAAAAAAAAAACACACATTTTTTACCCAAAATCAGGTCATTGTAATTTTATTCGATAGTATACAAGAAGGCTGATGAAAACAACCATATCTGAGTTGAAATCATTAATACTACCAATCTTGTTAATCAGTAATACAATTCAGCAAAGAAGACAACACGTACTAGCCAATCAGAGGCAGAGTACGGTGGCTCTTCCTGCAAGGAAAAAAAAAAATCAAACATTTCCAAAAAACTCTCTTGCACACTTAGTGTGTCATTGTTTACGCTACCGTTGCCTACACCTTGGTGTACACCAATGCAGTTACATTGACTTGAGTTACTACAACTGAGAGGCACTGGCATTAAAATCAGTGATCAGGGCATTGACTTCAAATAAATAGCTGATTTTCGCTTTCTTCCAGACTGTGATGTAGTTGACGTTGAAGAGGATTCGCGAGGGAGCAATTTGTTGCCCTATGGATATGCTGGATACACTAGAGCTAAACCTTGTTTACATGTCACTGCAAAGGAGACGGAGGACTAAATGATCAAAGAATATTTTTGGACTGTTAAAACAAATTAGACTGACTGATGTACACATGCTCAGTATACTAACATACTTATGTACACATACTTAATATACTGCCCAAGTGAAAAGACTTCAGCTACCTGGTTCTCATTTTCAAGTCGACCTAGATGGATTTTAAATATTAAGAGAAATCAGTCACATCGGACTGATGATGCAGGAAATCAGAAGATTCTATTTGTCCCAGACGTGGGGACTCTAAACCCGGAGTCAGTGACTCATTTTAGGCCACCGTACACACAAACAACCCCAACACCTATGTCCACCTCAATGGCACAGTCATTTCAACCTGGTATCCCTTACTTGAAGTTAAAATAGTTGAGGGGAAACCATGGCTACCATTGAAATGCGTTATGTTCAGAAAACATCTCCTTTCATTAAGATCAGGCTTCCTGTAATCATCGTGGATTAGACATTTCCCAGAGAGGCAGCCAGAGGCTCTCTGAGCACAATAATAGCACTACAACCGTTTTACTGAGTGCAGACACTGTGCAATGATGTAGTAATGTTACAAAACTCAAGACATTGGTGTCATGAAAAGAAAGGTGGGAAGTTACAGAAGTAAATTACACACGGAACAACAGCAAGTAGCATTTGAGGAAGTTTCTTCATGATCCGGCGTCAGCTTGGGTTCATATTACTGTCAGTCAACTTTTTGTTCTTTCTCCACGATAACTGAATGTCTTTGAGATGAATTACAGTAAAAAAGAAAAGACGTGACTACCATCCCAGCCGGCAGCCCTTTTTTCATTTTCATTTTCAGGATGCAATTTCAATGCGTGTCTGTTCACAGTCTCTTCTTGATGAGTTTCTCTAGTTTGCGGATGCGAGAGGACTCCTGTTCAGGGGTGGGGAAACTGAAGAGAGAGGGCCCGCCGTCGGCCCCGGAAGGTGGAGTGGGTAGCCTCTGCCTGAAGAGCTCCAGCATGCTGCTCTGTTCACTGCGCTTCAGACCCTACACAGACACAAAGAAGTACACACAAACAGGGGAAATCACAAGATATTAAACAAATTCAATCTTGGAACGCAAAAACAAGAGGAAAATGCTAAACTTGGGAGTGTGTTGGTTCACAGGAACATGTTGGAAAACATATGCTAAGCAGAATTATGGGAAAAATGAAAAGAAGACAAGATAACTTAGAGACATAATGCAATATTACAATGTTAAAGCAACAGCTTTATACTATGGAAACATGCTTGTATGCTTTTTTTTTTAACTAAAGTTAGATGACAAGATGAATACAAGCCTGGTTCTGTTCAGAGGTAAACAAAATCCACCTACCAGCACCTCTGCAGTTCACTAATTAATACAAAAAACAAAGTGATAAATACTACAACTTGTAGTTTTATTGATGCTTATGTGCAGATGTTAATTAGTGAGCTTTAGAGGTGTTGGTGGGCAGATTTAGTTACGTTCAAACATAACTGAGCTAGCTGATGAGCTAAGCAGGTCCATACTGAAGCTACAGATTTGAGAGTATCATCAATCTTCTCCTCTAGCTCACAACAGGAAAAGCAAATAACCGGATATCCCAAAATGTCTAACTATGTCTTTAAATCATTGGTACAGTAGAAACCTACTGACCTTCATGTCCAGAATCTTCTGGAAGGTCTCAGGATTTCCATCAGCCAGGAGCTTGATGTAGTTATCAACAAACACCACTGGCGGTTCATGTGGGGCCATCACCACCTGCGGAAAAGTAGAGTTTAATGTTGGTTTCCCCCCCCCCCCCCCCCCCTCCTTTCCTTTTCTGTGAACCATCATGGAACGACCCAAGTGATCTTTAAATGATCCCACATGGGGCAGCTAGGGCCCAAATGACGGGGGGGGGGGGGCTACAACTGACAAACCAAGTATAGTTCTAGCAGCAAACAAAGTTGAGACTATGGTTCTGTATTTAGGAGCCCACTACTCACTCGCTCTTTTTTTTCCTCCTTTTTACACGCCAATTACTCAACGCATCGGTGGGAAAGAATTGGTTTCACCGGTAATTATTTTGCGGTTATAACGAGTCTGGGCAAAAATCTGCATTAGTCAAGACCAGGCAGAAAAGGTTTAAACGGGGCACGTGTCTTTCTGGGTTGGATTCTATTTTTTTCTCCCTCCCTAACAATAGAGACTGGGGAGGAAAACGTGGATCGGGTAGCACTTCTTGCAGCCGCTACAAAGAAGGCAGACCAACACATGGCCGACAGACCACCACCTCCCAATCTCATGCATACACATGCACGCAGGGATCATCTAAAAAAATGTTTTCTCTTTTCACTTCTAAAATAAAATAAATTAAAAAAAAGACCCAATCCGTCCTTTCTGTGTTGACTCTTTTCTACATAAGGTAACATATGGGAGAAGGTGAGCTGCACAGGGAGGGAGAGGGAAGAGCAGGCATGAAAGGCTCAGGATTGTGTGGAATTCTTCGCTTTCTTACTAGCCCTGCTGACTGAGTGATTTACTTAGCAACTGTCCTGGAGCCAGGCCAAAGGAAAGGCCTGTAGGGACCTAGTAAAAAAAAAAAAAAAAAAGAGAGAGAGAAAGAAAGAAAGAGAGGGAGTTTAAGAATGAAAACGGGCATGGAGAGGGAGAGCAACCGAGTAAGGAGGGGGAAGTGGGGGGGGCATTTAGGCTGAACAAGAGTGGGGAAGGGGGGTTTGACTTTTAAATATTTCCCAGAAGAAAACTTTAGAGGTTGGAGAGAGAGAGAGAGAGAGCTGGAGCTATGGTGGGCTGGGCTGGAGGAGCGTGGAAAACAGCCACGTCTCAAAGGCATCGTACCGGCCAGGAGAGGCCGTCTCAGGCGGAATCCCACGAACTCTGAACATAACGGAGCACCAGCTCTCAAAACAGACAACACAAATATATTCTTCAACACTGAAAGTACTTACTCCGACTGCTACATAAAGACTGTGGAAGCAGTGGAAACCGAAAAATAATCACAGTAATAATTCTCTTGGGATTGAACTGAAGCCCAAGTAGATATTCAGTTTAAACCCTCACTAATCAATATTCTTATATTAACAATTAATGACATGAGCATGGGTAATGTGAAACGGGTCGCTAGTGTTGATATCACAGTTCCCTTCAGCTTTTTGGGCCGTTTTAGCAGCTTTAAGCTCATTGTTTTGGTTTTAGGACACAGAACTGCATTGTTTTGGTGCCGTCTTCCTCTCACTTCAGCAGCAGACTGCTGCTTTTAGCAAACAAGCTCTGACAGACCTCTAAGTGGTGCCTGCCCAGCACCAAACAGCTGAGAGACAAAGTTAGCGGCTAGCTGGTGAACATTGTGAAGCTACTTGGCAGCTAAAGAGACAAAAATTCCCCTCCGGGAGTCAACACCACAAACTCAAAATAAATATTCATGTTAGTCCAAAGTGTGCTAAATGTGTAACATGTAACACATCTAAAAAAAAGAATGGTACTCATGGTTATAGTTGCTTCACACCTGTTGGCAACATCCACAGGACAGTTTTGATTGGTTTGAGATCATCAAATCAACTGTAGAACCATAAACCTAACATCAAAATGTGCAGCTGTGTACATGCCATGGCAAACACAAACCAACATTTTGGGAATAAATACTATTATATATATTTGTAATCTTACAACACTGAAGGAAAAAAAAGTATATAGAACAGTTATGAGTTAACAAGATGACCTGCTTGAGTATTAGATTTAAAGAAAGTGCTGATTTCAGGACTACGTGTGTAGAAACACAAGCTTTGCTTACACTCCAGTTTACCTCTCTGGACTATTTGAACAAGATCTCAAGGGTATAAATCAAAACGTGCAAAAACAACACTGTTCCACTTCAAAGAATTTACATGATGCTTAATTATTTCTGCATGAATCCTGCAGTGGGCTATTGGCTTGAATCTCAAAGTGAGCGTTGAAAATGTTAAAGTGCTCCTTGGAGTGTTTCTTGGTGGGGGTAGGCCAGATTTGATTTCAAGTCACAGCATCACAGAGTGTAATTTAAAACTATTGTTGAGGCTAGACGGAGGAATTCTTGTATTGACCCTCTCTAGATGGGTTTGTCTGTCAGGTGGAAGCAATTACCTGTGAGGAACCTTGATGTTGCTCAAAGTTGATGGCTAAAATGCTGGCCGCAGTACAAAAGCTTGTCTTTACTCGTATGGGCTTTCTCTCTCAAAGGCCGGAAACGTTCACAGAAGACACTTTGCTCGTTCAAAAACGTTTTTTTTTTTTTTTTTAGAGGGATGCGACTCAGAGAACTCATCATTTTATGCCTTCTTGCTACCAGGGACAAAATGCAATGTTTGACTGTATCTTATTGGTCAGGACTGTATTATTCGTCTATCATTCTAATTATCACCAAGACTTTTCTTGTTTGCTGTTTGCAGTATCAGCTTTCGAGCCTCCAGAATGATTATTATGTCTTCCGCCTGTCACGGTAATCGATGTGAATCATTCGAAGGCCTTAATGCAGTGTCAGCTACGTCTTTGAGACCTCTTCAGAAGTCATGAAGATCACATTCCAGCTGAAGGGGCCCACTGGCAGTCGGATCCAGAGAAAAAGCTAGACAGCGAATGCTGATGTGAATGCATTCTATAATTCTATGATGTGAAAGCCCTTTTTAATGTGTGGCAGATGAGTGGAAATTCTTTTATATACAGTGCATTCAGGGCATCTTTCCAGGGAACAAAGACGAGCCTTAAACAGACCACATGGAACAGCGTGCATCCCAGTAGAAAAACATAAAGAAGAGGCTATCCAATCTGAAGTAGGGGTTTGCAAAGCTAGTGTGCCTGAAGTCCCAAATCTAGAGCAGGTTTTAAGATGTGGTTGCAATATTATAACTACATTAATAACAGCAATAGCAGGATTAGAGCAGGTCACACTAACTGCTACAAACGTCAAGGCAGTGCAACCACCATAACTTCAGGAAGGAAAGAAGGCCTCCCGGGAGGCCAAGGTAAATCAAGGGACAGGCGTGTGTGTGTGTATGTGTGTGCATTTCTGTACACTCCAGAGACAGTTAATTAGGGTGTGGTTTATCTACGGCAGCCACATACCATTGTCCTCCAGGGTCTCATGAGCTAAATTATGAGGCGAGGCTAAGAATCATGTCCATCCTACATACACCATGTTTTACTGGACATGTTTTCGTGAGTAGACGCATGGTTGCATATATCTAAGTATTTACTCACTCACTCACACCTTTCCACTGGCTTAAGGTCAACCACATACTGTGTTTAGGAAGATGTTTGTGTGTGTGTGTGTGTGTGTCTTGTGTTGGCCCGTCTCTCACTCTTTAAACCAGTAGAGCATGGGCTCGATTACTATTCCCGAGGTGCGTTATTTTAGAGAAACATGCTCATAAAGTGCTATTGTGAGAGAGGTTAAAGACCCAATTAAAGGATTATTTCGCCCAAAATAAACTCTAAGTAGATAATCTGCGTGAGTGACCCAAAACAAACACTTTAATACTGGCTCGCCAATCAAACCACAAACCCTCAAAGGACAAATGTTGTCTTTTGTTGCTTCTTATGATGGAACCTTAATCAGTGGAAAAAACAGTTAGCTGCAGGATGTGCCAGTCTGTTCGTGGTCAAGCGTTAGCGTCAACGCCAAAAGCTCGTGTTTAACTGGATATGTCAGAATTTCAATATGAACAACGGCGAACAAGAGATAAAGACAAGTCATTCAGACTGCACTCAGACAAAAGGGTCCATCTAAAGTTCCAAGCCTTTAAAGGTCAGAAAGTGAAGCTTTGGTTGTAAAAATGGCCAGCATGAATTTAGCCACCCAAGTTAAATGTCATACAACCTGAAGTGTCCCATAAAGATCAAGTGGCTCTGATAATGTGTTTAAGTTGAACTACTTTGTATTTAGAGAAGAACTCAAGTTCTCATTAAAATCCATCAGTTAAAGATACGGGCTCATTCGGAGTTTATACGAGATGGGTAAACTGTTTGAAACAATCTCTCGACTGGCCTTAAGAGCAAGGTTGAGTGGTTTTCCATCTTGCATCTAAAGTCCCTCACCTTAAGGATCATCTCTGCACGGGTCATGCCTTTCACCACTATCTTGGTGTAGCTGGCAGGGGCCTTGCGGAGCACCTGGGAGCCTATGGAGGGCAGATCCAGCAAGACTGTCTTCAGGGAGTGAGTGTCGAGGAGGAGCTGGTTGAATTGGATAGACAAGACAAGACAGAAACTCCGGCATAAGAACAGCTATTCAAGATTAAACCCGTACGTAAAGCATGAATTTTCTGAATGAATACACGTGTAATATCGCACATGCATGTACGGTTTAAAATGTCCTTAAGATGATGCCTCACAGTGCAGCTCAAATGAAGCTTTAGGAAAGCGTTAGCATAAATTAGACTTACTTGTTCAGCGCCCACCATGCTGATAGGCTTACATCGGAACAGGTGGTTGATAAATTTGGGAATAAAAGAACTAAGGAAAGAAAGAAGTGACAAATACATCAACTTTGGGAACACTATGGCTTATTTATAGAACAATAATGTGCATATGAATGTGTGTGTGTGTGTGTGTGTGTGTGTGTGTGTGTGTGTGTATCTTACTTTGTGAACTTGATGCAGAATTGTGTGAAGTATTTGCGTGTGGAGGCCAGATTGTCCCTGATGTTGGGCACATTTTGTTTAATGTGCATGATGATTGACGTCACATAAGGACTCTGGTCACCCACATGCTCCACACTCTGCCACGGCATCTGAGAGACACAGAGGGAGAGGGAGAGAGACAGAGACAGAGACAGAGAGAAAGAGAAAGAGGAAAAAATATGTCATTTTAATGGATGGCAATGGTATTAGATTCCAAATTCTTTATATTTTATGACCTGAAAGTGTGAATATTTGTGTGTGTGTGTCAAACCTTGCTCATAGCAGTAAGAGCAGGGTCACAGGCAGCATCAAGATCTTGAACGAGTAGCTGGATACTGTTTGAGATCACACTGAGAAAACATGACAGTAAATAATTAACACCATTAAAACATACTCTTCACATTTACAGGTAGGCTCTTTTTTTGATCAGAGAAACATTGCTGGTCCGGTAGTTGTCACTTACGTGCTGAATGTATCCATCTCTCCTGTCAAATTGATTCTTTCCACCAGGAGTTTATCTACCTTCTCCTTAAGTTTTTCTTCCAACTGGAACATACAAAAACACAAATATAAACACATAAAAAGCGTACTTTGAGTGCACAGTTTCAAATGTTTGTTGGTCTATTTTTTTAAATACTGAATTAAATTGCTGTATGTGTGTTGAAAAACAGCATGGGTGAAACCTTTAAGGGTGTATTGCAATCAGAACTGCCACTGTGAGTTCCTTAAAACGCTGATGAAACACGGGTCAAACATTGTGTAACTGCTACATGATGGGCATCACTTATGTTCAACTTAAAGTATGGATTCATAGATTCTTCAGGCCTCAAGTCTGTATTCATGCCTGTTGTGTGGTAGCCAGGCAGTACTCCGCAGTGCTGAGGATGCTACAGATCAGGCAGAGCTCATCCATGGTGAACTTTGCAGCTTCTGAGCCCTCTTTCTCCTTCAGCAGACTGCTGATGGTCAGACCCCCGCTGTTACTGTTGGATCTGAAGAGAGAGAGAGAGAGAGAGAGAGAGAGAGAGAGAGAGAGAGAGAGAGAGAGAGAGAGAGAGAGAGAGAGAGAGAGAGAGAGAGAGAGAGAGAGAGAGAGAGAGAGAGAGAGAGAGAGAGAGAGAGAGAGAGAGAGAGAGAGAGAGAGAGAGAGAGACGTAACAGGAGAGAACATCAGTAAAACAGAGACAGAGAAAGAGTGGGATATTACTTAAGGTCCAATCAGTAGTTTCTGCCATATGTATACAGATGTTGATTCACATAAATAACTCAAGAGCTTGACACTTTTGACAGAAAATCTGTATTTGGGCTTGTCAACTGATGTCTACTAATGATGAATAATGAATATGTAGCTGTTGTAAAAGTGTTAGTACTCGTATTAAGGTATCCATCAATGTTTGAGTGATTGCTGGTTTAGTCTTGTGTATTTTAAAGCTTTGTGGCGACTTCTCTTTGTTTACATTTGGAGCACAGATTACTGTGTGCCGTTAAGTTATAGGGTGAATTAGAGGGATCAGGGTTTGAGACAAACCCCAAGATGCCGTGTTTTGCTTTTCCTAAAACTGGCTGATGTGGACCTCCTTTGCTACTGCGCTTTAAGAAAAACTCTTTGAGTGACCGCAGGTAAAGAAGTAATAACCGAGGCACAACAGCCTTAACTACGAGCAGACGCAAGTGTCCTGATGCTGCACCGACGAGGCTTCAGCAGCGGCCCAGTCATTAATAAACGTCATAACAGAGACGTGGGGAAAACCACAACATAGTTCGAGCTCCTTTTCGAGGGCCTCTCTCCAAACCTCGCAAAACCAATTCACAGCACACCACATTGGCTCCTGCAAAGCCTTTGAGTGCATCTTAGTATCGTGTTTGCATACAGCTCAGAGTACGGCATGCATTAGTCAGCGAGCGCAAGAGTGTAATTAGCACGCATGCATGGGAAACAGAAACAGAGCACACCTGTGTGTTTGTGTTCACCATAGCCACTGATGATTACTAATGTTGCCACTGAGCCAGATATGTTTTTACTGGTAGCATATTAGGCTTTGCCACAACATAACCAAATCCAGATCCCTCATAGCATGCCATTCTAATCCATCAAACTACAGCGAGGACTGTAGACATTACGTTTTTTAAAGTGAACTCTGAAACAGCTCCATCACCATTCCAAAAGAATGAACAAATGTGAGCATGACATACTTGTTTATGAAAAATGAATCCTAATGAAATCTCTGTTAGTGTTACCGCCCAGAAAATGTACTGATTCTCATGGATGGAAACAGTTGAAAAGCTAGTGAGTGTTCTTGTCAGCATGATGGTGTATGTGTGATCGATGTGCTTTTAATAGTTTTTGGAAAGTGATGGAGATCTATGCCACAGAGAAATAGACAGGCAATACTTGATAGTATGAGTAATTCATTGTTGGCTTATGCTGGTTAGTGGTAATCGTTGAAAAGAAGAAACATTTGAATATTGACAGACTTATACTATAATATTCATATATAACGATTGTATTTTGAGAGAAAATTAGGCTTTTCCTTGTTAATTCAAATCAGTCAGACTGTTTTAGAGCCAGCGTCTACTGACCGTTACACATATTAACTCTTTCATATTGGCTTCAGCAACTGCCAAAGCATAGAGTGTTGAAGTCAAGTCACTCTGGACGTGTCTTCATATTGAAGCTGGTTGCTTTAGGAATGTCAGTAAAAAGGTACAGTTATTGTCGTCTATTCAGCACCTTGCAACAATGTCATGCTAATGCTGACCTTCTGTTGCTACATTGAATCTCTCTTTGTTTTAATTCTACTATGGGACAAAGTGTACTCACGGAAGACCACGAGCATCTCTCGCTCCATGTTAAGACTGTAACTTCACTTACATGACAAAGGACAATTCTAATATATGACTTTTTTTTAAAATGACCAAACCTGAACCATTCTTACTTAGGCAGGTTGCCAGAGAGGATCTTCCAAGCGTACTCTCTGAGGAATTTCTGGAAGATGGTTGTGAGGGCGATCATTGGCTCTCCGGTGCTCAGTTGGGAACACTGCACCATGCACTTCTTGTAATAGACAAACAGGTCAGCACAGCTGGGCAGCACTGCTCCGCCCTCCTCTGTGCCTGCCTTGGGCGGACCTTGAGCTCTGAAGTCAGCCACAAACCGGTCAATCAGTTCGCCCAGGTTCCTGCAAATGCCCGAAAATGTACAGCCAAACCAACATAGGTTCAAAAACACGTGCGCACGCGGGTGGTTGGATTAGAGGCATGTGAAAGGAATGAATCAAATATAAACATTAAAAACATGTGATTGGTTCCTAAACCCCAAAAATAAATAAAAGGATAAAATAACAAGCAGAGAGACAGAGTGCCGCGTGGATAAATAGGAGAAAATATTCCAAGCATATCAAAATCCTCAGTACTACAGTCAACAGGTCCACAGTCAGTTGGTGTGGTCCAATCCTACTGAATCTTGGAACTAAAGCCAAGGACAAAACAAGCAGGCCACTGTTCTCTCCTGCTATGTCCCACTGGGAACAGGCTGATCTGGCTGTTGCCTGTTTAAGGCTTTTGGATTGAAATGAGGTTGTAGCTGCGGAATAGGTCAATCCTGTCCCCTTGGAGAGACAAACAGCATTTAACGGTCCAGAGAGCCAGAAGCCAGGGGCTGCATGCAAGCACAGCAGTCCCAGAGCTGTGCTCAGTATGAGGAGCGATCACCATGACTGGGGAAGGGGACTGATGGAGGAGAAGTGAAGGGTGGTGGGAGAAGACAGAGGAAGGGGAGGCAGGAAGAAAACAGAAAAAGACTGTAAAAAATAGGGAGAGAAATACAAAAAAAATATATAGAGGGATTGAGACGAAGAAAGACAGAATGAAACAAAGATTACAAAGAAAAAAAAGAGGGGTACCAAAAAGGAAATAAAATAAAGAGGTGGGAAGGAAAATAGGCAGATCTGCTGTGGCAGCACTTATTCAACCTCCCTCTCTCTTTCTCCCGGCGTCTGTGGTCGTGTAGCTAATGGGAAACATTTCCGCCACAGTGGAGACAGAGGCATGTACAGGAACAAGAGATGGAAAGACAGAAGAGGCCATGAAGTAGAATGGGAGGTGGAGGATCTGATTGATGAGTGGGCAATGGAAAAGGGACGCATGTGCCAGCTTTAAAACACAACCTGTGTGTACAACGACCCAATTTGGCCCGGTGGGCTTGTATGAGTGCGTGTTGCTCACTTGTCTTGGGATTCTATGTAGACGTAGAGATGAGGTTCAAAGCACTTGGAGACAATGCCATGGAAAGGGTTGTCCGGAGCTTTTGGCTTCCTTGGCTAACAGAATGGAGGGGAGACAAGGAGTTAGTGAAAAAACAGGATTGCAGTGTAGCTCCTGATCAGTGACTTTATGTTTTGCCTCCAAACACAGTTTTCAAGGATACGGTGGTGTTACATGTTAGAAACTAAAGAAATGAGAAGTATTACTTAACCTCAGTTATATTAGAGTGGAGTAGTTTCACCTTTGGTGTACCCAACATCCTTCAGCCACGATAATATTCTTGTGGTAAAACTACTGCCTCATAGGCACTCGGTAGTAAATTGAGGTAGAACATGGTAGAATACTTAAATATGGCTGCTACACCACTGTTCTACTCATATTCCCTTTATGAGGAGCCCAAGAAAAAAAAATGTATAGCTGCCTAAAGAAAGCCCCGCATCAGAGAAAGCAACAACAGGTCGGATGTGGTCCTTCTAGGCCAACTCACCTTAGCCAGATCCTCGTCCTTATCTGCGCCCACATCCTCACCTCCCTCGTCCTCCAGGAAGGGGTTAGTAGACTCGAGAGGGCTCTCTGGCTTTTTCTGCTATAAAAGCACAGATAAAACTTTAGTATTTCTTTCTATTGCTCAATTATTAAGAGCCGCATTAAGGGTTTTACTGCCACTAAGGCATTCCATGCTGTGAATACTGTTAACGGACAGAACTGTTTCTGTAATTATCACAAACTCTTTTAAATACAATCCAGGTTTCATCATTTGCTTCCATGTTTATTGAGACCATTTTCATGGGAGGCTTTGGTGAAACTGTACCTCCAATTATAAAATTCCACCCAACCAAATCCCTGATTGAATTACAGAACCAAACAGGCATGGGTGTGAACTGAACTGAGGACAAAAGGGCCTCTGACTAGCCTAAATATTATCAGTTCTGAACAAGCTTGGCCTCGATGTCCCCCAACAAAATAATCATAATCCGTCCATTCTCTCTGCATTGCTTTTACCTCCACACGCCAACTTGACCTGGATTAAAAGGTTTCTTCAAGCTGTGACAAAGAGAGTACTCTTCGTGTGCGCGAGTGTAGAACACAACAAACTAGGGATCTGCAGCTTCACATAAATGTGATTTTCATACTAACAAAAACCAGCAACCTCGATGAAATATTTTTGCCTTAATGGGGCAAACTCTGCATGCTACCATTTTGCTAAAACACCACCAAAAGTTTCCAGCTGTAGTTGATTATGAATAGACCTGTGTGCATTGATTTTCTGTGTGTAATTTTCTCACTCCAGGTGTGTCCGTCAAGGTGCATCCTGTGAAACGTTTGGCCAGAAGACCCTCGAAGTTTGTAGTCCTCTGAATAGCAAACAGAAGCAGCTTCACTTCGATCTCCTTAGCGCGTGTTCGCATCACTTTGGCCAGCTCCACCCTTAGAAACACGCATGGAAGGAAATTGGACATATCATCAGTTTGGCTTCTATGCTCTGACATCCCAAAATGTCTCCAATGGTCCTTGTTAGTACACAATCTTTTCATTCGTCCTTTTAGCAAAAACACATCTGTTTTCTAACAACACAACTGCAATTGTCAGCTGCAGCTGGGAGTAACGCACAAACAATGCCCACTCTTTCTTCTCTTGTTTAGTTGTGGGGAAAAGACTGAGAAGTGTGTGCACGAGGTCACTGCTCATGTAGGCCACCTTCTTCAACTGTACTAGAAGCCAAATCACAGACTCAAGTCAGGCACGCGATACCAGTGTGGTTCACTTCAGAAGTCCCACAACCAATTTCTCAATTCCTGCCTTTCTAATTAGATTTTAACTTAATTTTCTTTTCTTGGGGACAGAGAAACAGCATGAAATAGTCATTAAATAGGCTAAAGCCACAAACCCCAAATATTCATAGTCTAAAATTGCGACGCTTGTTCCTAGATGGGTTTTTATACTGTATTTACCTGGTGATGTGGCAGAACTCCACAGCAACACGCTCCGTCATGCACCACTCCTCAGGAAACATGCGTCCATACTTCTCCTCATAGTCCACCAGCTGCCGTTTGATCCAGGCGTAGCGGCGATCAATCTTGTCGAGCCATGCAACCTGAGCAACAGGGTACGATACTTTTTCATTAATACCTAAATACCACCCCTTTTTTCAATCATTTATATTATTAAAATTTTAATTCTTACTCACATCTTGGTTTTCCTGGAATAATACCAGGTACTCTGAGAGGTGTTGCCTGATGAACTTTTTGATAATCTCCTGTTTAATGCGCGGATCCAGCACATTGGCCACCAGACAGGCATCTCTCAGCACGTTACTGGGACCACCTGATCTCTGGATGGATGGATAAATGGGTTGACATAAATTTTTGTACAGGAGGGAGGGGGGCAAGACAAGAACATTATCAAAATAAAGATCAATCAATGGATGTAATGTGTAAAGAAATAAAATGGAAACTTAACAAATCTGAAAATCCAGATTCCCATACAACATATTTACCTTGGAGCCTTGAGAGGGGAACGATTCTTCAAAATCTGCCAGGATCTGAGTCCCCAACTCACTCTGAGCTGCCTTTACTCTGGAGCGGAAAAGAAAACAATGACACACAATTATTCAGTCATATGTCATATTGGAATGGTGGCAATTTCATGTGGAAGCTTCCAATATATAAAAACATTTTATGGCTAGTTAAATTATTCTCCAAAGAACTGCAGAGAAAGGCGCTATTTACAAGTTACTTGCCGGCAAAAAGTGTCACATCACCCACATAAAATCGCTACTTTTAAATATTTGGAAAACTACAAGAATGGTGGAGAAATGCAAATATAATGAGGGCTACTTAGACAATCTGAGTCTGTCCAGTCCTCAGCGATTCGGTGTTCATCCAGGCCGGGTTAACCGAGGACAGCAACCCCAGAGCAATGACAATCGTCCAGAATAAACAGGGGAGATAATATCACAGACGGATGGCAACTGAACTGTGAGCCTTCATTTCAAGTGCTCGCTGTCGACTATCGACTCAAGTACCCACATGTGTCTGGCCAGCTACTGAGTATGAGACTCAACAGCTCCTGTTTGAGATGCGTCTCACACTCTGATAAGCTGATGTCACAGAGAGCAAGCTGTCAGCAGCCGGCCAGACTGTGTCCAGTCTGTGGCTGCTTTTTGTTCGCATGTGTTAACACGTAGTATACAATCGTGCAACAAAGCCAGAGATGTTGTCTGCCCGTCAGCTGAACTGTGACAGTGACCGTGTAGTTTAGACAGTGAGGAGAGCGTTCAGCGAAGAATAAAGGCATATTAAAGAATAAGCTTCGTTGATCCTGCTGCACTGACTCCATTTAGTCACGGTTCAAAGTACTGTCGGGACAAAAGGCCAATTTCTTTCACAGAATTAATGAAGGAATATGGAAAATGTCTAATATGCATTTAGACTGTAACCCTGTAGAATTTTAACATTTGTTTAAAACTGAACCGTGTCGTTTTTGAGCTGGAAAATTCCCGTATAGTTTTTACAACACAAACTCTTAATTTTCAGAGTGACCAATTATTTTCTTTAATACTTTTGTTTGAGCCTACATACAAATTTAAACAAGTATTTCATGTTTATTCCTGTTCAGTTTTAAAATTAGTTAATTTCATTGAGAGAAATATTCCACCTAAATGATTCTACCTTCCCACTCAATTTTGTTTTTACATATTTTTACAAGAAACCTTACGGATTTAAAGTAAGTCTACCCTTTTGTTTCATGTATGAATTCAGAATTTAATAGAAACGTGTCTTTTATTGTCTTGCTCTTATTAAATATACAAAAATGGTTTGATTGTATAGGTTACAATACTCGCCGCTCTAAACATCCCGTAGTTACTTTTCCTCCTGGCTGTAATTCTGTGAACTCACCATCTGATCCAACAGTCTGCCTCTATATGCAGCCTGCCCTTGTTTGTCAGAGAGGTTTTTCTACTTACTTTCTATTAACTGTTTGTGTCCAGCTGTCTGTCTGTAAACCCCCCACCACCCTCCCCATGTCTCTCCCATCATCTGTTTCTCCAGCAGTGTCTCTTCTTCTACACAGCTGTTGTTCGGTATGAACACAGTCTGCCACACCTCAGTCAAAACAGAACAGATGGTCATCCTTTTTTTTGTTTTTGGGGATCAGCACTACTTTGAACTTGAACATCAGCTTGGACAATGTGTCCCAAATTGATTCCAATGTTCTTGGAAAATAATATGAAAATGGAAATTTAACCAGTCAGGACTGTGGGAAACAGTTACACTGTAACAATGCACTTTGTTCTGTGCATAATGTATTAAATGCGTTTTATACAAAAACACACACACACACACCTACATATGGAGACACAAACAAATCCTCAGATAATTATGCCCCTAATCTCTCACAATGAAAGAAATTCTGGCATAATAAGACCCTATTCAGTGTTTCCTTCCTGTGAGTTCCTGTATGTGTGGGGTTGTGCGTGCATGCGTGTGAATATCTGCATAAACAGGATGTAGTACACAAAATACCTCCAGCCAAGTTCAGTGGACGAGCTATGGAATATTTCAGCTGTAAGCAGAGATCGAGCTTGGCTACGGAAAATGAGCGGTTCTTACAGCTATGCTGCGTTCAAGAGCGGCTGCAATGTAGCAGATACACTCAGAGAAAGTGGAGCCGAGTAAAATACGTGAAGAAATACCTTTATGTAAGCACATACAGTACATCACTGGTGAGTGTGTGTGTGTGTGTGTGTGTGTGTTAGTTACCTCTCAGAAAGCTGTCTGATCTGGGGTATGCCCATGTACTTGTGGAAATGTTCAAGCACGTTGACCACTCCCTGCAGCAGGTTGGCCACCTCACCATACTGCCTTTTTCTGGTCATGGCTCTGGAACAGAACACAAAATGTGATTTATTTCGATTATTATACAAAGAAAATATCTATGTTTATATCCTCTACGCTAGGATTGTAAAGTGGTTACGCCACACAGCTATGAAAATAAATATGCCGAGCATCAATCTAGCTGTATGTCTCTCACAAGTGTAAATTCATTCATAACAATCAGCTGGAGGTGATACAAATCCAGCATAGCTTTGCATACAGAATATGGATACTAGAGATTAAAATGATTAAGCCCCTTTGTGGGGACTGGACAGTGTGATTTTCTTTCCACCCGTCTGAAAAAAGGTGAGATTTTATGGGATTTTCTTCTTGTTTTGCAGTTAAAATCAGATCATTCGTCAATTTCATCAATATACATGAGGTTTTGGGAAATTGTCGACATTACTGAAAACAGATTGGACTGCAGTAAAACCCATCATTCAGCCTGTGGTTTCTGGGTTTTATGAGGTTTGATACAAGACCTGCTTTGTACTGGCAGCAACTAATCCTTTTTCCTAAAACAGAGAGGGCATGTCACAACTACAGAGACACTGAACAACCCCAAATACTCTATTTTGGTCGATTACGTTTTAGGGTAAATTGTGAAATGTGATTGTACGCACTCTAAAGAGTCAACACCCCCTGCCAACATGTGCAAGTGGTTGAGGGTGGTGATGGATGTAGTTAGGTGGCGCTTGGCATGGTCCAGCTGCTTTATGTCCCTTGTAATCTCCTTGACCTGTGCAGGAAGAGGAACAAGTCAGACAGGTTGGTCGCAAATCGCGTGAAGACAGGAGAAGATAAAAGTGCAGAGATGGGAAAAGAAGAAGCAAGAGAAGGTGAACAAATGTAGGTTATTCACTGGATGGAGCGATGGAATAAAGAGAAACAGAGCCAGATGAACGACACACCCATTGGTTTGGGAAATTATTGCTCCTACATGCCTCCTGAGGGAGGGTCTGCTTGCCAATCTCCCCCTCGTCCTTTCTTTACGTACCCAGCCCACTAGCCTTCCTCTGACACACACACACACACACACACACACACACACACACACACACACACACACACACACACACACACACACACACACACACACACACACACACACACACACACACACGGAAGGTGCATTACCCCATAAATAACTCCTCCCACTGTCCTCTATTGTAACGGAAGGATACAGGGTGTATCTACCCTGTGCTAGGGTCATGGATCATGTCCCTTATATGCTTTAACAGGCCACCTTTGTTCGCGTGTGCGTGTGTGTGTGTGTACATACCATTTGTTCAGACTTCTCTGCCTTGTCCTTGATGTCTTTGATTTTGCCAAAGAGCTGCTGGATGGCGATCTGGGCCTCTTCCAAAGCCTGCCCAAAACAAACAGAGCAATATGAAATATACAGAGAAAGAAACACAGACAGTGTGTGTATGTCTGTATTCTTACGAACGGGCTTTAAGTTCGGACTTAAGTTCCAATTATAGCACCAAAGTCCAGCTCAGTCCATCCCTAATCATGTCAGACAAACACACTAAGCAGGAACCGCAGCAGGAAGTGGAGGACAAAAGGGAAAACCAAACAGAGCTGTTGGGCCATAACCTTTAAAAAGAACAAAGGGATGAGAAGCTTCTCACTCCTCAGCTCGACTGAGCCGACAGCTACAGAGTTTTCTATCTGTTGGCTGGTTAATCAGTTGAGCAGTGGCGAGTCAAACGGTACAGACAAGATAAAACAAGTCTTCTGCTGTTTGGTGCTTCCACGAGATGCAATACATGCGTGTCTTTATTAAGCGGATAATATATTTCTTACTGTTCCTAACAGACTGTACTGTGCTATAATTGTGATTGAGTAAACTTAACAAACGCCTCCCGCGTCTGCTGGAAATGTCAAAAATGAAACGAAAGGGACAGTCTGGATTTTCTTTCATCCACAAGTTCATGGGCAGAGAACATCGGAAACCTTTTCATGAAAATGTGTCATCCCAAACTTTCCTAAATTACCTAAGAATATGCTACACTGATAATACTTTGTTGTGAGAAGCAAGGCGGTGTGAGGAATCATTGTGTGCCAGCCTGGGTCAAATTTCCAAGGATATTTTCTTATCCACACTCACCACTGGCAAAAATCCCCGCTTATGCCTTATTTCCAGGTCTGGTTTACAGACTAATTGGCGAGCTATCTAGATATCTGACGTTGATAGGTCTTAGTTCTCCCACACAACTTCCCTTCTCCGTTCTCTACACTGGCTCCCTGTAAGCGCTCGCATCCAGTTTAAGACTCTGGTGCTAGCCTACAGGGCGGTGAAAGGAACAGCTCCTTCCTATCTCCATCTCCAGGCCACGGTCAAGCACTACGCCCCCGCCCGACCACTTCGCTCTGCTGCCTCGGGGCGATTGGTTGCCCCGTCGCTCAGAGGTCCCTGCGGCCGATCGACCCGGTCACGGCTTTTCTCTGTCCTGGCCCCACAGTGGTGGAATGAACTCCCCGCTGACCTCAGGACAGCAGAGTCGCTGCCCGTCTTTCGGCGCAGACTGAAAACTCACCTCTTCAAGAAGTGCTACCCTGAGCCTTCCACTCAGCACTTATTGTATTCATACTAGTTTGTTGCACTTATTGCGTTCGTTTGTTTCTGCACTGTACGTTTGCTCTGGTTTATGCTCTTAGATGCTTGTTTAAAAAAGGAGATGCACTTATGACTTCTGGTGACTAGTAGTTCCCTTGAATACCTATGTTGAATACACTTATTGTAAGTCGCTTTGGATAAAAGCGTCTGCTAAATGACTGTAATGTAATGTAGTCTAATCGCTGCATAAAGGCTGTCGCTGTAAAGGCTAAAGAGAGATTGTTAGCAGTTTTAACAGCCTGTAAAAGCCGGACTGGATCAGATAACATTAGACAGTTACAATTGTCAGATAGTTAACCTGCTATTTTAATATCTCCCCATCATCTGACATGGCAGCTGTTCTTTGATGGCGCTAAACAGAGATTGTGCTCTGACATCTGATGCTAAGGTAATTGGCTTCACTTGACCATTTGCTGTGACACAACTTGACTCTCCTCAAATTCACACACACTCCCTCTCCCCCCCCCCCCTCTCTCTCGCTCTCTCTCAAGGAATGCCAACAGCCGGCACCAACTGTGCAAGGAATTTACCGAGTTTACAAGCACCTCTACACAAACATAAATACAGCTTGCACTGGCAGCAGAGGATTAATTCTCCCTCCTGATTGCAGCCAAAGCGCAGCACTTGGTGACATTGTCGCAGAGACGCAGTCTAAGTCAAGACGACGCCATACGACCGGGTCATGAAGTCACCAAAGAGACATGTTGACATAATAATAATTTGTTAATTGAATTTATGAATCATTTCATTAATCCCTCCATGGAGTGTGAACCTGAATGTCCTTAAACCAACTAATATGATTTTGTGCCATGGAGGCCAGACAGAGAACCTTTCTTCAATAAAGATGAGCAGAAGCTGACCGTAGCTTGCATGCATCCTTCTTTCTATGATTCAAGCCACCCTTCGGTTGTTGGGTGATTGGATAAATTATTTGGGGGCGGGGGAGCAAGCAGGTTATGTGATTACGCTTTGATCTGAGAGTGAAGAGGAAGGGAGTGCCACTGAATCTTTAGAGAGGTTCCCCGGAGGACGTCTTGAGCAAACAAAGTGCATGCAGAAGAGGCCAGAACCTCCAAGGCTGCAATTGTCGCTCATGCAAACTTCAGCTGAGTCAATCTGGCTCGCTTCCTAGCGCTCATTTCCTGTATTTAGCCTTGAGGAAAGCGGAGAGAGACCACTGCCCAGCAGGCGCCTCCCTGCCCGAGATTGTTATCTGCTCTCACACACAAACACACCAAGTCCGTGTGTCCCTAACATGCAATGAGCAGCGCAGGTCCCAAGGCACATATAGGTGGTATTATGGAGTTCCCATTGAGAAGCTTAAACAGGCTTCAGATGCACTTCCCCCGCTGACAGACATCAGTGTAAGTTCTGAATTGAGGGCCAAATAGAATAAATCGGATCAACCAAACAGGTTTATTTTGACAGCTGGATCACTGCCTGAGCACAACGCTTCATGTAAACATTTTTAAAGAGACAGTTTAGAGAGAGAAGAGTGCTTCACTTAACGGAGAGAAGAATAGCACATGAAGTGCTTTTGTATAGAATCACTCCTGGTGTTAAAACAATTGTTTAACCATAGCTAAGCCTGACAGTAAATACTATCCAAAGCACCACTTCTTCTAATGTACTTTGTTATAAATACGCCGCAACACATTTCCTTGAATGTTTTTCCATTCGTAAAGAGAAACGACATTTTGGCGCAGCTGGTGTTTGCAAATGATGTTAGAGTCAGATTTAATAGGCTATACTGGAAAAACATAAGAGCCACAGACTGATAAGGTATGTAGAGTGTGACACTTTAAAAAAAATATAAATACAGAAAACAACAAGTCATAAACATCATAAATTAGGAGGCAGAAGAAAGAAAGCAACTGTTTAGAGCATATAAGAGTTCTGAGAAGATGTAACTAAGTACATTTACTCAAGTACTCAGGTAGAAATTCAAGTTACCTGTACTTTACTTGACTATTTCCCTATTATGCAGTTTTCTACTTCTATTCCACTACTATTTGTCTGACAGCTTTAGTTACTTTTCAGATCAAACTTTCTAATTGTACAACAGCGTATGAGGTATAAACTCTTGACCTGGCAGAATACAACCACATACAGATATGTTCTGTGTGTGTGTGTGTGTTATGTTGTCTACATTTGCCAGATACAACCAGACTGGTCGGGATATTCAACAATCTGCGCTCATCTTCAGCACTTTAGGAAATAACATCTGTAATATTTTGACCACATGAAATGACCCAAATTAAAAGGGATGAGTCTGGATTGTGCAGAAATGAGCCGCATATGAGCACTGACATAAATTCGATTTAATGAAAGCGTTCACGTCATTATAAACGGGTCTGTCTCTCTGCCACTGGACACCATGTATTTACAGTCAATCATACCGTCACCATTTGGGCTTGTGTGTATGCATCCGTCTTAATGTAATGCAATAGACATTTCAGTGTTTATTGTTGTTTTTTTTTACAAATGAAACACAGCCATCAATAAACTAAATATCAGCTCTATTAGCTGCCGGGGTCTGACCTGCAGCATTTAAAATCACTCCCCAGCTCAGACTTCCCCTACTTTCTCTCTCCCTCCTGCATAAATGTTGCTGTCTAGGATTTCAACCTTGGGATTGCATTTAGCTCAGTGAGTGAGTTCAGTCAACAGCAGAAATGACTGAATTGCTGATCTAGTTGCTTTTATTCTACTGCCGTCTTTATGCTTCAATCGCCATCTTGAAATGTACACCTCTCCCGTCTTTCCGTCTGCAGAAAGCATTTTCCCTCTGGTAATGTTGGAATGGCACTGTGGGGTTGGAAAAACAAACTAAAATGATTGTGTGTGTGTGACTGTATAATGTTATTGGTCTGGAGGGGATTTGGAGCGTTTCCGCTACCAAACGGTAGCTAACTTGGAAAGACGGGCCCACCAGGCCAGACACCCTGACGACAAACGCACACCTAATCATGTCAACTGGTCAGAACGTACGCGACTCACCCGTCAGGTGTCACATTCCCTTAAAGCCACAACTCCATGATAGAGCGAGGACTTGGATTGAATCAGCGAGGGCTGTTTTTTTCCCCTGTCATGCTCCCAAAAGAAAAGGCAAAGGCTCAAAAGCATGGGTTTAAAAGAAATTATTACATACGAGAATATAGTTCCCAGACGTGATTTCCGTGGAGAGGGGCAGTTTGAGCAGCGGGAATGGTTCTGAGTCATCTTGTCCTTTTCCATGGAAGCAATGTGGAGAGCGGAATGAGCAGACGAGCGGGTTTGACTCTGAGTTGGGAGCAACCAGTGGCACTATTCTAAGGGTACTGTTTTGAGGACCACAAGTGATGAACAGGTCTGGTGGTTTGTAAGTAAAATATGCTAAAGTAGTTGGTAATCTCCCCCATCAGGGCATGCAATGTCTACATGTTTCTACAATAATGTGTGAGTAACAATACTGTATACAAACTAAGACCAACACAAATATCGATCAGCCTTTGTGAGCAACTCATAACGGATAAGCCTCTGGGGACAAGGGGCTGTATGTTTTGGGGTCGGGTACAGCCAGCATTTCTGTGTGCTGCTCAGTGTTTACATCGTTACACAATAGCCGCTGGGTTCAGAGATTGCATTTTGGTCAATTCCGCTTCATCCACTTTCCACACGGACTGTTTATCTGCATCCAACCAAACCCAGCTCACGTGTGATTGGTCACTACTACTCGGCCTACAAGTGGAAACCAGAACTTTTCCGATGTCAAAATCTGAATGCAGAATCTGTTGATAGCGACCATCGTAACAAAATCATATAATTCAAGAACTTCTGTAAGTATGACACCCAATGAAAAATGTATCTAAAATAAAAGAAATGTGATGTTTCTGCCTGAAAGGTGTTCAACGTCATTGCAGGAAAAAAAGTTTTTTGTCGATCAAGTTTGTGTGACCATTGGTCACCTTCAGCTCGACTCACCTGTCGGCCATCCTGGCCCACATTGGTCTGGCCTCTCACAACTGTTCTGATGTTGTCATCCAGGCGCCTGTCGTGTGTTACACAAGATGGCAAAAGTCAGACTGAGGGTAAACTACAGACAAAAGCAAGAAATGCGTTATCAAGTCGTTTGACGTCGACTCACCGGATCTTCAGTCGGATCTTGTTTACCACGTCATCAATATTAGCCAAAGACTGAAGGGAAACACAACGACAAGAAATCAGGGAAACATGAAGCAACCTTACAAACAGAGGAGAATGGATGGATAAACAAACCAAACACCTTTCTATCAGTAATACACTTTATTATATTATCCTGCTCTTTAATATGTTGTGCTGTGGACCCTATATTTTACACAAAACAAAAACACATCTGTACAGAAATACATACTTTGTAGCGTTTAATGCACTTGTGCTTAAACAAGCTGATTACTTATATGTTCTATTATATCTACATGTGTAACCTCTCACCTGCTGATTAACGACACACAAAATCAAATTAGGTAAAAAGGCATGCAGACTACTAGGAGCCCTTTTATTAATATAAGCACAAACTACAGTGACCCCTCATGGTGATAGAGTATACACACAGACATGTATATGGATTAAGTATATTATATACCATATATACAATTAAAAACAACAACATTCTTTTAGGTTTCACACTAAAATGGATATCAGTTTGCATGACACCAGGGTGAGTCTGGCTGCAGATATTTCTGTGTCACTTCAGTGTACCTGCTCGGTGGGGAACAGTGTGTTGATGTATTCTACAGCATTGAAGTCTGCTCTGTCCAGCGGGTCCTGGCTGGGAAACACCTTGTTCACAGGGGATAAACAAACAGTTAGTCAGAGAGTGACAGACACAATTACACTGAATATTTAATGGTGTCTTCACTGGGATGACTTCATGACTCCTACTAGCCTAACGTCGTCGTTATTCAACGGTCATTACGTTACAGACAACCTGTACATATATACGTTGCAAACGTTAAATGAGTCATGTATAAATAACTACAGATGCTAATGGTTTCCTAACATTCATGACAAAAGCCTCATAAGAGTGACAGTAACAGGTATATTCAGCTTTGTAACGTATTTTTTATTTCCAGCTAACGTTGACGTCACCACAATATATAGTTAAACTACCCGACAAACGTGTCTTAAGCTAAACGAAGTTTATATAGTATATATAGTATAATCGATATTTTAAAGCTGTCGTTAGCGGCCATAACACAGTAACGTTTGTGTCACATCCAGCTAGCCTGATAACACAGCTGGTCTGTTAGCACCCGGTGAACAGTGTTTAAAAACCCGCAAAGGTAACGAGGTCAAACGGCTACCTGTTCAATGGCTAGTTGCACCTCTGGGGTTAGATGCAATATAGCCTCCAAATCCTCAGCAAACTCCAATTCTTCTTCCTCCATCATTGTCAAAACATAACCAGAGCTCTCCGGCATATCACTTCCTGGTGAGGAGGCTTCTGGGAAACCAGACGACGCTGGAAAAGCGGTGCTTTCACGGCCGTCGGAAATCTGAGGTACATTTTGAGCGACGGATTATTTTAACCATTGTGACAATTAGTGACAATTAGAGGCAGGGAGTCAAACACATGATGAGTATAATTAATTGTAAGCCTTTATATGTATGCAGCATATTGTTGGCTGAAATTCAAATTACATAACAACTGTTTATATTATTAGTTCTACACATTTTACAAATGAATACACCCACAGCAGCAACATATGTTAAAGGTGGGCATCAGACTCCACAGGGTGCAGCAGAATTCTGTGTATAGTTTAGTGATATAAGGGTAGTATTTCATTTTTTATTGAAAACAATTTAAACACAAATGTATGCATTACTCAGAATAAAAGGGGAAACATGCTACATGGGGACCTCACAGTATCATGATCTCCAATGTGCACAAGGGCAACTAAAAGTAATTTATTAGCACCTTGTGGATGCATCCAAATACCACTTATTCTCCTGACTGCATCAATGGCTGTGTATATTGAAACAAACTTTCACAATCATTACAGGTAAATTAACCTACATCAAATATAGATAAAGTGCAATTAAAACATATCGACTTTTCACTTTTTATTCCACCTGCTTCTCTGAAGCCCTACGTGAGACAAGGTGATCCCTTCTCAAACTATTTTAATTGAATTTTACACAGCCTTGAAATCTCTCACCACATTGTCTGCCCACACATTGTTCTGCTCAGATCTTAATCCATCATGGGGTATCCTGACCTGTACTTGTTCTCAATTAACAATGTGACCTGCAGTAACAATTTTAAGTGCTAAAATTGTCTCTACCACATCTACTGTATTAGGAAACTGGCCTCCTACAGTGAATTATTGCTATCATCGGCGCACACAAGTCTATTTAAGGAGCAGCAGTGCCCCCCTGCTGTTAAAAGACGCAACACACGCACACGAATGCTCCCATAAGCCGCAGCTTCTAAGCATTACACTGTTCTGTTTTATTCCAAAGAGGCACATAAACCCATAAGAGAGCTTTTAGAAAGGTTATTTAAAGGACTAGGCAGAAGAAGAGAAGAGGCTTGGCAAGAAAGCTGAAAAGAATGAGAGGAGAAATGATAGAAGAGTAAGGAGAGTATAGAGGACAAAGTATAAAAGAACGAGAATGGGATTGAGGAGAAAAAAATGGACAGAAAAGAGAGAAGAAGACAGAAATGGCAGTATCAGGTTTAACAGCATATTATTTATAGGGAGGAAAATCAATAGGTTATGGATAAAAGGAAACGTAGAACAAGACATGAGGTGATCACGTGTAACATGTCCTCAACTTACACATCGTGCAAAGACATTGAAGGAGCATCGAAAAGGATTTCATGACTCGTAGGACAAAGTGCCAATGACTTTTGATCAAATTCATACAATTCAATAGCAAATAGGCATTGTTTGCTTATTGACATTTTAAAGGGTGCTAGAATGTACTGAAATGTAAAGGAGAATGAGATTGGATCACAGAAGAGGTTAAAGAAAATAATGAGAGAAAGAGGGCAGAAAGAGTGAAGAGACAGCTGTTGTATTGTGTAAGTGTGGAACAGAGCAGCTGTGAGACGGACGATATGTCTCCCACAGTCAAAATACATATTGTTGCACAACTCACAAGGGGCCACAGCTAACGATGCAGACAAGCAGTGTGTGTGTGTGTCTGTGTGTGTGTGTGTGTATTTGTGTATACATGAGTGTGGTAGGGATAATGCAATACATAACTGTGATATGCAAATGGGTGTAACATTGAGTCATGGTTAGGTTAAGAATGCGTATGATCGGCCTATAAGCTATAAAAGAAAAATGGCTTCATAACTCCGCTGTATTTACATCTGCAGCGGTTCAAATTGAGACAAATGTGTTCGTCAACAACAGTATAAACTCATTCACAACCAGATTGGAAAAAGCTCGGTTGACAGAATGAGTCGATAACCACAGTCATGATAGCATTTAATTACCCAGACAATTTCTGACAGCGTGTGGAAAGCCATTTACTGCCAATGTTTGAGCTGACTATGCTGTGTTGTTGTCACTAACAGCTTCTTTTTTTCTTGTTGACCGGCAGAGTTGAAGAAACAGGAGACTTAAGATCAAGCGAAAGCAAGTGGTTCAGCATGGCGAGGCGTACTTGAGTTTCTGGAGAGAAAAAGAAAGGCAGATGAGATTAGTGCATGTCAGGATGAAATCATAAAGGTCTTTGCTGTGGATATGATGTCTTTCAGGGTCAGTAAGAGGTTGAGATTCAGAGCATTTAGGAGAACAGCTGTTTCAAAGCCCTGAGAAGGAGACCCTACCCTTGATATGTATCATAATTAATGTGTTTTGAATTACTCTACAAGCATCACTGTACAGCCACACAGTTTATTTCAACATATCAATATGTAAAACTCCATTTACCACCACCTCCAAAGTTGTGTTGAAAGTATTTCCCCCAAAATCAGAAGCTTTTGGCATCATTTTCAATTGGAAAAGCACTGAAGATTTGCAAAGTGGATGCAGCAGTCATGGAGTGTGGTCCAGGGGTTTAACAACTCAGAAAATAAAGGAATGATGTAAGCAGAACCAAATTTCCCTCAACATCCAGTCCAAGATGTTCTGCTTGACGAGAAAAAGTTCAGTTGATTTAACAACTTCTTCAAAAAGCTTGAGAACGAATTGGCTAAGATCTCTGACTGGCTCAGGATTTGTACTCCTGCGACATTGAGGTAACATCACATGCATAAAACCATGTATTGCATCTTCTCTTGTTCTGTGCTGTCACTTGGCTCTAGGATTAACCTGGTGAGTGACAAGGAACATGCTATCTGCAGAGACCTGTAAGATGCAAACATTAGATTATTAA
The DNA here is from genome assembly GCF_910591455.1 of Pholis gunnellus. NCBI lineage: Eukaryota > Metazoa > Chordata > Actinopteri > Perciformes > Pholidae > Pholis > Pholis gunnellus. The sequence continues at coordinate 16,624,967 of NC_136535.1, forward strand.
ACATAAATTAATTTGTATTGCAAAGGTGTTCATAGTTGAACGGAGTGGTTTGGATCAGGACTGATGAAAGTCAGACGAGATCATTTCAACAGCTTGTCCTCTTCAAGATAATAACAATGCATACATCACAAGGCATACAGAAGTGGAAAACAGCATGAAACAAACAATCCACCACCTGTATCACAGTAGGTGAAGAGCTAGCTGCTAACAAGATTCAAGGCTGGCAGAAGTAGATGCTTTGTGCTCCAGCCAGCCTCCAAGCAGCATCCAGACAGCTTTCTGATCAAACTTGAAAAACTGATGATCTTGCTAAAGATCATCAAAACTAAACATTCAGATCTTGCCATTTGAGCTCTTACTTTTCCCACTTGGGCTCCACCACTCATCTAGAAATGCTATCCATGCTACCATTAAAGCAACAGTTAACTTAATAAAGGGTAAAGTGAGGTGGGGGAAAATTAGAATTGTATTAGAAAACATGATATTCTGTCTTGTATATGGATTGCCAAATTAACATGCAGATTTAAATGCCAAGGTTAGATTTAATATAAGGATTTAAAGAACACAAAATCATCTTATTTTGTCATGGTTATCTGTCACGGTGGATGTAGAGCCCTGTTTGTCTCGTAGCTGATGAGGAAAGGGAGACAGAGTGATGGTTAATGTTAACTCTTAAATTAATCCAGCCACAAGGATTTGAATTTTTTAATTGTCACTAAAAAATTAAAATGATTGGTATTACATATTGTAGCCTATAGCACGTCTGTGTGTGTGTGTGTGTGTGTGTGTGTATGCACTCACACTGATTGAAGGGCAACACCATACTTGGCCTAAAACCTTACATCCTTTGTAGCATATGCTACATGAGCGTCCACATGTCTTTCTGCAATGCAGGAGGAAAAAATAGATACAATTTAAAATCTATTGAAGCCTAAAGACCCAAGTGCACATCTTCAACCTTGTCAGTATGTGTGCACTGATTTCTGTGTGTGTGTACTTTTTCTTTCATGCACACGCACTTCTCTTCAAACACATGCGTGTTTATGCATAAGGCACACGTGAGTGTGTGTGAGTGTGTGTGTGTGTGTGTGCAGTGACAGATGGTCCATTTAATAACCTTGCTTGCATGGTCGCCTGTGGAGTTGGCATGCCCAAGATGTGGGGAGTAAGCTTGTTTTTTTCATGACCACAAAGAGCAACCTGTTACAACTGGAAGGGTTTATTATATCTGTATGTGCGTGTGTGTGTGTGTGTGTGTGCATGTGTGTGTGAAGCATGACCATCACTTAAAGGTCAATGTTCAATACCTCTAATTACTTTTTAAGAGCTTTTTTTTTTTCAAGCAGATACCCACTTGGATACTTTTTCAGGTAAAGGTTAACAAAATAAAGCAAATATAGAAATCCTACAATAATATATTATAAACAAATATGAAAGAAACAGTAGTGGGAATAGTTGATAGTAAAATGTCCTTGAAACAGTTGTGAATGCAATTAAAAGACCAATGAGAAAATGTGCATATAATGTATTTATTTATTTTCTTGCAAAGATCAATAGCACTATTTAGACTACAGCTAGCAGCCGGTCAGTTTGCTTTGGATAAAGGCTGGAAAAAGATAGAAACTAGCTGGCTTTGTGAGGAAGTAAAAAACAACAACTTCTACAGCGCACTAACTAAAACTTTATATCTCGTTTGTTTAATCCCTACAAAATCCAAAGTGTAGAAATGATGTGCCGTACTCCAGAAAGTCACTGCGCTAGGCCAGGAATAGTAAGTTGTTGTAAGTATGAAACATATACATAAAGTGTAAGTCAGTGAGCTGTAGAGGTGCTGGTGGGTGGAATTTGTTACCTTCTGACGGAGCCAGGAGCTGTTTCCCAGCTGTATAGTCTTTATGCTAAAAGCTAACCATCCCTTCATATTTACCGTACGGAGGACAACTATCAATCTTCTCAGTCTTGGAAAGAAACCAAATAACTCCTTAAAGATGTATCATTTGTATTACACAAGCAAAACAACAGTTCTGAACTTCTCTCAATGTCTCTTTTAAAATGTTAGCTGAGAAAATCGTATAAAAAGAGAAGAAACATTAAAATAAATCAACACAAAGCATTAAAAAAGAGCAAATGTAGGACTTTAAAAACTACTGCATCTCACTTACACAATGAACAATAAGGACAAGCTAGACAACAAACTGCGTGGATCTGAATCCGCATGTGTCACCCAGCCAGAATGTGCTGTTTTAACCGAGAGAGAAGGCCTTTCCACAAGCTGATATTACAATACAGGTGAGGAGGGATTGAAATCCATTTCCTGCCATAAAGGGTGGTGCAAAATGAGACACAGCATCAGAATTCAAGTGAAAAAGATTAATCATGAGCATACATTTAGGAGAGACACAAATCCTCCTTCTCACAAAAGAAAACCTTTTTCTGTGTCATTGAATTAACTCCTTTTTCTATTCCAATGTCACTTGTCTCTCTGTATTTCTCAGCAAATTTAGATTTCTTCCTTTATTTGTTTCATCTATATTTTTTTATCTGTTTTTCTCATTTTATATGACTGCGTTTGAGAATTGCTATGACAAACCAGAAGATTACCGTGTGTAGGAGTGTTGGCGTGCGTCCATGCAGGTGTGGATGCAAATGACTGTGAAGGGGCGTGTGTATGATCTAGTGTGGGTTGCACACTTGCGTGTTCCCAGGAGCATGTGTGCATGAGAGTATCTGGGTTAGTATCTGTGTCCCTCTTGTGCTAGCAAGCGTTGGACTAATCAGAGCACGTAAGACCCTATAGTGGCTATAATAGTAGCAGAACACATGTTAGTGTACAGTAATGTCTCTCTCTCTCCCTCTCTCTCTCTCTCTCAATCTTGATTTCAATGTCTGTCAGAGAAATCAACTGGGTAATTACATGCATGACTCCGTGGCTCTCTGTCCCACTGGGTGTTTCTTTCTCTTCTTGTTTTTCTTTTTTTATGTTCCAATGGTTCTTCGCTCCACGCCTCTCCCGGGGTGTTTTAGAGTGAGAGTGATGGCTTTGTGCGGATGTTCCTTTCGTAGCGTCGAGGCGGAGAACGTGGAAAAATATGGAGATGATGTTGAGGAGAAACAATGAATCACATGTGGAGGAAGGGAGACCAGATAAGGAGGAAACAAGAAAGGAATCAAAGAGGGAGAGAGAGAGAAAACAGATGTCATAAGCAGTCTTTGCACAGATTTTCCACCTGATCTTTCAAAACTCTTTACATATAGAGATTGACTGCATCTCATTTCTTGCTCTTGTCTGCTGCTCAGAACTCTCTAAATTCAACCTACTCTATGTGCACGTACTGAGTAGATTCCAGATTTAGCTCTCATTAGTTGGATTGTTTCTTTATGCTGCTAGAGGCCTACAGGAGACACTTTATAGCTCACTCTGTGCTCCTCCGAGGCCATATTGTTATACTGTTCATGCCAAAATTGTACATGAGCTTTGTTTAAAATACATATGGATGATACAGGGTCACGCTTCTCTTCTTGGGTGTAATTAGTACCTGTAAAGACTGTGATTACCCTTAGATATTGATGAGTATATTACAGCTGTGTAATTAGTTCACTGGACTCATCCATTTCCTTTGCCAGATAAGTGTGCCCTCAAGCTGTTGCATTGACACACAGACACACGGGCGCACAGGTAAACACACATTTCATTAGACCAGATTTCTTGGATCTTGAAGAAAATCCACTGCTGGAAGTAACAGCCAATGAGCTGAAGAAGAGTTTTGGTGTGTTTTAACCACTTACAGCGTGTGTTTTAAATAGTACTAAAATTAGACTTTGAACTGTGCCCTACACAGTACCTTGTTCGGCTCATTTCACTGTACCCTGCTGCTTCACTCTGTCAAAACATACATTTATGAAAGCCATAATAGGTTGTCTTACAATCAGTTTGCACTTGCTATCTACACATAATGTTCTCATGGTTTACTAAGGCAACAGTTCGTTATACAATCAGTTCCTGACCTCCGATATCATCAGTGAGTATGGGTAGATGCATGCGGGCTACAGGTAAAATAAACAGGAGAAAGGAAAACAAAAAGCTAAATCCAGCCTTGGGTCCAGTGTTGCCACCTTTTTTTGCCAATATTTGCCGGCATTATGTTAGAAATCCTAGCAAGTCTTGCTGAAAATGGTCAGCTAATAAAGTGAAATGGTCGGCCGACATACTCTCTGTTTAACCTTTACGGTGTGCTTTTTTGATTGAGATGCAACAAACGTCCCTGGGTGCAAACAATTAACTTTTCATCAGAGTGCATGTCCCCTTTTCTATTCAATTGTAATCCGTCCTGCACATTTCTTTTTGTCCTCTTAATATTCCATCTACTCTGTTCTACTCCGCATTTAAAATCAATGAGCATGCTGTAGCTCTACGGCGCAGCAGCAGCGTGTGTGCATTTGGATCCTCAAGACTACCCTTTATGATTTCAGAGCCTAACCTTGATAAACACTTTCCTATTGCTCAGTCCTGTTATGCTAATGCAGGCATTTCAATTCCTTGTGACCCACCTGTAGATCCTAACATTCAGCATGCTGCCATGTCATTATCTCTTCAAATCCAACTCTTGCGTGTCGTTCCATCACCAACACTTTTTCTTTGCATCTTCCTCTTTCCAGCCTCTTCTTCTTTTTCCAACTCGGCCTTTGTCTCTATTTCAAAGTAAAAATATCTACAAAATAATGTAAACCTAACAGAGAAAGACACTATTGTTTTATTGTGTGTTGTTGCAGCTTTTGAGGGAATGTATCTTTTGCTAGTTGGTGTTAATCTTTCCTTCATAAAATGTGTTAATGCCCAGTGTTAATCAGGGCTTCTGTTGAATGTGTCTGTGCGAACAACGGGCTGCTAAATGTCAACTGTTACTGGATTATCTGCTGCCTGGAACCCCATGATAATGTTAAAGAGAAGAATGGTTTTCTGTGTGGGTGCTTCTGAAACCACGCATGCGCGTGTGTGATTGCGAATGTGCATGTGGTGATTAAGACAGGCTATTTCTATTTTTCTGGCTCCCTGAATGATTTCCTTTTGAGTGTAAATCCTTGAGCTGCCACTTTTATTAAATCAGAGGGAGACAGAGAGAAATCGCGACAGAGGAAGAAAGAGAGGGTGAAAGGAAGAAGGATACCGAGCCAGAGAAAAAGAAAGAACTAAAAAGAAGGACCAAAGCGGAGTGAGACAGAGAGACATGAAGGCAGAGTTTTAAAGGGGTGTATAATCCCTGTAGTGCAGTTTGTTGTGGTTTCTGTCTGCAGGGTGGTAGAATTTGAACGCTCCATAAAAAGCCAGACTTGTGCTCAGCTATTCCAACTCACACAGTAGTCTTCACCATAAGTGTTTCATTCATTGTTCTGTCAAACTGGCAACAAAACCAAGAAAAATGCATGAAATGAGAAGCAACACAAAATAATAATTAAACACTGAAAAACTAGATACCGATAACAATTGCCTGTATCAAACTCTTGTATCACACACACATCGCGCAACATTACTTATGTAGATACACATCAACGTGCATACTAATTATCAGTGCGTCTCATTAAGTCAGGTTGTGAGACCTCAGAGTTAATTGAGTCATTTTGCCGGATAATAAGGTCGCCCTAAATTCCACTCCCTTCTGCCTTCATTCATAAGCTCCCCTTGATCTTCTGTATCTTTTTTTCTGAACTCCTCTTATGGGGCCTCTCCTTTCCTCACCTCTGGCCCTATGTCGTCTCTCCTTCAATCTCATCATCTTCCTCTTCTTCCACTCACCCCGGCCCCAATCGCTCTACCTGCCCAACTCTTTCTGTTTTGAAAAAAGAAATTTGAGTTGGACTTTGTATCCCTTCTCCCATAGTTTTGTGGAATAGTGTTTGTAGATGCAGCAAAGATAAAAGAGTGACCTGTATGCAGATGAGGTATCTGCCGGTTCAGGTTTTACTATTATGCATGATGACGTCAACACACACCTGCTGTTTGATGTGGCGTTGTGACACATACCACCTGTAGCACACGCTGAATGTACCATACTGTACAGACAGAAGAACAAGTCAAGGCACAATATTTCGGATGCACAAATCCCTGCAGCCAGTGTGACAACTTAAAACACATCTAGATGCTGGTCTGTGTTACCCTGTAGCTTCATGGGCAACCCCATCGCTCTATATGATCTCTGTAACACCATCTGTTGTACTCTGGTGTCCACCTTATTAATTAATCAGTGTATGATATATTATTGATGGAAAAACATAGGAAAACACATCCACAAGGGCCGCAACAAAATGCGAATGAAGTTCGAGGAAATGTATTCATCTACTGCAAAAGAATATCTCCCACAATGCAGTATAATTGTGATAAAGGGTATTTATATTTATTCATGCTTCAATAAGATTGACGATCACCATTTGTTTTATATTTCAGAACACTGTTAGAGACATTTCCAGGAACCTGGGAACTATTTTAGAAACTTAGGAACTTTTTAATTGCTTTTTAACTGGAAGAACCAGCGTCTATGTTGAGCTCCCAATAGCCCAGAACTACAATTTAACTAACTGTTTGTCCGTGCCCTCAAGAACGACACATAGAAGCGTTTTCTAGTCTGATGCTGTTGTCAAGGTTTGGTTAGATTTCGGCACAAAAGGACTTGGTTAAGTTTAGGGAAATACCATTAGGTGAAAAGTTTAGTAGGGGCGCTTCATCGTCATGTTTGACAATAAACACATGGTTGAGGTTCAGGAATTTTAATGACCCATTCATTCACCCCAACCATCCATTCACCCCAACCAATTGTGGACTTTGTTGGTCTATAGATTGTCATTTGACTTACTCCTTACAGGGCTGAATGTGCTGCACTGTTCCTGGGAATCGATGGACATCTACGAGAGGATGCCCACAATGAAAATGCAAATGTTTAGTCATCAGAAACAAGGGCACTGCACTGTAAAGCAGCCTATTGAAACTGCCTGTTTCAAAGTGTTTTTTATCAATAATAAAATAACCAAACATAAATTATCTATCTGTGTCTTTCTAGTATATAATTAACACATTTCCTTGCCATCAAATTTCATTTACAATTCAACCCATATTCCTGTTTCACCATACCATCAAAGCACAAAGCTTCACACTCACACATTCCAGGTGTCTTTTTTCACACATTCAACAAATCAAACGGCCTGTGGATGTTGAACTTTAAATGTCATTGCTGAATCTTTGATTCTGTCTTTCAGGCTGAATGCTGCTTAACCCACCTTCCCCTTATAATCTATAATGTATTTGTATTATCCTCTGAGAGTCACCCAGGAAGAAGTTTCCATCACTGTCTGCAGTCTCTTCAGCACCACAAGTATCTCAGGTCTAGTGTTTTCTTTACCCACAATTTTCATGGGTATGGATATCAGTTGGTAAAATAATACTAACGGGCAGACACCTTAAAAAGTTTCTGTTACACATAAGTTGTTTTTCCACTATGGCGCCATGGTGAGCTTGTGCAACTCATGGCCAGTATTGTTTCCATCGGACAACAACCGAGAATATTGGTCAAACCCCGGCAATGGGGAACTGCCCACTGTCTGGGCAGAGGATAAATAATTCAGCAGTTATTAAAAAAACGGGTTGTTACGGAAGGCATTATCATGGAAACATGATGTTCATTCACTTTACATGGAGCTATTTTTATACTGTAATATGTTAAATCATGTTCGTCGAATAAGTTAGTGTCTGTTTATTTCTCATAAGAAATCCTAAATGATCTTGCTCAAAGATGCCCTAGTGCCTAGTACAATGCCATAATAGTGAAAAAGCAGCTGCTTATTTACAAATCTGTGTACAAATCTGTGGTGACTTTGGAAAGCTATCTGGTAAGAGAGAGAGAGAGAGAGACCGTTTAAGCGGAAGTGTTATAATGTTTTAGCGAACATGCATTTGTTTGGGAAGTACTGAGGAAAAGACCGGATGAAAGAGACTTGGATTATACTGCAGGAGTTGTGTGATGGTTTGTAAACAGATATTTTCATATAAAGTATCGTTGTTGTTGTTAAACGCAGCCCCTATGTAGTTGAATTCATCCAGGTTTTTTTATTCTCCGTTCACCGTTGAGATATGAGAGAAAAAAAGGGTTTTATTCAACAATTCAAGGAGACACAGGGTGAGTAATTGATTTACAAATGGTCAGTTTGTGGATGAACTATTCCTTTAAGATTGCAGTACAGACAGAAACAGTGCAGTGATTTTATAGGCTGTATGGTACTGATGTTTGGAACAACAATGTTGTTTTTCTTGATCCATAAAGATGACAAAAATTACACTTTTACAAATCAGGCAGTGTATCTGTGTGTCTGTGAGTGTGTGTGTTTGCAGGTCTAGCCTCATATTTCCTGTGGTGAGAAAGTAGTCCTCTGGCACTTTCCAGTGCAGCATATTTAGATTCCATAGTCTCTCTCTCTCTCACACACTTGCTCAAACGCAGATCTGCAAGCACAGATACATAAGTAAGTAACATATTTGTTATTTACCAAAGATAATCTTAATCTTAATCTAGTAAAAATGCTATTTAAGTAAACAGTAAAGAGTCTAACACACACATACACACTGAGACTCAGGAGTGTGGTCCAATCAAACACACACACACACACACACACACACACACACACACACACACACACACACACACACAGAGCTGTTATTGACAATAGTTCCCTGGTGTGATTTAACCTCCAGCTCAGCATCAGATAAAACACGTTGCCCTTCTCTCCCGTGCTCTGTCCTTTTCTGTTTTATCCTGGTCTGGTATGGTCATTGGTCTGTTTGTTCTGCACTCTTTTTTCTCTTTTCTGTATTTTGTTATTTTGTTGTGGTGTGCTCTGCTTTGTTTTAGTTTTGTTTGCTGTTATATGTGTTCTGTTCAGTTCTTCAAACAAAGGAACACATGGCTGGTTTTGGATAATGATATTGAATAGAGTTACTTTGAGAATGATTTGTTTTCTCTGGGGAATATAAAAATGAGTAACACAGGTTTCTAAAGAGTGTTTCCTTCATATGGTCAAACAACACACACTTATGTTTGCATTTGAAACTACTACCAAAGAGTCTCAAACAGATAACTAAGACCTGCAGCTGTGCTTTCAGTAGATATGGTAGAGCAGGCCCTTCAAATAGAATTCACTTGTGTGTCTGTAATAAGAAGTTCTTTGTAAAAACTCAAGAGACCAAAATGATGGTACTGGTTTCTGTACTTGGTGAGATGGTTCTTTAGCAGGAAACGTATGACTCCCTTCCACAGAATAGTCATTTAAGTATGCAATTGACTTAGATCATCATCTACTGGAAAAGAATATCAGTACACAAAGTACAGTAGGGGATTGAGTTGCATTATGGGAAAGGATCAATCTACCCATAACTATCTCGTACTTTCAAATCCCCGATTAGCATTGAGGCTTACACTGACGAAGTTCTGCTGGCTGCAACAGTTACTCAGGGAAAAGAGGTGCTGGGTGGTGTATCCATCAATGATTATTCCATCATGCATTATTCAAAACTAATATACCTAGATATTCCCCTGTGTCAGAACCACTTAACTTAAAGTGTTAAACTGTGTTTTGAGTGTTGTCTTATTGAATCAAATTGGATTTTACAAATAAAATGAAAAACATCACACAGAAATCTCTCTCCTCTCCTTTTATCTCCTGTCATTCTCCCTGCCCCCTTCCTCTTTTTCTATCACTACATTTCACTGTTCTCCTTCTCACTCCATCTCCTTTCTTCACATCCTCTGTTCTGTCAATGTCGATTTCTCCATCTTCTTTTCCTGTCAGTCATCCCCTTCACCTCTCCCTGTCTTCCTGCCTTGCCTCAATTGGTCCTTTCCCTGGAGGCACAGGTCTGAAACAGTTCCAGACAAAAGGAGAGAGAGAGGGAGAGAGAGAGGGAGAGAGAGAGAGAGAGAGAGAGATCAGGAGATGCTGATAGAAAGATGGTTAAATGAGGTAAAAGAGGACCAGAAGAAGGAAAGGGGACATAATAAAGAGGTGAATGAGGTAAGTAAATAAGAGCTATACTGGTGCAGTCAGGAAATAAACTGCCAGACAAATCAAACTGGTAACCAACAGCAAAAAGATGCTATTGATCAGTGTGAAACAGCATATTTTAAATCTGTCTCCTAAATATTGTGGAGAAGCGATCATAATGAAATATCGTGACGGACTCCATGATTGACCCTACTAGTCTGAGCTGTTATGGTCACATTGAACATATTTGACATTTACAACCTGGCATATGGGGTACACAGATTTATTTCTGTTCCTGAAGTCAACACAGCGAGATTAGGTGGACATATGTCACTACATTTCCTTTTTATCTACCTATGCTAGGCTATATTAATTACCACTTGGATGCACAATATAGTGAGCGGCAGATGTGAGGGATTTTTCCAGAGTCAGTCGATAAACTTCATGAATGTGTGATAGCCGTTACTTTGTTTTAAATGATCTAATTTATGCTTAACAGGTACTATATAAAATGAATCTGATTTCCTCCATAATATAGTTCAATAGTTCACAGCAGATATTTCATTATAATAATTAATAATTTATAAAATGTGTGTTTTGAATTTAAAGCGTTGGTTATCTAAACTACACCAGCTTATTGGCTTACTTATAACTTCAAATGGTTGGCAAGTCACTGCTATCGGTTTTGTATTAAATACTCGTTTTTTGCATAAGCCTATTACTGGGAATTCGTTTTCACTTTCAACCTTCTTTTCTCATTTATTTAAAAAGAAACTGTTTTAGGTTGAATACCTGAAATTTACTAGCTGTGACCACAGTAAATACTACAAAAACTCTGATCCGTCAGTAAAGGCTATTAGACATTACTTTTCCTAATAATAAGGTAATAAGTAATACATAAAGCTCTTCTGTTCATTCTTATTCTTATTATTGCTCCCTGGCTTTGGACTGTGCTGGGAAAATGCACAGTTCCTGCAAAGACAAAAACACTCAACAGACAAACATTCATCCCAGAAAAAGCTGTGGCTCCCTGTATCTGTTATCATGCGGCTATTGTTATCATGGTAACATTAAAAACAAAACAAAATATCAGACCTTAAGAGAGTCCTGTACAATGGATGGTTTCCTCCTGTCTGTCTGTAGTGATCCTGCGATGAACCCAAAACTTACACTCAAGTTAACCGTAAGGACTTTTCTGCTGGCTTATGTTACAAAGAGAGAGAAAAAAAAACTCCAGAGGACCGGAAAACATCTCTACTGCAGAAAAGGAACATAGTGTTCTGCCAAGCAGCCGAGAAATATTGTGTCATGGGATGTCTTGTTGATGGCGAGACAGTATAAAAAATTGTTACTGTCAGAGAAAATCTTTCCTTGGTCCCCAAATGACCCACGTCAAAGAGCTTGACAGGAAACTGTGTGAGTATGACTGCAAAACACATTGAAGGAATGCCTGTCATGATCAGGAATGATTCTAGTATTTCTCTTCTGACACCAATTCTGAGACCTAAACTACAATATCAGAATCAGAATCAGGAATTACCAATGCAATAGTGCCGATTTAAAAACTATACACAACGCTGTCTGAAAATGATGAGGAAGGTTCTTCTATGTGTACGAGACGCAGTAACTCAACTGGATTTGGCTTTTGTTGTCTTATAGTAAGTAAAAGGCTATTATTGTCAATGTGCTGAAGCGCTGTACCTCCTGATGTAAATTTGCTACTCACTGATCCAAGCAAAACTGAATAAGCCATGTAATGAGGTTTACGTGTATTCAGAAACCTAATGAAAATGTCACAACATTTTATGGTCGAGATTATCAGCACCTTAAAGTGTGCGTTTGTGTGTTCTTGTCTATGTGCATGCCTACAACTGTTTGTTGTTTGTCAGTGTGTGTGAGTGTGTGTGTGTGTGTGTGTGAGTGTGTATGTGCATATCACTGTGAAAAACTATTTGAGTGCTTACAGCTGAAGGTCACTCTGAATGGAAGCAGATAAATGAACTGGATACACCAACAAGCGTATTACTGTAGAGCGCGTGCACACATACCACACACACCGACGTGCACAGTAGCACACACTGGCACACACCGCAGAGACTTATTACTGTAGTGACATGAATTGCTCCCCCTCTGATTCTCTCTGTGATAACCTCAGTCGCTGAGACTTAACGCCACTGATACAGAGGGGCAAGAACAGATAGTGGGGACACATTTACAAAATAATGCAATCCAGTTTAAAAGGCTTGCAACAAATATTACTTGTGTGAAGCTAATAATGTTGTCACCTTTGTGTTTTTTGTGTCGCAAAAATGTCATAATTTGACAAAATGTCCTCGGTTTTATGGTAGCTTTAATATTCAAAACTTAATGTAGCCTACCTTTTGTAATGCTACTTGCACCTTTTAAACACTTTATGTTCATACAAATGAAAATATATAGCCAACTAGTTTATATGGATGTGATGCACGTGACAGCAATAATGGCATGACATAATGACAGGTTCCTGTAAGAAATGGCTCTATTTGACACAAAATGGTTAGCATATATACAACTATGCCAATATCTGGCATTGATTTTGACATTAACCAAGCTCTGACTACACATTTTAAAGCATGGACTCTAAACACGGCAATGTCCATGATTGAATTTCTGGATAACCTTTTCGAAAGTCCTCTCTCAAGATTTGAGTGAGTGTTGCACTACAAGCAATTGAAATTGACTTGTTTAACCCCATAGACCTTGTCCTTTCACAGAGAGAGAGTACGTGTCAGGTCTTTGTGGTCAATTCGACAGTTTTGAAGCAGGGTGCCAGGGAGATGTCTCAAATAGTTTGTGATTTCTCTGAAGGAGACACCGTGATTGACATGACAAAAAGCCATTGTTTGGAACCGTCTGGCCCACTTGAAGGTTCCCCCATATGTGTATACATTTACTATTAAAATGTCCAGGCTCCACCAAAACTATCTGCATGTTGGCACTGAGGCTGCAGAGGAAACCCCTCAAGGATTCATGGAGAAAAGGGTTTGTGCTCAAACAAGGTGCACAGATGGAGCGATTGTACTGTATCCCTCCTGTGTTGTTTTTGCTTTGATTTACCCATTTTGAACACTGGCATGATGCTGGCCAATCAGCTGGCAAGGCAACTGAGAATTCTAGCGGTGCTCCAGATGGAAAGTCCCGGCCTGCATTGCTGGCTGAAAAGCTGGCCTTCAGAGGCAGGTGCAACATACAATAATCATTTAAAGATGAGGATATTGGGTCACACATTCTGATTCTCTGGAAGGCATTTATCGTTTTGCCTTTTCTTTAAATGAAAAGTGACAGAAGTTGTGTCAAGAATGACAAAACAAATAGTTTGAGAGATAAGTTTAAACACTGCTCACTTTCTTGTGTGCACACACCAGGCCAATTGCTGCATGAAGTGGGCGTGAATATCCAATTGTTGGTTGTGGAAAGTTACAGAAATGATTTGCAGTCCTTTTGGGATATACTGGCACCTTACAATTCAATGCTCAGATTCTTTTGGTTTTCTTGATTTTAACCCTTGACAACAATTCTTTTTACTGCAAACTTAAAATTCTTAAAAATCTCACAATTTATCTTGATTGACTGTTCACTAAAGCTGCCCCCTAACAACAATAATCCAATCATAGCTTCACAAATATAGGCATGGTAGGCAGAGTGTGAATGCAATGTGCGGTGCATTTGATGCAAATTTGCGTCAAATGCACCGCACCAAACGCGCCGCTCCATCGCAAATTTGCGTCACTCCAGTTTCATCGCGTCTGTGCATAGACTTTGTATGTAATCTCGCCGCATTCATCGCGTTTGGTGTGAACACGGCATTAAGGTGAACTAACTTGTATTAAATTAGCTAGAGATACTAGCTTCTTACATTAACCTATAGTGTCTCCATGCGCAATTCAAGTGAGCACAGACAGAGGGGTCATAAACTACTTTCAAGTTAAGAGAATTGGTATGGTCCACTTTAGCCGAAATAATATTACACGGTTCTTCCAGGCATGAATATTGGAAATATATTGTAACATTTGATCACAAGTCCTAATTTGTGGGGTTAGAGCGCCTCAATCCTACCCGTATTTCAAACCTTGATGGTAGGCCTGTGAAGCTTTGAATTTTTCCACATGATAAAGTGGCATCCATGGGGCATTAGCAAGAGCTTGGATCGTCAAGTGTTTGTTAAATACTTCTGAATACAAAACCTGTATTCTGCTGAATACTGGTTTTCAAATATGTTTCTAAAATAATATTTATTTTTCAGGAGATTGTTTAGGCTGTGATTATTATTGTTATTCAGAAGTGTAACTTGTTCTAGAAATGGTCATCCCAGTCCTTTACATCCTTCAAGTTATCCAAATAAATAGGTCCCCAAACCTTGTTAAATTTGGCCATACATCCCTGCAGAGTATACTGTATTTTAATCAACTGTTAGTGAAACAGTATCTTTTATCCATCTGGCATGACAGGGAGGTCTAGACCCCTTTTAGTTAAACACAATAAGGCAGCACGCCAGAAGTGTTGTGAAAGCACATTAACAACAACAACATTATGCATATTAGGTGACAAAGTTGAATTGACACAATGCAGTAATGGGATGTACATCAACAGTGATACCATATGCCTCACTTAGAGATCCAAACACTGCCTCCCAGAAAGCATTGAGGCTGGGGCATGACCAAAACATATGAAACAAAGTTGCCTATTGCCAATTTAGTTTAAGAAAGATAGGAGCGATAGACAACTTTAAATTGGATTAGACCGTGTCTACAGAATGGGGATGATTTATGCGCTCGTTGTAGTATTGTCTCCCACATGTCCTCAGTAAAGGGGCTGTCAAAGTCTTGTTCCCATGCGTTCATAAATTATCCAAAGGTTACATGTTAAAGTGCTTATTAAAAAGTATATCTAAGAAAGAGATCCTGTCTGCTTCGTGTTCAAGTACAGAAGTTCATCTACAATGGTAGATGGTGGTGGTGATTTATTGGCAAAAGGAGTGTGGCCTTTCCTCACAAAGGTCTGATTATTGGTTGAATTAAGCAAACACTGTTTCGATATATACTTACTTACTTAGGTCTCTATATTGCTCGTGGAAAGTAGGCCATTGATGATAAGTTTCCACTGTGTCTGTCTTAGGGCTTTTCAATAAACGTATAAATCCTTAATAGAACAAATTTCATTCCATTGCCAGCTTTGGAAAGCCAGAACAAGTTTAGCTGGAGTAAAGAGGTGGTTGGATAGAATGTGCATCATCAAGGATGGACCCTGCAGGCAAAATTTATTTTGAAACTGTGACCATTTTTTTTATAGTCTGCAGAATTACTGGGTGATCAGCCCGCAAGCTGAATATGAGGGTGAAAGACGGGAAGTGGCCAGAGAATGAACAGGCTATCTGAGACTCCATCCTTATCCAGATATGAGCTTTAGGGTTGGAATGATTCTGAACCCACTCAATAACCCTCTGAATATTACTGGCCCAGTAGTGGAGTAGTTTGGGTAGAGCCAATCCCCCGCAATGTTTGGGGCTTTGCATGAATGTTTCACGAGTAAAGGGTTGCTTGTCATTTCCAATGACTAGAAATACTTTTATCGAGTTGTGAGAATATTCTCAAGGGGATGAAAATGGGGATACAGTATGTTCTGAAAAAGATACAAAAATCAAGGCCTATTATAAATATTGTTTATACGACGACCAGCCACTGATAAAGGCAGATTAAGCCAACGTTCAAGATTTGAACTGCATTTCTCAATTAGACGGCAAAATTAAGCTTAAAAAGTAGTTACAGGGTGTGAAATGATAATGCCCAAGTATTTTAAATCTGAGCTAACCTTCTTCAAGGGGATAATGTGACCGGAATATTAGGAGCTGGGGAGTTGATTGGGAAAGTTCACTTTTTTGCAGGTTGAGTTTGTAGCCCAAATTGTCCCAAAATAGACGATATGGAGAATGTAGTATTAGATAGATATATTTGTTTTACTGTCCTATCTACGAGGACATAAGGGATGTATTCTTTAGTAAAATGACTTTCATTTATGTTGATTTCTTTTGGCTGGGTGATTACTAAAAACTTGAGTTGTGCTTCAGGAAAGGAACCTTTTTCGTAGCAGATTTTATTTGCCAGGCCTGGGAGAGAAGGCTGAATGTTTTTCTTTCAGGTCGAGCGGTGAAGTAACCTGTAATTTGTTTTATAAACCCATGAGGGTTGGGCACACTATGTGCATGACATGAAAATAAAGATATCTATCTATCTATCTATAGTAGGTAACCTGCTAAAAGCAATACTTTGTGGGTAATACCCCCTCTATGTATTCTGTCATAAGCTGTGCTCTGACAGAGAGAGCCAACCAGGACTTCAATGACAACGTTAAAAAGTTAGTAGTCTGAGTTGACAGAGGAGTCATCATTAGTACGGACAGAGCAGAAGCTAGTGGGGATAATTATAGTAACTTAACCCATGAAACAAAATTAGCCCCAATTCCTTTGTAAAATATCAAACAAGAAATCCCATTCCACCCAATCAAATGCCTTCTCTGCATCTAAGGTTATTGCAAGTTCAGGTGTGTCTGACTCAGACTTGAAATAAATAATATCAAAGAGCCAACGAGTGTCTTTTTTGTTTGGGATTATTTTTCCTCACAGTTTGATTTACCTGTCTCACAAAGGCGAGTTGGTGATGTCATTCTCAAATTCAGGCTATTTTAGTTGTGATGTGTTTACGCCCATTGTTGGGTTTGTATGAGCAGTTTCTATTCCATATTAGTGACAAGAGCATGGCCACTGATAGCAATGAGGGGAAACTGTGAGTCTGAGATATTTGATGTTAATGTGTTGGTGGTTAAGAAGACATTCATTTGTGAATGATAGTTGTGATCAGGGGAAAAGAAAGAACACTCTAGCAGTCGGGTGTTTTAATGGCCAACAATTGCAAAGTCACTTCTGAACTGAATTCTGTGAGTTGCCAGGATCTGCAATAGTGTTATGGACAAATTGGACATTTGTGTTGAATCAGATCGATACACCTCTTCTTTTGTGTTGTAACAGGCAGAGGGAAAAGTTCCAAATGATGTATGACGCATGAAGCTATTGACGGTTCTCTATTTTCGTTCTCTTCTGGGTCAAGTTTGCCTTTCTAGAATGCAAGAAAAGACTTGTGTTCCTCATGCTGCGTGGTTAAAGGTCAAGAATAGTCAGTTCATTAACTTCTTCTCTTTCATGACGGAGGTGAGTTGGGTTGTGAGAGTTTTTTATAGAAACTTGAAGTGTTTTATTTTCCCCGGTGAGTGATTCTGTTTGTTCTTGACGGAATTCCAGGCTGTCATGTAGAGCCTGGAATTCTCTGTGCAGTACTGCCATCAGATACATCTGGCATTGAGTCCTGAAAGCTATAGTCCTGAAAGTGAATTATTGATGTATTGAGAATGTCCCGCATTTCTGTGCAGCATGATGTTTTCTGTGTGGTGAAAGGAGATGTTCCAAAGCTGCTCAGTGAGTCTGAACAGTCTTTTGGAGTTTGGAGTGGAGATAGGCCTTGTTTTTGCCATCATGTATCTATTTCATTGTGCAAAGACGGATGAGACACTCTTCGAAACAGTTTTCTATGTCGTCATGGTCGCTTGGTTGTGTAAGCCGAATTCAATATAATGAAATAATAAAAAAAGAGGCGGTTATCATTTTGATATTTGAATTTACATAGACATGATTTTGCCTTGTCATGAGCCTCTCTTTGAAGATCCCAAAACTTTTTGAACTACCATGTGACTTTGACTGACATGTCTGTGAGGTGATCTTGCTGAGCTAAAAGTAAGAGAAAGAGACAGCCAGGGAGTGTTTGTACGTCAGAGAGCAAGAACAAATATCAAACGCTCAATTTAAAATCTGGTTCAAAGGATCTAAAAAAAGGGCCCTTAGTTTTTGGGAACACGATGATCTGGATTCTCTTGTCTTGTCGTTCAGCCTCATTGTGTCGTATCTTGGCTTTCACACAACCCTTCATGGCCATGCCCCAACAACCAGATTATAGAAAAAGATTAAGCAACATTTTGACAGTTCTAATGAAATCTGATAAGTGGATATGTTATGCTTATTTTCTGTTTGGGGAAATGGGAACAGAAATGGAAACAAACAAAACATTTTATTAAAAAAAATGTGAAGATGGATTAAACATGTTGCATTAATTAAATTCACAGAAAACGAACCAACTTTTGCCTGCATTTAGGCCTACATGTACCTTTACAGCATGAAATGGGTTTAAATAGACAGCCTGGCGGGAGTTGATTGAAGTTAGTTTTTTGAAGTGACAGAAGATGGATGTGTTTTGATTTCTGTGTACTCGTGTGTGTCTCTCTGTGTGTGTGGTGTGTGTGTCAGAAAACGAGTAAATCTAAGGTAGCCATATATGCGTCACTCCATCCTGAGAGCCTGGAGGGTCGTTTTTAGAAATAACAGACTGGTGAGTGTAGGAGGGTTCTCTCACTATTCCTTTCTTTTCCCCTCTCAAATCTTTTCTTTCTCACTCTCTCTGTCTTTTTTTCTGACCACAAGCCCTCCTCTCACTTCTTCCCACACACATTTAAGAGGAAAAGCATCTTAAGTGAAGCTGTCTTCCTTTTCAGACCCCTAATCTCTTGTCTATTCATCTTCTTTTCTTCCATCTTCCCTCTTTCACCAGACACTAAAATGTCAAACACATGATTATCTGCCTTTCTCTCCCTTACCCCTCTCAGCTGCCCTCATCTTCGATCTTCCTCTTCTCTCCACCCTCTTCTGTGCTCTGGTTAGTATGTCTCAGATGGTCTCTTATTCAAACCCATAAAAAGCAACTTTGTCTTGGTTTCCTAATATTAATTATGTGCTGATGGCTTGACAAGTGTTAAGTGGAATTTGTCCAAAAATACAGCAGATGTAGTTTTGAAGTGTGTGTTGAAAACTAGGTCAGACAAATATAAACATTGGCATTTGATCAACACAGTTTTTACACCCCTGAAGTTAAACTAGATTGATGTTGCTCCATGTAAATAAAGGAAACTATTGATCCTTTATGTAAGTGGTCTAAATAGTGATGAACTCCCTGCAATTACCTCTTGCGGGCAAAGCCATGACAAATCACAAATACTTGATTAGTAGTGCCATACCTACGCCGCTTTAGATTACATCTCTGCATAGGCTTCCAGACACATCCATCACTCAGTCTGCTCCAATCCTATTATTCACAGACTGGTCAAACAATTGTGTCAAACTGTTTTATGTTACGAGGTGGTGACGATGAGTAAGATAAGCAGGTTTGGGCACAATAAGAATATCTGTTTTGTATTGTTGTTTCTGGCTGGCAGAGTTTAGTGGACACGCTGTTTTTGTTGTAATGTGAAGCAATAAAGTCACTTCTGAAGATAAATGTCCCCCTCGTGTCTGTTTGTGTCTCCTCTAGTAACATATTTTGGCGAAACCACACCAGGCAGAAGACCTAGATGAATTTGAAGTCAGCACTGACAGAAGGTAGTGATTTTACTTAGAACTGAGATTTGCATTTTCGTGATGGCTCTTCTGGGCAACAACCACACTCTACTGCTGCATTGGGATCAGATAGTGAAGATCTCTAAACTTGTATCTGGTGCACAAATAATGTAGAACAGTCATTAAACTGGCATAAAAGAAGTTGGATGAGAATTAACAAAAATGCCCAGAGGAACCAATTTGAATGGTTCGAGATGATCTGTTCCTCGTGGTAGGCGAGGCAGTGGGAATCTGTTCTGGAGCAAAGCAGGAACGTCTACATCGAAATAAATGAAAGTATTCTGCAGAGCTGCAGAGCTGCAGCAGTCACATAACGCTTTGGAGAAGGAGATAAAAGCTCTTGGCAGCAAACTGAATGAATCTGATACTGCCACAGTAAATCCTACCAAGAACCTTTCACTAGCCAGGGTGTCTAAGGTGACTATTCTAAGGAAGTTCGACATCTGCGCCCATATAGTTGGCAAGCTCTCATACAGCAATCTGATGCAACAGGGAGTGGGGCTTTGAACGTTTACAGTCACAGGCCATCAAGGCTTCGCTAAAGGTGTGACCTGCTTGAAACAAAAATGTATCTTACCTTGCCTCAGCCATAGAGAACACATTAAAGGGACTTATAATGGACTAAGAAACCTGAGCAGAAGTAAAAAGCTTACCAACAATTCTATTTTAATTAAAAGAAGAACCAAAAAAATCTATTTGAGTCCGTCCACACAGTGACATGTCAGAGTCAGAGAAACAAACAATCTCCACTTCTGATTTCAATCTCACTCAGTGCTCATCAACAACACACCAAAACACAGGATATGCTCACCACAGTTCAGCCATCTTCCAAAGATGCTGCAAGCAGAAAAACATGATCCTGTGACCGGCGTACTATTTGACTACTGAATGAGAAATAAGAGACCTGCTGCATACAAGCCATTAGGGGAGAGTTGTGGAGCTGTAGTCAAAGAAGTTGAGCATGCACAGGATGATTAGCACAGATGGGACCACACACTTGGAAGAATCAAACCAAATGGCAGCCTGTGCTTCTGGAAGTATACTGCTCTCTCATTCTAAATGAGCTGAATAAATGAAATGGGTCACTTGGGCACAGAAAGGCCATCAAAGTTGATTGGGGTCTGTTTCTTTTGGCCCAAAATGAAAAGAGATATAAACCATTCGTTGTGTGCAAGTGCCTTAAGAACAGAAAGCAAACAGACAGGCTTGTGCACCTGTGATAAGTATCTAGACCATTCAACCATTCTAGTTGTTTTCACCTGACTGTGCAACTTAAAAAAGAAGACAATTGTGATAATGAAGCATTATATTGGTTTATTTGAGCAAATGCAATAACCAGCCAATGAGCACAACAGTTTTTTCAGAAATGCTGCACCACAACTCAGGGTGGGACTTATAAAGTTTGTCTTTTCAGAGCATTCATTTAGCATCAAACAACTATTTGTAATGTAAAGATGAAGAGTAATGTCTATCTGAGCAGAGAATAAGGTAAATCTCTCGGTGTATGTTGGAATCTGAGCTCCTCTGTGCTTTGTTTACAAAGCCAGCGGTTTAGGCTGTGTATGCCAACATTCCAATTCCCCCCAGTGGAACCCCACTGTTAGCTCTGTCAGTGCTGTTGCCATTGTTTGCACTGTTAGCGCTGTTAGCACTGTTTGCTGCAAGCCACCGCACTCAGCCGTCGCCATGTTGGGAGCCGTGTGGAGAAACTAGATATACTCAGAATTTAGAATTTAGCAGTATTTAGTATCTGCAGGTCTCAGACCAGCCCGGATTACTCTCAGGGAAATGGACAAAAAGAGAGGTTTAATAGAATTGTTCTCTTTATATTAAGAACACTTCCCGATGAGCAGTAATGGGATTTAAAAATTCACCCCCCCAAGGTCATGGGTGTAATTGCACAGCTAATGCCTCTTACGTTGGCAGACAACCCACACTCCCAATAGACCTTCTGTTCAGAATTAAATCGTGAGACTGTCCAGGCTCCTACAGCAGGACTATGTAGGGAGCAGATGAGTTCTGCACTTCAAGCGGGAAGCCACGTCCTGGGGCCTGTACTACAAAGCCAGTTCAACATATCCTGTGTATCCTTTCGATATTTGGCTTAACTAACCCAAACAACCACAATAACACTAAGCCTTCCTGCGGCGGTGGTTAACAGATTGGTGAGTCAATCGAGGGTTTCTCAATCTGTGCTACGAGCATGGTCACATGAAAGGGCTAGTGTTGTCATCATATGACCAATCGCAAACACGGACAAGTCGATTATCAGACGAAAAGCAAACTATATCAGACAAATACAAAGAAGTTAAACACATAATCCAGGCTCAAAGTAACACAGTTAAAGCTGCCACACACAGAAAGCACAGCTGGCAAAGACATCGCAAACTTTATGAAGGTGTAAATTAACTGACTTATCTCCATCAAGTTAATGTATTCGTATAGAAAAGAGTAGAAGATAGGCCTACATTATTCATCCCCTTGGGGAAATTAGGGCATGTTTGCCAATCTCAGCCTTATTTCAGCTGCAACCCTGATGGAGCTAATAAAAAATAGCATGAATATAAAAACATAATTCAAAGCGGTAAAAAGGCTTATTTTCATATCCTATAATCACCCACAGCATACATAAAAGTACGTGTAGCAAAGCGATGAAAGGCAATGCAAACAGTCTGCGGGACTATAAGTGCAAAACTCCAGTCGGAACATAAAAGCTCAAAAAGGTGAGAAACATAAGTGAATATATGATATGAATATTTGATGAGAGAGTATTTACTAATTTTATGTTATTGTGGGTATATAAATGTAATGTATAGTGCTTATAGAGCGTGCGGTTACTTCCATGTGAGTGTTGCATTCAGGAGACCAAACGGTTATTTTTCTTCTTCAGAAAAAATGTTGTTTTTGAAAGGCTAAATACCAAGAAATATGTATTGAAGCAGAACATTTTATTCATGTTCTGGGTTTTGGAAATGATTACATCTAACTTTACAATGCTCAGGAGTTTTTTTTTAAATGTTTAACATCTCTCACTCCTTCTTTAGAGGCAGATCATTTAACTGGCAAAATTCAATGACAAATCGCCCCAAAATCTCCCTGCTGATCTTGGTTATCGCTTCCAGTCGATCTTTGGGATCCTGAAGGCGGTATCAAACAAACCTCTGAGTGAGGAAGAACACTTTCATGCATAGTAACGCATACACGGCTCGCTCCCTCAGGAGTGTCATCAGTAACATTCAACAAAAACTGCACTGACATTCATTATTGCAGAATGGTTGCGTTTCTGTTGGCATCTGAGGACAATTTGAGGAAAGGCTCCTCTCTCGGCAGGTCAGGTTCTGGAGGCCGCATCCGTGGGCCATATCCTCCCCGCATTAGCAGCAGCAGCCTCAAGCAGTCTCTCTCCAGCTGAAAATGGCTGAATATCCAAGTCAGCCACAACACTGTAAAAACAATGCAAAATCTACACTCTAAAAAACGTCATTAATATCCTCTGCACTCATATTTTGGGATGCTTTTTTTGCTATTGGAAATGTAACAAAAGCAAAGCGACGTTTTTGAGTGGCATTGTGGCCTACAGCTACCAAATGAGTCACTGTCAAGTCACTGGTGTACAAAGTAAAACAGATTTTGCAGCTGTGCCCCAGATACACAGGATACATCAGTTACAACTGCGGGGATTTTACACATCTTACATCTAACTTAGATAAGTACCAGCAAATTTTCCCTTTTAATATTTTCTCATTTGAATTGTAATGTAGTGTAAACATGGGCATGTGCTCATATTGGGTGACATACAACCGATAACAGAAACAGAGTGCATCAATTGACAAAAGTCAGCATAGACTAATCATAAAGCTTAAGGCATACAGGTGACATTATACTAAAAATACAGTTGAAGCTACAGGTTGACGTAATGTATATATTTTTCCTCTCTTTTTTTTTAACCAAGAGCCACTGGTGAAGACTGCTGTCACAGCTACTACACTTCTCTGTGGCAAAGTACAGATGTTTGGTGAAACTTTGTCTACCTTTTAGCTGAATACCTTGACTGCATTTTTGTGCGTGTTCTTGAGAAACCAGGACATTTGGTCTTCACAATGTGGGCCAAACTGCCTTAAAGAAACTTCTTGGTGGCAGTGCCAAAGTGTTACCGGCTTATGAGTGAATTTCTGTGTCCAAGTTAGCCAGTACACAACCTTGTGGTCTATTGTATAGTCTAAGTGATTGTTAAGCCAAACCCTCTTTCTTAACTCTAGTCTTTGGCAATGACTAATAGAGGGCGCTTATGTGAAATTCTTCCAGCATGAAAATAAAGATTGTAAAATGTGATTCATGACACGTGCATGAACCAGAGATTCACGGTTTCTTAAAATCAAAGTAATGATGAAACTCAAGCACATGCTTGTTAAGAAGGGCCCAAATGAATAGACCTGACTTGAGTTTTATGATAGACCTATAGGGACTGATGGTCCCTATAGGTCTATAGGTAGGGCTGTCAGACGGCTAACTTAATCCTGCTGTCAGTTTTTTGATAAGTAATAGTACCGTGAGATCTTTTTTTCCTTATTCTGCGTCCCTTTTCCTCTCCCTCTCTCTCTCCAATGCCAGACACCATTTTCTCTCCACACCTTTGATGTTTCTTCTCTTCCACTCTTCACTTCTGTCCTTTATTCTAATCCACTTAGTCTCCCTTTTTTGTGTCTCTCTTCCCTCCCCGGCCCTCGCTGTAAAATTCAGATGAAACTTCCCAAGTTAAGAAACTGCTCTTCTCAGCTCCTGTCCTCCTGTCATCCTTCCCTCCCATGCTAGATGATTAGCAGCTGCTCTGCTCCTTTTCTCAGCTGCCGTGCTGAGAAAATTATTCTGACTTAGAAGGAAGCACGAGATTTAATATAACCACTGAGCGGAGAGAATGAGTGAGACAGGCAGGAAAGATAGAAATAGAAAAGAAGAGAGGAAAGTGGTTACTGATGATGGAAAGAGAGAAGACTCCAAAATCACACTGTGGAAAGGAAATTGACAGGATAACAAGGATCAACAAAGTTCAGGGTGGAAAATAGTTAAACCCACAGAAAAAAAGCTGAGAGGAAGAGAGTTACAAGCAGATACAGAAACATAATAGACATAATGGCAGAGGCTGATAGAGAAACATGGAAGTGGCAGAAGGACATATTCAATTTACAGTTTTACATTAGAGACACATAGCTGGGGGACTTTTTCTACTGCAACAGTAGACAAGCAATCAGATATATTGTATTCTAATTGACAAATTAGCAGATGCTCAAGAAGATGGAAAGGAAAAGCACACAGTGAGAAAAGAGAGATGGGAATGCAGAACATGCGAACAGTCAGACTGGTAGACAGGTTTGGCAGACAGGCTCAGAGGTGTGCAAATATGCAGGCCTCTGGGTGGGCAGACACACACACACACAAACAAACAGAAAGACGAGCAAACTTTTAAATGAAAAGGCAGATACACAAACAAGCAAGCACGCAGGCCCAATGAAAGACACAGAGGCAGACACGAATATTCACTCAGCGTCTTATGGCGGTGTTGCTGTATACTTTATTTTTCTCTCTATCATCAGACACACTCTCTCATGCACGCATACACATGCTTACAGACACAGACATACAGCCAAGCAATCCAGTGCTTACCCAGGCATGCCAGGCTGAGTGCCATCAGGAGCCAGGGAGAAGCAGCATGCAGCTTTTGAGTGCTTACACAGAGACACGCACGCACACCGGATGAAAAAGTGAGAGAGAGCGCATTGACATCTGTTACTGCCTCTAGTTCAGGCAAATCTACTTATGCCATGCTAGAACAGATTCACATATGTTCCTATGATGTGAGTCTGCATTCAGTATTCCTCAACAACACCAATCTTCCTCAACTAAAAAACATGGGGCAAATGCCTGTTCAAGGCTCCAATCAACAATGTAAAAAAACGACTATTTGGTTCGGATTCATTCCTTACTTTTGGGCAGCATCTCCAACTGTAGCAGGGGTCGCTGTGACATGATTGGTGGTTGGTGTTGAAACTTGGTTCCTCCTCGGAGATAGGGAGAACAGTGGTGGTCAGGCCAGCTACAGTGTAGAGTGAATAAAGAGAGGCAGTGGCATTAGTGAGAACAAAGCACAATACATACTGATAAGATATACGTGCAAACATTCAGAGAAATATAACATTTCTATCCAATTGTTACGTTCAAAAGCACAAAACACAATTACACCTCCGCACAACCCTGTGGGAATGCATCCTGTCCTATCTGCTTGTGTGTCTGCACACATCAGAGGAGAGAGACTGACTGGGAAAACACAGCGATGTAACGACCCATTCTTATGCTTCAATTACGGCCGCTTTGTATCTCACAGAGCAAAAGGGGGACTTGTGCCTTGATTTAAGATGATGCAGGGCGTGACAAAGTAGCGGTATTTCCCGACCATATATGGCTGATTACACCGCCACGTGGGACCCAAAGACTCTTTGCTGACCCCCAGAAATGTCCTGAACACAGCAAAATAAGAAGACAAGAGAAAATACAGGCAGAGGGTGGGGTCTCTGTTGATACAGACACCACCACACACTGCTAGTGGGTCATAAGTGATGATTGAGGTGATTGTGACAGAGTGTATATTGTTTTTTTTATTAAATTCATGCATGTTTACCGTCTTTTCAAACTTTATCCTGAACAGTGAAGGTTTGTTGTATCTCTCATACTCTTATAGACAGTTTTGTGAACCTCATTGTGTTGCTGCTGAAATGACCCAATTTCCCCACAGGGATAATTAAAGTTTTATGTTAAGAAGAAAAAGTAGCTTATTAATTCTTCTTGGGGAATCTTTTCCCTCTATTGTCTATTGTTTTTTAATTACACACATACACATCGGAAGAGCATACATCTGCACAAGCAGTAGTTGTGGAGAGATGCCAAGTGTTCAGTGCCTTGCTCAAGGGCACCTCGACAGTGCTGAGCTACTATAAGTAAATGTAACTAAATTTAGGGATACCTGGCATGTTTAGAAAAGAAAAAAAAGACACCTGCTAAACTGCAACTGTCATTATGGCTCCATGCTCCAATACAAATATACATATTTTTTAAAAAGCTGTCAAATGTATTCATTCATGCTGGACTTCCACTGAACAACTATCCTCCTTTGCTGTGTTTGTCAGGTTCAGCTTTAACATTATGATAAGGAAGACGGCAAGGTTTCTCAAGTCATGCCTTCTTCTCTAGTATCGCTCACTTACAGCATCAAATCTCTCCCTCTTTAGTTCCCCTCTCTGTGATTTAGGTGTGAACTCCTACATTTGCAGCCGCTATGTTCTGCCTCGCCTTCTCATTTATGTGCTTCTCCCTCTTCCTCCTCTTCTCTCTCTTTACCCCCTCTGGGAGAAAACAATGATCCAACTTAAAATGAAAGTGTAAGATTTAAATGAGCAAGAGCAAACAGGAGGAGTAAAAGAGAGAGTGAGAGGGGTGACAGAGGTAGAGAGAGACTGAGGGAAGAGACTGAGTTGGTTAAACTGTTTTTTTTTTTTGCTGGTGGTATGTGATTGATAGCTCTAGGAAAAGTTAATGAAACGAAAGTAGACTTTCCGGCTCCAGAAATGGCCACCCATCACAAAAAACAAATACAAATTCTAAAATGGAAAAAAGAAAACTACTCTTTAGCGTGCAAAAACCCGGATGACCCTTCTTTCCATCAATTGATGATTGCCGTTCTGTCCCAGCTGAAAGAGAGAGAGAACACTCAGAGTCAGAGAGCTCTTCAGATCATTTCAAATTATTCTGTCTCAGGTCTACTACACTTACATAACCCATATGGATGTTTCCTTATGATTTGTACTCTACTCAGCCCACCGTGACTAAGCCTAAGGGTGGTTATCTTGAGCATCCCTCCTTTCATCTGACATTAAGATATCTTTCCTTTTCAAGACTTCCGGATTGAAAAATAAAGTCTTTAATTCCCCCGCACTGTTCCACCTCTTCTGCCCATCTCAGCGAGATGGCACAGCTACTTTTAAGTCACATGTGAAATAGTAGAGTAGAGCTTTAATGTCCCCGAGGGGCAATATTGGTTGCAAACAGCAGTCAAAAGAAATGAATGTTAAGTACAACAATGAATAAAATGGCAATCCATACAATATATCCATACAATACAATATAGATTTACATCACACATAGACACAAATACAAGGGTTAGCACCAACATCCCTGTTGTCATCGTCACATGTCCTTAAAAAACCTTCAAAGAAAGCAGCGAGGGAAAAAAAAAAAACCACAACACAGAAACCTGATACGGCAAATCAATCCAATTTTGCTTCTAAAGCAAATAGCCGAGTAAAATATCTCATACATCTATTTGTGTTACTAGAGGCAAAACCTCCGCCGTGAGGGAAGCAAATATCTAACTATGTAGAAGGTCCTGGAGTCTAATAAGATGACCTGAAATATCTGTGTGGGTCTTATGTGATACAGGGAGCACAGATTACATCTTAAAGACATTTAGCTTTTGATATGTTCTTGTTGAAACAGGATTTTAAGGGTATAATGTATGATTCATAAGCATAAACCAATGGGATCGTGTGAGAAAGCTGGTATTTGCAACGACAATGGGTGCATTTTAAATCTAAAGATACACTTCATGGGGAGTCTTTGTTGCTTGTAGACACAAATATGTAACGGCATAGAATAATTTTTACCTACTTTCTGGGACGATAGGATGAATTCTTTTTCAGTCTAATAACACACCTCACAACCGTGGCCAGACACTAGGCTTAGTGTTTACTCTGGGGCTAAATGTTAATAATCTCTCTGTTAGAGACCTTTTGGTGTCCAGTCGTATGTGCGGTGTGGTTCAGACTGTGGTTCAGACTGTGGGGACAAATTACAAAGGAAGGTGCAAATTTGTGTTATAAAGGAGCAAACAGCACACATTCCCTTCTTTAATGGTGTCAAGGACAATCTGACATATGTGTTCAGATACAAATTACCTCACAAATGCTTTTCATAAACTATGCCAATTCATCCTGGCCATGGTTTCACCTCTAAAAACCAGCTCAAATTGTGAATGAGAGCGACCCACTGGACAGACGAAGACACCCAGACTCTTTAAAGACTGTGCAGGAGAGCAGAACAAGTGGAAATAAATTGCAATCAATCATCAAAACAATTTTACAACGTTATGATTTTGTTATGACTTTTCACATTTAATCTGAATCTGAAAGAGTTTATTTTTTCTAGTTTTGTGATAAAGCTCTGGACTGAGCTAGGTTTTCGTTTTTCTTTTGTGTTACTTGGAGTTTTGTTTGATTAAAGACCCTGAAAAACTGCACAACTGACTCAGCCTTTGATTGCTGCTGCCACTATTTTCTGTGTCCTCTGTACAATCCTGTTACAGTAGTTTTTATGCAAGTTTTAGAAGCGCTGGAAAACAGTAACATCTTCGAAAGCTACGCAGTACAGAAACGTCTCTCCTTCGTGTGACGAATGACTTTGCTGGCTGCAGACTGCTCTGTCCTGGGGCTGCTGGACTTAAGTGCAGCCTTCGACACCATAGAGCACAGCATTCTGATTGAAAGACTGAGGGAATGGGCAGGAGTCACTGAAGTGGTTCTCCTCTTACCTGGAAAACAGGACATTTTTTGTGTCCATTCAGGATTTTAAATCATCGACAGCTCACCTGTGGACTGCCCGAAGGATCTTTTCTTGGACCTCAACATGTTACCGCTTGGCAACAAAACATCTTGTTTAACTGTTACGCTGGTGATACACAGTTATACCTCTCATTCAAACCACGTGAACTGAACAATCTAACCATACCGCATTACTGACTATCCGATATCAAGGTTCTGATCTTTCCAGAACTTCATAATCTACAGATACAGTCCTCCCTTGGTTCACTTGCTAATAATGTTAAGTCCATGGCTAAGAACCGTGGGGTGATTTTTGATAGCCATGTATCATTTGAGCAGTTTACACAAAATGTCATCCAAGCTTATTTTTTGTCAATTAAGAAACATCTCAACGATAAAAGCTCAATTTTAATGAAAACAATCATACATGCTTCTATATCATCACCCCTGGACTATACGGTAACTCTCTTTTTACCTGTTTAAACTCCCACTCATCCAGAACTCAGCAGCCGAATATCTAAATCTATAGGAGGTTCTGTCACATCACTCCAATTTTATCATTACTGCACTGGCGGCCCATTTCCTCTAGAACAGTTTTTAAAAATGATGAATTACCTACAAGGCCATGGTCTGGCACCAGATCATATCAAATAATTGTTCAACCCTTACGGCCAAGCTGGGCCCCTTAGATCAGCTCACCAATACCTGTTAGTTGTTCCACCAATCAAACTGAAAACCAAGGGTGACCATGCGTTTTCGGGCTATAGCCCCTTTGCGTTGGAACAGTCTTCCCCTCAGTGTGAGATCAGCAGACTCCACTGCAGATTTTAAATGCCGCCTTTAAAACTCATTTCATGGGTTTCTGACTTTTTAATTTATATTCTGTTGATCTTTTTGATCTGAATAGCAATCTGGTTTTAGCTAGAAAAGTGCAATATAAATAAAATGATAGTAACAATAATTAGTATGCTCTTATGTTGACTATATCCCCCTTAATATGCCCAAAGCAGGCACTGAATACATGAAAAGCTTTGTTCCAAAATGAAATACAAAACATTGATAATGTCATTTAAAGACAAACATGTGTCAGCGGAGTCTTCTACAGATCTTTCATTTATCAACCCTTTGAGGCAAAGTATATATTGAAAAAAAATGTCCCTTTGGTTGACAACAAAGTATCTCTATGTCTATGGAAACTAGATGCATCCTGATGCAGACTGTCGTGATTGAATGTAGATGAGAGCATGTGCTGAAGTACTGAAAAATAATACACAAGCATATCATTGTTATAAGAAGCAGGCTGAGCTGTAATAGAGTGATAGTGGTAAAATCTTGACTCTCAGGTATGGCACATCTGTGAAGTCATGCAGCAATCAGGCTAACATAGGCTTTATGAGAGAAAATATCCCTTCAAACATTTATAGATTACATCAAACATAGCAGTGATACTCAGGTTTGTACATCTGCAGATGTGGTCCTCCATGAGAGCGACCAATGAGGGCACAAATGATTCCTGATTCTTTCAGCGACAATAGGCAATAAGACATTATACTACATACCTCTCAGCAGAAAAACGTACTGAAAACATTGACAATCAAGACAGCAAACTCAGGAACATAAGAGAAAAAGGAAATGGATGAGGATAATCCCTTGAGAGGGAGATAAGAAAACAGTTTTTTATTGTAAAAGCCCATACATGACGACAATCACCTTGGCTTTTGGCTTTCACAGAGTTCAACTCGGACTTTCTACCTCTTGCCTTGGTTGTTTTTTTCTTACTTTCTGGGTATCACAGGTATGCTCACTAAAGCTTGTTATAACAGAGCCAGATAACTTTGAGATATAATACTCGTTTTGAACGGGTAAAGAAAGCTAATACTGCTGTCATTTGTTACTTGAAATACAGTAACACTTTTCTCTTTGAGACAGTTTCCTTCTTCTTATTGGTCAGTTTCTATAATTCCATTCCATTCCATTATCCAAACCGCTTATCCTATTCATTGGGCGAAGGCAGGGTACACCCTGGACAGGTTGCCAGTTTATCGCAAGTCACATATAGAGACAGACATATATTCGCACCTATGGGCAATAACCTAAGGTGCATGTCTTTGGACTGTGGGAGGAAGCCAAGCTGATATTAAGAAATGTTCCAACTGGTAAAAGAAGCAGTGGTCTGGATCGGTTCTACTCAACAGGCCAGTTTCTTTTGCAGAGTTACTGATAGGCCATGTAGCCATTAAAAAAAAACACAATCAGCTAATTAGCTTAGCACATTTGCAGTTAGCTTTTTAAAAGGAGCCTATCAGCAATAGCCTGCTGAGGAAAACCAAGACAATGTTCCTGTATTGTAGTATCCTCTTTCCTTTTCACTCTGTGCCACAGTAATTGTCTTAATAATGTGTTTCATTTTGTATCTGTGTTATCTCCTCATTCCAACATTTCTCTGGGCAATGCACTCTGCTCCACTAACACAATTTCTCAGGTTTTTAACTATTTAGGTTTCTCAGGTTAATGTCAAGAGGGAGCTTTAAAACTGTTAGTCAGCCGTTCAGTCTTTTTTTTCAGCATTAACTTGCTCTCTCGGACATATAGCTTATACCTGCAGTCACTCAGTTACAGTAGAGCATGCTACCTAATTTGATACTGCTCCTGCTGTACTATATTCTATATTTTGCAAAATGCTATAACTTATGAAACAGTAATTGCCCTCCATAAAGGGTTTGACTTCAGAGGCTTCTGCTGACAATGAAACATCTCATGTTTTACTCATGAGACCACGGTTTATTGCCTTTATTGGCATGTCATGGCCGTGACATGTAAATCTCACACAGCGGCGATAGCAGTAATTTCCACAAGTGTTCTGCATCTCAGATGAGGGCAGCAGAGCGCATGAGTGGCGGGTGAAGAAAGCTAATTTGTTTTCCCTCACCACGATCCTATGACGTTTACAGGTATGATCTACGCCATGTGCTCCGTCAGCATGCTATTTCAGTGACCAGTAAGAAATATTTCATCAGGTCTGCTACCTACCTACAGAAAAACTCAGTTTCAGCAGGACTTAGAAATCAGCAGCCAACATCAGCAACTATGAGTGGCCTATTCTGCCCTTGGCCACACATTGTAACCCTTGGTCTGCTATCTGTGCCCTTCAGCAACACATGCACAACCAGAAAGTGTGAGGTGACTTTTAAGTTGTGGTAGTAAATATTTTTCTGTGCAGACAGCTGCTTGGAGAACCTATTGTCATCCATTGGAGCAAAGCAGTTGGTAGACAGATTAAGAGATGAGACGTCCTTGTCACTGGTGGGTTTTAAATCCAACTGTGGTCTGTTGTGTGTGCATAGTGTAGTGAAAAACCGTGTCAAAGAGGCCCACTCTAACAGCATACAGATCTGGCGGTGACAAGATGGCCAAAAGAGATGCGTTCCCCACCTAGGCTTGAAATAGATGGGCATTGGCCATTCTCTCAGCAAGAAGCTACTGTGTGACCAGAAAGTAATGCAATGTCAGTATAATCCCATGGAAACAATTTCACTTTTCTCAGCCTTGCCCTTCTCAGAAATGTCAAGATATTTTTGAATCATTCATAAGGACTGGGTCACACTAGTGTTTCTAATCAGTGTCTGGCTGATTACAACGTTATTGTTGTGTTAATGATCCCAGTTTCCTGATATCAGACTGAAATTATCAATTTGGGTTTCATGAATGACAAACATTTAAATTTCTGTTCCTTTGGAATTAGATACGTGTTACAAGATTTGACCTTATTTAGCTACAATTAGTGTAACTTAAACACATTTTGAGAGTGGGTTGAAAACTCCTTTAAAGAACCAGCAATATGCTTCTTTATCTTAATAATTTACTTGGACAGCTTGTTCTGTGCTTGAGGCTTGTTGAAGCTTTAGTGCAAAGTCCTGGCATGTTTAATAGTCTAGCATAGACCAAGCAGCTGCACTAAGCCTAGACTTAAAAGTTATGACAGATGCAGAGGCATTTCATTAATCATAGGTCTCCTGTTGAGCTATAGGGTAAAGTCACAGTTAATACTTCCTTATAAAATACCACGTAGTCCTTTCAAAACTGTTCAAAAGACTGATTGATGATGAAAACTTAATTTCACAGCCTCATTAATACAACCTGAGTAGTCTAGCACCTCCCACAGAACGACCCACACAATACATTAGCATGCCTCCTCTTTGTTATTTCTACAAGGACTTCATGAAAAATAATAGTTTTGAATGATTAATGTTTTGATTTAACCAAAATAGTAACAATTTCAGATGTCTAAAATTGTGATTGAGGGTAAAGGTAAATTTGGCCCACCATAACAGTGTGAGACTTGAACAGAGGAACACAAGGCACTAGAGGCATTAGTTCAGGAATAGGAACAGCGGACCTGAATCACAGGTGAGTCAGAAGGATTGACAGTAGATCAATGGCAATAGGTGTCAATCTTTGAAGTTAAAAATAATCTGCAGGCGTTCCGTCTGGTACAATTGGTCCATTTCCATCCTCCTGTTTTCATGCACATTTTTATAATTTGAAAATTTGAAAATTTGATTAATATTGACATATGGACGTAAATCCTACATTTGGATGGAAACCCACTAAGTGGTTCACCTTTGTGTTTGGGACGCAGTTTCTTCTCTGCCAGCTAGTTTTGGAGGATGGTAGAGAATTTAAATCAATGCAATTGGTTAAATGTACATTAACCAATTTCAAACACAAAAAAGGTTATATTTTGAATAAAACATGGTAAATAGATTGCACTTACATACTGTAGCACTTAAAAATGTGGGAAAAGTATTTTATAAAGTAAGAATTGAAAAGAAAGAACACAGTGGTGATGTAAAGATACGATAAGACACAAAGAAAAGTATTTAGCAGCTGTTATAACAGCTCTAGAGTTGAGTAGAGTTTCATATAGAATATCAATTCAAGCCTAGACAAACATTGCAAGATTGAGATTCCAAAATTCTCTAAAATAGAATACATGTTTTTAAAGTGTATTAAATGATAATGCCTGAGACTAGTTCCGGGTACACGAGTGGAGCTTCGGTCCACTATTTGTAATAAAAAACATTTACAGTGCACGCAGTGTAAAGGAAATATCATTAGAAGATAATTATAGTTGACTTTGTTTCATGACATGTTTCCATGCACTTCAGCCTGTGATTATCAAAGTTGATATAAATGGATGGGAAAATACCTACACCGTCATTTCCAAGGTGGTGTCTGTTATGGGTCAACATAATCGATGCACTATAATCGATGGGCTAAAAGAATGGATGCACGTGAACAAAATCACTGTGGTCCCTGTGAGAGCTAAGCCCAATCACTGGAAATCATTCAGGCAGTGTCGAGGCACTTTTGTTTAGACCGCTGATGGAAAATGCTATCAACCTCTCAAGGTCTTGTTTGACCTTTGTCAGCAATTTCCTATATCTTGTTCCGTCCATCTGGAAGAAAATAGACTTGTCAGGACCAGGGCCTCTGAATTGTATTAATTCACCTGTTCTAAGGACTCTACAAATGACAATTTGTTTCACGTGGAGTGACCACACTTATATATAATATAATAATGTGATTATTATTGACTTTAAGTGGTCATTGTTTGTTGTGAGTAAAGTAAAAAAATATATTGTTATATCTACATAAGAACAACTCACAAAATGTTGTAAAATACATTTTTACTGGTCAAATATTTTTGAGTGCTATACAGTGCTTTAAGCTGATTCAAATGCATGATAAGTATGTTTACAGTATTATAGACGGGGGTCAAAGAATGTTTTACCTTGTAGTTAAATACCAACACAATTTCAAAATTTTAGAGAAAATCCCTCTCATCTCCATCCTTGTCAGGACATTTTGTATTAGAACACACACACACACACACACACACACACACACACACACACACACACACACACACACACACACACACACACACACACACACACAGAGAGAGAGAAAGAAGGCAGCTTTCATGGTTTGAGAGGCGTTGATAATTTCAGTTGAAATGAGCTTGTCTTCATTAATGACAGTCACTGCTAAACCGTTTATCTTCGTATACCCAGGTTACTGTGCTAAAATGACTCCCTCTATGCAATTCCCACTAATAGCTCTCTTTAATGTCAAAGAGAGAGGACAGCCTGGAGGAGAGTGCTTACATTCTGTCTTTGATACGTTTGAAATACACATAACGCATGGATGTAAAGAAATGTTGTAAATTAAAACACAACCAATGACTAGTTTCTCTCCAGGTCCTGGTTGTCCCTACAGTGATGACAGGTGTGAGCTAATTCATGTTAATCAGTCAGTTTCAATTTGAATGAAAGTACAAAAGGATACAAATGATGACAACAAAGTGAGCTCAACATGTCGCATGCCCATCTATCTTAATATTGATCTATTAAGAAGATGAAGTGCATAGACAATGACCCAAATTGACTTTACAACTGTATTAACCATGACAACAGCATAGAGAGGTGATGAAGGACATATTACTGTAAATACCAAAGAGACAGATAACCACCTACTGTAGTGTAAAGTGCTCTTCAGTAATCTCTGTGGCACAGATAATGTTTACTGGAGTGTGGACAACATGCTCAACAAAGGACCTTGTGCAAAACAGCTTATCCCTGGGAAAAGCAAGACCCTTAAGGTGGTGAACACTTCAAAACATAGCTGGTCAGCGAACTACTGCAACAGTGCAGTTGATTTCTGATATTCCAAAATGTCCAGAATAACTGTGTAGAATTGCTCAGGTAGCGCTAAAATATAAATGGTTTTAATTATAGAACACAAATATGGCTTAATATGTAAGTTTACACGGGCAACTTTTTTTTTGCTGAAGCTTAAGGCAGCACCAAATATAAATGCTTTAAAAACACAAAGGAAAAAGATAAGAAAGAGGACTACACAAATACGCAAAGATGTGCAAGTGCGAGGATGTGTTCAGTCATGTCATGTATGCAAACAATAGAGCACATGTAATGCAACAATATGTCCAATTATTGCATGGAAACATAAGCAGCATCACAAGCCAAATGACCATCAGGGAAACTTATTCACAGAATAAAAATCCAAAGAGCCTCAGCTCTTACATATGTCTAAACACTACCTCTAATGGGAGGTTTAATACTCTCTAAAGTAATTAAATCTGGGGTTTTGTTCGGGGCTTTGTCTGTTGATGCTGTTTCATGCTCTGTTATCCATGTTGGATTTGCCAATGTACAGTTCGGGACAAGGACATTGTATCTGTGTTATAGTACTGGTTACCTTGGGATTTTAGGCTTGTAAAAGGGCAAACACAGCAATGTCCACAAGGCTGACGTCCCGGTGATGGTGGCAGGTTATTGATGGTGGTTTGTTTCTGTTATTGTATGATGTGCATGAACAAATAGTCGCTGAGGTTTGCATTGTGTTTACTGTAAGTGCAACCATTGGCAATTTCTCGAATAAGCTGGTTAACTGTAGTACAGTACAAGTCAATGTTTCAGTAAAATCCACTTTATGCAACTAGCTCGGCATCTGATTGCGCCTTAAGCTCTTAAGCTCTCAGTTTTTAAAGCCGAATGCCCAGACCTTGTATACCTGTAGTACTTCTATCTATTTTTCTTCATCTTCTCGCTGGGTCAGGCTGAGACACAGCTTGCTGTTCACAAAAGTAACCTCATAATGTTGTTCTTGGATGGGTCTCAAGAGTGAGTCTGGTAATAATTTCAGTATTTTAAGAATTTCAACAAAAAGCACAGCTACAAAGGCTGCAGCCATATGTTTCAGGTGAGTTCCAGGTAACATGCCCAATGAAGTTTTCATTCTGTTCATCAAATCATGACGTGAGTTACACCCAAGAGACGCAAGGTGTCAGACAACCCTTTAAATATCTTTACTTTTGCTAACTGGCAGTACGTTTCCAGATAACAGAAACACAGCTTGAACGACCATCCAAAACATACTGGTGCCACCCCATAATAGCAGCACTTTTCTCAGACTCAGGCTTCCTTGCTGGGCACATCCTAGTTATTGGACCATGACCTCTGCTCTTGTCAGGTGATAGCACGTCCTCTCTAGAGCTCTGCTAGCTGTCACGATTAAGAGGAAGAGAAATTCATTGTTGCGGAGGAAAACAACCAAGCCTCAGCAACTGACACTATTGGATGTTCAAAAAAAAGACATTGCTTGGTGAGCCATAGCTGGAAAGGCTCTTCAGTTGAGAAATCAAGTTATATAACACAAACATGTCTCCTGAATTCATGGCAGCACTCCACATTCACTTTATATGATATGCTGATGTGCTATGTTGCGGCAATGCCTGCTGGTGCAAAGTGCATCACATAACACACTGCTGCATGCTCATGGGCCTCTATACCCCTGTTAGTGACACCACTGAGGTTGTTTCTAATGAGTTGGGACTGAGTGACCCACAAGTGAACTGTGAAGTGCACACAATGAATAAAACAGCAGTGA
Source organism: Pholis gunnellus (assembly GCF_910591455.1). Lineage (NCBI taxonomy): Eukaryota > Metazoa > Chordata > Actinopteri > Perciformes > Pholidae > Pholis > Pholis gunnellus. The sequence goes on from NC_136535.1 coordinate 16,662,632, forward strand.
GCAGTTTCAATTAACCTAATGATATTGTAAGCGACGTGGGTGTATGATAAGGAATAAATCAGTCCAACACGTTCCTCAGTCAAGTTCCACCACCGAACCAGACAAACCAACACCAACCTCTTCTCGTTCTCCTCTCTCTCCTCTCACATTACTAAACCCTACAACCTCCAGCCGCCTGAACAGCGCAGACTAGTGGTCATATCTGCTGTCAGATCATGAACTTAACATGACTGTGGATACTGAAAATGTATACAACAAGATGATAGACAGCAATGTCATACTAAACTTATGCTTGCACATGCACAATTATGTTTAAACCTGTGTTTACATAATTATGTTTTCATCACACAATTTCCCTCTTACAAAATGACACCATGCTTTAGCTTTTTAGTAAAAAGAATGCTTGAATAAACAATTGAAGCCACCCACTGTACTGTTGGTGCATTATTCTTAATGGGCACTGTTGTTGTTGTTGATTTTTTTGTTCATGCTAGATATGTTACTAAACCAAATATAACTATTGATAGAAAGAAACAGTTTCTCAGTGGCCTCCGAAGTCATTACAAATGATCTGTCTCATAATCAAACTAGGCTATGGTTAAGATTTAGTTATATTTAGGGGAAAATAATGGGTCAGAATTACTACTTCATTATGGTCCTTTGTCAGAATATTTATAATTTGTATCCACGTGGTTAAGGTAAGGGAATAACTGGGGTCATCGTTAAAATGAACTTGGCATTGTATCTGATGTGCCAGTGGGCCCGTAGATCATACCGGGCTTCGCAACTTGGCATGAGATTAAACAGTGGGAAATAGCACCAGAAAAAGCTCTGGTCTAATTTCCTAAATATCACTTTTAGGTAAAATAAGAGACAACAAAGAAGAAGCTCAATCAGAGGCTTCAGAAGAAAGACAGATGCAATTCACTGCCCTTGTGAGGATTGCCATTGGCTATGTTAGTACAGAATTTGATAAAGAGGCCAATTTAATAAAGGGTTGCTGAATCAAAGCCGTTATAAAATCATCGTAGGAAGATTATAACCGGCAGAAACAGAGTTAGTGGATAGCCCCACATGGCATGTAATACAGACAGTAGAGCAGCTCTTATTGATTTCCAAGTAATCATTTTTTTATTAGATTATCGCAATGTCTAACACCTGTTGTATAGAGCCTCTAGGTTAAGGTTTAAGACCACACTGGAAGACACACTGGACAGGAGCATCAATTAAATCGTACAAATGATTCACAGTTTTCAACTTGATCAGCACTTCTTTTCTTCCCGCTGGCTTTGGATCTTGTCTGTCACTTTGTATGGAAATGCAGATGCTTAAGCAGAAGACCTGAAAATAAGCAATTAGCAGCATCAACCACCTCACTCTCTCGACAATCCTGTATTCTCAAAGGGATTCTTGCTATTGTTGCCAAAATTGTCCTTGGTGGTGTTCCCCGTCTGTCATCCCCAGAGAGTTTCCATTTGTTTCCTTGTCTTGCTGTTTGCTCTCTGATGGTTTTCTCAATAATCTTTCTCTTCTTGCATACTTTTTCCCTTTTCTACTGGATTCTCACCCCTTCCTCTTTTTTGTTTTCTTTTTCTTTACCTTTTTTTTCATCTCCTGCATTTGCATTTGCTGGTGTAGCCAATCGCTCAGTAGTCGGCACACATCCTATCTCTCCATTACCTTGTCAGTACCAGCAGACAAGCACCTGACTACAGATGAGGGAAAGAGAGACAGCGAAAGAAGGAAGGAAGGCAGGCAGGAGTTCAACAACTGTGGGTTACACGTATGGGTCAGGAAGGGGAAATTACAAGACACAAGATAAGTGGCTACATTAGCACATACACAGAGGCAAGGTCTGCTATTGGCATGTCAACAGGCAATATGCACACATAGACATTGTCTTTTCACTTATACATGATACAGATTTTATGAGTGAAAACATGTGTTGGTGTATAGCCTCTGTTGTAAATTGTTTACAATGGACTGCTTTCCTATTTGCTTCTAAAAAGTGGTATAAATATTATATGAATATGCATAATGACACAATGTCATTAACTTGCAAGAAAGCTGAAGCACTGGTTTTAACTAGTTTCAAACATCAGTCCCCATTGTTCTGAGGGACGTCCAGTCTCCCTCCAATCAAAAGTGCTTCTCCATTGCCAACAAAGAAATTCATTGAAAATTCTAGAAAAATCCCTAAAAAAATATTGATGATAAAGATTGATTATTTCAGTGAAAGACAAAGTTGGGACTCATTTGTGTAAAATGCAATTCATTAAATGATAATTATTTGAATTAATATAAGGAATGTTGATTTCATTTTACATTTCAAAATGTAAAATTAAATCAACATTATTTTCAATGCTTTTCCTAATGTGTCAAATAAAATACCAAATATAGTAACTCTGAAGGTACATATTGTGTTTAGCCCTGTCTTTCAGCCTAGCCAAAGAACAAATTGCTCTTACCATCAGATTTAACCCTACTACTACATTAATATAATTTGACTCCAATAAATACAACATGTGCTTAAATTCGTCTTTTTTTCCTTTTTCTTTTCTGATTTTGTCCATTTCCTTTTTGCTTGCCTTTATTTTTATTTTTTTTATTTCTTTGATTCCTACTAATTCATCTAAATCTGTTATTTTGCTATAATGATAACTTTGTCTAAATTAGTTTTTCCTGCCTTTTCCTTGCCCAGTATTATGGTACATTGAGTGACCAGAAGTAAACCCTGCAGTTTTCACTCATTCTGTGAATACTCTGCATTCAGTTACCTGTTTCAGTATCGCTGCTGTGCAGTCGACAGAATGTGCTGCCCTTTCCAGCTCACTGAACGCAGGTGTCAACCCAGAGACTCACAATTGTAAAAAAGTTTGTAATGCCAAAAAAAGTTGCAATTCCAGCCAAGCTCTTTTGTGTAAAGAAGTTTCTAAAGGGGTGAAAAAAACCACCACATTTAGTGACACCATTGACTGTGTACTTCTTTCATTAGGTTTGATTTTCTGTTAGCTTGTTAATGCAGTGCTTTTTGGCAGCCAACTGTCACATCATAGATTTTCAGGCTTCTCAACAGCAATAAGATGCACCACAGCTGTCAACTTTATTACCAAGACAGAGATGAGTTTTAGTGGTCTGTAGTGAAGGTATGACACTTAAACTCCAGTTCTATAAGCACAGGCGGAGCCCCTTCCTGGACTTTATGAGTAATATTCTCCTCCAATCACAAACTTGCATTCTCCCACTGACAATTTGCCAAATAGAAGTCTATTGGACTTTATGGCTTCAGTGGGTGGAACCCGATGAAAGCACTCCCTGTCTCGACATTGTATCAACCTAACCTCACTGATCGCCTCACCCAACCCAGGTAGTGCGTAACTGAACTGAGTAGAGCCATTGCCTAATGTTGCGTTCACGCCAAACGTGACCCGAAAACTCGCAGGATTTTTTGTGGTTATTTTCGTCATTTGCTAGACGCGCAGGAGAGGAGTGGCTTACTCCATGGAAACCGTTATCAACTAAGACATTTATTTCCGTCATCAACCATGGAAGAAATAACCACTATTTCTGCTTAGTACTTGTTGTGGAAGTCCGGGAAACTAAACGCCGTCTTGTCTAGGTTCATAACATCATCCGGAGGCGATCAGTGAATTTCATTATATAGGAATATATATATATTCCATATAAAGCTGTTCTGAGACCAAAAAAAAAAGGCACATTTTCCAGCTATTTGAAAGACTTAAAATGAAAGAAGTGATAATACTGCTTAAAATGCCTCAATAGCGACATCAATAACCATTTCTTTAAAGAACACTGCAGGGACGATGGAACTCTTCAAATGGGGTGATTGTGACAATTCAACCAAATCAAAATAATGACACTTGACAGCTGGGAATTTTTGGAGTACTTGTCAATGAGGTGATCTACTCTCATTTGTACTCAGCAAGCCCCTGTAGTGCCACTGACCCCTATTCAGAATCTATTGCATTATTTCGCAGTTTTGTCAGTCGAAACTTGATTTTTAGTTTTAGTCAGCTCAGAGGGAGCTACATTTCTCTGATTAAAAGATAGCCATTATAGGTTATAACTATCGAATGGCAGTAAGCTGTTAAATCTTCACTATTTCAGCCTGCTTATGGGGTTCAACAGAAGCCAACTGCTTTTTCCTCTCTTGTCTCTAAATATCCAAAAACTCTAAAAAAGCAGATTGCTGAATTGTTCGGTAAGAGCCTTAAAAAAAGGTTGAAATTAAATTTGAATTATGATGACTGATAGTTTTAAAATGATGTCTTGAACATTAGTTGATGACCATTTATGGCTGCTTAATTCAACAGGGATTAACAATCGTTCAACAAAAATGTGTCTACAAAACAAAACTACTTCACGGCATTTTTCATCAGTGGACCCTTTTTACATTTTTACCAGAGAATACTGGAACAAGAAAAAGCAGATCACAGAACCATCATTTTTATTAACAACATCCATATAAAGTAAGCATTTCACTCACAGAGAGAATACATATACACAAAAATATGACCTGAATGTACAGTATTATTTAGAGTAGATAAATAATAGATGAGGTATAAGGGTAGATTGGATTTACAGTACGTGCTCTGAACCATAACACATGCACTGTGAGAAAAAAGAAAAAAGATTTATGACACATTCACGTTATATTGTGAACAAGATAGATAACAGAAATCTCAGAATCTTTAAGACAGGAATTGCTGGTCGATAATTATCGATTATTTTTGGCAACAGCTGCAGCAGAAATGTGTGTGTAATATATATTTTACCCAGTTAGCGTATCTCCTTGCTGTATATCCAACCCAAAAGTAGATCCATCACATCCCACTTTGTGACAAATTGTCTAAACACATAGCAGTGAGATACCTCATTAAATTCAGATTTTTAAATAAGTCAAAATTTGAATCACTTGCCAGACTGACAAATGATGAATCTGACAGAGAGCTGAACATAGTGGTCTATATGTGTAAAGGTTTTAAAGGGCGAGGAGGCAGGGATTGGTGACATTAGCGTCCTGAAAGAGTGACATAATCATAAAGTTGTCACAGGAAGAAATGGCAATACGAAACAAAAAATAGACTTTCACACTCCAGTTACAAAACTGTTACAAAGTGAAAAATAATGAACATTATATGTCATGATGAAGTAAAGAGGACAAAGTGTATGGAAGGATAGACAGGAGGATGAATGGATATCACATTAACAGAATTTCTGGATGATTGGCAAAAATTCTTGACATTTGTCTGTTGACAAATGTCGGTCTCTCTCGCACTATCAGTGAAGTTAATAGAGCCTGAAATTGTCCACTTAAGCAGTCATTTACTCTGTTGATCTCATTTATTGATCCCTTTACATCCTTCCAGTTCAGTTCAGACACTTACTTTGGTCTTGTTGACAGTATGGTCATTACTATAAACCCGAAAAAAGTCACTGCTTTCACTGAAATGCTAAAAAGTGCCAAAATATTTTTTAAACAAAGGATTTAACAACGGTCATTTCCCACAACTTTAAGATTTACTTTTCAGTTTTACATTTTTTTTAGAAAAAGAGGAAAACTAAACCTGAAAGCGAACTCTAATTAAATTGGACTTTACATGCAGAACTCGACAACATATCTCATCAGGTACTCTGTATTTAAAGGGAGATTCCACCAATATTTTTGTGTAATTCTGGAGGTGTTGCACCATACAGGATTATCTTGAAAGCAGGTGATGAGACAGACACATTAGATCCGGTATTTTTCCTGATCTTATTCCTGAAAAAACTAAATCAATCAAAAATAAAATACAGAAAGCTTGAAAGAAAGAAAAGATGAACGTAAGAAATCAGAAAATGGTGGTGCTATGAGCCTATATCCGTCCTTCTGTTGTTGGGCAATGAGGTATAAAGGTCTGTACCACTGCACACTGCTAGTGGTAATGGGGCTTGAAATGGGCTGCAGGTACAACCAAGCGCACAAACTGATTAAATTAGCTTGTTATTTTGCTGAGTGATATATTTCTGATCTCACAGATTGATTAACCCATGTAAAATAATTAATAAAAAACAATGAAAATAGACGCTACCGTATTTACGTCTAGATGACGTTATTGTGAGTGCTGATAGAGCTGCTACATTGTTAGCATAGCCTAGCACCAATCGATCCGAGCTCCATTGAGAAAACAAGTACAAATGTGCATCATTATGTAGTTATTTCGGAGTCCCTTTTTGTTGGTTTATTGCCGTTAAATCACAGCCAAATCTGTTTGTTTTGTGTTCATACAGCTGTAGTAAACAGCCGACGTGTGGCTTGTTAGACACAGTGAGCTCGATGAAATCCACGGAGCTCCTCTGGACAATGTTATGAACCAGACATGATGGCGTTTAGTTCCACAACACGTACTAAGCAGAAATAGAGGTGATTTTTTTCCACGGTTGATGTCAGACAGTTCAATGGCTTTCAGGCCGATAAGCCGCGCCCCCTCTCCGCTGCGTCCAGCGCGATTCACGCAAATGAACACAAATAGTAGAATGACACGATTTTTAATAATCAATTATTATCGATTTCATCGATTCGTTGTTGCAGCCCTAATGTAAATTCACATAGACAACACTAAAACTGTTTAGGGAGTGGAGGCCTGAAGCTCCTTTTGCTCATGTGAAAGCAATCTAATGCTCTATGGACCTTAGCGATGAAGGTATTTGTCCCTTGTGCACCATACAGAGTAGCTCTTTCTCTCATGCTGACATAATATGAAATAGCAGCAGCACAGGTCCTGAATTGAAGAAGCCCGTAGGTCAAGGGCATAGTGATTGCAATACACTACATCCCATTACTGACAATGTGAAAAGGCATGCATGTTCACTCATACTCTTAAATGTCCTCAAAATGGTACAAACTTCTGTCAAGGCCAATAGCCATTACCTACTAACCACTTTACTGAGCACATGACAAAATGGTTGTACAAAGTAGGGTTGTGCATGATTAGACGGTCAGTGCCAGAGGAAAAGCCATAAGGTCACTGATATCAATATATTTCTGTCTATTTGGAGAAATAATGCACAACACAAAGACGTCAGGGGTATGATCAATGGGAAACAGAAAAGTTGTCCCTGTTGTGGTTCTGAAGAAAAGGTCATAGGGTCCATACATGAATACATCACATTTCATCCAAATACAGCAATTTTTTAAAAGACAAACGCATTCAAATGCACAAGGGCTGCTCGTTGTCAGAGTTCCCTACCAAATAAACCTTCAAATTCAGCTACTGAATAATAAATACATGACTGACTATTTTTTCCTCTTACTTGCTGCCTCTTTTATCATTATTCTCCCCCTTGGTTTGGTTCAAAAACTGGATACATTTTAACACTTTTCAGAGAAATGTAATGTTGTTTTCCCCATTGACAAAATAGAGCTGGGGCTAAGGCCTTGAATTACTTCACTCCTCTGCCCTCCCAAGGCTTTGTAATACTGATATATGCTTGACATGAGGTCAAAACAAGAAACACTACCTGTAAATTTCTCATAATCTATACACTGTGGACAGCTTAAGCCTTGGGCTAAAAGAAGGGAACTGCTTACGAGGTTCGATCCATACTCACTCATATGGTGCATGGACTATATAACATGACCACCTGTAATCCAACATAATATCTTTGAAATAAATACAACTATGTGGAGCTCATAATATTCAGTTACTGTGTCAAAAAGGTGCGTTTTTTCTTTTTTGGATGTTCTGGTATGGCATTACTGCCAAAAATCTGAATAAGACTATATATTTCTATGCAATTAGATTGTATTCTAATTGAACAATGTACAGCGAAAGAAAAAGAGTAAACGCATTACAAAATAGGGTGTTTGATTTTTGTACGGTTAGGGTTTTGGTCTAAAAGCAGGGCTATGCTCGAAACGAAGGATTTCGTACAACATGACATCCAACCAGGTCGCAAGGCCAAGGTGTGTAAAGCTGTTCCGAACTTCCACACGCAAAACAGGCTGAAAAGCTCTCCGTCGTAAAGAGGGAGGAGAGGCAATGAAATTTACAAGCCGGGGTGGCTGTAGCTGAGTGGGTGGAGCGGGTCATCCTTCAGTTCGCTCCTTCGCTCCTACTGTCTGCATATCAGTGTTCTTGAGTGAGACACTGAACCCTAAGTTCCTCCCCTGCTGCTTTATAGCAGCCCACTGCTCCTAAATGCTTAGGATGGGTTTAATGCAGAAATCAAATTTCATATATGTACTTCAGTCAGTGACACTCGCCCGGTTGTATCATGTATGGATGAATGGTCAAACAATCTAACCTCCAGTGGTTCACCTCCGAAAGCATAAAGTCAAAGTTTTGGCATCCATAGTTTTAGTCTTAGACTTTGTGACCCGTACAGCTTTTTATTCGTCACTATCTCCATGGGCTTGACAACAGCTGATTGATTTTGTTTGACAATGAACTTTGTCTGACATGGTGTGAGTTACAGCATCATGCAATTCGCTCAATCAGATCATTTCAGGTACAACTCCCTCTTTTCATGCCTGCTGTTCAAATGTCAAACTGTCTCACCGTGTCAGCCTCTCTGCTGCAGCATTAGTCTGTCAGATGTCACATGTCAACCTCTGTGACGTCACAGCAGCCTCGGTTTCCCTTCGAACGCTCCATGTCCTGTGTCCCTCTTTAACTCTGGCTTCAGATACTTTTCATCTCAATTCTTCTTTCTTATTCACTAATGGAGAAAAGCTTAACCCATTAAGGACGCTGGGGTCGCAGGGGTTTTGGCTGAGGGTTATGGATGAATTCAAGGTACCAGCGGGAAAAAGGGAGAGATTCAGCAGACTTTTATCGATCAGATGTTGTTTTATAGAGCCGTCCACGTAGAAAACAAACTGTTAGGAGGAACCATCTAGCAATTTAATAACCCCACTTACAATGAGAACAATGTTTTTAGCTGACCAGGGAAATCGAGGACGAGTAAGGAAAAAGGAAGAAAAGGGGGTAAGGGAATGGAATGGAGAGACGACTACAGAGAACAAGGATAAAGAAATGGCATAATTCAATAAACTCAGAAGCCATCATATTGACCTGAAGTGTTATGGTTTTTTGTTGATTTGCTGTGCAGTGTGCAAGAGTCAAGTGTTGTGTTCTACTAGATGGCAACATTACCTAGTGGCTGTTTGTTTCAATTCAAACTGCACTCCAGCATATGAAGTCAAAATTAACCCCAAAGTGGTTCCCATCTTGGCAGTGGCGAAATTGTACAAGATAACGTTAACAACAATTTCAGCCTTAGCACTAATGTTAATCAGCATACAGCACAAACTTCCTCTTTTCTGTCAGATCGGTAAATAGAAAAAGAGTTCCGTTTAAATGGCGTTGACTGGTCTTCCATGATTTAGCTAAATTTAACATTACAGTTCCTGATGTCCCATTGAAAATTATGTCATTTTAACTTGTAGGTCTATGGGGACTGACCCCCTTTTGGAGCCAGCGTTATGATAAACTGCAGTTTTTGAAATGTACACGTTGGCTTAATTTTTCAGCATTGGAGTTTGCCGCTTGGAATTAATGTATGCAGTCTAGGAGATTTACAATGCAAATAAACCTGTTTCTACATCTTTTATGAGTATATTGTACCACTCGGTGCAGGAAATATTTATCATAATGATGATGATGAATTAACACCCTTCAAAACACTGAAAATGGCAGCAAAGAGAGACACTTTGCACACACATGAGTACGGCTTATATCGTTAAGAATAACTCCACTCTACGCTCTGCAACAGAATACGCACAGCACACTCTCTCGCTCACCAGACACGCATGCACACCCTCGGACCCGACACATACAATGTTTCATTCCTTCTTCCAGTAATCCTGCTTTTATTCAGGTTCTCACGGAAGGCACTGGATCAAATTTATGTATAGAATCCATTTTTAAACAGCATAGTGGTGATGGATGAAGGTTGTTTTTGAAAAACTGTCTGGATAGTTTTAGTGTTTGTGAGAATGATGGTTTTGTGAATTCAAGGGAAATATCACCAAAAATACATTTGTTTTGTAGGTGGCTGAGATGGAAAACATAGGGTATCAATAAAGAGATAATTCAAAAAAGGCAGATGGAAACAGATTTTTTAAATAAACAATGACATTGCAGTACTTGCTTTGGTTTCTTCTCCCGTAGACAAAGCATCTGTGGCATGCTGCTACTCTACTCAGAAAGAAATCTCCTAAAAACAAGAACAGAAAGGGAGTCAGGTAGCCCAGAGGTCATAGACATAATAGCCTATTACTCAACTGCAACGTGCCTGGTTCGAGATGGACCAATAGCCTATAGCCATTGATCAGAGCGGTACTAGTTCTGTAATATATTCTTTATTTATACACGTACATTCACTGTGTTCTTTGTTGGCATGTGCGTTCAAGGCTGTAACGAGGGCTGTACGCCTGAATATCCCACATTACTTTCAAAGTGCATAATCACACATTTAAGCTGAGTTATCCTCGTCAAGGTCTTGTCTTTCTCTTTCTGTCCCTCACTTCTCTATTAACCTCTCTCTCCCACACTTCTTATTTCAAATCATACTTTCTTCTTCCCCTTTGTGTCTAATCAGAGTTATTCAATACAAAGGGGGTGAGACCTTGTGTGTGTGTGTGTGTGTGAGTGCGTGTGTCGTACATTTAATGTGAAGAAATATTAAATGTTTCTGTGGGTTTATTTTCACTGTTAAATAACTTGAGATGACTAGTTATGCTAAATAATTTAACTAGCTCCTCTTCACAAGCATATCTCAAATAACTTAATACTGATAAAAATCCCAACTGGTTCCTTCTCCTACCTATTTATACCACATGGACCAAAAACGTCTTCGGCCACTGCTGTTTCATTGACCTTTCACTCAGCATAGTCTCTCTTCGATTCTGCTGCTATGCCAGTCAAGCTTCCCAGTCTAGCATTGCACAATACAATTTACAGTAGGCTAATAACAGTGGCCGATTTTCCATTTCGAAATTTTTCCGTAATTTCCGAGACAATTCTTTTTCAGAAAATAGAAGCGGGTTTCTGATTTTTAGTGAACAACCACTGATTTTGTCAGCTGAAATGATAACTGTTGCTAACAGATTTTATCAGCTCTATTTGCTAGCGCTAGCTAATTAGCTGATGCTGTTTTAATGATACCAAGCTGACTTGGGTCAAACTGAGAACCTTGTCAAAGAATCTTAGATTTTCACATGATGGCTACATACATATGCTCAAAGACTGAAAGCAAAGCTACAAGTTCTTGGCAAAACGTCAGCATTCTCACCAGTGTACGATGCATGAAGAAGATTTCAAGTATTCCCCACACTATACACAAAGATTAATGCACATCTCAATACAACACATACATCCCACACTAACAACACACACTCACACAAACATATAATTGCCTATCTATCAATCTATCTTCATCACATTATTATCCACAGTGTACACGAACACGAACACACAACTTAATATATACCTTCCATGTAAACAACACATACATAGATGCAAATAAACAGGCACCACTAATAAAAAAACAATGACACATCAGCGTTGACTTGACAAAATGAAATGATCCCTATCTGTGTATCTTCAATACAGGTAGGTGAACAACTATTCAGCATTGGGGTGGATGCATGGGGAAGGCCTGCGAGGCCTTTTTAAGTGGTGTATTTTAACGGTATATTAAGTGTGCGGTGGACAGTAGTGGATCTTAAAGGTGTGGTCTGCTCGGAGCAGCAAAGAGGAATCGAAGGATGCAGCAAAGAGGAGATAAGTGTAGGTGGGTTGCAAATATGTTGTGCAAAAGTGTGTTCGTGCGTTATCGACGCGTCTCCTGTCATGCTTCATCCTCCTAAAATGACTTGCTTCCTGTTTGTTATTGCCTGGGGCACCATGGCAACTTGGTGACCATGAAATGATGGATGTCACTTTCTCTATGTGTAGCTATTTGTGTGTGTGTGTGTGTGTGAGAGAAAGAGAGAGATGCGAGGAAGGGCAAAGCAAGCGCCTGTGTGTCTGTGTGAGTGTTAGATGAAGAGTTTTTAGGGGATATATATACGGACAGGCACCGGCATCATGCTCTATCTAATTTTCTTTCTCTTTCGCACATCCTCTCACCTGTGCTCTATCTATATCTCACTGTTTGTTACCATGACAATGCCATGAATCAGACCTGAAAACACAGATTTGGAACAGCACATTAACATTAGCGTCATCAACATAACCCTCACAGAGAAAGCCTCGCTACCTCCTGAACGGAAACCTAGTTGCCCGTGAGTCAGCAAGGCTTCTGGACGTGCAATTCACTTTGTGATTTTGTATCACTGAGGAAAGTTAACCAAATCCAACCACTCCACATTTTGGTATTTTGAACACCGGTCACAATGCCTCAGTAAATGTGTCGAATGGAGAATATTGGTTAAGAAAGAATAACATCTTGCATCTTGTGTACGGATGTATCACGGTGTGGAGACTGCCCTGCTTAAGGTTACCCACTATCTTTTAATAGCTGCTGATGATGGCATGTGTTCAGCCTTTGACACGATCGATCATAGCATCCAGTTAGACAGACTGAGGTACTGAGTGGGGATATCTGATGCAGCTTTAGATTGGTTTTCTTCTTTGTCAAACAGTAGGTATTGTGCTGTTGCTGAGGGGTCAGTTTTGGGACCAATTTTAATTTCTTTGTTTGCTTCCCCCTTGGGCACATTATTAAAAGACATTGTGTCTCTTTATTTTTGCTGATGATACGCAATTGTACTTAACATTAGATTCACGGACCCTGGAATGATAAGTTGACTACCTTTGTGATGTAAAAAACTAAATGTCAAAATCCTGCTATCTGATGGTTCCCTATTGAATCATATGCCATATTGAAAGTTGGGTGGAGGCAATCTCTCAATAGATATGCTCTGAATTTGAAATGTACTACTTTTAAGTCCTTTCTTAAAACATACTGTTATCGGAGAGGCGTTCCTTGTTTTCCTTGGGTTTTAATTTCCTTTGAACTGTTGTTTTAATTTCCTTGAAAATGTTTTTTTTTTACCTTTCTTACCTTTTTCTACATTATATTGTTTTCTATCTAAAACCTCAGGATTTATGACCATTTATGACCATTTCATTCTGCTGCCTTTTTGAAGCACTTTGTAAAATGGATTTCATAAATAAAGATTATTATTATTATACTATTATTATGTTATCTTTCTGGTTTGGTTGACAGACCTCCTTACTTCTATTTTTTCAGTAGTTTTACAGTATACAGTGTGTCCTTTTCATGTGACTGAGTCGACTTAATGGGAAGCCCTTCATCAATGAGAGAGGCAGGCAAATATCAATTCTCAGTATGGTGTTCCTGTTGGGGATCTTCACCCAAACTGCAAAGATCTGTCTTTTGACACAAGGATTTGTATGGACTATTTTCAGCCACAATATCAGCTCAATGCTAACACATGTTGTCTAGAATGTGCAGTGCCTACTTTGCTTTCATTTAAATGAATGGCTTAATGTGCATAGCCTGTACTGTTCATTGCACTGAAATGGCTTTACGTGTTAATGTATAGATGGTGTTTTAATGATTTAATATCATGCAATTTTCGGGGGGTGGTGTAATATAATACTGCTTATGCAAATTATATTCAAGCACACACTCTCTTATCACACACACACACACACACACGCGCGCGCGCGCGCGCGTTCTACCAGAGATCAAAGTGGTAATGTAGCTCCTCTAGATTTTCTTTTAGAGTTGCAATGCATTTCTCCAGACCAGGGGTATTCAATTAAAGTTCGGCGAGGTCCATTTAGAGAGAATTCCTTCATCCAAAAGGTCCAGAACATCACAATAATGTCTAACTTCTTGCGCTATGATTTAGTCCCTTATATATTGAATTAGACAACCGTTGTATTAACGTCTGTATGTAGTCAACAACTGACTGTCAAATCAAATAAAGAACGTTCAATTCAATAATATCTCAACAATATTTATTGTCAGATTTGAAATTGAACTGGATAATAATAATAATAATAATAATAATAATAATAATAATACATTTGATGATTTATCAATAATACATACTCTAATAATAAATAAATATTCTTCTCTCGCTTCAAGTAAAATAAGGGCTGGATTAAAGAATACATTACAGAACAGAAAGCTTTTGAAAAATGTGGCTCTTAAAATAAAAGTACTTAATTTTAGAAAAATGAATTGAACTGAATTGCCCTGCAGCTCTACATTCAGTTAATTCAGGTGTGAAGTGATGTCACATAAAAAAGCCACGATATGATATTATTCTCATCTTCTAATAAGAGAAATCTGTCTGCAGGGATTTTATCTGTGGTTATTGAAACCACTTGTTTCAGCTCTATTTCTCTCAGTTAACATCATTGTTGGGCAGATAATTCAGGTGTTAGGATTCTGATCATTTTGGGCTCTTGGATTGTTTATTATCTGTGACTTCATTTTGGATTTGAGTGGGAACGTTTGCTCAAAAAGATTTGTGCTTTGTCTCGTAGTGGCGCTTCATATTACCGCTTTTAATAATCGTCACAGTCTCTGAACACATGAGACATACTGGTTTTAAACTGCCCGTGGGATGAATTAACCTATAAGAGTCTGTTCATTCTTGGTTAAAGACTCTGGTCTCTCTGGTCTCGCTGACCACTTTTCTCTCTTGGGAGAACGCCATGTGAAATAACTTCTCTAACTCATGTAATTCTCCTACTCTTCGTTCTCTTTCCTCATCTCTCCCCCGTGTGTTTAAATCTCACTTGAGTCGGGAAACTTGTCGGAATACACATATTTGATCGACTGTGTAGCATCACGTGATGTGATTTACAACACATGTAATTGGTCGGTGTGTTTCCTGGTCCGCTGAACGAGTGCCGTATAGTGGAAAAGCTGCGCCGGTTAAAATAGAAGCACCCCCTCAAAATATAATAATTCTCAATTATCTATCGGCCCATGGGGTCCGGATACAAAGGCATCTCGGTCCGGGTCCGGATCCGGACCGGGTCCGCCTATTAGTGACTCCTGCTCTAGACTGACTGACCCTTGGCTTTTATGTTGGCATGTGATGGTTGCCATCGCCCCTCCTCTGATCACCATCAGGCTTTTATCTGTTTCCACCTTGCATCTGTTGTACGTTCATAGCCTGAGGTGTATGACACTCTTGGTAATCGGATGGTATTAAAAAAATCATCATACATTTAAAGTGAGTATGGTAAGGGCCAGCATCAATCACTGGCAATCAAATCAGCTCAGACATACTGACAGTTTGATAATGGAATGGAGAATCTATAAGTTATTCTTGTCCTGTAGTCTTAGAATCACAAGTACAGGTATGCAGCAGTCAGATATGAATGTAGGGTGTTTAGCTGCACCCGTATTTATCATCGTGTTGTTACATACATTGATGATTCAATGTATGTAACAACATACATTGAATCCACAAATCCACAAATAATTGTGTACACCCCCCCCCCTACTGCAATTGATTTATTCAACAGTTAGGATTCTATTTGAAAAGTCATGGTTTTTCCCTTACACATTTTTTTGTTGCAATTACAATGAAAAACTCCATGCGCTACTTGCCAGACCTGATAGAAAGGGTGAGATGATGCTTTTTTAAGATGTGCTAAGACACCAAAAGAGAGGGGATTTGGCAGTCCTGAGGACATTCAGTCATGTAGAGATGAGATAGAAGTTTTATTTGCCTTGGAATTTTTCATGGAAATATGTGAGTGTGAGTGTGTCTACCTAATAATTCCCTGCTTTAAACTTTCCTGATAACCAGCACTGCATAACCTAGGACGAATGTAGAGTTGTAACCAAGTACTCTGATTTCAACAAGAGCACAAGAGTTTCATTGCCTGATGCTGGTTGCATGACATTTAATCATCAATGGATCTACATAGGGGGGCTGCACGGTGGTGTAGCGGCTAACACTGTCACCTCACAGCAAGAGGGCCCAGGGTTCAATCCCCGATCCCGGGCAGTCCCTCTGTGTGGAGTTTGCTCGTGCTCCCTGTGGCAGCGTGGGTTTTCTCCGGAGTCCTCACACAGTCCAAAGACATGCAGCTTAGGTTATTTAGAGACTCGAAATTGCCCGTAGGTGTGAATGTTTGTCTGACCTGTCTAGGGTGTACCCTGTCTTTGCCCAATGTAGTAGTTGCCGTGATTCACCGTAAAGAACCATTGATCAGCAGGCTCATTTCTATGCATCAACATCCATGAGGTTGACCATTTATGGTGGAATGTGGGCGTGCAAAGGGAAGGATGCCGATCCACATGCAAACATTTCCAATTTCATTTGGGATTCATAAAAGTAAATCAATGGCAGACTGACGCAAGGATTTATCAATCTGAATAATCTTTGGTGTACGTACATTTACTTATTTGTACATACGCAAACATTTAATGTGGATCCAATGCACTGTTTTATAAATGAGACCCAAGGTCTGGCAGGTGGGAGCAAAAGGCAATCAATCTCCAAACCTAATTGTGATGTGCTGCTGGATTGCCAGTGACAGACTGACTACACTTCTTTTCCCACTGTGCAGCTGCAGTGAGGAGGAAAACAAGACTGTTCCTCAGGAAAATGTCACTTCACCAGTAAAAGTTTTGCCTCGTGCATTGAGCGGACACAAAATATGGTCCCTGTGTCAGTTTTAACACCGCCAGTTGTCTAAGCTTTAAGTCTCCTGTTGCCATCGATATACATTGGCTGATCATCCAACCTCACATAATGGTAGACTGAGATATAGTGGGAATTTTGGATGATAAACACCAGCCACATATTAAAACTACTACAATACTACTACAGTATAATATTCTATAGTATCAGTATTAATTGGGAATAGAAAATCTTTGCTATGGCTTCAAAAAAATCCTCTGGGAGAACAGCACTTTTATCAAGATAAGAATAGCAACATAAAAGTGACTTGCACACTTATTACAATATTCAGCAAATGCAAAAGTAGAACTAAAAAGACCAAACATAAGCACATGCGGCAACATTTCATGCCAGTACAACGCCTTGACATCGTTTGATAATTCAGAATCTATTGATGACCACAAGAATGTAAAACCTGTTTGATGGCCTCCAATTATTCACCACTCTAGCTTTCCAATGAGGGTCCCAGTCCAATAGAATCCCTCTCAGAAGTGTTGTCATCCAGCACGGAACATCAGAGAAACCAATACATTTATTATTATCAATTATAATTAATACATCAAACAATGAATGTTATCTGCGATTATTCATCCATTATTCAACACATGTTGAATGGAGTTGTAATTATCATTAGTAGTTTGTTAAAGCCAAGGGCTGTATGAATCTAATGATAAATCGGGTCGAGCGACTAAGAGGCTCTGGCTCTCTGACATCTTAGTGACAATTACAAGTGTAAAATAATTGTCTTGTGATTTCAAAGACTGCTGTTGAGGTCTGATTATGTGCCATCTAACTAGCAAAAATGGAGTTGGTCACGCCATGAATGCACTTGTGCCATTCACTTTAGACCATCCTCTCTAGTCTATAGTTAACCTTGAATTGTGTTCCACAGATTTGGGAAATCAACAGCAATAAAAAAAAAATGCAAACATGAAAAAAAAAAAAAAGAAATCATACAATTCTAGAAATCTTTTCATACAACACAGCAATCCTAGCAATACTCAATATCGTTTCCATGAGCTCTCTGTCCATGCCCAGAAACAATATGCTGCTCAGATATCAAACAGAAACAATGAATAAAACATTTACAAGGAAATAAGAAAAATTTAAAAATAACTATGTATTTTGAATTAGCATATTATGTCTCACGCTTAAACAGAATAATAGAGGAAACAAGGGAAGTTTCCTTAGTGTGTGTCAAAATCATTCTGCTTGTGAAACAGAGAGCAAGGGAGAGCGGTGAGTGTGTCTGGTTATGTTATATGTGGGTGCGTGTGTTTGAGGCCACAGTGCTGCACACAGGCGAAACCTTTTTGTAACCGCTCTGCTATGACAGGTCAACACATTTGTGTGAATGCAGTTGTGTGTGCAAGTTCGTGCGAATGCATCTGTGTGTTTGTGTGAAAAAAATACCCCCAGAAAACATTGGTACTTATTTTCTCATTTCTTGCTTGCACGTGTGTGTTTTTATGTGTCTATGTGCAGTGGCTGCCTGCGTCAGGTAGCTACTGTGTTAGGAGGCGTTCAGACAGATAATAGCATTGTGTGCGAGGGCTGCATGGTGGTTGGGGGGTGGGGGTGTTACTTCAGGTACCACTGTGATAATGTAACATGATCCAGGAAGGCTGGTTTGAGGGATACAGCCACAAGTTGGTGTTTGGTGCATATAACATATTAAGGGGAAATAAAACTACAGGCAAAGTACTGCTTATGTCAATAACACAAATATACATTACAAATGAATTAGATTAGACAAACAATACAATTATGAAGAAGCTTTTGAAAAATATATACAATATAACTGTTTTAGAATGAGAAAGATATAGTTGTATCCTCCATCTCAATAATTGCAAGTACAGTAATGTACCTGAAAATATCACAAAAAAAAGAACCTAAACATTAGCAAAAATCCTGGAACATGTTCAGTTACAATGTTTTTTAATTATTTCTACAATATCAGTGAATGGCAGCTATAGTATGATTTAGGTTAAGCAACTAAAGCACACATGAATGAGGTATTTAAATCCATCAGCTATTCGCTTTTTGAGTAACATTGTAATTGCTGTAAAGCTCTGTTATACGTAACTACTTGCATTAGCACCAGGCGGGAAAGTGAAAACAATGAGAAAATGACCCTCCTTCTTACTGGATTCATTACCTCAGTAAACACTGTAAACACGAGTTTTATGGTCTCAATCCCTAGTTTCAAGTTTTCAATAGAGGATGATGTTCATTTAATAAACTGTGGTCCCATTTTGATTAAAATAGACCGTAAAGCAGGGTATGATTTTGTCATATATATATATATATATATATATATATATATAGGGGAAACAGAGTGATAATGAAAGGGGAGAGACACTGGCACCAGGGCACTTAAAGCCCACTAGCTTGTCCTCTCTGCTCACATATTCCCTGCCCAAGGAGACCATTTTAATATCAAGACTGAGTAGACCAAATGCTCTCATTTCTTCTTATAATGTTGCTTATATATATATATATATATGGCAACGTAATAAAGTCTCTGCAAGTACTATTTCTATCAATATCTGCCAATTTGGAGTAGCCCCAAAGCATTTTTTTAATCACTGCCTCTGTCCAGATTGGAGCTGAAGGTAAAATAGAGAAATTCATGCACATAAAAAAAGGATAAAGCGGCAGCAATGCAGAAGGTGGAAAAAATAAAACTACCACATTTGATATGTATTATATGTATTTTGTTTTCATGTCACGGCAGTCAAAATCAATAATGTTCCAGGTGAGCCACTGGCCATCTCAATTGTCCGAGACAGAAGACGTCAAATTCATAAACAGAAAAGTCGGCTTTTGTAGCACTGAATGGAGCACTGTTGATATTTCATATTTAGAGAATGTATAATAACTTATGGGTAACATTTTTGCATAACTTGTTTTTTTTACACACTTTCACACTTGTTTGTGTCCGGATAGCAGGAGGCTTTTCCATGCAAAAACATCAGTCTTAAGAATGAAGTGAGATATGGACCTGAAAGATGAAGACATGCCACACAAGCTCAGCTTATGTCTTTTCTTGTGCTGCTTTCATTATTTAAATACGATTTTACGATAAAGGCAAACACAGACCTATGATCAAAAGCAATTGAATCAGTGAGGGGATGTTTGTCATTTGTGCGCCGTAACGGCAGCGATGGCTGTCTCCATCTTTACTTCCCCCGACAGGAAACTACTCTGTTTTCAGTTTCTCGTTAATGATTTTTTATTGCCAAAAAAGGAACATGCAGACACAAAAACACACAAACAGGAACACACACACACACACACACACACACACACACACACACACACACACACACACACAGCCATTACACAAACAGGAATACTGACATACACTGGGCAAAAGTATCTCTAATCAAACAGAGGTTGATGGCAATGTGCAACCTGAGTGACAACAAATGATGTAAATAGCCTGATTTTCTAACTGTGCCCTGATTGTTTTGACATGGATAGGGCCTCAGTCACTGGGCCCATTTCCAAAGTTAGCTCGCACAGCCGACATCTGTCCAATGTAACATTTACGCTTTTCTTCTTGGCCACAGGTGCTGTGTCAGCTGGCGTAAAAGGGACTTCTGAGCTGTCTGTTTTCCACTGCCTGGCACAGTTTGTAAGCGTAATGAGCAGACACACAAAGTAAGGTGTCAGTCTGACATGATGCATAATCAAGAGATGCCGCAAATTACTTTGGCTCATCCAGGCTGCAGTGGTGATGCACAAATGATAAAATCCACATGAAGTGAAACATTGACATTCGGTTGGTATGTGAAGCAGATGTGTTTGAATGTAATAGTCATTTCAAAACAAATCATTTGTTCTAAATTGTTCTATGGTGTCGGACTATTATGGTCAATGGTCATTATCCAAACCTTCTATACCAACATGTCCCCATATCGAAACGACAGACTAGGTTGTTGCCAATGACTCCCAAAAACAACATATATGACTGTTGGAGTACCAGCATCAGGCAATGCCCAATTATCATCCTACTACTGGCTGACAGACAAAGAGAGTTACTTGTAAATAAAATTGGCTTAGAATTGAATCATATATGAAGTTGGTAATATTGTATTTATATCTGTCAGTTTGCCAGAAAAAGATGACCAAATTAATGTTTGGTCACACTTAATTGATGATTTTTTTTTCAGCTCAATGTCGGTGTAATTTACCCTGTACTTGTGTGATTTCTCATGGTTATAAGATGTCCATTAACAACATATATTGCATGTATATAGTATATATTCTACTATATGGTATAATGCACTGATAGTATGCAGCTGACTCAATCCAATTGTCTCATACTACATATCACAATACACCAAATTGTTTCTCAGTTATATCTTTTGTTCTGTGCAGATGTCCTTTTAAACATCCTTGTAATAAATGGCGTTACAAATGAATTAACTGGACTAAACTTCAGCACAAGAGAACATGAGGGATAGACAGAAGAGGAAAGCATGGGATCTAGATCTTATCTTACGTGACATGATATTAGTTTTGGTTCCCTCTGAGGTATGGTAGCGTGACATATGGAGGAGAAGGTGTGGAGGGAGGTGAAGGCATGGAGGGGATTGATACAATGAGCAAGGAGAAAAGAGAGAAAGGGAAGCAGAGGAGGAGCAAAAGGGAATGTACAGCAGAGCGAAGACACCTGGGGTGTTGAAATGATAGCTATTCAGGTGATGTGCTGCTGGAAGATGGTGTGAATGTGGTCAGATAAAAAAATTCTAGTGGTGTGTCAAATGCCCATGTTAGTTTTTATCCTATTAAGTCAATCTGTAGACTAAACGTCTGTGCATTTTAGACTTCATCATAGTCAAAGAAAACTGTAATCATGTAAGTATAGTTTTAGGTAGAGTGTTTTTCAGTCATCAGATTATATCGAAGATGTCAGTCAATGCAGTCCAGCCAAAATATCACCTTGTTTCTTTCTCCCAAGCCCTGGTGCTGTCATTGTAAACTTTGACTGAAAGTTAAAATCCGGTACATCTTTGTTTCGTGCTCATTAGTGCCTACGGCGATAAGCAGAAATTGCAGATGTGTTTTGGGATCTCACAGAGAATGACGCATGTGGTTTTTCCTGGGAATGTTGCCACAGACACCAAGTCCATCATTATGCAAATGAGAGGGCTTTCATCAGCGGGCCACGGGCGCAATCACTATCGTGTTACCTCATTCGGATATGGATAGTGACTTCACAGACACATGTGCAGAGCAAGCTAAAGGAACAACAATAGCAGGATGGAAGAGTTAAACGGAGAGTATCAGAAACAGCGATGGAGGCTGGAACAGTTGGAAACAAAGTCGGAATGAGAGCAAGCACAGAGGAGAAAAGGAATGACAGTACGCATTGAAAGACTACACCTGCGTTCTCCATCTCCTCTCCTCCTACGCCATTCATTTAAAGTCTCTCTTGCTACCATTTTCAGCTTTGCCCTCCCCTCAATTCAACCTCGCCAAACTCCTCCCCCTCTCGCTATCCAAATCTTCTCCCTTTTCTTTCTCCCTCATCTTTGCCTTGCTTGTTCTCACCAAGTTCGTTCATTTGATAGACGAGGTAATTACCAGGAAGTGTATAAGGATCCCACCTGAGAGACTCAGTGCATGTGGGTGTATGAGTGCGTGATCCAATGTAATTATAAGGGATTAAGATGTTTATCACACTGCTGTTGTAAATCTTGAGCTCACTGACTCACAGTTAGACACACACAGAGACTTTCCCACAGTGATACACAAATACTCATAAGTTCATTTGT
Source organism: Pholis gunnellus (assembly GCF_910591455.1). NCBI lineage: Eukaryota > Metazoa > Chordata > Actinopteri > Perciformes > Pholidae > Pholis > Pholis gunnellus. Next base: position 16,685,111 of record NC_136535.1, read on the forward strand.
GACTTCAAGATTGCTTGGTTGTGAATGTGCTTAAATTATGATCTTTGCAACAAACAACAAGATAATCATTGATTACAAGTCTGGCATTCAGCATCATATATTTCTAATATATACCACCTTGATACCAAAACACATTTATGTGTATTTTAATAAAAGACCAGTTACAATTATGTAAAGGTTTATTAAAGGGGCACTCCACCGATTTTACACTTTTAATTTTTAGTTTGACCCATACTGGGGCCTCAAAATCATAATATATACATTTCTGCTGCTTTTATTTATGTCTATATTGTCCATAATTTGGACTCCTGTTAATAATGCTTTTTACTTTTAAAAGCACAAATGCTCAACAGTGGGCAGACAGTTACCTCTGTTTCCTTGGCTTGTTCTTGATAAACACAGATCTGAAGATGAACAAGTGTGTTAAACCGACCAGATAGGGGTCCTGGTGGCCTGTCGACCATTTTCTAATTCACTATGAAATAAATTGATTCACGATGGGATTTTCTTTTGTACTTTCATTGTAAATAAGGTGCCAGACTGCATACAAAAGCATCAAAATAGACTAATAGAGCTTGTATATTGAAAAAAAAGTGCCAGAGGAGGTTAAAGGTGTGTTCACACCAAACGCGATGAATGCGGCGTTCATCGCGTTCATCGCGTCATTCGTGCCGCCGGTCTCGCCGGGGACTATTTGTGTTCATTCACGTGAATAGCGTGAATCGCGCTGGACGCGCCGGAGAGGGGGCGCGGCTTATCGGCCTGAAAGCAGTGTTGTTTATATATATGTGTGTGTGTGTGTGTGGGTGTGTGTGTGTGTGAGAGAGTTGGTGCGTGTTTGATGATGAAGATGATAGGTTGGCTTGGGGGAAGGTCAGTAGTAAGTTGTTTTCAGACACACACACACACACAAACGTTTTATATTTGCCGCGAGTTTGAGAGTATAAAGAGCCAAAAAGATAAAAAAATAAAACAGAGAGAAGGAAGGTTTAACTTCATCACACAAACACACTTTTACCATCTTCACTACTAAAATGGGGCGACAGTTTCTCTCTCTCTCCCACTCTTTGGATCTACCCATCTATTATACCGAGCATGGTCACTGTGGTATTTAATGCTATTGAGGCACTTTATAAAGTGAAATATTGGGATACAGAGACGTGGTTGTAAAAAAAGGTAAATGAAATAGAGTGTAACAGTGAGAGAAAGGCATTTACAATTGAAACATGTCGGTCTAGGTGCAAATTAAATGCCAACTGTTAGAAGAAATACATACGTCTGCCTTGTTACACAACTTGACAATGGTTACTTCTTTAGCAGTTGCACGAGTGTGACACTTCTTGTTACTCTGACGGTCTACAAATCTGACAGTGTACTTAACTAAACTGGAACATGTAGGTAGTGTTTTACTGTCTTGTGCATCACCAAGCATGAGTGAATCCGTAGCTACTGCACAGGGGTGTCTGTATCTACAGTAATCTTAAGTGTCCCCAGGTCGTACCATGATGGATGACCTCCTGTCCTCGCCTAATGAAAACACGAATGCACCGATGTAATCGCATCTATGAATGCAAGTGAAAATCCATAACATTTTGCTCTCACTGCCAGAGCAATCAATGTGTAGCTCACACCTTTGGTCTCTGAATTATAAAACCAGGTCTGTTGCTGCAGGTAACAGGACAATAGGCTCAGGCCAATAAAACGAGAAACAATATTGGGTGGCGAAGTAGGTTTAAATTGGCCAGAAGATAAACCGGGAAAATAACAGGAGAGGACAGAGATAATAGAGGGAATAAACTGGAGAGAAAGTACTGAGAAGGTGATAACGCTGCGAATAGGCGAGCCATCAACATAAACTCATAAAAGAGAAAGTCAGGGGAGAGAGTTAGTTGAAAAGTCGAGTAGATGACAGAACAATAGACTCACAAAGACAAAAAGGAGAGCGGTATTACAAAATAAAGATCACACAGGCAAAGAAAGAGAAAGGATGTCACAATAAATGAACACAAACAGAGCCTTGTAGAAATCTATCAGGGCAGGATCTTTGTGTTTGTTCAGTTTCTACAAAGTATACTACACGTTACACAGCGCCAGAAACTGTGTGAATTAGGCCGATAACATTGTGAGTTCATTGTATGAGCCCTGGATTACGCTTAGTGCGTGTCCAAACAACATGATGAGATTACAAGTATGATAAAAGCCTGTATGGCGCTCCTCAAGAGAAACTACACTTACCAAAGGAATCGTTTACCCCAATGAAAAGTGGGCCACTGGGTTTCTGCACAAGAGATGGGAATTAGTCAGACAGAGATCTTAACACTGTTATTCACCAACCTATACGTCACTGTCTGTCAGGTTCTACATGATCAGCATGATATTATATGGTATGATTGGTGAGTGCCTTAAAACTACACATTTACACACATGTAGGTCGGGCTAATTCACCAATGACTGACAAGGATGTCGATATTAATAACTAATGAACAACTTGGCTGCAATTTTGTCCTCACCACAAGCTGCTGGCAAATAGGAACACTAACTCCATATGCAGCTTACTCAAAACTCTGAAGTCATGTCTGCGTGCGTATGTGAACACATCGTCTCGTGACTGTGAGCTCATTTGTTGTGCGGGTGCCTTTGAGTGTCTGTCTGTGTGTGAATGTATATTTGTGGGTTCACAACTAAACATATCCTTGGGCTGTTATGCTATACTTCAAAAGAGACACTATTCGGGAGATTATATAAAGTCTTCAATGTCTCAGCATGAAGCAGGACAACCACACACCCGAACAATGACAGAGATACTGATAGTTGCACACACACACACACACACACACACACACAAAAAGCTCTGCTATTGGAAGTTAATACAGCATAGCTTATTGTCCTGTTGGATGACTGGGCTGCTGCCAAATCCACTTTGTCACTCATTTTATTTGCACGGTCATGAAACCTTGTATCTCCAGTGTAGCCTTTTATGTCTCTACTTTAAGAGTTGCTCTTTCTCCAACCAGCATGTTCCATTTTTGAAGGGATGAAAGATGTATTGTTACAAAATAAATTTTATTCACAGGAGACATTTTGACTTGTCATTGCAGGAAAAGCACAGGTGGAGCTCATCGCATGAATGAAGGCTCTGATCAAATTGTAAGCCTTACAAGTGAAAGACGCATGCCTAATAGCTGGGACTTGGAACTTGAACACTTAATTGAAATGTAGCCAGTGTTTTACTGCAATGGAATAGGTCACGAAACCCACTCTACACTTCCTGTTCAAAACCAAACAGCGGACAGCGCAGCTAACTACTGGTGAACATAGTGGAGCAGCAAAGCATTTACCCCAGGAGCCGCTAACAAGTGGTATTTGTTAGTATTTTCTTTCTTTTAGGCATTTTTAATGGAAGCTATTTTGGCATGCCACAGGATGAAAAGCACAGGTGTTCATAACAAATTTGGACGATGGATGAATTTCATGTAGCTGCTTCAGATTCAGGGTCTTGGTGTGGTGCATGCTGGCTCACTGTCGTCATCTTTTACTGGGAAAGCTGAACAGAACAGAGCCATCGTAAATGCTATTAGTAACACTTTTCCTACCATCACAAGTCAAAATGTCTGCAGTGAAAAAGGGGCCTCTTCAGGATGGAGTCACTAGCAGTTTCAACTACTGTGTGCATATGAATGAATCATTTTCTTGTCATGTAAGTGAGAAAACATTTTTTTTTCCTGCCTTCAATAATGTTTTTACCACACTCATCCTGTGTGTTTGTGTGTGTGTGTGTGTGTGTGTGTGTGTGTGTGTGTGTGTGTGTGTGTGGGGGGGGGGGGGGGGGGGGGGGGGGGGGGTTAGAGTAGTTTCAGTGGCCATGTCAGTGTGATTTTCATTACAGGGATTGCCTATCAGCCTCCACAGAGGGACCTTGGTGTTCTGCAAATGGAACCTGGCCCACCATAGGCCTGGCATTGTCAGCAGAGACACAGAGAGAGAGAGAGATAAATCGAGAGAGGGGTTGGGGGTGCAAGGACAAAAACAAGAAAGCTGTATCTGGCATTAAGGAAGAGACAGGAAGTGATATTTCCGTTGCGTCTTGATTTGAGTAAGGTAGTTTAACGTTAAGGGCCTTGACATGCTGGCATTGAGGAAAGACTGAGAACAGATGGCGAAGGAAATGGGGCAGCAGGAACAAACCGAGGAAATACAAAACAATAAGAATGAAAGGTAAATGGACAGAGAATGGCTGGCATTGCAAAGTGGCACGCCATCAGTGGAGCTGCAGGGAACAGTTTGTCCAACAGTTTTGCCCGTCCATTCTAAACTAACAAGACATTAAGGACCATTAGTAACCACTGCTCTCCAGTCGGCTGCAATTCAGTAGCGTATTTTGATTCTTATACAGTTAACTCGCTTGTTAACATCAAGTTGGTTGGTTCACGTGTTTAACAGAATGACCAATCCTTTTTCCTGGTGAAGCGTCGAGGCCTGGTGAGGACCAGGAATGACCAAACAAGAATACAAAGAACATGAAGAGTAGTTGAAAACAAGTTTTCAATTTGGCAAGATTAGTTTCTAAAAATCTAAAATGTAACTCCTTCCATCTTTAAAACACGGTATCATAAGCCACAATGACCGACCTATACCAGATACCAGTTGTAGTATAAAGTAATAAATACTATACTCTGGGGCCAGGATTTGTAATAAGTGACTACTAAACAATTTACAAACTTACAAAAGTGGATTAATAATAAAGCCTATCGATATTAAAATAGATGCGTGGGTTCCTACACTGCTTATCTGCTTTGGTGTAAGTACTGTTCAGTTGTATGCTCAGGTAAACAACACGTCCGTCCTCTGCGGTTTCTCCCTGAAACCCTGCCTTCAGGCTGACCAGGAAAAGCATCAAAATCCTGGTCCAGATGTTGCCCCGTCAAAAGCGTTGTGGATGGAGCCACCAAACTGAGGTGATGGTCATTGTTTCCTGGCCTGCATGTGTAGCTTTATGTACGGTAACAGCAGACACCTTAGCCATGCCAAGAGCCAGTTGGCAGGACTGTGAAGGGAATGATGATATATCCTCAAAGCGGAATTACACTTTCTCAGGCCAGAGGGGATGGGGGACAAGCTTTGCTCGCCTTGCTGGCCATGGGGAATTGTGGTGCGCAGTCTGGTGCCACATCAGGATTCTCCCTCGGGCGGAATAACAGAAGAAATACAATTTTGAGCCTTTGGTGCTACTGCAAGGTGTCTGTGATGCCAGAGGTGCATTTCTGGGTGTTTACACTTCCAATGCAGCATCCGTGCATGACACACTTTTACCCTTCATAAAAGCATGGTCTGTCTCCTCCAGATGTCTTTTTTCTGTAAAGAGCCGGGGAAAAAACCTGCCCGCAGCATCCTGTTTCAATCATGACCCTACTGTCAGCCTGTAGGAGGTAAGAACTCTATTTTAAAACATGAATGTTCATTCTTTACCGGCATTTTAATAAGCAGACCGGGCTGAAACATGATAAAACAAACGCACAGCTTAATTTATTCTTTTGCATGCCTGCTGACAATCCTCATTCTGAGAGCGGTGGAGATCCTGCCTCATTTTGCCTGTGAGGTGACCAGAGCGTGCTGCATCCTCCACAATGTCTGTGCAGCAGAAGGTGATGGAGGATGAAGGCTCAAACCATGACGACAGTTTAGAAAAAGATCTCCGGAAATAGCTTCTGAGCAACAGCACACGTGTCCCCTACCGCAGAAGCGCCTGCATGTCTGAGTCAGCATGACTACATCTATCTAGGGGGCAAACCTTTCCAGATGTCCATTATCACTCTTCCATTAGATCACGGCTACTGTATACTCAATGTTCACATTCAGCGCTACCTACAATCAAAGACTTGAAATCCTGCAGAGAGCTCCTCAGAGTTTGGGGCTGATCCTGTTAAATAGAGTAATTTCCTACTCACACGCATGCATTTGATGCTCCTATGACACACTGCAGGCATCAGATTTGAAATGCCAACACCACAGAACAAGCAGTATTTAAGGAAGAGCTCGCTATGTAAGCAGCTTTTTTGTATATTACAGAAACCCCTTAATACCTTAACTTGATCAAATATGAGAACGTTTCAATAGATAATGTGGAATTTGCATCAAAGCAATCCCCTAGATGGAAGAGATATCCCATCGGTGGAGTTGTGGGACTACAAAAACACTCACTGTCCACTCACTGTTGTACAAGTAGTGTTACAGGGCAAAGCTTCTCTTACCTCATAAACAATCTGTGGCTGAGTACAGACACCGTCCTGCAGAGAGCACACAAAACCAACAACATGCTGATGTGACTTAATGCCGGCGAGGTTTGTCATTTTAACCAGTGAAAGTGACAGTAAAAACCTTTCAACCTTGTATTCCTTTTAGCTCTCTCCAGACAAGTACTGCAGCTGCAGAAAAAAAACTGCTTTGGTCAGACACAAAAACGTCACTCACAAAGTGTACTTTTACTTTTGCACGGGGACACAAACACCACTTTCCTGGACTAAAGTCCTGTGTTTGTTTGGCCCATTGACCTACACCGAGCAGACTCTCACAGATTTTATTCTCCGTCACATTTTCTTATTGCCTATAATTTCACGGGACATTGGTGTTAGTTGTGTCACACAGCCACTATGGCCTCCGTGCGTGAATTCCGATGCCGAGCGGCACTGATACGGCGAGCTGTGTGAGAAGGGGTTTGTTTCAGCCAGTTCAGTCAGAGGCCATTTTGAATTTTGGGAAATAGACGTATTCTTATTATTCTGCTCTATCATGGTTGATCAGACCTTTAAAATATAGTTAAATTAAGCATTTTTTTAAAGCATTTCTTATTGTGTTTCAGCAGAATTTAGAAACATGCATTGATAGACATGCATTTAAGTACCCTAAAAGTGCTTTCTCATGCGGTACTTTGTAAATATTGCTGCACCTTGAGCGTGACAGTCACTCTTACAATGATGAGACTATTTATCAGTATTTTGTTCCGCAAGCCAAGTGGAATCCTATGCGCCACTCAATAGAACATGCTGTGTTACTGTGTAGTCTACTGTATCCACTAATGAGGCGTCTCCAGACTAATCACACAGTATACTGAAGTGTGTGTATGCTTGCATATGTCTGTGATTTTGTGTGTGAGTTTGGCTGCTCTTCAAAAGTGAGAGGATTCGGCTAAAGAAAAGAGCCTTGTCTATATCTAGCTGTATCTGAATCTCTCTCTCTCTCTCTCTCTCTCTCTCTCTCTCTCTCTCTCTCTCTCTCTCTCTCTCTCTCTCTCTCTCTCTCTCTCTTTGTCTATCTGTTCCTCTTTCACCACCCCTTCTTTTTGCTGATGGAAAAAAAGAATCCATCCTTCTTTTGTTGACTAATCTGTTCCACTCAATATCATCTGCTTTAGGACCTACAGTACATTAACCTCTACATACTTTGGTCTGCCATCAATAATTCAGCTTTGTGCATGCAATGTGTATACAAAATACAAGAGAAGGGAACTATGCTATATGGCTTGTGTTTATTCTGATTGTCATTTTTACAGTATTACAGTCGTAATTTCGTTGAGTCAAAAGTTATTCTCTATCATTTGTTTCCAGCCCTAGTCCCGTTGCAGCACATAGGTACACACTCATACTTCTCTCTTTAATAACACAGGAGTGAGCATAGGTGTCAGCGTTGCATGTGGGCATGTTGGGAGGCGCGCAAATGTGTTCAATTTGCGTGGCTGTTTCATTAGGAGATGATTACACTGAGACACCTCTGGTTTCTGTCACTTTCTCCATCAGGGTTTGTTTTTTTCTCTTCCCTCTGACAACTCAAACACTTACTTACTTCCTCCAGTCACTGTCAATCCACATATTTTTCTCTCTCATTATAGAGTGCTGACTGCTACATTAAAAGGTTTCCTGTGAGTCTTGACACTAATGTGGCATCATGTTAGTAGTTCTAGCTGAGCTCAATTGCTCCACTTCATAAAATGACAATCACTCTGAAAAGAAATCTTTATTATCTTTGCTATGTAGAAGTGATAGTATACAATTAAAATGTAGCTTGATTTGTAAAGCATGCAATTGCCAGCACAGGTGTCAACCTACAGTGCTAAGAAATGAAGCCAACGTGGAAGTGCCCTAAACTTGAGGCTGGTCCCAAAAGCGAGTCAATCTATCTGAGGGCCGCTTTGAGTGACAGGTGGGTGCCGTACCAGGTCATTAGCTGGTAGCTGTCTGCTCTGCTGCGTCACCCGGGCCCACCTTAGCACAATTGAGGATCATCTCTTTGCCCATTTTTAGAGCTAGGCTGTGTCTGCACTGCCAAGATGGCGACTATAGGAGTCACTCATGTTGAGCTTTACAACGGCTCTTCATAACAATATGGATGACGTCACGGAAACTACGTCCATATTTCATACAATCTACAATGTGGACTATGCATTCAGAGTAGCAGGACTAAACTGTGCTGTGGACATGATGTCATATGCTAAAAGAAATTCCAAATAAGTGCAAGTTAAGTTTCGATGGAGCGGGATGTGGAGCAACAATTTTCCTAGCCGCAGATTGTAGACTGTATTTTAGTTATTGCCAGCAGAAGGTCAGTTTCTGATTGTCCATTATTGATACCTTTTTGTTTATTTATGTTTTTATGCAATAAACTACTTTTCTTGCACTACGGGCCTCATCGTTGGATAGCTGACCATGGAAAGTATAGCCTGCAAGAGTACGTTTGAGTTGGACATGGTGGTCGAAGTCTACATGAGTCAGAACCGTTCACATCATGCAAGAAGTGGCAAAGAAGGTTTTTAACAAGCTGCCACTATAATTACTGGTCAAACATAAATGGTAGAGCAGAATCCCTGTGGTGTGGTTTGGAAACTTTTGTAATGCATAATTGATTGTGATAGGGTGGCCTTGATGGTATAATGGTGATGTAACAGTTTTTTTCAGTTGTTGAGGTAGTGAGCTTGCTAGTTGCCAGCGTATGTTGTTAACTTTCAAGACTGCATTGATATATTCAGAGTGGCTTGTAATGAAATCTCACTCTGAAAGCTTTCTCTTCATGCAACCCCATCAACTTATGACAAGCTAAAATAAATCATTCTGATATTTTAAAGCCATTGAAAGAGGCAAACCTTTGTGATCATTCTATTTGGGTTGATATATAAAAAAGAAATACTGATTAATGCAACCCCCATTGTTCCCTACAAGAAAATGAAAAGAAATGCAGGGCACTATGGGCGATATATATGTAAATACACATGGATACAAACACCCTTGCATATTATGTGTTTAGCCCACAAACAAAATGAATATATAAATTACAAATCAGAGCGTATTTTCATGAAATAATAGGCATGAGTGAAAAAGCATGCATACTCCCCTTTATGTGATAAACCAGAAACTTCAATCATCTTCAATTATACTCTTGAGAAAATGAATACTGTCATGCTGCAAAGCCATTATTCTATAAGCTTGTGAGCTACTCCCTATTTACGTGAAATAGAACAGGCACTTTACTTCATTTTGTTGCACATAGATGCAAATCATCCCTTCTTTTGTATGTTGTAGGCTTCAGACTATAAACGTCACTAATTATATTGACATGTTTGCAGGTACTTGATTGTCCTTTAAACATTATACACATTTTCCCTTACACAAATGAAAGCAACCATAATTTCCTTATTCTTCTATCTCAAAGCCACATGATGAGACAAAAGTAATTTTATCCAAACTCTTGCTATGCATTTGTTTGTTATTTTCAGAAATACATGACTTTATGATAAGATTACACTGTCATCTATTTATGCATATCCCTTTTCCCCCCTCTATATTAATATCACCTATCCCTTTATGTGTTATTTTTAGAGATTATAGCCGGTTTATTGTAAATTCTCTAATTCACCTGACCTGGAAGTGACCTGTACAGCTTGAGATTCCTCGACAAGTCAAGTTCTCATGCTTAGAGTCTCTATGGAAAAATTATTTTGTAGATTAAGAAAGAATCCTAATCTCACGATAAGGGAATCAGACTAATTACTTTCCCGCTCTTCATATCTCTGTTTTTCTTTTTCTGCTACCAGAAGTCAAGAGTATTCTTATTGCAGCCTCTCTCCCTCTCACTGGGCTAGCACGCCAAAGACTGTGAATTAACACATTAAGCTATTTTATTGTTGTCAATAAATTTCTTTGTTTCTTTGTCTTCTTTGTCTTCTCTTCTTTTTTCTCTATTGGTCCTTTATTTTTTCCTGCTGCATGCATGGAGCTCTCTCGATCTCAGCAGGGGTCCATTATCAGTGGTGGTTTGATGATTGTTTTCCGTTGTAGATGTTCTATTCAGCTTTTTCTTCATCGAAACAAGATGTGTTGAGTGTCCTATTTAAAGTTGATTTGCACGCATATCATAAAGCTTGGTAATAAAACTGTAATAAGCTTTAACGTCCACTATTGCAGCATCTGGAACAGAATGAGACCCCTCATTTGCTTAAGTATCAGTTTGTCAGTAATTCAGGAGAAGGTTTGACACGTCTTTGAAATTAAACAGATTTTAAATTGATGTCATGGTCACCAGGCACATTACACATATGGTATGTTCACATTATTCTGATATTTACAAAGTGTCTGGTAAGCAGCTGCTTATGGAAAAAGTTGAATTTATTCACCATGAGAAATTAGCTTTAAGGCAGGAGAACATGTTAACATGCACTGTGATAACCTGGTTATTGTAGAACATCTTTAGATGCAGCTGGTCAGTAGTCTGGATTCTCCCAATACGCTGTTTTCCATAAGACTGTTACATATATGCTCATGTTGATATGATATATTATGTTGTGAGAAGACAGAGGTCTGTAGTGAGAGAGCCCACTGTTTTTCCAACATGAGAATGTGTCACAACTTTTGAAACCGATTAATTTGTTTACTGATAAGAACAAGTTTTATCTTTTAAGACTTTGAATTGAATTGTCATTGACCTACATTTGACAAGTCATCCAGCAGCTCAGCTTACTAAAACCTAAGTCTTAAAGGCGTAGTCCAGTTTTTTTATTGTGTGCAGCAATATATCCTGACTTTAAGTCTCCACTATGGGTTAAACCCCCAAAACACTGCATCCTGCATTTACCATAATGCAATTTAATGCAATTTAATGGTCCTTGTTTGTAGTCTCCAAACCCAAGCTGACATAACCCTTATGGCATCACTATTACATCACCAGGATTCTTTTTTTAAACTTTAGAAAGCTCCCTTCAGAGCCACGACACAGAGCCAGTTTAAACAGCTGTGAAATACTCCTTGTGATGAGTAAAGTGATCGCAGCAGAGATCTCTTTCAAGTGTTTTCTCTTAATCTCTTACCCCATTTCAGGAAACCAGGATTGCTGTTTACATGAGTTAAGGCTAGGTTAAAAGAAATTAAGTTACTGCAAAAGATTCCTGCAATAACGCGCTAATTCTTAAATGAAGGGACCTGCGCCGACTGTAGCTAAATTCAGCCACGATATTCTGTTTGAGGTTTGCTCCACCTGTGTTTGAACAGGCGCTGGTTTGCTACCCACAGCTGCATATTGAATGCTATTATCCCTCTGTGCCAACCCATTCTGTCTTCAACATGCTGGGGAAGGCCACTGTGAGCCTGTCAAAGAATTAAGCAGGTAGAAACAAAGCTTGAACACAACCTTCAGGTCCTCATTTGTTTGCACAACACACCTTCATTTCACAATGTACCCAAAGCTCTACAAGTCGTAACAAGCCAAGCACAGCATCTATTAATATGGGAATAAAGTGGTGTGCATGTTGTGTATTGTGTTGAGTTTAATTCATTAGGTTTTTAAAAGTGGTTTTCTGTAGAACTTGTGTCTCCTTGGTAATACACGTGATTCGAAACAGAGGTGTAGTTTATCATATTAATACAGAGTCTGCTTAATTTCAGTTTGTTTTCTTTAAAACAACTAACAGCAACACCCTCGACACATACCCACCCTTTTCACCAGTCCTGTGTTGTTCCAACAACCACAGACCGGAAAAGGAAACTGACTTGTCCAAGAGATAGAACAGTATTGACGGACAAGGAGACGACCGAGACGCTGCCATACATGTGTCCTCGATGCTCACCCCGCCTGCCTATAGGTTTGGGAGATAAACTCAAATAACCATCCCTCTAGATCGGATAGGGATTTACCCGCCACACCATTCCCCCCCAAAAAAGCTTGTTCAGTGCGCTTGATGGTGCGTTCAACATAACTTGACGATGCATGAACTGGGCAAAGCAGATGTAACCTTGCCTCCTATTATGGGGTGGAAGATAAAAAGCAGCTCCTGAAGTTCTTGGGCACAAGCTGAGGTCCGTGCAAGCAGCAAAGCTGTCTTGAACCAAAAAACCTCGGTCAAAAAATGTCTGAGACGGTGAGGAGGGGCCGTTAGTCTGGAATAACGCCCAACACACAACTCCCAGTCGGCATTTGTTGGTCATCCCTAGCAGGGAGTCCTTCTAGTCTTCCGCAGAATGCTGATAGCAGACACCACCGATGAGATATTGTTGTCATCATCATCTGCAGATGAATCCTGGGTAGTGCTCAGCAGGCCGGTCAAGCTGATACTACTTCAAAATGAAACTGAATAGCATATAGCATACCATAGCCACGGAAAACGGTTGTTTTTGAGGATACTCTGAAGGCTCTTCTGATCAACAGTTTTACCACCATAAACCAGATACACAAAGTAAGTTACAAGCAGGTAACCATGGCAACAATAGACCATGGCATACGTGTGATGTTTCCTTCTGAAATCTATATTGCACACATACTTTCACAACAAGGAGTTATTTAAGGTTGCTTGCGGTTCTCTGAGTGCACGTGTACATGTCCAGCCATTGACATATAATTGTTTTTGTACTTTGTACCAAGTAACCATTTCACATGTTCTTATACACTTCAACAGGTGAGAAAGCAATTACAATGTTGTAATGGTCATAAATATAGCTATAAGCGCTCAGCTGCTTGATGGGGTGCAACGTTCAGCCACTGACCCCTCACCCTGGATGGAGGGCAAAAGAACATTTTTGCATTCGGTTGACACGGCACAAAATGCTATAAGAGTGAGACCGTCACACTGTGAGCTCTGTAATTGTTCTGCTCCTGCTTTGGGGGTCACACTACTGCTGTGACTCTCCCCTGTCTTTTTAGATCCAGTCAGGCGCATACAGTTTATTGAGTAGAGTTGAGTATTTGATGAGCTGGTAAAGTGATCCACCCGATAAAGATTAAAGGCTTTCTAGTCTCTAGTTTCTGCGACTGTAAAACTGACATTTTAAAGTATAGCCTTCCTGTCACCAACCAAAGTAATTACTGTAGACTTGTAACACAATACTATACACCCAACTTCATCCACTGCTTATGAAATCGTTGTGGGATAGCGTAAACAGTCTTTGAAACAATGCAGAAAGTACTATAAATGTACTGTCACGCTGCTTGCATAAAGATGACAATGAACCGGATCATCCCGGTCTGGTTTAACCCATGGTTACATCTCTTTAGTCTCCTTGAGGCTCTGGAGCTCTAAAGATTAGAGTTGAATTAAAATGCATAGCCCAAATTGCTATGCAACCCAATAGTGTGAACTCCTTATCTTCACGTCCCTTACATTTTATTGTTAGTTCTCTTTTTCATAAAACTCTTACATATGACAATTTAGTTTGAACATTTTCCATGTTTAGGTCACCGCAGCTTAAGCTCTGTGTGCTTCTTGGTCAGCACTAAAACGAGTTTGCTACTTTGTTCAGATTATACTGGGAATCCCCAGACACCCATCACTGCTTAGATATAATGCATTATGCAGGCTTCAGTGTGTGTGTGTGTGTGTGTGTGTGTGTGTGTGTGTGTGTGTGTGCGCGAGCGCAAATACAAATTGGAGACATCAAGGTCAGAGTTAATTCAGTGTTCTGATCTCACACCCTCACACTCACACTCACACACACACACACACACACACACACACACACACACACACACACACACACACACACACACACACACACACACACATTCATGTTTTTGTCACATTTTGTATCACTTCTGACGACCATACAGACTGACACTACATGCAAGCCATAAAGATGCCTTTGGACAAAAAGTAAATAGAAAAACAAATGCTCATGTTCATGTTGAAGGCCGAGCAGTTATTATTATTCGTCATTTAACATTCGCAGCATTGGGCATGAAACACTGTCTGAATTTGTTGACGGGCCAGCAAGAGATAAATGTATTCACTTATGCGAGTTCATGATACAACAAAAGTGGCAGGCTTTCAAAATACCATGATGAGCAACTGTATGAGTAAAACTATTTTACGCACTACAGTATACCTCTGAAGAGACGAGCAAATTGGCAATTTTATCCCACAGCAATGTGGAGTTAATCATCTCTGTCAGGCATAAGCCTGGAGGGGATCATGTGTTCGGTCATGGTTGTTGTATCTGTCTGTCAGCTAATCTCGCAGACTACTGGATCCATCAGCCATGCATTTCTTTGCACATTTATGAGTATAAGCTCAAGTACCTCTGAAGATCGAGGCGATACACACTGTTCATCTCGCCAGATATTCCCATAACATTGACAGCATGAAATCATGGTCGATACTAGCTGACATGAAAGAACAATTAAAACTTTACCTAAAGTAAAGATTATCTTGTAGATGGGTTAGATGGTCAAGCTCACTTGTTTGTAAAAACGTCAACTTCTGACCAAGAGTTTTTTCACTCGAAACCAGTTGATGAAAATACTTTTAATTTGTTTTTTTGTGACATTTTAAAAGTTCACATAAATTGTCTTGCGAATTGAATAGAAACACAGCTAATGTCTTTGACTTCTTTGTTAAAGTTTATTTTCTCTATTACACTTTGGCACAGTCAGTGAGAGCTTATGGGTTTTTTAAATGCAACCTTGTCTACTTTGTAGTTTGACGTTGCTGTTTTTCCTGCAGACTCATCAAATTTGTATTTGACATCATGAGATAAATATGAGGCTGTAAAGCTCTGAGAAAGAGAGATAAATAGAGAGAGAGAGAGAGAGTTTTGTTTGAGCGCAGCGCCTTTGCAAGAGTTACTTACCCAAGCTCACCCCATCTTTTAGATCCCCATAGTGCCTAAGTCTCCACCTCTCCTCTACTCCTCCACTACATTTTCTGCTGCAACATGTCTGTCAGTCTATCAGTTTGTCATTCTGTCTTTTCTTCTCATGCATCTTTGCGTTACCCGTTTCCTCCAGACCATACAGGAGGCAATTTCTTTCATAAATGTTCCTGCTTTTAATGTCACCTGCTAGATCTCTGCATCATATATATAGAGTGGGGCACACTTACAGTAGGCTTGGGTGCACACATTTACACATAGAGTTGATTAAAATACGTGGGTAAATTTGACCACATGCACAGCAAGCTTGTATTTTCAAGTCTCAGTTGCTACTTCGGTGACACATTAACATGCTGCAAAACACAAAATGAACTGAAAAAAGCACACAACAATGTTTACAGATATGACTTTTTTGACATCTAGACTGCAAATATCCATTTCTTTGTTTTTGATTGATTGGATTGTGGAATATAATCCAAATTAATTCCTCTGGAAGTTTCTTGATTTTACATTACAATTCTGGTCTCATCAGTCAGATCATGTAGTTAATATAGACAGCCTAAAAAGTGTAAAGGTTGTGTACATGGAACACTCTTTCCAAAATAAAAAGCAAACTTTAGGTTTTTTGTATGGGCTCTTATTGCTCCCAAGCATTTTACTCAAGTTAGTCAACTCAAGCAACTCTGCTCTGCAAGTTCATTTTCATGCTGTGCTGGAATGAACTGCATGAATAATATATTGAAGGACAGCATGTGAATGATTAGTTACAAAGCATACATTATTTTTAGTAAAGGGGCAAAAGATAGTTTGGTTTCAGCTTCATGATTAATGGATTGGTAAATTATTTTTACACAAAGAGTGATTGCTGGTGTCCAACCTTCTCATTAGGGTGATGTGTGCTGCTAAACAAGCTTGGTCAATATCATCAGCTCTTTTTAGGAATGCTCCAATTAGAAGAAGGCGCTATCTTCAAGCTGACAGCTCCATCAAAGCAGCATTTCACTTTTTCCAAATCCGATCCCATGCATCAGACAGCACTGTCCTATTTAAGTGAGTTTTCAAACGAGAGCCTCATTCTCACAAAACCATATCTTGGGGGTGATTTCACTCTGTTCGCACATGGGTTCCCTGCCTGCATATCTACTGAGGAGTTTTCAAACTCTGTCTGCTTGTCAGAGAGATGTCGTCTGTGCTTTGTTTGTACTTTTGCCACTGTTGGCAGTTCTGACGTATGAATAAAGTTGCATCACTGATCCTTGATAAAATACAGTAACATCACACACACACAAACACCAACCACCTAAAAGTTCAGATGGGGTGTGTATGTGTCTGTTCAAAAGGTTGTCTACAATAAAGACTGTCACATATAATGAAGCACCTAAAGCTACCTAAAAGAGACTTTCACATCACTTTTGAACCAAACAGAGATGTTGTGAGATACAGCTCTGATAAAGATTTGTAGAAATGAGAGCAGAGTGGAAGTGAGGATTGAAAAAAGAGAAAAGAAAAGGCGGAAAGAATGGTAGATAAAAGATAATGTGTAAATAAGTGTAAAAACCTAAGAAGTGATAAACTACATATACAATTTGCTCACTACTATCAGTCAGGTTTCTGGCTTCAATGATTTAGACCTAATGATTACTGCCTGAACACAAACCTGGTTAATATAAACATATTCATTGACCTGACAAGTGCACAATGGCCTCAAATAATAATAAATTAAGGGTGATTCTACATCAGGGACCCGGGGTCAGATTTGCGTACATTGGTTTCGTCCAGCTTGTTTGATTAGTGTGAACCTTGTGTAACATACTCCTTGATCCAATCATGTGTACTCAGGTGTGGAAACAAACTGTACCAAAACAAGCTTGTGGACTGCTATTTGTTACGTGTTAACATGACTATGCGACTGTTCCGGATCTCTCTGAGAATGCTTGCTTGAAATGTGGGCAGAAGAAAACAGAGGACAAATGTAAAATGCATACAAAGCAGAGATTTCTGGGATAATATAGGGGTATTTACATGCGCATGGGTACAATGGAACAACAGAACAATGCAGTGACAAATTAAAGAAAATGAGGCTGCAATAGAAAGGAGTACATAAGTGGCAGCTCAACTAACAAAAAAGACAAATGTTTGCAAGGTTGGAGAGCATAATCAGCAAAAATCAACCAGTTAGCCTCATGTCATTGAGTCGTCACCCATCACACCCCCTCCAGAAACCTCATCAACATCATCTCCACAATCCGATCAAGAAATGAGGACATTGCTGTGAAATGAGTTCAAAATGCACGCTATTGTTAAGGGGATAGCTTGCGACATGGTCGCATGAGGTCACAGATGTGCAGACCTCAAAATGATTTCCAAAAGAATCCCACTGTATCTCTGTATCTGATTGACGTGAAACTGCTTGAAACTGACTGCTGTCAATAAGACAGCTATTTATGGGGGTGAAGATGTGCTCGGTGAAGTGACTGGAGAAGGCAGAGTGTGTGGCCATCACCGCCTCTGGTGTGCTCTGTTCACTCAGGCGTGCCTTACTGCACACAGTGTGTGCACTGTTACAATTGTATACAAAAAATAAATGAATGAATAAAACCGTACTTGCTGATAAATGCACAGCATTTTTTATGGTGAGGCAGCAATTAAATATTCGGCAATCGTACTTGGGCACAGTACGTATCAATATGTATGCACCTAATATGAAAACACCCAAAGAAAACAACCTATGTGCATGGAACTGTGGGGTACGGAAGGCTGTAGAGAACATGCTCGCTGCATTTCTTGATTGCGCTCGGAGAAAAGCCTTGGGAATGTGACTTGTTTTTGGTGTTGAACTGTGGAGGCAGTCCATGAATTAGGGCGCAACTTTTCATTATGTAACCCCGTTTTGTACTTTAGCTCGCAGCACTCCCTTCAAACGTTGTGTTTATTTCAAGTTTACATTTTAAACTGTGATGCTGTCTTAAATCAACTCGAAAATGTTTTAACTTCAGCTGGTAGAGTTTCACAATGTCCTATAATAGTAGACAATATGCATACTGGCTTGTATTGATAACACTATATCCCAGTGTCATCCCATAAAATGTGAGATCTCAAATGTTCCAAAAACGCTATAAAACAACTATCCCTCTCAATAAAATAACCTGGATATTGCAGCAGCTAGAGAATTACAATATAAGGACAACTTGAAAGCTCAAACAATAATTTATCAACTCAAGGCCACAGCAGCCTACAGCATGGCATTGTGTTTATTTTGCCTTGAAACTGATGGGACCCCATGAGGGGATTGTGAGCCACACACAATAACAAAGCTGCCAGAGCCCTTCTTTCTATATCTTTTATTTCCCCAGGTGTTCACTCTAAGAGTCATTAGTAATGAAAATAATTTTGAGGTAAAATGATATGGGGAAAGCTGACTGCATTGGGAGAGACATTGATTAATGCAGCAAAAAGCATACACACCATTAGTGAAGTTAACTTATTTAGAAGAAATATATTATTTAAAAGCAACAGCACAAATAAAAAAGTTATTCTAAAAGGAAATGTCCCCCCTCATTTTATTAATGCCATGCATGCTTTGACCAAATAAGGTTTTTGTTCACATTTTGAGGGATCAATGGTGACACAACATGCTGTGGTATTTTTTTTATATTTTGCTGGTTACATTATCTATACCTTCAAAACGTGGTATTAATTCTTCTGACATAATGGGACACAATTTGAAACCCACATTGATTCATCTCTTTCATGGCCATTTAAAAGCCTGTAGATTGAGATACACAATGAATACAAAAATATTTTTGCAGACACATATGCATTGCTTGTCAAGATCTACACTAATTCAGCTCAATGCCGAAAACCTTTATCAAAATGTCATTTTTGTGACAGTTAAATGGATTACAGTCACACTACGCTCCAACTTCTTGTCTATTTTGTCAGTAATAAACCCCTCCTGCTTGAAAAGTGTAAAAAGGTTGGATTAAAAGTACTAGAATGTTCCAAGAAAATTCTCAAACTACTCTTGCAGCTTAATCCGTGTGTCAACAATGTCCATTGCAATCATCAGGATGTTCAAGTACATTTTACACAGACACAAAACAAAAATATCACAGATGACACTTCAGATTTATTCAGTGTTTCAGATGGGTCTGGCATTGTGCTTGTTGATGCCTGTCTCCAACTGGCTGAAGAAACAGTCCACCAATATGAGTTGTATAGGTGGGAATAAGTTTACTGAAGTCATCTTCCTGCACAGCTTGCTAGCTATACCTAATACAGCTATATCCATGAAAAATGGCCACAAAACTGAACCTGAAGCGAGAGATGGTTTGTTACACTGAACTATCTGAGAAGCGTTGGACAGTGTTTGGAAAAGGGCAGGCTATTTCAAGAAATAATTGGCAGGTGATTGGATGAACCATCTGTTAATCAAGCGAAGCGAGTCGGGAGGAGAGCAAAAACATCTGTCTTTCCAACCTTCTTTGCTCCGCTTTAAATTAAGAAATATTCTTTAGTCCTGATATAACTGACGCACCATCTACGTTAACCTCTGTTGTTTATGACAAACGTCTCACACACACCTAAACCACCCCCGTAGCTTGCAGTAGCTCGTTACCGGGCGCCGATTGGACATAAACGCAATACTCGAAAGCCTGACAATTTAGATTTACATGTAATCTCGTAATCCCTGACATGATTTGAGAAACATTAGCAGCTCTGTTTATTTGAAAAACATTGAGATTCATGAATTTTACTAAACCCCTCCCCAAAACAGGTATTGTCCAATAGCCTGACTGACCATATCTACTTTGATACTCAGCATTTTTTAAGTTTGGAGGTCAATGTATTTAATATCTTTTTTTTGCCTTTCCCGAACCAAAAACTAAATTGCTAGAAACGTATTTAGCGGCATATTAATTCTGCTCTAAATGTAAGCTGCAATCATTAGCATGCCCGGCTATCTAGCATACTACCGACTGTCACCACATAGCTGATACCGATTCTCTGAGATTCTTGGAAGTAAACATAGGGGAGGCGCTTAGTTTTTTTTTTAAGAAAGATAAAAGAAAAAAAAGTGAGATTAAATTGAATACCAGAAGCTACCCTGTTGGATTCGGGTCTCTATCAGCTCTCACTTAGCAACTACTAGCCACATTTTTCTAAATAGTGAGTCGAGAAGTGTAGAAGTTGTCACAAAACCCAACTTTCCCAAAATACACACAGCCCTCATGATAATGGCATAGCAGAATACATCACCAAGGAACACACTATTACCACAACCCAGCAACTCTTTTCCTTTTACATCTTCCGAGGTATGTGCTGTAACATAGTCCCCAGTGTGCAAACCTAAAGTCATTATTATCAAATAAATAATTTAGTTTGTTAACTGCTTATTTATCCAAAAACGATTACAAATGTAAAAAGTGTAGCTTTCTCGGATGTTGTGTTGTGCGTGTATTGTATAATTAGGAGCAGTTTGTGTGATCACATTGCCCACATCACTGTCAGTGACAGCAACATGTAGAAAAGCTAGCTGGAGCGCTATTCAGGTACATGCGTAAAGGCAAATACTGTATGTGGCTTGCTGTGTGTGTGTGTGTGTGTGTGTGTGTGTGTGTCCGTGTGTGGCCTTTGTGTGAGCATTTATATGTGTATTTGCATATGTGGAATCGCTGATGGACAATTCAGATGACTAATTTGCCAGCTGGCTTCTCTTGTCACTGAGCCACTTCACCACTGATGATTGACATTTTACACCAGTGTGACTGCATGATTGGTCACTTCACAGCTTGGTGATTGGTCATTGCCCACATACGACCAATGATGATTGCCATTTGTGTTGATTATGTCGTTCATGACCTATAGAGAGCCCCGATAGACAATCTACTGGGTAACATTTAAACATTGAAGTGGAACAAAAATGTTGTTGTAATATTATAACTTACCTAATATCAATATATAAAGGGCGGATCAATATCAGCATCTTTGGCAAATTATTGATACACCTTAAAAGGTTACTCGTTATCTTTTTTCTTGTTATTGAGTTTGACTAGTTCTATTTCTTTGCTCCCTGTGTCATTTTCAAATCTCATTCCCTGCTGACGGCATCATTGCCCAACTTTATTGCCTGTTAAGGTTACCCATTCATCATTTCTTCTCAAACCAAAGGCAGCAAACTCATTCAATCAGCATCATTTAGGCACATGATGTGGCTGCGTAGTCTCAATTTGTTTTGTTTGTCGTTGTAGTTTGTTTCACTTTTCATTCAGTGATATTGTTGGTCATTCATTTACGACAGCAGGCTTGTCAGTGTGAAATTATCAAAATAATCTAAACATGCTGTGGCTATACTAATTTATGCTGTCGTCCAGCCTTTAGTGTAACGAAGTGTATGCAAAATAGTGAAAACTAGTAAACACATCAGACATCACGATTAAACGTCGGCTGTGCTGATTCCAAAATATGTTTCAATTTATACATACTTTCTTAGTTTAGATTTAGATCAAATCCAAATAGACAAATTAACTTAATATAGAAGAAGGCCATTGACCTTTGGGATATAAATAGTGTCTGAATTTCTTATCATAATCCAGCCACCATTAATAGTCGACTCTTCATGTGGATCAATATCATATGGATTGAGGCTACAGGTTACCAGCAAATGTGACAAATGTCTATTGACAAGTATGCCATTAATATGACGTATCATGCTGCTTTGATGCAAGGTAGGCTAGTGCCAAGTGTGTGTGTGTGTGTGTGTGTGTGTGTGTGTGGTGGAGTTCAGCATACCCTGCATTGTTTTTGGATACGCCATACAATACAATGATTGCATAAACAGATTAATTCAATTGAAGGCAAGTAAGCAATCCAATCACTATTTTAATAGAGAAAGTTGGAATAGACAGCCCTGAAGAAAGAAGTTGTTGTGGGATTCAATCTTAAACTAATTAGGGCACACAGGCAGCAGATTTAACCACTTATACTGTGATGTGCCACCTGAGAGAGGAATATTTTGTCAGCAGAGCCTTCAAACCTTAACCTAGGCAGTGTTAGCGTCAGGCTCCAAGTGTTGAGCCCTGTGTCATACTTCTCATAGCCTCCTGTCTTGGCTGTCACCTTGTGCATATGGCTTCTTCATGGTGCTTGGTCAAAATGTCCCCTCTACCCCATCATGAATTACTCCATGGAAGCCACGCCTCTCAACGTTTGACCACTTTCCTTACTTACGCTGCATTCCTGTCACAGTATTTGCCAATCTCCAACTTGTGGTAATAATGAGTGGGAATCTTCTGAAAGCTTCAATAGCAACCATGTCTTTTTATATCGTGTACTACTAATTTGCAATGCAACAGCCACTTAGGAAGACTTTAAACATTAAGAGATGAATATGATGCCACTTAATTTCATTTATCAACTAATTAGGAAACGCTAATTGATGGATTTGACAAGTCACAAAATATTTAGTTTAGTGGGTACTGAGTTACATTTTTTTATAGGGATTAATGCGATAAAATATAACATTTTAGATGGTGAGCTTGAGAGATGGTGGTCGGTGGATTTTATAACTGTTGGCAAGCTATCTGTGCTAAGCTAAGCTCATCAGCATCTGGCTCTTGCTGCAGACATGAAAGGGGTATCCGTTGCATCACTCCAGTGTCATGACTCCAGAATCAATGTGGGGTTATGCTGCTACACAAAATTCATTTTTAACAAACGGAACACTACATGTGTGAACTAGTACCTCCTGATTGAACTGCTGGATGTATTTGTGAAATAAATGTGATTACATTCTATCCACTGGTCCCTAGTTTCATTCCTTAATCTGTCCCTTTACAGAAGTTTATTATTAAAGTGGTTGGTCATGGTATATTAAACACCTGTTGAGGAATACAGCACATCTGAGGGGCATTTCAATTGATTATCTTCCCTTACCTCACAGAGAGTCTAGATCTGGAAATATTCATCCATCTCTTTCCCATCTCTTCCCTCGCTCTCTGTCCCTCTCCCATCTGTGCATGGAGATCTACATGTGTTGACATCCTCCCACTCTTTTGCAGCATTCCCTCTTCTTCTCTCTCCGTCTCTCTTTCACTCATCCAATCTGTCCTGGGCTACAAATGTGTTTACATTCCTCTGTCTGTTCAGCTTCACTCGGATGGAAACATATCTAATGTCATATCTAATTCCCTTTTCATACCTTTCTTACGCTCCCTAAAACTAAGAGAAAGGCCCAGCTGTGGTCATATCTGGTTTATGTCTATGGGACACACACACCCTACCTCACCCTTTCTTTGTCACTCACAGACACAAACACAAACGTGTACTCAACATAGCGTGCAGCACATGCACACATACGCATGCAGATGGAACAACATCAGACTGCTTGTAGACAAGTGGCTGAATCTTCCTGACAGGCCCGTCTCAGAGGGAAATAAAAGAGAGGGTGGGAGCAGCGATGGGAGGGAGGGAATGAGAGAGAACGAGAGGCGAGTAGACATCATGGAGTGAAAGATGGCAGAAAGGAGAGAGGCGGTGAGGGGGAAAAGGAGAGGCATAGGGGAAGGGAGAAAGAGTCACAGCGACACACGAGGGAAAGAGAGTTGTGGTTGGCAGACAGCAGCTGGAGGGAATGATCAACTTAGCTGACACATCAGTTCATATCACCACAGAGCGGCGGGACAGACGGGGGGAGGGTGGGACGGAGAGTGAAAGAAAAGGACATGTGGTTAAGAAACAGATAGACGTGTAGTAAGTGTGAGAGGAACGTGAGGAGACAGCAAGGTGGAGAGAGAAGGAGGAAGACAGACTAAGACTGTGGGTTGGGGGAACAAATGGAGAGCGTGGTGGCAGAGGACAGAGGACAGAGGAGGGAAGGGAATTTGGTTTGAGAGGGGAGGGTTGGTAGGAGGGGAAGGGAGAGGTGGAAAGGAGACGGGAAGATTTAAGAAGGGTGGATGGGGAAAAAGTTGTAGAAAAGAGGTGAGTCAGGTTGAGGGAGCAGGAGGGAGCGGATAAAGAGAAATAGGAACAGACACAGAAAGACAGGATATGATGGTTGTATATGTATGAGACAGCATGTGGCATTAGTCGTAAAATCAATTTCAGAGTGACATTTAAAAAGGACCATCTCCTCTCATCTCATCTACTTTGCATTGCATTCCTGCCTCCTTATTCATTGTTCTCATCCTCTTTTTTCCCAAGGCTCGTGCTCAAGTCAAGTAAATTTACTAATACAGCCCAATATCAAAAATCTTAAATTCGCCCCAGAGGGCTCGATTCCTGCACCTGTTACATTATTTAATGCATAAAGCTAAATGTGTATTGTAAAGACACAAGGAAAAGTTTATTCATATTTTATTTATTTTACAGCTTTACATAAGGCATTACAAAAAGTTTCTTAAGACAATAAAATAAAAGAGACAATTTTATTAAATTAAAAGTGGAAAAAAAGTGTTATAATTATTAACATTCATTTTTTTGAATATCAAAATGGGCAGTGCAGAAGATTTATCAAAGACACAGATATTTTTTATCTTTTAATTTAGATTTACATTGGATAAAACATAGAAGCAAACACCTATTTAAGAAGTTACGTTGAATGTATTATAACCTCTCTTATTCTTAGTCCTATTTATTATTCAAGATTTAAAGGTTTTACTTGTCACATGCCCATACAAGATGTATAATTAAATAAATACTATTGAGGCTATGCTGTAAATACTAATGTGTAGTAAAGATTATAAGAGTAAGTACAATAACTACAAATAATTAATAAAAAAAATCAAATATAACGATATGTAATGTAGGTATTACAATTCTTAAATATATATTGGCATGGGGGTGGGCTTTTTTAAGTATATCAGAATGTAAAACTAAATAAAGGCAAACTTTACAATCAATGTTCACTCAGTAAACAGAGTTCAACATCCTGGTGGCCTGCCTGAGGCACAAAGTAGTGATACATTTCGACCAGAGTGGCTGACTGCGGATGTTTCTTGAAACCTTCCGACTTCCAGATTTTCGAAATTGACTTCAGTGAGTATTATCATAATCAATAGAACTGATTTTATCATCAAACATCTTTAGCTAACACTAACTTTGGAAAAATACCAAATGTGTCTATTCCATTTGCAGCAAACTCATTGCAAAACAACTGGAAATATATATTTCTGAAGCTGGCGGAGATTCAGAACAGTAGGTGGACGGTTGACGTGCATCATAACAGCATGTCCTTTATAATAGATACCAGGGTTCTGTATAAATTAATCAAAAGGCACAAAGTCCAGCAGGGACAATGACAATTTGTCCCGAGACCAAAACCAGCCCAAGCACGGCTAATATCAATATTTTTTACAATAGCATAAAGACAATATTTTATTGTCACAGCAAACCCTCTCTCTCTCTCTCTCTCTCTCTCTCTCTCTCTCTCTGCGATTCACCACACATATTCAATATATGTGGCACCTAAAATGGCCTCAAGCAATGGTAAAACATTTGATTAATGTGTTGTTGTGGTTAATGTGTTGCAGTGAACCGTTGCCCAAGAATTCACCCAATCACTGCCTGCGTTTCTGGCCCCATTCATAAACTGGATCTTTTCCTCATTCTTGTGAGTTGCTCATCTCTCAAGCACTCATCAACTTCCCAGCTCCTGCACCTTCCACCAGATGAATCAAGCCTCCCCACTGGGACAGTTAAACACTCTCACCTGCAGAGTATCTGATTCTGCTTCAACTGCTAAGACTGTGCCAAAACGTCTCTCAATGCAACCATTTTGTATTTCAATCATGGGCGGCTTTAGATTATGAGCTTCAGGTAAATGCTTTCTCAATGGACAACTTCAGTTGACTTTCCCTCACATTAGCCCTCTTTGCTCAGCTAGGGGACCTATTTTCTACTCTTTTTTTTTCATTAAAGAAAAGCACTATCTCACACTTGAATGTTAAAATGCATGTGTAAATAACAAAATAATGAGGAAAAAAATTAAGTTAGCAAGCAAAAGATTCTGTATTTTCACAGTTGATCTTTTGTAATGACTCAACGTGACTCAACTGCGTCATAATCATCAGCTCAATTGGGAAGCATGGGAAGAGAGAGGCATGGAATGCAACAAAGGCCCTAAAATGACAAAGACATAGCAGTCATATGGCATGTGTCACTTTATATGGGCACCAAGATAGGTCACCAGAATCATTGGACGCACAATCACCATGAAAGTTTTATATATTCCAAAATGGCTTGTCGTAGGCCAACATTGCCCTGTTAATTACCGTTTGCATCTTAGATTAAAGCACTAAATGTTTGCAAATTTCCAATCTTGTTGGTGTTGTTGCTGTCAGTGTCATGTGTGGTGTTATTCCTAAAGAGGGTTGACGTGTCATGACCACATGACCTAAGGAAGCATCTGGTCAATATGATGAGACTGAGTGTGTGTGTGTGTGTAATTGCCTTTTGTATGTGGTCCCCCTGTGTGTCAATGTGGGAGCAATAACATTATATATATATGTGTGTGTGTGTGTCCATCCTTTTTAGTTCTGCTTTGTTCCAGTCGAATCGTTATATAATTTCGTACCGCTATGGTGCTTTGAGCAAAGACATGCACACTTGCGCACACACAGTTTCACACACAGATGCATTGTCTCTCTCTCTCTCTCTTCTCTGACCTCTTTTCCTGTCCTCACTCTCACATTCACAAACCACACACAGCAACACACAGATGGTACTTGACAAGTTAATGCAGCATCTGTGCTTGAATACGACCATGCATTTATTAATGTTTAGTCAACAGAAAAAGTAGTTACCTGGAGGTAATGTAAGTTCTATGAGTATGTGCCCAACAGGGTTTAGAGTATTGTTTACCAAGGTTTAGATTCCACCTTCTGGTGTCTTGATGGCCTTTCTGTTCTATCTGGTTAAAAAGCAAAGAACTTACATAATTGAAAGAAGGAATGGAACGAAATAGCGTTTGTTTTTGTGTATGGAATGATTATAGCTATGATCTTGTACACAGCATTTAAATTTAGTATGGCGTGAAGTCAAATTTTGGGTCATCCTCTAATTAACTGCAAACACGCTAGTAGTAAAAGGCGTAATTGGTTAATGTGTTTCTCAATATGCTTGTTTTTTTTCTTTGGGTATTATATGGCGTTGTCTTTCCAAAATGATGAAATTCCCAGATGCATTGAAAAAAGAAATCCATCAGCAGCTTTCAGCGAGTTCAGTTTAATTTAACATCCAAGTCTGAAATTGGCCTTTCTGAGTATTTATAACACAAGCATGCAAGTTGAAAGGGCAAGGCCATCAGTTAATGTGAAATGAAATCATTGCATCAAGCTGAGTTAGCTTGAGTCACGAGTTCCGAAAACATTACATTACAGTCATTTAGCAGACGCTTTTATCCAAAGCGACTTACAATTCTATCACATTTCTACACCGTAGGCACAGCAACAGGAGCATTTTTAAGGGAAACTTTTATAACCGAAGAAACACTATCCATTGCTTCAATATGTAGTGTGAAGTGGACAAGAAACAAGGGAGACATGATATGACACAAAAGGTGTCAAACATGTTATATACATGTGCCATAGCCTCGTGAGCCAGCCGCATGGGCATAGCTATTCAAAAATGAAGGTGAATTTGTGTCATCGTTAAACAACAGAATAATGTTTTGTTTTACAGGATGTTTGCTATAACCACCAGGCTGCCTGGCCACCCAGAGGATAAAAACATCGCTCTAAACCAACTCCGGTACACTGCGACGATCTGTCACGTTCTATTAAATTCACCATATTTCAAAGGCATATTGAATCAAACTTTAATTGGATCATTTTATTGGTTCAGGCCAGGTCTGAGCAGAATAATAAGTTGTGATTAGACATTGATGTTAAAGGTGTGCGTTCACTGTAAAGATCAATGGATTATTACTTCTTTTTTTTCAGTTGATGATTTGAAGAAAGGAATACAATTACTGCTGGGTATAACTTTTTATGACGATAAATTCCAAAAATTAACAAAATAACATGTTTGCGACAAACAGTGTCAACTACAGGTGGGACTGAATTGATTCACAGTACTTTTTTTTCTGCTAAAGAGCAGATATTGCACTTGAATATGAACATTTATATTCAAAGCACTGTTGTAAAGCACTACCGCAGCTGTCCGCCTTAACCCCACTGAATGCTTTGCATGAGTCACACAACATCACTTTCATGAACTGAAAACCAAATGTAACAATAGATCAAGCTAAACAAGAAATATTTCTACAGCAACCATAATAGAACCGCCCAACTGGCTCCACCGACGCCAGCTAAATAAATGCTGATTTAAATTAGTAGCAGAACTATAATTGCAAGGCAGTTACATCTTGCAAGTGCAGATGTAAGAGAGGCCCCTGCACAGCAGATGGGCGAGGAAAATAATTTCACAACTGCGCATGTGGATAAACCCAATCTAGAGGGAAAAACCTATACTCATAGAATCGTAGAAACGGTTTTAGAGCTATGTTATTCAAGAAAGTAACCCAAAACAGTAAAGTTGCAGGCCTGACAGCTAAACAATGAGCATAAACTCCCTATAAATAAAGCTCAGTAAAGCTGAGGAGAGCAGATGCAGGAGTAAAGAAGGTTGTGATTCTGGGATCCGAGTGCTAACGGGAGCATTATACAGTAATAATCTACAACTAATTTGACAGACTGACCTGTGTATTTTCGAAGTTGAAGTCAACATTATTAGGTCCTTGTTATTCTATGTTGAGTAATGTTGAGCCTCGGGGCTTGCAGCACACAGGTGAGGGTATGGTAAATTACCGAGCACAAAATAATGGGGAACTGACATTGTTTACTCCAAAATAGAGCCATTTGAGCAGTTGCAGGAGAGAGAATGTGATCTGGTGTGCCTGCATGTCTGCAGGAGGGGCTCATCGCTACAGGGAGAAGCTCTTTTGGACACCAAAAACAATCACAGTCCAGTCAACACAGCTTCAAGATATGAAAATATACTATAAGATTCTGCCAATTATTAACTCCACAGTTATTGTTATTAGATTTTTAGTTTCTCTGTAACTTATGTAGAACATAAAGCAACATCATGCTGCAATATCCAGCTACACAGGCATCACAGCAGACAGTGTGTCATCCCTGACCTTTCTGTCTTCGGCGCAAAAGTGCCCTTTTCAAATGTAAATCAAAGCATTTCTTTTTGCCCTGATGATGCCTGTTTTTATCTTGAATGGTATCACTTTAGCCTAAAAAAACAGAGCACCCTTGAAACAATTTTGTACTGTTAATGCCTTTCCCTCAGTTCCCCATCATCCCTGGACCGCTCTGCCACCAGTGCCTCGTCTGTAATAGGACATAGGCCTCACAGCTCCAGGTGGATCAGGGCTTTTCACCCTTGCACCTGAACATTTCAGTTTTTCACTTCAGCTTGCCACCTAATTATGGGCCGTCATTTATGATGAATACATAAGTTTCTAGGATATAGCTTGCAATGTGAAGAACCATCTGTGTATGCTTATTTCTGTTGCATACAACAAGTGCTGATTATGAAAAAGAAGTTAAATAGTAGCTATTTTTGCTGTCTTTAAACAAGGCATCAAAGCTCATGTATCTAGTCTGACTGTTTTGTAAAAACTGTGCATTTGACAGATAGAGAACACGGTTTGGTAAACGAGAAGCAGAAAACAAATGTCTGGAATATTAGTCCAGTTTCAAATCAATATGTAGCCCTTTCAGAGCTAAGGTAATGTTCCTCCATGGTAGAAGTTGTAAGAAGAATTTGTAAAATGTGTCTGTGCAGTAATACAAACTGTCCTCAATGAAAGAAACCATATTTAAATGTATTTGTCAATTTCTCAGTTTTCTGTATACAATGTGCACTCAAGGTCTACCTGCCAAAACTGAAGCCAAGGACAGGTGGCCTTCAAATCTTGGTTAAGAGGCGCTGGTCCTTTGCTCATTCAACCTCAGCACTTGTTTATGGCAATTCCCGTTGTTGAAGGGTTAAACTCCAAATCCCCATGTCACCAATGAGCTTGTCCTTTTGACAGATGCCTGACAAATATGCCTCAAACTTCTCAAAGGATCATTGAACAATTTCAGGCAAAGGAGGGCAGGTAGAGTCACAACACACTTTCCCTATTATTGTTCATTGTCTGGAAATATCTTCAAACTAGAGATCATCTTGCGATGGGATCACACCAGCTGCAACGCCAATTCGGGCTAGGGGCGTAAAGTGTGTTGGCCTAATTCCTTACGCCCTATTTCCGGCACCCTTGCTTAGGTCACAACCAACTTTGAACTTGGCTTTTCTTTACATCTCAACTACAATCCTGTAAAGTTTCATGACACCTAATGTTACCAGGGGCAGAAAGAGGGGAAAGGCCAATGGCCCCTTTGTCCCCTTGGCTCAGACCACACCCATCTACGAATTTGTCGTTCAATTTGATCTCAACTACACATCTGTAATGTGTTGTGACTGCATCTTTTATGGTTGAGACGCTACCGCGGTCCCAAAATCTGACATATAAACAGAGAGAAAACCACTCAAAACCACTTCAGTGGTAGTTCCTGCTACAGTAGGTGTCTCCAGGAGCACAGTAGATGACACACAGACTCACAAAGTGAAATCAATACCATGCGTCACTGTCACAGCTGGTAATCACAAAAGCCGCTTTACTGACAGTGAATAACAAAAGTCTGACATTTTGCACTCATCAGGTTTAAGACTATCTACTAAAATGTGCTTTAATAATTAGTGCTGCAGCAGTTCTGACAAAGAAAATGAAGTTAATTGGTGTTTTTTATTATTCCTCTCTTTGATTAAAATATTTGTTTAACGAGGCTCCAAATGATTCTCTCCCTTTAATATTAATGTTTAGCTGCATCGCTATAGTTAATTGCATTATTATTCTCCTGTCATAATGTGTTGTCAGCCGGACAAAGAATTACAATTTTAATATAAATGCAATAACATTGACAATGGGCATGTAATTTAATTAGGGCCTGAATGATGCTGTTTGTAATGAGAGTGAGCATCACATCACAGAGTCGTAGTCATTCTATTTCACTGATTGGCTTGCTAATTATCTGGCTGGCCAACTGATTCATTAATTGGCTTTAATTATTCTCTGACGGCTGCAAAGTTCAATCATTTACTGTATATCACAACTAACCTTCTGGTTAACTGATTCCATGCAAAACAAAATGCTTGATTAAATAACTGAAAGGCCATGATTGATAAACTGACTTCCGGGCTTCCGTACAAAGTAACTGACTGATGGAGCAAGTCTCTGACTAAATCAGGGATTTATTGCACAAAGAGGAGTCTGATATTTGAGTTGTTTTGCTTCTCTCCTGCGTCCTTGTGTTGCAGTGATCCATCCTCATTTATATTATCTTGTACAATTACCTCTCTGTTGCTAGGAGACATCTAGGAGACATTTTCTACTGGGTTGTTATGGTCCTCAAGGTCTCCAGTGGGCACACAGGTCTCTCCTGCATGTGTGTGTGTGTGTGTGTGATTATTACACTGTGTGCAGTGGCAGTCGTGACTGTGTTATGCCAGACAAAGGCAGAATTCAACATGAGTTGATCGTTACTCCGAGCGCACATCTTGACATGTTCCTCTCTCTTCCTTCAACAGCCCATCCCTCCCTCGCCACTGTACTTCTTCCCTCTCTGCTGCCATCCTCTCTCTAGAATCTTTTTCTCCAGCTCTCTTTGCCGTTTTCTATCCCTTGTTATATATTCTAGCTTGTCAGTTTACCCACACATTTGTCTCAGTCTCCACTGCACAACACCCATCCTACTGCCTCCAACTCCACATCTTCCTTTCAAACATATTTTAGATCACTGAGTACCAACGAGATTTCCTGGTTCCAGGTTGCTATACATTTCTCACACATTCTCCATCAGTCTTAACTTAAATGTTGTGATTAAACATAAGTACACGTAAAATCCTGTGCAGCTCTTAACTGTTTAACTGCTTATGATGTTGCACCCCGGGGCATTTCAATTTTTAAAGAGCTATGAATTTCACCGACGTTTAGGAAACTGAATGTGTGCAAGCACTCCCAGCAAGCCTTTAAAACGGTCTTTACAGTAGGAATGAGTCGTGAAACGCTCGCTGAAAGTTTGATAGGCCAGAAGCTTTGTGCTCTCTTATACATGTTACTCTGCAATTATACTTCTTTCTTTCTCTTTACCTGGTTTACTCTCACCCCCCTCCCTCTATCTTTCTTTCTCTCTCTCTCTCTGACATTTTCTCTCTTTAGCTTCTTTAGTATCCTCCCCATCCGCAATGGAAATTCACATCACATCGGTCAAAATCTAAGTTCCCCTTGTTTGTGACAGATGTAACAAAGAACAATAAAACTGCAGAAAGCATTACACTTTCAATTCTATTATGGCTGAATACTCCCCTTACCTTGTTACAATACAGTGCATACAAGTTTGCTTTGCATTGCCCCGACACTCTGCCTTTACTATTCCAAACTGTCTTACCCTCAATTCCTTTTCATCCCTTTGTCTCTGTTACTCTACATCAATTCTCTCTCTTCACTATCTCTCCATCTCAATTCCATTTTCAACTTTTCACCCCTCTCTTCCCTCCCTCTCCTCCTCTGGCGTACCCCTGTCATTATATTTAGAGTACTTGTTAATTAAGATAATTGCCAACGGTAATGTATTTAGTTGATAAAAAACATGCTCATTATTTGTGCTTGGAATAGAGATGTTTTGAGTGGTGTCAGCAAATGTTAATAAAATGGCAAGGATCAGGGTTTCCAAAAGTAACCTGGTATTAAGGTTTTACATAATCTGGTATCATGTTCCATTCCACAATTTTGCAACATCATGTTTACAACTGGGTGTTGCAGGGTGAACGTGTCAACACTGCTGGCAGGTATACCTTGATGTTTCATGAAATACACATTAAAGATTGTACTCTTTCCAAAACAACAGAATAGATGACAAAAAAAACCTTCAAGAGTATCTTTTTCACCCTCCTGTTTCTGCCGTCTTCTTTGTACATGCATTATAATGTATTAATGTGTCCTAAGGCAGCAGGCAACATTTTTCCATTTCGATCCCCAAGATGAAAATGGTTGAAGAAACCCTTATTCTTTATGTTGGCAGCACCTTTGATTAAAGCATTGTGAAGTATTACAGCAAATGCCTGGGGTTGGGAGGGGGTGTTAAGAGGAGATGGAGAGATTTCAAATCAAGAGAATAGGCTCTGCAGTTGTATGCATTAATCTGCTGCATGACCCAATGCACCCACAGCTACGTAATTTCCATCCCCAGCCAATTCAGCTCAGCTTATTGAGGCAACAGAGGTCTAAATCAGTATCAGTGTTCAACCTTCAACATTAGCTGCCCCGCCAGGATTTCTTGCAACTCGGAGGGGCACCTTTTTGTGCCTGACTATTGATGCAGTAGTTATGTGTGATGCAAATAAATGCGGTAACAGAACAAAGCAAAGAGAGAGAGAGAACAAAGACAAAACTGTCATCAGCCTGCTAGAAAGTTCTGCTTTTATTTCCCCAAATCAGACTTTTTTGAGGACCAAAAACTATGCATGACTACGAATGGCAGTAAGAAAAATGGTTCTGTCCTATAGGTCTAGATGTAAATGGGAATTTTAGATATCAACACAATAGTAGTAGTAATAGTACACAAAAGTGTATTTGGAAAAGCAGACTATGTTCAATAATCTCACTGATATCATCAGGACTTCAGTCATGTTTTCCTCTGCCATATATTTGTCCGTCTGATTCTCTTTCTCCCTCAGTATTTCTTAATCTATTCCTTCGCTCTCTCTTTCATTTTGTTTGTCTGTCTCTCTCCTCCTCTCTCTCTCTCTCCTGTCTCTGTCTTTCCCTTTTCTGTCAGTCCCTCCTGTGGAGACATATCCTCTCTGCTTGATTGCTCTCTTCTGATTTCTCCTCCTTGGGTGGTGTTTGTCAGGGGTGGGAGGGTTGCATGGGTGTTTGTTAGTGGGAGTCAAAACAAGCAAAACTCTGTCTTTCAATGATTTTGACAGCTCACAAGTCTGCTGATTATGTTTGTGCCTGTCTGACATTTTCTCATGCTGTTTCTACAAGTTTTTGAGTCTCAAACTTTGCTACTTGTTGGTACACTTAATCATCAAGTGTGGTTTCCCCAGAAACAGCCTGCACATACCAGGCTGCCACGCCCAGCTACGCTGACAGACCTGTCCAATAGACTTAATACAGGCCAAACTACCTTACACTATATTATACTTATTAATAAGCTGATCCTGGACTTTAAAAAGCTACTCTGTGACTTATAATGACTACACGTCATGCTACAGCACACATACCTGCTATATAAATCACATGTCCTATGTTCAGAATCCATATCCAAATCTGAAACCAAAAGAGAGAAATTTACATTTTAAAACAAATGAATTGAATAAAGGAAAGTGTCCATCTACGAATATATGAATGCCTTTATTTCGATAGTCAATTAAGTCTAGCATGAAGCAGTAATGTCAGTGTTTCATCACGAGCAGAGCAGACGGTCACATTGACAGTAACCTGCTACACAACACAAGAGCCACAGACTTTGAACAACAACCCACGTTAGCTTTCATGATGAAGTCTCTCATTATGAAATTACCGAACATGAACAATAGTCAATAGAACAATAGCTTAGCTTGTTGAACGAGCAACCAAACAAATTCAACAAGGGTAAAGTACTCTGCTAACATCGGTTTGTAGGCTAGTTAGATAATTAGATGCTCAACAGCACAATAAGCACATACCTGTAAATCAGTCACTTGGGTCAGATGCTGGTGGGGTCCTTACTCCTCCACAGCAGTAACAACACGCTGTCTGCCCATGACAAGTAGCTACAGCGCAAATTAGTTTTCGGCTACATTGGTACTTAGACGGGGACCCACCCCTCCAGAAGGCTGAGATGAAAAAGAACATTTCCCTTTTTCCTTCCTTCTATGAAAAAAGCTACAGTTCATACAACAATACAGTTACAAAACACGTTGACATTACTTTTGACAACAAAAAGGGATGTAAAAATGTGATTTCAGTTGGACTTGAATTGATCATTCACTAACCCCGCCCCCCCCCCCCTTAAACAATATCTTCATGTATTCGTTGGTTGGATTGTCCATTCATTATAAAACAAAAAAAACAAGAGCAAAAGTGTACCGAATGGATTAAGTGGTATATTTATCTTCTCAAACTTAAGATGCCCTTGTGAGCATGCTCGGCAAGCTACCTTACTACGTATAGTAATAACTGAGTAATAGATGAAACCATTTTATCATCATCAAGTCATGTTTGGTATGTAGCATGTGATTGTTACATTTTAAATAAATAAAAAGTCTGACAGTGTGAAAATAAATGGCAGTTCTATTTTACACAGGCTTCGCCCTTTAACAGCTTCTGTCGGTCGGATGATTGAAGTTATAATTTAGTTTAAATGTTTTAATATCAGTGATTTTAAGTACAATCATTCAGAACTCGAGGGAAGTTGATGGGTCAAATGTTTTCTCCTTTTAATGAGAGGAACGTGAAAAGGATAAAAAGCTCCAAAAAAAAAATGAGCTGGTAACCTTCTGTTGTTTTGTAGGATCATCTTGAATGTGAATCCTGTTGGGTCACCATATGAAGTACATTAAAATTGTTCCTACTGTCCTTTCTCAATCCTCTTATTTCATGTCATTCTCCACTGTGCTCTCTCTTATAACAGAAGTTCGAAAAAGTAATCTTGGAAAAGAGAAATGACACATGTACAGCGATGAGAGAGTAGATGGAAAAGGTGATGGGCAGGAAGGAGAGAGAGATGGAGGGAGTTGTGGTCTCATTATAAAGTAATCACCAAGAAGAAAGGTCAAGTGGCTGTTACAACATCTATAAAATACTGAAGAGAGTGAGAAAGACAGGAAGGGAGACAGAGAGAGAGAAATACACTGAGTGAGAAAGAAAGAAACGTATCCGCTATAAAACACTGACGGGTGAGACAGTGAGGCAGACGTAGAGAGGTATAGGTGAGATCAACTTTCTAATATAGCCATAAAATACTGCCAGAAGGTTACTGTCAGGAAGGAGGGATTCTGTGGTAAAGAGGAAGCAAAGGGAATGGAATGGCCTCCATGCAGTGGCATTATATCATGGCTCCTTTTGTGGCTTTCAGGTAAAGCACCTATTTCTGACATTTAATGCTAATAAAGTCTCTTATCGCATAAAAAATTCCAACACTACCACAGGAGAAGATTAATTTCTCAGTGACCTGTCAGGAGAATACATATTAATGTCAGGCATGTGTAAAGTAACAGTGGAAGTCAGCAAAACACATGTAAGCTCACAGATAAAAGTGCTGCTCAACAGCATTGAGCTCGGTGGCGCCACTTTTAGTTGGCTTGACACCGTATTGCAACACTCTCCTGCATCAGTATGCAGCATGTCTGCAGCCTCTAATGTGAGGAATGTGCTGTGCATCTCGAAAGCACAATGTAATTATGCATGCTTGAGTGTGGTTGCCTTAATTAAATCGTGCAGCATGGCACAAGGCTCCAGCAAACGGTACACAACCCTCTGTCTTTTCTGCACACCAGATTGGTAAACTATTTCAAACAGATTCCAGTAAAAAGTAGAAAGGTTCACTCAGTAGACTGCGGGACCTCTGCCCGGTGTCTTTGTAATCACCACTGCAGTATTGTGTGATTGAATAAAAAGAACCCACAATTGGCTAATCCCCTGTCTAAACTGCAGGTAGATTCGATGATACACTTCATACAATAGTGCCAAAAACAACAGTAAAATCATATCAAAGTGTCTGTCTGCTTAGCAGTGGCTGGGTGACGGCTTTCAGGACGGTGTTTACCGGTGGTTCCGTTAGCTGTTAGCTGCTAGCCATACACACTGCCCAAAACAATAAATGTGTGCCAACTGTTTACGTCCCACTGTGTCTCTGGGCGCAGAGTAGCAGCTAGGGGTCGGAGATGCACGCCGCTGTGTTTTCACTGGCGGACCCCTACCGACCTGGGCCCGGTTATGAGTCAATGGCAGTGTAAAATAAGGCGATAAAAGGTGAGTAAAAGTAAAAGTGTGAGTTATCGCTATTACAAGAGGACCTTGAGCGGCCTTAACTGAGGTCCTTGAGCGGCCTTAACTGGCCACCCAAATTATTATGCAACAGAATGTCAGATTAGCTGTGGACAAACAAAAAGGCGCACACTCACTGTCACGGATGCACAGACTAACACAATCACAGTTACTGTCAGTCATGGACGCACTGGACAGACGCACTGGACGGACACACGCACCAGACGGATGCACGGACGCACGCACCGGACGCACGCCCGGACTCACGGACGCGACCAATCACATGATCCATCTGGCAGAGATAATGATTAGAGAACAGGAGGGATCCTTAGTGTGTGTCCTGAGCTCCATGGCTTCACTCTGGTGCTGCAACATACATGGCTTGCACATTCGTGCACACCTTTAACACTGCTGAAGGATCCCATGTTTACGTATTATTTATCCTTTTAGTTTTTAATTAAATGCTGAACTTTGTTCATGTGGTATGGGGACTTCAACTTCAACCCAAATTCAAATAATTTTTAATTGAAAAAGCCACCAAATTGATGTGATCTTTTTATGATGTTAATGTTTTTTCACTGTTTTCTAGTCAGTACGAAATAACATATGATTGTACTAATAAGCAGTATTAGTATGAAATACTCCACACGAGCCACACAGACACAGAAAAGCCTCGGAATCTGAACCATATTGAGAGTATACAGAGCTTGGCATCAGGATTTAATCGCACTCAATCTTAGTTAATTCACCTCAAGCCTGTAAGGTTTGTGACAAAAGAGAACAGAAAAAAACTTGTCAGTTAGTCTTATATGGTTTCACAAAACTGACTTGAAAGTTGTGCATTGAGAATCAATACAATTTAGGTTTTTGCTGTCAGATGATGTGCATGCTCCAATTATGTTAAAGGAGACTTACAGTATAGGAGGGATGCACAATCAATGTTTATTGAAGGCTAGAAATGCACCACTAGCTTGACAGTCACATAACAAGAGCAGTTGACGCACAATTGTGAATTATTCGGGTAAAGCTTGACAAGTGCCATGATAACTGTGGTAAACATTATGCACTGCATGAATGTTCCATTAACTGTCTGCAAGAGGTATTTTACAACCCTGAAGCATAGCCTGACTGAGTGTGTAGCCAGGCTATGTGTCATGTACTTCAGCTTTAATACATTGTGACTACAAAGTGGAAATCACATTATTTCATAAAACAAATGAACTAAACAAAACACAATTTAACATTTATAGAATAAAATAACCAATCAAAAGAACAACAGTTTGGGAAACAAATTAGGAGAACTCGTACCATACATCATGCAGACAGAGAACTCATGAAAGTTCATGAAATGAATTTACAACTCTGGATTCCACAGGACAAACATACAAAAAAGTATTTAGTGAGCTTTCAGACAGTAGAGAAAACACAATAGAAAAACCAGAAAAGACGATTGTGTTGTCTGCTAAAAGAGTTTTACAGGTGTAGCTAATAACAGTATGACTGTTTCAATTAGTTGTGGCAGTGAGACAGTCTTCCAGCATGCACAAAAGGCCCCACGTGAGACATTGTAGGAAAAGCACTGGTGTAAATAAAAATAATAATGGCTGAATTCCATTTAGCTGCACCTCTTCAATGGTTCTGGTATTGTGCATTCTGACTCACCGTCACACCGTCACGGCTTACCTGAATAGGACCAAGTCGTCATTAATATCACACTAACATTAGATATTGAATTTCATTCTTTTAGTAAATGCTTAACTAATGTTTACCTTCATAAAAGAATAAGAGCTAGATCATCAAATGTCTCACAATCTCTTCATCAACTCTCAATAACCCTGACCATATTTTTCTCTTTTTCTGTATTTTTTTTCTCTTTTGTCTCTACTCTGTGATCTGTCCATCTCCCCTGTCTCTCTCCCTGCTTCTTTTTCCCTACCACCCCCATCTCTCTCTCTCTGTCTCTCTCTCTTTCTCCAGCCCTCTATCTCAGGGTAATGAGATATAAATGTTTCAGGACTGTGATCGCCTTCGGCACTAGACCTCTGTCTCTGTCACACAAAAACATACACACACACACACACACACACAGACACGCTCGGAATGCAGAAAAAGACACATGCCAAATAGAAAAGAAACATGGGTGCTGATGTACATGCAATGTATTTCAGCAGTAGTGTTCCTCCTAAATCTTGTGGAACTAATTAGCAATTAAAGGACAGTGGGCTGTGGGCAGAATAACAGAGTCTGTATTTGTGAGTGTAAGTGTGGAAAAATACAGTTGTGTGTGTACATGTGTGTAGGTGGTTGCAGGGAGAGTTGGAGGTTATGTGTCGCTTCTCCAAATATACACTTGGTGTTTCTAAGCTAAGGTCAGCAGTCCCAGCTGTTTTCTACTGCAACATACAAACAACATAACCTTAAATTTAGAGGACATATCTGACTAATGCTTCACTAATATATACTACTACTATATTACTACTACTGCTAATATATATATATATATATATATATATATACTACTGCTAATAAATTCTTCACACAAAACTGATTAAAAACCAAATAATAGTTAACAACAAATGGTGAAAGGTAAGATATTCCAGAAAAAATCCTCTACTTGAGGACCTGAAGGGCTTATGGAGCAGATAGATCAAATATAAAAACAGACCAAGGTCATGAAGAGCCTTAAACACAATCATAACCGTGTAAACGTTAATCCTAAAACACATGGAGCCAGTGTCAATATGTTAAAGCAGAAACTAGTGTATACACAATACTTTCATCCAGGAAACCTTTTGAGACCATTTGTGTCGCGTGTGAAACCAAAATTCAAAGTTGACTTCTTTTACCTTAGTTTTGTTAAAGAAGTTAAGTTCCTTATGTTAACCAGAACCGTGATCTTTTCCTAAACCTGACCAAGTTGTTTGGTTGCCTGAACCTATGGTTGTTTTGTTTTAAGTTAACAACTTTAAGTTTCACTTTCACAAAGAGTTAGGTGGAATCGTGGTTATATAACCACTGATAAAGCCTATTCAATCGGCAAATAACAATCCAAATGTGTGGAGGATAAAACATTATTAGATATGCTTTGTCACATCGCAGTTTCTAATTAACAGTTAAAATGATGCATTCTGCTTCTGAAGTTAATTATCAGTTAGTTAATTGCTGATAATAAGTTAGTTCATAGGTAGTTCATAGTTAGGTAATAGTTAATTGCGAGTACGTTGATAGTTACATACTTATCAGTAAGTTAATCCTGCGGTAACTGTTCATAGTTGGTCAGCTAGTTAATAGTTTAATAGTTAATAAGTTAGTTAGTTAGTAATTTAGTTCAAACTTAGCTCATAGTTAGCGAGTTAATAGTTTAATGGTTAGTTCATGGTTAATTATGTCATAGTTAATAGTTTTGACATATCAGAAATGTACTTTTTCATGTGTGAAAGATTGCATTTTACGTGTGCTTTTTTTTGTACAGGCTAACCTTACATGTTAACGTGAACGTAACATCACCACAAACGACTCAGAAAAAGCTGCAAATTACTTTAGGGAGCAGCAAATTACACCAAACACGACCAACCAGGACCACCATCTTTAAACATTAGCATTTCAAAGAAGATCAACAGCTGTTTGACGACGAGGCCTGTAATACGAGTGACGTGAGACAAGTTAATGAGCATCATGCTCAAGTGAATGAGCGTGCACTTGTTCATTCTGATGAAGTCTTGAAAAACCATCACAAGAACAAATGCACTGCAGTGCATCAATAATTCATACAATTTCACGTTGTTTTAATTTGTCCGTGATCAGTGAGTACAAATTATATCTTTCATGGAAATGAATGATTTAACTCTAGTTATTAAAATATGCAAATATGTCAAGGAATATTTTTAACAGATATTTATCTTTAGCTACATTGCTGTATTTGTTCAGAACAGAACATGCCTTCAGATCTGCTGCCAGGGTTTTTATCATACTGGGTGCAACTTGTTTAACAATGTGTGCAAGATGAATTCATTGAGATAGAATATAAATCATGTTAAGAAACATCTTCATTTCTTCCAGGAAAGAGGGGGGCAGTTAGTGCTGGCAAGAGCCAGAGGCATGCAACGTGAAATCATACAAATTTCCATGAAAATGCCCCATCGCTGATTCCGTCGTCTCCTCTTTTTACCTTCAACTGTTTTCTGCTGATCTGCTCTTACAGACACTGATTAGAGTTGAAAGTCAAGTCCATTCTAACTCAATTTGTCATTGTGTGAAGTTCAATAGCAACTAACAACAGTAAGATAACATTTCTAATAGGTGTAATCAAATAATTACATCATGGATTAAAATGTAAAGCGGACAAACAATAACTTGGAAACCAATTAAACCACCCCCACACCACTCCTCATCTCCCCCTCTCCCCATTTTATCAATTCTCTCCACTTCTTGTCTTTCCACATGCTCCTCTCCTTTTCTCTACTCTGCCTGCGCCTCCACAATCAATTCACACTTCTTTCTCCTCTACTCGCCCTTCTCCTTCTTCTTCTCCTCCCTGTCTTGTGTTTCTCTCGCCTTAGCTGAAGGCCACAGCAGCAGAATAGGGACAGAGAGACGTCTCTGCAGTGTGGCTGAGCTCTTGAGTTCATCCATTTAGATTTTATATAACTCCATCACTTATACGGCTCCTTTCATACAAGCCATTTAACTCTTTCATGTCACTTTTTATCCACTTTGTCCTAATTATGTTCAGCATTGTATATGGGATCACATTAGCAACGTTTTGGACTATGGCATATTCTCATTAAGAGGCTCTGCTCTGTCTTGTTACCCAAACATATTTGACAAGGATGCTTTCTAGTTGTTCTGAAATCCTGACATTAGTGTTCGGCGTGTTGACTTGGCGTCTTTCGCTGTCCAATGTTCTGTTCTCTGAGAAATGAGCCAAAACGCTGCAGCTATAGCTGCCAGGGCGGGCAAATTGTCTCTGATACGATGATGTATTGTATTTCAGCTGCAACTTAGCATAATGTCTGACATCCGCTTAGCATTAGGGTATTCGGTTATTCATGTGCAATGTCCTGTTATAATGTGTGATGAAGAGGAGCATGAAGAAAGTTGATCCTTGGTATGGCCATTGCCCACCGAGAGAGGCTTTTGGCTTCATAACGTGCTGTGACTTTGTTTGTTTCCCTGATGCTCTGCTATGCTGTGTCCACATTAGGCTGTCCTAGTGATCCTATAATAAGTATTCTTCTTGTGTGATAGACATTGATGTTAGATATGTAATTTCTTATGTAAGTTTCAAAGTTATGCATTAGACTTTTCATGTGTTTTTCATGTGTGATGTATTAGCATTAGTCCAACTTTTCCATTTGAATTCTCCCTCTGAGTCTTATTCATAATGTGCTCTTAGCATTCAGCCTATTGTGTCTAATATGTGATCCCTAACACCCATTAGCTCTATTCAATTCTGTGATGTTGCATTAGCGTGTAGCTCTACTTTCCATGCATAATGCTCTGTTGCTGTCTTTTTCTTTCCAATATCTTGTTCACTGCTCATATCAAACCTGTTCACTCTGTGTGCTGTTTTGTTAGTTCTTGGCGCTATTCTTTTCTTTTTGTGATAAAATCTTTTTCGAGATATGCATTAAAAATCAACCTTACATTACAGTGAATACTTACATGCATATATACATATATATATATATACATATATATATATATATATATATATATATACATATACATATACACATACACACATATATATACATATACACATATATATAAATAAAGAAATAAGAAGAAATCAAAGTAATATACACATATACATGCCCTTACTCTTGGCGCTATTCTTCATGAGTAATGTGACATTTGTGTTTGGCCTATACTTTCTAATGTGTGATGTTAGTGTCAGTGTTTGGCAGATTTTGCGTGTAATATTTTCTTGACATTTGGCTTGAGTACTTTTATAATGAGTGACAGTCCATTAGCAGTTGCCCATATTCCTCCTAATGGGCAGTGGTGTGTTGTGAGACATGTAATCAAATGCTGTTTACTATGTGCTGTTTGTGTGGGCTTATGTGTGACGTGTCCCGCCGGCTTGGCGATCTGATAATGGCAGCCCTAATATTCTGAACTCCAGCACTGAACGACTGTCAACGAGGCTAAACACATCTTCATAATCCCTTTAATGGACTCTGTGGGCTGGACAATATTATTTCAGACACACAAACACATCTGAGAAGAGACACCCACTCGCAGAGGATAATAGATGGTCTAGGTGGACATTTTCTTTTGCTTTCTCTTCTTGTGTCCTTGCCTTGAGGTGTGAAATAAATAACCATCACCATTCAACTTTACTTTTTATACTAGACAGGAAAGACTGAACCAACATTAAAAACGTGGAGTACACATCCCAGACACATGCAGATGCTGGAGAAAAGAAGATCTGTCTCTTAGGCCATATTGAAACCGTACCGCTAACCGCATTCTTAAGAAAAGAAATCCCCAGAGGACATTAAAGGGTCACCTAACTCTGCCTCTTCTTGCTAACTCAAGCAAGCCTGGAGAAAGCTACAGGTAATAGCAGTAGCTAGCTAGTCTTGCTTTCCCAAAATGTGATTCAGAAAAGAACGATGTCCATTCCTGGCATTGCCTTCCTTGACCTAGTATGCGCCATCTGTATTGGCGAAGTCTGCCAGTTTCACCTAAGCAATTTGCATATTGAGATGAAATCATAATGCACAAAATATGCAAATTCTGTTCCCTACCCATTTACTTAATTCCGACGCCCTAGCTTGGACCACAAGCATATTCGAACTTGACCATAATTTTGATCTACGAATCTATTAAGTTTTGTGACTACATCTTGCCAGGTTGCGGCGCTGTCACGATCACAAAATCCTGTTCACAGACATAAAAACCTGGCAAAGTACTCAAAACTGCTGCTGTGGTAGTTCCCACTACAGTATGTGTCTCCAGGACAACATTTT
Source organism: Pholis gunnellus (assembly GCF_910591455.1). Classification (NCBI taxonomy): domain Eukaryota; kingdom Metazoa; phylum Chordata; class Actinopteri; order Perciformes; family Pholidae; genus Pholis; species Pholis gunnellus. The sequence continues at coordinate 16,729,294 of NC_136535.1, forward strand.
GCCATGATAAGACACACACACACACACACACACAGACTCACAGGTGCAAGCAATAGCAGCTGACAATCTCTACAAAGATTCCGCTGTTAAACTCTTGTTTATGGCTATGTTCAGACTGCTTGGTTTCTCAAATCAGATCTTTATGTCAGACTTTCCTCACTGTTATTTGCATCAGATCGGATTTGTGTGTCCACACATCACCAACTTCTGCTTGGGTTGCTGTGGTAACGATGTAGGCGTCAGTAACTACTTAGCTACACAAGCGACATTGCTTTTCAACGCGGAAGCATTAGAAATTGAGGTGCATTATTTCGCCTCCAAACAATCATGCTGTCAAGTCACGGTGCAGAACTCCTCCATTGCACTAAATTGAAAGTGGAATGCATCTTTTGAAATCCGATTGGAATCACATTTCAAACTACTTCCAAATGTGGTTTTTACTGTCCAGACAATCTGGGTATGCCCATATATAGTCTGAAAAAGGAAGTAGAAGTTGCTGAACTTTAATTGACTGAGAGGCCACTCTTCACATTTTTTTACATTACCACAAAATTGTTAAAGAAAGTATTTGCTCCATGGACCTGTGCTAGAGACTGCTTTGTGCTGTGCACTGTGTTACAAAAATAGAGCATTAAGGCTTGACAGGCCGACACAAATGTTGTTACGGGGGATTCATTCAGTGTTTTCTATTGCATTTCAGTGTGCACAGAAAAGAACATTGCAGGTTTTCACCTAAAAGGACATAAATCCACTTTTACTTATTGTAAAAACTACAATAAAACATGGTTAGGTGGTATACAATAGAAGTCTATAATGTTTGTTTTTGTTTATCACTGAGGATTAATGGTCAATGGCTTTGTTTCTACCAATATCGTTTTTTGTTCTAATTAATTTTTTGTTCTAATTAATGGCTGAAAATGTCCGATTGTATAAACTGGCAAAGATACCAGGTCAGTTAGAATGCCTGATCTGCTTCAACCTGATCTTCAGTGAGTTGGCTCTCGCTCTCAAAGAAGCTAAAAAAGGCCCCTAAAGTCTTAGTATGTGCAAATCTATCCAAAACTTTTATTAAAAAAAGTTTTGCAACCGACCTGAATTTGCATCACTGTCGGTATGAAGTTTTAATTCGCATTTTAGGGTTTGTATTCGTCTCGCCCCCAGCACACAACCAAGTGTGCCTGATTTTCAAACTTTTTTTATTTCCATTTTTATTTTTACGGGTAACTTAATTGCTAAAAACTACATTTGACAACAAGTAACGAAGAGGAATATGTAATTAAACCACAGGGAACCACATGCATTTGAAAAACTTTGGCTGTAGCTGTTTACATTTGACTGTAGCTGCCATTCAAAGTCATGACTTACCTTTAACTAAGAGACAACTTCTATCAATTGATAGGGTCCATGGCAACAGACATTGCAGGTACTCTGATGAAGTAGTTGGCTGTGAACACAGCCATATCACGGTTGTGTATGAACTATTTTATTATTTTAGACCTATGCTTATCTCCTCTCTTTCCTCTTTAGTTTTGTTGCATTTAGCTTTTTGTTTTTAGAATTCTGCTCCGTCCAGTCTTTTACCTTCTGATCCAGTCACTCAGTCAGTCCCACAGATCAAGGGGTTTTTTACGTAATGGAGCAGAATAACAGACAAAAATGCATCCTGCCATCAGGATGTCTTCTGTCAGTGGGCCGGAGAGGATGGGACAGAGATGGATGGCAAGAGGCATTCAGCTCAGCTGCGTGCAAGAATAACAGTCACTCTCACCACCCTCTTTTCCTATCTTTCAGTCTACCCTCCTTCCAGTTCTGTCTTGCTTTCTCTCTCTCGCTCACACACATACACACACACACACACACACACACACACACTATTTTGGGTGTACGATAGCAGTGTCTTATTTAGTGCGTTCTGGGACTTGCTCGGTAAATGAGTGCAGGTTGACTGACAGGGAAGTTGAAGGTTGCGATCGTGACAGCTCCTGATAATTGGTCTTTCTTTGTACTCGACAAATAAAGTGATGACATTGGTGAAGAGAAGGATACAAATGATGGGTCCACACATCCCAGTGTTTCAACTTGACAATCCTGCCAGGGGGTTTTTTTTATCTCAAAGGATGAAATACAGTATGTTTTGCCACAGTCAAGATCTTTAATGTTCAAGGTTATAAATATCAAGCATTACGTCTCCTCAGGCAGATGTATGAATATAATGATGCCAAAGAAGGATATTTGATGGAATGTGTGTGGTTGTGGGGGGTACTTATAGTAATTACAATAAACTTAAAATTCCATGGGGCCCTCTTCTTGACTTGCAGTTCTATAACGTTGCTAAACATTTCATTATCTGCCAGATAGACTTCACTGATGTGTATTTGATTAACGATGAAAACACCAGCTCTACTTCCAATTCCTTTAAGAAGTCAAGATCTGTGGCCTTATTGTGCTTAAATGACAGGATCCTTTCCACCCACCTAAGACCCCTGCTGGGGAAAATACATCTCTCTTTTGTTATTTACTTGGCGTTTAGATTGGTTGGCACTCACGGCTGTTTTGCATAATTACAGGAAAGATGGAACCCACATGTTAGAAGGTCAGTTAGAAGCTAAATGCAATCAGACAGGAGTGATCTCTCTTCATGAAGTCAGACATGTTTACCTCCTGAGCCAATACCTTGAAAAGTTGACAGAAAACAATTGTTTACCAGATATTGTCAAAATCACTGTGCCAACATTCTACAAAGTCTGTTTTGTTGGGTCTGAGTGTCTGGAATTTGATGTACATCAGCACCTTCCCATTGTCTGGTGGGAGAACTACTGATTTGGGGGCTGCAGCTGGATGTTAATGGTGGGGCCAGCATCATCACTTTGGAACATTCAGTGTAACAGGTGTAACAAGATTACAGCATATGAATCAGTGCCAAAACGTACACAAAGTAAATTGTTTTGGACAGTTGCAGCAGAAGCCCTATCAACTTTCAACAGGGGATGATTAGTGGGTGCTGGTGGATCATCAGAGGCTAAGTCCTTCAAAAAGTTTGTCTGCCCACTGGACACAGGAAAGGATTAGCATTATATCCTTGTGCTGTTCAACACAAACAAAAACCCACCTGATCCAATTCAAACACTTTCATAATTACAGTTATATATGTTCTTTGGTAAACTATAGGCTCAACTTAACAACACAAACACCCAGCAGAATTATAGTTGAGTATGATTGTATGAGTATATTAATGTAAAACACACATTCTCTGAAATTCCTTTCACTTAACACCTTTTTTCAATTTTGTCTACCCACTGACATGTTTTTTTAAGCTATTATTATTCAAATTTTGAAATCTTAAAATGCCAATATTTAGATGAAGGAAATAAAAAAAGAAATCCTAATAGGCTCACTTTTTGTACCTCTGTATTTCTAACCCTGCGTATAGCCATGTTTCCAAGTGCTGGTTTACCTGAATGGACCACTAATGACTCTGGGAGTCTGGTGGGAGATGAGAAAGTTGTGCAAGGCCTGTGTGAAAGAGATGCAAACAGGTACAGTGGTAAGGCCAAAATTGACGGGCCCATCCCTGGAATGTGATTGGCCACCTCTGATGCCAAAAGACGCAAAACAAACAAACATTTTTGCAAAACGACAAGTGCAACCTTGCTAACCTGATCCCAGAGAATGTAATGTTGCAATACATACATTTCTATGAATCTTGAAACGTGACCTCTCGCACTACCATTATGACTACCTATGATTTGTTAACTAGAGAGACAAATGGCGGTGTGCAGTTACCCATAGTCATTTTCATGGTATAACCGCTCTTATTTTCCCTTTGTTTCTTTTCTCTCCTCACCTACTTCCCACATCTCAAATTGTTGGTAACCTTTCAGCATCAACTCCCTATTTAAGTTCTCATGATGAACACACACACAACCCACTAGGCCCATTAGTCATCCCAGCATGAAATAGGAGACAGGAATAAATAGTTTGATTGGCTGAGGAGCACCAAATGAGAACCTGATTGGTTTATTAGCATGTTGATCAGAGCTGAATAGCCTCTCCTACTTGGAAACAGAGCTCCTGAGAAGTATTTTGGCCTGGCTTCATCACCACTTGTTGACTGAAAATATATGTGGAAAATCGTTTCATCTCTGATTAATGACAAATTACCAAGATTCTATGAATCATCATATAGCAAACACGAGAAACCAATGTGGGAAGGAGATGTATTTGACATTTTGAACATTAATATAGTAGCAAACAACTATGTAAATGTATAGTGGAGTAATGTCTACCTGAGCAGAGAATGAAGTCTGTGTGTCTTTCCCTCTGTGTGTGTTGTTACATTACATTACATTACAGTCATTTAGCAGACGCTTTTATCCAAAGTGTCTTACAATAAGTGTTATCCGAGCTTCTCCTGGCATTAATTATTGCCATAGCATGCTTTTAGTGCATGTTAGTCATTTAAGTGTGCCCCACTCTCATCCGCCACACTGCAATGCTCTCATACGGCGGTTACAGCTGATAATGTCGCCCCGACCAACAGCGTCATCGTGGAAGCGTATAGCCCCCTCCCTCAGGTTCCCCCTCAGGTTAGCTCTGTTAGCTCTGTCAGCATAGTTTGCACTGTTAGCACAGTTAGCTGTAAGTCGCCAGCTTGCGGTTGACATGTTGAGAGCCGCTGAGAAGCAATCGAAATGCTCACAATCTCGGATCTTGCAGCTTTAAACACAACTGTGAGCATTATTGACCTTGAAAAAATATGTTATGCCAAATTGAACAGATCATCTGTCGTTCTGTTTCATAAAGAATATATACAGGACTGTCTCAGAAAATTAGAATATTGTGATAATCCCCATACGTGTGATTTAGTTTACTGAACCAAGCTGAGTGTTTTTCAAGGCTCAGGAAACCCTTGCAGGTGTTTCGAGTTAATTAGACGATTCAAGTGATTAGTTGAATACCCTACTAGTATACTTTTTCATGATATTCTAATATTTAGAGATAGGATATTTGAGTTTTCTTAAGCTGTAAGCCATAATCAGCAATATTAAAAGAATAAAAGGCTTGCAATATTTCAGTTGATTTGTAATGAATCCAGAATGCATGACATTTTTGTTTTTTTAATTGCATTACACAAAATAAAGAACTTTATCACAATATTCTAATTTTCTGAGACAGTCCTGTATATATATATATATATATAGAATAGAATAGAATAAAATACAATACAATGCAGCACTGACACCGGGACAGTGCACTAACTGCAAGTCCTTCTCGAGACAGCTGCAGTGATGGAAGGGCCTCCTGTGCTTTTTGGAATCAGAGCAGTGATGTGAAACTATCTTGCCCCTCCCCCATCCCCTATGAAAGAGGAACCAAAGATTACATTATTTGGCTTTTTCCTCTAAGCAGACAATGGACTTCATCCACTGTTCCTGCTAGATGGAGAGCCGTAGTCTGCTACAGAACAAACAGAAGAAGACCCACCTTATCTTTTCTCACAGTGTAATGTAAAGCAATACAACTTTATAAACTGCAGCGTCAAATAATATGAAGGAGCTGAGTCAACATCTTTCTGGCACAGAGTCAACAACAATTGAACGTAATACGCTTCAAGTGTTTGTTTCAGGGCTGTTGTATTGGATTGTATTACATTAGATTCGACAGGTGTCCATGACATAGTGTTTAAAATGTGTACTGCTTAATTAATCAATGTTGGTTGTTTGAATTAGAGTAATAAAATGAGAGGGCAACACGTATGAAGTCATTCAGGATTGATGTTTCGCCTACAGAAAAATTCGAGAACCATATCATTCAATAGAATACAAAGAGACCAAGGGCACACCGATTGACACTGCTGTGTTTACATGTGTTTGCATGTAAGCATTCATATTTAACACTGCATGTACAGCCTTGGCTCCTAATATAAATTGCCTTGTGCTGAATTGACAAACGATGAAAAATCAATTTTTACAGTATAACTTCTATAGTAGGTCCTTGGTGAAGATAGACAAAAGAAAAACAGCAAGCAGATACTACTAATAATTAATGGGAAGCAGAAAAAAAGATTCCAATTTAAAGGTTAATTCAATTTAGCTTCTATGACTGTCCCAAAAAAGATAACCGTGACGTACCACTATTTTAGGTTTTCTGTATATCGTCTTCATATCTACAATGTCAGTTAAAAATACTCTATTGAAGTGCAAAATGTAGGTGTCCCAACGCCTGAATGCAAGAAAAGATATGAACGCCGGCTGTATAATCACAGTATAATGTCACCTGCGGGACAGCCTTTACTCTAATCGACCCTTTTAGAACTAATAGCACTCATGTTACTCAAATAATTATCTCCTCCTGCGTCACTGAACATGTCATCTTGAATTGTAGCTCTTTATAAGGCACCCAGCTGTGGTTCGGGCTATCTCACTCCTTTGCAGATTTCCACCTTTTAAAGCAGATGTGAAATGTAAGAGGGGATACTGTAGCCTACACTAGATGAGTGGTTCTATGGTTCACTTGCTTCGACACTTGAAGGGCATGACAAAAAATACAATGCATTTATTTTTGAAAGGAGAACTATGTTGTCAACATCATGACAACCTCATCCGCAGGCCACTTTCTTCTGACAGCATCAGTCTTGCACTTCCATTTACTCCACTCCATGAAGGGAGTTATTTGACTCTCCTTATGTCCGATTATTTCTTTTACATTAAGATGCCTGGAACTCAACTATATTGAACTCCATCAAGTGAATAGAAGCAACTGAGACCTGCTGCTACCACTTTTATCCAAACAACGATCAGCCCAGTCAATCTTGGATTCAAAGCCCACTGACAGTTATCCCTGCACATACGAATAATTGAAGCTGTCAGTAGTAATTGAGGCTGTTAGTTAAAAATAGGTTCCTCATTCTTGCCAGGGAGCAACTCCGGTAACTGGCAGCAAATTCTGTGAAAAGTATCACTTGAATGCAGGTACCTGGAAGGGGTGCAAAGCTGGAGTTCATAGCTGTGATGTGTTTCTTATCAGGCACTACGTGCTGTTCCGCCAGTTGTGACATTTTTTGTTTTTCTAAACAGTAAAACACTGAATGTTAATACAACAAAGCCCTGTTTTACGATGTATTTAGCCCCCCTGTCATTTTCGTCTTTTTAACCATGAATGTATCATAGAACTAACCTTGCTGTTTTTTTACAGTGGCCACGTGCGTTTTTGTGACACTTCTAGCTATATGGTCAAATATTACTCTTTGTATTGTATATTTAAACAATGGAGTTTAATCTTTATGAAACTTTTCTCATGCCAAGAAATGTAATTATTTTCTAAATGACGTCACTGACAAACGGTTGGCTAGTTGGTTCATTGGCCCAGCTGGGCCAGAGGCATGAAGGAATTAACACTACTTAGCATATTCAGTGGGTCGCATAACCCCAGAAGTAACACGGGAGCTAGAAACTTTTCTGGCGTATAGGCCTGGCAAGCAATTACAAAGAACAATTGATGCTGATGTAGATGTCTGGAAATTATCTTTCTGATTTAGGGATATAGAGTGAAAAATGCCTGAAGTTCATACCGATGTTCTCTGTGTTTCTGGGGTGCAGCAGCAAAAAACCTTCTCCAGAACCCGAGCTGCCGAGATCAAACACCGACTGGTGGTGCCTTAACTCAAATTGTCCTCCGATGCCAACAGAAATGGAATCATTCTGCTTTAATGAATGTCAGCATGGGCAATTTTAGATCAATGACAAGAGCGAGCTGTGTGTGCGTTACTAAACATGGACGTTTTTTATTGTTGGAACAGTAGAAAGGCTAACCAAGACGGGTTTGGTGAATTTTATTTAGTTTTGTCCAGTTTGAATGAAGTGTATTTTACGATGAGTTAACGAAGCAATTAAGCCTGTCTTAGTTGAAAAAAACTAGAAGATGAAGGGTAGTATTTTTTTGTTTCGGTGTTCCGTCATTGACATTTTTTGAGTTTATTTTGTCTATCTATCTGACGCGGTAAACTGGCAGCTCGCACACAATGGCTCACCCGCAGGAGAGATCAGCTTTCTTGGTTAATATAGGACGCTCTGGGGAATTTATTTCTTCAGTACTGAGTGGACATCCACATAAAAGGTGGCAAATTGGCACTAAATTAAAAGGTAAGGGATTGCCTAAGTTGTCATCCTTCAGTCTGAGGGGGACATAAGTACCAAATTTGTCTGCAATCCATCCATTTCAATAAAAACTACAACCGTCAAAGTTGTACAAAGGCAATCACTGGAGCCATGGTGCTGCTAGCATGGCTGAATAAGTGCGCGTTAAAGATTTACCCTTTTAACATAACAACAAGGTTAGACAACAGGAAATATAGTAAGATAGTTAACAGTGACATTTAAAAAAATAATATACATGCATTTTTTATTTAGTCTACAAAGATTCAACAGAAGCAACTCTTAGTGGAAAACGACTACAGTCTGGTCCAGCCACATAAACTGTACATGGAAACGCACAGGGCCCGTGTGTGACATGGCGCTAGTGGTGCTAAATAAAGCTGTAACTCTATTTTATCCATGAAGCTCATGGATTTCCACAAAAGCATCACAACATTACTGTGGCAGCTTTTTCAGTGTACCTGCCAAAGGTCCATTCAAGCAAGAGGATTTTAATGGTAATGTCCCTTCAACCCATTCACATTCTTTGCCTTTAACTATGTAGTTATGGCTGATGTGCAGCAAGCTGGTGAAGATGGAGATAAATAGGTCTTAAAGAAAGACGGATGGCATTCACATAGTGCTGCGGAGCCTTCAGATGTTTATGAGGGTAATATCTATGCAGGTGGAGGAAGATTGATTCTCTGTGCCTAATGAAAATAAACATGTCTTAACAACTTCTCTCTTAATTGCTTTTTCTTTTTGCTTAGCTGTCTTCTCTTTCTTTCTTCCTCTAATTTCCTGCCACCTCTCCCTCTGTCATGTCAATTTTGCATTGAGGCCATGAAAGACCTCCATGCAATTTAGGATCACATTCTTAATGTCTTTTATAAAAGGGCAGACAGCTGTGTATCACAGGCTTGAATGATGCCTCTGCCAATAGAAGAATGAATGTATTTTGAGTATTTTAAGCTTTATATATTCATAAGTGAATGGACACAAGCGTTGAGGCTTTTGAAGACATGAATATCGGCCCAATTCTGGGTTTAAATAAGAACATTACTGCATTTATTAATAGCATTGCGAATGCCAATAAGTAATTCACCCTCCAGCGAGACTCAGTGGGAGACTGAGAGTGACTGTTGGACCGCCCACTTGGCACCCAGGCTGCCAACAGCAGGGCGTAAAGGTATATATATATATATGAATGATTTCCCTTCATAATTGACACGTACAACAATGGGGTGGTTAATTTTGAATGCTACTCAAAACTTAACGCTTGTTGTGATGCTGATCATTTGCTCGGACTGATATGTTTGTGTGTGTCCTGTTGGATCCAGACCTGTTTGTCTAATTAAATGGCATGCTCCAATTTTTTTGTTTTGTTATAGCTTAGTTTTGGATCTGTACCAAAATGCTGTTGTTTTTATGTTAAGGGTTCAGGCCTCAATTCTTCTGAACTATTCTCCAGAGTATAATAACTCATAGCCACAGAAGAACTGGCTTTTGAAAAGGGAAAGAGTTGGAAAACTGTAATCAAATTATAATTTACTGTGACAATAAAGTATGGCACTGGTGCCCAGCGTTCAACACATTACAATAATTGATAAAACAGAGTAGAAGAAACAGCATTTTATATATAATAATCAATGCAGTGGTAGATGGATCACTGCAATGCTCATTTATCTGCTCATACAGGTAAATATTTGCAAATAAAACAAACTGAAAATGTAAGTGTTCATTATAGGATATCCACAAATACATAAACATTTATGAGAAAATTAGAATAAAAGTGGTGTTATATTTACACACAACTTGTTAATCTGCTGCTTGAGTATATTAGAATAAAACAGAATTCCTGAATGTTCAAAAGTTTACTCCACTGTTCCATGAAATTCTTCTCCGGTGGGAGAGAATGCTTTGAGCTCTAACTGTCATCTGCTCCTAATCAGTTCTTACCTCATCATGCAGCTTTAGTATGCTGGGCAGCCATGGCAGGGATCTTGTTTTTGGACTTCGTGAAATCTAATATTGGGGAGAATGATGAGTATGAGACACATTTCACTGCTCTGCTGTGTCACCTTCATTGGGACTCGTACCTCATTTCTAACTGTAATGGAATGACAGCAAATGTGACATGGGCCATCCTTGATTCAAAGTCATCCCAACAGTGTTAATGTACATTCAAATGTCATCTCCTATTTCTTTGGGCCGTGGTCTCACACTAAATCTCAGAAAGTTATCAATAATGTGCTACGAAGTTGTGGCCAATCAATTTAAATACATTTCGACATTTCATTTTATTATGCCTCTATGTGTGTCAAGGGCAACACAAAAATGCTTTTCACAGCCCAATTTTTGGAATGAAAGATTTGATAGATTTTGTCCAGTGAGCAGGTCAAGCCTCGTGACCTTGGGCCGGTAAAGAGGTCATTCTTTACGAGGTGAAGCAGATTTCCGTGCTCGTGTGTGTCCCGCCTGTGCCTGTTCTGTAATTTCCAGGGCTCTCTGTTTGACATTGCCTGACCAGAAAACAGGAGCGCACTAGAGGGTAGAGTCAACACAAATTGAGTTGCATAGCTGCATTTATTTTTGTCTACAACGTATGGCTTTGCAACCAGATACTGAGATTATGTTTTAACTCATGCAGAGATGTTGTTTTCTTCGATCCATTTTACATTGACAGAGGCCAGCGCTACGATCAACAGGTGAGCTATATTCGCGCAGCTGCTCTGATAACTACAGTATTAGTAAAATACTGTCCATGATGCAACTGTCTGTAATGCAATCCGTTTTGTACAACACATGTCTACTCTGCTTCTAAATTACATACCGCAGGTTTACACAGGCGTTTCCACTTTGTCAGCTTGTTCTTTTTAGTTTTAATGTAACACATGCAGTACTTCACTTTCTATGATAGCTCTTTGTTATTGATTTGTGTATTCCCTAAAGCTCTGGCTTGGTCGTACAGTGATTCCCACTCAAAAAGACTAATTTCTCTTGGCACTTTTATAGACGGTTAACCATTGGTTAACAGTTGAACGGGGACTATTACTTTGTTGTGCAGGTTTGCAGTCCACGAATGCATTCTTTTATTGATTAATACCTTGTTTCATGACGACTGTCGCCTGCTGTGATTTCTATCTTCTCCTGCCACTTTACTTTTTCCTCTAGTGTATCTTTTTTTGTGTCTGTGTGTGTGTGTGTGTGTGTGTGTGTGTGTGTGTGTGTGCTTGTGCAATGAGTAAGACATTTTTCTTGAAACCCCCTGGGCGTCTGCACTCTCTGCCCTGTCTGTCTGAGGAGCCCACACACAGAGCCCCACAGCCTCAGCAAAGCAGAGTGGTGGTGGTGGTATTGGCTCATCCTTTACTGTTTCTAAGTTTTCATAGTTTTACAGCAACAAATAAAAACCCCTCTCCTCATCTCTCCTCCCTCCTCTGGATATCTGGGCTCTCATTACTCATGTGCTCCAGTGGAGTTGGCCAGGTTAGAACTGCTGTACATTAAACAGCACTTTCCCTCCTGTTTGACTGATCTCTTGTCTTCCCACTGACATCTCAAATACATCCTTCTGCACCAAGCAGTGGGTGTGTAAACGAGGCTCTGTGCTAGGTTAGCTTGGTAGCACAACATTATTCCGTCCAAAGTCTGACTAAAATACAGTTTCCTCTAGAATTAAAAATAAATTGGTTTGCACTGCTGAATAATTCAGGGAGTTAGGTGGCAGCATGTTTTATCACGAACACAGTTAAAATAAGCAATCCATTCTTCAAAGACAAATCCGATTACTGATCATAGTCACATATCTGTGATGTCCACCCTGTACTGATGTAAAATGTTATGTGATCCAAAAAGAAATGAGAAAGAAGTTTAGAAAATGAAATGCCCAGCAGTCCTCAATGGAAGTGCCGTCTGTAAAATCCCAAAGAATAAATCACATCATTGTTGTTGTTTTGTTGGAGGACATGTCGGTGCTTTCTTCCTAAGTTCTATGAACGTGCTGTTTATTTAGACTTCGGTATCCAGTACTGCTGAGTCTCTCTTTAGCATGACAAATGAACTGTATGAAAAGCCAGTGTGTGATTAGTCACGGTGTTTATGAAGCTGGGACAGGGCAGTCTGTGTGCACCACAGCTATATGCCATGATGATTAATTTGCTGTGGGGCTCATGTATACATTTGTTTTTGTTGTATTTGAGTGTGAGTGTGTGTGTGTGTGTGTGTGTGTGTGTGTGTGTGTGTGTGTGTGTGTGTGTGTGTGTGTGTGTGGCAGCATATTACGTTAAGCTTACTTGTTCAAATGAGAACAATGTACAAAGTGCTTTTAACAATTCTTATTATTTTATGTGCACAGGATATTTACCAGACTGCACATATTATACATCATACAGCACATAAATAAATGATCTGCTATGGCTTACTGGTAGAGATCAATCAATTTCCTCTGTGAATGGTAATGAGAAAGAGGAAGCCAGCAAACCTGATGATAACATAGCACCCGATCCTCTGGGAGAGAAGATTGAGATAGATGAAGTGACTGAGGAAGCGTCTACCTCTTCTCTATCCCATGCTCTCGCTCTCTTTCTGAGACGCACACTGTTTACTGCTTAAGGCAGGCAACTATATATGTGTCATTCAGTGTCAAATCTGTTTATTATCTATGAAAGAGCACCAATCACATGTATATCTTGTCTTGAAGGTTCTACTTGACATAATAAAACGCAACTTCTAGTCAGAACACTGAAGCTTTATGAGCAAAAGGGCACTTTTTTAGCAATAATTTATCATGGTATGTGCATGAATATTAATATTTCCACAGGCAAATATTAACACATACTGTTTACATGCATGATTGTTGTTTTTTAATTTTTTTCAATTACCTATTGAGACTCACCTGCGTTTGTACAAATGTGTCTGGGTTATGTGTGTTATATACACCGTGAAATCCAGTGTCGTCGTGTTCTAAAATTATTAATACATCAATATTAACTCAACCAAACACTACAAAGTGTGCCTCAGGCTGAAAATAATAGCAGAACACCCCCAGAGCTGGCAAGAGAACTATTTGAGAGACACACAGCCATAATCAACATGCAAATATTTAAATACATGTTGCCAAAAGAAAGAAGCAGAGAGATAGAAAGAAAGAGTAATAGAATATTGTAACATCGCACAAAGGCAAAATATGTGGTATGTTCAACTACATAATCTGTATAACCATTATCTCAGACAAATAGTTGAATTTGCTTTACTTTGATGTAGTTTATATGCTGCAGAGTGTATCAGGCAAATTGAACGGAATGAGGTCCTAAGTGTTTCCCTCAAACTGAAAGTAATTTAGGACGAACCGTGCAGCACAAAGTGTTTGCTTCCCTTATGCATAATATCACTTTATGTGACATTTCCAAGCAATCAATATGTGTGCTTGGCAGTTTTATGTCCTCGCCTTAATGTGGTGTGGAATTAAGCATGGTGTTTGCAGGCGAACAGCCTCCCTTCAGCTTACACTTAGACAGGAGAAACAAGGACAAAACAATGGGCTCAGTACTATGACGTTTGTCTGTGTCTGTGCCGAGCTGCCCTTCCATCTATCAAGCAGCTGGCCAGATGTTAACAGTCTACAATTATTTACAGATGTATTGGTTAACCTAATTATGCATCCAATTATTGGTGAAACAGAAAGGTGGTAAGATCAAAGTCAGCTTTTATTGGCAGCCAGCCTTTCTGTTTCTGTGAATTTGTAAATGCACGTTTAGAAGACTCCTGCATCACTAATGTCAATGTGTTTCCCAATTCCGGTCACGATGTGGATATGAATAAATGAATTTGATGTAGGTGTGTGTGTGTGTGTGTGTGTGAGTGTGTGTGAGTGTGAATCTTAGTGAAGCTTTAATATGGCTGATGTGTCAAACGTCATTTAAAGCTATTTTACAATTGAAAAGTAAAGTCCATACAGTGAATGACTATGCATATGGGAGTTTAGCAATAATATACGGTACTAGGTTGTGCTTGAAAATATGAATACTCGTGTTTGTTGTATGAAGGCAGATACTGTATGTGTCTGTCTGTCCATCCGTCAAATCCATCTAACTGGTCCTGACCATGGCATGAGTCAAGTTGACAAAATACCCCTTCATCTTTACACTAACTAAATGTTTTAATTTTCGAAACCTCTTTGTCAAACATGGTTCCTGCCTCTATAAACACTTTCACAGACACACACAGAACTATATTGATATTTATATGTAAAAAAACGGATCCCATTTATACTATTCCTCTCAGCTTTATAGCAACTTTTAGCTAATTTCATTGGTTTTCCAAAGCATTACTGTTTTCGTTCACACTCACTGCTCGCATCATTCTCATCAGCATCAGCAAGATTGGTCTAAAACAAAAAAAAGAAAAAACCTGTACACTACCTGCCCAGCACCAGACGGAACAGACAAAGTTAGCCACTAGCTAGTGAACACATGTTGGGGCATTTAGCAGCTCAAGAGCCAGATATTTCCCACAGGAGTTGGTGGAGACCAAAAACAAAGCTAAAAGGAAAGTTACTGCAATATTGGGCTTGGATTAATTCCAGACACTATGTGGGAAATCCATTGGTTATTATATATATTATATTATAGTTAACAAGCTTCATAACATGGCTAGCTTTCCTCTGGTGGTTGTTGCTATCTGTAAGATAACAGCCATCTAACACCATATTCCGATGTAAGAATTGGATACTTTGCTTTCTCTGTGTTGTGAGCTCAGATGGAAGAAAAGGCTTCTTTTCCCTCTTTCTATATTCTAACTAGTCCTTTGAACTCCCTTTATCTCTGCAGTTTTTGAGGATTATTCTACTCTGGATGGAAAAGAAACTCCTTTTTGTCCCCCCTCCCCTCCCTTATGGCTCTCCCTTCCCTCTTCTCTTTCCAACCCTCCTCTAATCCCATCGTCTCTTCCTCTCCTCTCCTCTCCTCTCCTCTCCTCTCCTCTCCTCTGAATTTTCCTCTTCTCCATTTCTTCTCTTTTCAATTACTGTCCCATCTCACCCTCTATTTTTTTCCAATCCTCACCTCCCTTATCCCCATTTCTCCTTGACTCCCCTCCTTTCTTCCAATGTCCTACTCCCTCATCTGCTCCTCTCCACTTCCCTCTCCCATCTTAGCTTTGATCCTCTTGCAATTCCTCTCCACTGTTCACTCTTCATTCACTCCTCATATCTCCTCTCCTGCTCCATCCACTGCTCCTGCATGACTCTGTGGCTGTTAACATTTTCCGTTTTTCTCTTTTGCTTCACCTCTCCTTGCACCTCTTCTCCCCTCTCAACCTTTCACTCCTCAACTTTCTCACGTGACTCAGTCTCCCATCTCAAATCAACATGTCTCCAAACAGAGAAGTGAAGAAATGAAATCTTGACAAAGCCCGGGGATCTGCCCCGCCAGTCCCTTCCATCTGCTCATCTATTCATCTGTTTGTGTTCCCCTATTCCTCCCTCTGACTCTGGTGTATGTCTAACCCCCCCCCCCCACCACCCCCAGCTTGGTCATACGCACACACACATGCACACACACACACGTACACAATCGCATGCACATACAGGCTCTGATTGCGACCTGACGGAGCGTTAAATTACAGCCTCACCAACACTGTTGTGAGGGAATTGCTGTGTGCTCTGCTTGCTGTCTCTTATCCTCTACTCCTCTCCCCCTCCCTCCTCTTCTTCCCATCGTCTCTTCTATCTTTACAGATCTTCCCCTTCACCCCTTGTCCCTTTCATATTTCACCTGTTGTTTTCAACGATCTACTTTTCTGTTTGTGTTTTTGTTTTTTGTTTTGATAAAATCATTGCATGTCTTTTCTCCTCTGCTTTCTCCATTCACCTGTTGACCCCCATCTGATTTGCACACTTGTCCTCTTCGGTCACTTGGAAAATCCCACTTATTATCTATTATTTCCTCTGGGCTCCTTGCATCATTATTGTATCTGTCCTTCTTCTGGTCCAATTTGCTGTCATCTTCTTTTGTTAATCATAAACACAGTGCTGCCACAGGCATTCCCTTTAGTTCACACCATCTTCCCATTCGGCCTCCACTCTCTGTCTTTTTCCCCCCAAAGCTACCTCATGTTCCGGAGCTGCTGTTCTTCCTTTCTTACTCTAAGTATATCTCCTTATTTTCCCCTATAATTCCCCTATCACTGTCTCTTTCTTGCATTTCCCATCCCCATTCTCCTCTCTAACTCCCTCCTTTTCTCCCTCCCATCTCCTTCCCTTCTCCCTCCTAGCACTTATTACCATGTGTGTGTCTGTGTCGGTTTTAATCCTGTCAGTGTAAGGTCAGCAGCAGGGATTTCCCTGGGCATCACAGCCAGCAGCTTTAGCACTCTGCATCACCATTCGTATGCTGTATATTAATGATAGTGCCAGCAGCAGTGCCCCTTAATGCCACCAGCCTGCATGTTAAACAGCTAACACCTAGCCCCAAGCACAAGTAACAAAAGCCTTCTAAAGTGTAGGTTATTTAAAAGACCAGCAGCTTTAGCACTTATTGTCAACAGCTAGCAGCTATAACATAGCTTAAAAGCAACAGCCCTTTGCTGCAAAGGCAAGCGGCTGTGGCAAAGGGGTTAAGCACTAAGCCATCATCGTTTTGCTTAGAAGGCTCAGGGTGGTCACACAGCATGAACCATTATGCTATGGATTCAACAAACAACAAATGTTCAATGTATTGATCACAGCGGAATATACTTCGTCGCTTTTCATATCATGCTAAAAGTATTCCACATACCATATCATATAGTCAGAGAAATGAGTCTTACGAAGTTTTTTGAAGAAAAATTACAGTATTTTTTAATAGACGACAAAATATTTTCTTTCTTTTATTCGTGTATATGTATATTCAATAGGAAGCATCACTGCGAGCGCTCATCCTGGTAACGTTAATAATGGTAACAGATTATTGACTGATTTTTGATTAGTGCTCCCTAGTTTGACCATTTGATCTGAGTTTCGCGAGCTATGTGTATGCTTGTTTTTTGACTCAACTGATTTAAACGTGGTGGCCGGGTCACAAACGTTCTCATTTTACAACTGAACCATGAAATCTGTTTCTGAAAACATTTGAGGAGAGAAATAAGCAATGAAGTAACATAATATCAATTCGTTTTTTTTATCAGCACTGCCCAGCGTGACTGTTTGATCTGAGTTTCGCGAGCCTGCTGCCTTGCGATGGACGGACATAAAGTTGAGGTCAAGTCATGATTATGCAAATGTAGATACGGCTCATGGTCAGTCCACTCGCTCTTGACATTTTTTTCTAGTTCTACAGCATTCCTCCTCTGTGGTCGTCTAGGAGGTGAATCTATCTTCCCAGAAGGAGATGGATTACCTCTCAGCAGCCATCCAAGACCTGTTACAGAAACAGGCTGTGTCAGTCTTCCCTCACTACAGGCAGAAAGGGTTTTACAACTCATACTTCCTGGTTCCCAGGACCACAGGAGATTTCAAACATATGTTGAATCTTCGCATACTTAACCCGTGCTTTGCGAGCAAGACGTTCCGCATGTTAACCATCCAGCAGTTACCGAAACTGGTTCAGCCGGGAGCTCACTCACAATTTAAAGGTGCAAATTTCGGAGTGAGGTGGCTTCAAACATTTGGCTATGCCAAGGTCCCCCCCCGCACCTTCAGCAGATGGGTGGACAGGGTGCTACGTGATCAAGGCATGACTGTCAACTTTTATCTCGAAATACATCATCATCATGGCTAAGTCCAGGAAATGGACTATGCTCCACACAGCTCGGTTGATCTTCGAACTAATCGAGTTTGGGTTCACTATCAACTGGAAGATGAGCAGGCCCCTGCAACACCAACAGGTGGAATATCTGGGGATTATGCTTGGCACGTGCAGCCTTTGAGCTGCTCTATCGGACCTCCTGCAGGCAGTCTACAACTACGGCAGGGTGTAAAAGTGATGGAGTTGACAGTCAGGCAGGCGCTCGGGTTTGTGGCTGCTACCCATTCCGTGCTACCGCTGGGGTTCCTGCTCATGCAGAGCCTGCAGAGGTGGTTTGCCAGCCTTCGTTTGATTACCATTTCTTGCAACACCTCAAGCCCTTGATACAGGTATGGTACGTGTTCGTGCCATGTTGAGGTTTACGGAGAGCCTGTGGTTGTGGGCCTCAGAGTGCTTGTCCATTTGACCCCAGCAGGGTTAGGCCATGGCTCTATCCAGTTTGGTTACATACTACTTGGTTTGGCTGGGGCCCCTTATTTCTCCGCTGTTGCAGCCTTACAGAGAAGTAGAGGTCTGCGGCAACTAACCTTTTGCCGTTCAGGATGAGTGTGGTTGGGTTGATGTCATGTTGCAGCAGGGTGTATATTTATTGGGTTCCACCCACTGCAGCCAAGAGTATTACCATTAGAGTCCAGTGTACCCGTTTACTACTACCTGCCTGTCTAATATGTCCATCTGCTGTTCCTGGTCTTTGTAGAGCTAAACAAAACAAAAGTAAGAGGCAAAAGAGAAAGTAAATGCAGGTTTGAGAGATGAAACCAACGCAGTCAGAAGTCTGTCAAGGTGAGTGAGCCACAGTAAGGGTGACAGAGAAGGAGACATTCTCTGTCCCGCTCTGAGCAACAAGTGTAAAACTACCATTGACAAACACCCCAGTGACCATTATACAAAAGCTATTGGAAACTAAACAGACCACAGTTGCAGAGTGCAGTTGTAAGGGCGGGAAATATGTTTTTAAATCAAATGTCACAAAAGAATGGCTTTAAGGTCTATAACAATGAAAAATCCCTATCAAGAAACCAAAAGAAAATGAGAAAATATGAAAGAAAATGAAGTGAAGCTTAATAATGATTTACATTTTCTCTTGCACAGTTGCTGCTAATCCAATTCAAGACCCTCAGTACATTTAATTTGTTTTCGGCTAATATTGCGTTTAGTCTAAACACGGTCTCAGCGACCCTAATGACTCGAGATGCAATCAGTTTCCTGAGAGAGCATAAGCATTTAGGGTTAGATGGAAGGGCTCCGGCCACCAAGGGAGTATTCATTCGTTTGATCTTCTCTTCACTACAGTGGTTTGGGATAAGAAGTTGATTCGTCCCTAAATACCCTCTGTTAGCTGGGATTTGATTTAGTGCTTGCTATCCAGAGAGATCCACACAAGCCAAGCGCAGCAGTAATACACCACTGAGCAAATCAAAACAGGATTATACCATGCAATGAAAAAGTTATCTTTGAAATGGGAAATAACCATCTAACGCAAAATCTTACAAAGTATGTTTGTCTAATTACTAGTCAAAAATATCTAAGACCACCAATTGAGTAACATTTCAGTGAGATATAAGGACTTGTTTTTAGATAACGCATCTTCAATATCTTGTGAAAAAATACTACTTTTGATATGACATTCTGGGAGTGATATTCTAGGATTCTAAGATGTCTTTTTATCTTGAAAGGCCAAAATAATTACATTATATTTCAAGAAATTGTATTAGGCAAATTTGAACTGTGCCATTAGCAGATTTCAAAGCAAAAACACCTTATATTGGTTCTTTTCTTTCAGGGTATTACATCATGTAATGTAAGACAATTGTGGATACAGCTGGTCGTAAACAAGATTACAAATGTTCTCTAAACAAAGTAGGCTTCGTGTTATTATGGTTTTTTATGATATTGCCATATTCATGCTGACAATTTCACCTGTTGGACTAACTTTGACTGAATTTGACATTTGCATGACTTGTCTAAGCTTAGAAGGTAAAGCAGTTCATCCCCTGGAGGCAGAATTTGATTAAAACCATGGAATGAGGTCTTATGTGTCTCGTATTTAAAAATAATTATTGAGACCTACCGCACATTTCAATGAACTGGTCTGTTTATTCTCATATCTTAATATATGTAATTTATTTCAGGTCAGGGAAAGTTCAAAAAGCCCTCATTCAAATTAGGTGATTTGAGATGGTGTTGCATATATTCCTCTGCTACAAGGGGTTGTCGGCCTCAAACAACTCTGCAAGTGTCATCAGACTATTCATATATTGTTGATTCTAAGGCTCCGCATTTGCATGTTTTACCCCACGCAACACATTCAATATATTAAAAGACGCTGGGCTGTGTGGATGTATTGTTGTTGCTAAGAGAAAGGAGACACATACAGCAAGCCCTGCAAGATAAACATGAGCACACATAAGCATTACTCAAAGACCATCAAAGCATTTCAGCACAAAAGCGCATTTAGGTATTATTTCACTCTCCTTTAGGTCAGAAGAATAAAGACAGCAAGCAAGTGCCAAGCGAGTCGAAAGAGGCCTCTTCTAACCTTTATAATTACTTGGGGAATTATAAATATGACCTGAAATCAACCTCATGGCATGTTCACCTCATTAAGCCTAACAGGGCATCAAATTGAAAGACAGAACTATTAATCATAAAAGCTTTGGAAAGGATAAAAGGTAAATGTGGCTGAGCTAAATACAGAAAAGGGGAAGTGTGTGAAGGAGAATGACATCCCTTTTATTAGGTTAGTTATGTAATGGCTGTGACATCTCCTGAAGAAACTATTTGTGCCCCATTATTGAATCCGAACAAATCAACCCAGTGGCATAAGGAGCAGCGCTGTGCCTGCTACTTAAAAATGCCTGCCAGAGGGTTGTGAAGTGTAGTACATAGGCCTCTGCCTATCCACAAATCTTGGCTGTTTGCTATAGTTCGATTTTTTTTTATGCATGTTGCTGTGTTGTAACGATGAAACACTTTGGCAGCTGTGAATTTAACATATCTCCATAACTTCTCAGAAATAACGCTAATTTATGTTGGACTGTGGACCAAATCAAATGTAATAATAGGATACCTACTGACATCAGGCTGACATTTAAGTTTTGGGATGTACTTCTTTACACACACACACACACACACACACACACACACACACACACACACACATCTAAATTAAAGTGATGTAAAACAGAGGAATTTAATGAACAAAAGCCTTTTTAGCTTGAATTTTCCCTTTGTATGAGATGACATTTTCCACTTACTTGTGATACTTTGATTAACCCAGATAATATGTTTGTTTTGCCAGCAGCTGGTTTTGCTGCAGCTACTGGGTGTTACTGCTGATTAGCATATTGCCTGTTCATGTTTGTTTTCACCTCTTTCATTTAGTTGTTCTAACAAGGATAACAGCCCCCTATTATAGGAGTCCACACTCATAAACAAACACACACACACACACACTGGAGGGTCCACACATATTGTGTCTAAGCACAGCAGTAAGCACAGAGACACACAAGGGCAGGTATGCACACACGCGGCACAGAAACAAACACGCGTGTACAACACAAACCTCTGCAGAACTCCTTTATGTTTTTCATAATTTCTCATGCGATCTGGAGAACAGCCAGGCTTGTCTATGAATCGCCAATTATTTACTTGTCATTAACGTGATTAACCCATCTATTCATCATGTTTGTGCTTGGATGGGGATGTTATTTTAAGAGTGTGTGGGCAGTGTGGAGGTGTGTGTATGTGTGTGAGTGGATGGATGTCTGAGCATGCAAAAGAGGTTTGTGAATGTCTTTGTGCACGTGTATGTGTACATGCATGCAGGTGTGTGTTTCTGTGCCTTGAAGCAGTGCTTCAGTAGCTGGGGAGCTGCAATTCACTGTTTACAAGGCAGACACTGAAAGCAACTATTTATTGATGGAGGAGGACTGAAGATTCTCTTCTCCCAGTGCAAAAATACGAATCTGAAAAAAGAGACCTATATGTGTTAAAAGATTGAAAGTTAACGAAATACAAAGCACATATTGGATTTCAGACTCTCTTGTATTGGCAGTGTGTGTGTATGTGTGTGTGTGTGTGTTACGGTTCACCTTTCCACCTCTTACTTAATAATGTAACAATATGTTTATGTGTTAACAATATTATTGTGTACTTTTGTATAATGCTTTGGCAACATTGTTTTTTTTTTACTTCCATGCTAATAAAGCCACATTGAATTGAATTGAATATATAACTATAGTGTTACTGTGACCACTGACACATACACAGAGTCTGCCTCCCTTCGTATTACTGCAGTCTTGCATTCTGTCGGTGTGGAACACAGTACGCCCTTCAAATGCATTAGCTTGGAGCCAGGTCTCTGTAAAGATTTGGGCGAAACAGTCTCTAAATTCCCATTACTGAGTTAGCTTGAGTCTGATTTCATCCTTTTTCTTTGCCTTTGCCTGTGGCCGGACATCAGCCAGGAGTATGCTGGGTACTAGTGGACTAGCCTTAGGTCCTTAGGTTGCCTTAGCTCTTATCCTGGCTCTCTTCTCTTTCTTCCTGTAGCAGTCGCACCGCTTTCAGTGCATTTGGTCTGACCGGGCTGGGTGGTTACAAGATGTCTCAAAGTCTGCTACTTAATCTAATTCCCCTGCTTCCTTTTCCAATGTTGATAATCGTGTTGCTGTTATAGGTTGTACGTGCTTCGGTAATAAAGCTGAGACGATAACAAGACATCACAATGGTTTCATATTACTTATTTGACGAATCGTTAATATGGAACAATTGATCAGTGCAGCTTTAACTGAGTTGTTTGTGTGGCCTCATTAAAGGAAGCATTTTGAATGTTTGTGTGTGTTGTCCTATCTCTCTCTTTATTCCTCTCTGTCTTTCTCTCTCGATGCTCGTCTGTCTTTCAGCTGCTGTGTTGTTCTGAAATGTATCAGGAAGAAAGCTGTACAGGTCTCCATGAATACATAAATATCCTGTCAGGAGGGTCCAACCAGCTATTTGGAAAGCCTATAAAAACAGGCCCAGGGGCCGGAGTAGTATGCTGGTGACTGCACTGCATCTCAACCCACTCCAGGAAGAACATCACATTATTGTTCTACGTTCTTTCTTTCAAAAGTGATCCCTTTTGATTGTGAGACAAAAATAACAGTGATAGTTAGCAGGAAATTAATTTCCTCTCCAATGTTATGAGGTTTCAAGAATTACCCAGAAGACACGCAGTCTCTGTTTCTCTCCCTCTTCTTGGACAGTTGTTATGTGCTGGTTGAAATGAGCAAAATCCCCTCAGGATCAACACTGCATCCTTGTCACGGAGCTCATGCGAGAGACAGGAAACTCCGGAGCATCAGTGGATCAGGAGACAGCGTGTGAGAGCAAGAGGAGCCGGAGGGAAGACGAGGAACTAAAGTTGTGCTAATCTTGAAAAGTTCACTGGAAAATCAATGTGTTTTCAAATTCAAACAGCCACAGACGGTTGACAGTCAGCTGACAGAGATGTGAAATGTGGAAATTGTCGCCAGTCTCATTTCTCCAAAACACATAGTTACAGTTTCATCAAGCAAGAAACCACAGCACATTGGAGTGGCTGCTCTGAGCAGTGAACTGTTCTCTAGCTTCTCTCTCGATCTGCTTTTTTAAGTCTAAGTCTAAGCTTCTCCACTTTACTCGTCCTTATTTTATCGTGATACTTATTAATGCTCTCTCTCTCTGTCTCTCTCTCTCTTTGTCTCTCTCTCAGACACACACATACACACACACACACACACACACACACACACACACACACACACATAGGCAGAAAGGGCAGTGAAGCAGATGCAGTTGACGTTCTGCACCAGCGAAGCATAACAGTGTAGTTAGCCTGCTTGGCATGAAACAGAACGCCTCAGCACGGAAGAGAACAGAGCACAGCAGGGCTTAGAGCCCTCTGGAGCAGCATGGGGCATCTCACATACTTGTCACGTTGTGAGTTCAAGTCCGGAGTATCACCTGTTGTTGCACATTGTTACCACATCTTGCACATTCCTGTTCAGTTTTCAGTCTTTACGGAAAACTATCCCACACAGCTATGAGCACAGATAACTGGATGAATATCTCAACAACTTTTGAATGGATCGTCATAAACCTTTGTGTCGCCAATCATGGTCCTCAGAGGATGAATCCTAGAGGACATTGGTGATCCCCTTATATATATATATATACATATAGTGCCACCAGCCCGTCATAGTTTCCATTTACCCAGTTTAATATCTCGACATCTATCTGATGTTTTGGCACACATTTTTTGCACAAATTACATATATATAGCCAATATCACTGTCAGTAAAATATTGGGATTGATTGTCATAGAATTTGGAAGGCATTTGGCATTGTTCTCAAGATAAATTGTAATCATTTTGTTGATGACTTAACTTAACTACATAGTGCTGAGTTTACTGTTTATTGGCAAATCATGCTAACATGCTTAACTAAGATGGTAAACTGCTAAACATCTTGCTTGTGAGCTTGCGAGCATAGTTAGCACGCTCAAAGAGCATTACGCTCAACGAAGTGCAGCCTCACAGAACATGAACTGGGCAAGACGCAGGGTATGTCCTGAACACTTGTATGTAAATATGTACAATTCAATGTTGTTTGATGCAATGCCGAGCCAAGCTGTAAAATGCTTTTTCAAGCACCAGCAGATTGGACCATTGATCTGTGCTTGATCCTGCCTTAATATAAAAGACAAGCAGGCCCATTACCTATGCTGTGCTTTAATGCGCTATGGTCTTTCATGCTTTGCTGTACAGTACCACATCATGCTGAGCGGAAAAGTGATTTTCCAGTGCTGCTCCGTACCTTTGCTGTGCTGTGCTGTCCCATGCCGCTCTCTACTAGAGGACTGAGAACGGGGGCATTGCTGCAGTGCTCAGTTCTGCATGCGTCAGTGATCGCAACTATAAAATTCTTTGATGAGCATAATGGATCGACGCCATAACCATTTGAGAGTCCTGGGAACTGTTTAACAGCAACTTTGACTCAGTGAACCACAGCATCAGACATAGACAGTCAGTGGCAAAGTGTTGAGAAAGATTTCATTATATATGTCTCTGATCATTTGTCACCGCTCATGCATTTTCAACAAACACACAAAAAAACACGTCTTTTTTTAATCTTTTTTTAAATTAAAAAACTGCCTTTTTTTGTCCTCCTCATGGATTTGAGGAGGATAGCAGAGTGCTGGTTGCTCGCTTTCACTGAATCATCACTTTCTAATTTGGGAAGCAACACATCTGCTACTAATTAAAAGGAGACTGATTGAATCAAGGCTTTCACTAGCACACATATGGGTGCGCGGACAGACGCACCAACACATACACTCACTCGGATGAGATCAGATTCCCAAACACTGTTTGGGAACACACACCTTTTACGTGACACTATGTGGTCAACATGGAAAGACAATAACAAGGCTACATTGGGAATGAGAAGTATGTATGTTTATTCCTAATTCTTAGCAGTGTTGCTCCTGTGCATCACCTCAAACATCCTCTAAAAGACTTGCTTTGAAGTGACTTGTGAGTCTCTGTGGCATAATAGAGAGAAGTTATTGGATTAATCATTAATTACAGTTGACTGTCACATATTCTACTCAGACAGCAATATTGTAATGCTATATCTTAACTCGAGTATTGATTTCTTCATCTCTGTCGCATACTGGATTAATGTGTTTGCCTTCTTACTTCCGTAAATTCACTTCACGTCACAAGTATCTCATGCATATGGACTCTTTCTTTCCGTCTGGTGTTTGTTCATGTCCATGTTAAACATTTTCTTATCTGACACACACTCACACTTAAATGCAGTTTGTTTCCGAGCTGAATACTTAATCTTGACACTACACACACTCTGGAAATAACATCTGTTTTGGCAACTTTTTGTTAAACTGTGTTAACAGCTTCACCTGACGCAGTCCTTCACATTGTAAATGTACACCTGTTAACTACACCCACACACATACTCACAGGTAATCTTGCTGAGTGCTTCACACAAATACACAAGATAAAATCTCTAACTCAAACCTTCTTGTACTTTCCTCTGAGCGCTCTCTTTCTTTCTATCTACAGTGGCTGTACATGTGTTATGTATATCTAATTCCCTACCTAACACAGCGAACAACTGGTAGGATGATACAAAGTCTGTCAAAGTAAACACAAGACATATTTGCTATTTAAACCCCACGTTTAACTGAACTTTGAATGGACGGTATAACAAGTCAAACTTTAATTAACAGTAAACATTTTACACTCTTTTGTATTAAATTGAAGTCTTACCTCGGTATCACATGTTTTATCAAATTTTCATCTATATACTGTGTGAATATGATGCAAGATTAATGTTTCCAGTGCTCAACTTGTGTGGATTTACTTTTTATTACTTGCTCTTTTTGCAGAGTTACACATACATTCAGTATAATCAACACTTTGGTGTGTATATACTGCATATATATATATAATATATATATATTCGATCGTCTGCCAATCAGCAGTCTGAGTGCTTTGTGTGCATGCAAGTTGTCAGAGGAAAACAGAGAGAACGAAGCACGCCGGGGCTTTAAAATTTGACACTGCTTTTATTTGTGAACAAAGGCAATTTGTTAAGTTATTAAAAAAAATATTACAAAAATGCAGTTAACCTTTTTTTATTTCAAATACAATTACATGTAATTACAACGCACAGGAACCTGCACTGGATTGAGAGCACAGTGACCTATGCTGAACAACCTCTAGAATTGAGAATGCAGATGAAAAAAGGTATTGTCTCTCTCTCTCTCTCTCTCCTCACTCTGAATGTCTTTCTTGACCTCTCACTGAGTCATGCTCTCTCTATTGACTTTTCCTGTTCTCCTTATCTTCTTCCCATCACTCTTTCCCAGCCTGAGGCCCAGGAGACAGACATTCGCCAACTCTATCTCCTCTCTCCAACCCTCCTGTCGTCCATTTAATGATCTCCTTCAGTCTATCTCTACATCTAAGTCCCACCCTGCCCTCCACAGAGCATCTATCCCCCCTCCTCTTTCTCAAATTCAGATTCAGATTCAACTTTATTGTCATTGCACATCGTACACGTACTAGTACAACGAAATGCAGTTTTAGCGTCTCACCAGAAGTGCAAACATTCTTCTTGGTCAGTAAAAGATTTTGTGCAAGAGTGGAATGTTCAACATTATTACTATTACTGTACATGTTACTATGTTTTATAAACCCCCCTCCATCTCCCTCTCCACATCAGCGTGGTTATAGAGCGCCATGAATTTGACAGTTCTTGCTCTGTCTGTCCTCCAACTAATAGATGGCCATGGTGGGGTGAATGTGTTAGAAGAGGCATTATTGTTTGCTCCATTAAACTATAACCTTGCTACTCTGAAGGACAATACTATAACACCTCTGTCTCTCTTCCCCTCAGTAAGATTCTCTCATGGTAATTAACAGGTACCCTGGGAGCTTGTTTCACTTTGTTGTTACATCATAGATTTAATAAAAAGGTCTCTTGCTACTAGACAAATGTAAGATCTTACTCATTTGCGAGAAATTGCATCACTGCCCTAATTACCAGTGTTTGGGGTAACGCATTACGAAGTAACGTGTTAGAGTACTCAGATTACTTTCTTGTTGTAATGAGTAACGTAACAGTTTGCAATTGAAGTAGTCATTGTTTTTGGTTATGTTTTCAAATATGCGGTGAAATGCAAATTATGTCTGGGGGAAGCACTTGTCAGCTGAAGTCAACTTCAAATTTGAAGACACCCACATACACACAGCTCCACAACACTGGTTGGTGGCGAGGCACGTCGAGGAGGAGAATGATGCCGGTGCTACAGCTCCGAATTCTGAGGGAAATTATCGAGCTTGTAGCTGGTTACGTGGTGGAGGAGATGCTACCGATATCACAAATAAACAAATAAATAAAATCCGTTTGATTCATAACATAGAGGGAACAGTGCCTGGCAGAAAAGCACTACCTCACTAAAATAAAGAGCTTTAAATGGAATATTGCGTCAGTCCTCGGTAATGTCTACACAGGATGCATTCAGGCACACTACTGCAGTGTAGATCACCCACATTTTAGCAGCACTGCAGAGAATTTTACAGGGATAAGTAACTCATGTAATTACTGAAATTCAAATACCTATTAATCATAAAAGAAATAGGCACTTAGCTGTTACTCGGTAATGTGTTTCTGCCCAGCACTGTCCACATTATTACTTAAATTACTATGAAACATTAAGACCTATTGAAGCAACAGCTGCTCTCCTAAATAACTCACAACCACTGAGCTCATGAAGCTCAAACCTTCCCAAAACCATGTGAGATCAGCTATAATTCCTTCACTTACAGATTGGAGGCGTGTTCTTCTCTTTTGTCCAGAACTTTCTTCCAATTTGGTCTTACACCACTTTGTTCTGCAACACTGCTGAAGAGAGTGATAAGTTAATCTGATGTACTTTTATTTCTTCATAAAGCAGCATGGTGCTTCAAACATGGAAGCTGATGGATCTTGTCTAAGTCACTGATTAGCTGCCTGTGTTCTCTATTTCGCTGATATGGGACACGTGTGAATTGTATTGGGCAAGATGTCGAAAAAAACAATCAGACTGTACCATCCATCAGCATTGTTTCAAAAAAGGAACGTGCCAGTGGAACATTCTTTGTATCAAATCGAAGTGAAATGGTATTTGTTTTGATTGTGTTGGTTCTATCGTATTCGGCCATGAAAGAAAGATCGAAAACCTGAGTTCTTGTCGAACTCGCCCAGATGAGGTTGAGTGTTGCCAAGGCTGACTGATTGTCAGGTGGTCTATCTAAAATGTACTTCTAGAAATAAAATGTTTTATGTACACTTCTTTGAGATTGTTGCCTTTTGTGCTGAGAAATGCATTGGGCTGAGGGCCTTCTCTATTCTTATATTCTACACCTACCGGTCGATTTGTCTGTATTAACAACATGTCACCTCTGTTTCAACTCCATTCTACAATCATAAATGGGAGTGTGTTGTGACATGAATAGGCTAAATATATCTCCATAGAAAATAATAATGATAAGTGTGCACTTCACCAGTAAAGTCAATGAACCGGCTTCGGCTTCTAATCCTCTCCGTGAAACAGGCTTGTAAGCTGATTAATGAAACACTTACCTGGGGCATTAACTAATCATTGCCAATCAATTACTTGATTGGGCGCTGGATCGTCTGTCAGCCTGTGGTGCTGATCTCATGATCAGTTGATTGATTGATTGGTTCCTTGACTGGTGGGCCAATGTTGGACTGACAAGGCTAGAGAGCTGCTGGGATTCGACCAGGTGTTGATGTGTGATTGTCACTTGAAAAGAAATGCGTGTACGTGCCTGTGTTTATAAATAATATGATGTTAAAGTGATATGCAGGGGGAGAACGCGATGCGTGAAACAGCATCATTATGAACAGAGATTACGTGCGTAGCATCTTTTCAAAATAGACTTGCATCTTCACAGGAAGTTTACGAAAATAACACGGTTGTCTTTGACTTGACTACGTTCGTGACGACCGCACGTGGGCCATGTGACTACCGACACTAACGACTCACGTCACTCACAACTTGGGTGACAAAATGTCAGTTTTGCGTGGGGAGACAAACAGCGGACTCCCGTGTTTGTATGACCCGTCCATCTTGCATCTCACCCGCCCAGTGTAGTTTGTCTCGCTCTTTAAACTTCGTCAGTTGCTCTGGTCGTAATGCTGTTGGGGGTCCAGTGTGCGACATACCCGGTGCCAACCTTCTCCCCGTGTAACAAACTCAAGATATTGCAGGTCCAACAACAAATAAACTACTTACAAATAATACACAACATTGTGGCGTAGAAATGTATTACGTTTTGCCAATATTTGAATCATGCTGCGCTGTTTCTTTTCAGTCTGTGCTCTCTTTCCACTCAATTCTCTCTTACTGTCACATCAGCACAAGCAGGGGGGAGCACAAATACCCATCGCTCTCACAGTTATGAGGAGTACCAGCTATATGACATTTTTTTTTTTTTTTTATATTTGTACGAAATATATATTTTTTAAAAGCCCACTATTTGTGCTTTGCTGAATACCGGATTCTGCTCTGCAATTTTTCAAGACAAAATCCCCTTCAACAATAAAGTATGGTCCTTTTTTTGTTTGTTTTTTTCCATGTTATGTTCTTTATATCCCGCTTTTCTCAGTTTATCTCAATTTTGTCCATTCCCTGTATTCCTCTCTCCGAGGACCTGTTTAAAAAATCACTCAACCGATTTAGGGCATGGTGTCCTTTTCAACTCTTCCTCTACTCATGTATCCTCTCAAAATGCGGTGATTTGTCGAAAAAAAATAGAAACAACACAGCTTACCAGGCTGAGTGACAGACAAATGCACACACATACATGTTGGACTTATTGTCAACTACTTTTTGATGCTGATCCACAAAGAGAGCAAGTCACGCAGAGAAATTCTGAGAAACAAACTGTGGGACATTCGGGAAAGTGGCACGCTGGGGAAAGACAGTTAAGAGGGAGGCAAAAGTGTACGTGTCGTGTCGTGGAGAGAGAGAGAGAGAGAGAGAGAGAGCTACATGGTTGTGAGTGTGTCTGAGAGAGAGCAAGAGAGTTAGAGTGAGAGAGATCAGAGCATGTTGAGAAGAGATTTTGGCTTTTCTCTCTGAGGATAAAGCTTGTTTCCGGCTTGTGCTGCTGAGTCTCGCTGCAGCACTGTCCATGGTGCTGAATCGGCTGGAGGGTCTTCCGTCTCTCTTAATCTCCCTCCCTCCCTTCCTCTGTTACATTTTCTCTCCTCCTCTCTGTCTTTATCTCTTGTGCCCTCTTATTGTCTTCTCTATCGCTCCCTCTCAACTTAACAGACGCGTTACGCTTATGAAACACAGCATGTTGCCACAGCAATGACGACACATTCAGTATTGAAATGACAGTCAAACGCCACAAAGCAGCAACAACTGCAAACTGAATAGACAGTATGAGATATGAAGACGAGTACATCGGAAAACATACGCTATAAATAAAATTTAAAAAGCGGTAATGCTTTGTTTTTGTTTTTTTGTACTGGGTTGCATTGGAATTGTTTCCTTTAGGCTGCAACTAAATAATTATAATTGAGAAGCTTGCTCTGCAGCAGAAAAAGGACAGCAGTGGTAATTTATTTACATGCATAAACCATAACATGTTTACGTTAACCTCACAAGGACCTTTCAAGAGCTCTTGTGTGCCTGTTGTTTCCAGGAAGCAAAGGCAGAAGTAGTTATTATAACTTCACACAGCCTCGTAGGGAGGAAGGTTGGTTCACACGTGTAGCTATGACATGGAACACCAGTGTTTGTGTCTTTTTACGATATACTATAGCCGTGTCAGATTAGAATGGTTCACAATGGTTGTTTTGGCCAATATGTTGTTTTTATTTTTTTATCAAATGTGAATATAAATCAAATGTTTTTTTTACAAAATATCAGATAATAATGAAAAAATGTCCATGGCCATTAATCAGAAGCTTTGCTTGTGAAATGTCTTTTTTGTTTTGCTATGATGTTATTGTTCATTTGAATTCTCATTAAATCCCAAAAGCAATTCATAAATCAAATGCTTTAAGAAAGAAATATTAAAAAAACTGTGGGAACTGTGGCTGTCGCAGGACTGTAATAAAGCCATCCAATCATTTCATTCTGCCTGCATGTAATGATGAGACTACCGGCCTGTCTAGCTTCCTGCATACCTGCATGCATTCTGCCAATGCGCTCATTGCGTGTCACCGGAGTCTTCCACAAGCTGCTAAGCCTGATAGCTGTGAGTACTACAAATGGCCATGTTCGTTATCCTATGTTTCACCTTATAATGATGATTTTGGGGGACTGGTTTTGGAGGGAGGCTTGAAGGGACGGACTGTCAGTGTTGCCGACTTGGATACTTTATCACTACAAAGCAACTTTCTGTCATGCTGCTCGCTAATTTCTATCAACTAATTATTCATCTGCTCAAGACATATTAAGCCGGAATGGCAACATACTCTAAAAAGCAGTTTTATGGGTTTTGCCTTTTATTAGTCAACGGAAACATCTTGCAAAAGGAAGTGCCATCTCATCTTTCTTCTGAGACAGTGTGATCACAGCTTTGTGTTCACTGAGTCTGTATTCTTTTTTCAACATTTTCCTCCAGGGTTTATTAGTCACACTGGTTTGGTAGTTTGCCATCATGTAGACCTACTGTCTAAATATAATAATATAATATATATGCGTTTCCAGTTTGCATAAGGATTGTGTTGTTCTCTCCAAATTTGTATTTTTCTTTGCAGTTTGGTTTGGACAGATGCGATATGGCTTAGTTTGATTTTTTAACTGAATGAAGCTATAGGACCAGCTGGCTGAATGAAAGCCTCTCCTTGGGCTCTGCACAGTGGTGAGAATTAAAGGTGCTGTTTTTTAAATAATAATAAATAATCTTGAGGGCATTTCTGAGGGCAGTAAAGATTTGCAGAATTGTACAATCAGCACTCCTCTGTCTCTCCCTCACCCTCTTTCCCCTCCTTTTTGTTTTGCTTGCTCATGAACTCAATGTCATGGCTTGATTTATATGTATTTGAATTCACTGATATTATCACAGCTCAGCTAACACAACTCAGCGGGATCCTTAAGTTGGTGATGAACAAAATGAGCAAATTATGTTTCTCCCTGGGGACACGCAGTCTATTAAAACATTGCTTTGGATAACAACCATCAGGAACAAGACTCTGACTCTTGTTTTGATCAATAGTTAAAGAAATGGTGGCGCAGGCTTATAAAAATCTTATCACATTTCGTCTTCAAATGCAACCAGAAGTGACTTTTTTGCATATTGTTTCCCCAAATAATCTTTCAATATCTCCACATCAATCATTTTTCTCTCAATCGGTCAATCTCTCTCAAACATGCACACACATTAATTATCTTTTATTAGACTGACCTTTAGCCTATATATATCCCAGAGGTATTTTTACTTATCTGGGTTATAGAAAATGTAGCCAAACGTCAGAGTTTTCATTTTCCTGGCCCCCGTCTGATCTCTTCCCATTCTCTTTATCTGTTTGTGTGGTTATCTCAGCCTTCTTCTGTTATTCCCTTTATCTTTGTATTATCCCCTGCTCTCCCAGCCCAACCACCACCAACAACCACAACCCTGAACTACTTTTTGTTCTGCCAGCAGTGCATATAATTCATTTCTCAAGAACTGCTCATACAAACAACTTCACACTGAGTAATGCACCTGCCATGAGATAGCTCCGTCGCAAGCCTAAGTTGCTACTAATGGTCAGAAACTCCAGTGAAATACACTCTGGTTCACAGGAAAAAACAAAAGGGGCAGACTTTTCCGTTCTGTTTAAGGGTGTGTTGGCCCATTTATGAAGTAACTTACAAAAAGCACCCAAAGCACATACATAATATGCAACTCAACTGTTACTGTGTACTTCTACTTCTGAAGAAGTAATATATTTACCTGACAGAGAATATGTCTGGCGATGTTGCAGATCCCACAATTTGTAGCATTGTGATGCTAAACACGGGCTTATCAGGGGAAACCCGGTCGCTTTAAAACAAAAGGTAAACAAAGAGGACGGCACATTCAATTTACACAGAAACATTAATATTAGGGAGATAAGATGGTACATTACACATCTGGTTTGTTCATCAACCATTTTTTTGGGGGCTTTTTGAAGCTGTTTTGACCAAAACAAGTCAATTTATTTTTTTGACCACTAGTTCTCGTCTAGTAAGGCGAAAGTATAAATGTCGTTCAAATCAGGCAACAAAAAAAAAATACCCTCAATTGTACATAATATGTTTTGATGTCATCAAGGTAACTATATGTGGCAACAATGTGCTAACCCATTCCTATTTATACCATTTCAAGCCCCTGCTACATCTCCCACTTTAACCGTTCAGGTGATGTCAGTTAAGTCCCTGAAGGTTCAGGGCTGAAGTCATGGGGGGGGGGGGGGGGGGGGGGGGGGGGGGCAGTGGAATTGGGTCATACAGTCTTTCTCACAGGGGAAAAACACACCCAAGTATAGCAGTCTACTCACGGTCAGAAACACCAGTGAAATATACTATACTGAAATATACTTGATACTGCTTCCAGTTTGCTGTCAATTCATGACTCCAGAGAAGTTGAAAACAGAGCGCTATTGCTCAGTGTGAAGTAGATTGGATGAGCGGATCTCGGGATATGCATAGCATACAGCACAAAGATTCCTTGCTTTGTAGATAGATGTACTGCCAGCATTTGGTTAGCTTAGCTTAGCATAAAGACAGGAAACAAGGAGAAACAGCTAACCTGGGAGCATATTTATGACAAAAGAATAAACTGTGATTTGTATAGATATTTCCATTTTATTTCAAGTGAAAAACTTTCTTTGTGTTGGATCCCAGAACATACAGACAGTATTCTAAAAATAAATTACTTTTGTGTTACTGGAAAAAATTAAAGATTATGACTTAAAAAAATTAAAGTCATAATAAACTAGAGACCATCTTGCAATGGGGTCACATCAGCTGCCCACAGGGGCACTAACTATCCCCCTACTTCCGGTGCCCTTGCTCAGCCTTTAGTTTTACATCTCAACTACACATTTGTAAAGTTTGTGATGCCACCAGTGTTCTTTTACCTAAAGACACACTTGCATTCCAACGGCCCTCTTGAGGTCCCCGTCCCTCACTTTGAAAACATCCGGTCGTGTCGGTGTGTGTTACAAACTATACCGGCTGCTTCTCCCAGGCAAATGCCCAGGCGATGGCATCACGCACAGCCGTCATAACGTATCCATCCGTTATTACCAGCTAATCCCGGAGCAGCGACTGGTCAATAGACGGAGCGGCACACGCATACGCAGGGAAGGAGACCGACAGGATAGGGGCAGACATAGGCGTATCGCCTCCTGGGACAAAAAGCCGCACAGTGTGAAAGTAACTGCAGGAGGGAAGATTCAGCGTGGCGGTTCAGCGTGGCGGACCAGAACGCTTTTTTTAACGAGAGGGAGGGGGGTGGGGGGGGGGGGGGGGGGGGACAGGAATGATTCGAGGCTGGTTTCATAGCAGGATTAATCATCTTTGTTCTGACCTACAACGCCTCTATCTATAGGCTGCCACCCACCGGGCAGTACGCACTGTTGTCCAGCGTCTCTCCTTGGAGAGACCGACGCGGTGAGAAGACAGAGAGAGAGGTCAGACAAAGTCACTTCTGTGGTTGAAAAGGGGCGGACGACCATCTGCCAAGATCATCTGATTCTGCAGGGGGGTTTTTTTCTATCCACATTTTGTACTCTTATTGTTTAATCTCTTACCTTGAGGCGGATAATAAACTAACCTACCGGCCAACAACAAAAAGGATTATTATCTTACAGCCAAGTGCAGATCAAATGTGAGTGAGTGTGATGTTGGTGCAGGACTGACAGCTGCTGAATGGGAGAGCAAATAGCATCTATAGGGGAGCTTACGTGGAGACCGGCTGAGTAGCCCAAAACGACGACCGTGCCCGGTTTTACCGAGCTCACAGAGCGTTTCCTCACTCTTCACATGCCTTTCATCTACTCTGGACACTGATTCCAAAAGATATCAATCCAAAAACGGTTGGGTGTTTCCTTTAAATAACCGATTACCGAGTTTCAACGAAAACGTTGGAGCTCATGTGGAGACCGAATGGGCGCACAACGCGGCGGCGCGCCGGTTTAACGGCGTTTTTATCCACGCTCACAGTTCTACCCCAGTGAATCAGCGGTGGACTCCGGATTGCCGTAGGTTATCGGCTGCCACCGGTCGCGCAGGCCTACCCGCAACGGGCTTTTTGATGCAAACTCAAAGGGAACTAACCGAAACGCATCGCTTGCCCCGCCACCACTCCAGGAGCCCCGCAGCGCGACCAGCGTTGCGCGGTGCAAGACCACAGGTTCAAAAAGTGGATATGATTTCTTATTTGGTTTGAAAAATTGTCTGACCAGGAGGAGGATTATTTAATATTTTCGGAGCGGAGTTCTTCCCCTGGCTTTTCAAGAGGGGGAGATAACCGGAGGAGAAACAGCCTTTACCGGAGAGGAGGAGAGGGAGACGCGCAGGTATGACAGTCTCTTTAACTACTTTTCTCATCTGTCCGATTATCGCACTGTTTCCTCCCTCCTCTCTTCCCGCTATCAACGTCTGCTTCGTGTGTCTTCTCGCTTATTTGTGCCGCAACATTTTGGAGAGGTTCATTTACAATTTCAGAAGAGCTGATTGAGTACACAGAGCAGGGAGAGAGATAGAGAGAGAAGGGAAGGCAGATGGGGAGATAATGGCGCTGGTATTTTGTCTCATACGATTTAGAGGTGGCGATACCTTTTCTATAGAAAAGACGGAAGAAGGGGGAGATGCTGAGGGGGGTTGAAAAGCACGGGAAGTGTGAAGAAATAGGTCTGAAGCAGAACAGAAACAGAGGAGGTGAGAAAAGTGCACGATGGGAGCAGAAATGGGATCAAATAGCATGGGAGGAGAAGGGGCAAAGATGAGTCTGAGAGTTTAGAGGAGAAGGAGCGATGAGGGACGGATGGATATAAAGGGAAAAACTGAAAGGGAGGAGATTGTTGCAACCTATTCAACTGGGGAGAAAGCAGGCGGGCAAGTAGAGCAGTAATGGGGGAGCACAGACGGGGGGAGAAGTGAGACAGCAGGGGCTTCAAAGGAGCTGGTAGGGAAGAGGGCAGAGAAGAGGGTGCTGAGATGGAATACACAGAAGGAGCAGAGAGGAGAGGAGATGGGCTGGGTGATAGGTGAGGTATTCAGGAGAAAGGGAGGACATAATGGCAGGTGAGAGGGAGGACAGTTGGAGAGGTGAGTAAATAATAAAAGAGAGGACAGGAGAAGGTAATGGGATGAAATAGATGGTAGTTGGGGGGGCTAAACGACCAAGAAGACATTGGTGAGGAATGATAAAAGTGCAGGTGTTGCAGCTGGTATTGTAAGTGTATAATACCCTGACAGTGCTATGCTGTGTAGCAACTGCATGGTGTTATCCAACGGACTGCTGCGTAATGGTCATTGCTGCACCATGGCGACAGAAGGAGAGACACATAGTGAGAAGAGGGAAGCCACAGAAAGCTGCACACCGCCAGCAATTTGGTTTGCTGTGTCAGCTCATCAGCTCCTCTTTACCTGGTAAATTGCCTCCTCCCTAACTGCCCCATTTACATTTTTGATGGGGTTCTGCAATGGCTATAAACCACCGTAAAACACATGTAAACACATGCAAGATTAAATTAGTTTAGGGTTTCACTGGTTTCCCTCTTTCTGTCTCTAAATGTGTATATCGTTCAGCTGAAGCCTTGTTTCAATATTTCAATCTCTCTTGCCTGCAGTACATTTTTGTCATTCAGTCTTGACATATGTTGCTTGGAACATTCGCAGGGTAAGATTACGTTTTTAATGCATTTCAGCTTACAATCTTAATGTATGTGATTATCATCTTATCAGTATCCTAACACGCTGTACTGCAATGGAAAATGCTGTGAGTGAATGGAATCATAAAGAGCACTTGCCTTCAGCTCGTGTCTTTGATCATGACCCCATTTGCACCACGACATCCACAGTAACTCAAATTATGATTGAGCTTAGAGCCTCAAACTTGGCAAATATACCCAAAGCAGATTGCAGGCTGACTTTTTCTCCAAACCGACACGGAAATACATTTCAATCATGCTTGTGTGTAATTAGTAGTTGATGTAGATTGGGCTGTAATGAGCTGGGACTTGACTCTTTAAATCATCGCGGTTTCTGACATTTCTGTCACAGTCAGTGTGCCAACATTTACAATATTCTGGGTTATAGCTGATATTCTGGTCAAGGTCTTGTTTGAGATCCACTGCGCATCCATCTTATAACATTATCCCACTCATGAATACCACTATACATGAAAACAACTGAAAATTCTCACACTGCCATGGAAACAGTTTACACACGCAGTCAAAAGATAAAAATAACAATGTTGTGCTTCTGGGAGACATTGTTAGGTCCAGCAGTTTTATTTTAGTTTTCTCATTGCATAATCCTAAATAATCCCTTAAATAATCGGAATTATTTGTGCACGCAAACACACTAATAAACAACACTAATGCTTTTTAAAAAGCAATTGTTCTAAACGTGTTTGGTGATGTTGCACAACTGTTTCATGATTGTAAAAAGCCGTATTTGTGAAGTCACAGAATCCCTGACAGATGACTTGTCTGGCTGAGTTGATTTTCATTTCATTTCGTTCTTGTATCTTGTATCTACCTCAGAGCATATAGCACACTAACGGTTAAAACAGAGAAATACATGTAATTTAATTTAGCTAAAGTTCATGGAATAAAGTTCATGTATTAATCTTTTTTGTCATTAGTGTGTGCTACAACTTGATAAGCATATCAGTTTCATAGAGTCAGGTTCTGCAGACTGTGTAGGCCGTAAAGAAATAGTGTGACATTTTCAAAGTACACTTATTTGTGTTTTTGCTCTTAAACTGACTAATTAACATACGTACAAAATGTTCTGACTATGTGCTAGACAATTTCTCAGCCTGGTGCAGTAACGTCCTGGTTTTTCTATGAATTAAACAAGTGAGAAATGTTTTCTTTTGTGAAGTTTAGAGGTGGCAGGTGGATTTGTTATATTTGGACCGTGTCTAGTTTCAACCTGTTTCCAGTCTTTATGCTAAGCTAAGCTAAGCCGCTGCTAGCCCCAGCGACATATTTACCAACAAGAGAGTGGTGTATTTAATTTCATCTAACTCCCGGCAAGACCGCCATCAAGCATATTTCTCAAAATGTAGAACTATTCCTTTAAACATCAGGTTAAGGCGCGACTGACCCACATATACTGTACGACCAGTTCAAAGGTGTGTGCAGGAAAAGCCAAACTCTCCTTCAGAGAGGAAGGCCAGTGTGAAAACAGCCCGTGAAAGTGGCCCTTCATGATCCATCTGGTTTATTAGGGTTTAGACTGGTTACAGAAAACCTATCTGAGGGATAACTGGGGTCAGAAAGTGAGAGAGAAAACTACTCTCAAACCTTTTGATCATTTTCAACACTGCAATCATAGAGTACGTATACTTCTGTCCTGTCACTCAGATGGCTTTTACAGTAACTCAGATGAGCTAATACCTGGGTTCTTTTCTCCCTCCTAATTGAGTGCAGCAGAGGTGGGTGATTGATGGGTGATGACCTGTGACAATTGAAAAAGAGTGCCTTAAATGAATACTTCACCCAAAATGACCATTTGTAAACCAATTACTCACCCCAGGCGACCTTGACTTTGTGAAGAAAACTGTATTTTTCTCATGCCTCCGTGGTGAACGGAGAAGCAAAAGACAGAGAAAAGTCTTGACGAATTGAAGTAAATAGGAACAGCAAAACCATATCACGACATCCACTTATAAACTCTCACACTACTCTTGCAGTACAATCCAACTCTCATTTATCCAGTTGTATGCTCACTACTTACCAAACACATGCATTTTTTCTGAAACCTTACTATTTAAAACACTACGCATTGACAGTCTCCCTTCCCTGAGTGAGTGCTTTCTATTCTTTTGATCAAGTTTTTGTGGGTGAAGTATTCTTTTAACAATTCCCCTACTTTTGCAAGAGCTGAAAATGCGTGATACTTTGTTTACTGTCGGCTATATTAAATTGTATTGGGTCAAAGAAGTGAAGAGGAAGGCTTGATTGAGGCTATTTAGATTATAAAGAAGCATAGCATCACATCAGTCCATTTTTGACTTTGATTCATTGATAGAACATGATCTGGGACTTCCTTTATTATTGAAGTTGTACATGGATAACACAATTATAAACCCTGAGTGGCATAGGTCTGCAGAACGGAACTAATTGTGTGGTTCTGACTCATCAATGGCAATGATGATTCCTCCTCATGTCTGATTGGCGAGAAATAACATCCTAGCACCTTTTGAACAAACTTCGAACAATACAACCTTTTTTTGGCACCATTTTAAACACCTTTTATTCTGTCAACATCAGATTGAATGATGACGTTCGAGAGACGTGTATATTCTGCTGGAGTGTATGTCTAATTGATTGATGTGTCTGTTTGAGCGAGACAGACAGCAGAAACGAAATGGAACTCACACAGAGAAGCTCAATGAGCTTTGGAGAGAGAGAGAGAAGAAAAATACAGTTTCATATCCATTGGGAAATGATGCATGGAGGTACAAGTGAGGCTCACACAGAGGTGTTTCTGACTCAGACTACATGTTTATTTGTACACATTGGTGTATCGGTATTTGAAACATAAATGTTTTGGGTTTGCAGTACGGGACTAATGTTTGCAAGAGGCTACAATGGAGTGATGTTGAAGTGATGAAAGATGTGCAAGGAAGGACAGGCTGAAGAAAAAGACTGATTAAAGAAAGGGAAGATAGAAAGGAGAACGGCTGGAGGTAGTAAGAAGAAAGAAAAACGGAAAACGGGAGGCTTTTGGGGGGAATTTACCTTTATTCAACAAGACAGGTCAATTAAGAACACATTCTGTGGGGGAAGCAGAGAGAAGAGGAAATGCGTAGAGCAGTGAAGAGAAGGAAGAAAAGAAGGAGGAGGAGGAGGAGGAGGAGGGGGCTAAGGAAAGGACAGGACACGTTATGAGGGAGTGTTTGACTGAGGAGGAAAAGAGTAAGGAATCAGAAATGAGAGAAAAAAAGTAGAGCATAATGTGAGAATATTTCGCCATCATGCTCTAGGTGTTAAGACTGTGATATGGCAACACGCTGTTTTATATATTTAACGTCCAAAATATGTCATCATGATGTTCTCAACACAGCGACATGCTGTCCACTACAGTAGGGGTTTAAATGTCTGCACAGTTAGTGTGCGTCTTTGTGTGTGTGTGTGTGTGCGTGGCAACAGATGCTG
The DNA here is from genome assembly GCF_910591455.1 of Pholis gunnellus. Taxonomy (NCBI): domain Eukaryota; kingdom Metazoa; phylum Chordata; class Actinopteri; order Perciformes; family Pholidae; genus Pholis; species Pholis gunnellus. The sequence goes on from NC_136535.1 coordinate 16,770,152, forward strand.
GTTCGGTGGCGCAATCCCACCTCGCCAGGGAAGAGCGGGTAAGAGATGCTGCTGAACGACAGAGGGAAAGAGAGAGAGAGAGAGAGGTGAAGAGAAGGAGGGAGGGCTGGTGCCAGGAGAAAGAGAGGAGCGAGCGGCGTGCTGAATGCCAAGCAGCGTGGTATTAGAATGGTGGTGTGTTGAGCAGGCAGGCAGAGGGATATAACACTGCTCAGCTAAACCACAGCATCCTGTAAGTTCCCAAACTTCATCTCTGGGGAATGACTTCTTTTTTTCCTTCTTTAACCATTAACAGGTTTTGCTGATTTTTGTTTTTTGTTTATGTCACAGCCCAAAGCAGATTTTTTCAGATTTATTTTGACTATGTAATTGAAGGAAAACACACAGTTTAAAATGCTAACCGATGATCTACTGTACAGGTTCAGTTATAATCAGTAGCTATGGAAGCCTCATATGTGTCAAAAGCAATACGGGGATCTATTTTTATCTTCTTTTGACCAATCTTGGGTTCCTTACCAGTCTTGACAGTCTTGGTTTTATCTGGCTGAGGTGCATGCATATTGACCTCTGCAAAGTCACACACAACCCACATCTATATTTCTACATTTACTCATTTGGCACATGCGACATACAAATGAGGTACAATCCAAACCCCTGCAGATCAAGGCAAACATTCGTCACCGCCCCAAGTCTTTCTTTATGTTCCACCTGACCTTGAATTCTAATAGATTATTTAATATATAATGGTGGTTACCTGTCAGTCATCCACAACTGACAACTAGGTTACAAGAGGGATTCCAGTATTTTGTGTTCCCAACTGACTTTTTGAGGGATGTGGGAAATATACATGTGCATCCAGTACAGAGACCTCAATCTTAAATAGCCTCAGAAGTCTGCCATTTGGGAATAAGCAGCTTTGAAAAAGGGGATGGGGAGAGATGATTTGATTAGTCATGACTGATAAAAACATGCCCCTTCTACAACTCTGCTAAAGCCACATCAACACTTACGGTCACAATTAGGCAAGTGAATAAAAGTGTTGCGTTTAACATCACGATCACAGTAATAAATTACAATATTTTATGACCATAGTGGCCTACTGATACTTACCATTAATAATGTGTGTTACGGCTGTAAAAGGCTATCATTTCTGCATATATGGTGTGTATGAAACTGTATGTTTCTGCAGGAAGCACCAATGAATAATAGAAAACGTCTAAATGTAGATAGGACGTCTAAATGTAGATAGGAGTGACTAATCCCAGTTACCTAGTTACACCATTACCGAGGACTTGGCAGTAGCTTTATAATAAAAGCCTTAATCAATTATTTTGTACTGAAAGGCTTTTTCCGTGAGTGCAGCTTTCACAGTCCTTACTGTGCATCAACAGCATACAAATGGCATTGCAGTAGTTTGATTTTAATATTGCATAATAGATACAGTTATACGTTCTTATTTCTTGAAAAAATAATGTTTCCAAGTCGAATGAACATCGTCACTGTAACGGAAAAAAATGTCAAATGTTCAAGACAGTTGTCTGGAAAGTTGTAGTTGATAACTTGGGCTGTTTGTTCGAAATAATATTAATATAATTCATTAACAATATCTTTAACACATTGGAGTTTTGTCATATCATTTTTAATCTTGTCACATATTGAGTTGGTAACATTTAACAATAAGCGACACAAAAATGTGAGTAGTTGCTAAGGAACAAGTGAGGAGGGACCTGCTAATGAATTAATCATCAGTAGTTCCTTAATAACTTTGATTGGAGGATTATATAGCAGATAATGAAGAGTTACTTGAGAACCAACTGTAAGATACTATATTACTGACTAATTAGGTGATTGTGTTACGATACGGTATCTTCCAAAATATCTTGATACAAATACTGAAACAATACCACGGCAAAAACCTAAAACCTCAAGAAAGGTAATGGAATAATAGACGACAGAACATGAAACGCAGTGAAGGATGTGACAAGAAGCCAACAATCAACAGGAGTGAATTAATGCACCATAGTGTGTTCATACATTTTAATGTCCAAGCGGGACTGGAGAAGCTTTTAACTTAGATCAGCTATTTACACGTTCACACCTCTCCTTCACATGTCACACTGCTACTTATTAAAGGTTAAATCCTTGAGGAGATAAGTGTGAGCAGTACTGTAAGCTATTTTGTTGAGTTGCCTCTGAGCAAAATGCTCTGAGTGAATGTTCCCTCTAGTAAGCAGGAGAGTCGGGTTGATTTCCCGTTTTGCTGGTTTGGTCTGGTGTACCAGCTTTAAACCATTTTTTAAAAACTAGCCTTCTTTAACAACCTGTGGCGACCGCATCACAGTGCTAAAAAATATATTTGATGGCATTAGTGATAAGCAAATGGCATTGTGATTAACATAATATTGTGTTCGTCTTGAAACGGACTTTACGGAGCCACTAGTGTCTGATGACAGGCCGTGCACAATGTATTGCTGAGCCAAGGCCAGCATATTTGTTTACTACAAAGGTAAAGTGTTTTTTCGGGGTGAAGAGATATAAGACAGGTTTCTGCCAGCCAGTGTATGGCAATCCGTGGACCAGAACATTAGCGAGTGTGCGGTCGAGAGAGAGGGAGGCAGAGCGAGCCAGCCAGCGTGTGTGTGACGAGGAGTACGAAGTTAGCTGTGAAAATATACAGTTTAGGCTGTCTGTGAATATGTGTGACAACTCCTCAAGACCCAAGCCAAGTTCCCGTGTCTTGCATGCCGCCTGCTGATTAAAGTGAAGGAGGTTCGTAGCCCCAAAAGTAAGCAACAACTTAGGCTCACTTAAAATGGACTGACCTCTAAGGTGGACCAGCTTTTCTTATTTTAGTGACAAGCCGCTCCTCCGAGTTTTGGTGGAGCCGCTGCTGCTGAGTCAAATACAATTCGGAAAACCGGCGCGGCCCGGTGTTTGTGGCGCGAACCGGTTTGAAAACCAGTCCAACTCTAGTAAGCATGTGATGCAGTGTATATGTCTAAGGCTTTTATTGTGAAAGGTAAGAACGGAAAGAGTGAAGCTGTTATGCGTTGCCATTGATAAGCTAGCATCGGACTATGGCATTGCGTCGGCCGCTTTCTGTCCACACTGAATACGTTAAATATGTATCTCTGTTGCATCGGGCTACCCTCTTTTAGCTGAGCAATTGGTCATTGTGGTCAAGTTGATTAAGATTTCTTTCGTGGATTTCTCATTTTTAAATGCTTTTTCATGAAAGACTTATTTCCAAGAAAGATCTGAGCACATCTCTTGTAAACACAAGATTCAAAGTGGCGCATTCGTGCGATTTTCTTTGGAGAAACATAGTTTTACAGAAGTGTCGATAAAATTGACGAGAAGATAAAATCGCATGAGTGTTAGTCTGCCAAGAACTTCTTTGGTCAAGGAAAGCCCGAGTAACATAAGTACTAATAAGTACTCCCTGGCAATCACCCTCCTGACAGCTGTGTAACATAACAGCCACACACACACCATGAACGTCGGTGTGGAAGTTTTGATGTAAATTGCATCAGCTGTGTTGTTATTCTGAAAAAGTGGGATATGCTGCAATTCATTTTCAGTTGGAATTTATTAGTCTAGTAACCTGGAGCACTTTTATTTTGAGGTGTGTTTAAATGAGAGTAAGAGAAGGTCCTGTGACTTGGTGCAGTTTTGGAGAAAATGTAAGTTCTATTAAGTATATTATGAACATACAATTTAATTTCAATTTTACATTAAAGAGAAGTAACACAAATGTTTATGTATGCTGTCAATTATAGACTTCAGACGTAAACTTTTTTTCTTTTTTTAAAATATATATATAGATATTATTGCACTGCTGTGCTTTTGCACACTGGAAATGTGAGTCAGACACCACTGACAACTGTTGTTGGACTATAGCCCACTTGTATTCTGGACGCCTCTCCTCTTCTAACTGTACTGGATGTCTATGTTCTTTCATGTATTGTTATAAGCCTTGCTGTGAAACTAATTGCCCTTCGGGGACAAAAATACATTTTGAAGTTGAAAGACTTTTAAAAATTGGAAAAGGCAAAAGAAAATAGCAATCGGTGCATCTTAACTAAATATGGTCCTTATTATAACAATGTCATTCTTAAAGTACAGATGCTGATGAAATGGGGTACGTGTCATGGGATGTGGTGCAGGGGTAGAGCGAAGACTCAAGCGCAGACCATGGAGACGAGGTGGAAGGCAAGGTATTTACTTGCACAAAAACAGGACAAAAACAGGAACCAAAAACAACTCCAACAGGGAGCGCGAAAAATACAAACTGAACTGAAAGTCAAAGTCCAAAAGGCAAAGTCCAAAACCTGGGACGTGGCGGGAACAAACTTGGAACACGGAGCGCGCACACAGGGAAGCAACTAAACGATCCGACCAAACAACAGGGAAGCAGGGGAGTTCATATAAGAGGGGTTGACAGAGGGAAAACCCAGGGGCAGGTGATTGGGCACAGGTGTAGTGAATGAAGCAAATCAAGAAACAGACACAGAGACACAGGTGGGAGCCGGGAGGAGACCAGGGGCGGAGCTACAGAGACACAGAGACACAAAGGGGGCAAAGCCTAAACCGTGACAGTATGGTACTGTTTGTAACGGCCGGGTATTGTGATACCTTTCTAGTATCGGTATACAGTGCAACACTATTAGGTAATGATACGTTTATAAATATCTGTGCAGCTAAGCGGCTGGTTCAGAGTTAGAGGTCTTTTTGTGCACCGCTAAGTTGAGTGATACATCAGTGAACAGGTTAAACTTTACTTGTCGATTTCCTCTTCTCTTCACTTAAATGGCTGTTCTATGTTTGAGCATGTCGGTCTTTCTGTTTGTATCCATGTGTTTGCGTCTAACCGCACCTCTATCCTCTGTACTTGTCTTGGCCCGGGGTGACAGAGCAGACCTCACAAGCGAACCCAGATAGTGCATGGCGATAGATTGAAGAGGAGTGTCTGCTCTGTCTCCTCTATCTCTCCTCATCTATTACTCTGGTCTGACAGAAGCAACCCTGCGTGATGGATGGATGGATGCCTCTCTCTGCCTCTCTCTATCTCTATCCACTATTAGTTTCGCTCTCACTCACTCATTTTTCTCAACGTGGCTTCTCTTCATTTTCCTTCATGTTTCTGTATTTTGTCTCCATATTCTTTCTGCGACTATCTTTCGTTCTCCCTTTGTCTCTCTTTCTCCCTCTGAGGCACTCTCTTTAATTGATTCAGCATGTGCATGGTCAAGGTAGTGTGTGTTTGTACATGCGCAAGTTATGATAGTGTGTGTGTTACAGAAATCTGCACAAACCCAGAGTTTCAAATTACTGGGGCAGAGTTATCTATCATCCTATGTTTGTTGCCGTTTATCAGTCCGCTGTCGCTCAGGCACGAGTGTCTGCTATCTTGGCTCATATTCCATTTCCCACGCTTAATACTGCAGGCATAATAGCTTGACTTTTCAATTGTAAATGAACACAACAAGTGCAGGGCACACTTGGCCCAAAATAAACCTCAATTAAAAATAGTAAAGCTAATTTGGAAGATAAGTTCTAGCAGTTCTGGGCTAAGAAAATACAGCCAGCACAGCAATATAGCTTCCCATAATGGTTTCTTATAATATTTAGTCCTGTGTCCTATGTTATAGTTAAAAGAAAGGGGATGGCTGACCGTGACTTCTCTCAAAACTTGAGTTCCGGAACATTACCAACCACCACTGCAGTGAGTGGTCAGATCACAGATAGTCCAGCAGTTCCAGTTAGAACAAAAACAAACTTTATTGCTGAGTTTGGCTTGACGGGGTGTACAGGAATACTTTGTACCTGTAGTTTGTGTTTGTGTGAATTAGTTCACTTGACGCACACTTGAGGCTTAATTGGTCTAACTACTGGAACTCAGAAAAAACTCTCCTGTGGTCTTTGTAAATTAGTGCAAAATAAAAGAAGCATGGATGGGATTGGGACAGCCTCTCTTCATTCCAGGCTTTAGTAAAATACTTAAGCTTTCTCCAGCAAATAGCAGTCCTTTATACCTGCAAAATGTCTCTGAAATGTTACCCAAGATACAATTTGTATCTATTTAGTTGTTCACCTTTTTACCTGTTTACCTTCCATCCTGGAGTGCAATGGATTTCCTTACACTAACACAGACACGTTGCAACCTTTGCGATGGTTGATGTTTGCCAGAGTGTAAGAGGAAGCCCCCAGAAATACTGGCATTCCTGTGTTTTGTGTAACAAATTCTGTATTGCAGAATGAAATAAAACAGAATAGGTAGCCATGGTCAAAATTGGCACATTTCATTGGTGAAATGAATGCAATTTTCTAATGAAAAGAAGAGAGTCTGATAGAAATGCATTAGCCTTTCAGTTTGAAGGGCTTTAACAATTATACACCACATGTAATAATTCCCACATCTGATTGTGCTTGTACGTCTCTCTCTGGTTGTATCTCATCCTCACTCTTTTTGAAGTGTGCTCCTCATGTTCTGGTGTGTATGAGTGCACTGATATTTGTGAACAGTGTTGTGTCAAGGTTTCGACTGGCAATTTAGTCCACTCTAGATGTCAAATTTGAACTTATTTTTCATTGTGACTGAAACCGAATCTGGCAGGCTTTTTTTCGGACCAGGCCTTTTACGTAGCATGGCACATATTCATTTTCCGGGATGAATTTGAGACCTAATTACTGAATTCTAAGGGACGCCACAGACTCATTATAACCATATCAGGACTGAACAAAACAGTATGAGTTCATTTTGTAAAACATAAATGAAATAATTATGTGGACCACTAACAATACATAGCTACAAATTGTTAGAGAGGTCTCTGTTATTGCATACAAAACAATGATAACGGCTAAAATACACAATAATCTTGAGCAATTCAGCTGAACATTTGTATTATTAGTTACTCTTAGCTTCATAGTACTTACAGCCAACCATACAGAGCCATTCATATTGGTTTTGCTGCATTTGTTATTTCTCTATTGCATTTAAAAACTACACTAGTAATTTATAGTTCGACAAAGTAATTTCAATTCAGGGGTCACTTAGCTTTTTGAAGAGCTTTCAGCAGCCTCTCTCACAGTGTTCATCAGCGCCAGTACCAACCCTGCTGCTGATAGAGATACACAGATGTGGTTGGAAATACATTTTTTAAAAAGCCAGCGAGTGAACCTTGAGTTTAGAATATTTTGTCAACTGCTTTCAGGGTCAAGAATCAACTTTCATGTTTTACCAGTTTCTAGGCTTCTAGAAAGTGCAGAATACATGTGAAACTCCACCTTTTACTGTCAGACAATCACTGAGGAAATAGTTTTATTTACAAGTACTGCAGTACTGTCCTGGTGTGTGAATGTTCTGCACTTCTATCATACAGCTCGATGCACAAATGCTCATAGGGCTCTTGGGGCTTTGAGTTGCTTTAACAATGTAGACTTTATTCCCCTAATCAGTGCACACTGCAAACAGTATTACAAGTGAACACACAAATTAATGAATGCACAGAGCCCATCTCTTACAGAAGACTTCTTAGGCACTTAAGAACCCCCCCCCCCCCATGCTTCTTGATCTTAACGTCACGGAACATTTACCATTACATAGGACGGGATGTACGCTCCTTAGAACACTGTCTGATGCATTAATGGCAATAGGTGAGAGTATGTCTCCCTGAACTAATTTGCTACACCATCACAGAATTTACAAGTAATAAATTCCAACCTTGTCATCGGTTTTTGAAAACAGCTGCTGAAGGGACGGTCAACCCCTCAGCCGTGATGCAGCCCGCTCAGCAAAATTTGTGTTTATTAACACAGGCTAAAAGGACAGACCCTGCTGGGTTGAAATGGTCCACTTGACGCACCATGAGCCTGATAGTCTGCAAGATAGTCGGGAGAAATAATTAGACTTGTGAGGGCAATCTACTGTTCATAAAAGGCCCTCATCAGGTCTTAGCAGCTTGGTTCTTAAAGATCAGCAATAGTTGCCGTTTGTGCGGTGGACAGTGTGGAACCAAGGAACTGAAAAATCCTTGTTTCACAGTGTTTGCAGCCTAGATTCTAATCCGGACCACTATAGCTTTAATCTATTCATCTGATTTACTTGGCTTTGCTTGTCTTCTGAATTGTCTACATAACGCTTGAGCTCCGTAACTGGACACGGTAGTGCTGACTACAATATGAAATACAATAGCATATATACTGTCATTGTATCGTGTGCTATCATGAGACACTGGAGGAATTATCTCACAGTAGCTTTCTCGAAAGCTTGTCAGTGGTTTCGTATCAGAAATTGCACTTCTAGATCTCAAAAGCACAACAATCTGTAAGCGCTCGGTGTAATATGCAAACACAGAGAGTAGAAGAACCAACTGCTGAAATTCTTCCAGCCAATTAAGCTATATAAGGATAATGCCACAGTAAGTTAAAGAGAAAACAACACGCTTTATACTGATTTCCTGTGTGCATAAGATAATGTTATTGGGATCAACTACAGTTCAAAACTAGAAAGGTGCAATCAGAAGACTGCAGATCTCCACCAGGTGTGTCTGCAAGAACCGCTGTGATGTGTGATTGAATGAATACAAATCACAATTTGCTAAGCCATCTATGCAGACGTGTGCACCGGCTCTGTGCCGGGGCGAGTCTCAGTTCCGTCTCATGGGCGTCACTGCAACCACAAGAGGTCCTTGAGCATGCAGCCTTTAACTGGCCACCCAAAATAGTGAACAGTATGTGAGATTAGCCACGGACAGACACAGAGGTGCACACTCACTCATGGACACACAAGCGACAGCATGATTCTCCTGTTGGAGATTATCAATATTTGGACCATATTAATTTCCAATATACGAGCAGATATTTTTATATTTTATCCTCCTACAATTGTTTTGAAAACATAGGACATGTGTATGCAGGTATCTCTCTCTCTCACACACACACACACACACACACACACACGCACAGAGGTATATTATGTTGTTCTGTCACAAACAATTCAAGCACACATGCAAGTTTGCAGCCATATTCAAATATGCAAGATCTCTGTCACACATTTGTTTCTACTTAACAGGCGCCTGTGAGGGTTCTGATGCATATTTGATGCCGGTTTGATTGACGGTGGAGAGGGTTGTGTCGGTATGTGAGAGAGACTGAGGAGCAGCTCCTATCGAGAAGAGTGTGGAGAACCACTAATGGCAGCTAGATGTTGACAACCTACGGCTCCATTACAAATAGTGCTCTTACTTGCTACAGCAGTGCAAAAAAAAGCCCTACAAACTCACTGTACACTACCTGCTGAGCACCAAACAGCAGACAGGTAAGATTAGAGACTAGCAAGTGAACATTGTGGGGCAGCAGACAAAGAGCCAGATATTTCCGTCAGGAGTCGGTAAAGTCCAAAAACAGAGCTAAAAGAGAATGAATACTGCACTCACCTTCGTCAGATATGCACACAAACATGACTGCAATTTAATGCTAATGTTGCTCCACAAGTGCTGCTATGCTGCTCCTACACTTGACATATGATTACAGTGGCTATCATTTCCTTTCTGACTGACTATAATTCAGTCTTTTGTAGCCAAGAGTGTTACTCGCTCTTTCCAAACTGTGTATCACGCAGGTGTATTTATTTGTTAAAAGCAATACCCAAATTATTCAAAATCAACCCTCATGTAATATTATATACTCCTTGAAGCTTGTCGGTTGGGGATTGGACTAACATAATAATTATGATAATAATAATAATAATTACCATTAGACACTTTATATTGCTTATATTGTTTAGCCCAAACTGTCCATCAGAGTAACATAGTCAGTGTTACTGTGCGCATGAAATAGATCCTATGATCATCAACTGGTTCACTGGACCAGTAAAGGATAGATGGGCTCAGAAAGGTGGCTGGGGCCTCTCACTCGGCCTACTCTTTTTCAGATAGAGCCATGAAGATGCCCTCTCTAGAACTGGGAGCTATTTGCCGCTGATGTGCCAAGCACTCCATAAATCAGGTTATAGTGAGGCACAAATTACTCAACAACAGCCATAGGGAAGGATTGTGAGGACCAAGATGGCTCCCATTAAAAACCGCAGTGTCTAAACAAACCCTGATTGGTTTGATTTGTGTGGATTTCCTCACTTTAGTGTGAAGGCTCGGTGTGGGTTTGAAAGTGTTCTCAGTATTATCGGCGCCCACAGGACATTTATAGCTTCAGTTTAATGGCGTCCAGCATTTACTGGCTTTCCACTGTGTGTGTGTGTGTAACCATATATGTGTGGGCGTGTGTGTGTGGAAGCTGTAGAGGCCCAGCTGTTGTGCTTTGCTGCCAACTCATTGAGCTGTTACAATAAATTTGTAGCGTGTAGTCTCTCTGCCATCATATAATAATCCTGTGAAAATTTGAAGCCATTTGGATCACTCATACTCCAGATTCGTTGCTGACATTTAGTATTGCTGTTGGGTGTACACCTTGCCAGTCTGATTTGGTGGTTGTCGTGGGGGACTGAAGCGAGTCTTTGTCACGATAATTGTTTTCTTGCAAATAATGATTTAATTGGCCTTTTCCCCAAGGACAATGCGTCATGAACTGAACCCATTATGTAACAAATAAAAAGGTCACAATGTTAGAAAACAAAATGCTGTTTGGAAAAAGGATTTCTCTGACGTGGTTTTGCGGCAGGATTTCTTCAGTAAGTCTTTTTCTGACCACCGTGATATCACACTGGCACCGAATCAACTCACCAAACACGCTGATTTAAAGATATATGAGGAATTATGATGAGTGACATTATTCTCTTTGGAAATCAGTCTCTGTCCTGCAAACTTCATCTGACCTTTTCTGACTTTCCCTGAATAGAGATTAAGGCAGCGTGATCTGAATCAATAACCAAAGACCCGGTCGACCAATTTGCATATTTTAATTTGTTTTTAAGTAAAATGCAGATATTAGCACTACAGTAGTTTTTCATTCGTAGTGTGTTGAGCAAATTCCTAAAGATTCTACATCACTTATCTATTCAACACACTTTTTAGCCTATAAGAGCTTTTCAGCATCATGTGGCAATCGCACACAGAACATCTTTGGGCTCATTCTGTCAGGTGTCTGAATTTACTGTAACGAAAAAGCCAAAGTGCTTTCAAGCAACTGTTGCTGTTTGTTAACTGCTGCTATCTGTTAGCAGATACATTAAGTGTGTTGGTGGCCTTGTGTAGGCACCTTTCTAAGGTTAAATAGTGTTTTGTAATTTATCGAGCCAGTCACAAACATCCAGACATGAAAGGATGAATAATGAATACCTGGCAGCCTTTGATAATGAAACTGTATTGACCTCAGTGATGAACAATTTGAATTTTCTTTTTTGAAATGTCTCATTCAGTGCAGCAAAACTGTACATTTTCCTGCATGTTTTCCTGTAATAAATGCTGTTAAGAGAAGCTAAATTAATGAAACGACAGATATTTATTTACATGTCGTGGAGGCTGTGAGGTGTGAGCGTGAGCTTTAGATCTAGATTTACATTACAGTCAGAGTCACAGAAGTAAGACTTCTGGGAGAAAACAAGACTACAAATCCCATAATATTCCCTAGTAATACTTGTCCCCATGTAAAAAGGGCTTTTGTTATGTTCCCTTCAAATCTGGTACACAATTTGAAAGAAACCCACACATAGATATGTAATTTAATGCTAATCTGTTGAATGGCTAATGCTGTATTTAACAATCTTAAGGATTATAACTAAAACTGGCTTACTGAAATAAACAATAATTGAATAATTTCTGAGAAGTTTGATGAGGTGATCAATGAGGAGCACACAATCGTCAACTGGCTTAAGACCTTAAGAATGGGAAGTCTGACTCCAGAGTGAATTCTGCTGCACACCACACTTCTAAATACTGTCATGTGTCAGTTAAGTTTCAACATTTTTACATAATAGAAAGTCGGTCTGACAGTCCACACTAGCTGGTGTGTATTAGAGCTTTGAGGAATAATGTTCACTGACATAAATGCGCTCGTTAAGATCATAGAAATTGTGTATGAAATTTTCTTTACGGTGGATTTTGTCTGATGCCGTTCCCCAGGGCTTTGCATTATCACAAGGACTTAGTGTTACATTCAACAAAAGTTTGCATCTTTTATTCTCTTCTTAAATTCATTTTCACATACACAGACATTGGGTAACTTGCATCAGTACACATCAGAATCCCTTTTTTCCCTTGTTTTGTGTCTTTTTTAGTTAATATCTAATTCAACTGGGATACATAATGGATTGAGTAAAAACTAATGTTCTCCCAGCTGACGGATTTTTTTCTTCTTTTTTTTTTCTTCAAAGGAATTTCATTTTTTCACAGGAATTTAAATTTAATAAAAAATGTTTTAACTCGTAGGTTTGCTGCAAACATTCCCAACATGTTACTGATTGTTCTTTAGACTAATCTCTAATTGTTACTTTGTTTTTAGTTCCCACAACAATAAGAAGAGAGTGGGATTTATATCATGGGAATCGTGTTTGCGAATATTACTCTACATGTTATTGGTCCCATCTGAGACTTTGAGATGCATTTCGTGTCTCTATTTCTTTCTCGTCTCTGTATGTTTTTGGTTTTGAAATCGATGTAAGCTACAAAGCTTTGCTTGAGGTAAGACACAGGAAGGATGAACAGACACGATGTGGCGTTGAGGGAAAGCGAGAGGTTTATCTTCTGCACCAGGTGATGATTATTTCATCGTGGTAGAAAGATAAAGTGATATCAGTACACTGGCAATGAGGTGGCAATGCTGTGTGTGTTTTTGTGCACAGGCACACTCAAATGGTGGATGTGTCTACCGCTGTAACTGTCGGCACAGAGCGATGGTTTCTAATCCCTACTCTTATCATCACATATATTATTAATTAGACAAATTGTAATCTTCTCGGTATGTTTACAGTTGTTAATAATGACGATTTGATGCATGACCTGGAGCCTAGACTGTTAAGATAATGCTTTGTTCATTATTTATGAAATAAATTAGCATATATTAGCTAATCAGTGTTTATCAGCAGAAGAAAATTAAATGTTATACCTTCTAAAATGTAAACAGACACCACTTGTTTGAAATGTTTAAAATTACAAATAATAATTCTAATATTCACTGTTTAGCCTCTTGGTGTTGGTCTTGCACTGACAGATGCGATTGATCAATACTCTCAATTCATTATTACTCATTTCTATTTCTTCCCTCATTCTACCAGTCTATATTTGGTACTTATCTATAAGTTAATAAGTGGGATATTCTCATCTTCTTTCGAACAAACGGGTGCTATCCATGTACACATAGAATGTAGTGCTTTAAAGAACAAAGCAGAAAGTGCATGAGGCATAATCAAAGCTCAAAGGGTACAACAGATTGTGTGTATTTATCATTTGAGGAAATGTAGTAAAGTGATATTGCACGTGAGTATTCATCACCCCTTGTCAAACAGGAATGACATCTTAATGAAAAGCCTTAGAAAAGTTTGGAAAAGAAAAGCCTTTGTTTTTCCAGTCAATGCATCTGTCATTGTTTGTGCATCACTCATTAGTTGTTGTTATAAAATGCGCTAAATTACGAAAAGCACAAAAATGTCAACACCACATTAAAAACCCAGCCCTGAAATGGTGAAATGGATGTGATATGCCTCAACAACCCTTCCATAAATTAAATCAAGTCCAAGTTAAATGAGTGTGTTGATGAATAACGGGGGAAATGTAGAAAACCTATTTCTAATTCAGGTATTGCATTTCAGCATGAAAAGGTCTGGTTGTCTTGTAATTTAGTGTTGCTGACAGTGCAATACGTAGAGACTCATTTGTCACTGCCCTTTTTGTGCGTGTGTGTTTGTGCGTGTACGTGCGTGCGTTACTGTAAAGGATTGTTCAACCAGACTCACATACACCAGTTTGTGTGTGTGGACTGCATCAGATCTCCTGCGAACACACAGATACAGTTGGCGTGGCTTTCTTCTTTTCAGCTGTGTGCAAGAGCAGCCACTTTATAGATTGATAATCACTGAGGCATGTAATTTACCAATTGATCCCCATCAACTCCCATTATTGTACTTGAACAGCCTACACTGTCCGCTTCTCTCACAGACACTCATCTGCACTCACTGTCTAAGTCTGTCTCAGTATTTGTCTCTTGAACACATCATATGCATTCACACATTCGCTCTTCTTCTTAGAGAGAGGTTACATCAATACTGGGGTTTGAAACCATTTTTTACACCTTAGAAGAAAATCAATTATAGCCGACGACTGGCATGTCAATGTCTGAAGCTGTGAGATGTTTTTAGTTGTCCAGAGCTGTGTGGAGTGTGTCCATCTCCCTGTCTGTCTGGTTGGGTGTTAAATATCGGACAGATACGAAGAGAAACCCCCCCAAAGAAATTCACCTTTTATGTTCAGGTCAGCGGCTACTTTCCCTCCAATAGTTGTGGAGACATTTCAATCTAAACCACAGAAGTCGTGTTTGCACTAGAAGAAAAAGTCATTAGGATGTATGGTTTGGGACAAAATGTGGTGCACATCCAACCAAGAGATGTTGAGACATTTCACTGGTTATTAAGTGAAATCTGTGACTTGCTAAGGGTGCTAGATAAAAAGTCAAGGAGTCACCCACTGTAAGTCAGTAGGCAACATTCTATGGGGACTGTGAATGTCTGTAAAGAAATGTCGTCCAATAGTCATTGAAATATTTCAGTCTGCACCAAAGTGATGGACCGACTAACCGAAGGATATTATATGTTATAGCTACAACATAAACATCTTTATGCTCAATGTGCTGCTGTCGCTTCAGCACAGGCACAGGGTGTATAATAATTTGCTAAAAGAAAATTCAGGAAGTCCCCTCTTGGTGCTTTTGTATTCCACTGTGAAACGATAATGGCTATTGTTCCTAATTTTGGCTACATGGCACTAGAAGGGCTCTTATCTCTGACTGTTGCCAATAAGACTCAAATCCTGCATTATTTTTAGTGTTGCTCAAAATTGTTTTGAATGTCCTTACTCAACAGAAGCTTCTGTGTTGGCCCCAAACCCCCCAAGCTAATTTGCTTTTAAAGGAACAAATTACTCAGAGCAATTTTCTCCTTGTCACACTAAGTTTCAGTGTATTTTGAATAGCGCACGTATACCACAGCAATCTCTCACATTACAACTATTAGAGGAGTAAAAAGCTGGGTAATATAATCAATATTTTCACTGACACATGGACTGTATTATATTAAAGGGTGTAAATAAAACGAAAAGCATTATTAAAGGTTATGCCTAACACTGAATAACCTTGTAACTATGGGTGGGTGAAACTACATTTTTGCACGGAGTCAGGTTGGTAAATGTAAGTATATTGCTCATAATATAAACTGAAACTAGAAAACATTTTGTTGGTGTAAAATGTGTAGAATGTCCATAATACGCACACTACCATTACTTAAAACATATCTGTGCTCTCTCTCAGACTTAAGAAAAGTGAGTCATTAGAGGTGTACACATCAATTCTAACAGGACATGATGAGAAGTGCAGATAGAACGATAATCAGAAATAATGGAACATTTTGTCAAAATTCAGGACAAATGCAAGGAAATGTAAAAAGCTTAAGAAAATAAACAATGCTGTGACTATTTATTTAGACAGATTGAATAGAAAACTAAAAATGTTTGTTGTTATCGAGCCCATTTGACCTTCTCGTGGTAAATAAGGCTGACAGGAGAAGGGCCAGGAAAGTTGAAGGGATCGAGATGAGTGAAAAGATTTAGTGTTGTTATCTGAGAGAGACGAGAGCCGGAGCAGCCAAATAGAAGGTTAGAAAAACATACTTTCTTTTTAGGAAGACACTCGGCTTCTCACAGGACAGGCAAACAAAACACAATGGCCTAAACCCCGAGGTTTCATTACTCTGCACGCTCCTCTCCTGCCTCTGCCCTTTTCTTTCCTTCCTCTCCCTTCTTCTCATCCCACCATCTCTTCTTCTTCCTAAGCTCCTCTCCCCTCTGCTTTCCCCCATGGTTCCAGGTCACCATGGTGACTCAGCTTTTCCCAGGCCAGCGACCTGAATCCCAATCAGACTTGCTGCCCTCACACACACACACACACACACACACACACACACACACACCTACACACACACACACACACACACACACACACACACACACACACACACACACACACACACACACACACACATGCAAGCACATTGCCAGCGTGGCGATGCCAGAGGCCTGATGAGTGTGATGACAGATTAACGAGTGTCTATTGGCCACAGCTGACCTCTCCTAGGGCAGCTCATAAACAACTCATCGCTCTCCTTCTCCTAGTCTTCTTCTTCTTTTCTTTCTTGTCCTTTGCTTTTGCCTTGTTCTTTGTCTTTTTTCAACCCTATATTCCCTCCCTTGTCTTCCTTTCTTTTGTCTTCTCAAGTCGGTAATAATTTGGGTCTGCACAACAGGTTTGAGGGCTGCCGCGAGAAGTGATATTTTATTGGTCTGAGTGTAGCTCACCTCATGGTAACCATCTACACTCTTACGATGCTATAAGGCACTTACGATAAAAAAAGGCCTCGCCGATGCTTTATTCTGGCTGCTGGATAGTGACAAATGATGCTGCATTACAAATTTGTAAGGTCTTTGTACTTCTGTGGCACTAAAATCTTTCACTATAGTTGAGCTGTCATTGCCGATACATTGGTACTTTTTCTACTGGACACCAAAACAAGGAAGACAGCCACGATTTATTTAAAAGTTAAAGCACTATATACTATCATCATCATATCTTTTTTCAATTAGAATACCAGGGGCACAGACGTAACCTCATATGGTGAAGAACTGCTAACAATGCAGCAGACTGGGGAGCAGCTTGTGATCTCCTGCTGTGTGAGGCCAAGTGATGAAGGGCTGGCACAATATTCAAAGGCTGAGAATGGCGTGGCACCTCTCGGTCTAAGGGTCATTTAGATACTTACGAGTATTAATGATGCATATCAATTAGCATTTCAAAGTTGACCTTAATTGATTCCACTGACATTTAAATACCCTTTCATTCGTTTGCTATTAGAAGAGTCACAGCCTGGTGTGCCTGTGAATAAAAAAAAAAAAAACAACATACAACTAAACAGGCATAAATATGACAGAGTCAGCAATGAGCCCAAGCAGCATCCAGACTTAATGCACACCAGTTGTAGACTGTTGAGAAAACACAAAAAAAGTATCAAACCAGAATTTTGAAATATGCCAAGAAACGACCGTAATTGGTCATTTGGTCTCCTCTTTGCCTAACGAGCTAGATTTGTGCTCCAAAATGTGAAATAAGGGACAATTCAAGACACACTATATAGTTAACAACTTCAGGGAAAAGGTCTGCCAAACCTCCAGTGCCCTGCAATCTTTATAAAGGTTGGGAAATACCATCAGTGATTAGAGCAATTTTCTTCAAAGGTATCACACCTGAGAAAGACTGCAACATAAAACCAAAAATCACCACAAAGGCTAATCATGTTTTATCAAACAAGCTATCAGAGGGAATTATCTTGCTGATGAAATAAATATGCACTTCAGTAAATCATGTTAACATTTACGGTTTCCAACACATGTCTGGTTGTTTTATTGCTTCGTGATAACTGGACTAAAGTGAAGACACAAGCTCTCTGCAACGACAACTTGGTGAAATAAAACCAGTAACCTCTACAGTCTGTGGTAAGCCGCTGTATTACCACCGTACACATTGGACTCCAGTGTTGTAACTTTACCCCACTTTCTAAAACACCGGATGGATGTCTTGATATGTTACTGAGCCAGAGTCTCAGAGACAAGTCTCTCACCAGCTTCCAATTACCACCGCTGGCCTATTATTGTCTGGTTCTCATATGGATATAGGCTCAGCATGCCTCTCTGTAGTCTGTTTGTTAGCACTCTTCAAGCACCTTGTTGATGATTACATAATCAAACAGCACACAGTAAAATGGCCTCCAGAAGCATTGGGGATAGCTCAAAAAGCTCCCATTAAAAAGCTGAACTTGTGCTATCTGCTCTGAAATCCAAGTGAGAGACATAAATGGATCCCAAAGCCCCTCTGAAAACTCAATAATCCTGCTCTCAAAGCGGGAAAAATATATTTTATGTTTCTTTTAAAGCTTTTAGTCAGGGAAAGGATGCATTTGGTGGGTGTCTTGCCAATGGACTTCAGTAAAAGCTTAATCTATCGAATGATTCCTTTCATGCTTGAGCAATGCATGGGAACCCTGAAAAATGCCTTCATAGCATGCCAGCAGGTGTACAGTAATTTAAATTTCCGTTGATGAGTTTCAAATAAAAAAAATAAATACATTTTTATGTAATGATACCGCCATGTAAACACACAAGGATCGACTGGGAGTACATCAACTGTTTTCTTTAGACGATACACTGATGGTCTACTTTCATGACATCAGAGCTAGACACACGGCTTGTTATCGTCATGTTTCTGATAGTTTGTTAGCCACACGTCTTTCCTCTGGTCCCTTTCTTATGTGTATGCCAGCAGCATGTCCTTAGAGCAATTAAATATGCATATTTTTATGTGTAGCACAAAAAAAAGCTTTCACCAAATTCAAATATATATACATTCAATCACTTTTACAAAAACTAAAACGTCAAGACTGAAGTAAGACTCTCTTGCTGTTTTGGGTTTGTGACCCAGTTACTGTCTTCATAATGACATGAACAAAAGGGTCCCGTTGCGTTACAGGATCTGAAAGCTGTAGACCCCATGTTTTCAGTATAACAAGCATATCTTCTATAAATAGACCATCTTCCATTGCTCAGTTCCGAGTCCGATGGGCTCAGGGGGATCATTTAAAGGGCTTTCATGCATTTTCTGCAGTTAAATATAAGACATGGATAACTTGAATTGCCTGGGGCACATCCTAAAGTATCTCACATTAAAAGCACACGGCATATTGTCTGTAAGTGACAATGAAAAGCAATTAAAGGCACAGCTGCATTCAAGTTTTCATCCCTACGCAGGATGTTAATGTCTCTTCTAAACCGTGAGCTCATGACCCGATCCTTAACTCATAACTCACCTAGTCTATATTTATGCTCTCTGCATTTACACAAAATGGAGTAAATGGTGAGTGCAGGCAGTCCGAAAAAAAGAAAAGGCGCTGGTGATGCTGACATGTGTCTCTGAGCAGGGCTCGTCAGACACACATTACGCCTCGCTGTTCTTCCACTTGACACCGCTTTCCACCATTGTTTTGGTCGCTGTGACACAGTCATGGCTCACCAGTGGCTGAAGGCTACCTGCAGCAGAGTCATCCTGAACATCACTGAGAAGCCATTTCTGGGGGTTCAAATTGGAAGTTTAAATGCTGTTACGCTAATGTGAGGATGTAGCTTTTGATTCAAATACATAATAGGAAAATAGATATGGCTTTGAGAAATAATAGCTGGCATCCACAATCTGCCCACTGCCTCTAGCCAAGTTACACATGCAGTGGATCACTGTTTCTCAGAACTTGTGTTTGTTTTTTTCCCTGACAAATGTTGTTCCCCAGTGTGGTAATATCTTGCTTTTTATGGCTCGTTGGACACTCTATAAAATGAATCAATGGTATGAAAGAAATATAGTGTTTTGTTTTGTAATGGTGTGGATTCAATTGAAACATGTTGGAAGGAGCAGTGCATACATGGGTCAGTTTCACACACATTTTCACCTCATTTTATTCATCTGAAACAATCTAATCTTTCTAAATACATAGAAATGCAAATAGGAGGGAGTACAACAGGCGCACAAAGAATATGTGTTCTCTCAATGGATTTCAGATGAGTCATTGCATTTGCTAGAATCTCTAGCCTCAAATAATATAAAAAGAACGTCTACTTTGTTGAATTATCTTAATCCGTCTAAGCACTGCTGGCATCCTGAAACAGGGGACCATGAACAAAATGGCCAATTGGATTTGAAGTAATCTGATACTGCGTAGTTTAAACTCAAAGAAACATTTAAATGAACACAACGAGTGTGCCTATTTAGGGGACATTAACATCTGTTTTTACATGTTAGGTTTGCAGAAAATGTGGTTGGTCAGTGCAGGTGATACATATTTGACTGCAGCAACATGATCTGACTGTGACAGACATCCTATGGCTATAAAGACATCAGTCCTTCCACAGGTTTCAAACTAACCATTTTGAACCAGTGAGTCAATATTGCAGATGGAACTGTATCGTAGACACAGACATCAGTGCCACCGGCTGTGAGATGCTACTCGTATTGCGTCTTTCACTTTATTTTTCTTAGAGAGGCTATAAATAGCAGCTCTGTGTCACCATCTGGCTCGACAAAGGCTGCTCACCTCTGTATGTGTTTGTCAGTGTGACTGCTGTGTACTATGTCAGTCTGTTGGCTCAGACACTGTATTACTGTGGCCTCTGTAAAGTAACAGTAGTGTTAAGCCAGTTGGCTGGTGGCACCAATGGTAGATGCAGGATAACCTGCCCGCCCCCACTGCACTGCTAGCAGTACAAAAAAACCCACCACAGTTCTTTTGTGCAAGCATTACCTTGTTGCCCAGCAGGAACCTTGGATTGTTCATTGGCCATTTTTTAACCAGCTCACAACTGCTGCTGTAGAATAAAGTTGTTGCTCCATTTATAAAAAAACAAATGTCAGCCTGGAGCGAGAAGATTTTGACACTTGTAATGTTTGCAATGTTGAATATGGTGAAAAAAGCATCTTTTCAAATATTGAAATATGACCACATAACAGCCAGGGATGGAGAATGGAAAATGAGCTGTTAAATTAATACACATGTCGTGAAGCAACTTAGTCAATAACCCCCAATATATTCTCATAAAACACACTTGTAAACAGTGATTCTGGTCCCTTTCAGAATATATCAAATGCAAAATTGATATGATCTGTAGTTGAATCACAGAGAGGCTTCATCTGGATTAGTACTTGCTACACAAGGACTAAGGTTAGTGTGTCAGGAAATGTGATGGACACAAGATTAATGCCGTGACAGGTGGACTGGAGGGAGGGATGAACTGGGCGGTGGAAAACGGAGAGATGAGATTAGTCGTTGGGATTAAAGCAGTAACAGTCAGGGCCTTTGCTCTACATTGATTGACATCCATTCAACCATCCATTTATTAATTAATTCAGCAGATCATCCAACCATGCGGCCCATTCCCCTAACCATTTATTCAAAAGGAAAATGTATCAGGTGTGCCATACAATTTCCATGACACTAGAGTCAATGACACTTGCTCTGAATTCACGAATAGTTTTTATTTTTTTATTCATGCTCAATTCTTTTTCTTTTTCCTTTTGATTGCAACGGTGCAGAAATGATCTGAATCATAAGTATGCGTTTAAAGTGGCGAATACAAGATGAAAAGCACAAAGGCGAGTTATAGATTTCTCTCACTGGCCCTCCTTCACACCACCAACTGTGTTAAAGAAAGCGAAACAGAGAGGCTGTGGGCAGGAGGACGTGAAGAGAGGCAGACAGTAAGACAGCCTGAGAGAAAGAAAAGGGAAGGCAGGGAGACGGAGAGAGAGGGCGGCAGAGAGAGAGAGAGAGACGAGACAAGAAAAGAAGGTGGTTGGTAGCCAGCTGTTACTCCATGATGATCTCCTGTCTCGCCATGCTATCACAGATACTCACAAACAACATTAACTGTGACAGGATTACATGTTCAATTGCAATATAAGGAAAGTTGCACAGAAGTCATTTAGGTCACCAGAAAATGCCGGTCAAGCTGACATTTTTTACAGACAGACACAAACTCCCTCGTTATTGGATACAACTGTCTATGCAAGTCTTCACTGCTTCTCTCTCTCTCTCTCTCTCTCTCTCTCTCTCTCTCTCTCTCTCTCTCTCTTTCTCTTCTCGTGTTGTTTTGTCTCTTGTCTGTCTGCTTTTTCTGTCCTTCAGCCTTTCCTTCACCCATTTGATTTGTATTACTCTCTGTACTCCCCTATGTGTGCTCTCAAGGAAGGAGCCAGTTATGGTGGAGCCTGGAGAAAGATCTTGCCGGTTCTGCTCTATTTCTCAGTATCTCTGTGGTGCTTTATGTTGTCCTGAGAGCCCTGCAGGAAAGTAGGGACAGAAACAGACCAAATTTCCACCACGTACACACACACAGACAGGTATTTTTATTTTATTTTTTGAGGTCAAGACCCAGAATGGGACATGGACCTATCTTTTGTGGTTCCCCACATGACCAGAAAAGCATCACGCTTTAATTAACTTTCTTTTGAAGGCAAGACACTAAATGTCCGAATGGAATTCTTTGCCGAAGACCTTTTTGGAAGCCGTTGTGAGAACATTATTGTCCAAAACACAATAAATTTAGTTCTGGAAGAAATAAATGGCAGCAGGGTGAGAGTTGTTTAGAAAGTAAAGAGTGTGTTGTACCTTCTCAGTGCCTATTTCTTCAGCTTCAAGTGTGCAGTACCAAGTACGACCCCACTGTACCTACTAAACAACCTGAGCCATGGATTCAACAAGGTGCCAGAAATGTTTTAAAAGGATCGTTGTCACCCTTAGGAATAACAGTGACAGGCTGTTCTTTAACAGCACAATGATACCGTGGATATGCCACTCCCCTTCATCCAAATGGTGTGCTATTGCCCTGAGATCTGGTGAATGGGGATGTTACAATACATCAAAGCACATCATATCCTCCAACGCAAGGTTCTAAATCCATTTATGTGGCGAATTGAATAACAAACGACATGTTTTGTTCACACGTCATTGAGCAATGTAATGCTGATGTATCTGTGGTTTTGGTCATGTTTTGTGTTATACAGCCGAATTAAAGGGAGAACAACTGAATACATTAGTGGAGAAACATACTGAACACAGGTGCTTCCACACAGGGCCTCAGGGTGTAACCGGTAGTATATGGACCCAAATGCAACACACAAGATTCCAGGGAACTTTGGCTTTTTATTTCAAACTTCCAGGAACAGCAGGCAGAGTAAAACAGTGTCAGGATCAGAAGGCTGGTGGGTTTACCGGGAGATCAGTCCGGGAAAGAGTGCTGGAGAGTCTGGCATGGAAAAACCGAAGAACAATCAGGCAGTGTGTGTGTGTCTGGGAGGCAGGAGTCTAAATAGTGGCTTGATTAATGGTCAGCGGCAGGTGAGTGAACAGGTGAAGGGAGTTTAGCCTGATAAGGAGGGAGTGAGTGAAAGTAGAGTGAGGAGGGTGTGAAGCTGAACTGTGACACAGGGCTCACTGAATGGTTTGATGAGTATGATGGTGATGATGTAAGTCATTTTCTATGGCCTTCACAATCACTACATTTCAACCCAGTTAAACACCGAAGGAAGATTTTAAAGCAACAACGCCATCATCAAAACAGTTAAGACCCAACACTTTACTAGGACACATGCTGATTCATGTGATTATTCTTTGTCACGCTTATATGTACGTTGTCATGTATTATTCTCGGCTTGATTTAGCTTCTGTAAAATTCACTCCAACAAATGGAAAAATGGAAGAGTTGGCACATTCTCAATCACAAAACGGCACAGCAAAGGCAATCGAAGACTGCAACGGGAGAGGGTCCAGGGGAAGCCTCCATCATGGAGATGGATGAAAGAATATGCGCCATGATTGGTGATGTTTCCCTGTCAGGCATTGTCATGGAGGTTGTTCCACTAGACAGCGACTTGCATAAACCTGCATGTGAAGAACCATCCGTCTGTCTCTGCCAATATCATGACTCTGCCATGAGGCCTGACGCGTTGAGGCCTCCAGATAAAGTATGTTAGCCATGACGTGCCTGGTTATACCTCTCACTGACCTTATTATAAGCAGAAAGCCATTAACCTTTAATTAGTGCATCATTTATATCGTTCTGCTGCTTGAGATGTTCATATTGATATTGTTGTGCAAAAACATAAATAGCCAATTTGTTATTCTAGATCAAATTACAGAGTCAAACAGGATAACGTCAACATAAATATGAATTGTAATTTATATAAGATTTACTAACTCAAAATTGCTTCATGTAATTCTTATATGAGATATGAATATGATATATATAATCCATGAGTGAAAAATATAGGTTTGGATGTCAGCAGACTAATTGAACTCGACTCCCACGACAAGATTGGATAACTCTTAAATTGTGTTTGTACCGAACAGAAAATTCAAAGTAAGAGAAAATGAGTGAATGCAGAAAGTGCTCTTGAATCACTCTTAGAAGCTACAAATATGTTTGTACTCGTGATTCTTGCAGGAGGCCCATTGTTTCTGCTATTGCAGGTCATTGGCTTCGAGGCTGGGCGAGTTGTGCTTTTTGAGATGGGTATTATGTATTGAGCTGTCATTCTCACGCTGCTGGTGACAGTGCTTTCTCGAATTGCAGTTAAACTTGCTTGCTTAAACATGAATATGACACTTTCATGGAACTCTACACACAAATCCCAGAAGGGTTGATTGTTGGTCTGGCACCAACAACCACACTTACCGTACTATTCAGTTGAACTGTGACTGAACCTTGTGACCTAGTCCGAATGCTTTATACTTATATTTTATTTATGTATATGCTAGTCATCGTCTGGAGAAGCTAAGCACTTGCATAAGTCGGACTTGATAAAGTATATACAGAGCTGAGTAGGTGTGTGTGAGTGTGTGTGTTTGAGAAGGTGCAGATGGAGAAGCCTTTGGACTGAAACATTTCACCTTACACCTCGCCTAAAGAAATAATGTGACCATATAAACTGTATGAATAAACTCCTGAAGGGGAGAATTTATTTAAACATTGTTGAGTCAACTCTACGTAGGGGATAGGAACTTAACCACTGGTGCTACATAATGTATGTCTAGTCCAGTCAAGGTGTGGTACTAAATTATTTGGCTCAATTGCCGTCTTGAGTTTCTGATAATATTTGGTTGTGAATGCACAAACCATACTAGAAATATCTTTTCATGGTATTTGGGTATTCTACATACATGTTGTCTATACTGCACATTATACAAGGAGCTCATGATTCTTGGTGTATGCACACAAAGAAGCCTCACCCCAAACTTGGCAGAACCTGGTTTCACGCATTCTCACACTCGTTACTATAACACACACACACACACACACACACACACACACACACACACACACACACACACACACACACACACACACACACACACACACACACACACACACGTCAGTCTGTTACAACGCCTTACAAGGCAGTAGCTATGGTTAACATTTGTCTTGGCATGGTTGTAGCTGATCAAAAAGCTTGGCCATGCCCCTGTACAAGCACAGACACTCACACACACACACACTCACACACACATCTATCACAAGACCACTCACAGGCACCCATCGCATTGGTTTGACCAATGCATTTGAATCTATAGGGGAAGTGTGAAATCTGGCCAAGAAAAATATAAGTAAATGTCATATTGCAACAGCCCCAGAAGCTACCACGTGGTTGCTAGGCAGCAATGACATTTCTTGCTCTGAAATGCTCTGCTCTGAGCAGTCTGTCTTAAAGAGAGAGAGAGAGAGAGAGAGAGAGAAAATGTGACGGCTGGCAGTGCATATTCAAATATCACACCATGCACGCACAAACCAAAATCTCCTTGTGTGTGATGACAGGCTGCAACTGTCAGCATGTCCCGCTGCAACTCTGTTTCTCACTCACTACCCCTTACTCTCTCCTCACCCTGTCTTATCTTGCTCTCTCTCGCTCTCTCTCTTTCTCTCTTCACTTTTATCGGCCATCTCTCTCCTCTTCGCTTCCACTTCTTCCCGTCCTGCAGGTTTCTTTTTTTTTTTTCCTGCAGCAGTGAGTGGATGGCTTCGCTCATCCCCTCCGTCCTGCCCCCCCCCTCCTTTCTCTCTGAAAGCCTCTCCGGCAGCATTATCATGGCTTTGAAAGGTTCCGGAACGACAGTTGTTGCAATGAGACTCATGAATATATGTCTTAATGTCTACAGGGTAAAGAGACATTTTGACTGTGTTGAACAGCTGTACTGTACAAACCCTTGTAGATGCTTCGTATTTCTATCACAGACCTAAGTAGCAGAGAAAAGAGTGCGACAGCAAGCCTGTCTAGACTCATAGTCATTATGAATGAGCCTGAAGCTGCTTGTCAGCATGTCGTTTTGAGAACCAAGAGATGTTCTGCACCAGATAAATGTGTGGTTTGGCAGTCACTGTCACTGTTCAGTGTTTAGTTAAAACACACACTATGCCCCATGGGGAGCCTGCCATAGTCTCCTTGGATGAGAAGCAATGCACATCAATTTGTGTAAAGTTGCTGCTCAGAGTGTGCCACAATTATGACAACAGACATGGTGTGTGTGTGTGTATGCTAATAGTTACCCGATCTGTTTTGTAGCTGAAATGAAAATCCATCCCAAAGCAAATTATCCACTTTAAAAGGCACAGTGTTTAGTGGCATCTCGTCTTAACTAAACTAAATGCCCCTCTGCTGCCATCTCAATTTCCAAGCGTGTTGGGGAACTAAGGTGTCCTTCAGGTAGGGAGGGACGAGGAGCTACTCTTGTCACTTCTCTGCTACTAAATCATTGCTTTTAAAATATATATATAGATAATTTTAAATACTAATAAATTCAGAACAGGATTAGAATTTACAATTTAACTATGTCTAAATATTATTTATAAAGCAGCAACAGTTATGTTAACATTAACAAAGTCACTGTATAAAGTCAATAATATCTCACTGGAAATACATGTTAATAATACAATAAGTAATACGTCTGAGTGAAGGTTAAAAAGAATGAAGAACACAGACATCAGTCAGTATAAGTCCTTCCTCCTATCCTCGGTCCTCTGGATGCTTTGTAAAAGTTAGCAGAGAAGTTCACCAAAAAAAATCTTTTGGCCGATCTTGCGTGCTGTGCTTGTGTAAACATACCAGCGAGCCGATTGAATACGGTTTTACTTTCATTTACATGTCTGCGCTTGTTGATGTATTGGTAAAGTATTGGCTTTTTACTCTCCCATACTTCATGTAGCAAAGCGTATAACGTCAACTCGAGTATCCGTCACTTCACCTGGTTCACTTCACCACAGCGAGCTATCTGCTGGCGCTTCGTGTGTGTGTGTGTTTGTGTCTATGTGTGACAGGGTTTTTTTTTGCTTAATGCGAAGGTATAATAAAGGTTTTAAGTGAGTTTTTACATTAAGGCTGTAATGCTTCCATTTTCTCACACAAATAAGTCACGCGCCTGCTGTTAAATAAAGCCCCCGTTTAATTCAATTCATCAAGACGTTTCTCTTTTGTTGACACTGTTCACAGCGGGGACATGTACGAAAAACAACATTTTCTTCAAGACTTCAAGTTAACATTCGGTGAGTAATTGATATACAAATTGTGGTTGCGTGGGTGAAGTATTCCTTTAAAGTTATGGAGTCGTGATTCTTTTCAAAGGCTTTACTGCAGCTGGTTAATAATATAAAAGCTATATGAGCTTGCACAACTGCGGGCTGCAAGCTCTGTGCTCATCTCACTGTAATTTAATATATGGTAATGCACTCCCTCAATATTTAATACCACATATGTTTTCCATGATGGCCTGAACACTGGGAGATAACATACAGTACACAGACACACATTTTCAACACAAGTGTCATGCTGCTATTTAAATGCAAGTGTTTTTTATAAGTGATCAAGACAGTTGCAACATGGGTAGTGATAAGTGGTGAATTAAAGTGGGCTTTTAAGCTATCATCTCTCTTTCTCTCTCTCTCTCTCTCTCCATTAGTATAATGTTGTTTAATGTTTAAGAACAAAAGAATCAAAAGCTGAGACAAATATGAACACACAACAAACACATTTCACAGACACACACACACACGCGCACACACACATACACCGAGTACATTCTCCAGTTAATTCCATTTATAAATGAATCGCAGCTGCTGTAATAATTACACTGCAATGTACTGTCATTACTGTCTTTCATTCCTCCATCCACCCGTTTAAGTAATCACAATATTCGTTATTCGTAATTGAAACTTCTTCTTAAACAGCCATTAGGCCGAGGTTATAGAGTAAGAACTGTACTGCACTTAAAATCCTCTTGATCAAAAACGGGAAAGACTTTTTGTTTCGGAGTAGTTGATTGCTTTGTGAGTATGTTGTATTTTCAAACAGCAAAACTATTTATGAGTTTTGATGATCTCTCTACTGTATCAGCATCTTTCAGAAGTAAAATGTATACGTGTATCACGGGGAAAATGTTGAGAACAGGTTGTTGGGTGAAAACCTTTCTTGCATTAGCTATTGCAATGGAGTTGTCTTTAAAACTAAACTAATATTGTGTGTGTTTTTCACAGCACACGCCTATGTGATGAAGTATTTCTTGGCCAGGAGTACTGACCCACTGCGCAAAGCCCTCGAAAAACCACAAACTGTCGTTTTTTTCACGGATTAAACAAATAAGATAAAACGTGTTAATTAGTGAGTTTAAGAGGCGCTGGTAGTCGGGTTTTGATGCCTTTGGACAGAGCCAGGCAAGCTGTTTACAGTCTTTGCCAGACATATTTAATGGATGGGAATGGGTGTGCTATTACTTTTTTTCATCTAACTCAGGGAAACTAGTATTAGTACTTCCCAAAATGTTGAACCATTCATCCAAGCAGGAAACAACCTGTAAGGTACAGGGTGTTGCTTTTTTGATAAACTCACTGAAAAATGTATTTGTCATGAAATACAAAAAGATGGGGTTGCACCATACTTCAACGTTTTATTAATAACATTTTGTGTTGTTTCTTTTTTTCAAAAGCTAAATTGTCAGCCTTTAATACTTTTTAATTTTTTTTAATTTTAGCTGCGAGTAAGTAATCAAATCTGTGTTTGTTTTACATTTAACCAGTTTTGCTACAGGAAAAGATTCTACATTAGCATCTTCTGTATCAAACTTGGAACGTACGGCCTGGACACAGTTCAAGTAACTGACTGAAGCGGCGTCATTCTGGCATTTTCACCTTCCTTCTGCTGGAATTCTTTTTTAAGAAAACATCGTGTACAGTTAGGTTTAAGTATGCACTTAACAGATATTACTGACATATGAAGGGTAAAAGTGTCCGTTTGATTGAGGGGCCCATCAATTCCACTGTGACCTTATGCAGTGGGAGCTCAGACAAGCAGAGAGGGAGATGGAGCTCTCCGCTTATGTAAGTGGTGTCACATTCTGACTTTGCTCCAGTGCTAACTGGACTGGCATGGTCTGGTCCCCTCTGATAGATAAGCAGCTGTAGCCCCATGTGTTGGTGTGTGCGTGTGTGTGTGTGTGTGTGTGTGTGTGGTTGTCTGTCTGTTCATGTGTGTTGTGTGTTTGACACAAAAGTACTCACACAAACCTATGCAGTTAAGCAACCCACTATTTTTTTAATGTAGGAAAAAGAGACAAGAATGGTATATCTGTGTGTGTGTGTGTGTGTGTGTGTGTGTGTGTGTGTGTGTTGGTGTGGTTCATTAACGGCTTCGCTAGAGAAAGGCAACATCAAGGGACGGAAGAAGATGTTATGGAAGGGAGGGGGATGGAAAGAGACTGATATAAGGAGGGTGACACTGGGTGGAGAGAGATCAGAAATCCAGTGTGATTTATTTGTGGTTATGAAATATGTTCTATATGCCGTTTTTGTCCCTGCTGAGTTTGGGGTTCAGAATGGCTTTTTGGCTGCAGTTAATTGAAGTCACCAGAGCAGTTCATCATTTTGGGTGTGTATGCGTGTCACTATGTGGTGTGTATGTGGCCGGTGCTAGTTACAGCTGACGTTAAATGAAGGTGAGTTCAACAGCCAGCATCTTGTTTGTTGGATGTATTATCTTTGAGTGTTGTGCAGCTTAATTTATCTAAATGAATGGATGGGGTCTGAAACTAAAAAAAGATTGTAATGAATTAGCAGTTGGTATTAATTATGTCCATATTCCTAATTACAGTAGTGCAGAAAAATATGGGACACTCTCATTTCTGCCCTGAGGGATGCTCTGTCACAACAGCTTTATTACTCAAAGCCTGTATTTTACATGTACTTACCTGACAGTCGTGCAGTGTTTGATCATTTCTGATGAAGACGATCAAACCTCAAACTTGTAACATCCAAGTGGCCAGAACGATGCACCTGTCACAATATGTTAGAGAGATGGGATCTTCAATGGAGTTGTGATCCTGCGCAGAGCTATAAGACACAAACACCCTGCTTTTTATGATTCCACAAAGTGATTACTGCTAGGATATAAAAAAAAGGATCCGATAGGATTTTCTATTTTTTGTTTTTTTATTCCTGGCATCATTATTTCTCAAGTATTCACAAGTCTAAGACCAACATACATCTCGCCCAATATCTTGTATGACCTCAGGGAAAGTAAGGGAGACTGACTATGGGGCAGTTGTCAGTGACTTTTGCAAGTTCATTCTCGGACTTCAACTTTTCAATGGCAATAATAGTGGAGAAAAAAAGGGATCTGTACCCAAATCCCCTGAATGTGTTTAGCTATTCTTATTTCTAGACAAAAGATGGTATTCCAACACAAGACATGTGACAAGGGCAAAATTGGAGACCGAGCTACAGATAAGAAAAGACGAGAGTTTTTGTGTTTACAATATACTGTATATTAAAGCCCGGTTTAAGCATGATTCAGCAAAATGCAGGAAGATAAATGACTGCAACTGAAAATTAGGCCATTGTGTAGACAGGCACAGTCAGAGGACTTAATATGTGCTGAATTCCACCATTGGCTGACACATTGGTGCTTACCTACTGCATACATTTGTGACAGCATAATGTGTGATTTGGCATATATGTGATAAAAGTGTGTGTGTCGGTGTTTGTATTATTTTGATCTGCACCATCTCTTTAAGTGACCTAGAAATGCATCTGTAACTGCGCAGCGTTTTATTTACGGGGAAGCAGTGATGCCAAAGGTAGCCATTAGGAGGACTTGTGTTGGGGATGGGGATGTGGAAGAGGTCTGTGGTTGAGTCTTAATCGTTTTTTCCCATATTCCCCAAAGAAAATGTGTTCGTAGCAAGTTAAGCAATTAATTTGCATTATATGAAGAACAGTATAATGGGTTTTTGTAGTTAGACAGGAGCGCGTATAATGAATATTTTTCTTTCTTTCAAAAGAATCAGGTTGTTAAGTGAATTACAGCTCCTTCTTCCTAACAACTTGATTTTCTTTTTTTCTATGAAACTCGCTGGGATCTCATCTAAATTATCTGCATGATTTTAATTGTTGTTATTCCCTACTGCAAAATGCATCCTCAATTTCTCTTGGCAACGTTGTCGCCATCATTTATTTAAAAAAAAGCCATTAATTTGAACTCCCATGCCACCTTAACTACAGAAGTTATATTTTCTGTCTTTCACAAACATGGACGTGGTGAATTACATTTTAATGATGTAATGGATTGTATAATAAAAAGCCACTCATTTCTGCAGCGATATCTCCAAATGTGTTTAAAATGCATGTGGCACAGACTTTTATTTCCAATTATCCCTCTTCTGTTGATTGTGTTCTAGACACACACACATACACACACACACATACACACAGCTCAACATATATCTTACCATGGTAATGAGAATATTTCTATCATGGCAGGGGCCATGTATTATGTTAATTAGATTATGTTCATAGTCAGTTACAAATGTGTGCAATGTCACAATGTTGTTTGTGCAGCCATGGATACCAGTTAGAAGCGCTAAAATACCAATGACGACGACACGTTATTACATATGGAGAATATTAATGCTGTTTTTAAAGACAGTGGACTGTTTGTTTGAACATATAAAGCCAACACTTAAACTCTTTCCTACATCTTCTTCAACCTACAAATGTTGGTTATTTTACTTCGTTTTATGTTTTGTGCTTTCTCGTCCTTTTGGAATTTTTTATTTACATATGCACTTTGTGGACAGGATGTCATGGTGCAGAAAATTACTTTCCAGTTGCATTATCCTATTGCAGACGGCAGCACTTCTTTCTTCATCAGGCTATGACCTCTTGCAATGGGTGGTTTGAAAAAAAAGTGTGTAGCAGATGGGATAAGGGTCAACATCTCTTGCTCTGACACCGTGTTTTTTTTTAGGGCAAAATTGGATTATACCTTTGGGTAGTTATTGGTATTATGATTTGCTTCTCCAAGCAAGGGTGAGATGGACAGTGCATCAACTGCTTTTATGTGCGAGCTGTACCGTACTGTTGTAATGAAGAGGGAGCTGAAGTTTGGGCTGAAGCTCTCACTTTCCCAATCAATCTACTCAATCCAATCCACTCTCATGCTGTTGAGTGGTGATTAATAGGATGAAATCACAAGCAAAGTGGATACAAAAAAAGATGCTTTGTCAGGTACCTGGACACATGGACACAAAGTGAGGATCTGGGATAAACTCAGAGAAGAGCTGCTGTACCGTATTGTTTTGTTGACATGACTCAGCTGAGAACGACTCCAGGTCTGATCCCTTCATCGGTATTCTGTGCACATTTTGGCAGAATAAGGCCCTGGAGCTATGAATATCATAACTAGTCTGGGAGGCTGTAGGTGGAAGATGTGACTGGAGGATGTCTAGGCTGTGAAGATAGCATGGTTTGTATGCACCTACTGATTTTCCCATGTAATCATTGGCACTAGTGGACAAACATATCCCTAGAGTAAGCAAAGATGCTCTTTGTTGAGCAAGCAAAGCAAGTCTCTCTAGTCAAGGAATGGGTTTTCTAGTTGGGAATAGCCTCATATGTCTTATGTAGGTCTCAGAGCAATTTATAAAGCTCTGTTATTGGTAGCAATAGGCCTGATCTTGGATCAGTGTCTAGAACGCTTAGACTAGCTGATCTCTTTCAAAATTCAGAGTGCAAACTGATCCTTCTTCAGCAGCCTGCAAGGCTCAGTGCCAGCTTTACGCATAGCTCGAGAGCAGTGGACCCAGGTGCAAGGATGTTTTGTGTGTCCATGGCAAACACCTCGCCAACCTCATCCCTCCCCCTGCCCCCTTTAGGGAGGCAGACGGAATTTTCTTTTGGATGAAGTTCCTTGTGGGGTCCCACAGGACCATGCGAAGAGGAGCAGCTGAGCTGCCCTGCTGCATTTCCATGATATCTCAATTGCTGGTGGAAGCCGAGGGGGAAATAAGGTGCAAATCACACGCTGATAGTGAGGCAAGAGTAATTCGGAGATTAGAGGGGCAGACTTGTGAACTGCAAGGTGACTGCTTCAAATCCCCAGACCAGCTAGGAAAATCATGTTGAGGAAGTTGCACCAATCAGCCTGCCGTGTGACTGCATTGTGTCGCTTGTTCCTGTAGTGTGTATTGACGTAAAATGCTTTAAACTGTATGAATTGTACAATACCCGTCCTGCACTTGTGTCGTGTGTTTCTCTCCAGTCTCCCTTTGCTCTCTCATGTTGCCTCGTTCTTGCTCTTTCATCGGTATCTCCTCCCCCATCACACACTCACTTGGGTCATCTTGAAAACACCTTCCTCCTACTATCTCCCTTCAAAATGCTGCTTCCTTTTCTTGCAGTATGTAGAGAGATAATTGGCTTTAACAAATAAACACATCTTTGCAAAGTCATAGGTCTTTTCCCAGTGCTTGTGCTCTGGGATGTGTGGAAGGTGCTGAAGGAGATCAAAGAACTGTATTTATGTGTGCATGTGTCTGATGGACTTGGAGGTCAACCAGCTCAGTTGAGAAATGGGAAACACAAAACACAAGGGGTAGAAATGGAAATCACACCAACAAAAAGGGAGGGTCCCCAATGAGAGAGAGGAACGGGAAACTGCTGGAACGGAGATAAGAAACCACATATATAGAGTGAATGACATCACTGATTAAACGCTCTTTCTGTATACACCTAAGTTGCAGTAGCACTACAGTTGCTTAAGTGACCTGTCTCTGCATTTCGTTAACACAAGGCTCCTGAACCCTGCGTAGTCTTAACAGTGCCAACCACAAATCCCTTAACAGTCACACTGCAAAAAGCATTAAACATGAGTGCACAAAACACATTTGTAAACAGAGATTGGCTCTTAGTGCTTCTCCTGAGCACCTAATAATGATAATACTGATTAGTAGGTAATAAAAGATGTACAGCACATGGCCATTACTGGATTTATGTCCCCAAGGACGGCACAGGGGGGGAAAGAGATTAGAGATCAAATCCTGTCTCACACAAACTATAGAGGGATTATAGTCCCGGGTTATTTTTTCATGAGAGAAATAAAGAGGGCGGCTCAGAAATCCAAACCAGCTGAAGGAAAAAAGGGAGAAAGTGGAGGGCAGGGAGAGAAGCTGGAAACTCTAGAGGGCATGTGATGAGTATTGTGCAGTTATAGCAGTAATCGATATCCAGCGGAAACTGATCAGCAAGAACAACAGATGAAGAATATAAATGAGGAGGTGGAAGGACAGAAGGCTGGAGGAGGGAGTGACGCTGAGGTGCATGCTGAGGTGGATGCTTCATAGCGGATTTCTCTTCTCTCTTTGTCATTGTAATTCCATTTAATTCAGTTCTAGTGCACTTCATTTTATCCCAGTTGTCCTTTTTCCCAGCCTCCATCTTGGCGGATTCTTCCCCGAGCCTGTGATTTCTTTACTCCATCCATTCACAGAGTGGTGTGATAGCTTTCATTTTGCTAACAGTGAGACGCTATATTGCATTGGTGGGTAAATGGTTGCCCTCCAGCACACAGTTGTTCAACAGAGTGGGTGCAAATGGTAGACACTGACGCTCCCTTGTGTGTTTGTCTTGAGGCTGCACTCTCTGACTATACTCTAACTACTGCCACTAAAACCAAGAGGCATATCGATAAACACATGCTAACACACAAGCAGATACAAAACTGTGCACACATAATGCATCATAAACCCTTCCATAAATATTGCCAGGTATTGCAGAAATACAGTATACATGTTAATAAAAGTATTCAAAAGACACAAAATACTATGATATCTTAACAATATGGCTACGCTTTAAAAGACATTTGCACAGTGTTTCCCATATACAAGTACTCATGTCCTTAATGGATGCTTTTAAACAGCTTGTGTCAAAGCGAATGTGCAGTGGTAGCCATTAAGTCCCCAGTTAACCTCTTTTAGCTATCCTCCATTAGTGCTGCACTTGCATATATTGTAGACAGAGCTCAAAAGAGAAAATTGGAGCACAAACTTTTAAAGGCTGTATCATAACGAGGTATGTAATGCATCTGTTTGTACAAGAAACCAGGGCTGTAAATGCAGCTTTGAATTTTGGACACTGTTAAAACACTTACTCTGAATCTCTCATTCGGACATTCTAGCATTAAACCTGAAACGGGCCTTTTGCACATGATGTGTGAAAAACATTTACAAGATAATAAATTATAAATCATACTCCAGTGCAACCAAGACTGGTGCCAGGGTTGCTATATACATTGTGTTGTGCATGAACCAGTGGAAATAGACAAACGCTCCCATCATTGAGAAAACACACACACACACATTTAAAATTAACGCTGTGTCTTTCCTTCAACCGAGGAAGTTACTCATGTTGCATGCTGAGTAGGGTCGTGAAAGGGTGTGTGAGTGCAAGTATGAGAAATGTGTGGGAGCTGCTGGTTATGTACGTGTGTTCAGCAGCATGAGACACCTGCTGCCAATGGTGCCATCCATGTCATGAGTTATTTCTAGGTCTGACAACCAATAGATTATTTTGGTTTCTGCACAATTCCTAGATGAAACAGCTGTCAGAATATCAGAGCATAAAAAACCCTCAGATGATAATTTTGAAGCCTATTTTATTCATATCATTCCCTCTTTTCTCTTTGTTCCTGTGGCTTGGTGAAAACCAAGATTAAAACACTTTCTAATACCCTATTAAACTCCTAACCATTACAAAATGGCAGCTTCGCTATATATATATATATATATATATATATAAAATAGGGCTTCAGCAGTCTGAACTAATCAAATCAAGGCGGTATCTTCCATAGTTAAAATTGTTAAGTACAAAATGCTCACGTTTTATTGTGCAAAAGTGCACCACTGTCCGTTGAACACACAGAGGGAATTTTATAGTACAAACCAGTGGCGGCTGTTCAATAGAGGGCCATGGGGCCTGGCCCCACCTTGAGCCCCCCCCCCCCAAAAAAAAGAAGAAAAAAAAAGAAAAGAAGAAAAAAAAATCCTGTGCTTTTATTTTGAAGCGGATTTTGTATGCCGCGATTTGGCCCCAAACTGCGCGTTCTCGTCAGGAGAAGTCTCTACAGGCGAGCGCGAGCACTACTCCTCCAAGACCCGTATGAGAGGAGAAGTTTGAGGAGAAACTACAGTGAAAGAGCTGATCCTAAATCAGCCTGACCTCACAATCAGACAGCAGACTACTGGGATGTTTGCTGAAATTGATTGGATGGCCCTACCTAGCACATGTTCCACCAGCCGCCACTGGTACAACCACTAACTTGATTTGATGAACTCAGACAGCTGAAGCCTCGGTGGCCTTCAGATCAACTTTCTAACATAGTTTTGCATAAAAAAAATGACTGTGGATTTTGTCCCCCATCACTTCATTTGCAATTGCATAAGGAAGGGAGGAATGCAAAATATGTTTCAATGATCAATGGGCACCTGACTATTGCTTTAAACTAATGTCAACCTATTCTTTAGACCTACATATTAAACTATTGTGGACAATGTTACAAATCAATCGAACAGGAGTGCTTATGGAAATAGGAGCTTTTAATTTGATTTTTTTGCATCAATATTAAGGATGTACTACTGCTGGGTGGTTATTTTATCCACGATACATTTCCAATTTGATTTTGAAACAAAACATTCTCTGTAATCAAATAATGCAAATCACCCATCAGCAATACTGACAGGATGTCACTCACCGCCTTTTTATTCTGACATTTTTGGCATCATTGTTTTCATCAATGTTGTCAGTTTTTCTAAAATATTCGTGTCTTGGCTTATTAGCATCAGTCAGCACATCAGCACACTCCTCTTTGCTTTTGCTGCCTCTGCAATGTAACATTAGCTATAGACTGAAATGTGTTGGGCTTCGAGGCAGAGGCAATATTGCTCGCAGCAAACACTTCCAGCAGCAGATTCTTTGATGAAATACGTTGTCAAAAAGTGTTTACTCTCAACCCTTTTCATAGCACGTGTCTTCCGCGCTCATATAGCTTCGCCTGCACATTTTTTACGTCTCTCACAGTAGGTGTAGTGGCAGGGAAAAGGAGCTTAGACTCAGGTGGCAGACTGGCAATATTGCAGCAGAAATCAAGAGGGATAATTCACTACTGCCTGGCAGACTAGTGGGGGTGGTCATGACTCAAGATTGAAATAATCTTATTGTATAAAGAGAAGAGGTGTTTGTCAATAAGTAATGTTCTTTTCAATCTAGGAAGCTTAAACTCATATTGCTTTATGTTTGTCTTGTTGAATAGATGGGATGGCGGGGGGCAGAGGGGGAGAGAGACATTTGAGTAATCCCACGTTGTTTACTCGGAGACCCGCTATAAACTAGTCACACTTTGGGTGTTACTAAAATCCCACAGGATATGTCAAAGGACAATGGCAACACTTTTGTCTAGGGATGTCAACAATATCAAGATATTTAGCAGTTGATACCAATAGCAGTGAAATTATTGGATACTATGGTGAAAAAAAACTAAACAAAGTATGAAACATAGGAAGTTAAACAGGTAATAATCAATGAATTTCCATTTGGATATCAACGTGTCTGTCCTGGTACCTAAGGTACCTGCGGTACTGTAGAAAAACAAATGCTGCCACGATGTGAGCATTTTGAGATCAACTTGTCTCAATACTTATGACATCCCTACTTTTTCCAGATTCCCTTTTGGCAGCAGTGACTTGTTGAATTACATTTAAATAGGTGCAACTCCTGAAAGGGAAGGCTGAGCCTCTAGCTTGTGAGCAGAGCTTTTGCTCATGCAAAGCGGTTGGATACACAGAGGACGTATTACATGAATGAATTCTTCAAACATATAGGAGGGGCTGTGTATATTAGACATATTACATGCATGGCAGGCTGTGTGCATCGCTGTGTCGGAGTGTGGGGGCTGTATCGTGAATATATCATGCAAAGCCCATCTATTATTTAAGTAGTGTAGCGATGCTGTGTGTTTTCTAAGCAGAGTGGAATATGAAGCTACTCTAGCAAAGCTGCTTCATCTCACACATGCAGCTGTGTTCACTCTAGAAACACACTCTCTCTCACACACACACAGAGGTAACTGTGGAGGCTCAGCAGGAGTGCTGTCAGCCTGACTGTCTGATTAATGATTTTTCTCCCGCTTTCTATCCTATCCTCCTCTCTGTCTCTCTCAGCCAGGTGTGGTCTGCACTGACAATGTTGCTCGGAGTAAATCAGCTGTTTGCCACACTCAGGTTAAAGCTGATCCCGTTAAGCTGTTTACATGCACCTTTAAACCCCGACAACCGTGTATTTCGGTGACTAAACCTGTGAACATCTGTGAATATCTGTGCACCTGTGGTGAGCAAACCACAGTCCACAAGATTGAAATCATACTGTAACTGCTACTTTGCCACTGCTTTCTCCACACAATGCCCTGCGATAGTCTGGTGACATGTCCAGGGTGTACCCTGCCTTTGCCCAATGTCAGCTGGGATCGGTTCCAGCCCCCCCCCCCCCTCTGCAACCCTGAACAGGATAAGCGGTTACAGATAATGGATGGATGAATGGATGGATTATCCACAAAATTATATTATTACTAAGCTATTCATGAAAATAGACCCCTGATACAACAGATTCCAGCTCTATACTTGCAGTACAACGTCAAGGGTAGAGTTACAACATGCTCAGGATATTAAATTATGAGCTGTAGTTAGTTTGTTATATTTACCAGAAGGGAAATGAACTATGAACGGTGTATTTTTTCACATTTTCCTTTTTTCAGTAGAAAATATGATGTTAAATACGCACGCATGGTGGCAGCCAAAGTACCACTTACGCTAAATGTTGTCATGAAAATGTAGTGATATGTAATACACTCACAAGAAAGTTCCTAAGCCTCATTAGCCTTTCTAATCACAGGTTTATTGCGATTATGGTGATCTTGAAATGTAAGCCGAAACTGCCATAACAGTCACATTGTTGCTGCGGAAAGAAATGACTCTAAGCTAAATCTGTCACATGTGTGTCTGTCTTGCCAGCATCTTAGAGTGACAAGGGAGCCACCTGTGAGCCGGAGGATAGTTGACTCACTTTCTGTGCTAACAGCGCGCTCGCCGAGCTACATCATGTGAACTCCACTTATAGCAACCTGCAGAAGGACATGACGCCTGGGCCACACTGCCGTACTCTACCTGTGCGTGATGGCTACCTCGCTGAACTGCTGAGGCTCACACCTGTGTGGTGTCCACACAAACACTGACAGTGTTTCTCGCTACTGCCATCCCTACCTTTCTACTTTGAGTTTAGCATTGATTGATGCCCATCATAATAAAATATTTCATGACATTGGATTAGCTATAAGAGTCATTTGTCAGTAAAAGGTGTGACTATTTGTAAATAATTTAGTTAAAAAACATTTTCGACAATAGAGACTGTCTGTGAACGTGGGCGCCGAAAGGAAAAACAAGATGTTCTCCGACACACACACACACACACACACGTTACTCGGGTAGGCAGTGTGACGCGGGCATGACCATCTACAGCCATGCTAGCAGCTACTACAAAACTACACATGTTACAAATACCTTTGTTATGTATTGTAACTCCAGATTCTATGAGTATAGGCGTAGCCCTCTAAGAGCTAGGGTTCATACCCGGGAGCATGCGCAGTCATGAATATTTTTTTCATTTCCTGCCTTTGTAGCCTGCATAGGGCCCCCTTACGTATGCACTTGCTCGTTATATGACCAGTTCTGCTACAAATTTAAACCGGCATTCCCTCAGCTGGTGTAGATGAAGCCAGAGAGGCCTACAGCCTACAGAGAAGCCCAGGATGCCGCTGAAGTTGTCTGTCACGGTCATCCCTCTGAGGAGAGTCATGGATACGGCATTAGATTCTCTTCCTAAATGTGCGCTAAAAGGCATTGAATCAGAGGAACAAGGGAAAACCACCGGGCCGCCGTCGGTGACAGAAGGCATCCACTCCTAGTGGAGGACGGGCGGGTGTGTTCATGGAGAACCACAGTGCCCATTGTACATTCTCTGGAGAGAAGAACACATCCACATTCGCATGCCGAAACCTGTCCCTTAACATCTTAACCAGTGTGGGACGAAAATCCGTAAGACATAAAGTCAGATTGCCCCGTTCCCTGGGAATGTACAGCGCCCTGATGGTAAAATAGCGGAAGGCTCCTCGCTATTTCCAGCAGGCGGGCTGAGCACACACTGTCCTGAGGGTTGATGAACGCTGCCACTGTCATGTGGTCTGTTATCACCATGATCAAACCTCTGTTTGAAGCAAAGTACTTCAGCACTTTTAGTACCGCAGACAGCTCCAGGCAGTTTACATGAAGGGATGGACGATTCCCCGTTTTCCAACCCAAACTTGAGACTGACGTATGCATCCGCTGACATTTGCGCGAGGGATGAACCCAATAGAGACAGCTCTGAGAGGGCGACGTCTTTATGATGTAGAAGATGTACAAGCGTAAGGCAGTTGGCATAATTGCCATCTGTTTCCAATAATGCAATTCCCTAAATCTGTCTTTCTAAGTCGGGGTATTGATCTCGTGATTGTTTGGCCCGAGGTCAGTGGATTAGACAAAGGCTCAGATTAACTGTTATCTGATTTGATGAGCCCGTGGATGCTGCGGGGATCTTGTGAGTGTTGCTTATTCAATAACCCCTGATAAGAGTGTAAGATAACCTTCTTTCTCCAAAAAAAATTAATTATAATTTAGTTTAAGTTGTTGACGAGGGTCATGATTAATTGTGTTGAGACCCTTGCTCAATACACAGATGTAAACATTGATTGATTGAACTACAATCCAGTAAGAAGAGAGATATTAGACAACAGTAGCCGTGATATTACAGTGTTCATTATAGATGGCATCTATCCCAAAACACAAACTGTAAATTACACTGAAATGTGATTATCTGATCATTTGCATTGCTTTTTGATGTTTTTTAAAACCTTTATATCAGTATAATCCATTGCTCCAATGTGTCTTTATTCTAAATGGCCGCTCTGGGCCAATCTTGACAGCTTTTTAAACAAAAATGTCTCGATCAAGTTTCAACGTTTTTTTAATGAGAAGATGAAATGTCCGCAAAAATACCCTGGACAACTTGGTGGCTTTGTTTTCAAAAGGCTTACCAATTTCTCACCGTGTATTGACTTCAGTCTTTGTTAAATTATCCTCTAAAGACGTCTGTTGCATTAGTCTAGGCTCTTTTGTTTTGTTGTTTGCGTCTCAGGAAACTGACTCTTAATCATTTTCTATTCTGGGTTAAAATAATTATCCATACCTATGTGCTTGCTGTTTTAAAATAAATTCGGATTAGTTTTGCACTATAGGATCACTTAATTAGGACAGCTTGCTGCACCACAAGCCAACTGGCATCCAGTCAACACACTCTCTCTCTCTCTCTCTCTCTCTCTCTCTCTCTCTCTCTCTCTCTCTCTCTCTCTCTCTCTCTCTCTCTCTCTCTCTCTCTCTCTCTCTCTCTCTCTCTCTCTCTCTCTCTCTCTCTCTCTCTCTCTC
Source organism: Pholis gunnellus (assembly GCF_910591455.1). Taxonomy (NCBI): domain Eukaryota; kingdom Metazoa; phylum Chordata; class Actinopteri; order Perciformes; family Pholidae; genus Pholis; species Pholis gunnellus. The sequence continues at coordinate 16,811,838 of NC_136535.1, forward strand.
ATATACACACTTTTAAGGTTGCCAACACTGTGTACCACTGGTTGCAGAATTGAATTGTCACAAAAATAAAGTGTAACATAAAAAACAAAGACAGAGAAAATGATTGTTTCAAAATAAATACGATGAATAGGGAGGACAGAGGATACAGACATTGAGTGAGATAAATAGTGAGATAAAGGTTAATGAGGAATAAGCTGCAAAGTGTTAAAAAGGGAATATAATGAAATACAGAAAGGATAGTTGTGTGTGTGTGTGTGTTTCCCCTCAGGGTAGCCTGAGGATGACACTAGAGTGCCTCAGGTGGGGCAGCCCTGTCTCTCTGTCTTCTTTTATCTTGGTCCTTATTTGTATGTCTGTCTTCCTCTTCCTCTATTCAAACTATACCTTAATACAGACTCTCTTTGTTCATTACTCCCTGGCCGTATTCATTACAAACCTGCAGTTTTTGTTTTCCCTTTCACTTGAGAAACCCACTGCTTTGTGTTTTGCTGAGTTGGTCATGGCACCCCTTAGCCCCTCAGTTAAAAGGTGTCCCGTGGCTCTAGAGTATGCTTGTTTCCCTGTTCTGCAGTTAACCAGACTAGTTAAATGTCCATCCAATAACCACTCACACTTGTAATCGCTCATACTTGAACTATTACTGCTGAAAGTGGTCACTCGACCGCCTGTGGCTGGCTGCTTGTCGAGTTGACTCAGTGCACACTCATATCTCCAACGGTTTATACACAAAAACAGTGGTGAAGGAGAGCTACAATGGGTCCTTAGCATAGATAATGTTGGCTTTGTAAATATAGTTATGGAAAGTAAAAAGCGTGATTTTTTTTCTGTCTGTTATTAGTGTGAAACAGGAGGCAGTGCCGAGTTTAATCAAAAGACAGGGGTTTGATATTGTAATAATACAGTGGAAAGTATAAGGGTAGAGGTGTTGGGTGCTATACTGTATATTTGAAAAAAAAAGGGCATTATATTTGATCAGTCCTTACCCTAAATGTAGCCAAATGTAACCTCAAAACTCAACCAATGAGATCGTACTTGATCAAACTACCAACATACTCAGATCTTTGGCAGATCATTGAGGTAATTTCAGGAAGTGATCAGTAAATCAGCTGGGAATGCCATGGGAAAGACAGCAGAGCTTTAGAAGTCCAGCAATGAAAATCGGAAAATTGGATCCGTTTTTTCTAAATTGAAGATATTACAGCACGATATCATGTGACCACAGTTTCTGTGTGATGACACTCGTTCAAAATGACTTTTGTCCCATCGGCAGGCAGAAAGAAAGTCGCTTCCTAATAACAACAACCTTGCTGATAACAAAAAGAGAGATTTTACAAAAATGAGTTAGGACTCTCAACCATAATCATGATCAACCTTTTCTTTGCCATACAGGGGCTCAGAAAGCAGCAGTTAAAAAGGAGGATAAAAAACAGTTGCAGAGACATATACCAAGACAAGAGAGTGAAACATGATTAGTTTAGTGTGCTGCTGTAAGATAGGAATCTGAGGAGGATTGTTTAAACACATTATGGATCATGTTACTGTGAGGTATACTGCTGGATTCTTTGCACACCAAATACATTATGGCTGAAGTGAATTACATCCACTATAACTTGGCCCAGGTTCAGCAAAAGTGCAACACCCCTGGAGCTGTTGTGATTGAGACAACATATAAATAAGGCAAAACTGCTTTTTCAGATGCCCTGCCCGTGTCCCTGCCCGTGTCCCTGCCCGTGTCCCTGCCCGTGAAACTGCAAATCCCAAAACCATATTGAATAAAAAAAGAGGAAATGAACCTTTTCTGGCCAAAAACAAGAACCCCAGCAACAGTGTCAAAACCAACCAAAATTGAAATTGATATTGGAAAAAGAAATTCTAATTGAAAATGAAATGACCTATTCAGCCGGTCAACATTTAATAAAAGAACTGCTGAAACCAGAGTTGCACAAAATATAATAAGACCCAGAATGCCAGCCAATTATTTGTGAAGGACACAATACAACCACGTATCACTCGCTGTTAAAAATGTAAAATAACACCGACAAAGACAAAGACATATCTGGTCTAAATCTGGACGCAGAAACAAATCCACCCACGCAGCAGTGGGTATTAGGAAGTCCAACAGGAGTTCATTATGCGAAATGGGACACTGAGCTGCAAACTCATTTCAGTGAGGATACACGAATATATAGATATGATAATAGTTTCAGACTGTTGCACATTAAGGAGACACTTCTCATACTTTTTTTCCCCCCGCGTCTCCATAAATCAGATCTCACTTATGCTCGCTACAGGATGATTTCTGTCCGCTCAGCCTGTGTCTCAAAGGAGGACTGTGGATAGATTTAAAGCAATTCAAACTTCTCTTCCTGGATTCTCGACTGAGCCTCCAGGGACCGCGAACAGAGCGCAGTCGGTGGCAGTCCACCATCGACCAGAAAGAGCTCTTAGACTTCAGACTCTTTCATTTAACTTGTGGGAAATTATAAAAAAGTAAAATAAGGGGTAAAGCTCAAATCCTGTGAATGATTGATGATATACTATGGTATCTATGAGCCGGGGTGAGCTCCATAAACTTCCAGGCAATTAAGCAGCCCAGCGGACTCGTAGCAACTTTTTTATTATTTCATTTATTTATTAACACATTTTTTACTTCCAGACTATTTGCTATACTCAAGTTTTTACAGCTCGCCGTTAAAACATAAAAGCTGCTTGTTATGAAAGGTTAGTGAGAGGTTTTCTGCAAATGACCGACTGTGTGTGCATTGATCCGCTGTACTGTACAGTGAGTACATACTATAGGCTGTTATATTGTACATTTGAACACTAGACTGCACCGATGCCAAATAAACACTAATTACAACCTCACTATTTTTCTTAAATAGATGAAAATGTTTGACTCGAGGTGATTTCAGCAAAATAATCAGGGTTAGTTTGATTGCAGGTTTATATCATGTAAATGATAAAACTTAGGTCAGGTCTAAAATGCAGGGTATGAATACTAGGTAGAACTCTAAACTATTATAGGGACAGTCCCCGACAGTACTGTGGCGGGGAGGGGGTTTGATGTTTTACCAGCTGCGACAGCAGCTCTCTCATTGTTTTCACCTTGTGAGTCTGTGTGAATGTTGTCATGGCAAAATATGGTCCTGGACATAACACCCACTGTGTAACAGGAACAACCACAGAAGCCGTTCTGAGTACTCTGCATTGTGTTTACAAGTCTGTCTGGCTGTGGACAGATTTTGTCACCAGAACAGCATCACAACCTTGCAGGATGTTGTCACGGACCTACAGGAGGGCAGTTGAGGTCAAAATGAAGGCCATGTTTGTAGTCGGATGGGGTCTAAACAATGCCGGGGAAAGAAGGGGGGTAGAAAATGGGGTTATGGTCAGGGTTAAGGTCAGGGGTTAAGGGGCCATCGGCCTCTCCACTTTACGCCTTTGGCCCAATTACGCGTTGTGCCTGGTGTGATCCAATCGCAATATGGTCTCTTGTTATTTTTAATTCAATTCTAGCCTTTTTTTTCAATCTTGGGATTCTCAATTTCCTGCCACTCTCTAGTTTCCAATAAAGTGCATGAGTGAACTGAGCACAGGTGGCAGCCCCGTGGCTGCTGCGGTACTTGAGTGCCAGAATATATTCTGGCACTCAAGTTTTCCCAAACAATTCAGACCATTCTAGCTTCAGCCAAAAGAAAAACAAGACATAACACTCCCTCTTTTCTAACTACCCCTTTCCACTAATAATTGCTCAGCACCGATCACAAACTGCCCCAATATCCACTCAGACAAAGCATACCATTACTTATAATAATTTTGCTGAATGAAGCACATCATTGTTTGGCTTCAATTCAAAGTAAGTTGAGAGCTCGTGGACTTTAGCCAAGATGAAAATTGCATGAAAGAAGGTATTCCCCATGTGTCTCCATCTGCTTTGAAGCTTTGCGTTGTAGCGTTGCATCTAAGAATATTTAATTCAGGCAATATCTATTTTATATATGTCTAGTTGCCAAGTGTCTGACAGTAATAACGTTGTGTTTTACTGTCACTCTCAGGCTTTTTTTTGTTTTTAAAGTAACAAAGGCATAAATAACTGCATCAAATAGGCCTAAAACACAGTGCATTATGTCTATGTATGAAATGGCTTCATCGTCTTAGTGTTGTCCATTAGCCCTATACTACATTGTTCTTTTTTTTTTTTGTTTTCACTGCATGACATTATCCACTGCTCTAATTTGAAAATGGCTTGAGGCCTAAGAGGTTGCCTGCGCTGAATGCAATATCAGTCGGAATAAATTGAATCAAATTGTTGTCTTTATAGTGAGTATTGAATAGGAGTCTAATCAAAAATGCACAGTGGACGCTGTCCTTGGGACATTTTTGTCTCCAAATGATGATGTAGTAAATACTGGATATTTTTCCGAAAAATCGCAGTCCTTTGAGAATCTCTATCAAGCACATGTAGCAGCTTCCGAAGTGTCTCCCAAGCGCTTATGTCTGAATGCTAACGGAAACAATTTTGCAGATAAATGCCTATTATGCGTGCTTATCGCAACCCTGAATGTGAGCCTTAGTGAATGCACTTCATTTTCTGCTGTGGCAAAAAGGAGAGGATCTACATGTCATGCAGGAAAGTATTCAGTAAATTAATTATAAGTTAAAAGGGCCATAGATAAAGAGAGTGACAGAGAAATAGAGATAGAGACAGGCTGCTATAAAAGGAGAGACAGAGGGTTTGGCAGAGGGTTACATTTGTCTGACAACAAAAGGACGACAAGCAAGGTAGCATTTGCCTGATTGTATCTCAAAGCTACAATGAATCACTGCCGGTTTACACAAATCTGAATTTATTACTAATCACTTTTGCAAATAAACCGTCAAACCAGGCGGCAACAATTTCTCTCGAAAAATGTCATTGTTGCCTATTGCAGTATTTTCAGCACTGTCTTAATGTGTCATTTACCTTTTTAGTGACAATTGCAAGAAAACAAATAATGGTGTCATGATTTTAGAGACCCCCCCCGACATGTTCCTGTTGAGGCTTTCAGGGGGTCTGAAGTGTCAATCAAGGGATATTGGGTCCCGTATTTCGCACACTGTCTTTTAGTCTAAAATATATAGAGGGTGTAAAACGAGGAGAGAGACAAAGAAGCTGAGATGACATGGATAAAAAAAGAAAGGGCGTGAAGAGAGGGAGGCCCAAAGACGAACCAGAAGACATTAGATGAAACACCGAAAGACCAAATCCGCTTGTTAACTTGCACAGTAATGAGGTCTGGGGGAAACCAAGTGTTGAGGAAAGGGCCACAGAATACATGGGGTGTCACAGTGGCCATGGTGCAATGCAGCAATATGTCTATGTGTGTAAATGGGCAATCAGTGTGTTAGTGAGGTCATATTGCAAAGTTTAGTTCAGCCAGCCCACTCATTATAACTGCACGCACACGCACACACACACACACACACACACACACCGGGATAAACAGATAAATGAATGAACACTGCACAGTGAAGGAAGGCAATGGGGAGCTGTTTTGGCGAAGGAGAATGAGAAAACTGAAGGGAGGCAGAGAAAAAGCTATAAAACATAAAGTACTGATTGATGGCAACCAAGAAATGGACACATTGAGAGTGGAAGAATGAAGCATATTAATATTAAGTATAAATTTAGACAGTAATTGTACGACGACTAGATAAATAGGAGGAATGTGTGGAATGAATAAATGAGGAGGCAATGGATAGAGAAGGGAGTGGAGGGATGGAGGGCAGGCAATTCGGTGAGTCAGTGATCAAATGAGGCAAATAGAGTGAGGTGTTGACAAATGTAGAGGAGGGGAAACAGATGGATGAAGAGATAACCAAATGGAGAGAGTGTTAGGATATTGAATAGAGGGGTTGACAGGGTGGAGGGAGAGGGGATGATAGTGATGGAAGGCACATTTTGGAAAGTGCAGACTTAAAAACTCAAGGTCAAACATCTGTAGAGGAAAGGCACTTTGCGATGTACAATCATGTTCTGTCCCCGGACAAAAGAAGCGGACAATTGTGAGAAATGTGGTGAACTATTTTGGTTGTCAATCAAATCAAATCCTAGATCTCCCCGGGAGACGAGTCCACCATTGGCCAATTTAGAGCTATGACGAGAAAAGGATTGCCAAAATGAAGCGGAATACACTGGCCTGAAGACAGACAGGCTACTCTACTAACTAGAAAGTCCTTTTTATATCGCAGTGCCACGATTCACCAGGTATTCATGGCACAATCTGACACGCCTCAAAACTGATACCGCACAGTCACAGAGACACAAGATTGTGACCAAGATTTTATTAGACCCATCTCGCACAGTCTGACGCCCAGTGAACCTGCACAATCGCCATTGTCACACAGCGTCTAGGGGCCTTGAGGTGAAAGAATAGAGGTGGAAGGAGGGAAGGAAAGGACAATGGAGAGGGAGCATAAGAGGTTATAGAGTGCAGAGCTGGGGATATAAAATAAACTTGCTTATCTTGCGAACAACTGAAAGAAAATGTGAGAAGTAAAAGGCAGGGGGGGGGGAGATGGAAATAAAAATAAAGGAGAGTGTGAAGGAGATCGTGGAAATTGAGAGGGGGAGATGCAGAGTAGATGGAAACAGAGAGTGTGATATACTCTACTGATGAAGAGAGGTTTGAAACAGACAGTGGGAGAGGGATAGAGAGACACAGTGAGTGAGAGAGAGAGAGAGAGAGAGAGAGAGACAGGTGGTGGTGGTGTTGTGTGGGAGGTGGGGAGAATGCGATGGAGAGGTCAGTGTTAACTGCTGTGGCCTGGCTTTCTCCCTGAGACCTATCACAACCTATCTACTCACTCTGGTGGAGTGGAACACACACACTCTGTCACACCAATACACACACAATGCAGTACCTCCCCGGTGATGTGGACAGGCTAAATAGAGAGAAATAGTGGTGCTGTAAGTGGTTGGGAGATGGAGAGAGGCGGGGGGGGGGGGGGATGTTTCAAATGAGAGAAGCTGGTGCAAAATCATACTCTTGTGTGTGTGTGTGATTTGGCACATTGGTGCTCTTGTGCGCGTTAGAGGGGAGATGGAATCCATTTGAGAGAAAGGGTAGTGTACCACTTTGTGTTAAGTCGACAACCGGCCTGTGATTTGCCTGTGTTGGTAATTTCGTCAAGGTCATGGACCGGCATTCGGACGCAAACTTCTATGCTGCATGTGAATTGTCAAAAACTTCAATTGCAAACATATTGTCAACTGCCTGTACAGTTTGGAGTCAAAATTTCACTAAAAGTCAAAGATCTCTGTGTGCTCAGTTAAGCTCAGGTACATACAGACACGTTTTAATCATCCTCACATGACTTAGTTTGAGCTTTTTTTAGAATGTAGTACTTTGGTGTCGCTGATTTTATTTTGAGCCTGGGACAGAGGACAAAGGTATTTTAATGTAGTATAGGAAGTTATGTTCATGTCTGCCACATGTTTCACTGCTGGAATTGTAAGTGCTTGTGTTAACGTCATAGGTAACGTCCCAATTGGTCACATACAGACGTGTCAGTACCCCTCGGCGTCATTTTCCATCACACTGGGTGGCCCAGTGCGTGGTCGCAGACATGTAAACACATGGTTAAAGTTGTTCATTCAAACAAAAAAAACATAGTTAGATCACATAATTAAAGGCTCTAAGAGGAGAAAGAGGAGGCAGACAGGAATTAGAGAAGAAGATAAAGGGGGAAACAAAAGAATAGAGGAGAGGAACCCAAAGGCAGCTGTCAGTCATCGTCAGCCATGTGGCAAAGTTTGCTTGGAGGCAGGAAGGAGCGATTATGCTCCAGAAGTCACCGGTCACCTGCGCGCGCGCACACACACACACACACACACACATACACACAGAGTCAATGCGTTGACATGCAGAACACAACTGCATGGGTAATTTACCCAAACCTGTTTGACAGTTGCTTGCAGATTGAGGGTAAATCGGGTTTACAGTAAGACTGATCCTAGATAACCGTTAACGTTAACTGTCTTGTGCGCTGTGCTGTTTACTCGCAGGCAGATTGATTAATACTGCCCCCCCCAAAAAAAAAACTAAACAATGTTAAGACAGATACAAATGGTGAGATACCATTTATATGCAGTAAAGTCTCTGCAGGGTTTTTCCACGTGTGTTAATAAGCTTGCTCGCTCCCTCCTCCTCTCTTCCCACCATTTTCTCACTTCCCCTCTATTTCTTTTTCTGTCTTCCTCTCGACCAGTTATCTAAATTAAAATTTCTGTTCTCTATATTGCACAATTCAACCTGTCTTTGCAGAAGAGGCCGCATGATGGCCGGTAGCCAGGTTACAATACATGAATTAGTCATTCCCCCTTATTCATTATTAAAATACAAAGACTTATCATGGTTTTAGAACAGCTATCTCACCCTAATGAAAACGCCTACACAGATATTACAGTTGTCAATGATCTTAACTAGATTTGTCCTGTCCATTAGAAAGAATTCTTCTGTTGATATTTTACATTTTATTTCCCTTAAATCTATAGAATATTCATGCTACTGTCTCAGATTCACCCATTCTCACTGCTGTCCAGAGTTGTTCTACTTAAACAAAAGCTCAGGAAGGAAAGCAGGATGACAAATACAACATCTGATAAATAATAGGAGGAGGCAACAAGGAGATCTGATTAGAGGTACCGGTACTGTATCAGTGAAACGGGTGACATTATCACCGGGCTCACTGGCTGCAATTGTTTATCAATGATGAGAGGTGCATATTTTCCGGTATACAGTGTGAGACAGATTCTTAATGTGAGCATGAATGTAAACAGGATGTACACTGTCCAACCTATCTCTGCTGATATGTAGGGTCAATGTTTGGAGATGTAGATATGTGCTAATGTTATGGACTGTTTAGATAGATTCATCCTCTTCCTCTCTCCTAATCTGTAATCCCTAGCACAGCTCGGGCACTCTGTGTGTGTGTTTGTGTGTGTGTGTGTGTGTGTGTGTGTGTGTGTGTGTTCAGCTGCATGTGTGTTTGCATGTGGATATGTGTCTCTGTCCCTCTGCTTGTCTGTGTGTGCAACAGAAAGGTGAATGTTTTATTTTGTCAACTGTGAGTTTCAAAAATGATTTTTTTTGTTATTCAAATGTGCTGTGCTATTTTGTTTAAAGATGACATTATTTCCAACCCATGGCACAATAGATGAGTTGTATTTTATTGAGTGATACTATACTACATTGTTGTCCTATCGACCCAATTTGTGTTAATGTGTTCTCCGTTGGTTTAATCTCAGAACGGGGGCTCGCGCTTTGCCAAGGCAACTCCATTTTATGAGGCTTGTCAAGGCCACTGTACACCACTCAGAGGAACAGTTTGGCGACGGATGTTTTCACGCATATCTTGACCTTAATCAGCAGTTTAGCATGTGATTTAAAAACAAAGAAAATCAGCAAAACGCAACATTGTTGTAAGAGAGTTCAGACGTTAGCTCGGGAGTCAGCGCTTACTTAAGATACAGTTCCCAATGTGTCTGTTGCATTCGAGAATCGATGAAAAACACACAACAGACATTCTCTTTTGAAGCCATCTATTATCCATTTGTTGTGATATCATATTTTGAAGACATTGTACATATATTGCCATCTGTAAAGGTTAGTTGTTCACGTCGTTTTTTTCATGAAAAATACATGAATTTCCATTCCATGCTGACACATTCTAGACCTCTATACTGCAGCTATAGCTGTGATCCTCCCAACAACTGAGTGCATCCGTACAGAGCGCCAGGCACAGCTTCCATATTTGCCATAATATTCTGTGCGCTTCTAGCCACAAGCGTTAGTGGTCTTAAGTGCGCGGGGCCACGTATGTGTCAAGCATGGCCTGTGACACAACATCAGAGCTGGAAATCCAATGTTACACTGTGTCCAGCTCCCTGTGTACGCATTTACACATACATACATGCTTCCACGAGCACACTGTGGGCACTCACTTTGTGCCGCTGTGAGGCAGTGTGTGTGTGTGTAGTGCTAAAAGGGTTGCCGGGAGACGGCAGCTTTTAGAGGTCATCACATCAACGTTTAACACATACAAGATGCATTTTGATAAGACATCTTTGCACTTCACTAATAAACCGGGTAATTTCCAGTTTATCAGAATCATTAGTGTTTTTGCATTTGGCGGACACATTGCTCACACTCTGTGTGTTTGACAAATGGACTCCACTGAAACATTTCTTCATGCTTTATTTCTGGTGCTTTCATCCTCCTCTACCTTCTGCATAGTGCTCTATTTATACACGCCATGTTTTTAGAGTCATATGGTGCTGTCCCATGTCCTACGAGCTCCCCCTGCTCTCTTATTTTTTGCTCTGTTAAAAAGTAGAAAAACCGACAACTACTAATAGTCTTACGTTACTCAAAATGTAAATGATCTCATCAAGGAGATTACATTTTCTCATCAAACCTAGCCTTGAGAAACACTACGTTCGCTGTAATGGGGTCATTTTGAATGTTGACATTCATTTCTCGAGAGAAAAGCAGCTTCGATGATTTGTTGATTAAATGGACTCCCATGATTCACAAACAAGCGGTAGCCACGGTAACAGCTTCTCTTCATGCATTGTGTTTCTGCATTTATCCTTTAAGCGGAGGTCTCACATGGATTCTCCGCCACCGTCTTACCTCTCACTTTCCACGCGAGCTGTAGTCGACACCCGTACTCAGCCAGACACGTAAGGGAGGACGATGTATTCGTCACAGCACTGGGAAATTTGGATTATACACGTTCACACTTTACCTCCTAGATGCTCCCCTTTAATAGCACAGCCTTCATATCAAGTTGTCTCAGCCGGAAAACTGGAACACATGAGTGTTTGCAGTCTTGGTATTTGTTGTTGTCACAGTTTACTCATTCTGAGTGCCATTTAGTGTCCACGGATTCATCTAAACAAGCATTATTTCACCGGTGTTTAAATAAGATAGTTAAAACCGAATGCCAATGGATAGAACAATAGTATAACGGTAAAGTGCATTGAAGATATCATTGAAAACATTGCTACTTTTACCTCGGTGACATCAAGACCACAGAAAAAGAGGGTGCTCTGCAGTTTCTTTTTCATTCCTCGATGGATCTCCGCAGATTAGCACAGCATCTTTACCTCACTTTCAGCACAATCACCTCACACCAGTTACACTGATGTGTTCAGTCTCTCAAGTGGCTCCAGTGATGAGACAGTAAGGAGACAGAAGAGAGAAAAAAAGCCGCGTGTGCTTTAGTAGCCGTGTGATTGTGTGTTTATGTCATGTCGGTTGGATTGCAAAGCAGAGCAGAGCAGATGGGTTTATAATGAGGAAACAGAATGATTCTGATAATGATGACCAGATAATTACGCTGCATCTGAAGGAGGGAGGAAGGCGAGGCGAGGGTGGCAGTGGTGTGGTGGATTAAAAAGAGAGTGGAATGGATGACAGAAAGAGGAGTGCATGTACACAAAAAGGGGTTAAGAAGAGTTCAGAAGCGTCATGAGATTTTGGAAGAGAAGAGGAGCGGAGAAGAGAGCAGGTGCTTGAAGGCCATTAAAACAATCTTTAAATATCTTTTACTGAAATATCTACACTGTAGGTTGAAGGCCTGTTATGGTCTTAATCGAAGTTACGTAATAATAAAAACGCTTCTAATTTCTATGCCGACCTATTCTGTTCAAGGTAACAGACTCAAAGATCAACACTGGAAATATTTTGGCCATGTTTTTGACTCGGGTGTCTCCATTATTAATGCTGCTAATGACTGCGGTTCATCTTCCAGGCACCAAACAGACCTGCTTTATCTATTCACCCTTAACTTCTGCTTCAAGCCCAGACAAGCGGTTAGGTTAGGGCAAAGGTCAGGTCAGGTGGAAGTCCCCAGCAGTGACAATTCAATCAAATACATTTGAATTCCTCTCTCAAGGGGAAATATGTCACACACAAATACATACACACAAAAAGTAAATGGTTTGAATTAGTTTAAATTACAAAATCCAACACTATTTTTTCCATTTTTAATCTGTTCCCACAGGTGTTGGAAAGTCTTAACACCTCGTGCACGCACGTTCAGGAACCCAGCGCAGGCTCAATGAAATGTTACATGTACAATACGCACTGTACCGTACGCATTAAAGAGAGACTATATAGAAAAGACGGGGAATTGGTGCTAGAATAAAAACATACATAAAGTGTCTATTGGAAAATAGTATTCTATATACACAGTAGGGACAGCATGTGTTCACCACACCCGAGGAGTAAATGCAAGTTAATACTTTGCCCTTTCTAGAAATGTATTGCCGTGACCAGCGCTTAATCACACTGTTTGCCTACTGGGCAACTAATAGGTGCTACTGTACAATCAAAATGAGAAACAAATAAGTAAAAAGGAAAGCGATAAGAGAAACAGAGAGAGGATGCCAAGAGGAGGTCCAGAGACGAGATTGAGAGGAAGTTAAGAAAAGATGGGGAATTTCTTTTTTTATTATTCTTAAACAAGTCAAAAAGGCATGTATGTGTTTTAGGTGGGTAAGGGTGTGTGCTTTACTGTGGGTCTTTCTGCCCTGTTTATTTTAATCATTTATATCTCTGACATTGCTTTTTTTCACACTACCCTTTGTTTCTTCTTTTACTTTTATGTTCAAAGAGTATCAGACAGATTGTCGGTGAAAAGCCATCACATACACACCTCACGAATGCCCTTCTTTCTGCCTTTTATTCACACTTTCCCTTTCTTTCTTTCTTTCACATTCATGCGCACGCACGTTGATGCACACACCAAGCTCACTGACAGGCTATTTCACTACAATCTAAAATAGCTGAGTGGAGAGAACAGATGCTAAATATAGAGGCAAACTGAGTAGAATACCAATGGCTTTCAAGATCGTACAATGCAGAGGAGCAGTGTGATGGCTAACACGAGGCGATAAGGCAGCATTTAAAAAGACAGGTTCAAGACCTAAAGGTGGTTAATGGACGGCTTACAATAGATTTTAAAGAAGAGATTCATGAAGAAGCTTCATTTAATTGGGCTTTTGCTTTAGAAAAGTCTCCAAAAACGTTTGCAATTGAATGGCAGTGCAATGATGTTAATGGATGTTCATGTTAAAACTAGATTGAATCCATAATTGAATACAATTTGGGCACCTCTTCATATTAACCAAGATTAAAAAAAAAAAAGAAAATACAGATTTCTGAGCATTCAACAAAGGCTTCTCATGATGTCGTTCATCAGTGTTGCTATTTGTTTGGTGGATTGACTGCTTTTCTATGACCAGATTAGCATTAAAACTTACATTTAATTACAGACTTTAGTTGTTGGGAGGCTTCAACATTCATCCCGTGTGTAACTTAGCACTAAGTTGGATATCTTGTTTTTAAAAATACAAAATTCAGGAGTAATATTCCTAACACTTGGGAGAGTAAGTCAACTCTAGAAAGTCAATGTTCAAGCATCAGGTCAGATTCATTCCCTAAAAAAGACCCACGTTCTAGTTTTTCTGGTTCCCTCAACACTCTCTAATACAGTTTTAGTTCTACATTGAGTGTTGTTTCATCATTGCTTGTTTCTTTGCACACTTGCTGCTCAGTAATGCTTTGTAAAATAAACACTGACGTTTGTAATGTCTAGGTGCTAATATCTAAGAGGACTGTATAGATTTCATGCAGAATTCTGATCATTGTTTGATTTATATGGATTTATGTTGGACTTCGGATAAGGAACACAACATTGTCTGAACAATTTTATTGCACACAAGGGATAACACGTTTTTTTTTTACCGTAATACATCTTTTTTTATAGATAGTTACTACAGATGTCATCCTTTCATTAACAATTCCCCTTTGAGATTCTGGAGTGGTTGGATAGCACCTGAAGTGAACCTGGGCTGTGTGTAAGGAGGGAATATGTGCTCCTGATCAAAAGAGAAAGAAGGAGAAATTAAATTACTGAAGAGCATAATTTAGCAATTCACTGGGCACAAAATTCCCTGCTATTAATTAAGTTGAGGAGATGAATTAAGTAATTCCTGGGTAAAAATTCTAAATAGAAGTCAATACATTAATATCATTACAAATATGTTCTCTCTACAGGCTTACAAGATTGTTTGAATACAGATGGGATCTTTTTTTCTTTTTTTACCTGACACAAGGGACTTAAACATAGCTGCAGTATACCACACCACAGAGTATCCTCTTGTGTATCATTGTTTTAATTGTTAAAGAAGAATGAGGCGTGGAGCTTCATCAATTGAAGGGAAAGCCACTAAAGCGAAAATACTGAAATAATATTATATTCCATGAAGCTGTCATTGCTCAAAAGGATGCGTGTTGTGTGTGCATGTGTCGTTTACATGCTTTTGTTTTTTGAAGGTAAAGGGGATTCCTCTCGTGAAAATAATGAATACTTGCAATGTCAAAACCAGCCTTTGTGTCAGGAGAACTACAGAACTGACAACCACCTAACCAGAACACGCATGCAAAAAAGATCTTCCAGAAGTGCTGTCTTTGCTCATTGAGACTTATTGTCAGGATATGTGCGAGGAAAAACATGTAGTATCACTGCCATTAATAGATGTTGGCATATCTGTATGCATTTAACTATGTGCAGAGCTCAGCTGGCTGAAAAACTGACTACCAAAGTCGCCGCATCCCGTATGATGTGTGTGTGTATGTGTGTCACTGTGTACTCTTCACCGAAACACAAAAGTAAAGGCTGTCAGTTTCAATTTGACAGCACTTTGATCCTCATTAGGACGAAGTGTTGACAGAACTTTTGCATCAGCACCTACATTTTTAAGTGCCAAAAGTATTTTTAGCCGAGGCATCGAACATTTATATGATGTTCTGCCTTCCAGGTTTCTGCTTGCCAATAATGTAGCTAGGGTCTTGATTTCTTATTTTCCTTTCAAGAGAACTAAAACAGTGTCTAAACCCAATGTGATATCTGTTTGTAGGAATGTGGCAGGAAGGTTTGGACAATTTTATTTAACACCATAATCAGGTCATGAAGAGCAAATATTATCTTTCTAATACGCTAAACTAAGATGGTTAATACAGGTAAACAATTACACCTGCTTAACATCAGTATATTCAGATTTTCATTGTGGGAATGTTTTCATGCTGATGTTAGCATTTAGCCCAATGTACAACCTCACAGAGCAGCCAGTGTGGCTTTAGACTCTTAGTGTTGTTAAACCAAAGCTACATTTTTGTAGGTAGGGGTCGGTAGGGTTACCTTCACTGAAACTGTTTCTCTTTATTTATGATGACAATTATGCAGTCCAATGGGCTGTGATGACCTCATGATTGGGTGTGCAGGGTTTATGCAGTCAATGTAGTCAAGGATATCCATATAAAATCATGCACTAACCCATGTCTTGTTTCACTGTTCTCAGATCTTTGGTTCCATCTCCCGAGGCCATCTTTTCTCTTTTCAGTCAATCTACCAGTCGTCACAATGCATCTCCATGTTGAGTCTTAATAAAGCACAACACACCACATAGAGGTAAGCAAGGATTCACGTTCGCTTTTACTCTGTTATTGTTTTCCATATTTGAATTTACTGACTGATTGAATTGCTGAATGATGGATGCAAAATGGACCCTGCTGGTTGTGACATGGGGTTGGCAGTGTTTCTTTTGTATTGCATCTGAAACATTTATTGACAATTCAGTTGAATCAAATGTTTCCTTAAACAAACCAACTAGCAACGTGGTAAAGATTTAGGCGTGCATGCGTGTTAAATAAATGGTATGAAGTTTGAGTAATCGGGCCTGTGAAAGTAAAAGATACTGAATAAGCATGCACCCGTGTATGTGTGAGAGTGAGTGGGTAAAAATGTACGCATGTGCCCACCTACCTAATGTACCATAATAACAGGCGGTTGAGTGTACTTATTCACATGTGCATGTAAGTGTGTTCCCTCTGTGGCTGTGTGTGTAGGTCTGATGAGAGCAGTGCTGCTCTGCCTCTGTTGCAGACGTATTAGCAGGGCTGTGAGAGCAAAGAGGCCAGACAGGTTTGCAGGCAGGCAGCTCAGCAGAGCAGAGATAGTGCTATTGATATTGGATGGATAGAGGATAGATGGGTGGATGTTAGGCTGTTATTGCACATCACTCACAAATCAACAATTTGTCACACGTGCCGGCTGTTGTCTTAAATGTTATAACAGAATCTCTTGGTCGGGCATTCCAACTTGCTGTAGAAGTGAGACATCAGTACTGCCTTTAGCACGACTACTCTTGTATACATGTTCCTAAGGAGATGCAAAGAAAGATACATTTCAGGTTTGTGATCATTTTTTCAGATTTGTTATTTAAAATTATAACTTTGAGGACAGAACATGTTGCCATCTTACACATCAAGACATCTCTATGATGTTGTATATAGTGAATTTCAAAGATGTGGTTACTCAGCTGTCATCTGTATATGAACTGGTATCAGCTGTTAGGGAGAAAAGTACAGCAATATGATGTCAGAAGCATTTTCACAGGTCAGACAACATTTAAGCCTTCATAAAACAGCTGTGTTTGTAGACAGTGGATGTCTTGGCAGTGAGCCTGTCGGAGCACAGCATGGCTTAAACTTGTCGACCAGTAGGAACAAAGGTCAAAAACAACACAATATTCCATATACAGCACTGAAACCAACATGAGCTATCAATCAATGGGAATAGCTATCATGAGAAACTGTAAACCTGTAAAGATCCACTGCACATTAATTCATCAAGATATAAATTGAGAGGACTTTTATCTCCTCCACAAATGCCCTTTGTCAGGTCGCACATACTGCCTTTTCATTCACCCAAGTGCTGTAAGGTACATGTCTATAACTGCTCCTACAGAACATGGAAAACCTCCACCCCAGTTGCTCTGTTGCCTCTTCAGCTTCTACTGCTTTTGATTTATTTCAGGAGCACAGAAAGTTAAGAGCTTTTTTTTTTTTTTCTTCTTGCTGTTGGAAGTGTCATCTATTTGTGACTACTGGCAGACACCCAAAAAGCAGTCATGAAGACAAGTCAGGCAATCAGTTAAAGCCATAACACTTCTCCAAACCTTTCCTGGCGTGTGTAGGTGACCAATTTTTCCCGACAGTATTGCCTGCTATATATCCCCCATTTTCAATGATTGCATGCATTGCGTCTGCACCCTTTGAAGTCTTTTTTTTTTCTCTGCAGCTTGGTCAACAAAAGCCTTGTTTCAGATTGTAGCTATACATAGTGTATATGGTTAACACAACTGCAACACAAGTACTCTCAATAGCTAAATGGGATTTTGTACCATGAAAACGAGCTATTCATTCACTAGAAGAGTCTGCAATGTTCTTTTTAATATCATTTTATGTGAATGCCGCACTCTCATAATGGTTTTTGGGGTCATAACTGTAACGTTGTTTAACACAGAAGCCAGTAAAGGTCCACAGTGTACGGAGTTAAAAACCGTCCCAACGTCGAGCTGCATGTATGCTGAAAAACACAAGAGGCCGAAGTGTCATTTCGAGACAAAAGCTCTCTCCAGCCAACCTATTACAGCGTATTAACTGGCTTACACACCATTTCAGAAGGGGTTTGAAAAATGATTTCATTTCTGAGGGTGCAGAACAATTTGTACCAGTGTCCTGTTTTCCTCTTGCTTGCAGCCTTCCATGCACTGTTTAATTTTCTGCCTGCACCCAGGAGAAACATATGCCATGAGCAGTTTATTAGAGGGAGCTAAACGGCAAAAATATTTTTGTATTCCAGCAGAGAAACAAATATCGCAACTCATCCAACAATGATGGATGTAACTTCCGATGGGGCGTATCTGACATTCAGATAACTTTTCAGGAGTTTACAAGGAGGCTTAAAGTCAGACAACTAACTTATTTTGTGTCTAATAATTTCTAAGATTACTCAAGATTTCTCCTTTGAACTATCTGGTATTTGTCACAATGCAGTCTATTTCTATTTCTTTATCCCCTTGGGTAATCTTCATAGATTACACATCTGAATCGAATTAAGTATGCAGCCCGGTATCAGTGAGGTTTCAGCTTATCTAAGATTAGTTATCTCGGAAATTGAAGAGGATTGATGTGAGAGAATCAGATATTTGAAGTTTACATCTTTAGAGCTGAAGATGTACGAGTTCACAAAACCGAGAACGACAGGAAAATGCCACACGGGTGCCTTTGAGTGTGTGTTTGTGTGTAATTTCAATGTAATTTGAAGTGCTATATATGTGTTGTCTTATTGGTATATATGTACAGTATGCACTTTTGGTTTGTGGTTTCTCAATTGTGTGTTGTCAAGTTGCAACGGCTGGATTTTATATGTTGGAGCATCGATGCCAACTTAATGTAATAAGTTGTCGTACTGCCTGTGAGAAACAATGCATAGTCACATGTGCAGATGAATTGCTATCTAATTTGGGATCTTGCTCTAATTAACGAGGTGGTGTGGGTACTGCAGTCTGTGATATCGTCTCTCTTTTGTTCACACGTGCACAAACACATACACTCTGTGTTTATATAAAAATAATTCCACCTAATTAATTGAACAGTACGACCTAAAATGTGTCAAGAGAAGTTAGATTGTCAACAAATAGGAAACTTTTTTTTATCCATCTAACCTGTCACCAAAACATAAGAGAAGCGACTTGGTATCCATAGTCCTTTACATCAAAATTACAACTTAACTCAATTACTGCATTAAGCATTTCTGTAAGTCTGCGTATCACCCTGTGCACAATGGTAAAATGCCAAATGTGTTGCCCTTTTCTATTCACAAAACTATAATTTTGTTTGTGAAAACATGCCAGATTTAATTTAGTTTCGAGTATGCAGCTGGTCTTACAGTGTCTTCCACTCATCTGACTCTTACACCATTTGTGACGTCAATTATTCACACAGCACAAATGTTACCAACACTGAATCCATCAGTAGAACTGATGAAGCCTCCTGTATCTGTGTACATCTTAACGGGATAGCCGGGGTGTTTTGAAGTGTTAAGATGGCTGTTGGCACGCCCCTAGTGTGGAGAAACGGGCAGGAGTGCTGACACAAGAGCAAAGCAATATACTGCTGTAGACAGGGGCAACAGCAACAAATATTTAAGCAACCTAAAAGAAAGGCCACCCTAAATAAATCAATTTCTGTTGTGTATGCTACATTTATAATATTTTCACCGCTTTATCTTGCCATCAGACAGCCCTTTCCAACAGGAAACTGAACTGAAAGTGAAACTTATCTCTTCAAAGCTACTGGTCTCCGCTGACAGAAACATAGATAAGTTTCACTTTCAGTTCAGTTCCCAATTGGATATTACAAATGTGGCAAACCGGGGGCGTGCCAACCGCCATCCAGAGTAGGTAGTACACATAAACTATGCCTGTAAAGACTACAATATGGCAACATTGAGACTAATGATATGCCCTTCAGATGTACCATGTTTGTGGGGCCGTGGTTTAGTTTGATTTAATCAAAGTGGGGAAAATTAAAGATAAAATGCCAGTTAGTTGTAAATTTGCAACACTTTCTGTTGGAATCTGTCCCTGTCCAGTGGTAGCCATTAACCATATTGAAGGAGAGTCATCCAGCTCTGACACACTTACGCACTGTATGCATCAATAGATTGCATTGCTCATTTATCATTGTTACTCTGCTCCTTTGAGAGCAAAATATATACAAAACTGTGTCTTTCAGCATTGCTAAATTGATATTACGATGTATTTAGGGGTGCCATACATTTTTATTTAGTTTAGTCTAAAAGCAATTTCCAACAAATGCAAATGTCAGATTAAGTCAGATTAATGACCACGCCACAGAAATCGTTGTAAAAAAGTATTTTTCAAATGCATAATTCTGATTTAATCATGGTGTTTTCCCCACCACAATTAAATACCATGATTGTCAGTGAAACATTCATTCATGCAGGACAAAACATGCATCTTATTGCTTTTGCAATTTCAATGACAAAACTCAAAATCCATCCAAGTATGTTATCTAAACTATTGATCTAGGAATTGCCAAAGACAAACATTCTAGAAACCTAAGTAACTCAGAAATCACAGTAAACACAGCAAACTGTTAGAAGTTTCTAAATGCATCGTGCTGCCTCATCCTATTTCAGATTGTTGAAAATAAATGACCGGTTGGATTTTGAGGGTGTACCTGCAGAAATGCATCTGCATCTGTGGGTATATACAGTATTTATGAGAAATTATCTACATTACACAAATGAAAAATGCATTGGTATTATATTAAGAAAAGTGTGCAACATTGATTGGTCTAATAATCAAAAGCAAAAACTTTAGAGGTTTTGAACAGAGCTGTCAAACCATATTCATCTTGTGTGAGTATTTGTGTATGCTGTGTGTTCATCACTTCTTATACTAATACTGGGTTCCAGGCATGATGGTTCGATTTCAACCCCTTAAAAGTAAATAAATTGTAATTCGCTCAACAATATACGGAGCTTTTGTCATCAGGACTTTATAGGAACACCTGTCATTTTTTTAAAAAACCTTCTCATTAAACAGAGGTTTAGGCAGAATTGTCCAAAACATCCTTGTATGTGGACGTGGTTGGAAAAGGCTGGTAGTGAGGAAAAAAAATCACAATAATTAGAAATGGAAGGAAGGAAATGGTAAACGTGACAGTTCCAATATTCCAAGCTTACAACAAAGTGGATAGCAGTTAACAGTGAGGAAAACTGAGACTAAGTTGAGCTTGTCCAGTGATTGTCCTTCATGTACTTTCAACTGCATTAGTATGTTTGATTATGACTTTAATAGACCGTTAATTCCCCAAAGGCAGACTGCATCTGCAGCTGGATATTCTTGATCTCAGCTGGCTCAAGGGGAAACATCTTGCAGAAGGGATATCATCGTTGAAACATTTATGAAGACTTATTCTAATTCCATGATGCGGAGGCGAAGCAGAAATTGCATTGTGTAATACCACTTAAGTGGACCCAAGTGCAGAAAACACCACCACATGTGTAATTTCTGACTTAAAAAAAACAATTTATTTCCTGTCTTCGTCTCGGTCAATACAAATGCTCCCACATACTCCCAGAGTAGGAGGACAAACATTAAGTGAAATGGCCACAGACATTAACTGTATTGTCTGTATTAATGAGGCTGTACGAACTGGAGTAGAGGGAGCTTGCCGTTGGCAGGGAAGCCAAATCATTAGGTTGAACAGTCAATGCAAACCAATGGCCATCAGTTTACGAAAGCCAGATTGCTGCCCACTGGCGTACGTGTTGGGGAACGCCCAGGACTGCCACAGATTGATGTGTGATGCGTGACTAGGCTTAGGAAAGATTTTTCTTACGATATGAGAATATAGTCGACATACTTCTGAACATAAGAAATTAAACAAACAGGAGATTATGAGGTTAGAACCACTTATTGGGCCGAAAGACTGGATGAACATGACGTTTGGTTACAATGAAAGCTTTATTTTCAGAATCAAGGTAATGAATTCCTACTGTTCAATATATAAACTAAAGTGTCTAAGCGTATTGCTCGTTTCCCTTCCCGCTGTGTTTATTTTGCTGCATCATGCCACAGTCCTTTCTATCCAGATGTGTGCCAGTCTGCCCCACTGAGCTGTGACCTTCTCTCAATGGCATCTCAAGGCGTGTCTCGCGCTTCGCCTTTGAACATTATCATATGTGTGAATCTATAACATGCCAGTACATATCATGGCAAAGGTAAATAACTTAATAGATTTGCCACCCAGAGACCCTAGATACATAGAGAATCTAAATATTCTATTGAAGTTGAGAACCATGACAGCCATGTAATTCCCTAAGCTGCCTTTGAAAGCATAATATTCATATTTCTTCATAGCAATAAAACCATATTACCATATGAAGGCCATAGGATAATATTATTATCAGCAAGCTCACTGTGTGTGCCTCTCCAGTGGCAGGGATCAGTTCAAAGCGCAGCCCAAAGCATGAGTGTATGTGAGAGAGAGCTAGATAGTGTGTGCAAGTGCGTATGTGTGTGTTGCATTTGTGACTGAGTGTGTGTGATCAATTCCCTGAAGCGACAGCTGCACGGCAAGTTCCTGAATGGAGAGAGCTTCTCTGTGATGACTACCAAGTGGCGCACACGTCTCTCCAACCTCTTTTCTCCTCTCATTTCTCTTACTTGTTTCCTTTCCTTTCCCGTATATTTCCCTTGTATTTCCCTCTTCTTATGTCCACATGTTCCCGTTGGCCTCTCCTCTACTTATTTTCACCCGCTCAGTTCTATTTCTCCCATCCCCTTTTATTTTTTTCCTGTAATATTATTACTTCCCAATCACCTTAATCACCGTATCAGAAGTGCTTGCTTCTGCTCTCTCTGCAAAATAAGACACATCTGTCACAGCTAAAATCGGTATAAAACCTTGAATCAGAGAAAAAGAAAGACGGGAAAGGAAGGCAGGGAAGAAGGAGGAAAGGAATGAAGAAAGCATAAAAGGGAAGGGAAAAATAAAATATGGCAGGAAGAATGAAAAAGGATGAATGGAGAAACCATTAAGGAGATGCAAAGAGTGTGAGGATGCATGGAGACCTGATGAAAAGAAAGGGTCTATATTTGGGAGTGTTTCAGATTGTGAGGCGTTTGATGTCAGAACCCCATTAGCTACAGTAGTGAGTATTTGGAGAGATCTTGCTGGACACAATGTGTGTGTGTGTGTGTGTGTGTGTGTGTGTGTGTGTGTGAGGGATACAGAGATAGATGGAGGGAAGCAAGAGAGAAAACCATGTATTGTATGCTTCATGGTCTCTTGGCTTTTGAGCCTCAAGGCCAGAGTATCAGAAACCTGATCATGGCAGGTTCAAACATTAAAAAAAAAAAAACAGAAGGATAAGAAATGTATTTGTTGCCTTTCCCATTTCCATGCCTTTATGCTAACGTCAGCTCTTTATAGTTTATAATTTTTCAAGGTCGACTTGGCTGCGCTTGTTCCAGCAGATCAAACAGCTGATGATCAAACAGCTTCTAGGTCTTCATATTCCCCCGACTGCCTTAAAAGCTCTCACAGTGCAGTCGTGTTTATGCTGTTGCTGTCTTTGTCACTAGTTTGCAGTTTCTCTATGCTATGATTACGTCTTTGCTGCTTGCCCTATAGATTCAAAAGAAGTGGAATATGAGTAGAAATGATTGCAACATATCTTGAGATTGAATTGGAACGTGAGAGGGAAATGAGTAGGTTTCAAAAACTTGAACATAAGTAAATGCCAGAAATTTTAGACCCAAAAAGTATTTTTTTTTGTATTGTTTATGCTTGGGTCGAGATGCAAACAAAGCAGTTTCTGTGTTGCCACCACTCACAAACAAAGTGAAGAATATAAAAGAGCGGAGGTGTCAGAGGTGTTCATAACCACAGTGTCTCCAGTCTCTCTCTCCATGGAGGCTAATATATAAACACCATAGGGTACAGGTGGATAAGAAGAGTAACATTCATTCTTTAACCCGCCCACGGGAACACAAACTGCCAACATTTCATTACCTATATTGTGCACAATTTAATGGAAACATAACGACTGACATTACAGATGTATAAAATGACAGCAGGGTTTTTAAAGCAAAAATATAAAATGATGTTAATAGTGAGGAAGACAAAACCAAAACACACACACACAGGGTTGGAACTACACGACAACAGGCAGAGCTTTATGTTAGAATTATTGATGGTCACAGCTGACAATTATATCATATAGCACTGCTGAGAGTGAGAGGAGGCTATTAGATCTGTCCGAGAGACAGAAGATGCGTGACTAGTATCCCTCTATTGGAACAGAAAAAGGGGAATGATGTAATAGATATCACCAACTAGGCGCGAGGAGGATTAGCGAGATGTAGAGTTTCCGATGTGGCGGGGCTGAAAGAGGGACTGATAGAGGCGTGTGTTAAATATCATGTTGCACGCAAAGAGGACAAGAGGAAGCAATAGAGATGACCTGTATCAAGAGAGAGGAGACAGCACAGCGGCAGGACCGTGTGTCAGTGTGTGCGCGCGTGTGTGGTTAGCGTTACAGTAAATCAGAGGTTGTGGTTAGTATTACAATGGAATGCAGCGCGACAAGCATTGATGCACTGTGCTAGCAGCCGCAATCACCTCATTATCTACTGTACTGACAGGGTCAGGGCAGAGCGTTCGAAAGAAGACACAGAGCGGAACAGAGAGACTGAACGCAAACGAAGGAATGAGGGTGACAATGACACAAAAGGAGCGAGATTAATAGATTGAAAGAAACGGAATTGGAGGCACAGTGTGAAACAGCAAGAAAGAAAAGTAAATAGAGATAGGAAAGGGGAGCGAAGGAGTCATGTAACAAAAGAGCCATTAGCAAATGTCTGTTTCTTTCCCCTGCTCAGATCTCTGAAAGTCAGCATATGCGTGTGTGTGTGTGTGTGTGTGTGTGTGTGTGTGTGTGTGTGTGTGTGTGTGTGTGTGTTTGTGGCTCAGATCCCTGCGGTGTATCAGTTCCACATTGGAGATAAGAGTTTGTCTGGCCAACTGTATGTATCAGCACCTGTGTACCTATGTGGATGGGTGTAATTGTAGGGCAGCCAACTTTGGTCGCCTAACTGAAGCGAGATTTTAATGACGGGGGGGGGGGGGGGCACAGAAAAAGACAAAAACCTTCCAATTAACAACATAATCATATTGACTTTGACTTGACTGTGTATACCACTATGAGCCACTAAAAATGCCAACGCTGTCACATAGTCACAGATACAAGTGCATCCTTGAATTTCCATTTTTCAGAGTAAGCAATTCACATTGGTTAGAGGATCTCATGAACAATGAGATGATCTATGCTGTTTACTCACATTCCTTTGCCAAAATCCTTGTGTTTCTGGCCGACAGTGTAACACACTAGCCCATGTCTTCCCTTAAATTTGATTTGAAAAGATTGCCCAAAAGGGGGTGCATACGGCTGTGAAATCATCAACTTTTCTAAGCCACGTTTAAATTGCTTTCTGTCACAAGGAAAGTATTTTTTCCTTGGAGGTCTTTTTTCTTAACGTTCTCCTTGAGGCTTATAGTAATCAGCTTGCTCTGATATGTGCTTCCCATGCCCGGATATGTTTAACTTTATAGGATTTCTTAAATTGGGCGCCTTGTGAGAAGTTAATGCAACCACTCCTCTGCAATTGAGTAAAGCAGAAGGTACTCACAGCTCACTGCCAATTCAAAATCTGCCAAACAATTGATGTAGTAACAATAGAGCTGTATTCAACCTTCCATAGCAAAGCAGAGCAGTGACATAACTTTATTCAACCCATGCTGAAAGCAAGGTTGCATATCTAAGTTGCATAATGCCTGCTGACCTATTCATACCAACATGGATTTATTCATGGGTCCCCGTGTTCGCCCTTACAGGAGTATACAATGAAACAAAGTCAATGTGGTTGTGGCACTGTGGTTGAGTCTAGAGGTTAAAAGCTGAAGGCCAGTCAAGGTTGAAGAAAACTGTATGTGTGTATATATATATATATATATATATACATGATTAAATGTGGCCATTATTTAGTATATAAAACAGAAAGGGGTAACAACATCACAGTAAAGTGCAAGTTATTATTTCCATTATTGTGTGTTATTGTGGTTAAATAAATGCAATTAGATTGCTGCTAGACCGCCCGTTAATACAGGTACTTGTTTCGATTTTTTTGACAGCAGTGAAAATTATGTTTTTGTTTCAAGGAGAATTTGAAACTTAAATAAAAATGTTCATTTTAGATTTTCCTATGAATTTTGACTTTTGGACTGAGACAGAGAGAGGGAGAGAGAGAGAGAGGGAGAGATGAGCAGATGAGAGGTGGAATTTGCATGCAAGGCTCCTGTAAGTTATTAATACAAATATTTTTTTTTATGCAATCATTATGATTGAAGCTTCGATCTACTCGGTACAACCTCACAGATGACCCATTTTGTCCTGTATTATGTTTGCTGAATCAGAAATTTGAAGCGGTTTCGCTCATTTCCTACAAACCGTCTTTTTACGCTGCGATGCTTCTCAGCAGAAAGAATACTACTGATAGCTGGAAGTGCGCAAACCAACCTGCTTTGTGATAATGTACATTTTAGGCTACTTATTTATGGTGGGTTACACCAGGAGCACTGAGAAATTTGACTTTCACATGGGTTGAATGTATCCAAATATCTCATATCGTGAGCTACAACAAGCATTGTCTTAATTCAATGCAACGGCATTGAAAGTGTCATCCTTTAATTGGAAAACAAAATGACAAAATACTTACATACTAGCTGACGCTCTATGGATCATGGCTCCTTGGTTTTACATTTCAGCCACATCACACGGTCGTCAGTGGATGAAGTTTTCTCAGTTCCCATGTGGGGTCATTGGCTGTCATGATATCATCCACAGCACTTAAAGCTGATGCAGATCTTGTGATTTGATTGCAAGCTCTAAAAACGTTGAGTGAGTTGAACTTGAGTCAGCATGTTTATGTCAAACTGTTATTTTCCCAGCCCAACTTGATGATTAGTAATTATGTTGAAAGGGCAATTACTCCTTTTGGATTTGTATACTTTCTATTCTGTGAGCAGGCAAATTGAACATGAGGAGAGTATCCAAAATTAAAGTGAGGCTTGGCTACTGCCATACCTTCACTGCATTGATAGAGTTGCTGAACTCTCCCTCCCTAATTTTACTTCAATCACATTCATGTTTTAATGATAGCTTTAGCGGTTGGCTTCTCAATTTCAACAGCTATGAGTTTTGGCAGGATAAGAAAGCCAAAACTGCATTCACCCGGCGAGGGACTCTGGCGAGAGTCTGAATGCACGTTTTGAGGGTTCCCCAAATTATGACAAAAGCTAAAATTACACAAATGTTTGAATTTATTGCATTGCAATTATGTTTAATGAGCCTATACAACTTATCTCTCTTCACACTTGTAAAAGTGATTGTGGACCAACACACTATTACTGCACTCTTCCTTTAACACAAGCGCAGTCTCTCTCTCTCTCTCTCTCTCTCTCTCTCTCTCTCTCTCTCTCTCTCTGAATCTCTCTCTGAATCTCTCTCTCTCTCTCTCTCTCTCTCTCTCTCTCTCTCTCTCTCTCTCTCTCTCTCTCTCTCTCTGAATCTCTCTCTCTCTCCCTCTCACCCACACTCACTCACTCTCTCTGACGGCAACACTCCAGCTTCATTACTTGCTAGATCTCCAGACCAATCTTGCACTTTCTCACAGCCCCCATACGCACACTCTCACTACACCCCCACAAGTATAACACACACACACACACACACTCTCCCCACCTCCTCACTGTTACCATCCATGTGTCATTGGCTGTTGCTAAGTTACAGGCCCCCACCAAGTTTTTTTGCGGCCAATAAAAGCTTTGCCTTTACCGCTGGTGTTGACAGATACCCCAATCTGTAGGAGCACCTTGTTTTTGCTTTAGCTTGATCTCTTTCCCTTGCTTTGCCTTGCCATGGTCACCACCTGGCCATTCACTTGCTTGCATGCCTCTTCATGCTTAGATTTCTCTTTTTTTTTTGCTCCCAATCTAACCTTACGTTTACCTTTTTCTTACCCTCCCCCCATTTGAGGAGTGCAAAACAACGACAATGAGTTATAATTATTAAGAAGGTGAACGACAGACAGTAGATTAGGTATAGTTGTGCTTCAGTGACAGTTGACATATTGTTGATATGAAAACGGAAACGTTACAGATTTGTTTCACCATTAATCACCACAGCATTACACAGAGATTAAGCTGCAGCACAGTTATGAGTACATACAAGCATCTACTCATTTACTGTAAACTAACACACACATAGCGTGTCTGATTGAAGTTAACTTTGTGTGTGTGTGTGTGTGTGTGTTTGCGTGTGGATGTACATTTTGTTTGTGTGTGTGTGTGTGTGTGTATGGAGCAGATGGATAATGCTGCTTTCAACGTTATTAACCCAGTGCTCTCGCTAGGGTAGACATTGCAGAAATAGATGGAGCACACACAGCTATTTTCATGTGCACACAAAAACATAGACACATAAGCAAGCACTTAGTACAAAAGCAAGCAAGCCCATAAAGACACACTCACGCATCCATCCATGCATACACACACAAAAATGTAAGCAACGTACATACACACACACACACTCACAGGTTTCAGGGTATATCTGCATGAGAACAGCCAAATCAGTAAGAAATCAGTAAGGAAATGCACACATGAACATGTTCATGCTCTTGTACAGATACAGTAAATTATACACAGAAGACACTCTGCAGTGGTTCTGCAAGAAAGCTGACAGGGTGATCCATCTCCTTTGTGGGTGCAGTGTACTCTAGCAAACCAGGTTGGGCACAGCATAAGTGAGGGGCCAGAAACACACACACACACACACACACACTCAGATGTGGATGAATTGCTGGTACTGAGTGCAAAGATCACATCAATGGGTTATTTCCAATTCTAATTTAATGAATGATGGGGCACAGAACCAGGGTGAAGATTATGGGGATATAGCAGGTAATAATACAGGTAATAGATCATCAATCACTGCACTACATCTATGTTCATGGCCACCACATCGGATTTATGCTGCTGGTTCCAAAAGCAATAACCTTCCTATAGTACTGGCACCGTTCGGTCTAAAAATCCCACGTCTGCAAAAGTGATTATTGTTCGCAATTTGATGGTGTTATGCAAATACCGATAATGTCAAAGACAGATGCACAACCAACTTTGAGTCCCCAAATACCTCTGGTAAAAGGTTGCATGTGGTTGCACTCCACATTGCTGTCAGCTGTGACTTTGTTCTGTGGGTAACCAAACTTTTAAATGTGCACAGGTTGTGTTTTCTTCTCTGTGTTGTTGATACACAGCGTATCATGTTCATGTAGAGATATGCTTCAGTCGGAGTAAGCCTTGACGGTTATGAGATCAAAGGTTGCCAGGTGGAGTAAAACTTACCACCAGAGGTCCTTGCAGTAAATTTGATTCTTGAAGACATAACATCACATAGCCAGGACTTGGGAGGAGGCAATACAGGCTGCCACAATAAAGGTATCTTTTGACGGACAATTAAGGAAGAAAACGAGATAAAATTTGCTTGCTCAGAGGTTGCAATCATGCCTCAACTTGTTAAGCCAGAGATAAACTCCAGAGGCAGGATCTGAACTCATTTCTGGAACTTCAGATACCGATTCCCATCAACCCATCACTCTGGGGTATTAGCGGAGCATGTGGGTCCTGTCACCAGTTGACTGAGAGTGTCTTCCACAGGAGAAAGTTGCTTCTGGAAATGTTTGGCTTTACTCTGTCGAGCAACTTAAATGACTTAAAGCTAAGCCTACATTTGAAGTATTTCCTTGTGTCTTTAAACAATCAAACTCTAGTCGATTGTCCTCCATTATCTTCTCTCTATCCCAATCATTCTTCCTCACTAACTGCTACTTCCTTCACTCTTTCTTCCCGGTTCACGTTTTCTGGCTTGTTCTGTTTTCTCTGATAATTTGTCCCGTGTTTTTCAGTCTGCCTCTTTCTACATCGCTCTTATAAGCTTAGTTATGCATGCGTGTGTGTTGTGATTTGCGTTGCTAATTGCTTCAGATCGGGACGTAATAACGGGGCTTTGCTTTTAGTTGTAGTTCTTAGAACCGATAATTTGTGTGTCAGACCACTGCTGTGGTTTTTGATTGTCTTTAATGTGAATGGTGGAAACTTTGTTGTTGTTTCTTGTTTTCCATCATCCTGTAAATGTATTATGTGTGCATTGAATAAAGGAGCTTTAGTTGGCTTTAGGTTACTTTAATCACATATTGTTGTGACAGAAGCTCACAGACTTAATCAGAGGAAAGTCTACTGTAATCGTCAGGAGACCCAAACTCTCTGCTTCTTCAAACACAGTAGACATCATAGCATTGCAATCTGCTATACTTGAAATAGAACATGAGTAAAGACAGCCCCTTGTTTCCATTGATTGGGTTCGAAATATATAAGGAAAGTACACTGTGAGGAAGGGCTCTTTAATCTTCAAAGGTAGGGTCGATATGAACTGCAAAGGCGATTTTTGTTCCCTTAGAAAATGGACGTGGCGTGTTTTTGCAGTATGTGTTGCTAATTACTGATTTCTTCAGAACCCTTCAGTATAACTAAGGCAAAACAACTGTTTTAATTTCCTTCAAAGCAACAACACCTTTAGCATGTGTTTGAAGTCGTTTGTGTATCCCTTACATTTTCTTCTCATAACTAATAACCATTCTCTTGAATGAAGAATACATTCAAATCCTAGCATTCTCCACACAAATACAGCAATGTAGCATCCCAGCCCGGTACAATATCTGCCCTAAACACATTGAAAAATACTCTGCCTGGGAGAAGCTGATTGATTCACAAATGCAAAGCGCAGATCATACCGTCAAACAAAACAAAGAGACTGTCAGTGTGTGTTTGTGCCTTACTTTGCAAAATCATACAAAAACATAAACATTTGTCACTGTTGGAGACATCCCCGATGTTCTGGCAGCTTGCACAGCCACTTGTAGGAAATGAATATCAATGCAGAGCTCCTCTGTGTTATTACTGCAAAAGTATATTGGATGCTTTTTGTCCTTTACCTCTAACTTTCTCACACAAAGAAACATTATACTCAATTGTCAAGGCCTGACATTTAGCAAAATGATGGTGGCAGTTTGGCATTTGTTGGGCAACATGTGTTAACATTGACTTTAGGGACGGTTGAAATTATTTTTCGGGATGGTGTTTTGTTTGTTTGTTTGTTTTCTTTGAACCTGTCCTGCTTAGCCTCAGTCCTGTTCTTCTCAGCACAATCCAATCCCTGGTATCCCAATTTCCATGGCTACCAACTGGATTGAAAGTGTTGCTGATTTATGGACAGTAACAAAGTTCGTCAGTATGTTCCTCTTGCGTTTGCCCGGATGGTTACATAGTGGATTCTAATTTAGCTTAATATGAGGCCATCAGGACAACATACCGTATAATAATTGCATTATTTTGCCCCAAGACTTTGCCAACAAGGGCACAGTTTGGGTTGTATGTTGTCCAAAGATGGGTTTAACAAAGCTCCGTGAAGGATTTGTGATCGCCCCTGTTTGGGTTGTAATTATAATAAGCCCTAATGTGACCCACATTGTTTTGCCTATACTTTATGCCACCCACACATGCAGCAGAAGGGGGTAACGTTCTCATTTTAGGCTCATACTTTAAATTCATACCATTTTACTGACCTTGGTTTCACACAGAAAACTGTCATGGGTTTACCAATCAGGGCTTTAGAAATCATGACCACCAATGTTGAGTCCAAGACCAAGTTGCATCCAAGTCCTCTTCTGAGACCAAGCTTCAACTGTAATTTAGTCATATTTCTTCAGCAGTACAGTATTTATGTACAAATGTGTCATGCAGTATGAGCATTTGAGTATGAAGGTGTCTATAGTGCTATACAAATAAAATGTATTATTATTATTATAGGACAACCAGTCACTATCACAGCTGATTGGAACAAGGTGACGTTTTGTTGAGTCAGGACAGAACTCTCCATAAAACAAGCACGGCAGTGAGTAATGGTGGGCGACTGACTGCTATCATCTTCACTGAATTACACTGAAAAACCTGATTGAATAGCGTTAAAAACACACAAACTTTGGATGTGGGGAAGAACCAAGTGAGGTGTGTGTTAATGTTTAAAATAGGACACTTATACTGTAGATTTTGTGTATTGATTGTGTGAAGGGATTACAGGTGAAAGCAAGTAACAGGGGCACATAAACAGCCAGGAGGAATAGAGAGAGAAAAACAAAAGCAAACAACAACAATGGAAGAAAAGAAACAATCAAAGAGACAAGAGCAAACTGAAGGGGTTTGTGTGTGATCAGGATAATGGGTGAGTGAGAGGTGTTGAATGAGGGTTAAGTGGTAAGACATATACCTAAACACAAAATGCCCCAGAATACACCATCAAGGTATAGGTATAATAATAAAAATAAAGAAAATATTGACGACAATTACTATCTATCATTCCCGAACCCCTGTAATTAAATGGCTACGCTGTTGAGTTGAGCTATACACATGCAAGCCGGATGAGTGGGTGAACAAACTTAGAGATGTGTGCACTTCAAATCACCATTGGCACCTACTTCTGCAACATAAACACAATATAGAGATAGATTACAATAAAGCCATCACAAAAGTGAGTGAGACAGCGTGAGGGGAGGATGGTGTGGGGAAAAACAGGAACAGCATAGAGAGCCTGAGAAAGGAAGCCTGCAAGATAAATGGCCATCGGAAAAGAAGGAACCATGGTTTATACATAAAGGTTTAGGACAAGGAGGAAAGGAAGAAGAGGTAAGAGGCAGGTAGGAATAGGATGACAAGAAGAGGAATGTATGATACGGAACATGAGTTGGGGGGAACGAAAATTCATTAATCACAGAGAATGATGGACAGCTAGAGCATATCATAGAGGGTGAAGGATGGTCAAGTGATATAAATCTGATACGACTGGGAAATTGCAAATTACTTTACATTTTTTATATAACATGGGATGTATTCAGAGGAGTATACAATAGGGACGATGGAGTGAGACGAGAGTAAAGAGGGTAAATAATGTGGTGTATGAAAGAAACGGTGATGTGAAGGTACGGCAGGGGAATAATCCAGAGCAATGGAGAGAAATATATTGAATGACAAAGAAAAAGGTTGAGAGAAAGGAAAAATGGAAAGGCAGATAAAAGAACAGACATCTCTGTGTGTTTGTAAGTTACAACGAATCATTGTTTCTGCTCTATGTTTAACATTGTGAAAGGATGGAGAACACAGCAAATCTATATTTAGTAGGCTTATAAGATTGTTTGTATACATTTGGCAGATTAGCTTTATTGGTGATAAACAGTGGAGTCTAAGACAAAGGGCAACACTGGGTATTGTTTATCTTGTGATGCTGAAAAACAACGTCATCCCTTGATAGAAATGTTCCGAGGGTTTAAGGAGAATCAAGGGAGGAGCAGAATGGAGGAGTAGTATTTTACACAGGCCTCCTACTAAATACAAGTCCAGTGCTATTGATTAGCCTGGGAGTCAAACTGAGCGGGCTAATATACTTCTGCCCACTGGTACACACACATATCCCACCATGAGTTGTGAGGCATGTATGCTGTGTTAAAGTGAAAGTGGTTCCATATTTAACCGCCTGGTTCAACTGATCGTAACGGTGATCCATAATGACTTATGTGACACATTAACTTATTCACTGTTTTGCAGCAGATGGCCAAAGCATGGTTTTTGAGTCGCACCTTCAATTTATTTGGGCTAAATTATGAAAGCTTGTGCTATGCAACAGTTGTTGACTGCACTGAAAGGTGAACTAAGAAAAAACGAAACGAAAAAAAAAACAGGTCAAATAATTCCCTGTGATTACCTGTTTTCGCTTATTTGTATAAGATGTGATTATCAGAAAAAGAAAATAAATTGTGTGTAAATTTGCGATTGGAGTTAAAGAAAATAAATTGTGGGGACGCTTATAGTCGTCCCCACCGTAGTGCTCACGGCACAGGAAATTAAACCCGGCAACGGAATGAATTGGTATGCCACCCAGCCCAGCACAGCTTACAATTTCACCGATACAGTTGTGAGCAGACGCAGTTCTTTTCTACCGCATCATGTCATCGCAGAGGAGGTCAACAGCTCTCGCAATTGTAAATGTGATGCGTCAGGTACAACTTTTCACAACACCAGTTGGAAAGACTTAGACAGGTGTTGCTGGAAACAGATACTGAGTGAGGAAAGGATGTCCCTGAGGGGGTTTAAGTGGTGTAAACTGGAAAGAGAGAAATCTCTCTGACAATTTTTGATGGGACTGTGTTAAATTGTGTGTGTCCCCCGAGTCCTGAGAGTGTCATCATGCCCAGCACTGTTAATTTGAAATACCAAACTAGTCCAAAATACTGAGAAATAACAAATCAGTTTGATGTGGATAAGACCACAGAGGGATGTGTGCTCGTAAGAAGCCTTTTTTTTTAGCATACAAGCTGTTGTGGATGAGACTGTATGACTGTTACAGATATCAACCTCTCCTGTTTTTGACACCCCACACTTATATTACATCTTGTCAAAATATCCAACATGTACCCCAGTGTGCCTTAGGAAAATGCCAGCTCACCGTGCATGCCGCACAATGATAAAGGCCATTATGAGCTAAGATTTTGTAATATAGTCCGGCTCCTGAACAGTGCAATGATCTACCTCTCACCCCAGCAACTAGTTCAATGTGTATCAGTATGAAAAGACTGCAAAACAACTACATGTCAAAAAAACAGGTTATTTTGTTACTCATCATTTTGTTCTTGATTAAACTTGATGTGGCACATTAGAGAGCTTTTAAAACTCTATGAACACGTTTACAGTCCAATAAGCAACTTAAGATTGGAGATTGGAGTTAAAGTTGAGATAACGTGTACGACTGGATTGTTTCACAAGTAGCCAGTTTGCGGGCTAATTTTAAATCAATAGAAAGTTAAATCACCGTCGGGCGATAGCCGGTGGGTTCCGAGATTGCATTTCGGCCAATGTGTTCTTCCTCTTTTGATCTCCACAAAGAATGTTTACTTGCATTCAACCAAAGACAGCTCAAACTTGATCATTCACTACTACTCGGACTACAAACAGATACCAGAACACTTCCAATGCCAAAATCTTGTCCGGTTCCTACAGAGTCTGTATTCTACATGTGAAGAATCTGCTATCTTTTACAAGCTGTGGTTAGCAGGTTAGCCAATTTATGAAGCTACCAGCAATAGCATTCATGTTTGTTTTTGTGGTATAATAGAATTTAGAAGGAACCTCTTATTTTGTTGAGTCTACAGGGGGCTTTACATATTTGTAAATGTTTATACATCTATGTTTTTCTTCTTTGTTTTCTTCTTGCCAGTTGCCCATTCTTGAGGAAGACTTTCTTTGTACCCACTCAAAGTCATTGCTCTTTTCTTTCTGTCTTCCAGTTGCCCTGTTCCCTGTGCAGGATAATGGAACGGCTGTGGTTCTCTTTGCTGTTGCTGGCAGCAGCATGCAGGGGCCAGCCGTGTCCGAAACGCTGTATGTGCCAGAGCCTTTCTCCATCGCTCGCTATTCTCTGCTCCAAGACAGGCTTGCTGTTTGTTCCTGCTGCCATTGACCGGCGCACCGTGGAGCTACGGCTCCAAGAAAACTTCATTACAGGTAAGATACCTGCCAGTCTGTCTTCCATTTAAATTCCATTTAAACATGAATCAAGGCAGGGAATTAATGCATTTTGCATGGTTCAGTCAGTTCTTCCTCATCAACCATCATCTTCAATGATTTCCTCAAGAGGGAACATGCTGCATACTATAATATTGAGCAGTGGCAAGATTGCAAAAGACTGAGCAATGAGTCAAGCTTAAATATACCACTGTGATTCAAATAGAACATTGGATGCAATAAGGAGAGTGGGTCACAAGTTAGTGATAGCACTGAAAACGAATGTTGGCTCAACTATTATTACTCACGAGTCTGGTTCTTTTTAACTTTCATACTTTGAAACTTTTTGGTTTTGTCGTTCAGTCGAGCAAATCTCATTCATGATTCATCTTTTTATATCAAAGAGCTATCTGTGATACTTTGAAACATACTTATTTTTTAAGAACCGAAGTGTTGCTTTATCCTTTTAATTTAATCTGGATTCCCTTTCGCTCCCACCAATGCAGCTACCTAATCTTCCCAGACCCGATTTAAAATCAATTATTTTCCATAGTTCGCTAACACAAAAGACAAACAAACGAAACAAAGACTAATTTCACAGGATCCAGTAAGATGATTTAATGCACCATTAACAATATTACTTTATTTAAGTCACATTGATAATGTCCAAATCAACTTTGTTTAAGTTTAGCACTATCCTGTGCTAAACTCAAGATTCTGTATTACATTTTGGGGGTGACCAGATTATCTCTGCTGTCAACTGTGGTTCTTAGCGTATGTTGGCAAAAGTTAATTTTAAAAGAATTTAAACATCCTTCGTATCATGGGGTCCAGGCTCTAAGAGGCTAATTGGGCATGGGCTTGCCAATCTAAATAATAAAAAAAATAGTCTGCACATGGCCAAATATGATCATAGCAGCTAGTTGAGTAGAAGAGTCTGTAAAGCAACAACCACTTTATTTTTTATAACTTTTCTTATACATATGTTTGCAATCTATCTTAGAAAACTATTTTATAAAAAGTTGAGGAACATTAAGAACCAGAGTCATCTTTCAGCGATCAATCAAACATTGTTGCATATGTATATTTTCTGACGTCCATTCTTTCACTAATACTAGGGCTGGGTATCTGCACTAGATACCTTGAAGGTATCAACTGAAAAGCTAGCAGCTAACGGTATTAACAGCGCAAACAAAGCTAGCAACAGTGTTGACAAAACTAACAGTTTTAACCTGGCGGGGGAACCAGAGGGGGGAACAATGTGGTTCCGCCACCTTGGGCTGGGGGACGACATTATCAGTAATAACCATGGTATGAGCGCTGTATAAGCACTGTGCAGAGCGGTGGCAATTAGCTAGCGAATGGGACACACAAAGCTTTTATTTACATGATGGGTATCAAATGAAGTACTCTATTGGTATTGGCATCACTTTGAGGCTACTGATAATGATACTGGCATCGTCATTTTAAACGATACCAAACCCTACATAATACTGTACCAAGGTAATATACCTCGTCACTTAGGACTCAGTTGATGGAACATCTCTTTGTGTTCATTCTGCTCACTCCCAGCTGTCCGAAGAAGGGACTTTGCCAACATGACCAGCCTGCTACATCTAACCCTTTCCAGAAACACCATCAGTCAGATTCTCCCTTCAGCCTTCTGTGACCTGCGGCGACTGAGAGCACTTCATCTCGACTCTAATAGATTAACTGTGATAAAGGTGAGACTGATGGAATGGATTAATGATGGCAAATGGGAATGAATAGTCGGATAGATTATTGCAGCGATAAACTGACTTAGAGGCCTTTAAGTTTGGATGGGTGGTCAATAAATACACATACTTAAACGATAGAGCTACAATGAGAGAAAGATAAATATAACAGAACAGTTGACACAATATCCTTTCTGATATTTATGTGATGCTTCTCTGAGGATTTCTGCTTTTTCACCAACCAGGACGACCATTTCAAAGGCCTGACCAACCTTCGCCACTTGATCCTTGCCAGCAACCAGCTCCACTCCATATCTCCCCATGCCTTTGATGACTTCCTATCCACACTGGAGGATCTCGACCTTAGCTACAACAACCTTGCCCAAGCGCCTTGGGACACGATCGAGCGCTTAACCAACGTCAATACCCTAAATATGGATCACAACCTCATAGAAAATGTTCCCCAAGGGGTATTCACCAACCTACACAAGTTGGCCAGGTATATTGATTGGTGATCTGATGTTGTGTGAACAGATAATGTAAAGATGCACAGGTTGGTTTACTGATCAACTTAACTGTTGATATACTGATAATGTATCTGTGTCTTTCTCTCTTAATCCAACCCTCATCTTCTCCTTACCCCGTCCATTAACAGGCTAGACATGACGTCTAACAAGCTGAAGAAAATTCCCCCGGACCCATTGTTCCTGAGAATCCCAGTTTATGCCAAGTCCAAAGGCTCCCCCCTCACCTCCCTGGTGTTGAGTTTTGGTGGCAACCCCCTCCACTGTAACTGTGAACTTCTATGGTTGAGAAGGCTGACCAGAGAAGACGATCTTGAGACATGCGCCTCTCCTTCTGACCTCAGTGCCAAGTACTTCTGGACAATACCTGAAGAGGTGACATTTTAAGCGTTTCACTTGCAGAAAACTAATAAAAAATTAATCATAACCTTGAAACTGTATAATTCAAATATGAATATTGACCTCGTACTTTTTTGCCCTTTAGGAGTTCATTTGTGACCCACCAGTTCTGACCCGTAAGTCACCTCATACAGTGGCTATGGAAGGCCAGCCTGCCAGCCTGAAGTGCAAGGCAAATGGCGACCCAGAGCCTGAAGTCCACTGGATCAGCCCTGAAGGGCGACTTATATCTAATAGCTCCAGGTACAAAGATTATTTCTATACAGTTCTATATTCTTGTTTGATTTACAATTTACAATTACTTTTCTCTATTAAGCGTATTGATTGTATATTTTCTCAAAATGAAAGGACAGGTGTTAATTTAGGGCGTGAGATTCAGCTCTATATTCATTGACGTCAGAAACCCAACCCAGTTGGCATGTGCAAGAAAAACGGCCCTTTAAATAGTCCTCCCTGTACTGCTTCACCTCAGCGCTATGTGCAACCGAGTCAAAAAGTCAGACAGGGTTGGCTCACATCATTTCTGTCTTGGCTGTAGTAGTAGGGCGTAGGTGTGTGGGCCAGCTCTGAATCAGGATTAGAAGGTAGCTGTTGAGGTCACACCTAGCATTTCTTGTCATGGCTTTGCCTATAAAAATCAGTTAGAAAAGAATTGATAGTATTTTGAAATATGTGACAGAACTTTTATATTTTTGAGATTTCTGTTTGCATCTTTTGACGTTTTGTTCAGTGAAAGCTATTTCATGGAAATGAGGCATTGTTGGGTTGTTGAAGAATACCATTTGGTGTAGGCTTACACTTATGGGGATGAAGCCCACAAGTTGTCAGCAACTAACCCCTCAACATGGCTGTCACCGCATTGGATCTGGATAGAGTGTGGTTGGATTGCTGGTGGTGGAAGTTGGCAGTATCAGCTGCTGGAGGCAGCAAAGTACAGGTGTACCCAGTGTGACTCAATGGGTTGATAAGACGAACAGTGATTACCAATTGGCTCCTGTGTGGGTGACAGAGAAAGAGGGCTTACGTGACTGGGATATGTGTGACAGAATAATGGTGGATCATTTTGTAACCAGAAGTCAATATGTTTGAAATGACTGTGGAGGGCTGTCCAATCTCATATGAAGTCCCGACTATGTCAACTGCCTGAACTTTTTTACAGTTTATAATTGTTACTTTGGTGTAACATTTACACTACAGTTAATGCATTGAACTTCTTCACTTCATGATACATCTCAATCTCTTTCAGAACTTTGGTTTTCTCTAATGGAAGCCTGGAGATCAATGTAACATCCCTGAAGGATTCAGGTAACTTCACCTGCATTGCCTCCAACGCAGCAGGTGAATCCACAGGAAGGGTGGAGCTAGTTGTTACGGCGATGCCCCATCTGGCGAACAGCACAAGCCGCAGCCGAGACCCGTCCTCTGACCCTGCCCCCTCTGACATCCTAACCTCCTCCAAGGTTGCGCTGCCGAACAACGAGACCAGAGGGGCAGACCGGAGGGTCTCACTGGTGGAATTGACAGGGAACTCTGCCCTCATTAGATGGAGCAGTCAGACTTCTTCAACCGGAGTCAGGATGTTCCAGGTCCAGTACAACAGCTCTGGGGATGACACACTGGTTTACAGGTCTGTTTATCTACACTGTCAATGTATGATCTGACTGCCTGTGAGTTTTCATTTTCTGTCCTTATTACAGTTGTAATGGTGGACTGCTATGGACTCTTCGAGGATTATTAGTAAAAAAAACATTGTTTTTAGTCAAGGTCAGCGTGTGTTTGTGAGCAGTCGTGTGTGCGTTAATAAGGAGGCATCAGCCGCTGCTATGAGGACGAGAGCAGATGATAGATGATAAAAATGGAGATTAGCTAGTCATCCAGTCACAAAAGTCTAATCAGCTGAAATGATAAAGACATCTGTAGTGGAACAGAGCCATTGCAGGGTTCGCTCGGCCTGGGCCAAATGAGATTGTGGCTGTTCCACTGCTTGTCTCTCAACTTGCTTCAGTGATGTGCTGATCTTGTAGCCACATTGTTTCATTGCTGATATTTATATTATGGCTCTATGAATATGATATTTTTCCATAAATTGTTACTTTCCTTACTTTTGTTAGAATTCACTGACTGGCGCCCCTTAACCTGGTGACTATCAAACCACTACAGCATTTGGTAAAATGTAAACGTTTCAAAGTAGAAGGAAGGGAAATTTGAGTTGATCCCATAAACAAACAGGGAGGTTTTCTGCTTTGTGTGCACAACATGCTACTGCACATACAGCATACTGTCATCCCAAGTCTAAATATAATTCAAATCAACACCCAACAAATTTCAATGGATTGAAAGACCATTTAGAGATATTATGATAATTCTTCTTGATAGTGGTGTGATTGCAGCCATGCAATATGTTATCACTGACATTATAACATATTGCATAAAGGTCATTGTGTAGCAAATCATGTTTATCA
Organism: Pholis gunnellus; assembly: GCF_910591455.1. Lineage (NCBI taxonomy): Eukaryota > Metazoa > Chordata > Actinopteri > Perciformes > Pholidae > Pholis > Pholis gunnellus. The sequence continues at coordinate 16,852,154 of NC_136535.1, forward strand.
TTGAACTACAGCAAGGGCAAGCTGGACTTGTGTAGACCTGTGTATGAGATTTAAAGAACTTTAATGAATTGTCCAATTGACAAAAATGCGGTTAACTACCAGAGAGCACTTGTATGTCTTTCGATTAAGATTTTTTTCTAAGCCTTGGTGGTCATGGGGGGGGATCTTCCACATATTCTCTATGTGCAAAAAAACAACAACGCACTGGCAACAATTATTGGCCAAATCTCTCAGAAAGCTCTGTTTATTTTTGGTTCTGAGGAGTTTTCATATGTTGTGAAGTTGTCATGGCAACAGGTTGGGAATATCTCCCAGCTCTCGTGATGAGTGACAGGCGGCTTTAATAGTACCGGAGACGAGTGCAGCTGACTATTAATTCATTTCATTTCTTTCAAAAGGTGCAAATAATATGGGCAAATAAAGGCCCGTCGCTCTGTCTTCTGTGATTACAGAAGTAAATCAAAGATGTCTTCACTGCCCAGCAGAATTATCTGATTACCAATTTAGCTCTGCTTGGCCTTTTTACGCGTCATCGACAGCTGGTATTGTCTCATGGGGGAAAAATAATTCTTGAAAGAAAAACCTGTGAAAGAATGTGTCAAATCCATCCCCGGTGATAGGAGAATCAGACAGTGACTCTTAATTTGTGAAAAGTCAACACTTGTGCGATATGGAATTGGGGGATTTTTGAGAAGTGATTATGATATTATTACTAAGCTAGAGGACACTTGTTTATTCAGACGGCTCAGCCAACTGTCGGAGACAAGCAGCTTCTTACAATTCTAAGCATGTCTACCCATCTCCTGCATTGCAACCTGCCATCTGCACCTGCCCGGTCAAGGTTGGATGCAGTTAGTGGGCACTGCAGCCCTGTAGGTACAAATAACCCTCCTTATAGGTCAGTGTGGGTGTGTATAGATCTTTGTGGGGGTAGCTGTCAATCGTATGAGCCTCACATTATCAAGCAGATTGTCTGGATGTGTACAGTACTTTTAAACTGTATAACTCAGACCTTCAGTGCACAGTATTTATATTCAATGATCTCTTTTGTTTTTATTGGCAGTGGGGTATTCTGCCATTGCAGTGCTGGATTTAAATTCAGATTTACATCAGAAATCGCTATCATTTGCCATCATTTTTGACGAATGTTTGCTGTTGTATTAAACCGCTCTTGCTGCTGACATGGTAACCAAATGTGTCGCCAAATAAATCAGGACTGAACTCTTTATTGAACCTTGAGTTCAATAAAAAAACAATAACGAGATCTTAACAGAAGTTTGACAATTTCTGTGCAGGTTAACAGTCAAATGAAAGAGGAGATGGCTTCACAGATACATGTGCAATGTGGCACAGCACGTGAAAAACACATTGAGGCTTGAGCTACACTATAGCTTCATCTTAAATACCGTTCCCATATTACTGTCTGAGCCATAATACCACCCAGTTCACATGTGCTCATGTCGCGGTTTGAAAAAAAAATGTCATGTCGCATAAGAATAATTTCTCATAATCTTACTTCATCGCATAAGACCACGACTAAATCATGACTCTGAACCTATATATGGAATCACATGGCAATCATGAGATACATTAGGAGGCCTCATCGCTGCACCAGCTCTGCTCTGAGTAAAAGAAAAAAAACAGCCCTGAGTGTGTGTGTGCATGTGTGTACAGTTCCTCTCTTCTGTCTTTCTTTGGTCAATATCCATTAAGAGGGGTGAGGCACAAAGCCATGAAGAGAGAAGAGGTTGGGGGGGGCAGGAGAAGGAGAAAACCACATATTGGCGACACAAGGAGCCATTTGAGCTTAACAAATGTATTTAGCTTTACATTTTGGTTCTCTCTGTTACATACAAACGGCATATCTTTAAAAACTGGTCAACGTCGCACTCGCTGAAGCTTCATCAATGTCGCTGATTAGAATTGATAGAAAGAAAAATCAAAGTGCGTTCCTTCTTCTTCCTCACAATCAGAGAGTGTAATAATTGCTTTGTGCCACAAGAAGTGATGAGAACAACAGATTTAGATAATAACAAGTGTTTTCTTATATTTGACCTGTATTCATTTATCTTTCTCACACGGTATTTAGATGAGATCAGAATACATTTTGATGAATTATCTGGTGTTTAAGGCACATTGCATACGAATTATAGCTGACTTTACTGCTTAATCATTTCTACTCCTCCACTGAGTAAATAACTCCAGCCTCCAGAGTATCCAGATAACAGCATCTTGTTATCTATACATTTCCTTCAGTGTCCTTTTCATTGAGCTTTTATTTAATCAGGCAGCTAAATTAATTATCATGTTTTACTTCAGAAAGACTACAACAGACCAGATTTTCTGACAAGTTCAGAGCATAAAGAGGGCTCTCTGACGCAGTCTCAAAACCCCCTGGTTACTTACGATCAATGCCCTTATAGCACAGAGTGTGTGTGTGTGTGTGTGTGTGTGTGTGTGTGTGAGTTTGCGTGCACATTCGATTGTACAGACTTGGAAAACCATTGGTCGGCAGTGTATTAGTTAACCCTGTGTCTGAGACATGCTCTTCAAAACCCCCTGACTAATATGATCAATGCCTTTTCAAGTGTGCATCTGTGTGCACGTGTGATGTGTGTGTATGTGTGTGCACACTGGACCAGATGGCAGCTGTGTATTAGCTAGAAACCTAATGGCAGTTATAGTGCCATCAATGGCAACAGACCTCTGCAGGAGGCTTCCCTAAGTGTCTCTCGTGTCGATGCCTCTCTCGCCGCGTGTCTGTGTGTGTTTTTTAAAGTGAGACTGCATTCGCTCACAGTGAATCTCATGTCTTATTTGTATCTCCAACACAACTACTACTACGTATAATACACAAAGACATTACTTTATGTAAAAATAGAGACAGTAACAAGACATCAATAAATTAAATCTAAAAATCTAATTCCACCACTTACAGATATACCACTTTTTTATATACGTACCACCATATTTGAATGTGCTTTCTAGTGATGTCTCCTAAAATACTTTTATGTTACTTTTACTAATTTACAAAAGCCAACATGTTTATTTTGTTGTTGCATAAAACAGGATGTGGATCCTGCTTACTCGTGTCAAAGGTCTGCGTTCTGTGCACCCATCACTCTGCCAACTGCACACGACTGGCAGGTGATACATAAAGAATTAGTTTTTTGGCTCTGTTTGAACCTCACTATAAAGTTAGTGTCTGTTTCATATCTGTCGATCAAAAATCACAGCATTGTGTCAGCTCCTTTGTAGATAATATTCATGCTAAAATTGACGGACAATAATTTATATCAGTGGTATTTTCCTTCGAACAGGTTTCTTTTTGACAAATTCAACCTAAAATTGAAACTAGACTGTTAGTTCTATGGAGTGGTGGGGAGTCCTGTTTGCAGGAATTGTTGATTTTGGCTACTGTACCTATTCAAAAGTCACCAAATGTTTTTTTTTCTGAAATCGTGTGTTGCATAAACACTAAAGCAGTTGACAGTTATCCAACATATTCAAAGTCAAGCTTCTTTAGTTTGACATATAGTATCTTTTTTTCATAGTCTAGGTCGGACAAAACCATCAGACAGTGGAAAAGATAAAGCCTCTCAGATAAGTAGTACAATTCTACAACAGTGTGCTGAATAATTCAATTTTGACTCAACATTTTACAACCTGGATGAATGAGATACATCTACACCTAGTTTTTCTCCATCTGGTGCCTCCTCGTTAAGCTTTCTTTTTTTCCCCCGTAACATTTCCTGCCTCGATTGTTTCCCCCCCTGTTGCATTGAATCTTTCTCCGGCTAATCACCCGTTGCATTTTCCCTGAAAGTTAAACCACATAATGGCGATTGTGTAAAGGAGCACCATACTATAAATGAAACTGGAACTTGCTGCACACATATTTGATTAATATATTGCCTTCCATGTGAAGCAGAAAGAGAGAGACTTGTTTTCCCCTATGTTGTTATGTACATTGTACAGTATTCGTTATGTACAGCAGGTTGCTGTTTAACTTAGTGTCATTTAAAAAGTGTGTGTGTGTTTGTGTGTGTGTGTGTGTGTGTGTGTGTGTGTGTGTGTGTGTGTGTGTGTGGATGTTGATTCATTCCGGCAGAGCTTTTGGGACAAGCGAGAGGTCAAGAAGGATCAATAGCTTAAATTCCACCACAGGCCTCACAAGGGACAGCACATTATCTAACCAAACAATCTCTGGCATATAGCTCGGCTTGCACTCTGTAGCTGAGCAGCCAATCCAGAGCTATATGTTCCTAAAACTACACTTTTCATTTCAATGTGATTTATAAGTTCCTGTCAGAAGGATCCCAGGTGGTGTAATGCTCGGTGTTGACATTTGGTCATTATGTTGTCTGCATTGCATACAGAGTGAATCTCTATATATGTGTTTTACATATTTCACAAGACAGAATGAAAGGAGCACACGTAGACGGAGTCGATTCTCCGTCAGCAATCTTGCCATTGCTATGAGTGATGCCTGTAACCATGGTGATGCTTATTAGAGACCCGAGACGGTGCAGCTTTAGAAAATGTTTCTATTACTTACAGGACAACTCAACCAACCAGGTGTTCATTTCATGCTATATACCATTATGCCTAATGCTAGAGTCCAGTCGCTGAGAATGAAAGACACACCGACAGGCTAAAAACCATAAACATTGATACTTTCATGATACTGCCAGCTGTCAAATGCAAGAATACATGTATAACATTGAACAACCAAACCCGTAGGTCCGTTTATTTCTTGCTTTGACAGCTAAACTTGCAATGGCAAAAAAGAAAATGCAGCGTGAATGTAGCATTTTATTTCTGAGGGCTAGTGTTTGTAAGGTATGCAGATTCACAGGCGTAATGCAAACTTGATCACCTAATGGATGTGGTCGAGCTCAACATATTGCTTTGTGAGCGGAATCTAACTTGGCAGTGTGGAAATCTGCCAATCGGAGCATCCTGTTTGAGGATACAAAATGTAAGTGGAAACTGTGCCTCAGCTGTAGCATGCATTGCTGCATCTCGACCATTTACAGTAAACTACATTTTTGTCAACCATATGCGACATAAGCGGAGCCAGTTGGAGCACATAGCTTAATCCTGCACTGCAAAAAAAGTAATCTGCCAGCCTTCAGACATGCAGTCGGAGGCCACTCCATAAAGCACACACTTTAATTCTGGTGTGGTAGCGTGACGGGATTTCAAAGGTGCATTCACAGTACATTAATCTTATGCCGTCGATGCAAAGCACCATTACACATACATTCGGTAAACAGATATCGCTTCAAAACCTTCTTTTAAGACCACACATTCGATTCTTCTCTAAATTCCACACCACGTTGTCTGTCTGGATCACGTACAAGTGAGTACATCGTGGAGTATATGTGTTCGTGTTTGTGTTTGTCCAGGTTGATCGAAGGAATTGTATTCGCCTCGCATTTTCTTCACTACGCAAGGGCAGACAGAGGTCAATGTGAACCTTTTTCAATCACAGAAACACATATACACCCACAAAAACACACGCAGACAGCAGAGCACTGCTTGTGACCTAACCGTCTATACCTTTTCTGCAATGTCCGTGGTTTGTGGTTCTTTGGGTAATGGACAGACACATAAAATCTGCTCAGCCCAGCGGAGTCAGGATATAGTGACTGGAAACATGCATTAACAACAGTTACATCACTTGCAGTAGATAGCTGCTGTTTACTCAGAGATGCTGTGCACATTATGTGATGTAAGCAAAGGCAAATTCACTTTTTGTAGCTTATGGATGAAAAGAAGCTTTTGACACCGATGTCTCATTATTTGTTAAACTCAATCATCAGACCTGTTTTTGCAATGATAGGACAATTTCCTCCCACAGTCAGGGAACAATAGGTTAACAGATGAGTATTGTCTATTTGTAAATCCTTTAGCACACCTTCAGTTCTCTTCTGAATGAATACATGAAGTATAGATTGCTGGAATCCATTAGAGTGCTTGGTAAATAGTAAATTGTCGAGGATTATTAAACTGAAATATGAATGAACTGATGTCAATGCTCAAGTAGTTTTAAGTGTGTCTGTGTGTGTGTGTGTGTGGGTTGGTGAGTGGTTTAAAGGGTGTTTCAGGGTTAATAGCATTGGAGCAGGTGATGCGAGCATCTGTGGCAAACCTGGGTGGGCTGCATGTGGGTGACTGTGTGTCTAGCAGGATGGGGGGAAACGAGAGGGGGAGAGAGAGAGTGCGTGTGTTCGAGAAGGTGGGTGCACGCAGCCTACAAATAAATATGTTCGCATGTACACTGTATGAAGCACAAACAAGCTTGTTCATGTGTGATGTGCATCCGTCCATTTTTGAACAAGTTTGATATGCATATGTTGTGATGGTTACAGTTCATAGACCTAAATAGAATATGTGGTTTTGTCAACAAAAAAAAAACAACCAACCAACTAAATCAAGTCATAGTTCAAACATGCTTGGGGTGATTTCATCTTCATTCTTACGTATATTTCACAACTTCACAAATACATCTGGTTATGAAGTTCCCCATGTAATTCAGTGAGTGTTCTAAGAAAATCTGTGATTTTAGAGAGGAGGACTTACTGTTTCACATATTCAGTAAGAATGTGTAATTTGTTAGGTTGTCCTTCAATGCTCAAACCACTTGACAAAGCTGTTGATTTTATTGCATGTTAAGCTATTGTAATACAAAAGTAGCGTATTTTTAACTGTAGCAAGCTGGTTACCTGGTAACATTTAACATCTCTTTGTTCAGTTCAAACAAAGGTTTGAGCCATATTGCACTGTATCTGTCATTTTTTTAAATACAGTTGTAGTAGTTCAGTGCAACAGGATGAAAAGAAGAAAGAATCACAGAACCCCTCTCTGGTAAATGGAGTGATATGAATAACGAGTTAGTCTTGGTTAGCCGCCCTGTTACACACTGAATTACAATTTAATGAGTGAGCCTTGGCCACATGTGTTTAACCTTGAAAAAGAAAAAAAAAAAAAAAGATCATATGGTTCATAGAAGCATGTGGCGTTTTGCCATAGTGTGTGGCAGCAGCTTGCTTTAATATTATCTTCCTTTGACACAGTGACAATTTTCAGGAAATTAGTGGGTTTAAGCTTCTGACCGCTCATTTAGAAACTCACAACCCAAACTTAACCCAAAACACCAAACAGCAAAGGGAAAGACATGTAGGCTCCTATACCAGCAAAATGTACAATATCACTAACATGATACATCTGACTGAAAGTATCGCGCGCACACACAATCATGCACACGCGTGTGCAAATCCCCAATCCCATTGGTGGCAATGAGGAGTCAGTTTGCTGTAGGTCATTGTCATTTAATTGAATGACTCACTGCGTACGTACTAATGAGCTAAAGGGCCGAATGATAAATGACTGTCCACACATGCACACGCACGCACACACACACGAACACACACACGCACACACACACACACACACACACACACACACATTGGCATCAGTGGTACCTGCTGTATTTGTGCCAATTAAGTGCAGAACTAAAGAGTCAGATCATAGAGCTTCAGTTCAAAGACACTGACAACATCTATTTAGTGATCTCTTCTTGTTCTCTTTCTTCATGTAAGCTTCTCCCAAGTCTATATTCCATCAACCTTGTCACTTCTTTACGTTTGTTACGCCCTTTCCCTTATTTTTTTTACATTTCTTTAGCCCCCTTCAGTCTGTTTCACTTTCCTATATCCCAAGTGTTTAGGCTTTGTTTTTACGCTGCCTTATTCCAAATCTATTTCACTCGTTCCCCATCTTTGCTCCCAGTTCTGCTATTCTCATTTCATGTCCCTTTGCTCTTCTGCTTATATCTTTTTTCTTGTCTCCAAGCTTCCTCCTCTATCTATTCTTAAACTTGCAGCCTTATCCTGCATGTTTCTCCCTTCACTTATTGCTTCCTCACTCTGCCTCCCTTTCCTCTTCTGTCCCGGATATTTGCGGAGCTCAGCAGAACGCTGTCGGCTGCCTGACCTATAATCCTCTTGTTTGGCGTCTTGTTGCCGTTCTCATCATCGTCCCAAATCAATGTTTAATTATCCTGCGTCGTCGTTCCCTCCCCCCCTCCATACCCACCACCCTAGGTTGTTTCTCCCTCTTCATTGGTCCACTACTCACATTCTCCCTCCAGCCCCAACACACCCGGCCTTCAGCTCTTCATGGATGGAGAAGCGTAATTAAAAACAGAGAATGAGAGAAAGAGAGTGAGGGGACATACTTATTAAATGATGGAGCAAAGACAGAGGCAGTGGGTTGGGTTAAAGGAGGAGACCGGGACAGGAGGGGGGAGGAGCAGAGCAAAGAGAAACATGAGAGGATGAGGGGGAAAGGAGAAAAGGGGATTTGGATGTTAAGTAGGGATAAGAGCTGAGAGATGGTGGATAGATTGCATTTCGCAACACTCAATGAAATATGAGTAAATAAACTCTTCATTAATGATTGAGTTTCCATCATGTGCTTGCACAAGCTTAATATTCAATCTCGATTTATCGGTGTTTTAAGCTGCCTAGTAGTGTTGAACTCGGACCTCCTTATGTGACAGCAGCTGTGAGAGACTTAAACCTCACAACATAGGTCATAAGTGTCAATATTTCGAAAAATGTATTATTGACTCCACATTGAGACAATTTCCCAAGCATATTTTCAGGCCATCTCCAATTATTATTGGGATCAATACAAATGCATTACTGAGGTTTAGGTGTTCTCCTGCAGGTAACCAGCCTGTAGTGCTCTGATGGAGTCGGGGGTGAGGACCGTACGTGATTGGAGTGAGCAGAACTGTGTTCACAAACCATAATATCTTAGCTGGTATGACTGAAACAGAATTTAATTCCATGTCTCATAAATGATCTTACATTTAACCTGGTGAACCTGCAGACACCATGTTTTGATCCATGCTTGGGTGGCTAAGCTACAGCCACTGAACATTAATTAATTAATAAAGATGAACAATTGGAAAAAATATGAATGATATATATATATATAAATATATATGTACAGTATATATATATATATATATATATATATATATATATATATATATATATATATATATATATATATATATATATATATATATTTTTTAAACCCCATCAAGATAAGGATCAATAATAGACAAGACAAGTCTAACCAATCCCAATCATGGAAACCCAATCTAATAGATTGAGTGCATTGCAGTCCAATGTAGTTCAGCATTAAACTAGGATGAGATTAACTATAAATCTTAGGCTGTTTTGTCCTTGTCCTATTTGCAGCTGCTTTGCAGTTGATTGGAGTTAATGCTTGTGCTGAAATCAGAAGTGACTGCAACATGAAAATCCTGTTAACCCTTTTTGCCATCTTTGCAGGCGTTAACGGCTGTTTGTGAATCGATTTTGAAACAAAAAAAGAATAAATATCTAGCATTTTCCATATTAAAATATATGGATTTTTAGTCACTTCCTCATCATGTGCAGTACATAATCGGCCTTTATCCGGCTAAAAAAAAAAGGAGTCAATTGTTCCTTAAAAAACATTTCTCACTTTTCTTTCAGAAAATGCATCAACTTGATAAAAGTAAAAAATATCCCAATAATGAATACATTTGTGTGAGTGTATGGGTGCTTATATTGGAGTTAGATCAAGAATAAGACATGTGGACCCATAATGAACAGATCTGTTTGCAAGTCATGTGAAACATGATTACAACAGAAGCATTGATGTCGATGTATGCTCTGTGGGTGTGTTGGTGGTAAGATCCATTCTTTTCCTGTTGGTATAGACTTGAAACATATAACTATGATTGCCTCTCTCGCACTTTTCTTCTCTCTTCCTGTCATTCCCTTACTTGATCACTCCATTATTCATACCCTTATCCTCTTACGCCTTTCTCAGGTGTCTCCTATTATTTCCATCTATCTTTCTAATCCAAGATTCCTTCTATAAATAAATAGAAACATACCTCTACTCATATGTATACAGCCATCCAGTGTTATACAGTGTTCAGTCATACTTTTCTATCTGTCAAGAGTTTGAATATATATAATATATATATATATTATATATATTTCACCTCACAGTATCAGAGCACAATATAAGTAGCTGTGGACAAAACTGGTGGGTTACAGTATTTGGGATCTCACCATAGACCAATAAGTTGTAACTAATACGAATACGTTTGATTCCTAAAAAAATCTTTTATTGGTTATGGGTGTTAAACTTATGCACAATATTTATAATTAGTCCCTTATGCCAAGATTCGATCCAAATACGTTTTAATACATTTTAGACACAACTTTCTTTTAAATTTCTTATAAAAATGCTTGGAACTATCCAATTAATGAATTAAAATAATAATTGACTGATTAATTGATTGTCAAAGTAACTGTCAATTGCAGCCCTAAAACAAACATAATCAGTTTCGGATGATATTAGCGCATATGTCAGTGTGTTAAAGTGTAATTAAAAACAACGGCACCGATGCAATTTTGTTGTGGTGCTTCATATTTAATTATCGACTCCTTCCAATCATAAACTGGTTTGGCTCACCCATGGCCGTAAACTTGAATCATGACTTTGTTGATTTGTTAAAGGCTCTGTTATGATTCTAATATTTATTCTGCCCAACATGTCAGTCATTACTTTCCAAATGTAGATTAATCCTCCCATAAAACCTCGTCATTATAACACCGTTGCAACCCACAAACGAGCTCGCAGACGTAAAGACCCGAAATATCTTCTTCAATTCAGGGATGCATTTCCAAGAGTTTTGTTTCACTTTTCCATTCATGCAATGCTGATAAAGAATAATATCCAGAGTCTTGCTTACCATATTAATGCCTGCCTGGCACGTAAATGTCATTTTTGAGCTGTATTCGCAAGAACGCCATCTTTTTTTCTTTCCAAATGACATCGAGCAGACAAATATAGCTTTCAGAGTGGTGTCCTTTGATCCTCGTTTACGCAAACATTTTCTCAGCATTCGCCTGATGCTCTTATCTGGACTGACTTACAATAACTTCAAAGAAGTGCCTACATTCATTTTCTCTTCTCTTTTATTCATTAACTTTCATATTACCGAGATGCAAGGCAGAGACGGTAAATAGGGCAGTGACATGAGTAGAGAAGCAAGGAGGAAAGGAGCGAGATGTAAGACACATGGGGAGGAGTTACAGGTTAGAGTTGAGGACAGATGAAAGAGAAAAGAGGAGAAGGTGAAGAGGAAAGGTGAGAGGGAGAGTGACTCGGGGAAAACAGTGAAGGAGCGTGAAAGGGCAAGGAGCGAGAGAAAAAGAGAGGGAGAGAGGATGGGGAGCAGGGTAGGGACGGGGCAAAGGGTGGAAGGAGAGTGGAAGATAAAAGAAAGATGAAATAAACGAGCAGAGGAGAATAAATGTGGGAGGATGGAAGAAGGAATGATCCCTCATTAGGAGGGAGGACCCTGCCTCAGCTCCACACAGAGCACCTGCTTTGAGACACTGGATCTGAGACGGCTGAATCACCAAACCTCCTGAACACACAGCCAGCTATCTTATTCATTGCGACTGACGGGTGCAGGTGCATAGACTCATATGGAAACAGGAGAGGCTCCGCACAAAGGCACACACTAACACATACACATCAAGAGTTATATTGAACTTTAGAAGACACACACCTGGACAGAGTGCTGACAGTTAGAAATAATCAAAAGTGAAACAGTTGCTGGGTGTTCACTTCTTCCTCAGGGGTATCTGTGTATGTGGTTTCCGCCAGGATTAGTGTCAGTAAAAAAAAAAGAATCTATTTGTGTTTGAGGAGTATAGTCTGTATCTTTGTAAACAAAGGGGCAAGGATGCACTACTGGTGACCAGCGCTATCGCAGAACTGGCTTGCTGAGTTTGGAAAGATGCCCAGACAATGGGCTGTCTGGGGCTCTAACAACTCTTATGTGCCTGGAACTATGTTTGTATTGTGTTCTTTTGCTTTTTTTTTTGGATTGGAATGAATAATTTAAGAGAGCATGATGCCAAGTCATGATCAGAGCTAGCTGTCCCAGTTATCGAAAAGTCAGCCACAGATAATGTAGATGAAAGGAAAGGAAAGGAGATTGACGACATAAAAGTACATGCAATTAACTACATATTTGGCAGTTTGACTTATTAGCCAACACATTAAAACCTGATGCATTGGTACTAGGTTACAATATTGTTTTTTATTCAAATGAAATGTAAGGAAGTTGTGATTGATATATTAGGAAGTGAGCTCTACATCCCTGTGGAATCATCACCCTCGGGCTGTTGGTCATAGCGTCCTTCCACACCCACCTCGTTTATTCCGGAAATTCTGACTTTTCAGTTTGATTCTGACCTAATTGTTAAATGGACATTTGGTCCGATGACTTTATAAAGAGTCTTGTAGAAACACTCGCACAAATTCAAACTCTTTTCCATTATTTTCCGAGAGGACGGGAGAGCAATGCCACCCGAAGAAGAAACTGCGGCAGAAGTGTACAAATGTGATGCTGGTTGTCATTCATTTTTATCCATTTATCGTTCAATTACTGCCGAATTGACAACATGCCGATGTCAAACGCACGCCTGTCTGCAAAACAATATGGCCCGGCCATAGCCTTGTTTCAGAAGTTGCACTGATTGTTGACATGAGGTTATTCATAAAACACTGGAGCACATGTCTTTATTGGTTAAGACTTTGATCGTACATTAAACTTTCTTTTTTTCTAAATAACTTACCTCTTTAGGGTATTATATAACCATGCTGTGGTGGGGAAATACAACCTGTTTTTTTAAACCACATTACCTTGTTTTTTTGGAAATTAACATTTAATACAAAGCCTACCGAGAGCTGTGAGACAAGATGTCATCGGTTTCTTTAGGAACATCTACGGCACCTCTTTGCACCACCTGTTGAACCTGTTTAGAACAAGATAAATACATATATCGTGTACTTTACGAGCTATGAATTTGGCAAATGGTGAATCAATTAATATTTAATCTTCTCTTTATTGAAAGGCAGGCTGTATTTTACAGCTTCATTCTGCTTGCCTGTTATTGATAAATAGAGGCCCTTATTATTTCTGGCCTCCGTGTTAGAATGTAGATCTTTGGATATTACTGCTGAGTAAAGTGCCAGTGGGCATGAAGTGTTAAAAGGTCGGGCAATCTTCATGTCAGAGGCAAGTTGATTTTGATTGTGTTTATTCAAACCTAAGCATTTCATGTGTCTCTTGTGTCCTGATCTAATGGCCTTACATGGGCACTGAGCAATCACCGTTAATTGTTGAAAACAGCGCCCAGTCACTGCTAATAGGCCAGTGTCTCAGTAGCGGCCTCTTTTAATTGGCCCATTTGAGTGTGCTATACTCCACTGGGATGCGTGCTGAATGTGTTTGTGTGTGATGTTCACGTGTGGCGTCTGTCATTAAATACCGAGGCTAGTGTTCTTCTCTCACTGTCCTTCATGTCTGTCTTTTTGTTCTTCGTCCTCCTTTTGCTACACTCTCTCTTTTACTTTGTCTATAATTCTCTCTACCTCCTCTCTCATGTCTGCCTTATGTCTGTCTCTTTGTTTTTCACACAGCAGGAAGCTACAGTAATGACCAGCTCTTAAATAATGACCACACACGTACTCAGACACACACAGACACACAACAACATAGCGAGACCGAAACTCACTGGCATGAGGTTTATTTCCGTCCATGTGTTTTTATGCACATTTTCAATTTGCGCAGAAAAAAAGTGTAAACACCAAAAAAATTCAAAAAAATTATGCAATAAACCCAGAAGGTTTTGGTGGAGGTGGAAGAGTTGGTGTATTGATAAAAGCAAGACGCGATCAAGTGCAATGGAAACTGAATTAGCGGATAATGATGAAGCGTGTCACTTTAAAGTCCACTGAAGCTTCTACACTGAAGAGACACAATATAGCCCCAAAAAAGATCTCACAATAGTACTTGAAAACTGTCATATCTACATCCAGTTTTCTACACTGCTTTTGCAGGTTCGACCTGTTCTTCTAATTATGTCATCTTGTTGCGCCCTCTTCTTTTGCAACGCTTTAATGGTTTTCCGAACGGAGAATTAGGGAAATTTGGTTAGAATTTTTGCGATACATTTGGATGGAAATCTGTCACACATGGAAAAAGTGTGAGTGCTTATTACAAGGTTTATAGACAAGAGAACAAGGACAGAGAAGAGGTGAGAATGGGATAGATGAAGAGAGGCATTAGTCTGCAGAGGAGAATAACTAACTCCTTACTTCACTGGTCTGTGCTCATCATTTTCATTTGTGAATGTGTGTTCATGTATATGTCTGTGTAAGGCGCCTTCTGCACACACAGACCAGTTCACAGCCTAATCATTGCTGATCTAGCTCATGGTTTGTGTGCATGCATGCAGGAGTGCCTCTTTCATGTATGAGAGTGCATAATGTCGAGTGAAATATGTATTAATTATGTAAAGGAATGTGTTTGCATGTGTGTGTGTGTGTTGTTTTTGAGCATGTGTGAGTACGGAGGTCTTTGGTGTGGTCTGTTTGGGTGCATTTCGGTTTAATAGTGTTATTGCATTTGCTGACACTGCATTTGCATAAACCAAGTAGATTGTACTGCAAGGACTGTATGTGTGAGGGTGTAAACATGTAACCAAGCCAGCTCCCTTCAGCGCAGAACAACAGCATTAATGCGCTTTTGTTTCTCCTGTTTGAAATATTAAACCAGTCTCTCTTCATGCTCTTTGTTTCTCCTCTTTAACTCCCCGTCTATTCTCACCATGCACACATTATTTGTATCCCTGGTTTCTTTGATTTGTAGATTTTAAAGAGCGACAGCCAGATTTACTTGTTTTTTTTTGATCTCATGCATACATACAGGCAAGGAATGAAATTGGAACCTGCCACCTGCCAAATACAGGGTATCATGCTACCTTGGCAGAAAGGTTTTACTTGTATATTTTAAGCTATTCCACCATTAGAAATATTCAGAGAATCAGGTTGCATGATACATTCCATATTTCTCTCTGATACTGTTGACTACATAGACTTAGTAATAGTGGCAGACAGGTGAAAAAAGGTGAAAAATCTAAATTCCAGACCACAGTTAGTTAATGCCGTTGAATGTATTCTGTTTTATTAATGCATGCATTGAAACTCAGGGCAGGGATGGATCACTCAAATAAGAACTTCATCATTTCCCAGTACAGGTTTCAAAGGAGAGTTTTGAAACAGAACATTTGCTATACATTAACAGCAAAGCTCCTAATTCAAGTGACTGTCCCAAAAACTCCATGTGCATGTCTAGTGCCACAGTTTACAGCACAGGAGGGACGGTGCATTCAATTAAAACGAGTACGCAAAACATGATCAAAATTGGGAGTTATACGTTTTCATTTAGCACTACATTAAAACTGAAGGCTTTAGTAGGCCTGGATCTTCTGTTTGACAGTATTGAACTGAAAACGTGTTTTTCTTGAGCCCCTAAAACCTCCAGCGTCTATCAAGTACAACTTGTCATTGAACTCAAAGTCTATTCCAGCCCTTACAAGACTCTTAAGCCATTAACAAGCATCAGCCTCGGCCCCACTCTCTCCCCCTATGGCCCACTTAGATGGATGTAAAATTAGGCTTTAATCCACCAGCTGAACTAAATACAAGCTCCCTCGTGTCAACACCGCCCATTCTATAATATTTCATTTCTCTCTCTCTCTCTCTCTCTCGCTCTGTCTCTCTGTCTTCTACATTTATGTTACCTCATTTCCCCTTCTAAACTTCTTCTATTTTACTCATTCCTTCTCCTCCTTTCTGTAATGAATCTATGATAGATGTGCTAAATTTAGCACATGGTTCCCACAGTCAACACTGCACTTTAAATGAATTTAATCTCCTCTCTCTGTCTCACTGCCTTTGTATCTGTTTCTCTCTCTCTCTCTCTCTCTCTCTCTCTCTCTCTCTCTCTCTCTCTCTCTCTCTCTCTCTCTCTCTCTCTCTCTCTCTCTCTCTCTCTCTCTCTCTCTCTCTCTCTCTCTCTCTCTCTCTCTCTCTCTCGCTCTCTCTCTCTCTCTCTTTCGCTCTCTCTCTCTGTGGTTGATGGACCATGGGCGCTTTGTGGATCGATAGTTTTGATAAATGGGAGGAAATCTGGCTGTCGCTCTTGAAAATCTAACCTATCACAGCTGGTTTAGGTGCTAACTGGTTAAGTGTCTGTGTGTGGTTAAGTGTCTGTGTGTGTGTGTGTGTGTGTGTGTCAACATTACTTACAAACAAGCAGAGACAGACAGGAAGAGGAGACTTGCTAATACTTGGTTTAGCTGTGAACTGGTTGAGAGATGCATGCAAATATTCACAGTGAATACTAATGCCCTGTGGTCACTGTCGATGAGTTAGATTACGATTCGATTACCGTTATCACTCTTATTTATTCACATTATTTTTGCATTGCTGTGTCGCTGTTGCACATTTGTAGCATGCACTCCTTTCACGCCAGCAGGCAAAATCCCCAAATTATAAAAGATGAGAGACTTGGTCCTTGCAACTGCAAAAAAAAAAAAAAAAGCACCTTGCCGCGTGCCACCTTATTTGCATGCAACTCCCATTTTGTTCTTCAATCCCGGGCGTTTCAAGGTCACAAAAATAGCAACATATTCGACTGCTGCTTGTGACAGTGTGAAGAAAGAGCCTGCAAAGTGAATTGGACATGCAGAGGGAGACAGAGACAGGTAGAGAAAGTCAGACGGAGGAAAAACATAGAAGACTGCCTCAATGTTAGTTACAGTTGTGGCAACACAAGTGGTTGCAATATGTCAGTTACATCGCACTACACCAGATTGCCTCTATATCTTAACAGAGTATAAAATGTAACTGTGGTGTTTTAAATCCTTTGGGTGGGAATCACTCGTATTGTTTTCCATCCCCTGTATTACTGCAAATCTTGTACGGAACGGGACAGCAGAAATTGACGAGAGGATGATTCAAAAGAAATATAATGCACCTCTGGACCAGCAGTTGTATTGCGTAGAACCAAAAGAAACATAAAGCGACCAGAGTTATATCGCTCCATGTGACTAGCCAGGAAGACAAGCGAGTTGACTTTGTCTGACTCCACCTGCGTGGAAAGCAGGTCAGAATATGTCTTGCCAGGCGTTGGAAGCACCTGTTTCACATATATTTCTATACATCTCTGGACATTAGTGCTCTATGCACTGCTATGATTGATATTTCTGTCTGTGATTGAGTTCTTAATGTCAGCCCTGTAATGAGCGTCTTATTCATGAACGTGTGTGACGTCTCTAGAACAGCATGACTGCAGTCACACCTGGTATTTCAAGTATAAATGTACATAATCAGTGAATATATCTACTTTCTAATCAAAAACCATAAGGTTACAAAGCATTTGAATTTTAAGTGGTGACTCACTGGAGGACCAAAGTGGAGCGCAGCAGGACAGCTTTTAATGTATTTCTCGAGATCAATCTTTGATTTGTATAGAATATCTAATAGTTAGTTATTTGGAAACTTGAATTAAATGGTCAAGAAAAAAGCTATAATTTAACGGGGATCAGAAAGTACAGTATTTAGCAGAACGCTAACTTGCTGGAAGATTAAAGCAATCACAATAGCCAACACCGCTGTGTAGACACTTGGCTATTCAGGGCAACTCGTAACAGTGATCTGTTATGAGAAAATGGAAACGGTATAGATGCATTGTGTCTGTTTTCTATGTTTTAGTGTACTGCTTCTAAACAGTTACATAAGACAGCAGACTAACTTCAATTCATCATCCTCTTCAGCACCACGGACAGTGCTGTTGAGAAGCTCTGCATAGCCATGTGACTTCACTTGCTGTGCTTTGGGAATCATTTGAAGAATAACAGCATTTGTACACGTGTTTTAAGAAAACTTTGATTGTTCCTGATGATTATTATTTTTGTAATAAGTTTCTCAGTGAGGAAGCATACTTGTCGCTGCTGTAGGGCTGCAGCAATCGATTATTTTAGTATTCTAAAGAAGCCTCGATGCAAAGAATTAGCATTCATGATTTTAAGTAGGAATCATTTCAGCCCAGCACTGCTGGGATCTGTACTCGACATTTTCAATGGTGCATCAATCAATACCATACTGTATTACAGGGAAAGGCTAAGGCGTCGTTTACGCTGGGCTTTTTGATCTTTAATTAGAGGCCACCAACTACAGTTTGGAGATCTTTTTCTCCCTCTGTACTGCCTTCTGTTCCGTCTTTTTAGATCTTCTTCAAACTTATAAGCGCAATATGTCTAAATATGCATAAACAAATTTCCCTCTGGTGATAAATAAAGTATCTATCTATCTATTTATCTATCTATGTCTGTCTCTTGATAAAACATCTCTTTCAGCATTTGTTAAAGCAAGAAAAGCCAATTATAAATGTGCAGAACAACGGAACAAGCAGAACAACGGGTTTTTTTGCAAACAAAAAACTTGGAGTATATTTATGAAAAAGGTGAAACTAAGTGACAACTAAGTGTGAAATGAAGAAATAGGAAATAAAAAAGGATAAACTGGAACTTAATTTCAGGACTTTCCTTACATCAGGTGTCTAAAAGCCTTGCTACAGCTCTTTGCATATTGCTAGATGCCATGTGTATACAGCAGTGTGTTATTTGCTTTCAAATAATGTATGTTTATTCAGGCTACGCTTCCCATTGTTGATACAAGCATACCAAATTATCTAAAAAAAACAACATTCTGTTTTACTGCAGTCAACACAGTATTGGAGTATTGCAAACAAGATGCCTCTTGTGACTCAAATCACTCACTAATACTTAAGAATAGTAAGAAAGGATTTGGTCAGGTCCATTGCCCCATTCAGTGTACCAGCACTTTGTTTTTTAAATGATTTCTCTCTGTGTATCTGTAGAGTGACAGATGAGACAAGGACAGCGATGAAGAGAGATAACAGTAGAGGTTCTGTTCATTATTCAGTGCCGGCAGAGTGACAGATAAGCCAGACTGCACTCTGTAATCCTCTGCAGGTCTTTTCGGACTGCTGATAATTTACTTCAGTGACTTTTCAGAAATAAACTCAGTGCTTATGGAAATCGACGGACAAAAAAAAACCCACATTAACAACAACCACCACACTCTTACATTAAGAATAAATTACTTGAAATAACTCGCTAAGGCATTACAGATGGATAGAACAAAGTGCTCAGGGTACAATAATAACACCAACACTCAAGCGCAACCTCCACAAACACCCACCTAGACTCGGCTATTGTGCTGTTTCCTTTTTACATACATTATGTATGTTGGCAGATGCATTCACCTTATTGATTTTGAAATGTTATATGTTTTTCTCCCAGGGTATATGCCCCTGGACTCCCTTGCTCTGGCTCTGCAAATGCTGCTCTGAAACCCGAACAACATCCCTGCCAGTGACTGTACATATGGCTATAATTAAGACTGGTAGAAAGCAGCTGTTTTCCTACTTATGTGGCCTACGAATCCACTGTATTGATACCAGAGCTGCTCTTTGAACTAGACACTCTGCGTGGCTTGCTGGGGATGGCTGAAGGAGGTTTTGACAGTGTTTGTGTGGGTCTAAATCCCTAAGAGAGCAAGTTGACCTCGGGGCGGATGGATAGAAATGAGTTCATCCTCAAGATAAACACACAGAGACACACACACACATACACTTCTTCTCGTCTGTCTGTCTTTCTCTTACCATCTCTCTCTTTTTCATACACACAAGCACACAGTTTGGTTGAATAATGGCCCAGTGAGTGGTGTGCCTATGGGGAAAGCTGTCAGTTTAATTGAATCCAGTATTCTCCATTCTCCCAGCCTGCTAATTGATTCTGTCAGGCTCTTCTGCTTGACAAAGAGACTGGCATTTACCCCTGCTTGGTTATGACTGTCAGTGTGTGTGTGTTTGTGTATGTGTTTGTGCGTGTGTGTGTGTGTGTGTGTGTGTTTGACCATGCACATTATTTACTTAGAGCTTCAGGAACCTGCGTAAGTGACTATCAATGTGTTTTAAACACATTACTAATTCACGGGGGCAGGACAGTCCAGATAGCAAAGGGACGTGTGTGCGAGTTTTTGTGTGTACGTTTGGGCCAATGCTACAATATGTACCCGTGCTCAGATGTGTACTTATTATCACATATTATCAACTGACTGTGCTTAGGCTCAGTCAGCTTATCGTTCAATTCATGAAGAAATGCTGAACGTGTACGCATGTTTTAATTTGGAGCTATGTGTAAATTTAAATGTCTTGGTGAAAACGTTTAATGTACAATTGCTTTATAGTTTGCTTGGTAGTTTCCATCAAACTTTTTTTCTTTTAAATGGGAAAAGGACAAAAGGACAAAACTACAAAACTACAAGGTGGGAAATTATTCACGGTTACTTCAAATTCTGTTCTTGTTCTAAAGAAATGTTGTGTTTTCTCTTTGTCAGACTTCATGTTGCTGTCTATCATTATGGCCAGGGGAGCATTTTACCAAGGCGTCAATGACACCGACATCATTTTTATTTCATTACACTTCAACAGTTGATGTATTGCATTCACTTTAGTCCAGACACTCCAGGCCCTCTTTGCTGCCCTTTCAGACGATGCGAGATTGGCAGTGGAGATAAAACACACACACACACACACACCTGCCTGCATGACACTCAAAGACACAGCGAACACAACGTTTGACCAATATGCAACCTGGAAATGTCAGTCTGACAGTTGGTTGGTTAAAGAATTGCGGCAAAAAAAGTATTTCTTCATGTCTGTCAGAAATTCTTGAGTCCTGTCTCATTCAAGAGTTTTCAAAAATGTAGGTGAAGGCAATTACTTAACAATCAACGTCTTTTCAAGCCACACTGTCCTGGTATATCAAAGATAGAGAGAAGGGAGAACTCACTTCACCTGTGAGGTAGGAATGCATGGATCCAACTTTTTCCCTTTCCCTGATACTGATTCCGACACAAAATCTCTGCTGATACTTATCTGCTGATACCGTGTACTTTGTATAACACCAGTGCTCTCTTTTGGCAAAATATTAAGTCTTTAAACCTCACTGAGTGGAACTTACTTGCAGAATTCTACGTGTAATTACATAAGGCCAGAGATTGCTGTTGGCTGGGGCACAACAAAACAAAGAACGAAGAAAAGAAAAGACAGCGTTGCAACTCGTGACTGAATGAATGCAACTGATAGCAGAAACAGTGAACCTTTTATAATGACAAAGACACTGCATTTAATGTGGAATGGTCCCATTGCGGCTGATACCTTCTCAGCTTAATGAGGTCAATATTGGCTCGGATAGCATTTTGAAGCACCTCTCCTATTTCAGCTGCTTGACCTTCACTATTTAAAAGGTGCTTCATATTTGGATTCTTATGTGGATGGTGCTAATTCAGGACAGCTGACTCTGGCTTAGCATTGTACACTGCTGTTTGGTACAGCAAAATACAAATGTTTATTAAATGTGCGACATGGTTTGTGCTTTCTAAAGCAATACAAACATACAGGAATTAGCCCGATACACGGTCGATGAGCATCGCGCATTGACGCTTGAGGTTAAGTGCGTGACTTTTAAAGCATGACGAAGTGTATGGTACAGGTCATAGTGCACAGGCAACCATTTATGTTTCAATGGTCGTCAGACAACTTGACAACCTCTCAACCTCATGCCACTGTCTGTCTTGTGCCTTCCTGTTAATATATTTGTTTCTGTCTCTTTCAGGCTGACTATATATATATATCTGTGTTTGAGTGTAAATCTGCCCGCTTGTCCCTTCGTTCTCCTTCAGTCCATCCCCTGCATCCGTTCTAGTCATAATCTAGCCGCCCTCAACAGGGTACACACAGACACACACACACACAACATACAGTAGACACAACTAATCTCACAATAATCTCTGCCCAGATTATCTCTTCCTGTTGGAATGGGGAGGCAGCATCGAGGGAGAGAGGAAAAGACGGAGATTAGAGTTATGGGGTCAACAACTTCCCCCAGTTCATAAAGACACGTCTTATGAAACAACGGCAGCTTCAAAAGTTTCACGGTGATTTAACTTTGATGAAGACGTCCTCGGAATGGCTCATTGTGCTGCTTCAGAGTGACAATTTTAAAACGAGTGGTACAGTTTTTGTTAGAGGAAGCATTATCATTTGATACGCTGCGTTTACTGAGTCAATGTATCCAAAAGCAGTTTGAGTGTATTGGAACAGCGTTTATCTAGAGCTGTTGAATCTACAACTGTTTCGGTGAAGTGCCCGCTTTCACGCAGATGTGGCCGGTGTTGTTAAGCCCGTGCTTCGTTGTTTTCACTGGGCATTGTGAATCATAATCTGTTTTGGTACATTAAATGTACTTGGTGCTTTTAATCCTTGATTTCCTGACATTACCAGGACATGTAAGTAGAAAAATAAATAAAACAGAACAAATGACTAATGAGTAGATGAGTAAAATGTTCAAATAAATTGATAAATGAATGGGTACAATGTACATGCACACACTGTTCCGTCATAAACTTTGATGTCAGGATCAGTATATGACTCAAAACACATACGACCAATGTTTTCTGGCACTGTTCTTGGGGGTCAGGATCAAAACACACGTGGTGTCAACAGTCATAGTGGGATGTTACAACACAGGCCATTACCAAAGTACAGTAATAACTCAAAAGATAATATCATTATCATGCGGTTACCCTGTAAAGGTCATCCATTGTCCTCATGTGTGGGGGTAGGATCACAGTATTAAGTCAAAGATCTTTACTGTAGAGCAGCAGCAGCAGCAGCAGCAGCAGAGGACATTACTCGCAAATCATCTTCTATAATCAAACAAAAGGGTTAAGAAATGTCACATTCTCTTCACGGAGCAGTACAGTTTATTTACTTCATCCCACAGTCCTAATGTGAATACAGACCCTAGTTAAGTGCTTTTTTTTTTCTGGCAACAGCATGGATAAAGAGACCACCACAGGATATTGGCGTTTACATTCCTACTGAGGTCCTTTATCAAGACACTTCCTACCAGGCTTATAGCTTACCATGAACTCTGTATGCATGTGGAGAGGCAATTTCCCTACAGAGATCAATAAAATGTCTCACTATTACAAGCCAGAGAGGAGCAATTGGGTCGTTTAAAAGACAAAAGCAGAATAAGAGAAAATCTAAATTGTAACCACAGGTGAACGATGAATGAAAAAGGTCTCAAAACATATGCAACTGTTTACCAGACGTAAGCAAATGGCAAATTTCTATTCATGAAGCAAAGTAATATTTAATCCATCCTCATGGGTGTTTAATTATGTGTAATGCGTTATAATATACTTCCAAAGGTTATTCCAGAGAATTAAATCAGTAAATTACTTTTGTGATTTCTCAATCACAGGGTTAAGCCATAAGTACATCCTATATTTCTGTATTATTGTAACAGATTACTTAATATGTATCTCGTATAGGACGTCTGCCATCGAAGGGCTCCGGTTGGCCAATATATAAAGTGTTTAAGCTGAATGTTAAATCTCAGCTTGTATTTATAGACAATGGTAACATTGGGGATTACCGCTGACTTTATCTCATAGGGTACCCTCCGTCCTCTGACTCTATGAGAGTAAAGTTCATGCATCTCTTCGTATTAAATCATGTGTACACCAGTTATTAATATTGACTTATTTTACCTTTCAGGGCACAGTCTTATTAATGAAGATGAGCTTTGTTCAAGCAGAAAACACCGCGACAGCGCCTTTGTGCATCGCAGTCGTATATTAGAGCATGTCGCAGGCAGCTTTTGGAGATTTAATGTAACTTCAGGTGGAGAGCGCCATAAAATAAACTGACCTACTTATAAGCAGCACTCACTAGTGCCATTTGTATCCCGTTCCTGTGCCGCCTGTGCTTCCATTGGGCTTATGAAATGTACGTCAGCCAACTACCGACTACCACAAGAAAGACAGTTCCAGTCCACACTTATGCAACCACTTACCTTTCATCCCTCATTCACTTTGCATTGTGCATGGCACTAGCAACCTGCCCCCTAAGGTTTGTCCCATATTGAGCAGCAAGATGTCACCACAGAGGGTTGTCATGTCCCTGCTCCAATCATACCTTATTCAGGACTCACTGTACCTCTGTTCATCTTCCTCCTGAAGAGGGAATTGTACAGCTGTCTCTATTATTAAGTAATTTATTGTCATTATCAAGTACTCGCTCTTTTGTATATGAGTCTGGTATTTTAGGGCTCACTGTGGTATTCTCTGCAGTACAATAAGGCCACTGTGACCTTTCATGTGGAAGAAAAACTACAGAGAGAAGGAGCATTCGTATTCACATGAAGAGCTTTGAATGGAACCCGGGTAGTTTAGTACGATCAGTGATATTATCAACAGTCAGAAAGAAATATATTACATTAACCAAAGCAAAAGCTTCTTTTGGCAGCACTGCTCATGTTTGATGGACAAAGAACGCCGCTTACAGCTGCGGCACTGCGGTTAAATATGTAGAGAGTTACCTGGAAGCATCAACTACAATCTTTTTATTATCCAGCCATTGAACACAATGAAAAAGAATAACTAATCTGCTTTCCTTGGCAATACTTTTTTGGACCAAGTATGCTCACTGGTCATTGTTAATGTATTTTCTACGAGTATAACACACAATGTCTGACAATAGCAGTGCTTGCTGCATCAGTTTCATTCAAGTTCATGTTCAATGGCTGGAGAGCAGCATATGTAGCCGGGTATTTAAAAAATATTGGATTGAATGATCAGATAAAAAGATATTCCTCTGTGGTCAGTCAGAATTCATTGAACATGAAAGCTAGAGTACATTTAAATGGCCAAATATGGGCATTGCCAATCAGGTCCTGTAACCAAATCAGTCAGTTAATTATATTTCACCTTCTTTTTTTCAAAAAAACTAAATTAAGTAGTAAGGGAACCATATTTTTTTCCAGATTGTGTTTGCCATTATAGCAGTTTTATGCAGTTTGGATCCCAGTGAGCTCTGATGCCAGGTGGAAGCCCCTCCAGCAAGCCTCGCCAGCAAGTCCCGGTTCTGCCCTGGGCTGTGCTCTCAGTCAACCGTGGTTGGTATACATTAAAAGGGACACACATGAGGAGTTGGCATCCCTACCAGGTGCCAAACAACATCAGCTGGCTCCTCCGAGTGCAGAGGAGCGGGAGCTTAAATGCGAGGCCCTCTGGACTGCCTGGCTGTCCACTGTGTCACGCACACCGAGTCCAGTCAGCGTGAGGAGAAACCTCATTTTGGCTGCTTGAATCCATAATCCTATTCCTTTGGTCACTACCCAAAGCTCTCGGACAAAGGAGAAGGTCAAAATACAAACTGATCGGTAAATAAAGATTTATGCACTGTGGCTGCACTCTCTGCCGCCACGGTCCACTATTGCTGCTGACTTCATGCAGTCGCTTGATCTAACTGGCAGATGACCCTTCTCTGTGAAGGGAGCAGAGCTGATACCGTCTGAAATTCAGCAGCGAAACGCTCCGCTGCACACAGGAAATCACAGTCTGTTAGGCAAAGGGAGTACATCATTTGTGAACAGAAATGCCATCATAATGTCACGGAACTGGACGCTCTCAGACTTCAGCTCAGATTAGAGTTCCTATCCATGTCCGGGGCACACTGTGAAAAAAAAAGACCAAATGTCTCTCCACAAAGTCTGCAATGTGACATGCTCCCAACACATCTCGGAAGCCTCTAGCCTGCTATGATCGCTTCAACTTGTTTGTAAGCCATACAAATGAGAAATCATCCCATTATAGTCTCCATAAAAGATAATGGTAATTGGTATTCCGCCTGTTTGTGGCAAATCTCTGACCATACTGCACTCATAAACCAAAGTTCAAGTGGAACAAAAACAGATGTATCAATTCATTTTCCATTTTCTTGTAATGAGACCAATACTGCAGTCATGTATGGCAACATGTCATTTTGGCTTGTGTACTGGACAAGTGAGCAGTTAACATAGAGAGTTTTATCAAAAGCAATAATGAGGATTACTCCTTGGCATTTCACTTCAATGAGCATAACTACATCTGCACTAGTATGCCAGATGTGATGCAGCTGTTGCAGTGGCCTGCCTCTGTGTCTTATTTATAGAATATGACTGTTGGAAGACGGACATCCTGGAAATCCTCAGCAAACTTAGGACTTGCTGCAAGAATTAGATTATACACAAAACATTCCACAATAATTATAGGGAACATCTTGTCACCCTTGTGTGTGTGTGTGTGTGTGTGTGTGTGAATCGAGTTGAATCCCCAACAAGCACTACAATGAAACAAGGACCAAAACAGGGACATTAGAAAATCCATATTACCGTCAACCATCACACTGGAATATGGACAGTATCATCCTCATTACTGCTGCCGCAGGTGCTCAAAGGAAGGTGAAATGGGGGTATTACCACTGTTCCGAATGAAATGTTGTCACAAGGGTCTACCTGCAGAAATCCAAGTCTTATTAGAAAAGAAAAAAAAATCCTGTGTAACTATTGATGAAGGTCAGAAAAAGTAATACCTTACGTGGACATCACAATTCTCAGAGACTTTCTCCTGCGTGAACTAATGAATCAAGGATTGGAAACTTTATCGGAGTTTTAAGTTTATAATGAGTGCGAATGGGAATATAGCTATAGAATGATTGGAACCAGGTGGATTATGAATAAGTGTGTTCAGGGCAGGAGGAGGAGAAAAGGCAATGAAATGTAAAAATGGGAGAGTAAGAAAAGAAATAAGGAAAAGTTCGTCAAACCAATAAATTAGTTTTCCAGAGTGAGTGCCTCTAGCCGGCCTCTAGTCAGCGGCACGAGATTGTATGTTCAGATTCTTCCACCATTGTTTTGTTACCGCTGTCCTCGTATCGCTCCTGTTACTGAGTGCGTGCCCCAGCTTTTGTCTTTGTCACACTTATGGCGCTGAAGTCAGCAGAGGACTCACAGCTCTTGCTCTTTAGATTTCGATCGGCTTTCTGGATTTTGCTCGTCTTTTAAATGTGAAATCAGCCAATCACAGAGCTGTTAGCTTGTTGTTACCAACTCTGGTGATTTGTATGCTACAGTACGAACTGCATTTGCATTTTACTTTATTCATAGAGTAACACTAGCAACAAGCAAAATTAGAGATTCCCCAGCAAGGTTTTTATTTATGTACACAAAAGTATTGCCACTCTACCAAGATGTATAGGCCACACTACAGTATGCTGCAAAACTCAGTTTTAAATTACCAGCTGCAACACACTCTATAATGCAAAATCTACGCTAGGCACAAAGTCATTTGCAAAAGAAGGATTCTATGAATAATGTTGCATTACTTCCCATCAACCCTGACTTAATCAATAATAATCCTCTTCTAAAAACATAAAGAAAAAAACTAAATTGATTTAAAAAGGGCATGTGGAGAGTCACACAAATAGGCAAGCATCTTCCACTGCATGGATCTATAATTTTAATTTGGTTTTCATCATTCTCTGCTCTTCATAATTGATCCAGCTCTATATTGGCTTGCACTCTATAGGTTCAGTCCTGGGGACAAGCTGGAGTTTACTCTCATCAATGCAGCCGCTTCAGTAATGACTGCAATGTAATGAAATCTGGTTGTTTTTGTTTGGAGGTTGCCCCGTGCCCCCGCAGCATCAAACAAAGAACCAAAGCAAGAAAACATTCATCCTTGAGGTCAGCTCTCTGCCTCCGTTTGCATGCACCTGTAAAACTTCCCTGTAAATCCAGGGAAAACATAAGGTGGTATGCCCGTCAGTGTGGGTGCTTAAAAGACAGTTATGTATGCTATAAAAATGCAAATGATTTAAATGCAAATGTTCTTGCAAGGTTGTCTCACAAATCTAAAATCTGATCCGTCTCATGTCTGAGCGCTCATCAGGATATGGAGGCTTAAAAATGGGGAAAAAAACAAAGAGGAAGGAAAATGATATGCAGGTTGTAGGGAGAGAAAGAGAGATGCGATATAATAAAAAGATAATAATAATAAAAAGAAATGGGCAGAGAGAGAGAGAGAGAGAGAGAGAGACTGTCAAAACACTGCTAGAACGGAAATCTGACAGATCCGGCCGCTCAGTGGAACCTTGAAAATACTGACTCAGTTCTCCAGGGGATGATGAAGGGCGACAGCTCACCTCCTAAGAGGGGGCAACAGTACCAGGCCCTCAGCTCACAAGGTCCCGAAGGGGAAGTCAACACAGAATGGTTAATTATGTGGCACTTATTTTTATAATTAGAGCTTGTAACATCAAATTTTGTCCCCTGGGTATTGTGAATACCTAATGGCTACTGCAAAAGAAAAAAAAAAAAATGTCCAGCTCTAAAAAGCATTTGATTAAATGCTCATGATTCCAAAGGTTCATTATTTCAATGAAAAATGTCACCGCGATGTCGGACGCCTGGGCTAGGTTTCACAAATCCTGTTTTGAAGTTCAACGTAGGTGCACACATCCATCCCTCCCTCCGTCCACGTCCACTTCAGTGACATGTTTTTGTGTCACTTTTTGCAGTGTGCCTGGCAGGAGGGACAGGCCCGTGAGTGCTGCAGGGACTTTGCTGTCAACCCTTTGCCCTCTCCCACTCTGTACTGCCTGCACTGAAGGAATAATTGGCATATTAAATTATTTATAACAGCCAGGGCACATTATCATAAATATTCACTCGACGTTTTGCTTAGATCAACAGTCAGAACCCAGGGCTCCGGATGTGACTTCATGACATCTCAGATGTGTGTGTACGGATATGTAAGTGTGTGTGTGTGTGTAGGTGTGTGTGTGTGTGTGTGTGTGTGTGTGTGTGTGTGTGTGTGTGTGTGTGTGTGTGTGTGTGTGTGTGTGTGTGTGTGTGCGTGCATTTTGAGAGCCCAAGGGCTGATTGATGGACAGTATTTACAAACAAAGCGCCCCACCCGTCAGTCAACATAACTGAATGCAGACGGCATGGAAATGTCAGGCTCATGCACAGACAGAGACGTGCACGGGAGTATACATATCCGCAGTGGGCACGGAAATGTCAGCCGCACTCAGACTGGGCACACTCACTCGCGAACGTACAAGCACACACGGGTCTCAGCGGCGCAGCGCCTCTCGTCCGCCTGCTGTTGGTACAAGAGCCTCTAACGAAGCGGTCGCTGTTCCTCGCCGGAGACAAGACAATAATGACGTGCGAGCAATGTAGAGCTGCTGATAACAGGTCTATTAGCATCTATTAATGTCGTTTGGCCACAGACACCGAGGCCTTCGTCAGCCTCAGACTGACAACTCCTCTGCTGTGCAGACACTGTACAGACGCTGTGTGTGTGTGTGTGTGTGTGTAAAAATTACAGTTGCAACATTATAGTTGTACAGCTAAGTCTAACAGTAACTGCAGACAAAGCCTGTTAGAGCTACTTTAGGACAACTGTACCCTCAGTAGTTAAGGGGGGAATGGTGTCTATCCACCTATTTATATATAGCCTATGATGTGGTTAGACAGGTCTAGTTGTAGGAGAAAGTATGCAAATTCAGTTCTATTGCATATTTTGCATTCCATTGCATTCATCAAACAGACAGGCGAGGAATAACCGCGGGAAATGACAGCAATCTAGACAGTCATTTCTCGTCTTTGGCTGCAGTGGTGATGAAAGCAGAGATGAAAAGCCAGTAATCGAGAGGATGTCAATACTGTATTCTATGTTTAGATGTATACATGAGAAAATAGGCCTGATAGCACAGGAACAACCCATTTACCTTGAATCACACCTGAAAAATGTGCAGCGACGGCAACATTACCATAGCTACTCAGTATTCAGGTGTGATGTGTGATGTGACACATCGCTCTCTGTCACAGCACAGGGGGAGGACGCCCTGCTCCCCTTTTCCAACTGGGGAGCAGGGCGTCTAATGTAACGTCATTAGAATCGCAGTGGAGGTTAACATTGTCGTAGTTGAAATTTGGGTGCAATTTGAATTAAGAGGCATTATTAAAACCAGAATTCAAAGAGTAAACTGACGAAAGAATAGTCAAATGTAACTGTCAGTAATCTTTCAGGAATTCTGGGGCAGAATCTGGATGAAGTCAAAGTTCATATAAACAATGAGAACATTGTTTTAAACAATATATAAAAGCGCTTAAGCGCAATTACAGTAACGTTATGTGAGTAACCCACATTATGGCATTTATATACTTTGTAGTGGATATATTGAATTATGGGCACTCATCAATACAATATTAATATGAACATCTACAAACTTAAAACAACTTAAACTATTTGACGTCATCCCGTTGCAGTCATCCATCGCCTTGCTGTGGAGAACAAATTTTTCACGTCACCATTTCTTCTTTGTTTCAGTGACGGTACGATCCCCAGCAGGTCACACGGCAACAGCAGCACTCGTTTTCCCCATTCTTTGACTTAAGTAGGTCCCTTAATACTGCTGCTGACACTGTTTACAATTATAGAATATCCCCTAAAAGGACTTCAGTATAGGACACATGGGGCAGGATGCGTAGCCTTTACAACCTTAATTATGGTCATGAATGCTCGTTTATTTACGCACATGTGGAATTCATCATGTTTCCGCAGTTATTAAAGAATCCGAAGCTAGGAGCGTTTGCTGAATCACACTCGTGGCACACTCGAGTGCACCGTACAACAAGACGTAGGAGAAAGTCGGGATAAGAATAGGAAAGTGTTCTTGCTTGAGGTCCATTGTATTCAACTCATACAGTTGTCCTAGGGACCATTGCTTTTTCCAGCTGCAGCCTCTGGTCACATAATAGAGGCTAAAGTCCGTTTTGGCACCACGTGAGAAGTGAACTCTTTGTCATGTCCGTTAATGCGATAATATTCTTTAAGCAGTGTTTGATGTATCGTGCAGATGTATGGCTGTAACTTTTGGGTTAAACTTGATCGTGACAAAAAAAAAAAAGAAGTGTTTTTGCATCTTGGTCAGCATCATGGTCAGCATAAGTTCAAGTTTAAATAATTTGCAGCAGCAAAGTGTAAAACCTGAGCGCTGTGCTATACCCAAAGTCACAGCGCCTCAAGGTTTGCTGTGATTGCTCGCACCATAAGAAAGCAATTGCTCGTGCTAATGCAAAGCTTTTGTTCGTGATCATGTGTTAACAGCCTTGTTAAAGAATTTTAAATAAATATAAGGGGGAAGGGATTAATTTGAGGAGCTGTCAGCTTATGCGATCAATCTATTGTCGGTCGGTTTGTGCATGTGTACACAGAGCAAGATCACACATGACGCGCACTAATCTGTTTAATTCAAACACTGAGATTTGTGCGTTCGAATGAGTCTCACAGTCTGTTAGCTGTGTGTGGGAGCACGATCATGTGTATGCACATGTGTGCCTGTGGGTGCGAGGATAAACCGAGGATTGACAAAACGTATTTTTGACTGACTGTTGATCTGTTTGTGTGGCGTTTGAGTTGTACAAACCATTAGTTTTGCTCAGTAGCTCTGTGTGTCTTTGAATCTGAATCGCAAAGGAAAGGAAAACTGTTTAACTCTCTCTGAGTGTGCGCGAGTGTCCGTGGTTGAACCCATTAACTGAATAAATCATCCAGTATGATTGCGGTGTCAAACGGACTTGCTGAACCATTTCTGCTTTGCCCAGCAGTCCTTGTCCCTTTTTTTTTTTACATTTTCTAAAGACATGACACACTTGCACAAGACCCAAAAACTCCCAGCCACAGTTAATTATTGATTGGTTGGAACTGTCGCATCATTCCTCACATCTGTATAACTGTTGATGTACAAAACACAAACAGATGCTGGCCAGTGAGCAAATGAAATGCCATATGCTGATTTCACTAGATGTAATTGAGGTTGCTGTTATCATTTGTTGTACATCTGGTCGCGGCGTAGGTGGGTAAATAAGAAAAGCAGCCATCAAGTTGAACATCTGGGTTCGTTGTTGTGACTCTGAATCCTTCATCGCTCCAAGGTTGTTCTATGACTGACCCTTTATAAGGCCATTCTGTCTAAAATAGGAAAGAAAAATTGCATGTATACAAATGTCCGCATTGGCGTGAACGTCTTCAATTCTGTTCAGAACATTTAATCACTGAAGTTTAACAAGGCAGGTGGTGGTGGTATTACATCCCCCCCAAGAATTCCCTCCACCTCATCCCACCCACTCACTCACTTCTCGGTTCATCTGCAGCTGCCTTTTAACAAAGCCTCGGGGCAGTGGAGGTTTCCCGGTTTGATTCCTATTAAGAACAGAGCACTTACAGGCTGGGGGGGGGGGGGGGGGGGGGGGGGACGACGACGACACCAAAGGATTTTCAAGGCGGATTTCCACCAAATTTGCCCATCCTGACAACCGTATAGGCCAGATTGTGTTTTGAAGCAACACTGATGGTGCGTTTATCTGGGTAGTGTGAAGGGGTTTACTGATTCAGCCTTACCTGATCACTTATGATTAGATTGATCCGAGCTGCTTCAGTGATAACATAATTGATATTTATGACCTGGCACCTGATCAAGTCCAGTGGTGTGTGTGTGTGTGTGTGTGTGGTGGGGTGCTTACAGATTCATGGCAAGAGTAGAGACTCCTAGCCAATTTGAGCAAGGTGAAGAGGTAATTGCTAATGATGAATACTACAAAAAATGAAAATAGGACTTTTGACAATAACAAATGGAAATTAATCACCAGCTAACTTCCACATAATGCGCTTAGTCCTCAGTAACATCTCACTAGCCATGCTATTACCGAGATTCTAGTTAAAGATCATTTATTATTAACATTTTGTTTTTTTTCTGCTATTGCACTTCGGATTAATTTGCAGATTGATTGAAAATAGACGCGCATCAAATCTTGCATCCTCAGAACACAGAAGGATGTAACTAATATCTTTGTCAGTGTAGCCTAGTCATCAAGAAACACAACAAAACAAATCAAATCAACTGATTTCACTGAAGAAGAAGAATGTGCTCACCTGTAAAAAAAACTAGTACAATGATTCCTCTCGCACATTTGATTTCACTTCATAGCACATGCTACTTCTAGATTCACTCCATCACATCATGAACATTCAAACCAGCAGTGTTATTTGTACTAGTGAGCCATACCTATTCCATGAGCACCTTTCAATGGTAAAAGATAGAAACCAACTAAAATCTCTAGTCAAATTTCACTCAATATTCAGCGCTGTCTGCTTCCCTCAGCGCAGAGGGAAGGGCCGGACTTCTAAACACTCACGGTCAGCTGTGGAGCGCACCGCAGCGCATGGAAATGGTTAGAAAATTCCAAGATAACATCAAATAGCCTTAAAGAATTGTAAAAACAGAGCTCCAATCATTTTCAATAATCTTCTAAGACCGTGCATGTATCCCCAAGTACAATAGTTGCACTGAACAGGATTGTATTAATTAATTGATGGTTTGTTGGATAGGGATAAGGACACAGCGCGGTGACTGTCACACACTCAGCACATCTTCCCCACCTGTACATA
The DNA here is from genome assembly GCF_910591455.1 of Pholis gunnellus. Classification (NCBI taxonomy): domain Eukaryota; kingdom Metazoa; phylum Chordata; class Actinopteri; order Perciformes; family Pholidae; genus Pholis; species Pholis gunnellus. The sequence goes on from NC_136535.1 coordinate 16,885,601, forward strand.
TGGACGGTGTAAATTAGCAAAGTCTGGAAATAAAAGTCAGTGAAAGCCCCCTCGCACAACCATTACACTCCATCTCCCCCTGTGAAGTCCTAATTAGCAGGAAAAGTTCACGATAACAAATCTCAAATGAATAAACAAATTGTATTCACCTGTCAAACTTCCATTTTCAAATGATATCATTTTGGAAGCAATCAGTCTGATTATTAGAAACGTATGAATACTGCTGTGACACTGGTGCTTAATGCTGCATGATAGATGCACTGGCACTGCGAGGACTATGTGAATGGAAGAATTAAGAGGGGAGGATGTTCAGGGACCACCTCACCCACAAGCAGCTTGATTTCTGCGTCAAAATCCTTTTGTTGGTCTTCCTCTCGGTAGTGGACGTGATTCACCGTAAACAATCATTCATCAGCAGACCCGTTCCTATGCATCAACATTCATGAGGTGCTTTGCCTTGAATCGTGGTATTCGTAAAAAGAATTTGCACACAGGTAGGCGCAAGGTTTTCTAAATGAGAATATTTTTTGGGCCTAGTTTTCTCATGTGTACATACGCAATCAATTAGGGTGGATCCTACGCATTGTTTTATGAATGAGACCCCAGGTCTCCTACTGATTTCCCTGATGTTTCTCCCCCTAATAAACTATGATTTGGTTTGTCGCACTGGAGATGAGAAGAAAGACAAACAGCCATAGTATCCTTTAGTTCAAACCTTATTTTAAGTTTAATAAGGTGGACGTAAGCGCTGTTTTCTATGACTACAGTATTTCAATACCCCTTTTGAAATTGCTTACAGGAACCCCAGTCCAGCGCTGTTCTCAAATCATGCTATTACCCTTGGGCAAGACATCATGGCAGATAAAGTTTCCTGATTCGATTCCTATTAAATAAAAACGTACCTTTCACACCAGACTTCACAGCCATACAAGGTCACACACACACACATGCGCAGAAACACACACAGAGCTATCTGCCAAGATATACTTCCTAGTGGGGGTTCAATGCCATCGATGAGCTTGGCACTGAGACTAGGCCAGCTAATACCCTGCTGCCCACTGGCTTTTACAAACACACAGACTAGCCTCCCATCAGTTCTGTTTCACTCAGACTATATTGCAAAGCCTGTCTGTCTCCATGCAGCGGTGGAAATACAGCTAAGGTGGAGGGATGGGCACAGGCAGAAATACTTATGTGCATACATATATACAGTACATAGGGGGAAATGTAAAAAGAAGCAGATGGGACAAATGATTTAGATCAATTGTAGCAATGACATATGGGCGCTTGACAATTCCACTAGTTACACTGAAGACCCCTTGAGAAAGTAGAGGCAAGAAGAGAAGGAAAAACTACGATAAGCACCTGCTCCTGTTTACCGGGGAGATTTTTCTCCCTCGGATTTCCCCCAGGAACGCAACCTGCCAAGGAAAAACTAGAGCTACAGTATTTACCTCGGGAAAGACCGAGATAGAAGTTGACAATGGTAAGAATCAGGAATGCGTTTAATCAGAGGATGATGATCTCTGTAGCTGTGGGGGATGGATCTGTGTGAGTGTTTGTCAGGTCTCAGGCTTATGAATACTAACTCTGTGGGGAAATAAGAACGATGAGGTGGCTGTTGTTCCACGGGCGGCACCGCACGGAAATATATGATGATGGTTCATGTGTCACCGCTGCTGCTTTCACATAATAGCACACAACAGAATACAAGGGAGCAATACAAGCAGATGTAATCATAAGTCATTTTGGGCAAGGATTTTTTTTTGTTTTTGTTATATTACTCTGCGCTGCTTGTTTTGGTGGTACAGTGTGGTGGTGAATGGACAGACAGAGTTGGAGAGAGCAAGTTTGTGTTGGCAGGTGTGTTGGCTTTCTGATGCCAGCTGTTAGTCCATCTGGCTTGTATGAGAGCAGCTTCACCGTGCAATGTCATTGTGACAAGATATTGTGACATAATTTAGCAAGCAAAATAAGGGCTGTAATGCTTGTCTTTGATTGTCACAAAATGAAGAAGCCTTTATTAAAGAGTGAGTTAACAACCCCTTTGCAGACCTTCAGCAGTTTAACTTCTGACCTTGCTGCAATTCAATACAGCTGAACTCCAGGACCCTGTTGACATCACAGTTGGATGTGGTCAGAGGTGGAATAGGCCGGAAACTGGTCTGGTGTTGTTACTCAATATCACTTACTACATTACATTACAGTCATTTAGCTGACGCTTTTGTCCAAAGCGACTTACATTGAGATGCTCCCATAGGCACAGCTACGGGAGCAATATTTGGGGTTAAGTGTCTTGCTCAAGGACACATCGACACGCAACCAGTGGTGCCGGAGCCAGGGTTTGAACCGCCAACCCTCTGATTGAAAGACAGCCCTGCTCTCCACTCCGCCACAGCCACAGCATTACTCATTTTATATTTATATCACTTTATCCGCAATTTGGTTGAACCATTTTTTATTAAAGTATTATCTTTTCTATCTCAAACTTGTCCACCCAAATATGTTTAAATAGGTGTTCATGCATTGGTGTCTATGCATCAGGTGACCATTTCTATGGCTGTTTAAAAACTGATATATTGATATATATTGACTGATATATATTGAATATTCCGTTCAGTTACATTTTGATGCGTTCAGTGAAAATTAGAATTCAAAAGGTAAATTATAACGTAATCATGATGTGTTCGCACGTAAACTCGTAAAATGTAGTGCTGGTGAGAAACTTGAATGAATCCAGTTGTTTGAAGGGGATGTTTTCACAACAAGATAAATAGATATTAGAGATGAATTATGACCTGTTTACACTAGCTCTAAGCAGCTTATACTACATCACTAAAACCACTAATGACAAGACTTGTTTTAATCAATAAAAATGGAATATTTTACTTCCTCATCATTTGAATTGTGTGTTTTTATGAAGAAAATAAAACACTACAGATGACTATCATAAAGTAAAAGGATAAAATGTGGAATTGTTGAGGGTTTACTGACTTCAGAGCTGTTGAAATGATTTTTTTGGATGGTGGCCAAAAAATAATAATTGTCTGGAGCCTTGTAGGCCAGCTGCTATAATCAAACAACAAAGGGATCGGTATCTGCCAATATGGATCATCAGTGATCGGCAAATAGTATCGGCGGCAAAAAAACGTGATCAGGGATCTCTAAAGGTTATATTAGATCTGTGATCTGATCCGTGACTCTGGTCCGTGATACGATCCGAACTGGGACCATTTATGATCCGTTGCATCACTACCAGTAATGCTTTAATCTATGGTCGTGTATTTTCCATAAACATTTTGCTAAGAAGTTTATTGTAAAGAACTGTATAATCGGTGACACATTTTACAGAAAACTGGGATTTTGAGAAAGAAACGCTCCGTTCAAAATAAATTTGTCATTTAGAATTTAGCTTGTTTTATCCGTACATGTTAAATATATGCTTGCTTGTCAAAAAAAAACTGTTTAGAAACAATTGGGAACTTATTAAAAACTTCTGATTGATGTTTATTCATTTTTTTTAAATGTATTAAGTTGCCTGACGTAATTTCTCTGTCTTTTTTTGTTTTTGCTTTGGCAGGATGATTCCATCCAGCAGCAATGACTTCCTGGTTCGGGATCTCGCCGCTGGACGCAACTATGATCTTTGTGTCCTGGCCGTGTTTGACGATGTCATCACATCACTGACTGCAACCCGTCCTTTGGGCTGTCTGTCATTCACCACGGACACGGAGTTCAGCCAGTGCCAGGCATTGCACAGCCACTTCCTGGGTGGCACTATGATTATCATCATTGGAGGGATTATTGTTGCTTCTGTGTTGGTTTTTATAATCATCTTGATGATACGATACAAGGTTTACAGCCACCAAGGGGCAGGCCACGGGAAAGCAGCCATTGCGGCGCCAGCGCCACGACCGCAGAGCAACGGGCAAGGAGGAGGCGGACAGGTCCAAGTCCTCCCTCACTCCGCCTCAAAAATGCCCGACAGTCAGGAGGACCAAGCGCTAGCACCGTCCAGGGCTATGTCTCCTAGCAACACTCTGAGAGACACCGTGGCATTGGTAGAGGAGGCGTGCGGTGGACGAAGCATAATGACAAGGACTGACTCCTTGGCCAATGAGGAGTTGCTCTCGCCCACCAAGTCCCGCTTCTCCTCCAGGGTCGCCATTGAGATGAAAAGCAGACCGCCGTCTGTCGCCAAAGAACCCACCTCCCCCAAGGAACTGGCAGGTAGTGAAGACACAGACATAGACGTAGACGTAGAGGAGGAAAGCAGTAGAGCAAGGGGGCATTTCAAAGAGGTGGAAAGAAAGACAATAGGATGTTGATAGAAAGCCCAAAAATACAGTCCAACAGAAAGAGATGGAGGATGAGAAATAGACAATGTGTAATTGGGGGGTTTGAAATTGAGCAAGATGATAACAGAGTGTGGAACAGTGAGAATCTGAGTGAGTGTGAAGGAGAGAATGAAGAGAGATGCCATCCTAGCACTGGGAAGATAGTAAGAGAGACAGAGGGGGAAACACTTGTTCTCTATGTAGAGCTGAAGTCGCATCTGAAGTCATAGTAAACTCTCTGTGTTCTTTATTTTCCACATAAAACAAAAAAGTCCCTCGTACAGTGTAGTGGAATTAACCTAAAACCTCACTTCCTCCAAGCTCATTGATTTTTTTGTTTTTCTGCTCTTGCCAATTACCAACCTTCATTTCTGAACAATGGAGGATACTTTACCAGGTAGATAACTCAAAGGCCTAGAAGCTGTTAAGGAGTTGAAGAAACTAGTGAGTTTATTTAGTTTGCCAAAGTGATATATGTACCTGATGCTGTGACCTTTGTGCAAGAAACTGCACTTCTTGGGCCTTTGCTCATGCTGAATTCTTGAGAAAGCTTTGTGGTTTGGAATCAGAGGAGAGAGGGATTTGGTAATGCAAGCGCCCCAGCTAACATTATTACGGTTAGTGTTTGTTGTGTGTCCTCTCTTGAGGTGCTATACAGACTAAGCACCCTGAGAAGGCTTGTTTGCATTGAAATTGACACAACCAGAGCTCTGGAGAGTGAAAAAGAATGTTACTTCAGTACAGAAAAAGAGGCTATTGAAGGTTGCCTGAGGTTCAATACCAAACGCCTTTATAAAAAATAGCGTCATGAGGAAGTTAAACATTTGCAATTTTTGAAAACTGGATTTGTCTTTTTAGTCATCACATCTGTGTGCCTTCCTTCAAGTTCCTTGGTGTATAAAAAACATTATACATTGTGTAAAAGACGCTATTAAGTCTTTAAAGGGGCTGATATGCTCTCATCAGTGTCTCTGCTGTTAATATTATATTTTCACGTATCCGTTAAAGAAAATACATAACTTTGACAAGCTTTTCTGACACTCTCTTCACAAACTTAAACATTTATTACAGCATATGAATGTTTAGACAGATGCATACACTCACAGTCCTAGAGTGTTCTCCTTTTGTCCTCAACGATAAAGGATGCTAAAATACATAGAAGAAGAAAAAAACATTGGAAAAAAAGATTTTATGATTTGCTGTAAAGTAAGAAGACTGGACGACCTTGGATAGCAGAGCCAAGATTTGTGATGAAAACTCTCTGACACCTAGACATTAAAAAAATCCATGACTGTGCAGGAACATAAAACTACTTCCTGAAGATGTTCCAGTGAGTGTAATTTATTTATTTATTTATTATTTTCCAGCCTTAAAACTATTGGTACTAGTTAAACTTCAGGCTACCATTCACTGTCACTTGATGTCTCACCTCTTGTGCCAGCTTGAATAAAGTATTTTTAGCTTCCACCGTAGTTGCTCCGGCCTTACTGACAGAAAATAGCTGTCAGCTGGTTGACAGTAGGTGAGAAACGGAAAGGCACACAGACAATTTGTTCTAAACTAAAACTGTAATAATTCATTTAGGTTTGTTGTAGTGTATTCACAGTATTATCTAAGTAGTGCAAAACCCATGACGGTAAAAGCGTGATGACTCTTTCCTTTACATGCGATGTACTTTTTATGTAACCTTTGTCTCATTGCCAGCAAAGGCTATTCGATAAAACCGTCTTATTATGTAATCAGGCCCCAAGTCTCTTGATTCAATCTTTTGAAGTGACTTGCATATGATCACAAAGATCGCTTTAAATGCTCAATAGAGCTACAGTAATAATAATAATAAAAATAGTATTAATAGTAATCCAACAGAGCATGAGAATATTCATAAACCCACTTCAGTGCGCTTCTCCTTTAACACTAATCCACTCAGGAAATGGGGGTTTCATTAGAACGAATAAATGGAGACACCATTTCACATGAGTGGCTTAAACAGCTGAGTTGAACTTCTTTATCAGCGGATGATATGTCAATTCAATTGGCCTCTTTGTATGGGTTGAAATGAGGTGTCAATGAGCCTCGCGTTGATAGCGGGAAAAGAGACGAGAGATCTGTGCAGCGGCTTAGCACACAAGTTCAGGGAAAGTTTTCACCTTTGTGAACTCAGGGGGAGACAAGTGAATGATTAGTAGTTAACATTTATTATGCCCTGAGCGGCAACAATATAAATCCCCCCGTGGAGTCCAGAGACACTGGCGGTGATGGTGGCTGATGAGGTTGATGAATCTGCGAAGATTGGGCAGAGATGAGGAAGGGGAGGGTTGCGTAACAGCAGCATGAACGTACTGAAGGTAGAGAGACAATCATATTTAAGAGAGACAGCAGCAAGATGATAGGCTAACGATGTCCTTGTGTCCCTGTGCTATTGGCTAGAGAGACCAGCTGATCTAGACAGCTGATATCATGATTGACAGCCCCAAACAATAACAGCAAGGAAATAATGAGTGTGACGGAATGAGGAGTGATGGCAGTATGGGAAATAAACTACGGGCTTAGGCATGCACGAGTATAGTCTTCCTGTCTGAACTTACGCTAGAGCTTCATTTAGTTGGACATATTTTACAAATTAAGTGAGCTCACATCACACTCTATAATGATATTATGAAAGAAGAGATTTTTGATGGTGTCAAGAGCCGTTCTCATTAATATGCTACTGGATAAAAAAACATCATAGTAACAAGGTGTTTTCTAGTTGTTTTTCTCACATCTGAAGCTGTGAGGGGGGAAAGTTTGTTGTTCAGAAGGTTGAAGGCCAACGAGGAGTTACAAAGCAGAGCAGTCGAGGAGTGCTCATTTGGGCTGTCACAGGAGATAATTTTTCCAAACTGGGATCAAGGAATTAGCATGGATGATTCTTTGTTGTAGCAATGAGGTGCCACCAAATGTGCAAAGTCAAAAGTCCCCCCTATAGGCCTAATTAACACTGACTGAAGTGTGTCACTCAAAGGAGCTTCAAAAGATCCCAAACTGCAACGACACAGACAAACAAAGCAATTATTAAAGTTTTCATTTTGACGCTTCACCCTGGAGGAGAAAGTTACCGCTGGCCCTTTTGTGTTCCGTGTTTCCTCTCTTTGATTCCAGGATCGCTGGCACTTTGAGGGCAACCTACAATGAGGGATAATACTCATGTGTGTGTACTGAGGCTGTTGGGGTTTCTCAGGGTGTAGCCGTGTCTGATGTGTTTCACTGGTTGCTGCATTGCAGAGAAAGGCAACATTGATCTGATCAGAGAGAGAACCGCAGTGAGTCAGAGCGCCTGAGGAACAGAGCAGCTGACAGATACACAGAGAGGCCCCATTAAAGGCCCACGGTTGTCAGATATGCAACCCAACATGAAAAAATAGGCACATTGTGGGTGATAGTTCTTGTGTTTGTTTGCTTTTCATAGACTGTTTTGTTCACATTCATATGTGAACTGGATACATAATTTTGAATTTGGTAAATCTTGTTTTGAGAAGTGCTTATAGGAATATATTTCCTTTTTTTTTAAACGGAAAACAGGTTACATGAATAAAAAAGAATATTAACCTATTTTAACCAGAGACTCATTTTGAAAGAGTTTTTTTTTTTGTGATGTACCCACTGGTGCAAGAGATTCCTTCCTAAACTAATGTAAGAAACTAAAGACACTCTGTAAAGATGCATTTTAAAGTTTAACTTAAGTTAATATCCATTTTTAGAGCCTTTAAGAGTCTTTAGAGTCTTTTAAGTGCCAAATTCTGTATTTGTTTTACTACTTTCTATTGTATCCCCCTGCCATCTCTGGGAGATACTCAATTTATCTGTCTCCCCTCATAATTTCCGCTGAGCCTTTAAAGGACTGAGGATTTCGTCCGTCATCCTTTAGAGGCATGAACACAGCAACAGATATCTTGTACATGTGGTTATGTTTGTATTGTATTTTACATACAAATCTGAACCTATCCCTCAGTTAGAATAATAAATCAATGAACAAATAGACAGTATGGAACATTCTGACAATCATAGTGTCATAGATGCCGCATGTGGAGTCAGCATCAGAAGTATCTCTTTAACCTAAATACTAAGTGGGCAATTTTCTATCAAGAGTATCAGTAATTATATGCTTGACACAAACAGTTTATGATTATTTCAAGCAAAGTGCTATTAGTATAAAAACAGGCAACCAAACATTGAATGTGTGTGTTTGTGTGTGTAATGTATTAACAACATTTTGGGGAGAAAAATGATGTTTCCTTCAAGGTAAACCATTAATTTTAAGGGGTTAAGACTTAAAATGGAAGTCAATATAATGTCCTCACAGGGATGAAAACAAGTGTTTACAGAATATGTGTGTGTGTGTGTGTGTGTGTGTGTAAGCTTGGCTACCAAATCCCTGCCGGTCTGTGCATGCATTGGTGTGCTGTGCACAAGGTTTAAGGTTTAACCGCCTTGAGCCAGTGTAAATGTTCCCACGAGGTTCGGCCAGATAGTGATAAAGCCGAGGACAACACGGGGATGTGTGTGTGACTCTGTGTGAAGTGCAAGAATGTGTTCTCCCCATGGCCCATCCATGAACCTGTAGCCTGTCTGTCCTCCATGTATTTTAATCTATCACCACTCCTTTCAATGTCATCCCGTATGCCCGGCCTCATTTTTCACTGCCATCTGTCTCTCTAAATTCATCTCTCGCAATACCCCCCCCCCCCCCAATATCTCTCTCTCTCCCCCCTCACACGGTGTTTCTCGAGCTCTCTCTGTCACTTTCTCTGGTCTTTCTTCTCAACCAGCTTTTTGACTATCCTGACATTTTTGCTTACTTTCTTTGTCCAATTGTTTCTGTGCTGTTTTGCTCCATCTGTATGTGTTTTTCTCTGATTTTCACTGTTGTTCTCAATGTCTTTCTCTCACTCTTTTGCCTTCTCTTTGCTCTCTCTCTCTCGCTCTCTCTCTCTCTCTCTCTCTCTCGCGCCTCCAGCAGCAGACGACAGGCGGCCTCATAGTGTCGAATGGAGAGACTTTAAGATCTGAAGGTCTCTTGGCCTCACAAAGCGCGCGCCCAGACTACAAGCAAAGAGTAATGACTGGCACTCAAAAAACTTGAGCAGTCCCTGGATTTATTTTTCTTCCTTAAAGTCTACCTACAGTTTCTCCATTTCCCTCACCCTGTGTCACTACCACCATCTGAGCCTTTCTTTTGGGGTTTCTTTTGTAACTTTCCTCTAGTGATTTTGTCTGCTGATGTTTTGAGATATCCAAACCATTGTGATTCCTGCCTCCATCACAATACAGCGAAGCATTGACTCTGTGGTTCTCACAGCCCAGAAAAATGCAGAAAAAATGTGTTGAATAGTCATTCGTCATTCGATAGAAATTAAATAGACTACTACTATATGTGATAATACCAGTTATTCTTTGGGTTTTGGACAATCACGGAAATTGTCACTTTGGGCTGTGATTTGAAAGCCCATTGAAAGTTTTCATAGATGAAATTGATCTATGTTATGAGCAACACAAACAATTCCATTCACCATTATTTCATAGGGGGAGGCAGGAATCTCCTGGACAAGCATCTCAAAATGTGTGAACTGACTTGTTGTCAGGTGGGTGAACTGATCCTTCCCTCTCTTCCCTTTTTCGTCTTTTTAATGATATATCTTTCTTCACTTCTAATACTCGTCCTCTCATCCCTTCCTTTGCCTCCTTTCTGCTGGCATCTCCCTTTTCTCTAATTCTCTGTTTGCACGTACTCTATCTTTGTAATCCTGTATTTACCTCTCCTTCCCCTATCCGTTTTCAATTCAGTTGTCTGTGTAGCAACTTCTTATTACTTATGTCCTTTCTATCCATGTCTTTACGACTCGCACTGCGTTATCGTCTCGACATACCGCCACCTCCGCTCCACTCTCTGTATCACCCCATCTCCTTCATCTATCTTCGTGGTGCAAAGGGGGATGGAGGAGAAGAGGGGAGAGGAGTGGAGGATGATGGAGGATAAGACAGTGTTGATGTGTTGTGGTTGTGATGGATGAATACAGACTGCAGCATTAAGAAGACTCCTTCATTCTTAATTTGACACAGTAAGCACTGGCTGTACATAAGTGCAGTTAACAAATATTCCTCCTGACAAATATGGAAAATAAATGCTCTCCTGGCAAACATACACATTACAAATAACAGCTGAGGCGATATTCTGCCCCAGCAAGTACAGCTTCATCAATCTCCAAGCTATTGCACTTCTTTGCTTTCCATGGTCAGCAGACCTCGTTTGTACAGGCATTTGTTGAATCTCTCATCTAAGGGAGAAATGAAAACCATTTTGCTAGGTAAGAAGACAATGGATATTATGATGGACATGCCACTTAAACCGAACAAAAAGCTGACGAAAAGTAGAAACATGCTGAATTGTTAGCCATCTCCTTGTTTTCCATTTGTTTGGAATAAAGTATGATGTAACCACTATGGATAACAAAAAAAAAACAAAAAAAACATTTGACCCTTTAATTCCTCCAATTTCATATTGTTTCATGTTCTTCTTTTTTCCCTCAAAAAAATACAAAAGTTTCCTCTTTGAATATCAGCTTTTCTTTGTCTTTTAAATCACTGCAGACGTTATGAAAACAAATGAAACCCCCTTTAGAGAATGTTTTAAGTCTGGCCAGTGTAGTTCAACTCGGGACACTAAACAACAGAAGTTAAAGTCACATAATGTTAAATGATGCCTCACTCACACATGTTGAAGGTAGTTGTATTATTTATGGTCTGTGGTAATTGGAATTCTAACTGGCATAGTCCAGATCCCACGAGTGCCAAACTGTGTCTTCTAGACCTGTGCTGTTTTACATATTTTGTTCCAAGAACCTTTGTTTTCTATCCTTTTGTCAAGACCTGATGTCCTGCTCTGCATCCCTGATGTTTTATTGATCCTTTTAACCCCCTTGTGCCAAATAGTCCCTTTTAGAACTGCTCAGTCCTTACAGTAATGTCATTTTCCATCTAGCCTAACGGAGTCATTTTAATGTTCTACTTTCTTTGTTTTCTTACTCTTCTGTCCTCTAGAACCCTGACGTTGTTGTTCCGAGTGGCAGATGTGGAGAACGTCACCACCAGGGAGAAGCTGGTGAAAACTGAAGAAAAAAAGCCCTTAAGATCCATTCCCATATTTCCTGTTTACCGTACCCATCACTTTGTTTCCATGAATATCATTGGGTAAAAGAACTATACTGTCTGGTGTACTATTAACTGCCAATCTTGGTTGTCATGTCTGGATTGGATTTGTCAAGGCCCGGTGTCTCATTGGCTGTTGATTGGCCAGTTGCTGCAGGATCCAGCTTTCGGTGTGATTATCATAAATCACCTTTTTCATGGAACGGCACACACTGAATGCTGGATTTTCCACTTTGAAACATGTCTATCAGTGGAAGTGGATACAATGGTCGTAGGTAATTTAAAAAGGACGCATAAAGAGATATGTGAACGTGTTACAAAATAAAGAAAATATGAATGAACTTCTCATCATCTGAAGCAGCATCAAAATGATGATACCGAGTGGATGGTATTAACAGAGAGACAGTAAAAGTTTGATACATAGATAATCACACATAACCCGGATATACAATATGATAGACTGCACAAACAGAAAGGGAATAATATTACACACGTTTTTTTTTGGCTTTGGATACGAAGATGTGTTAAGCACTCGAATGATAATGGCTCACTCTTTCTCAAATGAACATAAGGGACTCTCAACATGGCTGGCTCCAAGTAGCACCACTCCATTCATCGACGTGGACTGATCCAATTGTGCTAAACTGAACTGAGCTGAGCTGGTCCTGGAGCTGGATCTCGACCTTGACTGGACCCTGTTATCTCTCAATAAGAAGTCTGTTTCTGGAAAGCACAAACAGTATAAAACAAAAACCTGAACTATGCTGGACCCAAACTTGGACGCAGCGGAGCCTCAACTGGAATTGTACACTGGTTAAGGATTCAGACTGTGCAGTGATCTGGGGCAGACTAAGCTGGACTAGACAGGCCTAGACAGGCCTGTTATCAATTGGTCTTGTCTGTTTTCCACTGGATGGGACTGGTGAGGACCTTGTGGACCTTTACGAGCCTCTCTAACATCTCCTTAGGCCCACTTATACAGGTGAGTAATCTGATGATTAGCCCATTAACCTAACCAAACAAGCAGCCAAATGTGGAGTTCTCTCACCCAAAGACCCGGCCTCATTAATTATTGTGAAAAATGGTGACCCACCTGCAGTCACTTTGGCCGTCCACCAATTTTGGGTCCTGCCCCATAGTTTAAGACACATTTACACTTTGCACTGTCTCCTCCTGCTGTGAGTGCTCTGTAACCTAATAAGGGCAATGCTTTAACAAGTGCCATCTAATTGCTGTCAGCAAAACAATTAGAGCGCCACCCTCTCTAACGATCGGCTTCGTTACCGCTCTCCACTGACAATATCACAACAGTCCACAGGAAATGCATCCCCCTCCTTTTTGTTTCCCGCTCCTTTAGTGTCTGAGTCACTCCTTAGCTCATGCTTCTCTCTTCCCCTGTCAATCAGATGTCTCTTGTTTTTCTCCTGCCTGCCCGAGGCAGTGATCAAATACTGTTGGAGAATATAATATGCTGGCTGGGAGGATATGGTTATGACACCACAGCCTCAGGGATGAACTTTTCCTGTACAAAAGGGAGGTGGGGAGGGGTCAGCAATATCTCTTTAGTCACGGACAGACGCTGATGTCTGCTGCAGCAGTATTGAACTCATCCAGTCCCCAGGCTGGAGAGGTTTTCACTGTCAAAATGAAGTTGGACATGTATTAAAGGTAATCAAAAGCATAATCTGTAGTCAAATTGTATGCATCTAGTAGGGTTCCAAACATATTTAAACCTCTTTAATCTCCAGAGAATGTATATATCCCATTATAACTGAATGTGGGTATAAACAAAAACAGCACCAGTAGTTGAATAGTGCCCTTTACACTTTTGAATACTTCATTGCTATGTTCTTTTCCTGGCACACAACTGCTGTTCAAAGTGCTCTCCACTGAACTTGAACTAAAACACTGGTCCAACCATTTGTTAATCAAAGATGTTTGATGCTACAAACTGCATCGTATCCATTCAGACCATCCATGTGTTTTACCTAAGAGTATGTAATAAGCTTTTCAAAAGACGCATACAAAATTACCATTGCATATAATTATCAGTAATAAATCTCGTCATGCACGGATGTGTTTCCCTAATTGTCGACAAACAATAATTTACTCCAACCGCAGTTCAGTTCATCTGATTCATTGTTTGTGCAGTGGTGCTAGATAACGAAGTACGTTTTATGGATTTGCTATACCCATTATTACTTTATTTGGCAATTTCAAGTTAATTTCAGTCTGGTCAAAGATAATTGATTTGAAACAAACTGCAATAGGATGATTTTTTAATGCTAGTCTCCATTTCATCTTTTCCCAGGCAAACATATGAAAGAAGAGTCCATATAATGCTTTATCTTTTTTCTTTTGTTTGGCAATTCTGTCATAATTCTAATATAATTTATATAATATTTAAAGGACAGGATAAAGTAGTGAGATAATACAGTCATTTCTGCTGATGTGCTTTGACTATAGGCAGCAATACACAGATGCTATTTTCCCCTGTAAGTTGTGGTTACAAGATGTTGCAGGGACAGCGATGACAACTATCTCCATTTACAAATGCAACAAAGTGACACAAACACTTTTCGTTGTTCGTTCAGAAACAATATCAATGAATCCCTCCATCATCCTTTGTGGACCTGGTACACAGACACAAGTAAGAGTGGGTACCTGTGGGCACCTCTATTATAGTTATCTCTTCATATACACCTATGACTGTGTAACTATGTGTGTGTGTGTCCTCTCAAGATGACATGAACAGTATGATTACACATGTCGGACACCAGAAGCTGTTTACACATAACAAACAATGCCTCTCTCCGTTGTTGCTGGGGATTGTTTGAGCCATCTTGCCCATTTCGTACATACACACAAAAACACACACACACACACACACACACACGCCAGAGAGAGATAACACAAAACAAATGCACAAACTAAAAGCATGGTATAAAAATAGAAATATCTCTGTAAAGTGCATGTCCTAAAGTGCCTTCAGTTGGGTTTCAAAGTTAAGGAGAATACCGGTCCATCCTCTATCTTTATTTCTGGATTCTCTGTTTGCAGTTTTTGTTTTCATTGACATAAATATTTTGGATAGATCGTACGCTGCATTTCTAATTTTAATCCCAAGTGAAAAGCTTATTGGCTGGTGGATAGGTATGATGGAATAAATATCTTTAAGCATGATTGATAGTATCTTATGGTGAATTTGTAACACCGAAGGGGTAGGATGGCAATGGGAGAACAGGTAGAAAGGACATTTGATTTTTTGTGATACCCTTTATGGTGATCAATATAGTTGTCCTGCCAAGGAAAAATGTAGTGATTTCATTCCAACTTTTTTAGAAAATGTAACATATTGAACCCATGAGGGACTGTAAAACTCTGTTGGCATCCATTAAGCTTTGTGTCCTGTGTATTAAAACAACGATTATGGTAATTGCATCACATTATCAATCAATGATTATTGATGCCTTGGTTCCGCTATTGTGACAGATGTGGATAGAGGCTAAACTGTGTCTTCAACAAGTTCTGTGATGTCGACTTACAAGAGTGTGTGTCCCTCCAATACAGTCTTGTTTTGAACATATATCTATTGCCTCCACATGGCTATCAACATGGAGCAACAGAGGTTATGAAGCCTTGAGTTTGGCATTTTTGCCATTGCCATCTTGGATTTTGGCCTTTGCCATCTTTTTTTGCAACCAGTGAACGTAAGAGACCATATTGAGACTGCAGAGTAGTGACGTTGTGGTAGAGACGCCTTATACGGCTCTGACAGAGACCTGTCAATTACAAGGTAGCCACTCCCTTAATTAAGCATACCCGGCTTTATCGTCCATTTCAGCCTAAATGTGACCATGATTTACCCAACGGATATTGTGCAATGTGGAAGAAGACTTGAAAGTAGCGGTTGAGACCATAAACTCATGTTCACAATGTTTACTGAGGTAATAAATCAAGTGAGAAGTAGGGTCATTTCATTATAGACTTCGATACAATCAGACTGATTTTTCCAACCAGATGAGCCCTATCCTGATGGCCATTTCGATGTCCCTCGACCTCTCAAATTCACAAGGATTGAACTGGTAATTCCTTAGCTGACATTGTAAACCAGACACATGTTTTATGTCTACGTCTCTTCAGTTGCACTATTTCGTCTAAACGGCAATATGGTGCTTTTTTCACTTGATGTGACAGCTTCCATCTGTGGTCGTTTTGTAGCGGCATTTATGTGTCCCTCCCAGCAACCATTCAGTTAATTTCATTTGCGGCTAGAATGGCACAGCAAACACACCCACACTGTAGTTGTTATTACGAATTTAAAGTAGAGGAGATGCAATGTGTGCTCCCTCTATGTGGGCTGTTGGGCTATTCTATGACTTCAAATTAGGCAGCATGTCACATCTGGTAGCTGATGTGGTGGTGATGTACCTAGGTGTGGCCATGCATACATTACTGCATTTATGTAGAATGATCTGACGTCTTTCACACACACGCATGTACACTTAAATATCTAAAAATGACCCTGGGTTCTCCGACACATCCTGCTTTCACTACACATTACTTTCCTGCTGCGTGAGTGAGAAGCATTGTGTGCTTCAAGAAGAAAAGGGGAGAACACACGTGAAGGCCATAGACTAGAAGTGGACGTACAGTAGTCATCGTGACATCACTCATTGAATTGTGTACCAACGTTTTGAAGCCTCGAGTTCGACGATTTTGCCGTCACCATCTTGGATTACAGCCGGTACCATGTTTTTTATTTTTATTTTTTACATTCCCGTATAAAAATTTGGAATGCCGAGGAGTGATGTCGAGATGCCTTTTACGTAGCGGCAGCAACCTGTCAATCACAGTAAGCCCAGTAAGGCATACTCCGCTTTATGGTCTATTTTACTCTAAACTAGACTATAATCTGCTAAATCAACATCAAGCTGTATGAAAAAAGAACTAGCAATTGAGACCATAAACTCATGTTCAAAATGTTTACTGAGGTATTAAATCAAGTGAGAAGAAGAGTCATTTTGTCATAGACTTCCATCCAATCAGTGTTGTTTTTGTAATCGGAGGAGTCGCCCCCTGATGGTCAGTAGAGAGAATGTACGTTTTAAGACACTTCCACATTGGCTGCAGCCTATATCCAAGGAGAGAGTGTATCTCCCAACTGTATTAATGTGTGTGTGTGTGTGTGTGTGTGTGTGAACCCTAATGTTGTCTGACCTGTGGAGATGTTAAGAGGAGTGTCCTACAAAAGTATGGCAATTACCTTATGGTATTACCTGAATACGTGCAAACCCCACATACGGTACATATGACAGCACACATTGCAGCTCGACATCCTTAACGTGGCATAGGAGCAGCAGGGCTCCCTCGGTAAAGAGAACTGCCTTTGCTGTTAGAGCAAGGGTTACAAAATCGTAACCTTCGTTCTAACACAGGCTTCACCCTTTACTGGGCTCCATGGGTAAAGCAGGTGAAGTCCAATGAATGCATGCCCTGCCACAACATAACATCAACCCAACCACACGGTTCTTGGCCGACTATAAAGGCTAGACCCCGCAGCCCACCTACCCAGGTAGTACGTAAATTAACTAGGTAGAGCCATGGCCCAACCCCAGAGTGTTTGTGTCGTTCGAGCGAGCACAGACCCTGAAAAGGAGCCTGACATGGCCAACAGCTAAAACCTTATGAACCAACAAGGCATTGACCAAGACACCGCCGTACATATGTCCTCGACACTCACCCAACCTAAGAAAGCCGATGACGCTGCCACACTGCTTGTAGAGTGCGTGCGGACCACAGTGGGAGGGTCTCTTCCTGTCTATCTATAGGCTTGGGAGATGCACTCATAAAGCTATCCCGTCAGTCGATTCTCGGATCGGGCTTTACGCACACTATCCCTCAAGCACACAAATAGCTGTTGTGTCTGATGGGGGCACTGCATTCACCATAACATGCCAATGCATAAAGTCAGCAAAATTGCCAATGACAATGCTTTCAGAGAGGAGCCCTCCAGAGGCTTATTCCCACTGCAGGGAGGAGTATGCATCACTAGCCGTTGCCTTCTAAGCCCTTGCAAGACGGGTTTCAAAAGAAGGTCCCCAAAGACTTGTTACCACAAAACACTCATGACAGGAAGAAAATGGCTGCTGCATACACTTTAAAGGTGGCACGAGACAGCCCTCTATCCACCAAACACTGCAAAAAGGAGAGAATAGACCCAATTGCACGAGACAGGAGATCTAGGGTTAGACCAGGGACAGGTTCAGAAGTACTGGGGGCGAGGGAAAGGGATAAAGTGAGAATATGGGGAGGAAAAAAAAAAGATTATACAAATGAGAGAAACATAAGAGGAGCTGGGCTCTGTGAGATAATTCAAAATGTGCTTGTTCAGTGTAGACTAACATGGTCTTCTTGTATGGTCATATGCTCCCGCTGAAATCTTATCATGCCAGTGATTGGCTGCCTGAATCGTACTGTTCGGATGAAGAGCAACATAAAGGAGAGAGGCTGCACAAGATAAGCAGCTTGATGAATAAGAGACGGTAAAGGAGAAAAGACAAGATTTTTTTGATTTCTTTTTTTTTAAAAGGAGAGGATATGAGATGTAAACGCAATGGGCAATAGTGAAGAAGGAGAAGTGGAAAAAAAAACAGAGAGGAAAACATAGGGAGAACAGCGAGTGGTATGCGTGGAGGATTACACAAGTCGGTATTGAGCTCCAGCTGTATTGTGCAGTGAGGTGTCTTTGGTTCCTCAGGAAGAAAACATGGTAGTATGAATAATAGATGACACATACACACAATGAATGTTTATTTTTGTAAGTGTTTATTGTGTGACTCCTTACCCCCTTTTTTTAAATGGTTGAAAACTACTCAGCGAGGCAGATGATGCCCTCATCTAAACATATACGTCAACACACGGACACATACTCAGTGAGTCAAAAGACATGTCTGTGGAACGATCCCGTGCCATTTCAATGATGCATGTATGTTTGTGAGGACGATATTAACTTACCGAGCAATTGATACTTCAGCATGAATGAGTGAGCGCCTGAATTATTCAGAGGACGGATTCATGTGTCAGTCACACTAAAAAGTTGACATTTCTGCCAGTTGCCCATCCAGGAAAAGCATCTGAAGAGCTGTGAATACTAAACTACCCTGATGCAGTAAAAAAAAAAAAAAAAAAGAAGCTTTCTGGGCGGTGTTCAGCACTAAAATGTGAGCACCACTGGGATTTGTTCTGCAAAAGATCTTGCTCTCAGTGTTCCAGCGTCAGCTTTTGAAGGTCAGCAATGCAGCAACGGTTTAAAAGCACTGCTGTCAATTACTGTATTCAATAAATGTCTACAGCCCAGCACCTTTACCCCATCAAAGAAAATATGAAGAGTGAAGATTTGACTCCCTCTTTGGAATATTACCTCAGTGTACCAATGTTTTTACACTCATTCCAGTATATTTGTACAATTTCTTAGCAATGAAAACAATAAAATTAGACTTAAATAATGAATGAATGAAACGGTGTGGGTGGTTGTCTTTGGCTGCAATCTTTTTTTTTTTTCCTTTAGAGCAAGTCAGTCAACATACTGCAGCATTGAAAGTGATTTAAACATCTGGCTCAAGACAACAGAATAATCATTAATTGGCACTGAGAGCCTGTGAAATGGTGAAGGTACGGCTTAAGGAAATGAATGTAATGTGTGTGTGTGTGTGTGTGTGTATGTGTGTGTGTGTGTGAGAGAGAGAGAGAGAGAGAGAGAGAGAGAGAGAGAGAGAGAGAGACAGAGTCAGTATAGCAGCTGTGGCTGCAGAAAGTAATGGGATGCTACTGATGGCTGTATATATATATATATATATATATATATATATATATATATATATATATATATATATATATATATATATATATATAGTATGATGCAAGGTGCACCTTGAGGATGCAGATGCAAACAAACGAAAAGACAACTGGGGTTGGCACTATTCAGCAGGTTACACAATGATCCAGCGAAACATAAAGTACATTCAACCATTTACATATAAATGGTGGCAGCTGTGTTTTTGCAACGATAACTGTAAAGTATTTTAGGATTGAAGATTGCCGAGGTTGTTACTGCACTATGTTGTGTACTTTACAGCAGAAGCTTAAAAATATGTGTGGCTGACGTAGTAATATAAAGTTTAGTACAATAAACTAAATGCATTTGGATGCAGTATTATATGAATTTAACATAGTTTAACAAGCATCACCCCGCACTTCAAAAATATGAATCATGTCAGTGTAAAGGATGCAGTGTGTTCATTTTTGTCACTTTCATAAGTACAACATAGTCTTAATGTAACTTCCATGTATTATATTGCCTTACATGTGACACATAATGTAAAGTGTGAATGAAACGTCCACTAAATCAATGGCAGTGCAGGTATTCATACATCTATTGACTGCAGGGACTTTGAGTTAGCACCATTCCATTTATCTCTCTCGGCAGAAAACAATTTCCTTTAGCAGACAGGAAAGAAAATGGGGCTGTTGTTGTTAAATGGGACTGTTGTTGGATTAAAATATTGTGCAGATTTAAGGTTTTATCCTCAGAACGGCTTTTTGGCCGTTACATCGGTAGATTTACACCTAAAAAACACTGATGCAGTTTATTTGTATTGGGAGGAGAATAAGACGATGGTGGGATTCGAGGGTGTTGAATTGGGAGATCGGAGTCTTTTATGTGTTACAAACATAAAGTGCTCTGCAGTGGTCTATTGGCTTATTGGCGGATTCAAAGCTTTATCGCAAATAATGGTCTCAGGGGGGACGCCGTGAAGATAAAGATTGAGAGACAAGCTTTTGTTTTAAAATACCAGGGCGAACAAAGACCTGGGATTTGTGTGTCTTTTGCTGCTGTTAAATGCTCAGTTTATTACTTGACATTCTTGTTGAGATGGGTGTGTGGGTAAAGATTTCTCGGGCTTTTTTTGGTGAAGAAGTGGCAAATGTCTATTTTCCATTAGATGTTAGATTTGTCATTTCTAACAGGTTTTTAGGGGATCAGTCTTCATTTGTCATACAACCCAGGATTTGATTTGTTCATGTGTGGCGCAGCTTGTACCAAAGACTAAATGTATTACTACTAACATTACTACATGTTAAATAATGCATCAGCCGCATTAAATGAAAACAAATGCTGCAGAGAGCTGCATATAATGCTGAATATTGATGTATTTTTTCCATAAACCAAGCAGTCTGACATAGAGACATTAGCTTTGAAATCACAGTGGTGTCATTTTATCCTTGTCCAGATGGGTTTAGATGTCTTTTTAAAGAATCATTAGCTGAATATCATGAAGTCATGCTTCACAGAGTACTTCCATGTCACTTTGTCAGTACAATTTCATGCACATGTTGCAGTGTATGGAGGAAGGGCGGGCAGTGGTTTAATCAATTGGACAAACATTTGGTGGAATTTGTAGCCTTCCAGTGAGAGTGCATATCTCAAAGAAGGCCAGTGGTAGTCCCTCAGTTCAAATGACTTAGATCTAGTTTGGGTGTTATCACGGCTGATTTGTTTTGTCCAGTTATTATTATTAACATTTAACTGTATTCTTTCAGTCAACCGCTCCATGAGCGCAATGTGAATATAGAACCAGGTCTCCCCCAAGAGGGCTACTTACAATGTGACAGCTAATCATTTTAGCATGCTCACATTACACTACTAATGAGGCCAGCAGTGGGAGATTTGTTCAAGTTTAACAAGGAGGTTGGTGGGCTGGCCAATTGCTTTCCGTCACATGTTTTTCCCATAAATCTATCGTCACTTAGCAGAATGCGTTTATTAAATTGTTCTAACAGGGGAATCGACAGCCAACATCGTGTAGCTTTAATGTGTTTCTTTGTGGATTGAGGGCTTTTCTGACATGGATGCTATGCTTTTAGAAACCCAGTTATTTGACAGTTGAGTGATAACAGAATGCAGAGATTACATGGATCAGTTTAAGGTTGAACAAAATCAGACTTGAGTACACTGGATTTCAAACCCAGTTGGTTCCAGTATCTAGAGTAGAGCACTGAGAATAAGAAAGATGGAGATCACTCTGCGTTAGGGTTGACTGTCCATCACTGTATTACTCTGAATTTTGTTTTCTAATAGGGAACAAGATAATGTTAGTAAATAATGTGGGTTGTAGATGTTTCCGATCAGAGCTGCTCCTAAAGTAGCTGCCTGTCATGGCCGTCCATTTGCAAGTTACGGTGGATGAAGTGCTCTTAGTAATTTGAACTGTAATCAGCTGCTAATTTGGCCATTGTTCTGAAGAAAAAAATCACACAAATACACACAGACACCAAAAACACACAGCATTTTGCCCATGGCATACAAAGCACAAATGTTATCCAGACAAACAGCACATTACTTCTAGCTAAACACATCTTTTTGCCCAAGGCTGAACATATTGAACAGCTGTAGCTAACAGGTGTTGAAAAACTCTGCTTTGTGATTACAAATCTTTTGTGTAAATGTCAATTTTTGCAATAAAAGATGACATCATTGTTACTTTTTTTCATGTTTGGAACTATAACACCCCAAACACCTTTAGCCATTAACTATGACTTTGACAAGTTTTGACGCTGCATATGTTTCTTGACAAAACACAGTATTTCAAATGTTTCAGTAAAATGCATACTAATTGATTTCGCTCTCTTTTGTTCCTTTTTTTTTTTTTTAGACCCAGAGATCCAGATGAAAGCCACATGTCTCAAGTCAAGAAGGAAACAGATAAAGAAGTTAAAAAAAATAAAGTAGCAGGGTATCCGTAAGCCAAATCACGCGAATCAGCCTTCATCCTCATCAAAATCCTCATCACTGTCATCACTGAATACGTTTACATGTCTAGAGTTCTACTTTGAAAATCGAAATACTTTATTTTAAAGAAAAATGCTGTATGACTGTATATGACTGCACCCCCTGCATTGTTAACATCATGGTTGTATCCATCAAAGGCCCCTCTGCACATCTTCATTATAACATTCCCATATCACTGTGGAGTGTGTTGACGTGCACACAGCATGATAGATAACAGGAAACATCTCACTTCATGTTCTCGGTCAAAAGAGCTACATCTCCATATGTGTCTGACAGATATCCCTTTATATTAATCATCAGAATGACACAGGTGTTCTATATTAGCATCTCTCTCATCCTTTCCATGCTTTGACTCTGACTTTAAGCTGGTTATTGTAAATGGGATATGTGGTACAGAGGTGTCATCTTAGATATGTGCTGTCCATATGTGTGTGTGTCTGGGTGTGCACGTGATTGCGCTTGCCGCCGTTCCCCAGTGTCATTATGATCGTCATGATTGTTACATTTCCTTGCAGAGATGTACGTTGGTAGAAGAGGAAATAGACAGAGAACCTCAAACCGTTTGACACCATCTCAGAAGAAATACACAAAAAAACACACAAAAAAAACAACACAAAAGCTATGTTTTCACTTTCCTCCCACTGTGCTCCATTCACTTTTTTTCGGGCTTTATATTTTGTATGTGTACATACAGCAATTTCAAATCTTATAGTTTTGTACATGTAATTTTTATGGTGTGTGGAATTTTTTTAATAAACAAACAAAAATAGACTGGCGGCATTGTTTCTATCTTCTTGTTTGAAAGAAAAACTATCTCCAGCTTTAGTTGTTCTGTATAAAACATGTAATCAACCGTTGGCGTTTAAACAAACACCAGGTACAATTGTTTTTCAGATGTAACCGAAGTTGGCAATTTTCAGTGCAGCTGAAGGTAAACATTGACACAGTCATTTCAAAAGACTGAGAGTAATTTCATGTTTTCCAGCTCGGTTGAATGTGACTGAATTTCAACTTTGAAATGAGTTAATTGTTGTTGTCGAGGTGGATGCTGTGGGTGGATAGCAATACTAAACATATGAATGAATTAAGATCTAAAGGTACTACATTTGAAATGCAGAGCAAATCTAGTACCTCCACACGGCTCTGAACATGGCGAGAGCTGAGCAGCTAATGGTGCTAACAGCGCAAACAGTGCAAATAACAGGAACTCTATTTATCTGAGGTCGAGTCGGAGGGTGGATGCTACACAGCTATGTATTTTTCGGCTGTAACCGGTGTATGGGCACAGTGCAGAGCAGCAGTCGTGACACTGAGAGCACACTCACATGCACTAGAAGGCACACATGGCCAACCCGGTTAAGTCAACAAAGCACAGTAGCTTGGATTACAACACACACCGAGGGAGAGCCATTTCATTCTCTGCTCAGGTAGACATTTAACAACTATACAGTATCCCATCGCAAATAGGGATGCACCAGTAGTGTTTGGTGCAATACTGTTCTCACATCCGACACCACTTCATGACAACATGACGATAACCTCTCGTCAGTTGTGCCCATAGACTGTAAGAAGTGGACGTAGTCATCGTGATGTCACTCATTGGTTTGTGGACTGCCGTTAGGAAGCCTCGAGTCGGGCGATTTTGCTGTTCGCCTTCTTGGATTATGACCGTCGCCATCTTGACTTGTTGCAAAACCGTGAACAGAAGTTACCATATTTGGAATATGTGGGCTTACTGTCAATCACAGTAAGCCCACCCTAAGGCATACTCCACTTTATGGTCTATTTTACTCTAAACAGGACCATGATTTACAATGAACATCATGCTGTATTGAAAAAGACTTGAAACTGGTGACTGGGACCATAAACTCATGTTTACGATGTTTAAAAGAAGTAATAAATCAAGTGAAAAGTAGGGTCATTTTCTCATATATTAATGCTATTGCATAGAGAACCTTTAAAAATAACTGTGCAAGTGAATCACAAACAATTCTCCATTCATTATAGTCTATATACACTTGAAAAGATGTTAAGATTGTATATGCATTCTACTTTTTACAGTTTTACTTCAGTAATGGATATATTAAATATAGATAATCACAATGTATAGGGTCACAATAAGTTAACTACGGGAGCTAATCACTGTCATGTGCCAAATTCTAGTTTAAGCTTCTATAACCGGTATTTTTTATTTTTTTTATATTAACAATGAAGCAAAAGCACTTCAAAGCTTCCTACGGCCCAGAGTTAGTTTTGGCTCACTCTCACAGCCCTCATCGGGGTCGTTTTTGGCCACAGCAAGCAAAGAAAAGCAAAAAAGCTCAGATAAACCTACTTTACACTATACCTGTCTGCCACCAAACTGCCCAGAGACACAGCGAAGGAGTCGCTGGTGAACAAAGTGGAACATTTAACAACAAGTCAGATATTTCCCTCAGGAGTTGGTGGAGACCAGACGAGAGAAGAGAGAATATTGGACCTGTATTTATCAGGTGGACAGAAATATAAATGTTGGTGTGTAGTTCAGTAATTGCAGATTACTTATTGCAGAAAAAATATATATACAGCATATAAATATATTAGATATTCTGCAATGTACAAAAGGAAAAATAACGGTGACGTGTAACACAGATCTTCAGTTAAGGCTCAGTGTGCTGGTGGCATCAGTGATCGTAGACCAAAATGTCTTTAACCAGTTCCCACTGATGACACGTGTTTTTGCTTTCCTTTGCTGCGACATCAACATGAAGCCTTCCTGCACATGACCGGATCAATGCCTCACTCACTAGGCCTTTGATTGTGACTTTCAAAGTGGAAAATCAATACAGCTGCCCTGGAAATACTGTCAAATTTGTCCATGGTTATTCACTAAAATTGGTTCTGGTTTTGTACGTTTCAGCACACTAGATCAATACTGTGCATGGATGCATTAATATTCTACAGCCTGACAACATTATAGATATGAGCTTTACGTAAAGCCTTTTTTAAGTTGAGCAGTAGTGCCTTCCGCCCCCTTATTTGCTAATGCTTCCTGTGAACATAACCTAAATGTGTCTGCTTCCTAAACTCCCTCCTCTCTTATTATCTCCATCTATCACTTCACTCCTCCATTCGTCTACTCCCCTCAGCCCCCTCTGTTTTTTCACCCCCCCCCCCTCGTGCTCTTTTCTCCGAACCAATCCCCTCATTTCTCTAGCACTGTTTTTCCTCTCAACTTTAATACCCAATCTGCTCTACACAACTCCATCCTGCTCCCCGGATCGCCTGCATTCCTCAGTTCTCTGCGTCTTAGTTCTTGGCAGGCGCCCAGCACCAGATCAGCTCCCCACCATTTCTATCTCCCTTTTCTCCTTCACTCCCATCACCACCTGTTAACTCAATTCCCTCTCCCTTTCTATTTCTCTTTTTTTTGTTTCAAACACACACATGAAGCAGAAAGAATGATGGGGTATAATGAAGGAGAAGTAAGCTAAATATATCTTTCTCAACAGAAGTAGAAAAAAGGGAATGGCTGCTCTAACATTACCAGAGCACCATCAAAGACTGACAAAGGAATGGAAAACAAAGATGAAGACAGTCATCCCACGAGCTATCAGCAGACTTAGAAAATGCAACACCTGGGGTCTCATTTTAAAAAACGATCCTAATATTACAATTTGATTCATGTTTCACTGTTTGAGCTCTATACCATGCAGGGATTATTATTATTGCAGGAAATCAACGCAGAAGAGCAGTAAACAAAGCCGAATACGTCCAGATGAGTCGTTAATATCATTAGGAATTAATTATGAAACAGTCACCTTGGCTTGAAAGTTTTCTTCTGAGGGTATGAATAAAACAAGAGGCATTTAAGCTGACAACATCAAACATAATCACTGATGATACCATTCATTATTCTACTGAATTCATTAAGGCAAATATTTATGTCAACATACTTTGCATTGTTTCGATGTGAACTTTCAGCATTGAGAAGTTATAGTAGTTTTATGAAAATCATTTTCTGTTCATTGAAATGTAAATCTATGCAGCAAGGTGCTTCATATTTAATCAGACCATCTTCTCTACCTAAGATTTGCATGCATGCAACTCTTCCTGTACGCATTGAATTCCTGTCATGTACTGGTTTCAAGTCAGTGTTTTCATCCCAAAAGTCTACACATAGACACAGAGAGACAGATATCAGCACGACAGTATTACAAAGTAACACAAAGAGCACAACAACTTTTGTCAGTGTCCTTGGCTGTCCTAAGTGAGAATTATGGAATGGATATTTAATTCTGCTGCTCGTTAAAGCAAAGCCTTGAAAGCCAAGAAAGAGCCTATTCATTTTAATTGGTTAGAAAATTAACCACAAGGCCGTACAACTCACGCCTGATTGGTCGAATGAGAGAGGCCAACTTTTCTTTTTTTTTCTTTTCAAAGAAACTCGTAGCCTTGAGTGAGAAGCCTTGAAAACTCACACACGTACAGGCATCCTTCCTCATACAGTCAGATGCAGTAAAGCATGTACACGGTCACACAGAAAAGTTCAATGTGAACACAAAGGTTTGAAAACAAGTTTCTCCTCTGAGGTCGAGCTGAAGTAACAGACTTCCTCCATGCATGAGTGACTTCTTCAACATGTTTGCTCTTTGTGCCATATACTTCTCTGACTGCTTCTTGACTGACTGACTAATTTATTTCTAAACTAGACGTCAATTTCCTGTCCGTGCCATACAACAAAGACCGGCTGGTTGTTTGCAGTTTCTTTTTGAAGATTGTGAAGTTTTTCCCCTGTTGGTATAGTCTCACAGGGAAAGAGAGTGCTGGAAGACACGCGGCCAACATCCTAAGATAGGTTTAAACCCAGCATGTGTAGCTGAATCTCATTTGCAAGTGTTTAACGTTCCCTCCTCATGCACACTCGGGGGAGTCCACCGCTACACCCGGATGTGTTATGCCTTTGAGGACTGCCGTCTACTCAGGTGGAGACTGGCCAACTTGATCTGATTTTCTTGCAAATCCTTGCAATGTTAAGGTGTGAAGCATGTTTTGACGGATAGAAAATGTAAAACAATCTACAAATGTGAGCTGCTTTGGCCTGATTCCGCTTAAAGCTTTGACATGCACAAGGCGAGTGGCGACCACCGTGGCTGCATGCTCAGCCCAAAGTGGGAAGACCTGAAGGCCCCACTTCTATATTTCATATCATTTAACACACGTTCAGCCTTTCAGCCACATGAACCCATCGCCGTTGGCCAGATCAGAAATCTAACAGCAATAAGTTGGATGGTGTTAATTAGGGCACCGCTATTGATTATCATCAATCCGTCTATTAATTGAGCAATCAGATAAGAACTCCTTTTGCTTATTAGAGATTTATTAAAGGAAAAATAGGAGGGGTCTCTTAAAATGAAGTAATTGGTGGCCCATTTAGTCCATGTTCACATTCTCGGTTTTTCTGAAATGTTAAAACAAATTTAAAAAAAAATACTTTAAAAAAAATACGTGTTATGGGCTACTCGTATTAAGATAGTATGATTGAAACTGATCTAAATGAACTGAACTGAACTGCCAAAGACACCAGTGGATGAAGAATGTGTGCACTAAGAGCAGTTATTACAAAACGAACAGTCCACAACAGCAGCTAGCTTGCTAATAACAGTCTCTAAACTACTTTTATGGAGTACGGGCTTCTGCTCCATGGCTCTTCCCAGCGCTGCTTTGTCAGCCACACAATTCATTTAATGGTCGATCTGATAAGAGTTCAGATAAACACCACAACAGCTCGGCGTGCCTTCTCTTTCGGGCACACAAAGTTTGGGCCTCAATCTTTGTTTCTGGTTCCTTTTAAGAGAGGCTCAAAGCGTTTGATGTTTGCGATGTTAGGCAGCATGTTCGCTTGGAGGAGCCTGTCACGCCTCAGCACCATCAAGCCCCCTTCCTTTCATCCACATTTGAATTTTCCAAATGACTGAGATGATCGAAGATGGCGTGTATAGTGTCTCCGTAGTAACAGAAGATGAAAGGTGAGGGTCTGATATTGTACTGTTAACATCTGATACCACTTCACTCCCCCTGTGCCCCTCCACGCCATGTCTCTCCACATGATGCATACCACACATCACACATATAGACTACATATGAATAAATGCCCTCTTAGTTTTCTGCCTTTTTTGACAACTTGGCTGTTCAATAGCTGCAGCTGATGCATTCGAAAAAGTATATGCTTGCTGCCCTGCTGCTCCTCTAACTCCCCATCCACAACAGGCAGGATTTATAATATCCCTCATCGCTTGAGCAGGGCAACTGAATGGACTTTTAAGACACAACCTACTTGCTAAGCAAAGGGAACAGGGGTGATGAAGGCAATTGTTTGTAATCAGCAGAGCTCAGTATTTATAATAACGGCACCTCATGGTGTTTTTCGTTTAATCTTCTGCCGACAACCATTAGATGTGTTTTAATGAGGACAGCTCACAGTGAGAGATAACTGGAAAAATCTGCTCTCCCCTGGTTTTATCTTAGGTTGGATGCACACCGCAAGATCTCATCAAGTTTAGTTCAACTAATTAAACCCAAAGTTACCGTCCTCTCCCAGCCCACATTTTCCAGATGAGGGAACTGCTGTGAGAAAGCCACAAAGGAAAAACATGATGGTACGATTCAGAAATATATTTTTCTCAATTTGTATGCAGGGAACTGCTTAATTGGGGCTGAATCTTGTCAAAGGCATGTAGCGTTTGTCCACATTTGTCAGGAAGTAGCAAAAGGGGGCTGCAGTCATCTGAATTAGTATGTAAAGAAAACAGCATGGAAACCTGTCCAACCACCACAACATGCTGATTTGTGTCACACCATCATGCAAGCCTCCCTCATGGTGCTGGGGCTTTGCATATTACATCTGATACCACACCTGCACAACAGGACAAGACATGAAACAACATACATCATGGAATGTGCATCATCTCTGCTGCATCCACAGCAGTGCCTTGCTTTGCTCCTGGGTCGGTACGCCCGTCTGTTTCTTTAAACTGGGGGCTTGCGACCAACATCTACTGTGGTTTATTAAATGCCGATACGTTCGCAATCCAAACTGTCCCTTTAAAATATTGACTTTACCTCTGAAACAAATGTCTTTAATCAATTTCATGATTCCTTGAAAATGATAACATGCCGTGTGGAGCTCTGCAGCAGCTGCCAGACACAGCAAGGCAGATGTCAGAGATTCTTTGCAGATTGTTGATTTACAGCACAGAGGCATTTTTTTTTTATGCATCTTCCAGCTTTATCCAATATTTGAAATAAGTCAAATGCAGAATTTTAAAAGATTTCTCTTTCCCAGAGAAATGTAATCAAGATTGTGGCAAACATGAGGAATCCAAATATCACATTCAAGCCTTTCCTTCACATCTGAGTGAGGTTACGACGTATGGTAAGGCTGCTTCTGACCAAAAGAAATGACATGAAGTGGTCGCTAACTGTTAATGGGTGCAATTTTGCAGAAAGTAGAGAAACACCCCATGACTCAGAGGTTGCCATTGTTCTGTGGTTTCTAATGTACACAACAAATGTTCTTTGACTTCTGTGAAGAGTCAGCCAAGTCTTTTTAATTAAGAGGTTGATGGCCAGGAAGTTAGATATGAAAAGATGCTGATGTTTGGTTTTGGCCGCGGTGGTGTTCTTACAGTAAGAGGCCGGCTTCCATTTATTGTTAATGGACAGTAGCGTGAAGAGGCAGAATGAGGCCACAGCATTGAATAACAGATGACAGCTCATTCATATTTTGGAGTGGAGGACTTTAAATGGGAGAGTTATTTCAATAGTAATCAAATATGCATTAGGTTGACAGCTGGATTGATTCATATATTTCTCTCTCATATTGAATTGTTCTACAGCTTCAACCGTGGCTGTGAGCAGTGCAAACAATAAACTCTTATGAAAGACATGAAAGTATAAAAAGACATCTTCAGAAAATTAAGAAGAGACAGTGAAAGTTTCACAAGTCATCAGAGTGTAGTTAGAGGACAGCTTCATCGAAATGATCCCATCAAAGATTAGACTCGGTGGAGCCACTTGATTGAAATGTTACTGCCAATGGCAAAAGTCATCTCAGGCCGGTGTATAAGTGTGTTTGTGTATGTTGGTTTTGTGTGTGTGCATGTGTGTGTGTGTGTGTGTGTGTGTGTGTGTGTGTGTGTGTGTGTGTGTGTGTGTGTGTGTGTGTGTGTGTGTGTGTGTGTGTGTGTGTGTGTGTGTGTGTGTGTGTGTGTGTGTGTGTGTGTGTGCTTTCAATGCAAGCCATCATTTCTTATCTGCCATCACCACTCCCCCTGATCTTTCTATCTTTAAATAAAAAGACCCTATCTGCAGCCATCCATCTGTAAATCTCAGACCATGAAGAGGCTGTTTAATTCTTAAAATCTTTGAGGAGGAGTTCCTAATTTTAGGAATAACATCAATTTCATTTAAAATAATTTAACTGAATAAGTTGTGTCTGAACTTTTTGCCTTTGATTCATCTTCATTCAGCACACGCCTATTATCAAGAGGCATGGGCTTCAACTCCAATTAAGAAGTTACTGATCTGTTGCTGTAGGGGCAGTTAAAAAGTTTAAAAAGAGGAAAACCTGAATGTAGATTTTGTATGAATGGCTTCAGTTGATTTGGAGATATGCTGTGATTCTGCACTTTGTATTTCTTCCCGCATTTGTTGAACCAATTATTTATGCAAACTTTAAAAAAAACTATAGAGTTCCAATCAATTTCAACATTATAAACTTCCAATGAATTACCTTTGCTAAGCTGTTTGGTTGACATGGAGGTTTCTGTAGCGAGTGGTGTTGTATGGAGACAAATGAGGGCCAACATGTTTTGTTAATTTTAAAGACAACATTGTGAATGACAGCTACAAATATGAACTGAAGGTGTTGATATTGAACCCCCAAAGATGATGCTGGTAGGGTTTAAAAGTTAAACCTTTTCTTTTACCATTGTGTCTGTCATAGTGAGAAAACATTTGGCCTCCATCTGTACCAGTGTTAATAAAGTATTACATGTAGGCAATAAAATGTGAGGTTTCCCAAATATGTTGCCCCCATCATACAAGCCCCTTCCCTCCAGATATATTTAAATGACATAACAGTTATGTGGGTTTAGTGTTTTTCTACGAATTCCGAGATGATTCTGTTTCTTTTTGTTTTGTGTTGAACATTATCTATGCAATGTTCTACTTCTATTGTGAATAACATTGAATGTGGTTCCCTGCATGGATGCTTATTTTGCTTTAAAAAATCTCTTAAAGTTGCATTTTGTGAAGTGCGTAGTAAACAGAGGCTGAGTAGACAGGGTTTATTCTCCACTCCTACTCAAATGAGCCGTTTTGTGTCAGCAGAGCAGAGGAGTCGACCCAAGTGGGAACGGATTTAGAGGAGAAACTGCCTTAATTAACTCATGTTAAATTAGTAATCAAAATAATTAAACTATTCCCAAAGCAAACTGAAAATGTTGTTCATTGTGTGCTTTGGTACATGCATAATGAAAGATGAGCAAAAACATTATATCTGCTTTTAACTAAATCAAAAATATGTTGTTTTTTTCCATATGTGTATTCATGAATACAGTATTCAGATTTGAAAACCCCCAATTATACCAGATCCATTTGTTTGAGTTATTATTTGTATTACTTGTTCATACTGACATCTTACTACAGGGATATTCACTGTGCAAATGCAAAGCTAAATACCAGCCCTCCCTAATTAACTGCTGCCTTTCCGGTAAACTGAACAAGCCTGGTTTAATCCTAAAGCCTGATATTGATATTTTGGTGATAATTTACTAATCTAAATTAAGAATATTTTCCCTGGACCAATAAACCCTGTCACGCTTTCTGTCCCAAACTTACAGGCTTAAAGCTGTTGAAAATGTGCATATTGCAAGGGCCTCCGTTTAGTGTGCACTGTACAGTAATATGAGCTACTTTATTTGAGTGCTGTGTGTCACGGACAACTGCATTTACTGAGCCGCATGCATAATTCCTTTGACAAGCAGCACCTTCCCCCATTATTTTTCATCAGCTATGTCATTTACCAATCGTGGATTGTCACCCATTTGATTTTCTAGGCCGTTGCTCTTTGCTCCAGTGAAGTCCTCCCCTGCAGCTGATTGGCTCTTAAAGGAAACGGCAGAAAACTATCTTCAGTATACGATTTTGTTCTAGTATTCATATAAACAATGTGTGGAAGCACCCACTCCTACAGGTACCCAACTGAATACAATGATACAGACTTAAAGAACGTGTCTTTAAGGATTCAGAGCCGTAGCAGCGATGTGAATGGGCCCTTTGATCCTTTTGTAGTGTCATTGCTTTGCCTATTACAGAATTTACCCGTGATACTGAAGAAACCTTTACTACTGAGACCTTTTAAAAATCCATCTATGATCCTGCAGCGCTGTGAGTTTCCCTTCTCTAAAGTTCAGATTAAATCTCTATATAACAGACTCTCATACATCTTTTTGACACATCTGTTGAATTCTTTTATTGTTCTCTGTCAGGAATGAGGGCATATTTCACATTATTTTCTACTCTTGTTTCAAGTCATTTTTATCACCTCTTTTTTTTCATGTGTTTGGGAATAAAATCTGTCATCGTTATCTTTCACCACTAATACTTGGTGGGAGATGTTTGTACTCATTCAACAAAGCCAGCAGACAATGGATCATATCACCAGTCAATCTAATGCATTACAGCACAGCAGGATTTAGGTTTAGACTACAGATGGTCACTTTTTTAGTCATCGTTGTTTTCATGCCTGGCTGTTGGTGCTAATTTGCTATTTCTACCTTTTCTCGTAGTTTTTCATATTGGCCTCATCCAAAAGACAAAAGACCAACATTTGAGTATTTTTCCTTTGAAACAGGTCATTTAGTACTGGCAGGGTCCGTTGTGTTTACGCAAACTTATCGGCCTATCCCAGAGCTTTGGCTGCAGTTACCTTTGAATCCTACAGAGACACAGTCCATATCAGTGACATTTTCCACTTGCTCCAGTCTGAGCATCTTGCAACTTACTACAGTACATTTCTAAAAGAAGGTGCATTCAGATTGAACACAGTGGAAACCTAACATTAAAAAGGAGGGGGAAAAACAGGTTCACTTCAAAATATCACTTCATTCGTGTATTTATCTAATTTGGACCCAAAAGTATTGTGGTTTTGGATATTCTTGGTTGTTTGCTTTCCGATGATAAAAAAACAACACTGTTATGTGTATGTTTTTGAAGATGTCCTCATCTTTAAATCACATTATAATACTCAGCTATGTGTTCACAACACATCAAGTGGTAATGCTGGTTTGGCTCCTGCCATTAGTTAAAAAACAAGATTCTGTGTATCATTTGTTTTATATAAACGACCGGATATACTTTGATTGTGCCTCTGAACAGTAAGAGGACACAAAAATTTGAAGGATGCCAAGAACAAAGAAACTCTGTTTCTGAGTGGTAAAAAGAGAAATAGGAAGAAGGGAATTGGGAAACAGATATTTATTTAAGAAACGCAGGGAAAGAGAGTAAGTGGAGGGTTAAGTGGTAATCAGAGAGATGCAAGTGGGAAAAGAAGCAAGAAAGGAAAAGAATATAAAGTCCAGTATATTACAGAGAGGAACATAAGTCATTGAGTCTAACTTGACTTCAAGGACACATACCGAAACTGAATAGAGGAAAATAAAACATGAAGTTCTCGCTGATGAAGAATAAGTTGCCTTGGCGATAAAGACGCTTCTCATTTATAGAACCAAGGCTTTAAAACAGGTGAACGTACTTTAGGGAATTAACTGACTGACTGAGGTGACGTGGAAGAATACCGTAAACCTTACAGAGTGAGTGTAAGGACGAGAAACCTGCTGCTCCGAAAACTGTGATTATGGAGGCCTGTGACAAATGTGAAGGTAAAAGAAAAAATATTGAGAATAATATAACGAAATGTGCATTCGGGAGAGAATTGTGATCCAAGGATGTATGGTAAGTATCTCTTCAAGTGTTGAGGTTCCAGGGAGCCATTCTGCTTTTCAGACTCAAATAACATTAAAACTGAATTAAAAAGGAATGAAACATTGCTGTATAATCCATGGGGCTGCTACCAGGCTCTTGAATAAAAAAGAATGCCTGGAATTTATGAATTTAAGTAACAACTTGACAGAAGGAGTGCTGAATAATAAGATATACGCATTGCTCAGCTGCCATCAGATCAGCACGGCAATGCTGATTTCATGTGTCTCACAATTTACAGCAGCTTATAATACATAATTAAAACTACTAATGCCAATATATATATATATATATATATTTACATATATGTACATTACTCTACTATATCTTAACTGTTTCCTAGGTAAACAACTGTTACAAACAAAATTACAAACCAATTATTAAGGAGTTGTAGATGACTAATAACATCCTTTATAAAGTGTTAGTAAATGATTAAGAACTTATTTAGATGTACATTATTCATGCATTTATATATATATATATATATATATATATATATATATATATATATATATATATATATAATGATTTAGACATGCACTAATGGTTAGGGATTATGTTAATATATGCTTTATAAACGCGTATTAATACTGCAATTCATGATTAATTAGGTAGTTACTAATCATTAGTAAAGTATTTTGTGTGGCCTCATCTAAAGTGAGGACTATCTTTGCCTTACAAAGCATTTATAAATGACATTGAAAGGCCATTTGCAGTGGAAAGAGACAAAAAAGAGAAAGAAATGTAAAAAAAAAAGAAAAAAAGGGTTTTTGTCAAGAGACACCTATCCATCCTCCTTTCTGATTGGCATGGCAACACTTTCTGGTTTGCGTTGCAAAAACACAAGAGCAAAATAAAATGTATCACTCCCATAAGAACTGTGTTTAAAGTCTGTTTGTATAGAAAATGCACCTTTTTACTTTGTTTTCAATAAAGTGAAGTTCACATTAACTTCTGAATCTCGGCACCAACATCAGCTGTCCTGATTCAATAAAGTTGGGCTGAAAAGAAAGTAGATTCAGGCTGAAATTCAACCGTGGTGTTGTTTTGTTGGGATATACAGTGACCTAGACCGAGTCAGAGTAGAAGAGCTATGAGTAGTAACAGCCATTCAAAAAGTCTAAGTGCTGCTTTGTGAAAACTTAATTTTTTTGTAGATTACCGCCCACTTGAAAAGCACTGAAAAACGATTATTGTGTTGTTTCTGTGATGTGGCGGCGTTCACAAGATACTTTGTATCGACTGTTGTAGTCAATTTTTTTGAATGCACTTTATCAATAAAAAGGCGGGTCAGATTCAACCGACTGCTTGAATTTATTCTTGAAAAAGTCATTATGCTCAGTAATGGAGAACATTTAGGATGCAATAAATTCAGATTCATCTGTGAATCGTGACGGGTGAATCGTAATCGAATTGTGAGGCGAGTGAAGATTTAATTAATCAAGAGACCAGCTGGGGTCAGATAGCACCGAAAGCTTTCAGTCATCTGCCCTTGTACACATCTTCATTTGCAAAAATAATTTCCTCTAAATCATATGAATGGATTTGAGTGTGTTCTCATTAAAATAGGAAATTCTATTCCAATAAAGATTTACATTAACTATGCATCTTCACATCTTCGCTGCAAACTTGCACCTCCCACCCGCTTTGTCTCAATACATAGATCAGGAAGGGAACAGAGTCCTGGAAGCAAAACAAATAATTACACAAGTGGTTTATGACAAGTCAATTTTAATGGATGGACTTTAAATCACGACGTAGATGTGACAGAGATCCCAGATGATTTCACTCATTGAAAGGAGACCGTTGTGCATCAACGGTAACATAACCTTACATGCATCATCTAACTTTGTTATTCAGACATTTTATATCTTCTGTTTACTTTTACAGCCATGTATGAGTGAGAAAATGGCTTTAATATTATATTAACCTGCCCCACACTGATGCAGAAAAAATATGCTGTAAATACGCCAGATTTAGCCAAGAGGCTATTTTTTCATTTGCCAGTGACTATCTTAACTGCATATTACTCCAGTGATGAAATAAATCCATGTCAAAACCATTTTAGGTTGTAAGTCCCTAAGTACTGTCCAGTTCAGGGAAAGGGTTGCTATGACATACAGTGATTACATTAATCTACGTGTCGCAGCAATCCTTTTGAATTTGAGGTCCAGCATTTCTTCTGATCAGGCATCAGGCATCCAATAGGGTCAGTTATCCTGTTACAATGCTGGTTTATAGGAGAAAATTATTGAATACAATTATGAAATTTAATTTGGATACATGAATCGTTATATTAATTTTGAAATGCATAAAAATTATCTTTATAATAATTGATAAATTAGTCGTTAGATTGACCATCTTTCTTGTGGAGATAACTCTCACAGACTGCAGTTAGAGGTTCACTTTTAGTAACAGGACCGTGTAACCAATCAAAATGGATCAGCAGCCACAACGTGTTTTAAATGTGTTACACCATCCGAGGGCAAGCTTTATGCTTCTATCAAGATACTGATCATGATGTTGATGCCAACATCAGTTACGTCCGCCTGTATTCCAACAGGGGGCATCCAGAGCACAGCCGTCGCTGTGTTTCTCACATATAAATGAATACATTTTGGCAAAGATTTTAATGTTCCTTTTAATCAGAATTAAATACACCTAAACATGCTGAAATAGGTGTGTTTTTTGTACCCGGTTTACGACTAGGGCTGTTGTTCATGAACTTTCTGATCACTTTGCTCTTCTGCCAACACTTCAAAATACGACAGATTGGGCCTCGAGTTTATGAGCCACCCATGCTGTGAAAATATTGACCTGTCAGTTTATGCAGCTGTTGTTGTTTCAAAGAGCAACACAATCAATTTTTTTTATTTTTTTACCTAACAGATGAAATGGGGGAGAGAGGGAACGGAATTAAGGAGGAGGGCAGGGAGGATGGTAATCAGATGTCAACGCTGCCTTGCACACATACAGCTGGGTTGTAGTGATGGAGCACATGGCTCGGGATCTGTGCCCTTTTGTTCTTCTTTTCTCTTTCTCATATCACCCCAATAAATCGTGGCTCTTTGTCTCTAAAGCTTCATCAGTATCTGTCTCTTTCTGTGTATCTCTCTCCATCGCTGTGTCTGTCTCTCTGTCCCAAAGGGTGTGTCCTATTAACTGTAAGTTAAGGACAAGCTATAGTTGGAGGAAATGAATCCTTTCTCCTCCCGTCTTCCGTCCTTTGGCCTCCATATCAGCTTTACACCCCACCCGATCGCCCTCCACTTTTTCTTCCCATATACTCTCTGTTCTTCTGCTTCTCTTCTATCCGTCATTCCTTTCCTCAATCCCTCTGCCTTAACACCAACTCAATCATCCCCTACTCCTCTCTTCTCTTACTCCTTTGCCCTCTCATTACTCACTTGCCTCCTTTTACCAACAAGCCAGTTGCGTGTGTGTGTGTGTGTGTGTGTGCGTGTGTGAGAAAGAGAGTGTGTAACAGTGTGCTACACTTTCACAGAACGGTGTGTTTTCTTTGATAGTCTTTTGGCTGGCCTGCATCCCAGTTCTTCCCTCACATGGCTGAACACACAGACATTGAGAAAGAAAATTCTTTCTTTCTGTCCTCTGCTCTGGCTCTTTATCCATCGAGCTCTTTTTTTTTTTGCTTCTTCTTTCCCTCTTTC
Organism: Pholis gunnellus; assembly: GCF_910591455.1. Taxonomy (NCBI): domain Eukaryota; kingdom Metazoa; phylum Chordata; class Actinopteri; order Perciformes; family Pholidae; genus Pholis; species Pholis gunnellus. The sequence continues at coordinate 16,923,667 of NC_136535.1, forward strand.
CCATCACATGCAAATGGCGGAGAAGAAAGAAAGCAAGACAAAAGAAAAGAAAGACGATAACAGTGGTGGTGTTCAAATTGGGAGAAGAGAGAAAGAAGGTAAAAACATGTTAACATGCACACCAATATTATGTGAAAGGAAAACGTGCACAGCTTGCCCCAATGTATGGCTTTATTTTTCGTGTGTATGTTAACAGTGAATTCCAAATAGGATAATGTGTAAGTATCAGAGAAACTGTGTGCGTGTGAACTCAGTCAGTGATGTGGTGAGAGATCCAGCAAGTGATTACGCACTAAGCTGATCTCAAATCAGGCAAACAGGGATGCAGTTCGGCTGCCAGAAAGACGGATGCCAACTGAAGCATGGCAAATCACCCCCACACACACACACACACGCACACACACACACACACATGCACACACACACATGCACTCACGCATATGAAGGCGCATAAGGAGCCTCCATTCTACTGTTGTATAAAATTGCAATATGCCTGTATCAATATACAGATTTGCAGTTACAAATTAGATTAAATAAATCAAACAAAATGTTCCACGATTCCCTGAAAAAATAGAAACTTTATGGAATGTGTTGATTTTATTCATCTTTAAAAATCCATGTTTTTTTTTTAATAATATGTTGAAAAAATAAAGCTTTATTACATTGCTGTTGGTTTGTAAGTCTATTTGGAGCAGACAGACACAAGCTCAAATTAATAAAATGATTCAACAAATGTAACAAAAACAGCCATTTAGTTTTAGGTCAAAGTGTTTGAAAGACTTTCCTGACGCTGGACTTCAGAGACCGAGAGAACCAGTGAAAGAGGTACCGGGAGAGATCGAGGCTGAACAGAAACGAAGAGCAAGAGATGCAGCTATTGTGTCTCTCCAGCTCTCCAGCTGAGTAGTTCACTGGCATTCTGCCTTCAATGGATACTCGTGACACAGATAGGATCATCCTATAATCACACTCATTAGGAATTTAGAGACAGCAATATCAGAAAAACTGCAGATTAGCCCAGCCTTAATTTCTTAATACAGCTGGGCAGTTAGCTGGCAGTTTGTCGCTTCAATAAGACTCAGCTTTTGCAAATTATCAGCACATCATTGAACTCACTTAGAACATAACAAAGACTAACATTAGTGAGGCCTCTTAATTTCAGATGTATTGTAATAGTTTGCTGGCAGCCAGCCATTTTGAAAAGGCTTTTAAGTTAAGTCATGATTTAAACCGGCACAGGGACATTTGTTTTCTTTATCACGAGGCCACACAGGCCTGTCTGATCTACTGGTGGCTATTAAATAGAGCAACTGTAATCAGATTTGTAATGCCAAGATAAAGGTAAGGTTCTGTAGAATAGCGAGAAGGTGAAATACACGCAACAAAAGCTGTAGAGGATCACATAAAAGCATGCAGATGAGTCATAGTAAAAACAAATGTGTTTGTTTGATGTCCTCCATCACACCTGTTCAAACGGTGCATGCTGTTTGGTCAAAAACACATTACTAACCTGTGTTGGATCTCTACTCTTTCATACTCATTGTACTTTGAAGAAATAATGTATTTCTTCTTGATTACCGTATTTCTATTATTCTATTTATCATCCTGAACGCATTGATTTGAATGCAGGCGTAATCACTTTGGCTTCGTAAAAGACGTCTTCAATTCAAAGCATGTATCTTATGAGGTAACAAATGAGTGTTGAAAGTTAATATGACTCCAATTAGCATTTCACAACAAACTATATTTATCAACTTAATACATGGTGGCATATTGTATTACTCGGAATCACATGTGTCAGCAAAGCCTATTTAATACCAATCAGGCAGCCTGGCCTGGAGTCAGTTTCCAAAAGAAAGGAAATTCATTAAACAGTATTTGCCGAACCAGATAACATCCAGCAAACGTGGATTAATACTACAATTAAATGATGCAGGACACAATTATCAAAAGAACAACATTGTGCAAAGACGTTAAATATCATTACAGACGACAGCACATGGTATACAAAACAACAAAAGAAATGGACAAAAGGGTCCTGTTATTATAGTCCTATAACAAGTAGGCCCATTATACGAGTAATAAACATCATATAAATGGATTTAAAATTGTATTCACATTTTTTTATTTTCTGTGAGGGACTTCATTTATGCAGTGGACAAATAAGACATGTACAAACATATGACCTAATTGAACATGTCTAACGGTCACTCTTTCCCCTGAACTAATACAGGAAAAGAGCTTCTAAAAATGTGTAAAATGTGAAAACAACAATAAACAGGAAACCACAAGATTGCCCGGGAGAGTGTTGACGACTGTTTCTTTCCTTTACAAACACATTCCTGTAGAAGTAAGATAAGACGATAAGTGACATTTTCAAGAGCTTTTGTTAATTCATTTCTGGCCCTGCCTACGGTAGAACTGAACTGAGGCCAGTCTCATGTCAGGCCCTGGAATTGGTAATCAGCTTTCAAGTCCTCGACATGCTCTTCATCAAGCCCGATGACCCCGGGGGGGGGACACCGGCCTGCTGCAGCAGTTCTTTTTAGTGCACTTCCATTCCGTCCAAATGGTCACTTCTGAGCAAAAAGTCATAATTTAGGGAAGTGTTTGTGACCGATGTATCCCCGATGAAAAAGAGTCAGACAGCTGCTTTAGTGCTGCTAAAATGCATTGTGCCTGGATGATGTAGAATACTGTGATTTGGCTAAATCCGGACCCTCCATTCCCATATTTACCATCACTCAACATGCACTCAGATAAATAAACCAAAGATGTTCCAAGAAGGAAATGCTAGTCCCAGTTGTGGCTAATTAAAGTGCTGCAGAGTTGGACCAGAATGAGCAGAATACCGAAGTGAACTGAGGAGGGCTTTGATTGACAGGAAGCTTGTTACCACCCCAATTAGAGCATGTTTACCACCTCTCGCTGTGTGAATGTGTGCGTGTGCACGTGTGACTGTGTAGATACTTACATCAGTATAGGTGTGTGAGACAGTAGTGAGTCTCTCTCTGAGTGCATGAGTGTGTTTACAAGTCTTTAAGTTGCTGTGGTCCTACCACCTTTAATTGATTGTATGTTGTATTGACTGCTTGGTGCAGCAGTCAGATTGGCACATTGACAGACGGACGGAGCAGGTCTCCTCTTTCTCTCTTGGAGTATTCAGATATTCACAAATGTGTGTTGATGAGTGTTCTTAGCCACGACAAAGCAAATGAAAACAAATGGAGAAGACCAATATCAAATGTCTTGATATCCTTAATAACTTTCAGCCTTTGCTTGGGATCAATTCATGATAACATAGGAAACATGATGTGGGAAGCCAGTGAGGGATCACGTCCTTTTTGCTGCTCTAGCAACTCCTATACTTGTTGGTCTCCTGCATACAAGAAGGTAGGACCTGGAGCCTATGAAACTCCACAAAAAGCCCTCAAGTGCTCGCACACACACACACAGAAAGCTAATGGTTACATGACTGCAAAGCAACTCAACTCATTTTCTACAGTTAAATAGAGGGTTATAGGCACAAACAAGAGTGCTTAGTGCCTCTGTACAATACTGTAGCTTTCTGAACCAACCCGGACTCAGGACAAGCAAAGAATCTTAAAGCTGAAGAGGCAGACAAACAATGCAACAAACTCACATACGAGATGTGTGACTTATTGCTCCTTCCTTATTTGATAATATGGACTAAAAAATAAGTACTATCAGAGAGATGCAGGATTGACTGGATGCCGTGACCTAGTTTGTACTGGAAGTTGGTATACCTTCTTGAATACAACTACATGAGTACAGCTTAAAGAAAAGCAAGTTGACTGTATACTGTATTTTATTTTGACATTCAAATCTACAAGGATCTTCTTGTTTTACACCAGATTCATTTTGTGGCTATTTTTCCACGTATTTTTCTATTTTCCACAGTGATGGTAATAACCTTGACACGACAGCCCCACGGAGGTGCCGAAACACACTGTAGTGAAATCAAAGCTCCACAGCACACCATATGGTGAGTGAAGTATCACTCTTCTCTGCTCTCCCGTGACCAAAGTGCTGGGTGATTTGACCCGTCGGTAATGTGCAACGTTCCTTTAGCGGCTATAGAGAGAATCACGGAGGTCATTGACGGTTTCTGTCCTCCTTTCTTCTCTGTGTCCAAAGCTATGAACATACACAGGAGTTACAAAGAGGAAGGCTGTGTGCTTCTGTACGCTTGTGTAATACTGCGTTAAATACACGGTATAGGCCTAGTATAGTTGGAGTAGCTTGATACTTGTGTGTCACAAATAAATACTTACTGTACTATACCAAAGCTTGTTCAATGATAGTTAATCTATGCATGTTACTTCGAACATGGTGTGTGTGTGTTTGCAGTCTGCTTGTGAGGGTCAAGTTTAGGGTATGGAGTGAGCTTCATAGATCGTCCTCAAATGTGTGTGTGTGAGTGCGTGTGTGTGTGCGTGTAAACTTAGATAGTGAGTTTTGCATTGTGTTGCGTGCCTCAGGTCTCTGCTCCTCTTTGAAGTGTGAGGGCTGTGCGCTTTTGATATGAAGGCATTTAATAAGCCTCCCTCACTCTGTGTATGAGTTTGTGTGTGCGTGCATGAGTGTTATTTTTTGCCTCAAGAAATCCAATCTGCCGTGCCTTCTCAATGTGCAATTGCCTATGTGGGTGTGTGCGTGTTAATTTGAAGACATTCAATCAACCCTGAGTCTCAGCACCACATACTGTCATGGTTTGTGTCGTCACATCCTAACAGGCTTGCATGCGTTCCATGAAGAAATGAACACATACGGTCGAAAGCCAACTGCATCAAGCTAACCTCGTGCTGTATATGGTGTTTGAAAGAAACGAGAAAAGAAACCTCTATCTATACAAACGGCAGCATACGCAGAAAGTGAGACTGGCAGAGACTCTTCAGTATTTAACAGACAGGCAGACGAGTCTATAATCGGAGACCAGGCTGCAACCTCCAGTTCTCTCTTCTGGTTGAAAAAAGTGGTCAGATTGTGTAGAAGTCTACGAGAAAATGACCCTACTTCTGACTTGATTTATTACCTAAGTCAACATCGTAAACAGGAGTTTATGGTCTCTATGGCTAGTTATAAGTCGTCTACAATACAGCAAGATGTTCATTTAGTAAATTATGGAGTAAAATTGAGAATCAAGCAGGGTGTGCTTAATTAAGGGAGTGGCTACCTTGTGATTGGCAGGTTGGTCCCATGGCGTTGTCTCGTCTTGAAGTTGTCCATGTTTTTGTCTTACAACTTGAACACTTTGACAGTGTGTTTTCAGTTCATTAAGGTTAATTGTGACATTTCGGTCACCAAATCATGTCTCATTCAGCTAAGCTCCACCCTCTCGTGTCAACGGCCAATAACCAAGACAGCGACGGACAATATGCCAAACTCAAGGTCGTCCACAAACCAATGAGTAACTTTACGGTGACTACATCCTCTTCTTATATACAGTCTATGGGAGAGTCGAGCAGACTGATAGGACAGATATGCAGGTGGATGTTGAGAAAGCAGGCGATCCTAACTGGACAGTTTTCCTCTTTATTCTTATCTTTTATTTTTGTCTTTTCATTTGATGTATGAACACATTTCCCAATCTTGCTTGTCCAAGAAAACTGCAGTGTTACTTTTTTGTTTTCTTTCATGCTGAATATAAATCATTTCAATTTGATCTTTATCCATGGTTTGAAGGACGGCAGTGTCAATCTGCCGGTCGGTCAGGCCATGAAAGTTTTGTACCGACATTAATCATCGCCATAAGAGCATCCCTACTTACTGTGGAGATCCCTTGGCTTTTCGTCTTTTCTTCAGTGCAGCCAATGTAAAAAGTTAGTCTGGAGCTCAGTGCAGAGCGGGTTGTCTTGAAAATGTTCTACCAAATCCCAGTGCTTTCCTCTAACATTACTGTTTGTGTACACCACCTCGCCATGGCTAGTCCCAACTAAATCAGATCCATCAGATCCAACCAGCAACAACAGCTGTTGTCCTCGAGCCCCCTCTTCCTGTCTCTGAACTCCTTCTTTATTTATCTCCCAATTAGTGTTCCCTTTATGAGAGCACGTTAGGTCAGACCTCGCAAACGACTGCCTCTCCCTCCCTTGGTCTCTGCTTCCTCCTCTCTCTCTCTGTTCAAACCTCTTGTTCTACCTCCGTGTCTCAGTCCCACTTCCAGCTCTGCTGCACTTCGTCTTTCATCTCAGTCTCTTAGCCTCCCCACTCATCTCCCACTAGATCAGTCCGCACGCTCTCTCTCTCTCTCGCGCTCTCTCTCTCTTAAGCTTCCCTCTTTCTCGCTCTCAACCTCCTGCTGAGCCCCTGCTCAGCAATCTTGTCATTACACACTAAAAACACCTTTTATCAGATAAGATTTTCCAAATAGCACATCCCCCTCATGCTGTGCGCCCACTCACATTAACAACATCCACGTACGAAACATGCCACATGCGCATAACACTCACACTGACTGACACACACGGTCAATAGACATGATGATGACTGCGTTGGGACCAACGAGGTGGTTGAATACAGTCTTCCCCTTCTTGTGTGTGTAATATTTCCAATCAATGTTGGAAGAAGTGACTCGGGAGGAACTCGGTGTTTTGCTGAAGGACACTTGAGCAGGATGGATGGTGGCTGTCACACAGGATTGAACACAGCTCCTGCAGCTATGAGGACGGTTTCCCAGCTCACTAGCGTTCGTCACCGCGCTGTCCCGTGTCCTTCCAAGTGTGTGTCATTGGATTGTAGCAATGAGTGACAGCGGAGAGAGTCGGAGGAAGAGGGTATTTGAAATATGGGACGTAGGTCCTGAAAGACACCTCTATTGATGCAATTACATGCCTTTGAGAATGTGCTACACACGTTGAATAAATGTAGTCTCATTTCTGTCAAATCAGGATTTTAAGGTTGTTTTTTTTTAAGCATCAGAAACTTATTTGCATCCAAGTGTACAAGAATGTAATTTGCAATCTGTTGGAGGGTTTGTTTTTTAGATAGCATTTTTACTTGGGACAACACTGAGAGCACGGTGTAATGTGCCCAGTAATTATTGACTCAATACCAAGTTATTTATTCTGGACCTCCAGCTGAGAAAAATGGTCTACCGTGTCTTTATTTCCAGGTGTGTGTCCCACTGCTCACACTGCTTTCTTTCTGTTAATCTCATTATTCTCTCCATCATCTTGGCTTTGTTGGCAGCTTAACACAGGAATGGGATCAGGTTGGATTAGGTTTCCTTTTTAGGATACGGAAAGCAGGTTCCTCACTCAATTTGTAACTTACCTCACTTTACCCTTCTTCTCTCTCTCTCTCTCTCTCTCTCTCTCTCTCTCTCTCTTCTACCTCCCTGCATATCTCTCTGTTGCACTCTCGTTGTCTATGCCTCCAACTTCCTCAATATTCCTCACACTCGCTTTTCCTTTGTTGTCCTCCCCTTACTCCCTTTCCCTCTCTCCTACCGTCTCATGCGAATTAAAATGTGTTTTGAAAATGAAAAAGAAAAGAGATTGAACTAATTCACTATTGTTTATATCGATGCTGAGCCGAGTCGATTCACTTTAAAACACGCCATATGAGCATACGTCATAATTCACAAAAGAATAGTACTCTCATTACACCCACCATTTGAGGGGATATAGGTTGTTTTTTGTTGTTGTTGCTACAAAGCCATGAAGTAACAAGACACTTGAGCATTCTGCGAGACAAAAACAAAAAAGTTGATTGTTACAGTTCCAAATAAGTAAAAATAGTTATATAATCCAATTCTTATGGAGCCCAAACACTGTTTCTAAAGCTGCACAATCCCAGTAATGTAAGTCTTTTAGAGCCAGTAGGAATATATCAATGCCTTTCTTCAGTTTAACACAGAGTCGTCTATTTTAATAACTCTTAACTTTATGAGTTGGAAGGCTCAATGTTGTATACAGTATGTATTACACTAAATTTGCTTTGATTGTTATGCATATTTTACCCAAACTAATAAACTAAACTTTATTATAATCGTCATTATATGCATTGCACATATGTACATATATACTATTTCTGACATCATTTGAAAAGTGACATCTGCTAACTCAGTCATATATAGTATAGTTTAGTAGCTAATAAAGTTATTGTGATAAGATGTTAATGTTGGATATTTGTGTTATTTGCCATGAGTGGTTTGGAGGAGCTTCATTTATGTATATTTTGAAGCAACTTAGATTCTCATCTTATGATGAGCAAGACACCGAACCCCAAGTTCAAGGACACCTTGCTCTAACGCCGGGAGGAGCTGGGAATTGAATTGATTGACTCACTCCACCACCTGAGCTACACTCTCCCACTACTGATAGCTGTCACTAAGGTTTCTTCCTCTTCTAATCGTGTTTCCCCCCCCCCCCCCCTCTCTCTCTCTCGCTCGCTCAGTCGTTTTCTCACAGTGTGTCTCATTTTGCTTGCGTCTGTGTGTGGAGTCCCTGATGAGGTTAAGCACATGATTAACGGGTCTATCTAACAGCGTTTACACTGCACTCATCTCCACTTAACTACACACATGGAGCACACACGTGCACACACACGTACGCGCACACACATCAGCCTCTCCTGCACCTCGTCGCCCAGGGTAACAGTATGTAAATTATATGCAGATGACAGGAAGTCAATTAGAAGACCAGAAAGCGATGACTCTGCGGAACTCCATTAGTGAAGCACTGATCAGCGCTCTGACTGATTGTTTCCCCCTCCTTCTCTCTCCATACCATGTTGTCTATCTACATAATCAATCTACTTACCCGTGTGCGCAGGTGTGTGCGTGAGCTTTGATCAACATCCAAATCGGTATTTGAATGCAGCTTTTTGTCTTGTTTTTGTTAAACATTATGCTGTAAAGCCTATGAATTACCCCAAAAGTCAAATAGCCCACGACATAAGGATTAGTAATCTCGCACTATCTATTATGCAACAACATTAAAAGTGAAGTCTGCAATTCTAATCGAAGACACGACTTCACAAGTTCGACATCTCCTATCGTCAGGTTTAATAATGATTCATCGGATGAAGTGTGATGGTGTTTTTTTTGTTTAACTTTCTTTAATGAATAAAACTCATCAGTGCTGCCTCCCTATGTGTGCAGCGAGCGGGAGAGCAATCTGTTTTTTGACTGCAGTGAAAATGTTGTTTTTAAAAGGTAAAACACCAACAAATATGGATTGAAGCTAAATATTTAGTTAGATAAAATCATATTGTGAATTTTAGAAATGACTAAATCTATCTTTTTTTCAATAAATGTTGACTTTTGGACTTTAAAACACTGGATTTACAGGAAATGTTTGGCTCACAAGTCGGAAACAATCCTACGCAGCCACCACTGGCATCAAATAGCACACATAGTATCTAGTCATGTATTACCACTGTTATCTTCACTTCAGCGGTCTCTGCTGTGTATGGAAAGCCACCCTGCGAATGCTCCGCGTACTTTACGACTTCAATGAGCCTACCTCTAAGCCCTGCACTCTGTGAAACAGTAGGGCAGAGGATATTCATGATTGCGGTGCTCTGCTGCAGGGGCAACACTGATTACTGTAGATTACCGGTCTTTATCGGCTCATGTTCTGCTAAGACAATGTTCAGCATTTCAAAGTTGATTCAGAATTTGAATGTCAACGTCATGAATGAAGCTATTTGGTATAACCTTGCGACACAGCACCTTCAATCCTTGGAGTCCGAATTTCCTCCTCATCTTTCATTAGACGATAATAGCAAAGTGAAGTACAATAAAGTACCCGCCCACCCTCTTAGTTATTAATGCTACTTCACCAATAGACCACATCAAATAATAGGTCTGTAATAAGTAAAGCGTCGCAACGTGAAAACAGTCTACATCGCAATCAACAATAAAATCAGGAATGAACCGTCACTCTCAGCTTGACCAGGGGCAGCCTCCTTTGTGCCCAGAACTGTGCAGAGCTATAGGTGAAAGAGGGTTGACACGACACAGACGATTTCAAATCATCGAAAGAAGACAGAAGTCAGTCTTCAAAGCAGCTGACATGAGGCATATACTGCAGCCTACACGTTTAAACTCGGGCAGCCAACTTTAGTCTCCAACTGGCCTTCAGCCACATTTGCCTGACCTCTTTTTCTTGACCTGTTCCCTTTCACTACATTCAACGCAACAAATGTGTACTATCCATTTTATAAGGTGCACGGAGCATTATTGCACGATTTTCCAGCCCGTGTCCAATGTCCTGTCCTTTTCGAACATCTAACCTTTTTCTAAAAAAACATCTGATCGTAAATCATGCATGACTGCACCTTTGCCAGTCGCAGTTGGTGAAAATGGGTTAAGGGACTGAAGCACACCTGTGTCTGCTCTATTTATCTTCCTCATCCTTCATTTTTCCATCCCGTCTTCTCTCTCAATGTGTAGTAATGAAGTTAACCTAAGTGCTTCCTTCCCACTCTCTGTCCATGTTCCATTTGGCGAGCTCTTCCTCTTCTCCACCGCCATCCTCTATCTGTCTTGTGTCCGTGTCCAGTCATGTGGTTGACAACAAACCTGGCCTCACCTCTGATCCTTTCTTCCTCCTCTTTTGATCTCCCTCTTCTTCCCATAAACCTGCTCCTATATTTTATACACTTTATCTTCTATTTCTCTCTCTCTCTCTCTCTGTCACCCCTCTCCTCATTTCCTTCCCTCTGTCTCCGTGTGGCCAGTCATGCGTTTAACAGCAAAGGCAAGCAGGTAGTTGCTGCCCACCAGGTTGATTCACATGGTACACTGAGCCTCCGACTTGCCTCGGCCAGCACAGCTACACACAGAAACAACCAACACTCACGGGCTTTATAGCCGTTAGTATCAACAGGGAAACAAATAAATAAAAAAGAAGATAACAGGAAGCAAGGGGCACACATTTCTTTGCTCGTTAAATCATGTAGCACAACTACCGGACCACAATTGTAAGATAACTTTTGCACTTCTTGCATTGTTAAAAAACATCTGGCAAATGTATTATGTCACCAAGTGTATTTTCATAATACTTTGATTTTATAATTGTGAATGTAAAAATGTAAAGCATTGTTATGTGTGCTTGTGATGTCACACGGAGAGTTTCCTGTTTGCTCCTGCCCCGATATATCTTTTCCTCAAGTATAAGTCTTCTTTTTTTTAATATAATCATCTTTCAGAGGTCAGCGCACGCACCGTAAGTGTGTACTTGAAACCAAGCAGCCCCAAACCCCCAATACACACCCAAGTAAGTTTAGATTTAACTTCAAGGTACCGTAAAAATCTGTATGATGTGCAAATGTGAAAAAACATGTTCGACCTCAAGTAAGCACAACATCTCAACATACACACACATAAAAGAACAAAACCTTGGCGTTTTACCAAAACACACACACAGCACATGTGTGTAGCGCAAACACACACCTCAAGGAAAGTGTGTTCAAAGCAAAGCCTGTGCAGTCACGTGGGATGGAGAAATTGTTGTTATCAGCATCAGAACAGTTTGAGTTCCAGATAATTGAAAGGAGTTGAGGAATCTGTCTCACGCTATCAAAAAAACACACACACACACACACACATACACACACACACATACACACTACACTTTGGAAAACAAGCTTCAATTACCTTTCCTCACTCTCTCATTTTGTGCAGCTGTTTTACAGGATCAAAACAGATTTCACTGCACCACGTAGAAGTGCTTAACAATAGTTTAATACTCTAAACGGCTGTTATGTATCGCCAAGAATACACAGTGATGTGATGCTGCTTTGATTTAGATGCAGGGAGTGCTGTCACATTGTAGAAAGTGTGTGAAATAAAGCGATCTCAAATACTTCCGAATATGTGAGGGTGAAAACAGCATTGAGCTTTTTCCATTGTCATTTTCCATGTTTGTTTACATCTGCTGAGATGTGTTGCTTCTGTTTCCGTCCTCTTTCCTTTGCTGGTATCTCTTTCAGGGAGGAAACGCTGTTCTCCAGTAACTTACTCTTGTGTTTCCCTCTGCTGTAGTTGTCTAAATTGTAGTTACAAAATGCCCCTGAAAATCAATTTGGGCTCAGAGTTCAAACTCTCCCTGCCTCTGGAACTAGATCAGTATCCCTACCGCTCTAACGCTGCCAAAACCTCCTCCTTTGAGTTTCAGTTTCCACTTTTTTTTGAATAAATAAAGAGGAAAAACAGTTGGATTGTTGTCCCTGAACCAGCTGTCTCTGAGAGGAAGCAGTTGTGCAGAGAATAAATGGAGCGGGCACAGATTTACTTAAATCACTGAGTATAATAATTTGACAACAGCATACTTCTTCACACATCACACATGCATTGGCAAATTGGCATTCCCCGAATCAGAGTGGCACGAAATTGGACTATTTGTATTTCAGAGTGCAAGCTGTTTTTTTTTATTCAACAATAATACTCAAGAGGTATTTTTTACAGTGATTTTACAACAGCCAAGAGCTGTTTGTAGACTCTGCAGTGAGAAACCCTCTCAGTTATGCTAAAATCACTTTAGCACGCCCTTGAGTGGATTATTGCTTTTCATGTTACAAAGGTTATAAATTATAATGCATAACAAATTATTCACGTTCAATTCAGCATTTTTCCCTTTTAATCAATAAAAAAAATCAATTAAATTCTCCCTCTACTAGCGACCAGTTTCTTTACCGTCCATTATCTGAAAACACAACCACTCAGGCAGACTTGGAAAAAGCACTTGCACCATCCTGTCTTCTAGTTGTGAATAAGGGAATAAATGTTTCTTTCTTTGAAGCTAAAACTAAATCAAATTTCAGTCGTGGAAAATTCCACCACTCAAGCCTGGGGTAGATGTGGTCAGCTGTAGCTGGATTTTGACTGTACTCAAAGTAAAGGGCCAACGTCTTCAGACTCAAAGCCTGTCACATTCAGAGCCTCACATGTGGCCAACGAACTCAAACTAGTTCAAATGGTCGTGTCAGTTTTCCAGTTGGCATTTATTTAGAACAACAACGCCTTTAACCCCCCCAATCCCCACTCCCCCTCGGTCTTTATCTCCATCTGTGCCTGCTCCTCTATTCCTCTCTGTAACTGCTCCCTGTCTTTCTGTGGTCTATTTCCTCATACCTCTCCTTTACTATTTATTTTTTTCTTAGCGTTGGTGTACTTGTTTTTTGTCTTGATTTAGTTCATCTTAAGGCTAGGCATAAAGTAATTGAGATGTGACTTCTATCCTCAGTGGAGCTCACCAAAATACAACTCGTTCCACTGCTGCTGCTGCCTAAAGTAAACCCATGGGAGAAGGATAAGAGACAGACTCAACTCGGGGTATATTCATATGTGTGAGTGTGTGAGTGTGTGTGTGTGTGTGTGTGTGTGTGCACATTTGTGACAGCAGAGAGCAGCTGGACAAAGGGAAGTAAAGAAATAAATGGAAGACATCTTCTAGACTCCCCATGGAGTAAGTAAAGCAGGGGTGGATTTGGAGAGGAAGGAGGAGGAATAAAAAGCAGGAATTGAAGGACAGACAAATTTGTTGTGTCATCCCCCCTTCTCGAATCTTAAGATGCAATCAGACTGGGGCCTGAAAAAAACAGGAGGGAGGAATGATTAAGAGGATTCACGAGTTTTGAGAAAGTAACTCATGAAAACGGTGTGTGTACAGAGGAGTGAGAGATGGGATGATGTCGAAAATAACAGATGAGACAAGAGTAAAGAAAGACAGCAGTGAGTATTAGGAAGATATACTGTAGACCAGGTGGGAGAAGGTGAAACAACGGGCAAAAGCTGCCCTTCAGTTTATCTAAAAAATATGTCGTACTTTTACAAACTTGAAATGATTCAGTCTTTGTGTGATACATGAATCTCCCGCCGTGTTATGCTGTGATTCCCAATGAAGGATACTCAAACCCCAGGGGTGTTCCTGCAGTTGCCAGAGGAACCGGGATATATTGTGCAGCAGGTCAACTAATTAGAACAAAATATATAGAAATGGTGATTTGATTAAAATCAAATATTTACATATTGAATCAGCAAAAGAAAACAATTTACATAAACACACATTAAAACATCCCCAAGTGCATGCAGTAGCATACAGCATACATATAGTGTAAACACACACTTTTAGGAAAGCGCGTTGAAAGCAAGTCGTGTGGGAATGCACGATATGTTGCTATCAGCATCAGAACAGTTGTTCAAGCTGACCTTCATCAGATCTCACTTCATCTACACACTTTACTGAAGACTATTGGAATAGCATTTTTGTTTACCGAGTTGTCTAATAAAATATTCTCGGCCCCTTCGATGTTTTCTCCGAGTAATAATAGCAACGTATTTTGCGGGAAAGATACGCGTCTTATTTTCAGACTTGCCCGTTTCTCGTGCTGAAATATTATTTTGTGCTGGCGGTGGGCATTTTATCGTCGACATCTCAAACTCTCTGCTAAACCTGCATGATACGATTGGCCTTGGGGACCTGCTTGATATTATTTCCCCGACAGCCCCACCCAGCTTTTTAAACCACTCTGCCTCCACTTCTGTTGTCTATGACAGCACAGAATAAATAATGCACCGCATCTGATAGTGCTCATACTCTTGTTGATTCCTGCAGCACTTAAGTTCTACAGGAGGGCTTAAAACACTGATGCTCCTTTAAAAAACATAAGAAAACAAATGACAAGCGGCGAGGGAAGAGAAAGACAAAAGGAGGACGGCGAATGAGAAAGACCCCAAAAGATGTCGGTGTATATTTCAGTTCTCTTGGTAGTGTCAAGGCCTGTAGGTCTTAAAAGAGTTGAGGAGAGACTCCATTTTGATTGAAGGAGGCCTGCAGGTCAATGTAGACGCAGCTACAATAATATTTGGCTTTTGGGAAATCAATGCTCAACCTAGCCAGGCTCTTTCAACTACAACAGTCTGAAGAGCTGCTTTGATGTAGCATGTAACTTCAAGCCAGTAAGATGTTGTTTGGATCAGAGTGCCCAATTTATCTGTTCAAAAAGCTAAAATCACAGGATACCAGTCAGGTTCTCCGGGTAAGACGGCAGACGTTTCTTTCACCCGCCCCACAGTTGCAGTACAAACCAGCGCAAAGTGCTTTTAAAAATGTTTATTTATTGAGTCCCTGTCCCTTACGTCTAAATGACAAATGAAACATAACTCCAAAAACGCAGCCATGTGTTTATGCAGGTCGGCCATTAGCAGTAATCTGGGATCCCAGCAAGGGATCCATAAATGTTCTGTGTAGCAGCAAAGACTTGATGTGATGACCTTCTACTTAGGGTTTCCAGCGCCTAGAGAGCTCATCTGTGTGATCCGCAATAAATATATGCAGTAGCTGCCACTGCATGCCAGCAGCATCTTTTGAACTTTCAGGCTCAACAAACACCTGCAGTTTGTTTTGACACGGACAAGGTTTTGATACCACTCGGTATTCAGCGTTCCCCATTAATAGGTGTTGATTTTAAAGCTAAAGCAGTGTTGAAAATGTACTTTGTTCATACCAACCTTTGAAGCCCTCAAGACAACCGAGGTTATTAGGTATTCTGATGGATTTTACTTCAAATCAAAGAAGATAAGATGTGTTCCTTGCATGAAATTATACACACTCATAATACTGCTCACCAAAGGCATGGTGCTGTGAGCCAGGTAAATAGACTTTTTACATTAGTGTGCTTTGGTTGGTCCTCGTGGGAAAATCTCTGCCACTTGAAATGAAAGAAGCCGTTGTTGATGAGTCTTATAAATATAGCCTTTTTAAGACTTTGCAAAGAACTGTAATTATTGCAAAATCTAGAAATAGTGGTGTAAATTGCATGGTGCAAAAGCCTGCTGCTATGGATACCTATCTATGTCACCGCGTAGAGATAAGCACATGTTGAAACTGGAAATGTTCCAAATTATTTGTGTCTGATTAATCTCTATGTGTAAATCCCTACAATAACAGGAAAATGAAAAATAGTCATCAACAAAAATGTCTAATCCTTGCGGCTTCAACGTGGACGGTTGCCAGGTTTCTTTCACGGTTTGTCAGGTTGTGATATTTTTGATAAATGTACTTGGAACATTTTGGGCTTTAATTTAGAGGTTCTTAAAAACATTTCAACCCACGACCCATGTGAACCTTTTTTTGCTCTCATCCAAAGACTCAGGCTAAACAGCTATAGGTAAATATAATAAGAGAGCACGTTGCTATTCTTGCCTATAGTGTAAAAGAACCACAGGTAGGAAGCCCTGGGCTGGGAGCCTGCTTAAAGTAGGTTCTGGCTGGAACCGATAGGTGAAATAGCTCCCAGCACGTTACAAGTAATGCTAACAACTGACAAATATCATGTGGCACATTTGTCCGTGTGCTGCAATTTAGGTGTCTCTATATTAAAAGGTATAATATGCAAGAATTTACATAATTTACCGGAAAACAATGTGACTGATTCAAATATAATCCGTCTCAATTAACACTTATGAACCACTGGAAGTACCCAAAACATCCTGAACGGAAAAAAGAGAGAAAATAAAGGCAAACAACTTCTGGGCCCCACGTGGGAGAGTAACACAGCCAATAACGGCAGGCAGGGTGTGCAGCCTGTTGGTCAGATACCGCTGCTTTGTCACGCCCCTCCGCATCTGATACCGAGACACATGTCCCCCTTTAGCACCGTCAGGTACAAAGCGGCCGTATTTGACGGTTGAGGGCGGGTAGTTGCATCGCACACCGCTCCCTGTGCTCTCTCCTCTGCTGCGGGTCTATTTACCGAGGCACACACCAGTAGAGAGGGCAGGATGAAGCGTGCCCCTTGACTGTATATTCATTCAAAATCCGGCAGCATAACACCTTCCTGCAGGGTGGTGCGCGGAGATGTGGGTGCCTTTATTGTGCTTTGGAATGTAGCTGGTGTAAAACAATCCGAAAATAATGTTTTATTTCTCTGATTCACTGCTTTGTCCTCACTAACGCCTATCCCGTTGTTCCTTCACTCTGTGGCTCGCTCGACCATCTCTGCTGTCTCTCTCCCTCACTCGCCCGTTGAGCCAAGAAGGGGTCGTCAGCTTTGAATGCTGTGTGTTTTTCCTGCAACTGTAACCTTCACATTAAAACCGACATTGAAGCTATGAAGCACAACTACTTTAACAACAGGCCAAGACCCACAGTGGTCAACTACTCGCCTCCTGTCGGGTAACAGAGTGTGCATATTGTATTCATACTTTTAAGAATTGTATTCACTGTACGGTAATGCCGAGCAGTGAGAAAAAGCACGAGTACTCTCTAGACAAAAAATCAGAGAGAGGCTAGTCTTTGAAAAAATGTAGCTCACTTGGAAATGCGGAAAAACAGCCAATGTAGCATCGCTTGCAAATGCCTTTGGAGTATTTCACTGTCTCTATTTCACAAACACGAAAGAAAAAAGCATGTATGTGTGACCTGAGCCAGCCATAAACTCCATTTTCTATAATATTAATAAGATATAATACAGTTAATTTTATCAAAATAAGTGATCTAGACTTGGAGAAACATGTTTTTTTTGGAGAAACATGTTTTTTTGCCATGTATAGCGGACAATTAACATAATACAAAATGTAGGTTGTGTCAAATAACGCAGCATGGTTATTTTACTGATGCTAGAGGAGTACGTAGAGCTTCACAGTGTGAAGCTGAGAGCCACTGACTAAGCTGCCCCTATGTGTCGCCTTACCACTGTGATAGCAGTCTAAAGTCGTCTAAAACTGAACCTGGAATAAATACAAAATAATCACTTTACTCCAAAAACATGCCAGTCTTGCATTTAAACATGGTACAGTAAGGAGTATGGAAGACAATACCAGCTACAATACCAGCATGTTGTAGGGTTCACAGGTTCCTGCAGGTCATATAAGCATGCTGTCCAGTTTCCTGCCTTAACCTGATCTCACCTACTAACCTAGCTGCTTGTATGCGTGTAAATGTAGTCAACGTGCCGGCTGCTCTTAGCCCTCCTCTCGTATTTTACAGATTTTAAAACAGAGATAGACTGTTAATTTCAGCTTTAATAGAGCATTTATATTTCAAGTATAACATAACTTTGATATTGGGCCCTTTGGGTATTGAAAGCACTATAATGTATTAAATAAGGTAATGTTATCATTTGACTGGGTTAGAATGGTTCTTTTTTACTGTATTAGGGTATGGACTGGGAGAGTTTACAAATTCCCACCACATAGCATTACTAAGTACTGTATTTACAGTTTAGATATCAGTGGTTGAGTTGCTACACTCCACTAGGTCAGCAGCACCATAGAGTGCACAAAGAAAAGACCACCACTGAGTATTTAATAATGCATGTGTTAAAGAGATTATGAGTAATCTAGTGATGCTAACACTGCATGGTTCTGGCAGCACTATTAACTGCCGGCTAGGACGCCGTATTACTGTGGGGACAGCCAGATCGTCTGAAGAGGATTATATAACAGCATGAAAGAAGATGCCATTAATGCAGAGATATGACAAAGCAGATGTGTCAAATTTGTGTGGTAAGTATGAAATCAGCAGTAGCGGTTGAAGTAGCAGTGCAGTGTGCGTACAGTTTATTTCTCTGTGAATAAATGATACAACTCCTCAAGGCCCAAGCCAAGTTCCTGTGTGTTGGTTGCCGCCTACTGATTGAAGTAAAAAAGGTTAACTTTGAGGTTAACAGCAACTCAGGCTTAGGCCTTCATAAGGTGGGATGACCTTTAAGGCGGACCAGCCATTCTCCTTTAAGTGACAGGCTGCTCCTCTGAGTGTTTATCTGACCATTTCAACATTCTTGTTGTCGTTTAACAGTTAATTATTAAAAGGACATTTTACTCCAAAATCAAAAATAAATGTTTCCTCATGTTTAGTGCTATAATCAATATAGATGGTTCTGGTGTGAGTTGCCTAGTTTGGGAGATATCTCTCATATGTCTGCCTTCTCTAAAATGTATCTGCAGTTTGCCTTCCCTCCACAGCTTGTTCGCCTCCAGGACCCTGAGGTGGGCAATAAAGATTATAGCCATCCCTCTCACCCTGCCCGGACACAAACTCTTTGAGTCCCTTCCCTCTGGCAAGAGGCTGCGGTCCATCAGGACCAATACCTCACGCAATACCTCACAAAGACAGTTTCTACCCGTCTGCAGTTGGGCTCATCAACAAAGCCCTGGGACCCCTACATCCCCAGGACAATTACTTACAGTTACACTGTCAGTTGAAGTACCTACTTCAACGCACATACACCAACCAATGAGCCACACTGAAGCTGCATATTGTGGATGAATGTACAACACAGTTACCTGTGGACCAGCTGGTGTAAAATCACCCAATCACACTGCAGAACACTGACCAGCAGGCTTATTCATCAGCCTATTATGGGCCAGCATGCTAACCGGTGGCTCATGACTCAAAGTCTGACAGGCGGAAGCCGAGGCCTTGAGAAAACATGTACAAATGTGCATGTTGACAATGTGAGTGCAAGTTCTGAGTGTACACATGCATAATACGCATTTAAATACACACACTGATACATATATGATGCTTGTCTGTAAAAGTGTAGACATAATTTATTCTTCTGTATCCTGCCCTTTTCTTCTGTCGTGTACTTCTGATTTCAACATATCCAGCATTATCCCTGCCGGCACTATTCATCCACACACACACACACACACACACACACACACACACACACACACACACACACACACACACACACACACACACACACACACACACACACACACACACACACACACACACACACACACACACACACACACACACACACACACACACAACTGTTGCAGAATGAGTCTCCCTTTTCAACGTGTGACAGATAACAGTAGATCAACCAGCTCTATGTCCCCCTATCAACATATTTTCTCTTAACGCAGAGCATGCACACATAAGTTAGATTCCTCCCTCACGCTTAGACGATAGCAGAGAAGAAGGACCGGAGCTCGTAAGTTTTAAATGAGACAGCGTGGAAGACAAGGTGAGACATAAGGAGAGACTAAATAAAGACAGAGGACAGAGGGAAAGTTGAGTAGAGAGATAGAGATGATGAGAGTACAGGGGAGTGACACGGTGGAAGGGAGACAACACAAAACAGAGTGATGGACAGACAGAGTTTGGTGGGTGGGATGTGATGAAGAGATGAAACATTTCACCCATCATTAGGGAAGTCGCACAAGTCTCTGAAGCTCCCCCAAGGCCTTGCTAGGGAGGGTCGAGCTAGGGCCGCGTCTTTCAACTCCACCTGGCTGCTGTTTCAATCCGTCGGCAGAACACAGAGTTGCACTTTCTCTGGTACCGCTGCTGGGAACTTCAAATCACAGAATCCACTGAGCCATTTGCGACTGTGTAACCGTCAGTTCACATCGGTTGAACTTGACACTTTCATTTCACTATGGTGTATATTCATGTTAGAAAACAATTGCTCAGATGCACCAACTAATATTTGAAAAACACAAGCGTTGGCCAGCGATGGTCAAACAAATCTCGTCTGTGCTTCTCGGTTTCCCCAACCCACTTTTATCGCACTTCTCTAGCTTCTCTAATGCGACGTGCGATTGGACAGTTTCCAGTTCGCTCCCAGTGAGATAAATCTGGGGAGGGAAGTGAAAAAGCGGCTGCTTGCTGAGGTGCCCTTGAACAAGACACTTAGCCCCTATTTGCTGCTCAGTGGCTAACAGATCAGCTCCTGGTTGAACTGGGTGACTTCCATGTGTGAAATTATAACTGTGGAAGTGTAGATGCTCCAGGAAGAGAAATAGCATTCATGCACAGCAAAGCTACACTGGTTGAATAAAGTCTGTAATACGACTTACATGTCAACAAAACACCATGAACTACCTTGGTACTACAGAATAACGATTCTCATTAAATAAAATCGGCACCAAATTGTAGCGCATCTGGGTGAGATAGTAACTTAGAGTAATGGGAGAAAGAGAGAGAGTGAGACTATGTCACCTCTGCAGCCTGTTCAAGTCGCAGTGAGTCACGCCGGGGCCACATGCCTACCTCTACCTATGCATGACGTACAGGTTTTACTTATCTATTCCAAGATGCATCCCAATGCAAACGTGAACAATTCTCCATCGATGCAGTGACGGGACATAATCGGGAGTTTGGTCACTGAGGGTGGAGGTGGAGCTTTGCACACACACACACCCTCCGTGCATGCAGAGCAATGAAACGGCATTCAAAATATCAGTAGACCGCTAACTTTTTGCTGTTGTTACCACTATTTAGCTGCTCTGTTTTAACAATGTTGGGCCGAAAAAAAATCCAATGGCGTTCAGGAAGTGCCCGGCCTTAGAGCTGCAATGTGACAACCTTACTCTTGTACTATGAAAATAATAGCATTGTGTAGTGCGACAGAAAATCGAGGATGCGACACACTGAGATGCATCGGGAATCATTGTGATTTCGAATTTGCCTTCGACAATGGCCAGCTTAATTTACAGGTGCTAAACACGAGAATTGGAACTTATGGTTCTAGCAGTGCTAACAGTGCAAACAACAGCGAAAGTGCTGGCAGAGCTAACAGTGTTTACCCGAGATTTAATCAGAGGGTGTGTACTACACTTGTCGCGACAAGGGTTTAATCCCTGGAAAAAGGATTCCCAAGAATAGACATCCAAATTATTTCCCCATTCCCGAGTAGAACAGTACCACCATGGATGTATTAAGAGAACTGGATTAAGCCTTGAAAGTGGCGGTTGCTCGGTGGTGCATGAAGCAAAAAAATAAGTTTGACTCCAGAGTATGAAATTACCCGGATCTTGCGGCGATCTTCCGCATCCATGGGGCCCACAGAGCAAGTGGCTAGCGTTTCCTTTAACACCGCCTCCCAGCCAGAATATATCATCTGTTTCTTTGATGACTTTTAAAACATAAATTGACTTGCTTTCTTGAAGTCAGTTTGCTTGTACAATGAAAAATAATCAAACATAACTTCCATGAGGCTGTTCACAGGCAATTTCATATTCCTTGCAGCTATAGCAGAGTTCAAGCTGCATGCAAACTTGATGTTATAAATCAATCAATTTATTTGTCACATTAAATCGTACGAGGTACAACTCCAGTGAAATGCAATCTCGTCGGCTCCATCAACTTGTGAATTGGAGATGCTCTGATTGCAGTTTTATCCGCAGGCTGGTTAATAAACGGATCGGGCGGGTTGGGTCATAAAATTTAACAATCTGATTAATAACGGATGGGTGAAATAATATATCATAAAAGGAGGGAAATATTAATTACAGTACAGCATCTAAAAGGTGAACATAGCAGAAAGCAGAGCAGAGCTGCAATGCTGCTGCTGAGAGACACTTTGCACATTCATGCAGAAGGAACGAGAGCAAAACTTCACAGACTATTTCAGAAGTTAAAAGCTGAGTTCTGTTTCTTCTGTCAAGTTTATGAATTATTCATCGTAAGCACACTCCGCCTACTTCACTTCCACCAGTGTCTCTGCTCCGCCAGATCGGCACACAGAAAAAAAGAGTCACCTGGTTGAACAGCCCTGTGCACCAGCACGCAAGCGTTAGTTAAGCGTTACCTTTAATACTGCGGTTTCAGTTGTCATCAATTCTCTGCATGGAAAAAGTGGGGTTTTGAGTGCAGGATACAGAAGAGCATTCATTTAGTTTATTTCAATTTTATTTTGTGCTGGAAAACAGAAGTAAGTTTCAAACAACTAAAGCAAGACGAAGAAAAGTCAATTTCCAGATGCACCAAACGTTCTTAACCATCCAAATCTGATGTAACCCAGGTGTGTGATGAATCCAACGTGACCATAAACTGGAGGCTTGTCCCCGACTGTTATAATTAGCATAGTTAACGGGCCCCTAAACAGTATATAAGGGCAGGTGTTGTGCCATGTGCAAATACTCCGGGACACATCGAAGGATTGGAGAGATGCCACCAAAAAATGCAGTAAGATGAAGCACTTCGGCAGCCAGATGGACAGACATCTGCACTATCATCCAAGGGTTTATAAAGTCTGAATTGGGATCAATGGACCATCAGTATTTCTTTTGCCCATATATTTAATGATCCAGTCATAGTTGCTCTAAAACATATAATAACAATTTCATTGTAAGATATCCATGTTTTTTTTTATTGCTGAAATTTAATTTTTAATTTTCCAACTGGTTCGAAGATATGTTTTTTCTTATCTTGCTCTTGACCATATGTAAAATAGGAACAGAAATAAATGGATACCAACAAAATAAAAACAAATCTTGACTACTAACAAAACTTTTTGTCACACTGTTGCTCATTTAATACACTCGGCGGTTCTGCTGCTTTATCTGCATTTGGTATGGTAAGATTTTTGTAAAATAATGAAAAAGATTACAATCATGAATCAAGCCCTAAGCTGGAAAAAGTGGAACTAAAAATTGTCCAGCATTCGTATAGTCTGTGTGCTGACTTTTTGATCTTTCTCTTCATGCGCTACTTTTCCACTACATCGCGGCACCTATTATTATCCCGTAATTATAACTCAACTGTGGCCGCTATCAGAAAAAGTTTGGCTTTAGCCGCGAATAAATTACTTTCCCTTATCCTCTACCATGTAAAAAAAAAAAAAAAAAAAAAAAGAATAAACTTCTGTCAAGCACACGCACACTCTCAAACATACACACACACACACAATACGTCTCCCAATCCCACACATTCATATGCAAGGTGCCTACACATACACACACTCAACAAGAAACAATGAGAATCAAGACTAGAGTGTAATTGCGACCTAAATCCAGTGATTAGAGGGAGTGGAGCGGAGAGAAGCTGATCAGCTGATTTGGTTGATTAGCCCGAAGCTGACGTCTTTAACTCACAGCACAGAGTCAGACAGAGGACATAGCAGAGTAAATGAGTGTACAACTGTCTCCTTTGATTTGCAGAATAGAATGAACAGAATAGCCTCTCCCTCACTTAGCCAGCAGTACCTTAGCAAAGCTTGAAAGAGAATGTGTTTCGTACTGAGTGTGTTTTTTGCTGAATCACAACTTTGCCTTCTTTTAGAACTAATAGCCAACTAATTGAGAGTGCTACGTATGTTCACCTTTTCAGAGTAAAACCACAGACTTTTATCATACACATATCTGGCACTTCCTCCCACATGCTGAACATTCTCAATAAGAATCACAAAACCGAGCACGCCATGTCTTACACTGCTTCCTAACCAAGATAACAACTAATCCTTGGCTGACAATTTGATGGGGAATTGCCAGAAGCAAGGTTACACGATATGTGGTGTGGCAGACAAGAGAGGATGTACACTGGATATGTGAGATCTGCCTGACTGTGGCTGCTCCTCCCCACAGTGCTGGAGCTGAATGGCAGTCCTCATTTAAGATCAGCACAGTTCAAGCAGAGTGACTGTTCCCCGGCAAGGTGGCAGCTTCAGTGGGAACTCGTGATTTTTACTTCCACCTGAACCAGTTCCGTAATTCCGTGGCTTACCTTGACATCAATTACACTGAAATAGGTGGAGGAGCCCACTAGAGGGGACGGCAATACAAGTTATGAACATGCCAACTAAAAGCTCCATCTGAGCAAAACATGCTGGCACTGCAGGTGTACTTGGCATTGATGAATACACAGGCCTCGACATGTACATTACATTTACATTTCATCCCTTGATATCTATTAATCATGAGAGTGGGAGACCTTGGGACTGCACCTCTTTAGGGTTGGTTGGGGGCATATCCAAACGTGCAGTACAGTAGTAATACCTAAAAGCTAGGGCTGTGCAATTAATCAAATTTCAATTACGATGTCGGCTTCCAAAATTGTTTTATGACAACGAGATAATCAACATAAAACTTTTATTAATCCACATTTCGTTTTGCAATAACGCTCTGGTTTTGATCCGCTCAGCAGTTTAGGACTGGCCACTCAGTGTGGGAGAATTAGATCGGGGAACTCTCCCTGGCGCTGGCTGGTCCTCTCCAGGGGTATTTCCTACGTGATGGTGCGCCCCCACTGGCTCTAGGGAAAGGCCCGCGGTCAAGGTCACCTGGACCTCGCCTCTCTCCATGCAGGGAGGGACCAAGCTCTCTGCTGCCGGCACGACTGTCAACTGGGGTGGATTGTACTATTTTGCTCTCAAAGTACACCAGATCAATGCATTTATCATTAAAATTTATACATTTCCTTTTCTGAATGCGTGATGCTTTGACTGACAATGAGTAATCGTGTTAAATAATTGTGACCTGAATTGTGCCCTGAATTGTTAATCGTGTGTCATCGCTGCTTATGTTGCAGTGATATCAGTGTTTCCAGGTCTACAATGTCTAAAATAAGTAGAACAATTTCATGTACGACAGGAATGATGGCCAAAATTATAAAAAATAAGGAATAAGTTTGTTGAAATGATCCCTTCAAATAACAGACAATTATTCTTTAAAGGCAATAACTGCTGCAAATTCTAACAATAAGGTGATACATCTTTTTCTGTAGCGGTTGATTTGATGTGTGTTGTTGAGATTTGTTAACCGGAGTTTCAAGTGAAGATGGAACCCAATGTGATTTCTAATCACACCCAAATGCAGTGGCGGGCCGTGGATTTTATACCTGGGCCTTCAGTGCTGTTCTCCACTTCTAATAACCTCATTATGACGTCACAGCTACGGGTTATTATTTGTTTCGTGTAAAAGCCGCATATTCACATAACACTGCAACATTTGACAAATGAAATAAAATGTGCAGATACAAGAATACGAGCATGACGGGACGCTGCTTCATTAACGGACAATATAGTCCAAATCAATGTAACACAATGACAAACTCACAAGAGCAGTCGCATATATTCATATGACAACAAAGCAACAAATCAATCCAGCAGACCTGCAGCGGATCCACGCATTCCACCACACGAGCACACGAGCACGAGCCATTCAAATACTATTCATAAAAACGCCACGATAGACAAATGAACAGTAGAGGTAAACAAACGAAGTTCACTTACCAAATGCTGTCTATGCTGACAAAGAGTTTAATCCCAGTACATCAGTTCCAGTAAGAAGTCCAACCGGATCCGCCGCCGGTCGGTTGTCCGTGGTCCGCCGCTGTTCGGTCGACGTTCGGTTGTCTTCCGCTGCCGGTCGCTTGTCCGTCTTTCGCGGCCGGTCGGTCGGTGGTCCGTTTTCCGCCGCAGTTCGGTGGTCGCCTTCGACCGCGTTCGGTGGTCGTCTTCGGCCGTGGACCGGCGAAGGGCGGGCCGCGGTTGTGAGTTGTAGATCCACTCGAGTCTCTCCAAAAGTACCAACGCTCAGTTAAAATGAAACACATTCACAGCCATAACATGTGCAACGCTTCTGACGCTGCATACAAATCATTTTCCTGGCTGGGTCAGGGCTGCTAGCTGTGGGGTGTTTCTTACTATGTCCAGTTTGTTCAGAAATGTCCTTCTTGAGAAAAGCGTTCCCAGTAACTCCGCCACTAAATCCGTTTCTCCTCCTTCCGCCATTTCATATTAAAAAAACAAAGCTAGGTAACATGTCTTTCAAATATTTCCACTTGAACTCTGTCTGCTACAAAGCTCTGCTAGCAATCATGTTTCGCGGGCACATAGTCACGTGCCCGCCCACTGACCAATCACAGCACACTCTGCACTTTGCTGGCAGAGAGGCATCTGGACTCTGAGCTGAGGTAACTAGGCCTGCAAACTGCTCTGGTGGGGCCATGAATCCCAAACTAAAGATCTGATTGGTTGAATCAACAATATCGTCCCCATTCAATTTAAACTGCACATGGCAGCACTGGGTGAGTCTGCAGGCTGGGGCCTCTCTTCTTACTAGAGACACAGAGGTGAAATCTGATTGGATAAAAGCTCTACTTAAAACAAGCTGCACTGGAAGCAGAGCAACTGACGAGCACAGTAGCTGTGCAATGAGAAAATAAGATAATGGGAAAAATATTTTTATAAATTATAATACATATAAGAAAAAATTAAATGTATTTAAGAAAAAATATTAAATTATAAAATAGCTATAACTTTGTGATTCTGTTTAGGCCAGCAGAGAAGGCTTTGCAGGCCCTGACGGCCCGCCACTGCCCAAATGTAAAGAAACTCTTTATAAAAATGTAGTCCAGTTGCAGAAGCCACCTCCTATATGATACGTATAAGGTGAAGCAGCTCTATTTGGAATGTAAGTGTGAATGTGCATTAACTATAAACACAAGCACCGGTGCTTTAGAGTGAATGTGCGATAAAAGAGACTTAGAATTAATAGATGTTGTGGTTCAGGGAGGAGTCTGTGATGTGAGGGATTTCCCGCAGTAGGGCTGAAAAAAATGAGGTTTCACTTAAAAACACAGCTGAGGAAGACAGAATGATTTACGGACTGTAATGTTGGCACTTACCTTAAAGGCCATAGGCTATTCAAAGTGACTGATGATGAAACAAGACTGAAATTCGTCGTGCTAAGTGATATGGAGCTTGTCTGTCACAAAACAAGAATATAGAAACATGTAATAATGAAACATTTATGTTGAATGCAATATCATGTCAATATATTATTTAAACTAGGCCTAGAACTACCCTCAGACCACAATCTGTTTGTATGGGTGGTTTACCATGTACACTTTATTTGTATTCATTTTTGTCAGACAAGATATAGCGATTCAGTGAGGAGAAGAACAGTTCACAACATGCACCGGCGTCTTGAGGATGAAGATCTATGTGATCACCGTACTCTACCCTTAACCCTTGAAGTCATTTAGTGAAGAATCTGTACAACTATTCCAGATGTCGATACCAGATTGTTATGCAATAAGGGTTGACAACTTTACATTGAATGAAGATATTTTTGGAAATCCGTGATTATCAGAGAAAATTATAGATTAAAAGATTAGATATATGCATACTCATTAATTTGACATACATTAATCATAATTGTGCATGAAACAGATGTAGACGTGTTCCAACTGCTGTAATTATGTACACATTACTTTAAATGGCAATGTGTGGGCTTGATAGGGACATTATATGATCGGTAATTAAGTGTCAGTGTCTTCCACTTATCTATTATGTCATTATATCCTCTGACACACTTGCCATACCATTTTAAACTGCTCACTGATGAAGAGCAGGTTTACGGTCAAGTGGCTAATAGTTAAAATGTAAATCAAGTCAAAACCATTATTACAGCATTTTGTGCAGAGCTTTTTGTATTTGCAACATCAACAGCCCTGAAATGGTTCTGGTCACCAACATGGGGTCAAGAATGAGGATGGGTTACGATAGCCGGTTCCATTTTGTATTCGACATTGCAAACCAAACAACCAACCTAAAAATATTCAATAAGGGATCTGAAATCGGATTGTATGTGTGTCTCCGTATGCAGCCGACTACGGAACAGAAAAGGATTTTCATCCAAGGGCAAACAGACATTTAATATTAAGTGCTTTTCAGCAGACACAGCTGTACAGATCCTTTTACAATTGAATTGAATTAACTTTGAGGGACTATCAGCTGTTATTTCAACAGGTGTTGCAACATTGCTGTAAGGTGTCATCATCGCAGCATAGGTAAACAGCAGCCCTGTCTTAATTCTTAAGAGTCTCGGGGGGGAAAACAGCAGACAGTCTACACAGTAGGAGGCCATTGTGCAGTAAATTTGCTGTTTCAACATTAATTTTAAAAACATAAAATGAACAGGCCTGTTTTGACTATTACAAAGAAATCCATCTGTACACTGCAACTGCTAAGTCCCTGTTTTTCAGCTGCAGTGCTTTCAGCTGAAATGACAACAATGAGCAAAGAGCACTGGAACATCGACGATACGGGGCCATAGATGACTGGGACCCTACTCTAATGAAGTGGCTGTTGGTGAGATTTATAGCAGATAGTAAATGAGCATAGCAACTCCGCTGAAGTGCAGTCTCATCATTTTCAGCATGTAGGCCTGAGCAAAGTTAGTGTCTATGAAGCCAGTGCTATTAATGTGGAGACAGCATGAGGTAAAAGTCATAATAAAGAGATACATGTGCCATTATTACACAGCAGGGTATTATAAACCACATTGGCTTCATTTGCACTGTGGTGTTGAGCAATGTAATGTAGCCGGAGAGCAATTTGCACACGTGATCTCATCTAGCATCAGGAAATAAATATATTAAACAGACTTTTTCCACGACCTGTTGGTTATGAAACCCACAAGCACTTGTAAGACGGTGAAAAGATAGCTATGAAAACCAAAAAACACAATCAGCCACAGGAAGTAATCTGCCAGGGCTCCAAGAAGCTGAGTGCTCTGACAAGCATCCAATTGATGATGAATGGGGTGTGCGTGTGTGTGTAGTGACCCTGTCAAAGGAGTGTAAGCAGGACAGAGGATAAAGGGGCTAAAACAGTGCCTCAACTGTAAACCTGTCAGCTAGGACTCCATAGCCTTAGCTGGATCACTAGCTGCGTGGGCTCAATGCTTTTGCCATTTTTCTATTTTGACATCACAAAGTAGTATCTACCTAAATCAACGGTGTGACCGCTCCCAGAACCACTTTCAAGACATTTTGGGGCGGCAACTAAAAATGATTTTGTGAAGTACCAATTATTGTCTTGATAGATCAAATCATCACTTGCTCTATAAAATGTCAGAAAATTTGAAAAATGTAGAAATTGTAAAAACAAAAAGTAATTGGGCAAATGTTCACATCCGAGAAGCTGAAACAAGATAAGGATTAATTATTGAAAAAGTTGCAGATTCATTTCTGTCGATCTACTAATAAATTGACTCGTCGGTGCAGCTCTAAAACACAGAGTGTTGAATGTATCAGCAGTCTTTAGGAGACACTGCAACAATCCAATAATAGGTCTTTTTTGGCCGTAGCAGTTCCATTAAAAGGATATTCTGTAAGTAAGCGATTCCATGAGCCAAACTGGGACTGCAGCCAGCAGCCATTTCCTTTATTCTTTGAGCTTTGATTAGCAGGTTAAAAAAGTAGTGCAGACTCTTTTCTGTTAACCGAGGAATATCTCCTTAAATGAGCAGTTAATGTCCGTAGGCAACCTGAACAGATTTGTCTGTGTTACCACGTCTTCTCACTCATGTATCGCTGCCTCAGACCAAACTCTCTGCTCCAATTTCCAACTGTAGCGAGTGCTGCAGCTGGGAATGTACAGAATGATAGTTTGAATTCAGCATTTCGTTGTTTGAGGATTGATTCAATTTTGGGTGTTGGGTTCAGAGTCTTACTGATCATTGTATGATATGAATTGCTCAGAAACCAAGCACTATCAAGGACCTTTTGACCTTTGGCGATGAGTGGTCTGTGAAGAGAAGATTAGGATCATTTTCTGGGTCCTTTCACGTCCAACCTGTTTGGTTGGGTTCAAACAAACTCTGGTTGGGGAGTGCATTGTATACGTGCAACCAGCCAAAGTGGGGGGAGTTGCAAATTGCGTCACCAAAAAGGTACAGGCTGGCTCACTGGAGGAAAACTGCATCAATCTCTCTCACATATGCACACACACACACACACACACAGGAAAAGAGAGAGGGAGAAAGAGTGTCAAAGGACAACAACAAGCACCAGTCGCCTCTTTGTCAGTCAGTAAGAGAAACCGAAACAGCATCACCTTGCACTCCCAGTAGCACAGAGTCCTCTGTTCCATTGCCGTTCAGTCAGGAGTACCAAACAAAGAAAACATTTTTTTATTTATTTGTTTCCCCTTGAGCCTCCTGGGCCCTTTTATGTTGTTGGGCTCAGCTTGTGTATTTACACCAGGCTGGTCTCATCCAGCGTTTGTAGCAATCCCACAAATGAATCTCGTATGTTATCCACTTAATCATGAACGAGGAGGTAAGAACGCTAAAGCACACGCAGGGCGAGCAGAAGGGGCTGTGGGTGGGCCCAACAACTATGGTATTTAACGATTTCCTGAACCTAACCAAGTAGTTTTGTTGCATAAACCTGAGTTTCCTGTGAAGATGGAAGTATATTTTGAAAAGACTGTACGCATGTAAGGAGCAGAAATAGACAGGTGTTGCTGGCTTTCGTAGGAAAAACGCATGAAAAATGAGGAGTAACTGCAACAGTGTTTAGTTACATCAGCCCACAGAGTATTCAAAGAATTTTGTCTGAAGAAAAAAGGGAACTTTTGACAATTATTTTGTTTTTGTTGTGTTAGACTAGTTTGAAAATTTGGGCTCAGTGACTCCATGGCGGATTGAAATTCCTGCGACATATCTTCAGTGAGTTTTCTCAGTGCCCTGAATGCAGAAGTCCCTGGTCAACAATAGTACTTTTTGTTGGGGGGACAAAATTGAGTAGCATGTCCACTCAATCATTTTGATGGACCAAACCTTCAGACCACTGCCTTCATACACACACACACACACACACAAAACGATCATGCTGTGAAAAGCAATGTGAAGGGCAACACACTGGGTTTTAATCCCCTCTGTAAAAATATGAATTCAAACAACTGTGCATGTGTGTGTATGTTTGTGTGCAACCTATTCTGCTACAACATCTCCCCCGGAGGGTTGCTGTACCCTTAAAGTGTATTCTTAGCCATCTTTTTAACAAAGGCTAAAAACCACATGAAGCTTTCCATCCCACATGGCATCACATGTTGCATATTCAGTACATGAGATACGATCATGTGTGTGAGTGTGTGTGTGTCCATGTATCTGTGCATGTGTTTGAAAAATCCTCCAGTTTAGGCAAAAAAAAAAAAAAAGCTAATTTCTATTACACCTCAGATTCTAATGTTTAATGGACACAATATGTTGCATACTGCTACTGTTGGGTCGATCTGAACAGGAAGTTCATTATTTGAATTCCCATGGTCTTTACTGAAAAAATGCCATAACTCGAGTCTCAATGAAATCAATATCAAAGCATTGGTATAATGTGAAAAGTGCAGAAATATCAGTTTGAACATCTGCCAGCATCTTTCTCAATTTTCTCAAGACAGATTTTCTTGATAAGAAAGGCAAATTCTTTCACACAGTTAATAAATATGGGTTGATTCGGTTCACACCAACCTCCTGGTCTTTGTACATCATACAAAGTGTGTGAAACCACAATGAAAATAAAATGTCAAGGAATCCAGTGAAACATTTATGTAACCAATCATCTGTGGGAAGATGTTTTGTTTTCTATTCTGCTGTGTTGTACTGTGTGTGTGTGTGTGTGTATGTGTGTAAATGGTTCAGTAATATTTGAAATATGAAGAGATGTACAAGCTTTGTCGAACGGTAGAAAAAGATTTGAAGAGAGGAATAAAAGGAAGGAGACGGTGACGGAGGTGAGGGACGGAGTGTACTGTAACGGGAGGGCAGGGTGAGTGATGGAGGGATGATGGAAGAGAGGTAGGAGTGAGGAAGGAGGGAGGGTGGGACGCAGGTTAGTCGGAGGAATGATGGAAGGATGGTGGGAGTACAGAGATAAGGAAGAGGGAGGGGGGAACAACAGTGGGAAGGATGGAGGAGGAACAGTATGTCATGCATTGTTTTATTCTCATCCAGAGGCCAGTGAGAGGAGGCAGATACCTGCTGATTATTCTGTTGTATTATCTAACACTAAAGACAGAAAATGTGACTGTTTGTTTGTGTATTCAGAGTGTTAGATAAGAGCTGCTGTTGATAAAGCAAATATTTACACTCTCGTTACTCCCTTTACTCCCCTTCCTTTTCTTTTCGCCTCTCAACTTGTCTCTCCTAATTCTTCTTCCCCTCATATTTTCTCTCTTATCCCTTCCTCTCTGTTCTCCGCTTCCCCTTTTCCTTTCATCTCCCCTCTTCCGCAGTATTCGAAATAGGATATCCTCTTGCTTCGCATCCAAACTGTAACAAAAGAAAAAAAAAAATCTGAAAAGATGTATGAACTCTAGTCGCCATATGTTACATAACCATGCTTTAACAATGCATAGAACTGCGCACACGCACACACACACCAAATGTTGAGAGGGCGGAGGAGCGGATGCGGAGGTAAATAAAGCTCCTACACATGAAATGCATCAATGCGTCTCGCTACTACCGCGTGTACAGTTCTGTCTGTGCATGTGACTGCAGCAGGGCATGTAGATGTTCCCTTGAGGC
Organism: Pholis gunnellus; assembly: GCF_910591455.1. Lineage (NCBI taxonomy): Eukaryota > Metazoa > Chordata > Actinopteri > Perciformes > Pholidae > Pholis > Pholis gunnellus. The sequence goes on from NC_136535.1 coordinate 16,956,695, forward strand.
GGTCGCTTTCAGACACAGCCACAATATTTACATTCACGGAATATGTGGTGTGTATGTGTATAGACAAAACAAGGGATTTACAGATTTACCCGTATACTTTCGCTTAAAATATTTATGTAGTCTTCCACTGTCACATTCCACACATGAAGAAATCAGAGCCTTATCCAAGTTCGCTCCTCCTCTACCGCCACGCACAGAGGCAGCTTAGCTTTTTGGGGGGAGTGTTAATACTTCTAATTTCATGTCGTGAATATGAGGACATGAGGTGTGTTGTTGCGTGAGTAAGGCAGGAACAGAATGGCTACCTGCCATGCGAGGATGAATGTTTGATGAGGCTGATTTTCTCTCTCGACACATTGATTAAATGTTTATGGGCCAACAGGGAGGGGACCAAATGTACAAGTGTGTGTGTGTGTGTGTGTGTGTGTGTGTGAGCGAACGCGTCCGCATGTGTGTGACTGCATCGGTGTCTACTGTAGGTATGAACATGATTGAATTCAGACACTTAGTTGAAAAAGTGTGTCATCAGTGTGTTCATGGTTCATTGTGAGTGAAGTAAAATGCTGTACTGCATATTTAGGGATGCAAGCCATTTTCACATTTCATCCTAAATGACCAATCCTACTGAGAAAAATGTCTAATCAGGACAAACAGAAACGATATTTGAGGTAACTCAGATAGGAGCAAACCAGTATAGTATGCAGCAATAACGACTGAAATATATACTCATACACCCCAGAGGTAGATACTGAAATGACAGGAAGTGTGTGTGATGTTCATGAAAACTTGTTGGTCGTAAAGTTTGGGAGGGTGTGTCTACATCAGTGAGGCAGTAAACAGTTTCGCATGAGACTTCATCAGTCAGCATTTTAAATCAGTCTTCATTTTTATAGTTGAAGTTTTTACTTGGAAATCTCTCCTATTCCTTCGGGTCTGACAAGTAGACGCATAAAAAAACAACTAAGAAGTGCCTGAAATGTCAGTGAATCAGGTGCCAACATGAAACCCATCTCCAGTGGTGGGGGAAGTACTCAGACCTTTCACTTGACGGTGACATATTATTACTTTTCATACTTGTATTTTGGGTTTCTACTAGAACATGTTTACATGCGGTTATGTTCAGAAGCCCTTTATTTTCCTCATACTGAATGTGCCTGTATTCACCCCTCTCTACTACACAGAGTGAGCAGCAGTTCCAGCGGGAATAAGAACCAAAGTTAAACTTTTGAACCGGCATGTTCCAGCAGGAATCTGATCTGAAATCGGGGAGAAATCGACAAAAGTTTTGCTCAGTAACAACAATGTGAACACAGTGACTATCAGAAAATATGAGAGATGAAACGGTGGTTATTTCTGGTAAACGACACTAGATAAACATAAAGTAATCAAGGTACATCGAGCTATCCTCATATTATCAATATTACATTTTGTCAGACCAGTTACATTTAACATAGGCAGCAGCATGCTGGAATAGACCATATCAACATACTTATTTGATTAAAAAACAGCTCAGTAATGACAGTCCCAGCATTGACTGTGAGAACTGTTTGTCTATGTTTCACAGAGTACCTTTGATCTTTTCACTTGAAAAGCCTTTACTTGTCAGACAGTTACTGCCGTATTTTCACTGTGACATTTTTATCAAAGCAACAGATTATCTATTTGAAACACTTTCAAAATACTTCAGAAAATATTATTTCATATTGGCATCTGTGAGGTTTGACTGTTAAACAGCGTTAACTTAAGTCATTATTTTCTATCTGTAAAGATTACATTTTCATCGTCTGGATGTTAAATGGACGAGTTCTTTTACCCTTGTACATGCATATCAGCCGTTTAAACACTGCAAATACATAAAGCCTTTGTAAAGGAACATGTTTTAATCTAAGTTTAGTATCCAATAACACAGGATCATTAATTCTAACTTAAATATGACCAAAAAATGAAGCACTTTTTTCATAGACATTCACATTGAAATAATTGGCTACATGATGCAAAAAGCAGCGACGCCACACGTTTTATGTGAACCGTCCACATCATCTCCTGCATCAGTGTAAAGTGTGTCTCGCATACTAAAGCTGTGTCAGCTGTTAATGGAGCGGTCAGTGGTCATAGGGAGACTTTTCTGCCGCTGCCGCTCCTCTAAAGCGCTCTCCCTCTGTGAGCGGAGTCTCGTGAGTCAAGGAACGCCTGATCAGACAGAAGCTTCAGCACCGGGCATCAGGTCACTGAGGTGATCTGTAAAACATGCCAGTGTGAGTTTATACTGTCATGTAATAATACCAGGGTGATTACAGTAAAGATGACTGAAGGAAAATAGTATTATAGTTTACTACAACACGTGTAGTTATGGTAACAGCTACAAACACTCATTATTTTTTAACAAATCGGTTTAATCAAGTACGGAGGAAAAATGTATTACACAGAACGTTGCAAATATGACAAAGTGAGACTCATTGAGGCGGTGACCGGAGAGACTGAGAGCTGCTGACAGTATATCAGTGTCACGGTATAACTGCAACAGTGCTGCTACAGTGAGCCACTAATATGACAGTACGTGTATTTGTGAATCACGACGATCGGAGTAACTTTACACACAGTCCAGCTGGCCCTCCACTCAGTGTTCCTTTTACGGTGCAGACTGGCCTTCATGTACGAAGTTTCACAAAAGGCAACATTAAAAATGAAGCAGTTGCCCATGTCTAACCTACTACTGTCGTTATCTAACTGGATTCAAATGTAAATCAACTTTTACACAGTTTGTATTACATACTACAACGTTACAACAGCCTGTGGACCTGCAATGCACGCTAGCCGCATTAGCAGCGGAGCATGCTAACGTTAACTGTCTGCTTACTCAACAGTAACATAAAATTGGCAAAACTTACAGCTTCCATGTTTGAAGATGTGTCACCGACAGCCAGTATAATTCCATCCTGAGCTTCAGGTTTGAAGGGAATCTTACTGACCCTCTTTGAGAAAGCAATGTCCTGTGGTTTTGAGGAGTCTCCATGTCCTCAGATAATGGGATAGATGGACCAGGAGCAAAATAGAGATGATGGTCTTTTCCGAGACTTTGAGGGTCTGTAGACACACCGGGGACACATATTTATGTTTAAAAGCCATGAAAAAGTGTGTTTTGCAAATGTGACTTTTAACGTACAAGCACCTCAACCGCAATATCAACAAACTCCACGACAAGTAAAAGTTCTGCATTCAAAACCTTCTGAAATAAAAAGAATCATCGGCAAAATATCAAAAGTAAAAGTACTTTTTCTGGAGAAAAAGGACCCCTGTGAACAATACATTAACATATAAAATATTACTAGTTTGATAATAGACTTGACGTGGAGCTAGATTTAACTTACTGTATTTATTTGGCAAAACCGATTAATTGATCAACCTCTACATTTTTTATTTTTCTAAGGTTAGTTGGTTATAATACATCTAATACATTTCTTATGTAATACAGCTTCCAAATCATTTATAGTGCTCCTTGTAGGTTCCAAAATATCTTCTAATAGCTCGTTTGTTTCTTAGGCGATCAGTGTGATCACGGCGTCTTAAACCCACTAACATCCCCACATGAAAGCCATCCCACTGGCAACGTTGCCATTTCTAAGCATCTACGCATTTCTAAAACGATTTTTGAGGAGGCAGTGAACCGGGTTAAGGGTGAGCTTTAAGGGATAATATAATGGGATAGACATGCCTGTTCTGTGTGATAACCATTTTAAGCTCTCTTTTTATCCTAAACCATGATTCACAGATTCAGTTTCCTTCATGTATGTTTGTGCGTGTATGTGTGCGTGTAGGTCAACACACTTTAACACGGAGTGCCTTCAGTTCAAAGCACTGTACCAAATGTTATAGGTTGTGAGTTGGGTGCCTAGAGTGAGAATACATTTCTATCAGAAAAGATAAGAAAAATATAATGATCCTTCTGTCAGAAACACTCAACATCAAGTGAAATAGCTTCATACAGTTGTTTAGCAGTGGAGATTCGGAGCTCTCTGTATGTATCCAAGCAGCTTGCACATACCGCAGTGCAAAGGCAACAACTGTCATAATCAACATATAACTGACTGTGGACTGGAACAAGAGGAGATGATGAAGGTGCGGGGAGAAAGCAGCAAAAACAGCGTGGCGCAGTACTCGTGAGAATGCAATATTGGCAGCTTACAACAGAACACCACGTTGAGGTGTCAAACATTATTGTACATTGGTTGGATCGGCTCACGGTCAGCTCATGTGGTGAACATAACTTAAGTGCCTGCCATAACTAACGCAAGCTTGATTTGTGAGGAAAGTGGGTCAATGCAGCAGCGGAAATAACAGGATAGAGAGAAAGAAAAGAAAAACAAAGAACGCGAAATAATAGAGCAGGAACATGTTTACATATAGCTGAATAAATTATGTGTATTGTGTTATTGGGGTGTGCACTAGAGAAGAAATGTACTATATCCAACGTATGAAGACGGCTATGTTAGATCCAACAAAAACGTTTATAAAATAAATTGCTGACAAACAAATTATCACAAAGATGCAATAACATAAAAAAAGATGAATACATTTTCAAGGTAAATTAATTAATCTGCCCTCAGTGGCTGATTCAAACTTCTCTTTTATCAAGGAGTTATTACAGCACTGTGATGTAGAGTGCACAGTTTTATACAGAAAAGTGATGATTACATTGCAACTGGACTACATATGCATGTGTGTGTGTGCGCCCAAAATGGTCAGAAACTACATCCTTTGAGCTAAAGAAACATGCCTTCAATATGCTTTGCACCCTGAAACACTGCAGCGTTTGCATGTGGCGATACTTTTGTAGAGAATGAACACAAATGTGTCCAGGTGTGAAAAGCAGTGAAGAGATGTCTCCATATGCAAAATAAATCTGGAGTACTTTGAAGACGCAGCCAGCCCCTGCAGCACCCTCCTAGCAGGCTGAAGCTGGCACCATTTGGACGGTTGCTCGAGAAAAAAAAGAAAGAAGCAAAGGCAAAATCCATTTGCAGTCACAACAAAATGAAATAAATAAAGTTGAAAATGTTGGCCTGAAGACAAAAAGTGGAGTATGTCAATAAAATGCTGTGAAACAGCAGAGGTCAGGGACTGGAGCAGATAACCTGTGGTATACAGTGACACCTATTGTACACTGGGAGACACACAGTGTACATTCTCACACAAACACACACAAAAATACACACACGCAAACTTGCTGTTATACTCACTCAGCGACGCAACACAGCCAAAAACCCACACACTTAGAATGATTAATGCCTGTGAACAACGTTCTAAACTTTCTTTTTATTCATAAATGGAATTTCAAATCACTGCCCTAATTTCTCTTCCCTCTTCTTTCCTTTTCTGGCTCACTCGCGCACGTCTCTTCTCACACTTGCGGTTGAAATGGAGATTGTGTTTTGGCTGCGATGCAGAGCAGACCTCCTTAAAATTGGCTCTCTTAATAATTCAGCGTTTGAATAAAGCTGGAAATCCAAATGTCACTGTGTGTGATTGTGTATATAAGTGGGAAGGAAAGGCAGCTTGTGAAGCGAGAGAGGAAGAGAGAAAGAAGGAAAGAGGGGAAAAAGGCCGGGCAAGGGAGAGGAGCGAGAGAGAGAGAGCATGAGAATAAAAGTAGAGAAAAGAAGAGCACGAGAAAGAGATAAAGAGAACTTGGAGAGGGGTGTAATAGGGTTTGAAAAGCCTTTTAACATTAGCACTTACGGGCTACTAAGAACGTGTGCAAGCAAGTAGATAGTAAGGAAAGCCTCGGTGTGTGTGTGTGCGTGTGTGTGCGTCTACTGTAGACTAAAATATACACCCCATTAGACATTTTACTCATGACAATCCACCTCTGACTTGTCTTTAACAATCTGACTAAATAGTTAACCTGTCAGGAATCTGACTGCTTGCCACGGGCTCAGACGACATGCTGTCTTCCAGAGGTTGTAGAGGGAAACGTTTTAAAATGAAGGTAAGAAGGGTAGAAAACATAAGGAATCGATTGGTTCCAACTATGTCATTCTAGCTTGTCGTGCAGGGGGCTACACAACGCTTTGTTACATTAGAGGTGCTGGTAGACACCGTACACCTTACTTCCAAAAAGAAAAGTAACATTCCAATTAGTGCTAATCGAAGCTAACCGACCGCTTTCTCTAGCTTCATATTTATAGCGCAGACATTAGAGAGGCATCAATCTTCACATCAAACTCTTGGCAAAAAGGACAAAATCTTTTAAAACGCATTAAATAATTAGTATACCTGTAATTCATGAAAAGACAGTTCCTTTTGGAAATACATTCGAACACCTTCCACTATTTGGAGGCCCAATCAAATGCAAAGGATATGATTAAAATCCCTCTTGTAGCTGTACACAGCTCAAATATTCAGTTTCACTGGGAAATACTCAGTGCAGAAGCTAAAGATGCTCTAACTTCCGAGGACTGTAATGATTGGTTAAAGAGGGTCGGCTATCGGTCAGAAAAGAGTTAAAATCCTCACCCTCACTGCGTAGACAAAACAAAATGTGCTGCGTCGTCCAGTCCAAAAAGAGCATCAATGTATAGCCTCGTGGTTTAGGAACTGAGAATTGATGCTTACATTTCTTCATGATTCCTTTGGAATCAGAATTTTGGAACCGGTTGTAATTCGGAACCCGAGTGTGTCCCTTTGTGCACCACATGTCTTTGAATATGTATTCAGTGGAGAACGTGGGGTGTATAAAGTCTTCTTTTTCTGTCAGAGCACAGTAAAACACGGAGAGTGTGTAGTGGTGGGCAATAGCTGGGTTTAACTGAGGCATGCACAGTGTAACAGCATTCAAGCTGTCAACCAGGTTCACTATAAGGGAACTGATCTGGACAGAAAATCAGAAACACACCATTCTATGCTCCAAAAAGAGCCTGGGTGTTTACGCTCACACTGACGGCACTCTGAGCTCAAAGAGGTGGGAGCAGTGTGTGTGTGTGTGTGTGTGTGTTGGGGGGGGGGGGGGGGGGGGGGCTAGCTTCAACTACATTTCAAATTGATTTGACAAACAACAATAGAGTTGATGTGGCATTTTCAAATGTAGGGCAAACACTTCAGCACACAAAAGACTTGAAACACAGAAGGCACCAAATGTCAGTGAAGTCAGTAAGGAGTATATTGAGATGGGTTGTTCAGTGGGATGATGGTTTCTGTGTGAGAAAAGGGGAAAGTGTAAAAATAATTTGAAAAACGGGTGAAAAAGCAATTTAAAGTGTCAGCAACGCTGCATATATTTATTATGCAACCCTGCTGTGGCATACTTTCTTCATCTCAGTTATAATATCCAAGCATAAACTAAACCATGTCTGCCCAGGAGTTAGCTTTGTACTGGGTGATTCTGCAGCACATGATTTATCCAATGCCCCTGTTTAGTGCCAGTGCATGAAGTACTGTGGTGTGCCTTAAGTAAGCAAACAGTAAAGGTATAGGGTGGTGAATAAGTGAGACAATAAAACATACTCTTGGCTTATTGTTACACTATGAAAATACGTTCCCTAACCTTACCCAAGCACTTTTGATCCTGTACCACAACCATCTGTGTATTTGGCAGGAATATTAATACATCAGACTCAATGTCACAAAAATCCGAAGCATCTTAAAGCGGACCACAGCTTTTAAACCAGCTTTTTAACCAACAGTTTGAAATTGTAATCCATCACAGCGAGCAAAAAGATTAATTTGGTCAAAGTTAAGCTTTTGTTAGGTGGTCCCTTTGAGGTGCCTGTGGAAATATAGAAATTCATTAATTAAGAAACCTTTGTTAAAAATTTTAAATTAACATTCTGATGGTAAAACGGGTCTTTGTGTGAATGTACAAACTCCTTTCTCCTGCTAATCACAACTCTTTCAAGCCTCGACCCGAATCAGATGCTTTCTGCAGCCATACATTAGTAAATCAAATAGAAGGCTGTTAACAATTAGGGCTTGAAATAGTTTTCCCTTTCCAGCTGTGCATACAGAGTATGTATAGATCAGTGTCAACATTTTTAATTTGCAAAACAACTCTAGGGGAGTGGGAAAGCAATTACAGTTTTGGAGTTTGTGGAAAACCGTCTACAGTACAGAGAAAAGAAAGCAGCAAATGAGAGGAAAGTCCAATAAATGTGTTTTTGAGTTTCACATTCATCACTTTAGTATTTTAATTCTGAAATCAATTTTAAGTTGCATTTTCCCAGTAGCAATAGACTGTGGCAGCGTAATAACACGGCTGTAATTTAAAAGATGGTGCACAGCACACAGCACAGTGCCCGTCTTTAATATTGATGGCCTCTTGACTTCTGGAAGTGTGAAGTGAATCAGCTATGAGGTAATATTATTATAACACTTAACCAGGAGACCTCTCACCTATCTCACCTGGAATCTGATGATTTATTCATTCAGGTGGGAAATCGTCAGACTGACAGAGAGAAAGGCAGACTAAAATAGGGAAAGGGACAGATGGCTGAGAGAGACAAGTAAACAAACACATGGATAAACCAAAAGACAGAAGAGACTCCTGTGAGCAAAGTTTTGACAAGCTTTGAATTCAGAGTACGTAGGGATGCAAATTTAGAATCAAAATGGACTATTTAGACAAAGGGACAAACTTGGAGAAATGTGTGACTTAGTGAAAAATAGCCAATACATAATATTTCATAATAGCAGACAGCTTGTCTACTGTTTTTTATTTAGAAACGGCAACATGTCGACATGCTGTGGGCTTAGTCTGGTGCTCAGTCTGTTGACTGTGAGGCCAGCAGCGGAGAATACCCGCTCAGATGGTTACAGAACGCAGAGATGGCACCTCGCCGGTGTGGGAAGCATTTCTGATTACCTGCACACCAGTCAGTAGTCCACCCCTGCCTGTGGGTCATTAGCTTGTTGATGTGTGTTGAGGTCCTCTCCCCAAGAGCAACATCAGGCCTCGGTGGTCGGCGAAGGAGGGGGTGGGGGGGGGGGGGGGGGGGGGGGCACAGATGAGCCGCCGGTGGGAGAGAGTCTCTTTGCTCTCACACACAGTGGGTGTAAAGCCACTTCCTCAGTGAAACACACAAGTGGGGAAACTAGCACGATGGTAAATGACAGCAAAACAGACTGGATTGAAATAAAACAAGAGCACATAAGTTAGGTATATAAAATAGGTGGTTGGGGGGGCAGCAATAGTAGGGAAAACAGAATTCTGCAAACAGACTGACAGAGCAGTAGAAGAAGTGGAATGCATTATTCACTTCCCAGGTTGGACAACTGAAATAGTCCAGGTAGTCAAAAGTGACTCTCTTAGGTCTGCTTTCCGTTATTTGTATTCAAATCCATCCCTGGCTGGTACTGTATGTGTGAAAGAGACAAAATGCTTTGCTTCAGTTGGTTGAAGGAATAGCGTGAACTTTACTGAACATGATTGGCTAGATAGTGAGATATTTGCCTAAAATGCTACAGCAATTATGTGAGACATCCTTGAATACTTTATACTATACAATGTCAGTAACAAATTATTCCCAAATGCAACTTGTTCGGGATGCTAATTTTCCGTGCAAAAAGCATGAAAACAAAATAATGTGTTGGACCCTTATTTCTTGCACATCAAAAGATCTACATGTACTTTACAAAATATGGTATATAGTATTCTGAATTGAATTATGGATGAGCAGTCTAATGAGCAAATTAGTGAGTCAGTTACAGCTGCAGTGTTACTGTCCTCCTGAGAATAATTACTACACACTAAAACAAAACAACACATTTATTAAATTGTTTCCTGTCAGAAAATAGAGAGCTGGTAAAAATGGCAATATGATGTGAGGATATTCCTCTCTGTTGAGTGACAGTCTGGCTCGCTTGACGAGGCGCATTGCAAAGCCTTCTGACAAAAACATCAAAACAGCTTGATAACAATCTGGATGTCCCAGACGAGGTCATGAGCACAGGATGCAATTAAACGGGAACGCCAACCCTGTCACAGCATGGGGAGTACCAAGGCTCTACACTGACCCTGTTGATTAAATAGAAAAAAAACTTGTCTGGGACAGTGAAACAGAACACAGGCCTGTTCATCCACACGTGGACTGGACCGCGACATAGGTGGCAGTGTCACTTTCCAATCCTCCTTCCCTCTGCGTACACACTGTGTGAATGAGTGGCCTTGCTTTTTTTTCCTGTCCTGAAACAGGTGTACCAGCTGGCACAGCAGGAGCTGAGTCTGCTTTCTATCCTTAGCCTGAACACACTCATCCGCACTGCAATTGAAGTGATGCTAGTTGTTACCGTGTGTATCAATTCAATCACACCTGGGGCTGCAACTTCACTCTCTGCACACTGGGAAGAGAAAAGGCAAAACACTCAACCTAAACCGTGTAACAAATACTTTTGAGGAAAAAAAAACGTGCGTACCGATCACATTGGCCTATATTTGTCACGTAAGTTGTGGTCTGCAGTGTCAAGTCAGGGCAGGAATCTATGACACTAGAGTCGTGTTTAGATGGTAACCCACAAAAGTCTCGTGAGACTCGCTGCTGACGACCTATCCTAACCTTAACCATTCATGGTCAATGCCTGACCTTAACCAGCTCGCAAAGGTTTCAAATGCATTACTTCCTGTGTGTCATATGCGTCAGCCAACTGATTATATAGCTGCATAGAAATCCGTATGGTCTCCTGTAAAATAAACAATCCCTCGGTTCCACAAGAACAAGAAAAATCAGTGTGCGTCTGCTCACATTGGAGTACGGTAGAAGTCAAGCAAGCATCAGATGCATCAGAGGCCGGTAGACCGTTACGAGTTATGTAGCTTAGTGACTTTTCTCATGAATTAAAGATTTTGTTTTGTGATTCTTGGTAAGAAAAACACCGTACTATTACAACACGTGGTTGTTAAAGAAGTAGAACATTTGAGGTTAGTGTAGTTTCACTCTAATCATGCATACTATCCAAGCACCTAAAGAGTGTAAAACCACTTGTGCCTGACATGCTCGGTGCACAAACTGAAGCTTTTATGGACATGTACTTTTTTTCTTATCCACGTTGACTCCTGAACTCTTCTTTTTAATGTTAGCCATGCTCACTCTAGTGGTAAATACCTCCACTACAAGAACGCCGTTCTGGTGCTGCAGAGAAGTGAGTTTCTCTCTAAGCCTCGAGGTCACTTTCTTTTCAAACAGTGAGAAAGGAATCTTAAGCACAATGTTTGTAGCAGGTTAGTATGACTCACTCGGTGAAAGAGTGTCGCAAAGAAAATGTACTTAACGTTTTCATAATCCCCCGGTTCCTCTGCAGAGTCAGATGCAATTATTTGTCTGACATGTAGACGGATGTTTAAGTCCAGCATGGTGTCTCAGGTACTGTTTATTAGACTGTTGTTCTTCTACAAAGCCTACACGTAAATCCTCTGTATGTTACATTAGATAGTATCTCACTTGAAATATTGTTTATTGCAGCTTTGTTGAATACTTCATTCTAAGGTATGTTATTTCTACGTAGCAGACCGCTGCTATGAACAGGCTGTTGCCATGGACACAGAATTATGTTATGTTTTTTTTTTTTTTTAAATAAAATCATTTTCAAATCAAGATTTTGTGTAAAATCCTTGATTTTGTTAGAAGCAGCCATGTAATACGCTGGATAATGTGCACTGAGAAGGTCATCATTGCAAAATGAAACCTTTGGGGATGATTAAATTCTCATCAAGTCAAGGTTCTTTTCCGCAATAATGACCAGCTCGCCGTACATTATTCCTTACTAACCATCCTCCACTGTTGAAATGGGAGCCTTTCCTGAGTTAAAACTGTAGTGCAGTGCGTCTGCTTCCCTGCGCTCACTGGCAAATAACAGCTTGTCAATGTGCTTGTCTGCCAGATTAATTTTAGCAGCTTGATTGCATGTATACCTTCCCATACAGCTATAAATACTGGAAGTAAATCGGGGAGCAAAGAGTGTCCAGGGGCTGATCGATTGAACACTCTCAACCAAAGCAATGCTGATTAATGACCTGATTATGGAGCACCGTGTTGACATTTACGGGTCCTAGTAAAAAGTAGTCATAGCCTAACATTTGTCCGACACGTATGAACCCAAAGAATCCATTGAGTAAAATCATCAAGTGATAAATCAGCTCCACTTGTAAAACAACAATAGGCAGAAGTGGCACCTCCATACAGAAGGCTAGACTCACTCATTGCATTAAAAGAGTAACTGCACATGTAAACATATTTTTTAAGCTATAAACTAAATGATATCACTGAACTATGTTGAAACATCAATACTGGGGTTAATATATATATATAGATATTTCTTACCAGGTATTGATTTACTAACTTGTGTGTTTGTGTCCGTTGTAAGACTGGTACCTTGAGGAATTCTTCATCGCAGTCCTGAAGCCTGTTAAAAGTGCAGTAGCTCCCTGCCAACAGCACTGAAGGACGACTATCTGGCAGCTAGTTCCAAATCTCGCTATGTCTGCTAGACTCATCCATTGATTAAACTTAACTTTTCATTTATGTCCAAAAATGAGTCTCTTCATCCTTACTTGAATCTGATAGCGCAGTAGTCGTTGTCCAATATGTACATGTCTTAAAAACCAACAACAGGGACCAAATATCAATGGATGCCACATTCTCGAATCATCGGAGTTTGAATTTTATGAGACAATGTTTCAAGCTTCTGTTGTTCTCTCGTGGGGGGGGGGGGGGGGGGGTTTGTTTTCACTTATTGTTTAATGTGTTTTGAAGTCCTCTGGGACTAATTCAGGGTTTCAGCAATAAACCTGACTTGTCTAATGAATTATTGTTCAATTATAGAAATACCAGGTGGGAATACAGAATAAACTCATAAACAGAAAATAAATCGGGGAGCTGTATTTATAAATCACTGGTAAAAAAACAAAAATCACTATTATACAGAAAGTGAAGCTTTGCTTCCATTTGGCAGGTGTTATAATAAGTTGTTACAGTATAATGTCACGTAGCGCTACAGAGCGAGCATTAGCCAGCTTTAGTTGTTACCAGAAACAGACAGCTTTAGGGAGTGGGGGGGCTCCATTAGCTCCCAGTAATGAGGCAACACACAGAGTCACTCTGTCACTCAGGTGCAGAAAGGACCACCAGCAGGAATGGAGGTGAGCTGGAGACAGGCTAATGCTGACCTTAAACTAAATGACATGTGAAGCAATTTCAAAGTTTTAGAATCATTTCCAGTTGTGGTAAACTCAGCGTAGATACATGTGTGCTCATTTCATAAAATGTGTCATGTGACAACTCAGTCATAGCTGTCAGAAAAATAACCTAAACAGTCTAGCTAGCATCCGCTACAGGTTGCAATGTTCATTATACCCAACCGTATGCAGTAAAGATGAGGACACATTAAACATAATACGGAAGACTGTGCTATTTGTTATATATAAAGTGTTTGCATTGGACATCTATACAGAATATTAAATACTGCAGAAAGGATGCCTGTATTACAGACACTGTAATTTATGTTACATGTTTAGACAGCTGACATATGACCTCCGGATCAAAAACAACGCATTTAAAAACCGCTGCTCAGTTTTCGTCTTGTCCTACATCTAGATTAAATCTCATGCAACAAGCACTGGATCTTGCAACCAAAGCTCACTTAACATGTTTGGCTTGGGGCTGCAGCAGCTGCACGTATTGTCTACTTTTTCCTGATGAGTCTCACAAAGGTCACAATTGAAACAGAGCTTGTTTAATAGCCGTAGAAGCAGAGTGATGGTGATGATCACAAAACAGGTTGCTTGTTGGGAACAACCGATAATAAATTAGCTGAAACTGTAATTCTAGGGATTTGTATGCTTAGTAATTATCTACTAATTATCAACTCACAGTTTCGGCGCAAGAGACAAATAGAAGACAATAATGGAAACAATAGGTGGTGCATATTTTACACTAACTGCATGTTATTACAGAAATATGTGGATTTCTAGAGTGTAATACTCAGCCAAAGCAAAGGAAAACCTGCCTTGTCTTAGTAGCATAGCTGTCCCAAAACCCTTTTCCATTTCTTAATGAAGCATAACGGTCTACTGTAGAAATGTTGTCATTGTGTTGTATCTGCAGTCTAAGCAGCCACACCCTTTAGGTTCTTTAACTGCACGTCTGATTTGACAGATTATGTCATAGCATGCCATTTGAATTTCTAGGCAAAATGCTCTATGAAAGCCAAAATATGATTCTTTTGATCAAATACACCTTGAAGAGTCAGAACTGTTCTTTGTTCACTTTCATTTGGTTGTTGTTTTGGTTGTCAGAGCTACAGAATATTAAACCATCTACCTCAGCCGTCTACCAGTTATGAAGTTATTTTTGAAATACAAAAATTGAACTGACCTTTCATCATATCGGCTGTGAGAAGCAGGTATTTATGGGTTAGAGAATAACTTCAATAACGCCATATTGTGCATCCCTACTGACAATAGCCTATATCGTGATGAACCGATGACATTTTCTCAAGCACCACCATGAGGTACATGTGTGGTTTTCAGTGAAATATCTCAACAACTAAAATGTGGTAAAGCCAAAACAACAGCATGTTCTGGCACGGCTGTAGACTTTTAAAAACCATGTGGTCATGTAAACCTCAGGCCTGCAGCGCCACCTGGGTCTGCCCACACAGTTAAAAGTCAAATAAAATTTGAACCTGGACTCAGACCAGCTAGTGCAGCACATCACACACTCCACATTGTACCAGCAGCCTTCATGACAGACGGTCAAAGAACACATGGAGCTGGAGTTTGAAGTAGCCAGCAAACCAGTCAGTCAGTTAAGTCTCAACCTAGCAGTTTATTTGATTAGACACTTCCCTTCTGGCTGCCAGATTCCTCTGCTGCTCTCGCCTCAAGGCAGAAATTATTCTTTTTTCATGTGTGTTTTGCCTCTGTCCTCTATGCTATGACATAGAAACAGAGATATTTGATAGTTAATCCCATGTGACCCAGAACCGATTACTCTGTAGCTACTATATCATGACACGTAGAGAATATAAATGACTTTTGTATTCCAGTGTGAATCCAGCCTCTGATCAGAGAGCGCAGGTAGCCCTTTTCTGAACAACCTCCATCTAACACGACAGCAGTAGCACATCTCAAACAAGATCATGATACAAGCGGTCAAGTCTAGGTGAAAACACTTGTATTCCCATCTCATCTTAACTGTCCCCAATTACTTTTTTTAATTAATTTCATGTTGCAAAGAGACAGGGATATCAGATTTGCCTATAGGCGTTTTACCCACAGTGATTTTGTCACATGGTTTCATTAAGAGTTTCATTTATGAAAGCCACGTCTCTTTAATGATCACAAGAGACAAGCATAAAGCATCTCAAGGGAGCTTTTTCACACTAAAGTAAAATAAATAAATAATGAGTGACAAGTTTTGAAACTTTTTTTTTTTAAGATTAACGCTCCACAGACTTAGTTGTGTCCCAGAAAAGTTCTGGGGTAACAAGGCATGTGACAAATCGAGAATATGACAGCTCAGGACCTACAGCGGGAATTTTCTCGGTATCAACAGCACTTTTTAAACATCTTTGCGAACACTCTTCTTCGACTTGTCGTGTCTTTCATGTTTTTTTTTTTTCTTTGCTTTGATAAATCTTATAGAGGGGACTTAAAAATTTAAATTAGCAGTGAAAGGAATCCATTATTCTTTGAATTTACAACCAGACTGGCCAATTACAGTCAGAGCTAACGTAAGCCTGAGAAGACTTTGTGAACACCAGCCCTGAAGACTGCCACACAGATCAGAAGTGACTGTGTCATTTTTACAGCTTCTCTTTTTTTCTTTAATCCTAAACCATTAGCTGAATTAATTAAGCCTCTTCTCAGCTCCATTCACTGCCTTTTGACCTACCCCCCTCTGTCTGCTGCTGTCTTGAATTCCGGAAATGATTTTGGCGTGAGTTTTTTCCACTAACGTAGATAATGATAGAAAAGTTCCAAAAGCATCATATGCCCATTGACAATAATGACAATGAAGAAGGATTTTAAGCCACCAACTTTTAATACTAAGGCCGGCGCAACTCCCTTGATGACCATTAATGGTCCCATTAAATACCAACAACTTACAATTAGATCGGAATGCATTGGAAGATATCACACTGAAGTCTTGCACTCTCACATCCCTCCTACCTTCACTTCTGAAGCTTTTTCAAAACATTTTGAGGAACAAATCATCCTTCCGATGTTGACCAACAAATACTTTGACAGCTGAGGGCGCTCAAATCAGGATGTTTGGAGCCGAGCACGGCTGTGCACGGATTGCAATTGTCTTGGTTGTTTTTTCAAAAGTCTTACCTGCCAATTACAATTTTTCTTTCTAAGAACTATGATTGACAGCAAGGCTTCAGAATAACTTGTCTCACCACTGTGCAAAAAAAAACAATTCAACCGTCCCAAAGTCAGTGTAAACTGTCAAAAATTATAAATTGTATCCTTTACTTTGTTATTGTCATCTATACGCTCTTTGCATTAAAACACACAACTCAAATGATTAAGAAATAATATTGTATTTGTATTGATACAAAAACAAATACTGCAATTAGATTTAATTATGAAGCTACATAGAGCAGGTGTTAGGAAGTTACACAGGTTATAATTCCCGCTGTGTTGCTCTTGGAGCTAATTGCAGAGCAGGCAAATGAGTATTAAACACAACATATTGAGCGCACAAACTTCTTGATGTATTTTCCCTTTGCCCGGAGTATTACATCTTCACCAGGATAAGCCAGTAATCCATTACAGATGCCGTTATAGTGCCAGCCTAAATGATAAGAAACAGAAAGATCAGCTCAGTTGGCTAGGGAAATTACAGGCCAATGTCAGCCTGACCTGGCATTTTGATTCGAGTGTGTCGGAGCTGACAAGCAGCGATTGTATGCAGTGCTGATGAGTGTGCTCGGTGAGGCAGCTGGACATAATGCCAGTACTTTCTGGCAGCCTGCTGTCTAGTCCATTTATTGGCACACACTACAATCAGGGAGTTGTAAAATACACAGTCTTCTTGATATGTTACAGATCATGTGGTTAGAGAGCATGGCTGACAGAAATGTGACTGCAGCACTGAAATAAAGTGCCTTGTGTATATGTTTCATGATGCAATTAGCATAGTTCTTCCAGGAGGAGTGTGTTTCTGGCCCGATTTTTGTTCCCCGGTTTCTTTCTTTGTTTGATAGCAGAAATGAATCTGGTCAAAAGCCAGCCTCTGGGCCTGAAGATAGAAGGGATTCTCTGACAAACACCCTCAGATCATGAAATGTTGCGGTTCTGTCACTTCTTTCCGTCCTGATTTTATGCCTGCAGCACAAAGAAAACCTGAGAACCCGTTCTCTGTCAGACACCTTGTTTCTCTTCAGCCTTCTTCCTCTTATCTCTGCCGATCTCCTTTGTAACCCTTAGCTCTCTGTCTTTTATTTCACAATAATACTCGCTTTGCCCCAGCCTCGCCCTGCCCCTATCATGTACTGACGTGTACTGATGCACTGATGTGTGACGTGACCTTAAAGGCAGCAGAGCTGACAGGCTCTGTCCTTTCATTTCTGGCAGACATTTTTTATCTCAGTATGCATTTTGGCACTGTAGAGATGCCATAGTGTTCTACAGATGCACTCTAGATGTGAAAGGGCTCACAGGGGACCAGAGACACCTCTTTACACAACTTCCTTTCTATTTATTGTTGCTTTAACTACAGAGCTGTTTTAAAAGTTCAAAAGAGTATAACTCACGCTCTGAAAAATACTTATCACTTACTTATTTTCAACCAAGACCTCAAGAGAAATGTCAGCTCAAAAACAAACTGAACCCAATATTTCAAAGAAAAAGATCCGCTGTAAGCAAAAGTGTTTTTATCACCCAAGGGTGAAGGTTATTTCAGCCAGTGCAGCTCAACGCGTCCTGATTCGATCACTTTCTGCGGCCAAATAAAAAAGTGTTTTATCTGCAGATTGGGGCTTGATATAGAGTACCCTTAGAGCTTTAAAGTGTGTAGTCTGGCTCATCGTAAACTAGTGATCATGTAACTTGGCAACAGTCGTATTCCTTCAGGTAGTGAGAGATCAAAGTGTGTCAGGTTTTAAAAGTAATATCATTGATTCCTGAGAGCCTCAGACTGTGAAGCTATATGGAATCACACAAGGGTAAAACATGAGTTCCTGCCTAAAGAAATATAAATATTATTAGAGGGTGGAAATATGGTAGTCTAAGCTTGTTCTTCCTTAACCTTTTTTTTTTAGACAGATTAATCCCACTGAGATGTTCGATCTCATTTAGAAAGGGGTCCTGGCAGCGTAACAGTTTCACATGAGCACCACTTAGGACAAAATAAGTGACTTCAAAAACAACACAGCAAAAATGTTAAAAACAACATGATAACAAAAAAAAGTTTGCAGTTTTAGTACCATTTCTACTAAAACTGCAAAATCTTGCATGCTTATAAAACAATCTAGTTCACACTGAGATGAGGGTCCAAAAACGTTAAAAGCACTTTCACCAAGTCTGTTGCAGGGTCTAGGAATGACGTACTTCATCCGCATGTTCAGAGGTTGCAGCTACTATTAACCGTCAGTAGAAAACATAGAGGAGGACAAATTTGAATACGGCCATAACAAAAAAATTAAAGTTTCCCATCATACAATTGTATAGAGAAAAAAACTGCTTTCTTATACAAACTGCAATAATGTGTGAAGAAACCCAAATCAGGGACAAATAGCTTCATGCATGGTCTATGGCTGATAGTTAAAATAAATTGTTATTTTCTCTGTTAACATGATGTAATAGTATTCCATTTATATGTAAAGAACATATATAATATAGTTCTGCTGATTATCTGTGCATCACTGTAATGCTGCACAAGGTATCTAGCATTACTGTTTGAAAATCTCTTATGTGTAAAATAATGAGGAAAGCAGCAACCCCCCCCCACAGTGAAACGCAGTGCGTTTCAAACAATTGACAAGTTGTATCAGAAAGATCAATTAGGGAGATTGCCCGCCATTAAAATAATAATTGAACTCAAAATAGTCCTACTTCAGCTGGTACACATCGGGCTTATTTCAAGAACCCTGCTGTGCGGCGCAGATCGAAGTCAAGTGCATCAGAAGGGTGCCAAATGCACTTTTGGTATTTTCTCTGTTCTCGTCTGGCGCACTTGTAGCACACTTTGGTGCAAGGTGGGACCTGAAGGAATAGTTTAGTGTGCACGTAGAGCCTTTTGGCAATCATGGCCAATCACAGTCACGACTTTCATCCCCTTGAAACAAAGAGCTCTCCCCTCCAGGACAGTTTGGGAATCCTGGGGAAAGTTTTCCCTCAAAGAAAATGCTATTGTTGTCTGGGACGTGCAGAGTTTTAAATATGAATGCAGCAGCTCAGCTGAATACCACCGTAGGGCCACAGACAAAATGAAAGAAGGATTAAAGTCTTGTTTTTTTCATGTTGTATTTCTTTACTTTTGAAAGTTTCATTTAGATAGATAAGAATGTTTTACATCCAGAAATGGCCGCTGACTATCTGCGAGTAAAATAGTTTCCTCTTTAATCTTCTGCTGTTTTGAATGTGTTTGGAACTGTTTTCAATGTATCCATCTCAAAACACACCTGTTGATTTGCAGCATTTACAAGCATGAAGGCTTACTTTGCAATAGTCTGGTTCTGGTTGTACGAAATGTAACCAGCAGATGTACGTAATTGTGGCTTGCCAGTGGGCAACATCACTCCAATTAGCTAGAGACTGCAGATGGAACAGATTTAACAAACATTTAAAAAAAGGGATTTGTGATATTTTAGAGAGGATTGTATAGCTGTGCCTTCACCGAGTGACCAACATATTATGGAATACAAGTGTGCTGAGCTGTGGGAGGCAGCGGGCCATGCAAAACGCAGGGTTTCCATCAGTGTATTTGGAAGCCCAGCGGCCCAAGTTTACTCCCCGCCAGGCCTATAAAACTCCTTGAAGGAATAACTCAGTGGTTGGCCAGCTTTTCTCATTTTAGTGACCAGCTGCTCCTTCAAGTTTTGCTCAGCGCCGTTGCTCAGGGGTTGCCGTACACAGTACGCCTTCGGATGCGTATCACCACACCCCCCCTAGCAAGCCTGGCCTCCCACTGGGACGCACAGCAAGTCACCCAGAAGCCAAACCGGCACAGCTGAGGACCTCAGTGCGCCCCAGGAAGTACTAGTTTGCCAATGCGACACAGCGTTCGGAAATAGATGCTTACTGTATAGACGGCCTGCTTTTGACAGGGGTTGGAGTTCTCCTTTCATAATGAATGATTTCCTGGTTTATATGACAGTCTGAACCCTAAACTGAAACTAATGACGGTTTTTTTCTTCATTTCTGTTAGAAGTTCTCCTGTAGATTAGAAAGATTTACAGGCTGAACTAGTTTATTTAGTGCAGAAAATTGAAAAAATAAAGAAAATTGCATTTTGTGTGGATATCTCTTCACTGAACTTGAAGAAGCTGTCATAAGGTGTTATGTCATGGCATAACCACACTCCCTAGCCATTATAGTCACTGACAGCCCCAGAATGTTCAAAGGGTTTCATAACCTTCCATGCAGAATGGGTAGAATGATCAAAAGCCGTTCTGATACTTGACCTTTTTAACATAATAACATGCTTGTAACGCCTAATGGGGCAGGACAGGAATCAAACAAAGAGGTGCAAACGAGAGCACTGCAGATATCATTTGAGAGTTTAGACGGATGGTTGTGAGCTAAGACCCTCCACAGGACTTACAGAGCCAAACAGTTTACTCCTGGACCAATTAAGGAGGATCTAGTAAAAAGAGATGGAATGATCCTATATAATCCACCAAGATGTTTGTCTTCATGAATTCAATTTGGGTATTTTCCCATATTTTAAGACATTTTTCCAATTATCTTTGACTCCATTGTGTTGCCCTCTTTAACGACTTACAGACTGTACATGTTTACTTTGATGCAAATAGTTGCAAAACAATTCACTGGAGGCAAAAATCAGATAAAATGCTCCCAAATACAGTTTACAACATTAAGAATAATGTTATATCTGTGTACTGTGAATGTGTAGGTCATGAGGCCTGTTATCTAGTTTCTTAGGTTCACAAATGATCTCTTTAAAACTTGGCTGATCTGTCGAGGTTTGACTTCACACATTCCCTTACAGATATGCACATAGATGCATACTGAATGCACAAAATATAGACATAAATAAGCACACACACACACTCACACACTCACAAACGTAGCACAGCCTGAAGTAGCAGAATTACAAGATTAAATAAATCTAATACCATCTGCACAATGGGATTAGCCAGTGATGTGGAGAGTACACACAGACACAATTGGACTGATAAACCTGCATGTACCCACACAGTAAAGTGCAAATATGCACACACACACACACACACACCCCTACACACACATACACACACAAACCAGTAGTAACTAACTCTCTGTGGAAGAAGTAACAGTTCCTGCTCATTTTTAACCACAAGTGCCAGCTGAATTCATTCTGAACTAAGAGCTCATATTGACAGTGGAACAATTCAAAAAGTAAAACCGTCGAACAAAATGAGGTATTGTACACAGTAGGGCAATTGGTCATTTTACAAAAAAAGTCAAGAAATCCAGACTTTTACACCAGCACATAGTGGTGTAGTACAAAAAACACATGCTATGTAATTATTACACTTTAGGGTGACGTTTATACAAGAATACAACAAGGCGCGTGCTCTGATCCAGGTGGGCTACAGATCAGTATTGATTGAATACTGAAAAGATTCAACAGTAACGTGCACAGATCTAAAAATGTATGTTCACATCAAAGGGTATAAATGCATGTACATGACTTGCATTTCGATATGTTTGCCATTCAAAACATACCCTGCAGTTCTAGTTAGTTATTGGAGATAATGACTCATTATATAGCACGGATATAAAAAAAAACACAACAACAACAAAAAACAAAAGCTCCAAACCAATTGGCAGACCTTCTGCACAGGCCCGTTCACAAATCGCATAGCATCAACTGGTGACTGAACGGCAAATAACACATTACCAATATTTAAAATCCTGCCGGCTCTTGTTCCTGCCACTGTGTGCATTGAAGGCAGCTGGCTAGAAGACAACAGTTATACAATCCAGACAAACAACTTCACAAAAATGACAGTGATAAAATCAGCCAGCACGCTGCAGAAGCCACAGCGGGACATTTATCCACGAGGAAATAAAGCAGCGAGCAAAGACACAGTTAGCTCCAGAGACAAGGCAGTTTGGATCCACCTTCAACACTTGTTTCTGAGGACACACATTCACAACTCACACAGCATCCACCGATGACTCAACAGCCAGTAACGCATCGTTACATTACCTGTAGTCAAAATTCTGAAGGCTTTTTTAAATTTTTTTATTCATTCCTGCACTGTGTGGATGTAAACAGCTCGTTAAAACACAACGGTTTGACAGACAAAACAACAGCACATAATATAACAATCATAAAATCAGCCAGCACACAGCATGAAGCCACGGCGGGACATTTAACCACGAGGAAATAAACCAGCGAGCAAAGACACAGATAGCTACAGAGGAAGGCAGGTTGGATCCACCTTAAACAGGCACCTGGTCTGAAGTCAAAGACCCGTCTCCTTTCTTTCTTGGAGATGAAGTCGCCCTGTACTTGTTACTTTGTTATTTAAACAACTGCTGTTGTTAACTTTAAATTGTCTGTTGTTGGCTTCACAATATACTTCCTAGTTTCTTCTTTAAAAGCCCCATTGACCTCGAGACAGGGGAACCGGCAGTTCAAGTTCATTTCCAGGTTTTGGGACTCATTCCTGCAGCACTTTATACCCACAATCTCATTGGATATGAATTAATCTCAACTGTTGCTATGAATGCTGGTATTCAAGTGCATGCACATTAAGTATATTAGCGTATGGCGGTATGTGCTAAAAGTATTGAACTGTGTCTAACTTTGTGTTTTTGTGTCAGTGCAGTAAGTTTGTGTCCATGGGATGTGTTTGCATCAACCTTAACTCAGCCCAGCGATTAATAAAACATATAGTTGCTGTCGGGATGTGTGTCTCTGTGTATTAATGTGTGTGTCAGGAGAGAGAGGGACTGCAGCAGAACATGGGGGCTGGAAATCTAGGTCATCAGCAAGAGAGAGGCAGAGAGAGAGAGAGAGAGAGAGAGAGATGCATTATAACGACAGCAAAGAGAGGAAAAAGTAATAAAGATAGAGGTAATCAGACAAAAGTGAAATAGAAGCAAGGTCAAGGGAAGATGTTGTTTAAGAAAAAGATGTGCGTGTGACAAAATCCCACACTCGGATCACTTGCTTTGGGCAGGTATGGGGACTATAATAACAACCTCTGTACTGTACATTACATTACATTACAGTCGATGAGGGCTGTGAGAGTGAACCAAAACTAACTTTGGGCCGTAGGAAGCTTTGAAGTGCTCCGGGGAACTGCACAGTCATTTGCTTCATTGTTAATATAAAAAAAAAAAAAAATACCGGTTATACATTACATTACATTACAGTCATTTAGCAGACGCTTTTATCCAAAGCGACTTACAATTCAGATTCTATCACACCGTAGGCACAGCTACGGGAGCAATTTTTGGGATTAAGTGTCTTGCTCAAGGACACATCGACATGCGACTAGCAGAGCCGGAGAGTGTAACTCTATGACTCTTCCTACTGTCTGTTTGTCCGGATAATACAGGGATAATTACAGTTCCCTACTGCCTAAACCAGTGTAATATGCTGCTTTTTATAAACAGTTATCCATTTTGCATGAGAGTAGCAGTCTTTGGATGAATCAAATCATTAAATTATATCACATCATTTATCTAAATCAACTGCTTAAAGGATGCAAAATGACTGTAAATATATATTGTAAATACGGTCTAAACTTCTATACGAAGTTCAAGCAGAGACGTATAGGCCTTTGGCATTTTGACTTAGTTGGAATAGCACAGGTGTCTGAAATTTAAAATAAAGTAGTGTTCCACTGAGAACATTATTCTCACTACTCCGTTTTAAAATATTGTACTCTTTTTGTGATTTATTTGTATCCTTGCTGTGACTACTTTTTATTCATTTATTCTCACACAAGGCCGCCTCACAAAAGCGACTCCAGCCTCAGTGGAATTCACTTGTTAAAATAAGAATACTAAATAAGAATAAGAAGAGGAAAATAAACATGTATTTTCTCTATAATGCATAGAGTATTTATATACTATGGGGTTTCTGCTGCAGATTGTTTTAATTGGCTGTCCAGATCATGGCACTCTTTTAAGTATCCCAGGATTCACAGACACACCGCCAAAACACACACACATGCACAAAAACACACACACACACACACACACACACACACATCTCCTTGACCCTGAAATCTGCGAATCAGCAGAGGAGCTTCATTAGAGGTATCATGAAGAGTAATCACACCCTGCATAGGTGCATGTTGTGTGTGAGCCCCATGGGGTCCATTAATTAAGCCAGTGATATTGTTGCTTTGTGTTTGGAGGAGATCGTCATGAGCTTTTTGAGCTGTAACCCAAGCACAAACACACATGGCTTAATCAGCCGTTTGGAGTATAGAGTTGCATAGAATAATAATTTCATCATAGTAAATGTGCACACACACATATGCAAAGAGGATGCTGTGACAGAATGTGCAAATTCAATAATGTGTTAATTAACTTGACGCCATGCAGAACGATAGCATCAGGACATAACTCAACAGCTCAGCGGCTGTGTTTATCCATACAAGGAATCGTATTCTTCACTCGGTAACCTGGCTCTGAGTCAATGTGTGAGATGTTTGTTCGAATATCTTCAGTAAGCTGTTGTTGCCATGCAGGCAAAGATTCCGTCAGCCCCATAGGTACGTTTTAATGTCTACGAGAAAACATAGCTTTGAGCACTACTTAATGTTACTATCGGGATGAGCATTTCCTCCTCTTACGTTAGAAGCAACCCGTTAATGCTCATTTAAACGGAGAAGAGGAAGCTGCACATTTACATATTTCTGTACTGGTGGACCTTTATGTGTTTTGGAGTGACACAACAGGTGCGCAGAGTTTATCGATGTATTCCCGACAACATTAATGTTCCAGGGTATGTTTATCTGTTTTGGATACTGGTGCACTGTCGTGAAGTTAGCTGTGTAGATATTTCTGTTTGCATTAGCTGCTATCTAAATAGCGTCACCCATGCAGAAAAAAGACTGATGCCACCGATTGCCAAGCTGAACTCTTCAGGGATCCAACCAGTGTGGAGATATAACATTGCCAGAATCTGCATGCAATGCTAATGAAAGTGCCAGACTTGTTCCAATATGTTCATACCCTGAGAATGCTACTAATTTATTTGTGTTCTTTCTTTTCAAAATGAGACCAGTATGATCTCTTAATGATCCATGATGCTCACTTTAGCACTGTTCTTTCAATAAGTAATTACTGCAAGTTTATCCACTGGCATGTGTGCTTTCTCAGCTCAGTCCTAAGTTGTTGTTGTTTTTACTCCATTGCTTCTAAATCGAAGGTTCTCTTCATCTCAATTTGCTGTTCCTGCACACATGAAACATGTACTTTTATACACTCAGGGGCCAGTTTATTTGGCACACCTAGCTGAACCTACAGTAATAGACTCTGTGCAGCAGCCCCGCAATTTTAAAGATTATAATGTTCCAGTTTGAACTGTTTCAGAGAGGTTATTGTTTTATGTCAAATAAAAAAGAAGAAAACAACTGTCTGTGTCATTTCAGGTCTGCTTGTGAATAAGGGGGAACTTTGAGAAAGTATGTCCAGCTTTATTTTTTCATGGTGTTTTTCACCTGACAGCCCATTATGTCCAATATGATGTTTTCTCTTTGGACGATCCCATTACCCGAGACAGTTGCCAGCTGCGACTAGCTGCATGGGTGACATTCCTAAAATGAATTTCACCACATATTTCCATCCATTTCCATTTCCAAACATATACATCTAGAGGACTGAGACGCATATTGCTGCACTGAATCAACTCAAAAAACAGCACATTATTCAACCCAAGGACGCATATTGCTGCACTGAATCAACTCAAAAAACAGCACATTATTCAACCCAAGTGTAGGTTTATGAACACTCGCCTAGAGTGTTGAAGACAATGGCATACACATATCAAAGAACACTAAAACATTAAAGTCAAATACCGAATAATCAAATGGATTATCCTCATGTTTAAGGACTCTGCAGGGGTTCCATCAAACAACAGATGTAATGAGATCAGAGGGCTTATATATTATTTTACTATCCCATTTGAATGCATCCAGGACAACTAATGGTGCAAGAGGAAAGAAAACCTTCATTTTCTGCAGGAATGTGCAGACAGTGAACTATTACTCAAGAATGATATTATATGATATTACTGTAATATAACAATAATAATATACAGGTAGTTCACTCCTGGGCTGAATGTGTTATTTTTGTTGTAGCAAAAGAATCTGATTCAAACATGACACATTTGCACAAATACTCATGTCAATGTGATGTAAAACCTACATTGATTTAGAAGCAACAATACAAATAATTGCACCAAAAATAAAGAATTTAGAAGCTGCAGACTGGATTTTTCAACAACGGAGAGTCAGGAACACCAGGGAGGTTTTGTTTCCAAGTCAAAAGGTCAGTCTTGAAGATACGACGCTGACTTCTCAATTGACTTTCAGTGAAGAAACAAGGAAGAAAGCAAAGTACATAAAAGAAAAGTAATTGGCAGTTTAGTCTGAGAACATGTACCAGAACAAACAGCCCCAGATTGATTCTATAGGCTTTTAGCTGGTGCCATTCAGACTGACACAGAGAACAGCATGTAATGTAGGTAACGATGAGAAGACCAGAATAGCTGAGTGAGAAATAATAATGAACACATAAACGCTATACGACCAGTGGATCGGGAGCAGCAGTGAGATGGCGACCAGATGTCATGAAACATTCCACCATATGGTCGATAGGATCTGCAGAGAATGACACACACTCAGTCAGTCATAATTACAAAGGCACACACGGTAAATGACATAGGGAAATACACCAAATGCTGGGCCACTTGTGTTTTTATGATGTACTTTGCTGATATTAATCAAGGTAAGAGCTATTAACTGTTATGGTTTCATGTGTATCAATCAAAATAAAGGAAAAAGTTTAATGTTTCAAACGACTGACAGATTGTGCCAAAATTGTGCAACTCAACATCATGACTCAGTCCTTTCTCACGTTCAGTGAATGGCATCTCTCAGCAGCTTCACAGAAACAAATGCATTTCATTTTCTCTTTGAATGTCTACTTCAACTTCTCAGGCACCGTTTTAGTGCTCCACACCCCAAGGCCTTTAAGCTGGTAGTGTCTGACTTTTGAGACAACAGGCTGACAAAAAGGCAGAACTACAAACAAAGAGCTAGAGGAAGACATAAACTGCGTCTCTGCGAGAGAGACAAACAATGAGGTGGACGAGATGGAGGCACCTGAATCAATTCATCCTCTAGTTAAGTCTCATGTAGAGATCTACGTCTCAGTTCCGCATTGGAGCGTTGTATTGATCTCTTTTTTTTTTTCTCAAGAGAGACAATTAGAGAAAAAACAAAGCGTGTTTACATGCATGTAAAAGATCAGCTAATCCGATCGCAAAAATATATATATTTTACCACACCCATAGTATTTTTTTCAACAACAGATCTGCTGCTGTCTCCCAAATATTCCGGTATAGTAACCAGCTTATTTCAGAGCATACTACACATTCTCTGATGTCCCGTGTTAACCTTAGTTCTCCAAACCTGGTTTCTTGTCCGCATTAAAACAGAGTGACACATTAAAGAGGTTGACCTGAAACTTTGTGACAAAATACATCTAGAAGATACGCGTCCTCCTCTGGCAGAAGCAGCACAGCACTATCTTTAAAAAGTGTGTTCCTGCCAGGCTTGTTGTCAGCACCTCCTGGGTTCTGCTGGCTTTCTGCATGAGCAAGCTAGAGTTGGATAGAGAGCGGGAGAGAAAGACAAGGTGAAGCTGGTCAATAATGTGCCTGTGTGTGTGTGTGTGTGTGTGTGTGTGTGTGTGTGTGTGTGTGTGTGTGTGTGTGTGTGTGTGTGTGTGTGTGTGTGTGTGTGTGTGTGTGTGTGTGTGTGTGTGTGTACTACTCTGAAAATGATGGAAGGGAGGAGAGAAATAATTGTTGTATTGTTTTTTTATAGAGCTTTCCCTCGGCGATTTGGATGCAGATTCATTAATCTAAAAGCAAGATGTATAACCTCTCAGGATTTTCTGGGGGGAAGCATGCAGCACGGGAAAGAGAGCAGCTACACTTGACTTTCTCTTCTCCTTCTTTCCTCTTATTTTTTAGCCATTTCTGGTTCTTTGATTGTTGCTCTTCATCTCTCTCTCTCTCTCTCTCTCTCTCTCTCTCTCTCTCTCTCTCTCTCTCTCTCTCTCTCTCTCTCTCTCTCTGCAATGACACACTAGTGAACACTTGACAGGAAATAGGGTGCATAAAAAATACAGTGAATTCAACTGTTTTGAGATCTGTGGAGCTCTTCCTTACAAGACAATATAAATGAAATGCTATCTTTTAAAATACTAATAATTCATGTTCGACCCGTATTACATATGGTTGTAATTGATTTCATGACACCAGCTGGGACTTCTGGTACAATCACATCATCTCTTTGATTCACACCAGACTCCATTGCATTTTAAAAAAATCTTTTTTCGTTTTGTTTCACTGGGGTAGACAAACTTTCATTCCAGTTTGCGATGTAAAGGATATAATATGTTTTATTATGTAATGTTTCAGAAACACAAACTGAAATGAAAGCCCTCAGTGAGTACTAGACACTCCTCATGAATCCAGCTGAGTTCACGACATCGCTTCATCATCTGACATCCACATGATCTGTGGGTGTACAATGTTCGTATAGGTTTAACCAAAATAAAAGAGGAAATGCTCAAGAGATTGACTAAACTGTTCCAAACATAAACAGTGTGAACACACTTTTTTGTGTTGCTTTGCAGGAGTACTGGATGCCGACACCCACAACTTCCTCAGATTACATCAGCTTCTGGTATGCGAAAAGCACACTCTCACACACATACACACACACCTACACACACACACCATAACACAAATTCAATCACACACTCACCCGCTAAGCTTTTGCCTTTAGCTTTCCTTGACCAATAAGGTCACAATAATGTCCTGGCAGACAAAACTGAACTCCACAACTACAGCTCAAGCATCAGATGATATCTTACCTTTACAAAGGGGAACATAATGCAGTATCCTAACTACTGCAACTGGAAGGGATCAGAGTCTTGCTCATGGATACGTCAGCAGCTTGGCTATTTGAACCTTGATGTGAGGACACTTATATAAAAAGAGTTTTTTCCAGTGAGGCCTTTTCCTGGTTGATGTAAAGGGAAAGTCCACTGATTTTACACATGAAGTCCAGTTAACCACAATGATTATTTCTAAGCCTGTGGAAACTGTATAATGTCTTCTGGGGCTCTGGAGAGAGCTAAAGAAAGATTCTATTGAGATGCATTTTAAGAGAAAAGACCCCAAAAAGTCTGGATATGTCAGCCTCTTCTTTTTAAAATCTGTCTCGTGGGAGTCAGCAAACGTAATGGAAGTGCAAATGAACCCTCCAACCCTTTCTAATATAAGGAAATAATCAATGTTACAATGGTCTCTGGTAAAATAAACTAAACACATAAACAAAGTTAGGTGTATTAGGATAAATGTCCCAATCATAGGCTTTTGATCTGACATTTTCAAACCTGCATTTTAAACATTACTGAAGCCATAAAATCCAGGGGGCTCTTAAGAGGGATGAGGACGTGCAACCATCATGACTTAGTGAAAGCCTGACAAACCCGTCAAACAAACACATACTCCCAAACGTTAATATTTTCAATGAAACTGCCAAAGACACGCAGTGGATGGATTGTTGAACTATTGTGACCTTAATGAACTGACTTTGATTCCAAGGAGAAAAGTTGAGTTTTGATGGAGCCAATCTCTCGTGGCCATAACAAGAAAAACAGATAAAGACTTTCACAAATGACATTTTGACTTGTCTTGCTATAAGCATGGGTGTTACTAAGGACATGAACAATGTCTCCATTCTAAGTGTCCCAGAGACTGTGAGCCAATATGCACATTAAGCACGGACCCTGCAATCAAAGCAGCTGAATGTAATTCAATTTAATTATTTACACCTATACTTATCCTACTGTGATAAAATGTCCTCTGTGAAAAAAGTCTATTGGGCCAAGCGGTGTGCCACTTGGCCTTTCCCTCATATATGCAGGGAGGAATTCAAACATAAAGAGTAAAGTCGTTGAATAAAATGGCAGCTTATTATCTTATATTTTGATACAGGTGTATGCAATTGTTCTCCAGTTACTGTTTGCATTGAGGCGTGTATGTGCATCTGTATGAGTGTGGTGTGTTTTGACTAAACAATGTCTGACTGGTGACCTGCTCTTCTTCCAAACCTGCTAAATTGAATAGACTGCACCTGCAGCTGCCCTGTTGGCGTAAGCACACACGCACGCACACACACGCACACACACAAACAAATGCACACAAGCACATTTGTACGACGTACACATACACACATGTGCACTTGTGAAGTGCTGATATGCGTGAATGCACAAGGACAAAGGACACACACACGTACCCATCCCACACAGACACACACACACACGCACACTCGCTCATACAGTATACACCTGTGGGAAAATATAGAGAAGCTCTGATACGGTTGGTTGCACAAGGTCAAACCCCACATTTGAGTATGCAAACCACACACAAACCACACACTCAAATACACAGATACACACAGAAATTAGGCCGTACAAATGCATACTGGCACTTGTTTTTAGCTGCAGGGGGTGAAGAGAGAGAGAAAACAGGAGTGGACAATAATGATAGAGAAAAGAGAGAAAAAGGGTACAGAGATGAAGAGAATAAACAAAGAGATGAGGAAAAAAGAGGGAGATAATTGCATGTACGACAGAGCAGGAAAGACAAAAAAGGAAAGGGCGTGCTACAGAAAAAGTCATGGGGTTGAAAAAAGGATAGAAAATGCGTCAAACCCTCAATTTACACTGCATAATTTACATATATTTTCCCCCCAATTACAGTGTTTAATCCACGGATTATCTTATTTTTTATAAAGATGTCAGTTGATAATAAAATATGTTTGCAATGAAAGCCAGGATAATTGAAAAATAATGTAGTAAAGCTTCTCTTTGCAGAATACAGAGCATATCTCGTTCCTTCTGCGATGATGCTGTTGGTCGGTACAACGCTATCAGCGGCAGCTGTGAGCTAAACAGTGGGACACGCTCACGTGCACCAACATGCACTAAAAGGCACGTACAGCTGGCCCGGCTATGTCAACAAAGCACAAGAAAAATACCACACATACAAAGAGCAATGTCAGGTAGACATTAGTCCACTATATCTTTAAATTGCAAACAGTTGTTTGCTGCTACATTAATGCTATGATTATAAAATCAGCACCTTGATAGAGTGGCAGGAGTTCAGGAAACAATGGTTATATGGTTTGTTTTTATGCCCAGCTCTCATTTAACAGAGGGCCATATTGCAGGAGGAAATGTCAAACAGAAACACTAACTATAAGCACACATATATGCACACGTATGTATATATGCACAGCTTTTGATCTCCATGCAGAATTTTTTCCTTTTCCTCACTCTTCTAATGTGCCTTGCAGATATTTCCCAGTGTGGCTCATTCAAGCATATCATTTGGGTGAACCACTTTTCCAGTATGTGTTTGAAAGCTGCAGTGGTTTGTTAAGTTAGGTCGCTCAACAGAGAATAATGGTTGGCAAGAACAAGAGGCAGAGAAGAGGAAGTGGAAAGGCGATGAGAGACCTTAATAATTCAGCTTCTGGCATAAATTGCTGAAACTGAATATATTGCTAATTACTTTTTAGATAACCTTCCACTGAACTTTAAAATGTTGTCAAATGTTTGCTTTAAAATGGGAGATGAATGTCATGTTGTAAATACTTGCAAATGTCATTCATTCATTGGAGAGGTTAAGTAAAATCTACAAATATTAAATGTTTTTGATTGTAAAAAAAGTGTTCATTTATACGAGCCGAACATTGGGCCTTATGCAAGAACCACTTATAAACATTCTTCAGTGACTTGTACCAGTGATTTAAAAGCACGAGTGGTCCAGTCCTATCGAATCATTATATGCAATGAGTCTGCTGTTATCTGAACCTTTTTTTCCCTAATGGATCGTTTATATTTTTACTACTTTGAAGAAATTTAGCATTAGAAAAATTCCATAAAGATTATACCTCATAATAATGTTGACATTGTCCTGTTTGACTCTGAACAACATAAACATAAACAAGGTCAAAGGCAAAGACAGACGGATGGTTCTTCACATGCAGGTTTATGCAAGTCGCTGTCTAGTGGAACAACCTCCATGACAATGCCTGACAGGGAAACATCAACAATCATGGCGCATATTGTTTCATCCATCTCCGTGATGGAGACTTCCCCTTGACCCTCTCCCATTGCAGCCATCGATCAACGTGCTGTGGCGAGACATTTTTCAGATTGAACCTTTTGTTTCTTCTTTATTTCAGTGAAAGTATGACCCAGGTGACACAGCATTAACTTCGCCCTTCATTTGTTCCATTGCCTTGGCTTTATCGGGTCCCGTAATTCCGCTGCCGATGATGATTTTCCTTCATGGGTCTCAGAAAGCATGTCTAAAACCTCAGGCTTTGTAAAGTTCTTCTTTTTATTCTCTGGTGCAATTTTCATGAATGAACACTTCGGGACATATGGGGCTGGACACGTAACCTTATGTGGTGTTATTGGGGCGTTAATAATGCTAATCTGCCCACTCTAATGAACGGGCACTCAGCACAGGTGGCATTCATCATGGCCATTTACCCAGTTATCTGAAGCTAGGAGCTGAATCTCACGTTGCACACTTGTACGAAGAGAGAAAGAAGAAAAGTTTAGATAGGATGCGAAAATGTTGTTGCATAACGCCAGATTTTAGCATTATCAACAGAATGTGAAAAGGGTACAGTTGTGACTTTGTCAAAGATGTCTATGTATTGTGTTGCAGAGATATCTATTGAGATGAGCATGCTAAACAGCTAGCCCCGGCCTGTTCACTTGTACCTCGAGAGGCAATAGTGAGTCACTGTAGCATCTATTCTGAAAAAAGTATCCAAAAAGTAGAGCTGCCCTGAGGGCTTGTCAATCATGTTGAATGTTTGTGTATTGAGTTAAATCCAAACTCATATTTTCGTTTGGTCCTCCCTGCCATCAGAAGACTATTCGGGTCAAAGGGCAGAGGCTTTGGGATCTTGACCGTCGCAACTCACATTTAGCCAATGCAATTCCCAGTGCAGTGCGACTGAACTCGGGGCACTGCCCCAACTCGCTGCAGCCATCATAAGGGTTAGACCAGGGGAACCAAATTCACTTGAGAACCGGGGAGGCCAAATAGTATGACATTTCTGTAAAATAGACTTGAAACATAGTTCAGGTTGCAGTTACATGAGACACAGCTGATAAGGAGCCCTGCAGACAGCTGCTCCGCAAAGTCAAAAATACAAAGAGTGTATCTATACAGAGGAAGAGAGAGACAACAGAGGGAGAACGAGGAGATAGAGGCATATTGATGTGTGCATGTGAGGCACCAGAGAGACTGTGTGTTGGTAATGTGTTGGCAAGGCGGCACACTTTCAAGAGGAGAGGCAGAACATAACTGTACAGAAGTGCGAGTGAAAACACCTCTGACACCCTCCGTTCTGGACACGTAAAGGCTGGAAATCTCTTCCTGTCATTCATGTTCTTTAAGGTGGTTTTACATTGACCGACTGTACTGTATGAGTCTGTACACTAACCGTGAACTGACATAAGACTCTGCATTGTTGTAACAGTTGAATTTCCTCCATCAGGGATCAATAAAAGTTTTATTTTAAGTGGCATAGGGTTCCAATTCAAGTACAGTAGGCCCTACAGCTGAAATGGAGTCTTAACAGTGCAGTGGTGTGCACCGGAGTGCAGGCAATACATTCAGTCCCAGTGGCCCAAACAGTCCAAATAGTGCAAATAGTGGAGAGTGCCACAGAAAGGCAGAAATCAATGTAGATTGCCACTGAAACGCCTCAGCTCTTATACTCTTATACTTTACTCTCATCAATACTTGGTTCTCCTGCATGACTAAACAATTTGAAAAAGCTGCCATCTTGACGACAGGGATTGATGTGTGGTTACTAGGCTGACACAAAATGTTCTGACATAACAGCAATACAAACTAGGAAATGTTGCAAGAATATTGGCGTATATATTGAAACGTCTTCGGTCTGCTACTGCCCGAAGACGTTGCAATATATACTCCAATATTACCAGTAGTAAGATGTATCATTGAGGTTCATTTGAGATATCACTTCTCTCATTTCTGTAATTCAGATTCACACTCTTGGAAATGACGAGAGCTATCGTTCCCGTCATTTCTGTTTTAGTGATGGTCTTTAACTTGAGAGCAGCTAGGTGACACACACGCACGCAGCGCTGCCCCTTATACAAAAACCATGCGTCCAATCAACAACATATTCATATTCATATTATTAGCTTGAGAGCAGGATAGAAAACTGGTACTATCTGCTTTCTTTTGAGAAATTTGTGGTCAGATTTAACATTGAGTCAAATGGAGAAGTTGGTTGGAGTTCATGTCGCTTTCAGGCTCCCTGAACCAAATGTTTAAATCTGTTGGATTCAACTGACACATGTCTACAACCAGCACAATATTTCCTACATTTTTACCTAAAATGGTTGATAAAGAGGGAAAATTATGGGAATGAGGGCAAGTTCTTTGGAAAGATTACAGACAGAACATTTGTAATGCTCCTCTCTCCACTCTGGCGTTGATGTCATCACTCTAGGTCTGAACACTCAGCCATTATAAAATCTGACACAGTCCCAAAATATTCCTGAAACTTAAGCTGTGATGACATGAAAACTGTGCTAGCTGTCAAAATGGCCATTTAGCCCAATAAAGTCCAGAGTTTTGTTCACGTTTTAAACTTCAAAATATGGTGAGTCAAAGTTCTGGGCTGAGCGAATCTCTGACAAATGACATTGCACACGATTCCCGGTCAAGCCCACATTTTGATGTATTTTGACGCATATGCTGGCAACG
The DNA here is from genome assembly GCF_910591455.1 of Pholis gunnellus. Lineage (NCBI taxonomy): Eukaryota > Metazoa > Chordata > Actinopteri > Perciformes > Pholidae > Pholis > Pholis gunnellus. The sequence goes on from NC_136535.1 coordinate 16,991,959, forward strand.
CTGTGGGAGGAGAAGCACGGCAAAAATCGCGGCGGAAGATGGAGAATATGAAATAAGCCTGCAGGATTATAGTTCCAGCTATACATCTTTCTTTTTTGGTCCTGTGAGGCCCAGAGAGAAAACAAAGCAGACAGGAGGTAAAAAGAGAACATTAGAGGAATAAATGAAGGACAGAATAGCACTAGAAAAAAACAAGTATAGTGGAGGACATGAGCTGAAGAAGACAGAAAGGATCAAAATACAGAGAGAAAGACAACAAGAGCAAGACGGGACACTGTGGGTGGACACAGGGAAAATACAGCCAGGGGCCTGGAGAGAGAGGAGACAGTTGGCAACACTTTGACACAACAAAGGCCAGAAGCACACTGCTGCTGTACAAAAAACGAGCTGCCGCCGGAGGGGTGGCTGGGTGAGAGGGGAAGAGAGAGACATCAGGGGGAGAACGAGGAGATAGAGACATATTGATGTGTGCATGTGAGGCACCAGAGAGACTGTGTGTTGGGAATGTGTTGGCAAGGCGGCACACTTTCTAGAGGACAGGCAGAACATAACTGTTAGCAAAACTAAGATCCAAGTTTATCAGAAGGGCAAGAAAAGAAGAGGATACAGAAGGCTACAAAGGCACAATGTGACGTCATGTTGATCAAATGTATATGTACAAGATAGTATTTGCTGAAGTTGTACATGCTCAAGACATGCTATTAAAGGAATAGTTCAGTCAAAAGTGAACTTTTTTTTTCATTGAACATTTCATAACACTGGCAAAATTCAAACACTCAGACAAAATGCTCTTGGAGTATGATGACGTTGTATAATGACTGAAAATACCGGAACAGTGTGGGTGGGAGGGGAGGTGGATGGGTCAAATAAACACAGGACTTTGTTTTAACCAGGAGACCTGTTTTAGTGTCCCAAAATGTTACGTTAGTGATGCTTGTGATGCCAAGCTTGGTCAGACTGAAAAGAGACTGACAAGTTTGGAACGTCACTATGTGACAAGTTAGGATGAGAACCTCGTTGTCTTGTCCATACGACAAAGATGTGTGAAATATGTATGAAGTGGAATATTTCACTTTTATTTCAACTCTGGTCTCCACCGACTTCTGAGGGAAATATATGTCTCTTTTGAGCGAAATGCTTGAATATCAGCTTTCATGCTTTTTCTTCCTGCTTGCTGGACAGGTAGTGTTTGGTATCTGTGACGATCACTGGAAACAGAACAGGTAGTGTAACAAGTAAAACTCCATATCCAAAGGTGTACTCCAAATAAACAGACAAAAACCAGAGAGAATATCAAAGAAAAGCAATGTTACCAAGCCGGGAGTAGGCGGGAATCTAAGAAATCAAGATCAAGTCACAGGTAATCATAATGAACAGACAATCTGGCAAAGAGCAGGTATTTACTCTGCTAGGGTAATCTGGGGAATGGAATTAGCAGACTGAATAAATGAATACTGAATAATCAGGGGGGAGTTATGACATTATCAGAGTTTTTTCGCTGTTAACAACTGCCTGCTGTCCCTTAAAATGAGGTTGATTAGAGTGAGCCAAAACAGTAAAGTTGCAAGTCTTAAAACCAGAACTATGAGCTGAAAGACACTAAAACGTGTCTAATTGGAACTGAAGAGCTGGGTGATCATTTTCTGTGTGATCTTCACCATGAGTGACCCCTTTTGTATTATATGTAATCATTTATTTCCATTGTTAGGATACAGTTTTTGATTTTCTAAATTATTTTGCTGATTTTTCTTTCAAATGCTCCACCAGCTGTTTCGGGCAATTCCCTGAGTATTTCACTCGGCATTTTTCAATCAAATATGTAGACAACCAAGTCACCAAATGTGGCAACAACAGGAATCTGTTTCATTTGTGGCCACTCCATCAGTTCATTTGCAATGAAGAGCTCCTGTTTAGTCAGTTTATGTGAGAAACAAAATTGTCATGCACAAGATTTCACAGCTGAGTATTACAGAAACAGCAACAGGAAAATTGTTGTGGGTGGAGCTCATACAGCGAGGATAAGTCCAGCATTTGGAGATTCAGAGCAAAGCTTCGGGGGAATACATTTATCAATATTTTTCTGCTTTGTGTATGTTACTATTTGGTTTGATAAGGTTAATGTTTTAGCAGTACAGGAGTGAGTGCCCAAGAAGACTGACAGTGCCGTGACTGTGACTAAGACATAGAGACAGCCACTAATCAATTCACTAACTGGTAAATATGTGTGCTGCTTGAATTAAATCATTATGACTGTCAAGTGTGATACGTGTGGAGTTATGAACTGGTATGTGGTTAAGGTTAGCGGAGGAAGAGCACTGGCACATTTTTTCCTGGCACAGCAATTATACATGGTGGCCCTGCAGGCTAATGACATGAATTGATAATTTCATTTAATTTCATTCTGAGACAGTATATGAAGATGTGTCCGTAGGATGAAAGATGATACACACTGTGTGTGTGTATACCTTCAATTGCATCACAGTTGCCACAGCTTGGTGGAAATACATAAAAGTGTCTCTGAGTGAGCGTGGCTATAGATGGGCCTGACAGCAAACAGTGCTTCAAAGCTATGTGACTGTCTGTTTTGTTTGGGCTGTCTTCTTCTTTTGTCTGTTTGTCTGCTCAGCTGACGGACTGGATCGCAAAAATAGTTTAAATATTGATACATCAGGAGATTTAACATATAACGAGGAATACATGCCAGGGTTTCCAGTTAAATAGCAGCACACTGACACTGAGTGTCTATCAGCATGTATACGTGTTTAAATAAAAAGTCCCTTCTGAAGGTTGTTTGGCTCTGTAAATTGAAGCACTGACATGCTTTCCTCATAATTTATGGATCATGACGTGATGTAGGGAACACGCAATTCTGACATTTCAGGATTCAGTGTAGTTCTTTCTCCAGGACTATTTCCTTAAAAATCACTTCTTTTAAAGATCAAATAATTTTTTTCTATAATTGTCACATTGCACCATCAAAATATCATTTTTTTAACTTCCTCTGTAGCCCTGTTATCTCCTCTGCTATGGAGCAGAATCTAGGCCAATAGTTCTGATAATTTGAAGAAAAGAAATTAAACTGAAAGTTCTTGATGTGGACGGCCATTATTAACTCTATGGAAAGGTGACACTAATAACTTAGTTATAACCTAACATTATAACATTTAGAGAGAGGCACATCTATAAGGCTCTGTGCAGCTGCAACCACTGTTGAATTATAGTCGACATTCTGGCAAACACAGAAACACTGAACTTTGTGTTTTACTGATATATTTTTATCCTTCTGGGGTAATAAAAAGCATTATTTCCCCTCTAAAGGCAGAAGTTCTTGTGATATTCTTCTGGCAGCTCGGATGACATCTTCAGTGTTCACTTTATCTCCAAATTCAATCTCCCTGTGCTCCAGAAGAATTCCCTGCAAAGACAAAGACAACACGCATTAAAGGCAAAAGCTGGTCAGTGTAAGGAGTGAAACATACACAGCTAATAGCAATAAGATAGGTAATGCTAGCCCTATGCTTAATTTCCAGCTTTGGCAAAATCCCCACTTAAATATATCGTCTCCCTTTATGTATGGCCCCACGTTACAATCATCACTAAATATTTCAGAAAATTTGCCAGAGTATCTATTAAAAAATAGCTGTGATTTCTTACCTGCGCGCTGGCACCAGCAGGTTGTTCGGGTCAGTTTCTTCAAATTATCAAAACTATTGGCCTGGATTTGGCTCCATTCTCCTTCTTTCCACCTTCTCTCCTCTCCATCTTGTCTATCATCTTTGTTGATATTCATCAGATGAAATGAGGTGGAGAGACAACACTCCATTAACATCCTGCGCTCTCCTGAAGATCTGCAGTGACATGTCAAAACATTAGCAGTGACAGATGAGTGTGATCTACAGCAAGACTGACACACATCTTACTTCCTTCTCAGTATTTTCCACTAAACACCAACCAATCTGCAGACAAATGGAAGAGCAGCCGGCAAAACAATCACCCAACAATGAAATGTATACAAACAGATTGTTCATTACCAATCCTGGGAGGATTATTGAGGATATGTGTGTGCATGGCGCTCACTCTCAGTTTGTTTGTGTGACTGTGTGTGACCGATCAGATTGCAAGGATAGGGGAAGAAACATGTAGAGCCAGAAATATACAAAGCAAGAAAAAAAGAAAACAGACTGAGGTAAAATAATAATCAACTTCATTGAAATGTTATGGTTTGTCACTTGAGGGAAAAACCTTGTTATCCTGGAAGCTGAGAGTAAAACAATGTGACGTGCAATGTGTTCAATGTGATAAATCCCAAAGCAGAAACCATTAATTATCTGTCCAGTGACTTCATCAGCAAAACAAAACAAATGTTTGACTGGGAGGTTGATTTTGAAGGAGCAACTCTGTTGTCATCATCAGTGGTGAGGAATAAAGAACTGCTGTCTCTGGAGAATCCCGCAATCTACTGAGACTCGATAACAAGCAGACAACGCGTTTCTTTGGATCTGTTTAATTACATCTAAAAATGGAAATCCAATTAGAATGCGGTGTCTTATGCAGAGTGAAAAGATAAATGAGACAATAGATGGGAAGATAGGGGAACATATATTAATGTAAATGCAATGTTTTAGCCAACCCTGCGGTGCAGTTCTAGAGAGAAGAATGTTGGTTAGTCTGTCTTTGGTTAGGACCGAAATACCTCAACGAATATTGATTAAATTGCCATGTAATTTGGTCCAGGCATTCGTGTTCCCCAGAGGATGAATTCTAATTGACCTTGCTGATCCTCAGACTGTTCTTTTAAGCTACATATGTGGGAAATGATCGGTAAACCTCTGACTTTTACTCTAGCTCCATCAGTAGGTCAAAGTTTGAAATAGCTTGACAAGCAGATGGATTGGCATATTTGTTTTTTACGAACACAGTGGTCATCAAAGGTTACTGCACACACAAACATGAAGCTAGTGACGTCTGTGTAACTATGGTTTAGATTAAGATACGAAACATTTTATAAATATAAACTTTTATATTTTGAGTTTTACAAATCCAAATCCACTGGCTCTGTGTGTTTCATTTTGTATAATACATGACACACTGACACTGACATGTTGCACAATAGATTTGAGAAAGAGCGAGAAAGCACAATGGGCTATTTTATTCTTTTTTATTAATATAGTTTTCTTTTTCTTTTTTTATAGTAGAACCTCAGAGGAAAGATAAAATAAAACCAACATCATCGGAGTCTCATGAAAGCAGATAAATGAGTTACTGAGTAACCCCGGCATCGACAGCCTCCTGGTGCTACTGTAGTTCTATTTAAAGCAGGTACAAACGCCATGGAAACTGCACTGATTATATTGGTCTCTAAATATAAAGAAAAGCCTTCCTTGAACTCATCAGCCAACTTGGGAGAAATGGCGTCGCCCACCACTTCTTGGAGATGCTGTTGATTTGGATGCACGAGTTGTTGTTTCTTCCTCTGAGGCGATATGCACTGTAGTTTCTGTGAAACGGTTCCACAATGTTTAAATGTTGGGACATTAATGTTATGCACCACCTTCAATTTTCCTACAGCAATCCTCCGAGCCCTGGCAACATAAACATAGTTTCATTTTTGCTATTTTATGTTGCATCGTAGCTAAATTAAACATCCCAGCAGTGTTGTAATGTTTACATGCATTACATTGCATAGACTGGGCTGAATGTTTAAGGCAGCAATCCAATTTGTCCGGCCAGATTCATATTGTTGATGTCTGTATTGAGAAGCATACTTGTTTTTCAAGGGGATTGTGCTCTGCACCAATGATCCATCCAAAAATATGTCCAACACATATTTAAAATAATAATAATCAAGTTAGAGATGGAAATAACTGGTACCAAACCAAGTACTGTATATCTCACTAAAAAATTCAACATCATCCTGATGCAGGCCATACATATTTAACAATGTCACCAGCTTGGGATGCACTTCTCCCACCACGAAGACATATCTCCCCTTCTTATCAGCAATGGTGGATTGACCCCGATCATAATGGCTACCCCTCTGGTCTTAAATGGGAAGGAAGAGTGGTATACTTGGCTTATTCATCTACATCTAAGTCTGCAATGTGAATCTTTCTTTAAAAGCGTTTCTTGCAAAAACACAAACGTTGACGTGTTAAATGTGCCAGCACCTTACTCCCTAACTGGTTCATTGGTTCCCTCCTTCCTTGATGTCAAAAATCCTGTATATAACACTCATCCCACCCGAACCCATATCCACCCAACCCTAGCAAATCCATAAAACCACCACCTCATCTAACTGTTACTTCTACAGCACAGAGCGAACCAACTGCAGGAGGTATACTCGTATATATCTATGATGTATGAGAAAACAAATGCAGCCAAAGACTAAATAAATGAACCTCCAAATCCCAGAGACTCTTGAGTGTTGGCCACAACATAGCTAAAGTCATTACCAAACAGGACATAGATTCCAGGTGCATATTTTCCTTTTCCCCCCTTGCATCAATATATGCACAGATATCCTCAAATGACATCTATAATGTCATTGTGCTAGCAAATGTGACCTTCATATTAATAACCTCAGTAATTATTAGTGATGTAATAGACAAAAATGCATACCAAATGAAAGAACAAAGTATCAGGCATTTATATAGTTTTATTGTAGGTGAATTATGAACTATGAAGGGTTAAGGGTTAATAAACCTAACCCTTTCATTCAAGCTTGTACTTTCGGTGCTCTTAGTTTCAATTTGGAGTGATCCAAGAATCATTAAAGTATGCTAATGTTTACCTTTTTCAAGACATCTTTACTGAATCATACAATTGACACTTAGAGACAGTTTTCATCTGGTAGAGGAATTGAAAATAATGTGAAAAGTGGTGGTTTTACTTAAAAGAGCACTCCACCAGTTTAGCATTGAACCTGCACAACATTGAAAGGAATTTATGAAAATATATGCAGCAAAACCAGAGATATATACATATATTGTTTTTTACTCCACGCAGTCTTCTTTCGGCCCAATCCCAACGTCCCCCCCTAAGGCCTTTAATCCTGAACCCTCAAGGATTTACTGACGTCACCTGTTAAATGGTTGAGTGTGAGAGACTGTGAGGGCTTGAAATGGTGTAAATACGAATGGGACAGCACTTTGCTGCATCATGTTATTTATTTTATACTTTTTACTCCCTGATTTGAACATCTTCCAGACTCATCTCACAAGGTGAGACGTGATTTCAAATCCTATTTTTATTTTGTCAAAACAGCTTCAATGACAAAATAAAATATTTGATGAATAAATTCATTTTTTAAGGTTGTTCTTGTTTTCTCTTTAATCCTTAATGTTTCTGTGTATATGTAATATGACAGGCTGAACACACATGTGCCATCCTCTTTGTTTACGTTTCTTTTTTACCTCTCCATGCTTCCACTGGTTACCCTGTGTTTAATTAATGTCACATTGCAATGAATTGTGGGTAATTCCCTTGGGCAAAGTCTGCATCTAAGGGCTCAAAATGTCTGCGAGAGAGCCCTCAAACACTCGATGATTTGACAGTGGGACAGCCCTAAACCCTCACGGACTTTCCGGGAGCGCGCCTCAAAGTCTGTGAGTCCGTAAGGGGGGACATTGGGATTGGGCCATGGTAGTATTGGCACTGGTGGTAAAGGACTGAAGAGCAATGACTAAATATGATTGGCTCACAGACGTCGTGGCAGAGCCTGAGTAAAAGTGAATGCCCTCAGTCAGCTGAAACAGAAAAGGAAGAGAGAGAGAGAGAGAGTTCCCCTTTCATATTTCGTTTTCCATCTATTGTTTCCTCTAATAAGATGTCAGACTTTGCAGTGTCATTAAGGGAGCCAACTCATTGTAAATGTAATTATTCAACATTTAAAAATGTTTTTCTTTTTTTGCCAGAAAGAAACCTTTCAAGTCGCTTCAAAGCATCTTTCAGATTTGACTGTGCTTTTGGTCCCAGGCTACAGAAACACACTTCTCATGTGAAAACACAGGGTTGTGAAGTGTATGCAGTGTATTTTCATTTTATTTCATTTCTGTAAATGGTTTGTTTTTATTGCATGCAAGTGTATTTCCTGTCGAGAATTAGATTGTTCCTTTGTCTTACTTTTTCTATATTTTACATTTAAGATTGATGGTATAAAAGCATTCTGTATTGTCTTTCTGTCTCGCCAAGAACACATTTTCTACCAATTCTGACTGTAGAGTTCAATTGTTCCCGCTCTCCATCTTTAGTTGAAATTTGAAATCTGATCACAGTCCTGTTCCCACCCTGAATTGTATCCCTGCTTCCACAATTATTTTACCTCAGCTGAAAATGTATATATTGAAGGACATCAGCTTGTATGTCTTACAGTACACTTCCTGTATTGGGAGAGATAAATGGCCAAATAGATTTAAAGCACAGAACAGATTATTTTCTAAACATATTTCTTAAAAGCAATAAGAAGTTATTTTCATCTTCAAGCTATAATCAGAGTAATCAGCAGTTGTAATGTGTTTTAGAGCTTTTTTGTCAGTTTTCACCGCAAAATTCAAGCAGATTTACAAGCATAATACACATTTAATACACTAACTCGGACACTAATCTCCATAGATTAAGCAGCGACCCTTTGTAATAGTGCATTCCTGAATATAAGTGCAGTCTTGATGCTGTATCATTAAAACTTCTTCCATTTTTAGGAAAAACATGTAAAAAGAGGAGGGTTTATTCTATTTGTCAACACCGTCTCATGGCAGTTTGTGAAATCAAATTAAAATCTAGTGATTCCTAGTGATTAGTGTCACTCAGCAAGACTTTTTTAAACTTGTGTATTTCAATTGGAAGTATCTTTCTTTTTTTTCTGTCGGTCAGTTCTCGTGGGTGAAAGTCTTGTTTTAGTGTGAACCATCCCCATCTTCATTCACCCAACATACTGTAAGTGGGCTTTCTAAATATGTAATTCCACGTCACTTGCTCTGACCACTGCATAGTCACGTGGATGTGTTTAAAACCATGAAAAAAGGATCATAATTTACTTTCCATTGTTTTCAGGTCCACGTACATGAATCACTTGATTTCAAATGTGGGACTATTTCACGATCTGCCAGGAGACTGGGTTGTGTCTGGTATGGTTTGGAACTCCTACTATAACTGGATGGCTGCCACACTGGTTGAATCAATCTGAATTCATTTCCACAGTCCTGCCACCTGTGCTTAGCTTAGTTTCTATTTCTGCATTAAAGATGATTTATACTAGCCAAGCTTTGTGACAAAGATAATTTATACATTTAACATTTCTGTGTGAGAATCGATGGACCAAACTGGACTTCCCATCTGATACTACGCTTCAGCAGAACTCATTTAGTACCACAACAGCTTGGTTTGGAGGACAGCTTGAAGATATGTCCCTGCCTATGGGCGGCAGATCAGTGAAAACACAGAACAAAAACCAAACCATTTTTTTTGCATTACTGTATTTTTGGCTGGCTAGTCACCATATTTGTGTTGGCTTATCATATTCAATATTTTACAGGGTGGAGAATTGCGGCAAAACAGCTGCTCAATTAAGAACACAGATTCTTTAATCAGTGTTTGCTGGTTTCCCTGGAGGTGTGTGGTTGATGTTCCATATGTTCTGTATCAGCAGCATGTGTTATCTGGAATAAATGCCAATGTGTGTTTGGGAGTAAAGGGCAGACACTACAGGTGAATCGGGGGAAAATAAATTAAAAAAATATGAATACATCACCATGAAACTTCCCCAGTTGATTTTGACAATTCTTTTTTTTTCTGAAGTTATATGTTTAATTGAGGCATCGTCTCTCTGTGTGCCAATTTACATAACTTTTCAGAAAAAGAACATCTGGACATTGGACAAAGCCAGGTTAAAAAATATTTTTAATTTTGTTGACATATTAAAGTCAAAGGTTTCTACAGAGGGAATTTGGGCTATCTCTTTTTATCACTCTATAAATCAGAAAATACAGTACAGTCATTATGTCAACATGCCATGTTTAAGGAGTAACATGTTTCTATAAATCACGCTATGAATGATATATGAACAAACCCTGCTTTCAAAACCGTCAGAATATATATATAGGAATGGTGTCGATAGGAATGGTGTATGTTAGTGCTACTGAAGTGCTGATTTCTGGCTCAGAGTCTGAGAAACAGACCTTTAAATAAATATGTTAGAGGTACAAATCCATACATGTTGCAAGACACTACAGGGGAAAGACAATGCAACTAATAGATATCATCATAAAAAAGCTTTCTGAAATGATTTTATGTATTATAGTTATGTTTAAATATGGTATTATCTAATGCTGACTGTTGGTGAATAGCAGAAATCTGCAGATGCAACTAGACAACGTAGTAAAATCAAAAACCTAAATGTGTAGTTAAAATGTGTTTTTTACACTAGTCTGACAGAAGACATGTCATGGAAGCAAATAAACCCCAAATCTCCAAATTGACAATAATGCTTAAAAAAAACGATGTCTCACATTGGGACATTCGTATGTCCCTCCCTCTGCCCACACTCATGTGTGCCAAGCTGCATGTGTGGCTGTTTGCGTCATTAATCCAGAGGTTGTGTGTTTGTCCCTCGGGAGGAACTTGAAATGCATGAAGCCTCCTCTTGCCCAGATGTCTGTTTAAATAAGAGTGCTGTGTGGATGAGTGTTTGTTTGTCCAGCACTGCGTCAGATGGCTGCTGCACTGCTCTCTAAAGGACAGCCACATTCAAAAGCTGTACACATCAATAATATTTACACACACAGACATAGTGGAATATTTACACATTTGTTCTGTATGTTTGCACTAGTCTTGACCTTGAAATCTGGGAAACATCAGTACCAGGCCCATGATGTCACAGTTACTTTGGTGTCCTTAGCTGTACATCTACAACTTTCCTAAAGCAACATCCCAGTTCAGGGAGTGCATCCTTCAAAGGACCAAGAACAGCTATCTTTCTTAGTTGCCTTCAAACTTCAGACAGAGTAAAGGACTACAAGACAATTGTAGTGTACAGTAGAGGTGTATGACATTTCCCTTCACACAAGAGAAAGACAACTGGCAAACAATGTACTAAGTTAATGGAAAACACTACCATGTTACTAACATTTATCTGTAATGTCCCACGATAAATGAAGTTTATGGCATTAATCCAGTTCAAGTAATTCCATTCGTTAAATGTGGACTCCAAAGGATCAAGCCCCTCGAATTAGGATGCAGTAATAGAATAGTAATCATTCTATTATGATAATGCATGTTGAACTAGGGCTGGCATTAGCATTAATATCAACAGTTTAATGTGGCTGTTAAGTTGCGGCATGGGGCAGGAGAGCAAAGGACTGACGCTTTGTCACAGAAGTGTTTAATAAGTGTTCATAACAGACATAGAAGAAGGTACACAAAGGTGTATGTTTGGGCTGCAGCCTGGGGTTTCCTCCAGCTAGTTGGCAAGCCAAGGTGCAGACATGAGACAGCAAGAGAGGCACACAAGAAGTCGTGAAACGGAAAAGGTTGAACAAAGCATCGGGGATGTGGCTTACTCACCTCTGGTTCCTGCGTGTCCTTGTACTGGGCTGTGTTGATGACTGGATTACTTGTAGCAGGTTAGAGCTGTCAGTGATCCCGACATCTCCACTGACAATAGAAGCAGCCCAGCCTGTGTAACTGGAAGATTACAGACATGGCACAAGGGAAATGTGTGGTTTGACACGTTGAATTAAAGAATAATAAACTTAATTGAGCAATTTATTATTTATTCTTTTCATACTCACTCCAGCTGCAAGGTGAACGTGTTTGGTGAATGGACAGTGCTGCTGGAGCTGAACCAGTTATAACTATGCACAGTGTTTGCCCTGCTAAAGGTGTTGTACAAAATGACCACATTAGAAGATACCACATTCAGAAAGAAAGTTGCTTTGGGCCTGTCATATATTAAATATAGTTGTCAGTGAGGCCGTATTAATCAACACATTACTTAAAAGTACAAATAATGTGTTCCTTCTAATACCTTCAGAGCATCTGAGATTGGAGAATTTGTCAGTTAAGAAAGGACAAGAGCAGAGAACAGTAGAGGGAGATATTAATTCAAACAAATCACCGGGGAAGACTTGACTGAACAGTTCTTGCTCTCAGTTTGATTACAGTGCAACAATACAGTAACTTGTAAAAGATAAACAAACATGCAGAACAGATATCAGTGACTGTCTATAGGTTTCATAATGCAGTTTTTTAAAAAGTTGTACTTTGCAGCCTCGTGTTCTGCAGGAAGTGATGTGGAGAGAAGGATGATGGAACAGGGAGGGCCGCTGTATTATATATGAAGCGGTGGCTTTGCCAGATATGGCAGACTTTATGCTGGGTCCTCTCAATCAGTTTGAAGTATTATAAATATTAATGCCGAGGGGTTTTGTCATGAAGTTGATGTGGACCGTGACGGCTTTAACCCACCAGCCACACCCAACAACCAACAATGCCAGAGTGTGTAATTCACTGGGAATTCACTTGCTCGTTTCGATTTATCTGACAACTTTATTTCCTGATAGAAATGATGAGGTTGTGAGTAGGTTTGGAAACTGTTTGGATTGAGAAAATGAATAGCTATTTCGTATTTCGGTTCAGAGTTAATGTTTACGTCTATAGAAACAGATGATATAAATCACCAAACAATCTGTTGTAAGGCCAATCTTCAGCTAAAATGAGCTAATAACACACTCTATTCTAGCTTGTTCACGCAACATAAAACTAGCCTTGAAGATGTATTTCTGCATTCAGTTACATAGACATTTGGCTAGATTTAGTGGGAATTGCTGTTGACTTTGCTGCTTTGCAAGCGATGACTGTTGTTTAGACTGTTTGGACTGTCAGAGCAAAATGAGAAAAGTAGAATTGCCTTTAATGGTATTTGGAAGCTGTTGCTGTTTTATGGCCGCATTATGGTTCCATCACAGTGTTTTGGGGGAAGCTGTTTGCTGCAGGGACCATAGTGAGGATTTAAAACCACAGTCACGATTAACTGTATAACCTGACAGCAGCCAGAGCGCCCAGGGGAGAGGCTGAGCGGGCCCAATGAAGATAAATAGCAAACTGAACCTTAAGTAGCTTCAGTTAAAGGCAAATACCACAGAATGCTGTTAAAAAATGAATCTGGTCAGGGGCAAAACAGTTTGTCATAATGAATAATATATCCTATAGCAATAAACAAGAAAGAAGATTATCCTGTCTCCGTTGAAAAGTAATTTGGAAACCACTCATTTGAGTGTGAAAGCTCTTATCAATTTCTCAGTCTTGTAATAAGTTTGGTAATTGAGGAGACCCAGGTTGCACAGATTGATAACATCAGAGAAGAGAGTCCTGTTCCTGTGCTTTCTTTGAAAAGAAGTTGTTGTTGTTGTTGGATATGCATTAATACTGGGTCACAGGCTGCATTTGAAATGGAAACCAGTGTAACCAGCAAGTTGCCATTTTACTTTTAATAAAAATGTGCCAATAATTTGATAATGGTCAAGAACCAACCAGAGTAGTTTTGACGCAGACTGCAATGACCAGTGAGCTCTAAAAATGATTGCTATGTCCCTGTAGCATGGCTCTAATATGACCCAATATGCTCTAAACATGGAAAAAAACATATTTCCAGTGAGTTCCTTACTATTCATATCTTTACTACGAAATGTAATAATGCATTAATCACAATACCTCTAACCAGAGCTGTACAATTCTTTTTCTTGGTATTTTAATTTGTTCTGCAGAGATTTGGCATCAGACAAGCCTCTTGGATTTTTTATTTAAACTGGACTCCCGGGATCAAATTTAATGTTCTATCTTGCAGCTTAAACAACATGACCCCACCATTGCAGCACCTTTCCCTGTTTTATTGCGCGGCTGTTTTACAGTCTGAACACCCACCAAGCCAGAGGGAGCGCCTGTACGCAACCCTGTGATTCTGCACTAGTGAGTGATGATTTTGGCTACCTGCGCACCCAATGTCATATTTTATCTATCTTGTCACAACTATAACCATTTACCATGTTGTCCTCGGTAAGCACTATAATTCACATGTTTGGACAGCAAAATGACTTTATGAAATGTGTCCAAAGTTGTGATTGCAGCATGTAGCCTGGATAACTTATTGTTTGTTATTCAAAATTGTAAATAATAGTAACACAAATAACCTCATAACTAATGTATGTCCTACCATACCGGGCTGCTTCGTTTCAGCACATCATTTCACACGCTTGCAGACATGCAAATAGCTAAATTCATTCAGGTGCATGGCATGAGTATACATAATATTATCAAACACACCAGCCCTCTGTGGCTCCGTGAATGGCATGAAAGAATGTGCATCATGTGATTTGAAATTCAGAATATTCCTCCTTGAAAATAAAATATAGATTTCTGGAGGGTTTTACTGTAATTTGTTTGAAAATGGGTGTGGCGCTGTTCAGAATCACTGAAGAAGGCACACAAGCTCCTTGGCAGCAGGGGGGGGGGGGGGGGGGGGGTCACATAAACAGCTCATCAGGCAGGCTGCAGGAAATGTCTTTGTTGCAGAGTGTCTTTGTTCATGGCACTGGGACATGTGGTGCAGCGAAACGTGCTTTTCTCTGGAAAATCGGGCTGACAGGTGAAAACCTTCCAATGTGGGGGGTCATGAATTATAGAGTCGATGCAGTTTAATTGTATGTGTCTTTGGCTTTATTGATGCAGACATACATAATTTAAAGAGGTGTGTATGGGTGAGTGTGTGTGAGTGATGTAGTGTGGAAATGAGGAAATGTGGACAAGGATAAGGATAACGGGAGGACTGGCTTGATTGAGATTTATTAATGCATGTTACTGGAAAGTGGATTTTGGAGAGCAGGCAAGATACCGAATATGAGAGCCGAAAGAGAGGAGGGAGAGACAGACGATAGGAGAAATTACTTGTAATCACAGTGGCAGTGTCCAGTTGGACAACTTGGGTACACTTATAAATAATTCATAGTTTCTGGCGATGCATGTAATTTCTAAAGGACACATTCAAGAAAAGGAAGGAGGCAGGGAAGAGATTGCACGCTGACAGGGAGAGGCCTCATTTAGAGAGACAAGAGGGAGTGTAGTGTGTCAGTGGATTGTTCAGCGTGTCCAAGGTCAGGGGGAGAATGAACTGCCTGAAGGGAGCCGGCCGAAGGAGCACAGAGCAGGGCAAAGAGGCAGACAAGAACCAGAACAAGAAAGAGTGAAGGTGGCAGGAGGACCTTCCAAAGAGACGATGGAAGAAAAGAGGAGCGAAGAAGAAAGGATTCCATTGTCAGGAGCATTGAAGAGGGCAAAGACAGAGGGGGTGGAGAAGAATGAAGGGAGATTAAAATTAGTAAAGACAAATATGACATTAGACAGAGGATATTACAAAGGAATCTGGAGTGGAAAAGTTGAGAACGGTGGGAGAAATCAGCATATAACAGCATTCATTATGGAGAGAAGGGGGAGAGAAAGTAGAGGTGGAACACAGAGTGAAATCTTAAACTGCATCACGCTCCCTACAGTATATTCTCTTCCTAAATTTGGAAGTAAGGGCGGAGAACCTGTCTGAGAGTGAAAGGAAATAAATGCATTGAAAGGAGTGGAGGAGTTCTGACTGCACATCCTGTGTTACATAAAAACAAAGTCAAGACATGTTGCTGCAGATGCTCCCACACAAACACATGTATTTTCTTTTTGGTCTTATCCCCCATGCTTTCATTAACTCGACCTTCTCGGATTACCTCGCTCTCCCCTTCACTTTATCTGCTCTTTCATTTTCACTCGGATTTCATCCCGAAACAAACGCTTCCCCTTCTACATGGTTCTCTTTGACTCTCTCTGTTCCTCTATTCCTTCAAAGTGGCTTTTGTCCTGCTTGCACAGATCCATTCATTTCAAAACCCACACCAGGACAGTCGTCAAAGCAGATTACTCATGTATTGCACATTCTGTGGCGAGCTATCTAATGTCTTTTATTTTCTGTGTTTTACAGTGCCAACCACCCACAGGCAGGGTGAGGTACAATCATAACTACCACCAATGAAATGCAGAAAAGCATTTAAAGAGAGAGGAAACAATGCAAACACGGGGGAGATGTGTTATTAATTTCTGCTTTATTTAACATGTCAGTTATTTCTGCAGTCAAAGAAACCTCGGTAAAGACTATTTCAACAATAAAGTTTAGTTTGCTCTGTTAGATGTTCACCAGGTTGGCGTGTTAGCATGATAGATGTAATCATTTACACTAAACACAAAATACTGCTGGGGCTGCTGGGAATTTGTCCCATTTAAGCAGTACTTTGGTCACAAACAAAAGTAGTAAAGTAAGTTTGACTGATTGTGCATGATGATAAGTTAAACGGATCGTTAAATCATCCGGAAGGGGTTTGTACCAAATTGTATGGCCATCAATCATAATTGTCGAGAAATTCAAAACCATGAATGTCAACCTCATGGTGGCGCTAGAGGAAAGGTTAGAGGATCATCAAAGTCATTACATCATCCAGCAGCTACGAGTAACCGTACAAAATCCATCCGATCGTTTTTAGGATATTTACAGGTGGAAGAAGAGGCACAAACAGGTGGGGGGGGGGGGGGGGGGGGGGCTTCATTCAAATAAGGTAGTACAAAGCAAGTTAATTATATTTTGGGGTCGACATTATAAATAATAAATCAATGCAACACTCGCTGGCCAGTGGATGGGTTTATCAGCATAAAGACATAAAGTTTATTGTGGATAAAGCAGGAATGTCTGTAAATCACTCAGCATTTAACCATGAATTAACATCAGTAATTATTTTAGTATCTGTTGTCCACATCTTTTTTTTGCTTACAAAGTAAATGCTGCTGTATCACATTTTAAGATACGACATTACCATTAACAACGTCAAATACAGTAGAATTACGACCGAAGTAGCATTGGATTGATTCAGTCATACTCCAGTCATGATTATTTTAGTATCTAATTATAATCATTGTACTAATTAACTGCTGACAAAAACAGAGTCACGTCTTCATTTGTTTGAGCTGTTGTTGTCGTGAGTCACTGTGTTCGGCTCAGTTGTTTCAGAGCAATGACACCATGGGATGTGACTGGCTGAGGGCACATGTATTGATCATCACACCCTCTTATCTATATTCCACTCCACTCCAGCCCTTTTATACTTTTGCACTGCTAAATCTACATGAACCGAAATAGCAGGTGTGCTTGCAGATGCCCACACAGTCCGCGAGCCCAAGATCTACCGCTTTCAAATTGTATTTCCACCAGGGCCCATAAATTATTCACGCTGTGCCAGAAGCGCTGAGGATGTCTTCCCTTCTCAGGGGGGCAGCAGCAGACATTGGTACATCTGGATGGTGGGCAGTGACTTGCATTATCTGTCAAACTGAATTGGTTTTTGCAAGGGTTAAAGTTGCAAGGGAGAAATGGTAAAAACCAGCAGTAATTGTTCGCTGGTCAGATAAAGAGCTGAAGGCTACAGCCGACTGGGTGAACTCAAACCACCAACATATCATCACGGTCACCAGCAGTTTTAACCGTCCCTGAGGGATGTTAAGGATGTTTCAGGATGTTGCAGCTGAAAATAGGGGGAAAAGTTTACTACAGCTTCCATGGAACAGAATACATCTTCATTTCAGCCAGAAATGTGCCTCCAAAATAGAGGTTGGTGTGTGTGTGTGTGTGTGTGTGTGTGTGTGTGTGTGTGTGTGTGTGTGTGTGTGGGTAAGCTATTACTAGATGACTTGATAGGCGTAATGGCTCTGCCGGTACATCAGAATGATTGAAATGGAAATAGATGGAAGCTGTCAGGAAGGTTGAAAGTCACAGAGTTGGATAAATCACTGCTGGCGTGGGAAAACCTGTGTCACTTAATTATTAACATTTACTTTACTTTGACCTTCTTTTTTTTTTTTTTTACCTTTTTTTTTAAAAAGTTATTTGAGTGTGTGAGTTTTGACAGTGTGACATGTGTGCTTTTTGGATCAGCATGCTGCCACATCATTCTTCATTCAAAGTCAGTCAGTCACACACACACGCACACACACACACACTCACACACACACTTGAAGCGCTATGCCTGACATATAGGGAGACAGATTATGAATGCACACACACGCAGCTCCATATCCTCGGCTGACTTTTGGTCATTTTGCAGTCGGCAGCACATGGCACCGCTGTATGTCACAGGCTGGGATTAGGAGGAATACATTATCAGAAGTGATGAAAACTGGTTTCAGTCATGACCAATAAAATCATTTATTATAGCAGCAGCCCTCTTTCCTGCTGTAAGATAAGGACATGAAGTGGATCTTCCATAAAGGTTTCTCCCGGGAGGAAACTAATGTTGTTGTGTGGGAAGTGCAGACTCACCATGACTGGGCATTCATCTCCTTTATATTACAGTGCGGGAGGGGTTATCACATCCGGTCTGACACTCCACATGTCATGATACACACTACAGTTGAATCATTCATCAGAGTCATTCACATCATGGGCCTCAAGTCTATAGTTACGGCCTACTGCTTCATACAAAGTGCTTGTCAGATCGTCGTAGTTGAGGCTGAAACATTCATTTCAACATGCACCCTTCATGTGGTGATTGGCCAGGTGGGGCTGATGTGTAAATACAAGGAAGGGTTTGAACTTAACGTTAAGAGTTAAATAGACGATAATGAATGGTATGCTTTAGGGCTACCTTTTGATTGACAGGTTGCTGCCAGGGTCGTATACGGCATCTCTACCACTGCATCACTCCTCCAGAGGGCGACGGCCCAAGTGCTGAACTCGAGGCTTCAAAACCGCAGTCCACAAAGCAATGGATGGCGGATAAGATGTAAGATTGTGAGGAAGCGTTTAAGAAGCGCAAGGGACATTTTATTGGAGTATTTTCCTGCCATGAAAACGATCTCTCTTTCCATAAATTATAAATATTATAAATGCAAACTAATTATAGGCACATTTTCTGTGACGAAGGAAACTGACTTTTCAAGTCTACAAAAGGTGAATATTGAAAATCACAAAGATTTTGGATCAATGTTTCACATATTTGCGAAGAAGTTGGTATTGTTTGGTTGTGTTTCATGCATGAAAGAGCAGCAGCATTGTTTGCATGCAAGCATTGTTTTCATTGGGCCAGCTTGGTTCATTCATGGGAGTGACTGGTATGACGAGTGGTAGTTGATATCTCCAATCGGAATGTCAGAAATGTCAGAAAACACTATAAGACAACCCCTGAAAACAGATCACTGATGACCCAAGTTTGTGTTTTTTTGTGTCAATATACCTGAATTATATCTTAACATTGTGTGTGTGTGTGTGTGTGTGCATAATGTATGCCAGCGTGTGCTGAGCATCTGAAATGACCTAAACCATGCTTCACACATAAACACATGCACACTATCATGCATTTTCTCACACTGAGAGCCAGACTGTCAGACAGCTGTCAGCAGGGGTCGATCGTCCCATCAGCCCTTTGCTGCTGAGATGAATGATCAGCAGGGTTTGAACTTACCTGATGTGATGCTGGAGGTTAAACAGAGCAGCAGTTTAGCATTAACTCAATTCAGGTCTGATGAGCGCTGACAGCAGATGTGAAGGCCAATAGGCTGCACGATGCTTGAATTTCATTTGAAGTTGCCTGCAGAAAAATACAACATTACTTTACAAAATGGATGTGATAGGTGATTCCACCTTTGTGACCCTGATAATATACCTCTAGAGAGCCCCATTCCTCTTTTCCCCAACACACACCGACACACAGGCTTCCGTTGCACTTGATGATGCTCCTTCCTCTTTTCTACAGCTGTGTATTGGTGTTTAAGGAAAACCTCCCCCTGATAAGCTGCTCTCCATTTCAGAGCTATAATGATACATGGATGGGTGCTTGAACATCACAACGGTGAGCAGCCCCAGCCCCTGAGTGAGTTTCATACCACAACTGACAATTTAACTCCGATTCCAGTGGTGATTTCCACTAGAGCACTCTTGTTCTGTCATTTAGCAGACTGTTTCATCCTGAACGATGAGAGACTCAAAGTGGCATATGGCGTGAACAGGAGACCCCCCACAGTATTTGAACCCTCCATGCAGCGAGGCTTCCTGTGAAGATCTGAAGCGAAGCCTGAGAGAGAGTCTTGCTATTTGTTTGAGCACACACTGCTCACAGTGCAACGGTGGAAACCAAGTTCTCATCCACACAGTAAATCCTGCCAACGGAGCCACAGCGGACAGAGGTGCAGAACATTACACTTTTTTAATAAAGGTTTAGCTTGTAATGTTGACATTAATGACAAATTGGTATATTACCTGCAAAATAATAATAAATGATGCGGAAAATAGATTGGCTGGCATTATATGAATGTACGTACATGGAGCAACAAGACGATAAAAGAGAAAGGGGGAGCACCTGTGACCTCCTGTCTAGTGTCAAGTTTTAACCTCATGGTGACAATAAAACTCTCTGTTTATTGTCCTTATGTCAAGCAAAGCTAACCTGCTGCTGGTTGTAGCATCGTATGAATGGACATCAATGAGAATGCTATCGATCTTCTCATCTAAGCGAATAAGCACATTTCCCAAAATGTCGACCGATGCCGTTATTAGATTCAGAACATAAAAAAACAAAAATCTGTCACTATGAAATGTGATCAGCAGAGAGGAAAGTAATTGTTTTGTCATATTTGCTTAGCAGCTCCATCCCCCTTAATAAAGTATAACAGAGGGCATATTGCCAGCAGAGTCGACAAACAATAGAAATTACATTCATGCCATTGCATCCTGCACATCTTCTAGCCGTTGTCCAGATTTATTGCATCATGGCTCAACCCACTGCAACAGGACACAACCCCCGGCGTTGCATTACATGTCACACTGCGTTAAAGAACTGACAAAGTGTCCAAGTGTCAGCTTCAGTTGTTGCCACTTCAGAGCTTTGGTGTTGCAGTCAGTGTTTGGCTTTTAAGATGGTAATGTCCTGCGGATGCTTTATAGCTTAAAACATGCTGTAAAGCCTTGAAACCAGCCGGTAAGCGCAACTTAGATTTCGAAGCAACTTTTTAAAGTAGGAGTGTGAATTCCTGCGAAACCGTGTTGTGGGAGGAGAGGACACGGGATGACAGAGGGGGGAAAGAAACAGAGTAATAAGAAAGAGAGTAGGAGTGGCAGAGAGACCGGCAGGAAGAGACAGAGAGTAAGAGATCAGATAAAACCGACAGTGGAGAATCAAAGTTAATTTGTATCTTTGATGACCGCGGGACATCCAGAATCTGACTTAAGACATTAGCGAATCTGATTTCTCTTCTATCTCTGCCCTCACAATACGGACCCGCTCTTGTCTCTGTCGACATCCATTTATCTCCCAATCTGTCTCCGTGTCTTCTCAAGTCTTTTTTTTTCCCCCAAAAAAATTCTTCATCCAATTTCCCTTACATCCCACACAGATAGTTGTGGGATGGTCAGTGCGTAAGTGATTCTTCTATCTCTGACGCACTTTTTCCTTCTTCCAATTCTTTGCTATAAACACACTTTCTCGCCTCGTCTCCTTGTCTTCCATATCTCTTTTATGTCCCCTTATATTTTCTGTATCTCCAGTCCTTCCTTGTTCCTCCACTCTTGTGCCTTTTCCTTCTGCCTCTCTGTCTCTGTCCCCCCCTCCCTTTCGTACCATTCCCTACCCCTCCCTCCTTCCTGCTTGCTCTCTCTTACTCCCTTCTTTTCCTTCTCTGAAATGTATTACTGTCATCTAGTGTTTCAAAAATGAACCACAGCAGCACTGTCTTTGATAAAAGTCTGTTCCTCCTCTCTTCTCCTCTGTGCAGATTCCTTCAAAGTTGTTTCTTTCTTTCTTTGCTGGGTTCTGTAAAGTCTTGTACAAAGAGAACACTCTGCGTAGGGAAATAATTAACATTCTGCAGGGCGTGTCCAAAAGTCTTCATGACTTATTTACTTGCTCAAACACCAACTAGCCCCCGTGATACGCAGGTCTCACTCTAGTTATCTCCAGTTTAAAATGTGCAAATACCACGTAATATCAAATAATGCACAACAACTCCTTGAGTAGAAGTTAATTATCACTTTTTATCACATTGTTCCTCCGAGGATGCAGTCACCCTAAACTGTAGATGTCAACCATTTACTTTGTCTTCCCTTTGTAGACTCATTCTGACAGCTCTCACAATCTCTGCCAAAGCTATTCAGAAAAACGTCGTCACTCAGCGTGATGGAAAAGGATCTCCACATGTCAACGACTGCGTGATTCAATTCCTGGATCAAATTGAGGAAAAGCGGTAACAATGACGTATTGTCGTTATAACGTTGGTTTGTCAACCGTGTTGGCACTGTGCCGGCTTGACATAGGCGTCCTCGAACGCCTCGAGTAGGTGTGAGTTTGATTACCTCCTGGTACGGGCTCTGTCATGCACCGGTTTCACATTTACAAACAACCGAGGTTTGAGAGAAAACCCATCACCCCAATACCACGACAGGTTATATACAAACAGAATGTCAAAATAACAAGATGGATAATGATTGTCATTTCCAAAACGTTGTGACATCACACCACATTTTGACAGACATCTGTTGGTTCTCACTCGACAATGTGCCGGATGAATTCAAAAGAGAAGTTCCAGTTACTGGCTTAACCCAGAACACACAAAGTTAATCTTTGAATTAATTAATTAATTGTGTGTCCCAATGGACATCAGATTATACCAGACAGCAGACAAATTGCAGTGAGATCTCTGAGTATTAGATTTCTGCAATGTATTTAAGCAAATTACAAATTAATTACAAATACAGGATTTTACAATTGAACAGCTATTTATCAGCTGCACAGGATCTGCACACCGGTTATTTTGTGCGAAACAGGCTTCACAACGTGTTGCATTAACCAACCACAGCTCACAATCGTTCTGGTTTGTTATCTGCCCGAGGCATCTCGTGATGACGTCGATGGGAAATGTTAGTGAACATTGAGTGCTGGCCAATTCGTACGGAAAGCATTTGTACATTTTGTGACACACCGCCTCTGTTTTTGGGTGGAGGGTATTGCCCAACACCCTGAAAATGTTTCTCAATAGAAAGAAAGAAAAACGTCTGGCAACAACATGGACAGAAAGTTCTGGGTGAAAGGATTTTCCGATTTTGACAAACAGTTCCCCGCAGGCTGCGTTCGGATCTGTTTGGCTTGCCTGTCTTGTTTGAATGACGAAGCTGAAACCAGTGACCTTTTCTTGAACTTAAAGTGCTTTGAGTGGTTTCTCTCATTGAAAACAGATTGTTTTAAAGTAAAGGTTATTGTAAAACGGTAGTGCTGTCATACTCTTAACAACACTGATGACAGTGACGAATAAAAAATACAATACAAGGCGTTGCGTTTCCATACGCCTGCTCCATAGGCTGCCTTACCAACAGTCTGCTGAAATGGCTTTCTATGAGTTATAAGTCAGATCTCATTGTGTGAACAGCAGGCACAGCTGTCTGACTGACTATGTGAAGGTTAATGCTACTTTTGTTGGGTTAAATATTCATTTAGGAAAGCAATTATTGCATGCATAGGCCCAAGTTTCAGTTCAGTAACTTTCTCTAGTAGCTGGTGATTATCCGGAGTGACCTGGATAACTACAATTACACAAACAAACATGAGGAATGTCATCTTCAAGGGCTGAGAATATTGAAAAAATGTGGATCATGAAAGAAGTGTCAATAGGTGATGAAATTGAAGGACTTTTTGCTTGAGAAATCAATGGAGTGCATATCCAGTGGAGGACGACAGAGAATAAGGAGTGAGTCTGTTAATCTGACATGAGCAGGAAGATTATTCCACCACAGGATTTGGGACCCGGGTGTGGTCATGACCAGCCTGGTGCAGAGACATTGGAGCCAAGCAGCCAGTTGTGACCGAAAGCAGAGCATGACCTTGTGTGTTTATCCACGGCCCAGAGGTATGGAGCTGCAGATCCCTTCGCAGCCATGTGTGCTAACGCCAGGGCTTTTAAAGAAGTATGAGTGGCCACAGGGAGCCAAAGGAGGGAGTGTAGGATAGAGCTGACATGAAGGAATTTGGGGAGTTTGGAGACAAGACAGGCTGCAGTATTTCGGATGAGTTGTGGGGGCTGAAAGAATTGTTTCAGGGCAGACTACAAGAAAATTGAAGTAGCAATAATGGAGCCCTGCAGAGTGCCTGCAGAGGATTCATCTGGTTTTATAGATGCTGTAGAGTGTAAACCTGAAGGATCGGGAGGTCTATACAATAGCACGACTTTTAAGAAGTCAGAACAGAAATGTGGTTTGATCCATGTCCATGAAATCTCTTCTATATTCTTTTTACACGCTTCTAAGTAAGGAGAAGAAAAACATGCATATAAAATCAGACTTTGGGACAGAGAGAGCCGCTATCTACACAACTCAGCCACGACTCCAATGCAGTTTGGTTACACCAGTCAACAAATTAGCTAAATCATGCATTTTTACAACTCATGCACACAATCGCAAACCTCTATGCTTGTTCAAAGCATAACCACTGCACAACACTGCATTTCACAGTTTCTTTATGGATTCACGGTTAAATGTATTTGCTCCACCTACATTGTGTCTCTGGGCGGAAGTTGCTGTTTGGACTCTACAATTGTTCATGGTGGATAGCAACTGCCAGTTTTTGGTCGAAAGACACAGCACAGAGTTCTAGTTAATTCAGTGTATTCGGTGCCTCCTTTGAAAGCGCACCGGCTCAGCTGTTAAATCAACCTCTCTTCATTAACATATAATAGGGTTGAACCATGCAGTTGCTGCATTGCACTAAAGGGAGAAGCTCTGCTGGTTCTGAAATTATAATTTTTAGAACAATGAATCCACCAGGGGGCTGAGTCATTTAGTGGAGGGGGTCTTCTTTTTTTTTTAACTGGTCACCATCACGCATAAAAGGAAGAAAACTAAACACATTCAGAGCGTATGGTGCTTACCTCTGGATGTCAGTTTAATGTTGGTGTGCTCAAGCCATTTCAGAGATTGATGTCTTTGCATCATACAAGCTGACTGTGCATACTAACTAAGGCTTCTGTGAGGTGCAGAATACTGCATGTAGCCATTCAACACATTGCATCATTTTAAGACCAAAACCAATAATGTGTTAGTCTGTCCCTAAATACGTTCCCTTTCCCCTGTTTTGTGAGAGCCCATTCGTTTTTTTAAAATCAATGTACGTCGTTTAAAGGGTCTTTAAAAACGTGTCATGAATACACAGTTTCTTTTAAAAAAAAAATAAAAAAAGCTAAATAACTTTGTAAAACATCTGGGCACTATCATTTCCAGCAAATGTTTCTCCATCACGAGTAAACAGTGCATGTTTTGGAGACTACTTTCAGCTGCAGATCCTGTGCTTGAGTCTGAGTGCTTGCAGCAGCAGGATGGTGTACGGGATGACTCAAAATAAACACTGTCCGTATTCAGTGTAATAAAGGAACGTGTCAGCCAGTGCATCTGTGTGGCTCGCTAATGTGTTCCAAGTGTTTCTGAACAACAATGGAGCAGCTATAAGGCACAGAGGAATACGCTATACACAGGCAATGTCTGTTATTGTTTTTGTTCTTTTCATCAGATTTGTTGACAATAATAAAAGATAGCACTATCCTTTAATATTGAATCACACTTCCCCCCAATCTTAAATGAGTAGTTTAATGGTTTAACGGTGTTGTTAAATTCTGCACAACCTTGCAACAAATACAGAGCTAACACTGCATCGAAGCCTCTGAAATTCCTTCCTCGTATCACCAAAGTCCTGCAATAATAATCTCGCAGTTGAGATATGAGGTAGACTGCTGGGACAATCTGGAGCAGTGATTGCCTTGTTGTCTGTAGATTGTTCGGTAGATTGATACATCAAGTGAGCATCCTACACCATGGTGTGCTATTCTCGACACTAGAACACTGTATATGTCTCTGCATCAGCATCTGACATGAGGTTTATTGTTATTCTCTTCAATTCAATGTTATTTGCTCTGTTACAGCTTTTATTTCCCTTAATGCCTTTCGTTTAGAACACTAATCTTTATCACTGTCTCTCCTTTAACACTCACACGATCTTTTACGCCCACATGCATCCGCAACTGTGCACGTACATAGCGCTGGGTAGCATACTATTTCACTGGCCTACTGTTTTGTCAATGCGGGTACCTGAAATATAGACCCTGCTTTCATGTAGACACACCCACGGACACATTAGCACAACATTACCGTCACCAACTTGAGGATGCTCGCACAAACACACAACCATTAAACAAACTTAAAAGCCAGACCTCTCAGATGTGAGTGGACACCTAACCACACACATTTGTGCACACGTAAAGATGAAGTGTGTGCAGTTGGATTTACTCATGGGAGCAGAATTACAAACAGGCAACATCAAACATTACGCTATGAGCTTGGATGAGATAAACATACATCGAGATTGGGGCTGATAAAGCTGAAGATGACAGCGGAAAATGGAGTACAGTGGTGGAGTGGATAATGGCACGTGGGGTGCAGACTTTGGGTAAGCATCTTAAGTAGAACATTGTAGTGAGCTGCCTTACTCGCCGCAGATCCACTCCACTGGCAGCTACAC
Organism: Pholis gunnellus; assembly: GCF_910591455.1. Classification (NCBI taxonomy): domain Eukaryota; kingdom Metazoa; phylum Chordata; class Actinopteri; order Perciformes; family Pholidae; genus Pholis; species Pholis gunnellus. Next base: position 17,018,574 of record NC_136535.1, read on the forward strand.
CGGCATGCTTTACATTTTGTACTTTCGGAGTTAGTGGCCTCCCTTTGAGCTCCCAGCCTGTGCATCATTCCAACCACCTTCACTCGTCACCCAGAATAATGAAGCCAACTTCAACCTGCATTTGACCCATTTATATGTGAGAGCTGATTCAGGTTAATGCTTAGTTTTTTCACTTTCATATAAGAGCTATAGGCTTGAAGCTAGAGCTCCATGCCCTCCATTTCCAAAACAAAAGCATTTTACCAGACTAAACATAGTTATATTTGCTGAACAGAGGTGTCCACTATCAATTAATTAAGAGTAACTGCTGCAATATTTACCCCGAATATAAAACAGGACAGACCGTGCTTGTTTAATTAGTTCCCTTTATGAAACATATGAGTTCAACGTTCACAGACGGTACTCTCTCTCATCATAAAATATATACTTTTGGTGCCATGACCTGTAAAAAATGAAATATTGTAAATGACGTGGCAAAAGAGAGAGAAAACCTTTCAGCAATCTCTTAATAAGATACAAGCTTTATACTAAAAATAGCAGTCACTGCCCGTCAATATGAAATCATAGCTAGTTTACTCCCCTTTGCAGTGCAAGCTTACGTTATTTTGTTGTACAATACACTGCCTCTTTTGTCAGTATCTACTGTAACATACAGATGTAGAGGCCGAGACTAATTGTGTACAAGTGTGTCTTGTTGATCCGCTGAACTACTCCAAACATTCAATCCCTGCCCCCTTTTCCACAGTGTCCCGCTGTGCAGCCGAACCACTAAAGTGTCTGGCTTCTCCTTATGAATTAATTTATTTATGATTGGGTGGACTGCTACATAAGTCCAAATTCTCCTGGGATATGTTTCTTTCTGAAGTGAAGTCACTTGTTTACGCCCTGGATGCGTCTGGAACAAAGACTCTGCTAAACAATGGGATAAATATGCCTCAATGAACAAAGTGACTGTTGACGGAGCAAATGTGTTCATTTACTGTATGTTGAGCAGTTTAGATCAGAGAGCTGAGATACTTTACCCGCGCTTTGATCCCATCGCATGGATGAGAGTTGTGATTATTATCCAATAATTTCTTTGGAATCAAATATGGGTTGCGATGAAGTAGAACTTGTTGATGATGTTTATGTGTTTCATCAAAATCTGGGTTGGGACTTCCAGAGCGCAGTCAGAACTCAATACAAACAGTACAGACAGTTTAAAATCATCTCATGTATACGTTACAGAATAAAAGAGCCAAAGCTCTGGAGGATTTTATTCTGACAAAGCCTCATTTGATGTAAATAATACATCTTGGTCTTTAGGCTACTGGGGTAACCTAAAATATCAGCATAACAATCAATCCTCCTCATGTTTCATCAATTTAACTACTCTCTTTTATAGCAATATGTAGTAGGTCGCTCCATTTTCTATTATATGGTACATGTGAATTTTAGAATCCACCCACCAGAGGCTCATGAGACTATCTGGTGCATCTTGGTCATTCATCAAGTTGACACCAATGCCATGTAGTCATGTGTGTGTGTGTGTGTGTGTGTGCGGTCTTACCAGTTCACAACCTTTGACACCATTCATTCCTTCTCACTTCCCCACCTACATGTATACATACTCGCCCTCTGCTGCCTGGCTGTCTGGTAGAAACAGCTCTTGAATTTTTCCAGTAGGCTCCTGGATGTTTACAGAGGACACTTGTGAAATTGTGTAATGGTTCAAATGCGAATGTGTGGTGAGGAGGTTATGCAAGTGGATCTCTCACGTCTGATTCATGCGTTCTCAGATCTGCATGAGTGTGTTTGTGTGTTTATTCGGTAAGGGGTGGTACTCTGAAAACGGTTGAGTTGAAACACCTGTTTTTTTTTTTTTTGCCCCTCAGCGTATTAACACATACCACCAGCATTCAAAGTCTTGCAGAGACACTAGCAAGGCCAAGCGAGTGGGTAGAACATAAGACAGAGAGGTGCACACCCACAGAGACATATGCACATAAACACCTGCAGAACTGCTTGAACAATTTCAGCTTACCTTAGAAGGTCAGAACACAGTCGTGCGTGTTGTGGCAATTATTCAGTTACCCAATGTGGGGAAACACATTTGCCCTTTCAAACCTTTTTGCGAGGGGGAGCTAATTGCAGATCCAAACATGAGCTCCCAGGCTGCCCTCTTATCCAGTCGTGTTTGTTCAGGCAGTCCCCCCCCCCCCCCCCTCCCTCCTCTTATCAATACACATCTAAACCGTTTCTTATCTCAATGGCAAAAGAATAACAGAGAGGAAAACAATCCATCGCTCTCCATTGACTTTGTAAGCAGACGGAATTGATGGGACCTTCACACAATAGCCCACAAACAGAAGATGAATGCCTTAAAGCTGCAGAGTGGTGGGATGCACTACCAACAGGGTAACGAACTTTGAACTATGTGTTCATAAGTTGCCCGACCCCCCCCCCCCCCCCCCAAAAAAAAAGTGGATACACACAGTAAGACGTGAGGCATCAGCAGTAAGAAAGGGAAAACTGTGGAATCCTAACACTCAGTATGTCCGACGTTACATGTGCAGCAAACATTTTTGTCCAAATGTCAGTTTTGGGGTATGAATATTTCTGTAAGTTAATTTTGACAGTATGCAACTTCAGTTATAGTGTAATGTGGAGACATCAGAAAACAATGTAGTATTATGTTTGCAAGTGCCATGGCTAACTTCAGTAGCATAAGCTTGCTAACTTGTCCCAGTCTTAGTTATCAACTCCACCTAGACATAGGGTGCTAAAATAATCCTTTGACATGCTGAAAAAATGTATTGTTTCCTCTCCGGTTGACGTGGTTTATAGAGTATATGACGCATTGCCCTCTGTCTTCATACTTAAAGAGATGACTGGGTGTTATTAGCTTGAGTGTCATGGTTTTTGGGAACAGTGTGCTCTTCTGGCTAAAAGAACTATTCCACCGATTTTTGGGGTTTCAGAGCTTTGGCAAATGTCTTGCATTCTCGCACACAGATTCCATATTGGACACTGAAGATCATTTGCGCTTATTGTGTGATATTTGCATTGATAGTTGATCGTGTGTGGCAGGTGATCCTGTAATTATTTGTCTTTTGGCTTGAAATGGTGTGACAATGTACTCATGTACCAACACGAGAATGTTAGTTGCCAGCGAACAGAAACACAGAAGCAGGGAGAGGTATGAAGACTCCTCGTTTCAGCAGGCCATGAGTCAGAATTTAAGCTCTGTAAATCACAACTGGCAGCTGTTTGTTTAGCAAAGTGATGGATTACATTTACCAACTGAACTAGAAGTGGGGTTGTTTCCTAATGCTGTGGGAATTATGTGGGAGTGAATGAGCTTATGACATACAGCAAAACTGACTGAAAGATATCTTGAAGTAAATCAAGTAAAGTACATTTTTCCTAGAATTGTTCTGAAGGACCCGCAGCTCAGGAAAGACAGTAACCTTTCTTGTTCTTGTTCCCTGGCTGCTTATTGTGCATGTGTGTGTTTTGCTTCCACCGACCTGAACACGGATCAGGTTCCAGTAAACTCTTGTGGTTTCACAATAGGTGTGTATTCCTGGATGGCCGATATGAAAGGGTGTGAGCATACTCTATAACTTGTCTTTATGTGTAAATGTCTTTTGATCTAAGTTGTGTGGGTGTGTGTGTTTGAGTGTGTGAGAGAGAGAGAGAGAGAGAGAGAGAGAGAGAGAGAGAGAGAGAGAACAGATACTACAGCTGATGAAGGCTCAGTCACAGAGGAAATAACAGGGCTTTATTTCCCAAAATGGCCCTGAGTAATAACGATGCCTTTGTCCATTGACTTACCGACTCCAGCAGAGAGAATAGAGAAGAACATAATGACACATATGAGTTGTGTAATGAGGACATAGTTTGGTTCACTGAGCAAAGTACAAAGACCTGAAGATCATCATCATGTACTAGATATAGAACATGGAAGTTGTTTCAGTTTATTCAGCGTCATAGTCGTGACAATAAGGAGGGTTATAATTGAGGTCTAATCCTTCCTGTCTTGGTGTCATGTGATTAGCCCATATGGTCTCAATATGTCACCACAAGTCATGTGTATTTAGATAAAGCATAAGCGTCTGAGCTGTCAAAAAGCAACATGTTTGAAGCCAGTGGGATGCATATGTATATATTCTATTTACATTTTAATACTTTAAGTAAAAATGTTTACATCCAAATGCAGGGAACATGAAGTTCACAGCCTGGTTGTGTGTTCTTGATGTTCAGAACATAAACAAACACAAGATCAGACTCTGACACTCAAAGTGTACTCCTATGAGTATACAGTACAACCTTAGCTGACTGAATTGACATATTCTGAGTGGCTTGTGTTATTTTCTGTCTTGTGATCTGTAAAACATATACTGCAGTTCTGTTTATTTCTCCGTTTTGATTTCTAGCTTCTTTCAATGTTATCAAGTTACCAAGTCGGGGTCTTCACAGAGACAAAATGCATTATTTAGAAGATAATTTCCACTTATTTCATTGTCGAACACTGTTTTTGTGTTGATGAGGTGTAACCTACATGAGTAATGCATCATGTGTGACTCACCGTACAAAATGTACAATCTACTAGAAAAGTAGACACCTACACCGCCTGACTCTGAATCTGTTCTACTGACTTTGAGCAGCAGGTGGCAGCACCACATTAGTAAAACAGACATATGAAAGCTTCAAAATGTAAAGCAAATGTGTGGTCTCAGTGTGAAAGCTCATGAGGCCCCACATTGACGGCAAAAGTAAAAACAGTGTTGACACAAACGGGCTTAAGTCAGGAAATGTGTGGCTTTTGATGAATGTGTATATTTTATCTTTCTGTTCTTTTCATATTGTAGAAAGCGGCAATAGCTGCAATTATGATTGGAGAGAGCAGACTTTGTATGTTTTTTCTGTTTTTTTTATTTTTAAGTTGACCTAAATATGTCCTGGACAGGTGATATATCAATGGTAAATTAATTCAGCACATGACAGACAGCAGGGAACTGTTCTTTCAAAAATGATTACTAACCTGGTGGAAAGCAGACCGACAGATAAGCGGCAGACACATAGGAAAACATTCTTTTGAGGCAAAAATGTCAGAAGTTTTCTGTACTTCTGCTTTAGTGGTCCACCCCTCTAGCAATGCGTTATTTTTCCATGCCATGTTCACCACATTTAGCTAGATTGTTGCTGTTTTGTATTTCTGCTTTGGTTCACATGACCAGGCCCTCCTCTCATTTTGTCAAGTCTATTGTGGGTGAGGGATCATCATCGGTCATGGAGTGAACTCCACACACTCTAAACCATTAAAAACAATGATTACATTAATAATGTTCAATGCACACCATCTTTTAATGTCATTCAGTTTGTGTGAAGTCTGAAAGCTTATTGTGTTGGCCTTCTTTGGAGTTTACAGTCAGTGACATTTTCAGTCTATTAATAACGAGGTGAGCCTGCCTCAAAAAGGTCAATATGTTTTTAGTGCTGTGGCAGTAAGACGTCTGGCTAAACACAGGAAATAAACAATTCATCATACGGTGTGTTTTCTGTCACTCACAGCATAGTGTACATGCCAAAATGGGTTTAGTTACAACAGACTGCCTGCTGGCTTCAAAACACAAGCAGAAATCTGTTTTCATTGCATGAAAAACTTTCTGAGTAGAGTCGAAACTCTAGTTTTGCTATTAAAGCAGAGCTGAGCCTCAGACAGACAGGAAATGGAAAGGCTTTCAGAAGAGGAAGTGAGGCCCCTTGGTACGTAGGAGAGGAAGGTTCCAGTGGGGGGAAAGAATGCTATTCAAATCAAATCAAAAGCCTTCTTGGTACATAATGTACTGTGCATAGTCACACTTCAGCTTATACGCCCTCTCTTGTTCTCTCTGTACCAAGGAGCAAAGAAATTATAGTTATTCCTGTTAAGCACCTTATTGCGTCACCTTTGGCCCTCTTAGCAGCTGCTGCATGTTTTTGCATCAACTCCATAAGGGATCGCTAACATTCAGGTGTTAAAAATGACCTTTGCAGACATTTTGTGCTTCACACATTTGATGTGTGAACGCTGGTTTCTGAGGTGTTTGAGAGACGGTTCATTTACTTCATTTCGAGTTCCTGGATGATACTTGCACTATGAAAGAAAGCGTCATTGCCTTGGGGGTACATATTAGTCATGGATAGATAAAAAGTGAGTGTGCCTGCCTCAATATTTAAGGACAAGTTGAAACATTTTGGGAAACATGCTTAGTCGCTTAGATGAGAAGACTTTTACCACTTGTCTGTATGCTAAATGTGAAGCAACAGTTAGCTGCAGGCTAACATAGCTTAGCACAAAGACTGGAAACAGGGGGAAACAGCTGCTAACAGCTTAATTATTCCAACAAGCATCTCTAAACCTCACTAATTTGATCGGAACAAAAGCACAAGTGTATAAACTACCAATCCCCATGTTTTCGTGGTTCGGGCAAGTAACTTCCTGGAGTCACCACAGTCGCTATGCAGCGCATAGTGACCACAGCTGGAAGGGTCATTGGTGCCTCTCTCCCCTGCCTGCAGGACATATATGACACCCGCCTGACCCGTAAAGTGACCATGATCAGCCACCCCTCACACAGTCTTCTTCATCCTCTCTGGGAGAAGATACCAGAGCCTCCATGCTCGCACCACCAGACTTCCAAACAGCTTCGTCCACCAGGCTGTTAGGAAGCTGAACTCTCTCCCTCCTCTCTTTCAAGACTCCCTATGTCTGATTGCTGCTAAATACCTTATGTCTGACTGCTGCTACTTACAGAATGATAGTTTTTATTTCTTAATATATATGTTGTCTCAATGTTTTTCTATCTATTTGCACTTTATTATCTGTATTCAGTTTATATGTTGGACTAGAGAGAAACATTTTTTCAACTGCTTTGTATGTAAAGTATTGAGAAATTGACAATAAAGCTGACTTTGACTTTGACGACTAAGAAACAGTGCAGCAGATGACAACCACAGAACAGTAACTTGTTGTTTGTTGTTGAATTGTTGTTTCCCCTATTTCCCCTTTTGCTGGTGCTAGCATAGCTTACAAACATTGAGATCATCATCATCTAACTCTGGGTAAAAAAAGATTTATTCATTATTTCTCAAAATGTTGAACCTGTGCTTCAGGGTGTGCTCTGGCAATAAAGCATCAGTCTACAGGTTTCAAATGGAGCCAGCGGCCCTGAGTCCATTATTCCTCCACCACGGGCCTCTACATGTTGTAACCATGCCTGAGGGCTCCACCACCTCCTGTTCTTTGCATCACATCGTGTGACTTTCATAGTAATGCAACCAAGATTCATCAGACTCGACAAACCTTTTAACATTTCCAGTCATCAACAGGCAAATGCTGCTTTCACACACACACTACACGTTTATCACACTTTAAGCCTGTTCTTGGTATACAGTATCAGAGGGGAAATGGTTAATGGAAAGGAAGGGCCCACTTCTTCCGCAGGGTCTTTATTTCCTTCAGGTCCTGCGTGTACAAACCGTGGAAAACCACCTACAACTCCCTGACACAACTCTAGAGTCACTCGTGGCTGCTTCTGTCAAACCACAGGGTCTTTTAGTACGGGTGATATGATGTCTAACGGAGGGGTGTTTGGGGTTTTACCTCGAGTAAATGAGCATAAGCTGAGAAAACAACAGCAGAAATGGCTGCCTTGTCATGTTCTGTACGTGAGTGGATGCATCCACACGTGTCTATGTGAATCAGTACATGTGATGGAGGCTCAGTAAAAGCTAAAAATACATCTGCTTCTCTGTGCAGCCGCCACCCTAATCACAACACCATGGTTGTGTGAGTGTGAGAGAGAGAGAGAAAGACTTAGACATACAATAGAGCACGGTATACAGATGAGTTTTGTTCCGTGTCAGGCAGCTTAAAATGATCACGTCTTTCTTATTGTCCTGCATTTTCTGGAGAAGCATTTTTTGTATCACTTATCATGTGTTTGTTGAACAGATTGAGAACCTGTCATCACCTAATGTGTTCTCTCTGGAACAGATTATTGCAAATATGTAATGTATCATCCGCTCTATCGCCATGGTGAAGATAATATTTGGTGGAGAAAAAAAAAAAAAAAAAAAAAGGCAAAAAGAAACACCCGTTATTGATTACCTACAAATCACTGATATAATCCAAGCTTTCTCAATACTACATTCCTCTTTAAACAGCTGGTGATTGCTGGTGTTACAGCACAGGGAAGACGCTGCCCTGAACAAATGAAAGACAGATGGGTCCGTGGTGTGTTTGCTGCAGGTTAAAATACATCAATTGCAAGCTCAAACGAGACAAAAAGAACATGTCTTTTAACAGTCGAGGACGGAATACGTAACGAGTGCTGTCATTCACACAATGATTTCCTGTTCAGCCACTGCTCGAGCCAGTCATTACACGTGCAATGAAACATGTGCAGCCAAACAGATGGCTGCGAATATGAGACAGACTATTCGGAGTGAAACAATTGAGTCACATTGTGCCAAAACTATGTGAAGATTCTCACTGCTTATATGACTGTTTTTGCTTTTAGTGCGACATCTTATACCACTCATTGCATAAGAAGAGCTACGAAGTCTTGAAAACACTTCAGTCATTCTGTCCAACGGCAGACTCATTAAAAGGTTGTCCAGAGGACTGCTTTGATCTTGTCAAACTGACAGTGTTTGATATAGTGACGCATGAATAAGGCTAAAATGATGACTATTATGTTGATCAATAATGAGATCACGATCTTTATTGGGTATTCATTGATTTAAGGGACAACATACTTTTATTGCACATTGACATTTAAACAAACAGAGCACTGTTTTCTCTTTGATGTTGTGCCATATTCCTGATAATGTTCATCAAAATAAGACGGGTTGCTCAGAGCCTCGGATTGGAAAAAGACGCTGGTTGCAACGTTTTTTTTCTCTCGGCGGCCTCTTCCGCTCTCTCCTCATTTGGGATCAATTGGAACACTGACGCTCAGAGAAAAACACTGTATGAGCTCTGGCTTCAGTTATGCATCCAGATAATGGGGAGCCGTTTTCATATTCCCAAGACAATACTGACTTCCCAAAGTGATTCAAAATATATATATTGCATCTTCAAAATAAAATACCCCTGTAATTCGTATATACAGCACAACTGATAAGGTTTGAGGTAAAACACGATTTTGTCTTGGAGGTATAGATAGCATGAGTTAAAAGATATCGGATACTTAGGGAACTTATGGTGTTTTGACCATCTAACTTCCTATTTGGCAGACTTACAACGGGCTGCTGGTTCATTTTATACAATACAATACATGACAAAGGGCCAAATATGACAGCAGTTTAAAAAATATTATAGAAAGGACTCAAAGACTAACACTGGTGCCATAAAGGTTTGAGAATTCTCAGCTGCCCCGCAGATGTCCGTTTTGTACAGAGCACGTGTCTTGACATTACTAATAAAATTGTTATTTCAAATGAAATGTAATTGTTGCAGTGGTCATACAATGCAGTCAAATGTAAAGAAATGTAGGCAGTAGTGTTCCAGGCAGAATAGCAGGGACCACCCAATAAACCATTGGCCACACACTGACCTCAGCCCCAGATAGTCGGACCTCGCCAACTCCTAGAAATGCCCCTCCTGCTCAACGCGAGTCACTAAATCCACACACTGGACCTTTAACAGGTCTCTGCTTGTTTTTGCAGGGTGTGAACTTTGGGATCAGAGTTATTGTCAAAAATCATCAAATAGTCATTTTTGTGTTGCCATGAGGCCAACTCTGTGTCACATTGGTCAAGGCAGCAATGGTCGACCAGTACATGGCACCTGTATGGTGTCTTATCAACAACCACATATGTCAAATGTGCCCCATAATTACAAGGACAAAGAAGTGTTTAAATGAGTTGCACTTTGGTTATTGGCTACACACCAAGCCAGAAGAGACATTCTGTGTGTAAGTATTTACCCCACCCTGGAAAATAATCATCAGCCATCATTCCACCCTAGGATGTAATTAAGTCTTTTATGAACTCATCTATCATGTTCTGTGATCTATCACTCACCTGGTGTTGAACTAAACCTTTTGATGTGATACTTCTATTGATGCAATCAACTATAATATTACATGCGGCTTAAAAAAAAAGACTTATTAGTAGACTATCCAGACTAATTGTGGTGAATTCAGGTGATCCAGACATTGTCAGACATCTGTCTGACTTTTGGGATCATAAAGCACTTTGATATGGATGGAATAAAACAATAAACCTGTGAACTTCACCCACTCATGAGCCTCTCACGCATACACACACACACACACTGAGCTAGTAGAGACACTCTTACGTCAGCTGGAATTTACAGCACCTACTCGAGTGTAATAAAACAGATACATACACTCACAAGAACAGACACATACAACCCTCTAGGGATTAACACACACCCATACATATTCAGCCAGGGATAAATGACAATCAAAATCATTTGGTGAGCAAATAAATCACACTTACAGAAACGCACTAACTTATGCACGGATCAGCATATACATGGTGAATCAGTTGACAGAATGAAACACACAACCACGTGTAACCACATGGCCACATAAGCAGCGAGCCTTAGAAAGAAAGTGTGACTGTGTCAGCAGGGTCATGGAGAGAAAACGTTAAAGTCCTAATTCGTCTTTCTATATTTAGTACCACCAACTAGCTTGAATCACATCATTTGTATTGAAGAATGCTTAAAATAACAGCATCGGGTTAAAGGCCTGACTTTTGAAGAAAAACGGAAGGAAAAGGCTGGAAAAATAATTAGTGTTAAAAATGAGGTAGTTGTTACCTACACACAATAAAAACTATAAAAAACACACACATGCACTTCCCCTTATATGCTGTTGTTACTCATCCCAGGCCATCTTTACCTTTTGAATGATTTTTGTATTACTGTAACTGTAATTAGTTCAACTTTTTGTGAACTACTCAGTTTTAGTCCAATTTGTCACACTTCTCCCCGAAACAAATCGCTTGTCATTGTATTAAATCATACTTGTTGGTGTTTCTCACATCCAGCTGACAGGCCATGATTGATGTCACTTCTCTCCCACAGCGCTGTGACCGTGGGTTATCTCTCATTGGGATGTAGCCAGAAGTGCAACGTGCTTGATAGTTTCCCCTTTGTAGATAAGCTCAGCGTCAGTTTCCGGTCCTATTTGTCCTTTTTAGACCAACCATTACCGTCAATGTGTTGGAATGTTTGCAGAGAATATGACATACAATACTCAACCTAATGTAACTACTGTAAATCCACACCTGATACGTGACAACCTTTCTTATTGCTATAACATTTTACCGTGACACCGCCAGTAAATTCTTCCCGAGTCAAAGGACTAGTCAGTCGGGTTCTGATTGACCTGGATAACATACTGTTTCTAAGATCAAATTAATGTTTCCATGTGACAGAGCAGACACACACCCTCTTATATAATTGTTGGATAAACACACACACACACACACACACACACACACACACACACACAATTTTAGTAGTAATAGTCCCTTTCTCCCAATTAGCTCTATAAAGCTAATACAATGTGTGACTTTAAATTGTGTGCGTTTCCGTCACAGCTTCCCCCCTCACATAACACACAGCGTGACCCTGACCAGCAGCTAAAAATGAAAATAACCAAGAGGAAGTTAACCTTTAACAATGCTTCCAACACAACAGTTCTGCAATTTGATTATAAGACGTAGCTTTGCAGAAACAGTACACAAACAAGCATTCACACTCAAATAACTTGTAAAAAGTGTGTGTGTATACGTAAATAAATGACATGAGGAAGCTCCAACTTGACACAATTTCCATATAGAGTCGTTTCCTGAACACAGCTCTGAGGGGCCAAAGTCTGACAGCTGAGAGGCACGTAGCTCAACAAAGACATTTTATACACTGTAGTTTTGTATTATGGGCTTACACTCACTGATACTAATGACATAACGTCTTTGTTGTCTTGGAGATTTAGTGTATCACATGAAATAGAAATGTCAAATGCAGTAGGACAGCATACCATTGGCATGACTACGTGAGTTTGTGATCAAAACATCAACAAGCTTCATACAGTACTGAACAGTATTAGAGCTTATATCATTACATTACAACACAGATTATCAATTGCCGCGTACAGTGTTTATTCATTTTATTTAGTCAGAGTAAAGTGCAGTAAGAGAAGAAACAACCCTTCATATATTAGAGGTGTATAGTTGTTTGTCAATGGCGGCTCACATCGTCAGGCGACATCATTTGTCTTCGCCTTCCAAAACAGTTACAAGTCACTGTTTTATGATGTGACAACATTGTGGTTAAAGTTTTGGCTCAAAAACAACTTGTTTAGGTTTGGGGAAAGATTATGGTTTGGGTTGAAATAACGACTTAGTTTAGGTCAGAGGAGCTTCCTTGTCATGGTGGCAATAACGAACATGTTGTGAAGGTTTCGGGAACGTTTGTGGTCATGTTCAACAAAGAACATCGACTGTCCCGTGTTTTGTTGACCTGTCCATCCACCCCGGGCCTCCTCCCTGCGTGGACTTTGTCACACTGTAATCCCTTCATATCATTTCCTTTGCCTCACTAAAAACGCCTCATGTAGCCGCTGTTCAGAACAAATCTTTAACAGCAAAACTTTAAAGTGAACTGACTGAACTACACAATCTGTAGCTTTAAGCAATGGAGCTCCCTTGGTGACTGAGAGCGCAGTTGTCAGCCAAGCCGTGATACACAGCTGGTTACTTCCTTGTTCAAAACGTATAAAAAGCAGCGTGGAAACTACAGAAACTATCATAATCTGATAAATTGGTGCGTTCACTTACAGTTATGTAAAAAGCCTACGAAAACATCAGATCATCACTGTAAGCAATTACAGTAATGACATCAGACAGACTTCAGATTGCTGTGGAAGACTTGGGTGTTTAATCAGCCCACTCACTGTTTCCATTGTGGAAAAAAAGTTTTCTTGCCCAGTTTCATACAAGATCTCACTCATTATGATTTAGCATTACTGCTAATCTGTAGTGCTCCTTGTCATAAAAGCTGCTCCGTCAGCTTTTCCATGTATGTCCAGACATGTGGGACTCAGGTGATGTCATATCTGTGTTGTAGAAATCTGAGGACAGTGATTCACCGTACATGCATGTACACAAACAACACTCCGGCTACTTTATTGCCCGCTTGTGACTCATTGTAGGTGTTTTGATTTTGAGCCAAGGAAGTGTGCTTTTTTTTTCTCAGCCTTTCTACCAGATGGCTTCACTGACACACACACACACACACACACACACACACACACACACACACACACACACACACACACACACACACACACACACACACACATACACACCCCTGTTAGGGTGTGTATTCACGAAAGCCAAGCCTGCCCTGTCAGGTGATAGTCAGCTATTCTGCACTGACTGTGGGGCATGTGTGTGACATGTAGAGCAACCCTCAGGGGTAAATCTAGTGTTCATAAGATCTTATCTTCTTATCTCACAGGTGGAGGTGGCTTTGCCCCGAAGAAAATGAGGAAAGGGCTCATTACATTTCTTTCTGATTGATGACACTTTTTGTCAAACACCAATTTCATTTTGTCTGAGCCAGAGGAGCCTGAAACATTCAGTTCATGTAAAGACGAATGGGATAGATTTTGAACCACCTGAGGCATTGCTGCAGTCCAGACTTTTAAAAGCCGTTGAAAAGGCAGCTAAACATGCTCACAGACAGAAGTCTAAGGTGACTAGCTTCCACTGGAATCTGGTAGGTGTAAGGTAACATAAAGAGGATAAGTGTTGTCCAGTTGAGAAGTTGGGAGTTTTATGTTCTTCTCAACAAGGTTTGAGATCTTCTCTAATCCCAGCTGTATGTAATACTTATTGCCTACATAACAATTCAGTGGAATTATTTTATAGGAGGGGAATCTTTCACTTATTGCCTCACAGCAACATAAAAACATTTGACATGGTTGCATCTGCTGTTGGTGTTCAATTGATATTGAAGTGTGACAATGACACATATTTCATTTATTTGTGGATACACTTCGTGGAAAAGCAGCTTCTCGGTCTCTGACCCAGGTGTTTGAATGTATAGTCTCTATAATCTGCACATTCAGCCTATTCATAGATCTGATTTATGACTAACTAATTACACCTTAAGTGAGACTTTGTTACCTTTGCTAGAGCTGGGTCGATTACTGGTTTTGGGTTTAGTTTTATGCATATCGCGCTTAACTGCCATTTATCATTATGAATTAAAATTAAAAAGCATGCCCACATTAGCAACCTCTGCTGACAGCGTCCCATCGCTATTGCATCAGTAATAAGCAATATGACAACGTGATTAACATAATATAATGTTCGTTTGTAAACGGACTACTAATGTCTCTGTGTCTGACGGGCCGTGCACAATTTAGCACCGAGCCGAGTGTGCTGAACGTTGTCGAGTGTGCGATTGATCGAGAGAGACAGAGAGGGAGGACGTTATGTTTAAAACAATATTATTGATTTAAATTAAGTTTCAACATTTGAATGTGCTTTGGCAATATGTACAGTGTTATGTCATGCAAATAAAGCCATTTGAATTTGAGAAAGAGCTGTGAACGTAGCATCGCAGTGTGTGTACAGTTGAAGATGTGAGTATTAAATGCCACGTAGCGGCTGCTGCGGTCCGGTCCGGTCCGGTGTTTAAACCGGTTTGAGCATTTTTTTTTACACCGGATCAACAATAACAGCCACCGCTGTATGGTGATGGTGATCAATGGAAAACCTAAAGTGGGACAATAGCACAAGTCCAGCAGTCATAAAGTCAACAAACTGACAGCAGCCATCTATCTAGATGGTGTTCCCTTGAGGGAAAAAGGGAAAGTAAATCTAGAGATATGACGCTTAGTGGTAATGACAAACATACTGTAACTTCATGAAAGACTGATACTGTAACTGGTACACGACGTGAGAAGCTATACGCTCTCATGTGATGCAGACTCAAACCAAGAGATTGTGGTCATGAGTCACCGTCGTTAGTTCTTTGATGGTACCTATCCTCATCATGTGAGCCTGTGGTTTAACGCTGCAGAATATGCACACTGGCTCTCTGTCGCACTGCAAACAAGTGGGGGGGAAATGAACCGTGCAGTGGTGGGAAACAAAGTGTATTATCAGGTCTGGAAACTTCTCTGTAATTTCCTGGTTTCTTGTACCGACTTCAAACTGAAGTAAAGTGGCCAACAATATAATATCCTTTTCTAAGATGGCACACTGTTGTTTTGATATGTCAAATGAGAGCCAAGCGGGAAATCTCAGCTCATGATGTCATAATCACTGTGCATGGTTTCATAAGGCATGGAAAGCCGCCTCTTCTACCCTGCATGCCGTGATGCCAAGCACACTTAGCACACCACGCACATTTCTTGTTTATAGACAGACAACAATAACATGCATACTGTAAAATAAAGCAATGGAATATAATACAGTACATTATAGTAGTTATGTTTAGTGAAGTATAGTTTAGTGTAGTAGGCCAAAAGTACAGTCAAGTAAAATATAATATAGAACGGTATAGTAGAGTAGTTTAGTGCAGTGAAGCATAGTATAATATAGAGTACCGCATAGTATAGAATGGTATAATATATTTAAGTGCAGTATAGTATGAAACAGTATAGAATATTTGTTTATTTTAGTGAAGTTTAGTATGGTATTTGAGATCATACACTAGATGGGTACACAGGAGAGACATGGGTCTCGTAACACCTTTACAGTATGGAAAGAGTTGTGCATGTTTCACTACTTTTAACACAGTTAGGAGTGATTCTTGTCTCTGTTTAACAAGAATACAGGGTTATATTGGGTAAGTGGGCCTCAATCACCCGGTCCCACCTCGCCCACATAACTACTTTATTCCTGTGAATCATGCAGTTCTAGGATTTTGTGTGTTTATGACATCATGAGAAAGCCTTAATTCCCATCACTGCAGTTCTGGGAGCGACCCAGTGGTCACAATACTTCTTTTTTCACATCACAGATTAGTCACATTAGACACAGTTGGCTGCCTGATGTACCAGAACAACACTGTTGAAATACATTTATGTTATTGTATGTAAAATATTTGTTCCGGAGGCACACATAATGCACACTCTGTGGAAACAAATCACCCCCCCTTGGGGACAATACAATCTGTTTATCCGTTGACTGCTGAACGTCGTAGCCATTTCTCCCCGCTGTCAGAGCTGAGCAGCTGAAAAAGGAGAACAGAGCACAAACTAACACTGAAACAAGCTCTCAAGGACAAGAACTGGAGGTGATGGTACAAACTTGGTGGAGTGAAATTGCTCAACAGATTCACAGTCACCTTTTGTTCAATTCCAACACGTTTCAGAGGAAAATATTGAACTTTTTGCTCCACAACATGCATTTTAGTTTACTGCTGTAGATCTACAGATTGATATTTTACAATGAAAACATGTAAAAATATAAAATATACAAAATATATGGTATCGTAAGATTAAACAAATCTTATTATCTTTTAAATGCCAATAAGTTCTTGCTGTTGAGACTGTTCACCTCTTCACATCCTAGATCATTTTAGATAATTGTCCAAGGCCCAAATTGGTGAATTATATAATATTATTATACATAGTAAGCAAAGATTCGACAAAAGTCCAAAACAGTAACTTCATTTGTTACTACCGAACCAGTACTTTTACTTTGCTGCCTTAAAAAGTGCAGTGTGTAGGATTTGTTGGCCCTATCTGGAGCCTGTGGTTGGTGTGTCCGTTCTGGTGTACTGTAGGAACATAGAGAAGAGGACCTGCTCCGTATGTAGATATAAACGGCTCATTCTAATGTAACAAAGAAACAACGATTCTTATTTTCAGGTAATTATATACTACAGAAAACAAACTCATAAATATCATATTCCATTCCTGCCAATAGATCCCCGTAGCTGCTTCACACTGTTCCTTTAAGTATGATGATCTGTACAGTTATAATGATTTTAAATGCAGGACTTTTACTTGTAATGGAGTCCTCAACCCCTCTGCAATCAATACTAGATATTGTAGGAATGTAAAAAAAAACAAATCTGCGTAAGTTGACAAATTTTTGCCGGCAATACCAGCTGCCTTCGAATGCATTTTGGCTCCACATAATCAGATAAGTTCAAGATTGACCTTACGACAGACAGCTCTGAGAAATAGCGCATTCCTTTTAGCTTGTCAAGCTCCAGCATGAAGGGTCCCAGCTGCTGCCCTGACGCTGTGCACTCAGCCCCGCTCAAACCCGCATAGCACACATTCCTCTCTGACTCACCAAACATGTGTGTTTTCATCTCTCTACCTCTTTTAGTCTAGACCTCTTCTCTCACACACTCACACAGCGTAGGCCTGCGTTTGTGTGTTCGTCTGTCGTACAAAAAAAGTCAATGACTCACAGTACATTGTATACTATGGTTTGCCCAACTACTGCTTTAACTGCCAGTCAAAACACTCAATGCACCCTGTTGCAGTCTTGTTAACAGGAAGTTCCTCCTTATCAAGAGCATACTGCATCAAGAAACACACATTCTTTTCTGTACATTTAACACACAAGCCAGCATGGAGATGAAAGGATTGTTTTCTCACTGTACCCACATGCACACACACACACACACCGGTGCCAGCATAATTTCCTGCCACAAACTGAAAACAGGTTTCACCTGCTGATGTCATAAGACCTCGCCTTTCTCAAACTTAAGCAATGCCGGGCCACACCCTGGAACTTGTCTCCAGGCGTTACATACACACAATCATGCACACCTACCCACCCACACCCACAGAGACACACACACCCACACACACACACACCTACCCACCCACACCCACAGACACACACACACACACACACACACACACACACACACACACACACACACACACACACACACACACATACACAAACACACACCCCAACCTATTAAAGGTATATCAGTTAATTAGTAAACAGTTAATGTTTTGATGTGCAGGCGATTATCTGATTCATGCTGCTTTCTCTAATACCGGTCATTTCTTCTGTACACTGTTGTAATATTGTTTTTCATTGTTGTGTTTGGATTGTGTGTACACTTCATTCTTCAACTCTCCTTGGTTACCATCTTGTAACATGCCACGGATCAACAACAATGTATATTTGTTCCTGTCACTGCAGACATTGATTAATTTCAGGTTTTCTTTTGTGTTAGAGTATGTGTGTGATTGTGGGTGAGCAGCAGTTTTTTTGTGTAAATGACAGCGTGTGTAGGTGTTGAAGTCACAACATTCTGACCCAGTTAGCAACACAAAGAAAGTGTTGGCGCTGTTGATGCCTTTCGTGAAAGATTGAAGACAGCCTAGAGAAGAGAAAAGTCCCAAGACTATTTATAATAACATGTTTGCAGGTCTGGATTGTTGGCCACATTTTACTCCCCCTTTTCTCCACAAATGCCGTTTTCTTGCACAATTATTGGAGGTCCTTAACAAAAGCCACAAGACCAGATGGACAATGCAGCACTTGTCAATAATAAAGCTCTTAAGAAGAAAAACTAAATAAATCGGATGCCTCAGCGTACTTTAGAAACAAAGTAGAAGTCTGTAATCTGTAACTTTCCACACAATCAAACAACAGCAATAAGATCTCGTTCCCTCGTGAGGAGGAAACGATGAAGTCAGAATGCATCGTCACGGTCACCTGAAAGGTGCGACTTGAAAAACCTGATCAATGTGTTTTTTTCCAACATGCAAATTCTATTGTTTGAATTCATTGGTGAATTAAATGACAACAATATGGAGAAAGTATGTTTGCTTTTGAAAACATTAGAAATTGTGATTCACGGTACAGCCTTTGCACTTAAAACAGTGTCATCGGTGATTCTAATCCCATACACTTTTTGTTAAATCCAGTGAATATCTCCCACAGTCCACTAAGCTGTCTGTTCTGTGTGCGCGCTAAAAAAAACAACGAAATACACCCCATTTACCGAGCCCTCGCTCGGTAAATGGGACACAAATCAAGTGGGCCGGAGAAGAGAAGAGACTAGAAGACAAAGGTGGTGGGAGCAAGAGGGATGGTCAATCTGGAGCGGGGGTATTCGTTTGGGTGTCGAGTTTAAAGATTAACAATCTTTCGCCAGAATCGCTGACTTCACCTTTAAGGCCACAACAACTTTCTGTTATCCAGGCTGATACAAAAGAAACAGACAAGCATTAGCAGTAATGCCTGATATCAAACTGGCTCCTTCCTAATAAAATAATGACACCGGCGTGGACAATAAATTTGGCAATAAAGAACAATAATGAGCGCTGTAATTACTGTTCAGCTAGTCTACACAGATTGCCAGTGTTAGTACGTCACATTTAAGCCTCGTTAGCCTCATAAGACAACACTAAGAGGCTGTATTTACCCATCATTTGCAGAAACATTAAGGTATTTGCATTTATCAAAGCAACCACTTCTGATATCATTCTGTATGCCACAGCTTTTCTGCAAGTGTGACTGTGTTTAATGTCATTTGAATATGACTTCTCGACATTTTTGAGGGACAGCTGTCTCCATAAAGGTTGGTGCAGAGTAACAACCCCTAAACTGTGTGTTTTCCTCCATTTTGATTTGCAAAGAGGATCTGGAATGTGACATATGAACATGATCTTGTGTTTTTACGATCTATGTGAAAAACACACACCTACACACCTACACACACACACCACACAACTTCGACATTACATCTTTACACCGTCATACCGTTTCACACACTATACAAGAGAGCCTTTCAAATATAAGGAGTGAGTAGCAGTT
This sequence comes from Pholis gunnellus, assembly GCF_910591455.1. Classification (NCBI taxonomy): domain Eukaryota; kingdom Metazoa; phylum Chordata; class Actinopteri; order Perciformes; family Pholidae; genus Pholis; species Pholis gunnellus. The sequence goes on from NC_136535.1 coordinate 17,038,401, forward strand.
GACAGTGTGTGTGTGTGCGTGTGTGTGTGTGTGTGTGTGTTACAGTTTTGTGTTTGTGTGTGTACCTGTGTGTGTATGTCAATAGTGGTGTAGTGGGAAATACAAAGAGTATGTGAGAGAGAAGAAGAGAGCTGAGGGACTGGACAGAGGACAGAGGAGTTTCAGTCTCTCTCTGTATTCCTTCTGATGTAGACCGAGACTTTCTATTCACATTTGATTTATTCATAATACTAGTAAAAAAGCATGAATACTTTATATCAAAGCGAGCCTCTCTTTTAGAATAGACGTACGATATATCCTAATAAAATAAAACAATCGCATATAAAAAACACAACATTTTCAAGTGAAACAAAAGCACTTGCTTCATATTTTTACCAAAGCCACTGCCAAAACAATCACTACGTACATGTCAAAATACATAATGTAAACCATATACTTTCTCCATCATATCTTTCCCGACATTCTCCACATTAACTATGACCACAGGCGTCCTCGACGGGTTCAGCATCTGAGGTCACAGTCAAGTTCACCCTGTTACCATAAACTCACCTGGACTTTCACTTGTCATAAATCTTAAATGTATGAGTCAGTGTTATGATTGGCACCAAATGATCCTGCCTTGTAAAGATGTAAACTGGTTAAGTTATTAATCTTTAGTATCGTGTTGGTTGCTCTTGGCAAGACAATGATTTGCTATACTGAAAAACCTTAAAACTTAGAGCTCAGTTGATGAAATTCAAAGACAAAAGGAAGAATGAAATGACATAAAAAGTAATCAACGCGGGTGAAGAATCACTAGTCTGTCGTGCAGCTGTAGAGCATGTGTGAGCTCTGAAATAGAAACACCAAGAGGCCCAAATGGACAAAAAATGCAAACTCTGTTTCAGTTTGTGTGTAATAGCCAAGACACATCTGTGAAACTCCCCCATTCGGATTTCTCCCTCATTATGTGCGTGTTGTTCCTGCAGTGCAGCCAGGAACATACTTTTCCTTTTAAAGAAACAGTGAGTTGGAGAGAACGCACAGGGCAGAATATTTCCTTGGCATACAGATAGAAAGGTAGGGCTAATACTTGTGAATAGGAGTTAGAGACACGGGGCCGTTATCGCCTGAGTCTGGCATGCAGCAGGGATAAGAGAAGATAGTGGCACAACATCAAAGAGGCAGACTGCACGATGACGTAGAGTATGATGGTTGTTGAACCCCAAATATTCATATCACGCTAGGTGAAACAATATCACAAAGACTCCTGTGGTCACATCATAATATTTTGCTTGCGTGGTTACGTTAATTATTTGTCACCAGTAAAATATGAACAACAAAAATTAAGGTACATTTTTCTGAGCTTGCGCACCACAAATAAAGTCATCAATCAATCAAGTTGTGTGGAACGAAATGGAGTCGCACCTATATTAATGAAACAACACAGAGACTCCTACCAACCTTTCGACCTTGACAAAGGCAGCGTATCCAATCGATTCGTTCTTACCTTTCACAATAAAAGCCCTCAACATTTAATATTCGCCGTGTTGTTTAGTTGTCACGCTCCTGGTGTTTAAAGGCCCCACGAGCTGTAGAATGTACAGTTATCACGTTAGAAATAAACTGTATGCATTAAGAGTGCCTGGAGTGGTAAAATAAATATATCAATATATAATGTTCTGCCTGCATTGCTTTAATGCCTTATTGCAACACACTTGCTTTTTGTTGAAATATTTTTTTACATCATCTTTCATGGACAGAAGTAGGCGACGCACGATGCGCCAAACGTCCCCTTTGGGCCATAAATAAACACAGCATAGAGCCTGAGGAAGACAGCCAGGGTTAACAAAGGCAGTTGATAACCATTGTCGTGGTATACCATCATATCGGGGCGTTAAGGCAAAGAAAGCATGGCTCTGTCGGACTTGCTTTGTGGCACACCCCGTGTAGAGAAGGCTAAGATTCCTGTTACACTTTAAACATGCTCTATAATAGTTTTCATCAAGTGTTTATTTTAAGTACATAAAGGAATATAACTCCAGAAAAGTCCAACTTTTTTGAAGTGTACCTTTTAAATGAAATTCAGTAAAGTTCTTATCTTACTTGCTTGGCTCCTGGATGGCTTCCTAAAGCCTTATCTTTTCTCTAACAGGTGCTGTGAGTCAGACTCTTCAACCTGTAAGCCATATATAAGGCTTAATCTCTGCTATCTTAAAAGTTCGCCACTCGAAAACCAGAGGAACAGGACAAACCTAAAAAACAAGGGCCCTATTTTTCTTTAGCCCTGCAGCAGCAGCTGTCCTCTTCTGACAGGGTTAATGATAAATTAAGGTAAGATACCATCAGACCAATAGACCCCCAGGTAAACTGCTCATGTATCAATTAAATGAAGCTTTACTGGCATTTACATTTTCATAAAAAAAAAAAGAAGCAAAGGCCGACAGTTCAAAAATGATCCCTTATGTCGTCTTGTCATATACTCTCCTGGCAGCACTGCAAGAGAGATTTGAGTATATATATACAGTACATATACACACACACCAATAAATTCAAACATTTTAGTTTACTGAGGGAAAATAATGTGAGTATAATTATATGTGATCATTGCTCTAGATTGTCATCAATATGATGCATTTCTCATTCAAGTTAATTTCATATTTTACTTAGATTTATATTCAGTGGAACGGACTTTTAGAATCGCTCTCACAGTCAGAAAACTACAGTTGTACTGGAAGCTGTAAAATAAGATACAATCAAAATCTTACTCCCACGGTGGTTTTTATGCTGCAAAGAGTATAAAATGTAACCTTTTATGAGGCAATTCATTAAAACATGTTTCTAAAACTTAACAAGCCCCCTCTATAATATGATAATTATGGCACTGCTGATATATAATTTTAATTTTCTTCTGGTTTTTTTCGTAATGTTTATCATCTATCATCTAATTTAAAGGCAGTTTATAAACTTTCGGGGTAATTTCGCTCTGAGCCTGAGCTCATTTTCTGGCAATTGCTTCAGCCTGCAGTTCAGAACATTTTGTTTCATTTGTTTCATTTTCCGACTGCGGCTTCCCGTCTATCCCTCCCCCCTCATTCTTCTGCCTCGCTTCAAACTGGCCCCGTTTCCGTATTAGAAGGAAGCGCGCTGCTGCTCTGGAAAAGTGGGAAGGAAAATGGAGGAGGGGGGAAAAGACCGACATTTTTGAGAAATAGTATAACTTCAGAGAATTTGTGGGGAGGTGACACACATGCTCGAGGGCAAACAAAGTGAAGAGTTGGAGGATTGACAAAGTAAAAAAAAAAATAAAAGAACAATTAGAAGCAGTGTACAGATGTGTCTATTCTACTTTTATATTTTAGAGCAACAATATTGCTCAATACTGAAGTGTTTGTGTTAAGAGAGATGGAAGTTTGAGGTTTCGAAAACTCCCAATAGACGGCAGGTCAGTGGTTTCCTGGAACTGTGAGGATGTCTTTCCTGGCAAACAAACACGGTGTACAACTACTACATCCACTATCCTCTTCCGTTTCTGGCCACACAATGTGCTACAGAAAGCAATTTTTCACTTTTGTTCCTTGCAGCTCTTTATGAAGTCAGTTTTGCATTCTCTGTCAGGGATTTTCTGCACAAAGGAATCATCAGCACCACAATGATAAGAATTGAATAAAAATGAAAAAAACTCAAATCCTCTGCAATAGTGCTTTTAATAAAAAAAAAAAAAAACGGTTGAACAAGCAGAACACTTAAATACGTCTTTGACTTCCAGCAGGCAACTCCTTCACAGACATATTTTACACATGTGGCTGACACTGGATAAGAGCGGATACGTATTGTCTTCACTGGGCCTGAATACTACGCTATAAAGCTAATGCTAAACGCAGCTGGCGGTACAGTTGTTGGCGGAATGCATCTTTAACGTTGGCTAGTAGTCCGGCAGAAAAGGAGGGTGAAATGCTCTGAGGCAGGACGTGACCTCGGGATTGAAGGCCTGCCCTCTCCCAACCCCACACCCCATCTCCCTCAAACTCACTCCGCTCACCTTCCAATGTTGTAACAAATTATTTTTTAATCAGTTTTTTTTAATTAAAATTTCGTTTACTCAAGCATAACAGATTTTGTGTTGATCCAATGGTCAGAAAGAACAAGAAAACACATACATGTATGTCAAATAAGGTAACGCAGACTCATTCACAGACCGATCACGATCAAGGTCTTTCTCCTCCCAAAGGCCCATTCTGAGCCAGTAAACGAACGTATGACTTTCTATTGAACTTGAATCAAAACCATATGTGGTACCCTCACTGGAAACTCTCAAAGCAGTACCCACTTTCTCTACAATTCTGTTTCTTTTTTTTTTTTTTTCCTGGTGGACAAGATTCATATTTTTCCAGCAAGCACTGAAATCTGGCCATGTCCTTCCAGCTTTGGCAAAAGAACACCATGATTAAATAGTACCAAAAATGAAACCTCAAAAACATCTGCTGAGTTCTTGCAGCTTAGCGTTGTGCCTAGTGGACGCAGGATGAAACCTGGACGGCAGCCACGGAGCCAGCCTGCTTTATTTGTGGTAGAATCACAGCAGATCTGCCACGGGGGCCGGTGGGAAAACACCTCCACACTGACTGAGTCATAATGTAGGGACGGATACTGATATCGCCTGACAGCACACAATGGTGACCTTGAACTGACAAGAGAACCTGCAGTGTACACACACACACACACACACACACACACACACACACACACACACACACACACACACACACACACACACACACACACACACACACACACACACACACACACACACACACAGGCGTGGGTCTCCAACTTGCTGATAAAGCATTAACTGTGCCAACATGCTGAGGTTTTCAAAGGATAGCTCAGTATTTGAAAGATACAGCATTAACCAGGAGGGAATCGGACTCGATGATGGATTTTTATGACTATTATTGTGTTTTTCAAACGAATGCACTTGGAGAGATGGAAACTAGATGAACTTTGTTGTACTCGTAGGAAGCAAATCCTCTCAAAAGTCAGGAATAGACCTCCAAGGTAGCATTACCAACTTCATCAAAAGTGTACAGAATTATGATTACTATATGAAATTTGAAGGATATTTATGTACCCACCTTCTTTGTAAGGGGTATTTATCATCCAGCCATCTAATGTTCCACTACATTGAAGCCAAACAACCGATGAAATATAAGTACTAGTACACCCAACAGTACATGTTGTGCAAAGACAAAGATCATTTTAAATGCTGTAATTATGACTTGTTACAAAACTGCTCAAGAGGCTTCATCTTGCAACACAACCCAGGTCACGTTCTCTTACACAAGAAGTTGAATATCATCAGCCGCTCCTCTTCTTTTCTTTCTCACTTTCTGATTTGCTCTCTCTCTCCGACTCGACAGGTAAAGTAAGGAGCTAAAGTAAGGCTGCTGCATTCACATGACCGGACATGTAAAGCTGAAATAGGACCGATCTTTCTGCATGCATTTCTAGGACTGACCAAGTGAAAAGTGTGGATGTATGTGTCTTCAGAAAAGAAGATCAAATCGATTCCACAACAGAATCTAATTTGTTTTGTGCCACAATCCTTCACGGTGAGTGTGAAGGATTGTGGCTTGAAGCTGATGTGAGAAGTGCCTGTTTGTTCCTGAGGGGGAAAAACTTCACACTGAGAAATTTGTTTGGGCTGTGGATGAGAAATGTATAACTCTGTGGAGAAAACACCCTTTCGGAATAGAAACACACACACACACACACACACACACACTCCGGATTTCACTCGGTTACAAGAATCCCCCACCTCTGACTCCCCTGAGGCAAAACAACAACTTGCTGGAAAATAATTGTAGCATTATCCTAAATTGCTGTTGCAGCTGTCACAGTAAAAAAAAAAAAATCAGCACATCATTTGAATTATCGCTATTTCTATTTGAACATCTGTCTATTGGCAGAGTTTGGCCCACAGCAGAAATTCCTCCAAAACCACACTTCTGTACTAATAGAGGAAGCATGACACATATGTCCTCATTACTGATGAGCCTTGCAAACATATACTCTATATAATGAACGCTTTCTTCCAAATCTTTATTATATTATGTTTACAAAATGTAAAGCCCAAATTGTCTTTTTGTCAGAGGTATTTCTGTGTCTTTCTGGACTAAAACGATGCGAGTGTGTTTTTCACACTGATCACTTTTTATACTATTGCTTTGAGTGTTGTGGCGTGATCAGGCGTGATCACGCCATGAGACAAAACCCTGCAGAAACAAGTCTAACCAGTCCAGTGTCATGCTGATGTGTGCCACATGGCTACACCTTCAGGCTCTGTACATCTTTAACCCCCTCAGTTCACAGTCCGACCTCCTCAGAGAAGACATCCTCAGTGTGATCACCGACAATGGGACACGCTTGTTTATTCGTTGTTGGTTTATTTTGTTATGTTGCAATGCACCAGCCCAGGCTTTTCTCAGTCTAATCCTGGAAAAACGAGGTAAAAGCACAAAACAGAATGAAAGAATAGACTGGAACATAGGAGAACACAAATACAACCTGAGAAAGATCATGACATTGCTGGTTTCATAACCCCACATGTTTTGAACAGAATTTCGAATGTCGTAATTATTGGTGATTAACATGACTCGACCTTGAGAACACAAAACTGCAGAAGAACGCAACAGAAACTAACAGATGAAGTTGGAAAGTAGGAGAAAAGAGACCAGAAAATAGGTTTGGTCAAATGTTTGATTTGAGGAAATAAGTGTCAGTACGACACGCTCGAGAAAGAAAAAACACCAGACTAGGATCGCCAAATGACTGATTAGTGTTTTCTTTGTTGCTCCTAAATGCTGACGCATACACAGAAACTAAGTCATAATCTATTTTGACCTGCCAGATTACTGGCAATGGTGCGCATACTTTACTCTGAGCATGGAGTGATATAATCGTAGAGGCAGACGATTTTTACAACATGTGGGGATTTCTCGAGGTCTCCAGCCCCCTGCTATACTGCCACAAGTAAAAGAGTGTTGAACTTTAATATTAGTTTTTTTTATAGCTTTTTCCTGGTTTGTCTTTAATCCATTTGTTACATAGCTGCAGCACCTACTACTGCTCGAAAGCAACGTTGTTTACACTGACTTAAATCCTGTCCCGTCGGAGTTGTTTGTTCTTTGTCTGTTCTTTGAAACGGGACTAAGTTCTGTCAAGTCAAATGACCCTCGCAGCAACGTCTGTGTTTGCACGATCACAGAGCATTGTGGTGTGTTCAGTGCATGATTTCCAAAGTCCACGGTCCCTATCAAATTATCCTAAACAGATCCCCCTTATCTGTTACATAACATTTATAAGATAAAGATGGAGACACGGTGTACCTGCCTCTCCAAATATACTGCATGTATTTGGAAAGGCAGGTACTTTCCCCGGGCCTATAATGTCAACATGGGCCCCCGACCAACTTTAGCCAATGACTCACTTTCTCTCCTCCCTCCTCATGCTCCCTTCACTCCTCTTCCTCCATCTTTCTCTCTTATCCCGATGCATCACCTGCTAAATTCAGAGGCACGGGCAGCTCGGTTAGCTCCGCAAACCTGCTCCACAGCTGTTGCTAAGTAACTGTTGAACCCGTGCCGGCTTATGTGTGCAATGTTTGGCATGTCACCATAGCGATGTTATGGAGGGCAGGGTTAAATATTTGCAAAGTATCACTTATTAGAGGCACAGGCAAACGTATCCGTCGGGGGCTTGAGGTGAAACCGAGCCCGGGACAGAGGGATACAGGAAATGAAAAAGAGAAAGGCAATAGAAACTAAAGAGAAAGGCTTCATTTAATTTTAAGATAAAAAAATAAATATTTAACACTAGAATAACCATCACCATTGGCATCAGCATCAATTTTGTTTCAGCATAACGGAAACCATAGCAGTCCTTTGGGAGTTGTCTCTGTATTTTGACCTCACCTGGCTGTCACTATGAGCCGTACGATGATGACTTAGCAGTTTACAGTCATCCAGGGTGAGTCAGACTCCTAAAAGTCCCTTTTATATTTCCCTCCTATTGGGACATAATAGCACTAGTTATTTAAGAATCGTTGAGGGTTCAATATATAACATCAGTTATTAAAATTCCTCCTCAGCGTTGTTATAAAAGTTGTATAGTCGTAATAATAACTGTAGTTCAGGAGAAATTAATAAGCTCTTTTGGACATTAGCGCCACAACATAGTTGAACTTACCTATTATATTGTATAATAAATTCAAATGTCGTCAAAAAGTCACCAACTTTGTAAAGGTTTTCAACCACTAATCTAGTCTCCTGATTGAGTTACTGTACATGTAAAAGCAGATGCTACATGGTTGATAAGGATAAACATGGGCCTAGTTAATGATCCATCTATACAGCTTAGTGACACCACACAGTTTCAGGACATGACGCAGTGCAAGCACACTATAGGGATATGGGGAATGATCTGCATGACCTGTAGCAGCTTCTTCTTCTCTTTATGTTTAATTAGTTACTATAAAGACATATCAGTTCCTTTCTGTGCAAGCACAACAAGAGGACATCCAGCTTTTTCTTTTTACAACATAAACTTTTGTTTTCTTTTAGGTTTCATGCCACAGACATTAAAGAAAGCACCCATTTCATTCCATTGGAAGATGTCACAGCAAGACAAATGTGTCAATTGTATGCTATGGAATAACAAGATTGTCATCTTAAGGCTCATGTGATGAGAGGGAACTTACGTAAGAAAATGAAATCAAGCATAGTGAATGTTTTCTATTAAGGGCTCTCCCTATACCGTCCCTAAACATGAGAAAATACTCTCACATCTTACACATATATTTCCCATGAAAACCTATATTACATGTAAACACCTAGGATTAATAACAACTGCACAGGTTTTGTTAATGTGTTTTTTTTAAATATTTGTTGTTATATGGATTAGTCACAGCTTTGCAACCTATTGCCTCCTCTTTTTTAATATTACACATTTTCCCACAGCCACTCTCTTTTACGACAACATAACATTCAAGTCCAAACATGTTGAAAAGCTACATGTACGCTGGCATGTCATTTAAGAAAGAAACCAGTGGAAAACCTGGCATTGAACACTCGCTCACTTAGTCACCAAGGGAAAATAAAACAAAAAAAACAACAACCTGAAAGCCACAACCAGCAGGAATGCTCCTTTAACTTTGTGTTTGTGTGAGCTTGTACATGTGAGTGAGTGCCCCTCCCTGTCAGAGTGACTTTCCATGCAACCAAGGCAAGAGCCAGAACAGAAACAAGAAGAATGAGGTATCCACGACACACACACACAGATACAGAAATACACACAAACACATGTCACCTCAGCCACTTGGTCGCCTTACCATGCTGTGCCAATGTACTGGCTTTCTGAAAAGTCTGAAGAAAGTACAGGAAAATTGAGAAAGAAAAATCATGTCACACCATTTATTCAGCCTCGTAATATACTTTCCAAATGCTGTCAGATTTATAGTTCGGTAAGTGATGTAAATCTCTCTGCAGTTATTAATAGCTGAACATGAGAGGCCTGCTTGGCCTTAGCTGGCCTGTCCGTCTGTCCTCTTGTCTGCGTATTGAGGGCTGGGAGTTGTCATGACGGTGCGTAATTCTCACTGAAAACTTCTGCCATTTTTAAGAATATCTTAAGAAAAATCATAAGCATCCATATGGCATCATTTAAAGACTTATTGTTACAGTACATAACATCAGTGGTTAAAATCCCTTAAAAATACAGTTTCATAAACAAACAATTGTGACAAATATTAAAAATAAATGGGTATTTAAATGTAAGATAACTGACACCGATACACGTGTAGGGATACACGTGTAGGGATACACGTGTGGGGATAGACTTAAGAAAGTACAGTGCGATCAGAACGGGGAGAACACGGACGTCTTCTGGCGGTAAGTTGTAGTGAAACTATGGTTGTCTCATAACTCACTGCTTGAAGTAGGAAGTTACTCAGTAAAACATTTAATAAGTTGTTTCACTTAATTCGCCTGTGTACTTACAATTTTGTGAAACTTCATACTTACAGTCCAATAGAGTTGTGTGATATCTGTGGACACTTTTTGTGGATCACTTTTTTGGGTAAATCAACTACACTCAAATTAAAGAGTATAGGGAGGTTGAGAGAGTGTCTGTAACCATAACTGCATGTCTCAAATGATTTAAGAGGCACTGGATTATTTACAGAATATTATCATTAACATCTAAATATCATAGTTTTTGTCAATACAGGAACATTGTGAAGCCCCTATTGTGGCATTGTTACTTTTAGTATTTGAATACTTTTATAGAACTGTTAACAAGTGGCAGTCAAATCCCACTGATGTCGTGGCTTTAACAATACAGCAAAAATACTTGTTTTTTTTAAAGAATGCATTGTAGTCCAAATGATTCATTCCTTACAAATATGTCAAATAAAGTCTTGCATCCTTGGCCTTATGGTCACAATGTCTGGATCACATTTACAGGGCCGAAAGCAAAATTCCAAGGCAACATGAGACAAAAAACATTTTGTCTTCACGGAATACTACTCATGAGCTCTCCTCTCAGCCTTCCTTCTCTCGGGGCACCCCTCTTCGGTTTTCCGCCATCAAGCGTGAGCATTAAGCAGTTAATATTGCCGAGACTTTTCTACAGTTACACAACATTTATTACGACGTAAGCACAGTCATTGCCAGGACTAAATATGAGTCATGTGAGTGGGTGACACATGCAGCAGCAGCAGCAGCAGTCCAGAAAATAATGTAGTCTCCTGATCAGCAAAAAACTTTGAGAGAAAGAAAACGGAGGCTGTTGGAAATGGAAATGTTTACATACGTCAGATCATTTACTGAGTTCTTGGAGTTTCACCAGGTCAGGAGACTCTTTTATTTGAATCTCTCTGAATCACTCTCACCTCCTTTTTCCCCCACATATCTCATTAGAATAATCTCTTATCAGTCTGCATTCATCAAGCTTCTGATTTAATTAATGAATCATCAATACACACAGTGATGCAGTGACACAGTTCTGCTCAGATAATAAAGCTATTATGAGCTGTATCATTTATTCAATGTGCTATAAGTTAATGTATATGCCACAAGAAAAGAGCGTGTGACTTATTACACAAGTCAGGTGACACTGTGTGAATACAGCCCTCATAATGTGTGAGTCAAGGGAATAACCTTTAGTGAGTGTGTATCCAGTAGTACCCTACAAAATGACACAGGGTCACGTAACACTCATTATGTTACAGTAATATGTTCGTGTGGGGAGAGCAGCTGCCACGCTCCTCTGAATTCCTATAAGAAGGAAAACAGAAAGACAACGCTCACCATGAAAACCAGAAGAAGAAAAAAAACACAAAAAAAACCTTCTTCTGGTAATAACATCTTTAGTTGGGTTTGTGTCTGACGCAGGTGTGGATCTTCAATAAAAAAAATAAAAAAAACACCTTTAAAAAATGTGCTTGGTATGGTTAAATGTAAAAATACAAAATCTAAAAAGATACAATAGTCACGGGAGAACTAGGAGAACAGCGTTGCGCATAAAGGATTGAATAAAACTTCATGTATTTATTTTTACTCACTTCTATCTTGTTTCCAGCCCAAAAGCTTCTGCCTTCCACTTATCAATACTACGCAATGTTAGTGTTCTGATAACTGCTGCACTCTTGTGTGCTTTGGTGGAATATTGGAGCCCCATTGAAATACCAACAGAAACCAAAGGAAATAAGGGGAAATGTAGGTGTGTGAATTCTGGTAAACAATAAGGCTCAGTGATATATTCTCTCCTCTCTGTGGGCTAAAACGCTCAGAAACTTTACAGTATCTGATCAGGGACAAGACGATTTATTACACTTCCTGAAAAACATTAGTCACAGAAATGTATATGCTGTAATTATGCCTGTGTAGGCATGTGTTAACGCGTTTGCCACAGAAAAGCTCATCTCTTCTTGTTAATGTGGGATGAAAAGGACCAGGCGTTTAGGTCTGAACAAACAAGACTCATTTGCCACTTCACATCTGGGCGCTTCACATCCTGAGAAATTTCACAGAATTGGAATGATATATCAGAATAGGAATAAACACAGGAAAAAAACAAGCTTGTGCCACTGGCTTGGATTGAGAGCATGCAGGAGAGCTATGTAAATAAGCCACTCTGCTTTCACATGCCTATGAAACTAAAGCATTTCACACAGCTAACTAAAAATACACAGTTTCTTTCTATTTTTTGTTGTTGTTGTTTTACTACCCGCCCTTCTCTGAGATCACTATGAAACTTGAGGTGGAGGGCGGGTCATCCGGGAACATAGCATGTGGGAACTCCTACTAAACTCTGGGGGAGGAGTTAGGGCAAATAAAAGGCAAGGGGACCGGAGCACAGATCTAACTTGACTTAAGTCTGGACATAGGTTTTCCAACAGTCACCGTGGATCAGAGCTAAATCTTCTTCTTTTGGCCAAAGGGATACAGCATGTCCGAAATGCTTGACGACATTTTCACGAAGGTGAGTTGAAGCTAAAGGATTTCTTTACTTTGTTTTGGAGAAAGGAAAGGCTCACAAAGTTGGAATGGGACCGCTCTGTAGCTCCTCTCCCAAAGTGTTTGTTTATTCCTGCTCATTGTGTTCCTCTGTGACTCACTGATTTGACAGTGAACTCGTTTTGAACTGAGTTTAGTCACAGAGGATTCCTTCAGTTTAAAGACTGAATGAGATAACGCAGACAGTTAGTGCTGGATTGTGTTGTTTCTTCGTTTCCAGACTTCCACTGTCAGAGTTTTCATGAGACATAGAAAACAGTCAAAAACTGCAATTATCTACGTTGAATTTGTATTTTGTCATTGCATGTAAATGGCAGATAAAAAAATTTGTACTGTACCGTTTTTTTTCCTTTGTTTTGGCAGTTTTTGTCTCATTTTGTTCTTTATAAAAAAAATAATTTAAAAAAATATCTTGCATATAACAGCTCGTCTTTTGAATAGATTCGTTGTAGAACGTAGGTTTAAAGAGAAACATTGTGAATATACAACATACAGTACAAATTGCTTTGAAATGAGAGGCATCAAGGTCTGTATAATAACTATGTCAACCTTCTGTAACAGAACTTTATGAACCTGGCCCTGGAAGAAGCCTTGCTCCCTAAACAGTCTCAACTCAAAGGCCCGGGGCAGAGTAGGCTGAACAGGTCAGCCTCCTTCTTCTCTTCCCCCTCCCCTCCTTCCCCCTCAAGCCACAGCTTGAGCACCGAGCATGTCAACAATACCGACAACGGCAGCCCTTTCTGGTCATCCAACATCTGGAGCCAGGGCCCCGTCTCAAAATCTAAACCGCTCCCCTTCAGGCCCGACCGCTCCATGAGCCTGACCGAGTCCAGCAGCAGCCTGCTCTCCTCCTTCGGACAGCTAAGGAACCTGGAGGCTTTTCCCTCTGCCACTACCGTGGCTCCGCCACCCGGCTTCCCTCCCTCATCTACCCTCCCACCCCAGGTTCAACCAGTGGTGGCCCCCAATCGTTACAAGACGGAGCTGTGCCGTGGCTTCCAGGAGACTGGCAGCTGCAAGTATGGCAGTAAGTGCCAGTTTGCCCACGGCGAGGCGGAGCTGCGTGGACTGTTCCGCCACCCCAAGTACAAGACAGAGCCCTGCAGAACCTTCTACAACTTTGGCTACTGCCCCTATGGCTCACGCTGCCACTTCATCCATGAGGACAAAATCAACGGAGCTCCGTTATCAACTGCCAAATTCCAGAATCAGCCGCAACAATTTCCCACAGGCACCAGTGGTCAGAGTGCACGCCACCAGCTGCGCCAGAGTGTCAGCTTCGCCGGGTTCTTGGGCTCTTCACGCTGCTCACCTCCTCCATCATTCCTTTCATCCTTCAATGATCCTAACCTGGGCTTCAGCCGTGCTGCCTCCGTTTCTCCCCCTCCTGCTGACCTCCTCTCCCCGGTGTTCGGTGACTCCCTGCAGCGGGAGGCAGCAGCATTCCAGTTTGGCAACCATCAGACCCGTGCCAGCACCGGAGACATCCACAATATGCCCCTCATCCTGGAGCCAAAGGCCTCACACTGTGTGTGTGGCCATGGAAATAACTTTAACAGCAACAACGGCAGAGCCGCCAGCTTGGATGACGGGCACAACCAAGACAGCAACATGCTGTTTCCTGGTCCCGGAGGCCACAGAGGATTCGTGAAGACTGCTGGACTCCAGCGTTTCTCCTCTGAGGACTCCCTGGAGGACAGCTACAGCAGCAGCAGCGGAGGCTCCAGTGGAACCGAGTCTCCAACATTCGACGCAGCCACCAAGAGGCTCACTGTGTTTGAACGCCTGTCCCTGTCCGACTAAAGGGAGCAAAAGGGAAGGAGAGGAAGAGAACTCTGACACCTTGTCAACTGTGTCTGTTTATCTGAACTGATCAGGACAAGTCAACTTGACACAACAACACTTAAAAGTTCTTAATTTATGTTTGTAAAATGGAACTCGTCTTGGAAAAAAACTACATACTGAGATGATTTTAGAATCCAAATGTTATCAGACTCTATTTTTATACTTAAAAATATTGTGTAGCCTATTAGACCTTTGTATGTGGTCTTCCATAGAAAATTAACTCTTTTGCAGGTCTTGCCAGTACCAGTTAATAGCCTGGTTTTGCCCTTACTGTTAATCTGTAGTGATCAAAATGGCTTATCTTTAGCGATAATCATTAATTCCTGTGTCTTTTAAGATTTTCCCTGCGTCATAGGCCATTTACTCGTGGTGCCACAAACAGTACGTTTGATTCAGTAGCCTTAATCAGTGAGACCCGACACGTGTCATTGATGCCATTTTATCTGTGATATGCACTTTACAGCTAATCAAAATGGGAGAAACTGTCAAGTCTCCCAGTAGCATTCAACCAAAGCTTCATACTTCACTCTGCTCTGTGTGTGTGTGTTTTGTGTGTGTTTGTGTGAGTGTGTGAGAGTCTGTGCGTGTGGGTATGTGTGTAACCATGTAATTTTCCCAAAACCTGGGGTGCGAGCATGTATAAGTGGCAAAATACTGAAAGATCAAAGTGTGCTAACAGAAGAGAAGAAATGATGGTCAGTGAGTTTAGTTATGGATCTCTGTTTCCTGACACACTTTCATTCTGTAAAACATTCTGTTATCTTCGCTGGCTTGTAAATTGCACCCCATCGTTTTATTGTCCCCTGTTTCTTCGACATCCTGGGTCAGGGACTTTAACACCGCAGTATTCCTTTTGGTCATTGGTTGCCTCGTGTTGTTTAACTTAAACTAATATATTTATTATGATATTTATTTGTGTTTAAAGAAAGCAAAATGTATTTTGTACTTTATTTATGGAGAAATATTTCAACGTCTGTGAAATACCAATGTGAGAAAAAGCAGTAAAAAAGAGAATCCTATATTTTTAATTGCCTGAAAAGGGATAAAATTAATTTCTGAATAAAGAAATGAAATTACGATGTTCTTTTTCGACTCCAATTTGTTATTTCGTGAGAATTGGATGCTTGATCATCTTGCTCACATTAATTATGACTTGCATCTTCACAGTTTAGTAACTTACTCACCCACAGTACTTCAGTGAAATGTAAGGGGACAAATCAAGGTATAGTTAGAGGTACTTTGCCTTGAATGTGGGAAGTTATTAGTACTAGCATAGATTGTTATTGATGTGTTGGTACAGTCAATAACATTGTGTTGTAAACAGTAAATGGCTGCATGAAAAATTATTATTTTCAACCTCTTAAGGAACTTTTTTTCCAGCCATTTTATGATCAGTGAGTAAATATTGATTATTTTAACTGGCCTGATTTTGCCTGAAAGTAAATCCTAAATCAGGACAAAATACTGTCGACCTGACAGCCTCATAATTGACAGCATGTCCATAATACCATGTTTCACTTTGGGAACATTTCTGTTCATATTATTATTATTATTAGTTACATTATACAACTTTATTTGTCCGCTTGGGGAAATGAATTAAATAAAATTGTTATTTGTCTTGCTTTACATACATGCATGCATCTAGGGACTCTCGTCTGGTCCACTCGGGACCTGAACCTGCTACCCTCCCGATACCAAACCAAGTCCCTGTTCTGTTACAGGTTACATACACAGGAACAGAGAAAGGACAGCCTACTGCATGTGGAACTCTAAGCCTTTGTCTCTCTCTCTCTCTCTCTTCTGTTTCAAGGCATACACTTTGTTGTGTATACAGTTCAGATTATAGCATTTGGATCAGCCTTTAAATACTCAGGTAAAAGATGTGATGCCTTTTATATTACCTCAAATTAGTGTAAGTCAATAACTTTGGCTGTCTGAAAATCGTTACAAAAAACAGAAATAGGATTTAAAACCAACATGTACGTTTAAATAAGGTCCCATAGTACACATTGAATATCACGTCGAAGACAACAACGGGTCAGGAGCAGGTCCCACAAGCAACACTTCTTGATCTTTCCGATCAAACTTAGTAGATGGACTGCGGTCATAACCAAAGGAATTACAAAATGTCGGAATCAGTCAACGCAGCAAAGTTTGGGCTCAATGTCAGACACCAAATGAAGTCAGTTCTGGAAAATGATACACCAGGAGCTCTGGTAGCAGGAGGAATGAGATCTACCATTTCCACCAGAGACAGGGCTCTTGCTTAACGTCCTAACTGATCCACATCCCTGTTGAACAGCATCCTTGCATCCCAGAATTAAGTTAATCATGTCATTCTGTGATTTGGGAAAACATCTGTCTGTGCTTGAGTAGAACAACCATTTAACCAGTCAACAGTCAACCCCTTATAGAGTTCCCAAGCTAAGGGGATACACTTAATGCTCTCTCTTCACTGGAAATTTCCAGCCGCTGTCATCTCCAGCTTGATTGATCACCTCTGCTTCCTGGGCTGAATTACCAGTGTTCAGAGCCCAAATGATAGGGGCTCTTATGGACAATGGACATGGGATTGTGAAAGGCACAGTAACGAGTTAAGCAGAAGTTCATGAAAACCTCCTGTTGCAATCTCCACTTTACACTCCCAGTGCGATCTTGTGTTGAGCAACCCGTCACCACAGCCACCACCCCGCACATACCGTCAAAGCACTTCATTCTGTGAAGCAAGGCTGCCATCTGGAAAGACAACATTACATTTGTCACAGTAATGGTGTCTGAGAAACAGACACAAAACAAAAGGCCCCTTTTGAAAAATTAGGAGATGAGTTGTTGCATTAGTCTTAAATGTGCGAGACTCAGAACCTGCCAACACTGCCAAACAATGACTAATCTTTGCTGCGCATGATCACAATTCTGCTGTTTTGTGAAGTGGTGTCTCTTGATTGTAATATTAAGCAGATGATGATTTGAACTTACGGTAACATTACCAAGTCTGGACAGTGCAGTTTGTTGAGATAAACACGATTTTTTAAGAACTTCAGAGTCTAGGAAATAGGCAGTAAAGGTTTTTATTTACAATGCTACACTGGGACTGCTTCATAATAATTTGTATTACTCTCTTTTATTCTGTAACATTATAAACAAGTTTCTATACCTCGGCATTACTTTCATTGGCCTCAATCCACTTCCACACAAACTGGTGTGGTTTGTTTGTGGTGAGAAAATATGGTGACCAAACCGCAGGATTGTCTGATAGTGGATTTATGACACATGATAAATTGACAATCCGAAATAGGCAAAGTTTCCAGCTTCTAGGTTCCAAGTTTATAAGTTCCTCAATAAAATGTGAACAAAAGCATCATCTACCCGGTCAGTAGTTTATTCAAATAAAATAGAAAAGGGGTCTCAGAAAAACTATTTTCAATACTTGGATCGTGTGTAAAAAAAAATATATGAGTACTTGAAGAGAACATTGTTGTTTTTTTAAATCCCACCTGAGGACCCAAGCTACACTTCGGTATGCTTCCACCTATTTTAATGTCACATGCTGTTTGTGTTATGTTTTCCCTAAACATAGCGGTTTAGTTATTTTATGCTCATTTGAAGGGATGAACCCCGATTTTGATGAATTGCATTTTCTTTCAACACTGTTTAACTTGAATGTGTGTAGCCTGTCCATGTACTGTATTTTACCTACTTTTGAAATAAGCCGGATTGAAACTATACGACCCCGTTATGATTACTAAAATAACTGGGTTTTACACATTCAATAACCCTCAGCTATGGCCCCCACTTTGCTTTGTGTCTTGTTCCCCTTTGGACCAATGGCAGGATGTGTTGCTATGGCGATGGACAATGACCACAAAGTGTAAACAGCGAAGACAAAAAGAAGGGATCAGTGTGCGTTTGTGTGTTCACAAATATTAACTTCCCAGTCGGTTCTATTAGACCAGACTGGTTAAAGTTCAGCAAACTCTGACATGACGAAACACTGCAGAGCTACAGTTACATTCTTTATACTTTCATCAAACTAATTGGAAAATCCAAATGAAACTCCCGGCATCGCAGTTTAGGCTCATGTTCTGCCACTATTACTTATAGTTTGTTGATTCTTTGTTCATATCACGTCAACCCCGTTATTTAACCACGGCAACAAGTGGAGCCTGAACATCACCACCACCCTTCTGTGGAACGGTTAATGATCAACCACAAAGCTGCTGCCGCTGTCAAAACTCTCTTTACCCAAGTCACCTGATCCTGAGCACTGTGCACACAACACACACACACACACACATACACACACACACACACACTTTAGAGATAAAGCTCAAACCTGGGTGGAGATCTAGTAAAGCAGTTACATGTGTAGTCTAAAGGTGAGAAGGAGACAGAGATACTCTTGTCGAAAGAAAGTTAAGCAACAGTTACAAAAGGACAAAATAAGCATTTTTGCTTGTCGTGTGCTTACAACGAAGAGCAGAGAGTTAGTTCTGCTGCAAAGGTTGGGGTAGGCAGAAGATGAGTTAACTTTTTAAACTTCACTTGGTTTTCTTAATTATAAGTGCAAGAAATAGCAGTTGAGAAAAGGTGAAACTTAAGCATCCTGTCGTTCTGGAGAAATGATCTGAAGTGGTGACGAGTGTGAATTTGTTATTGTCATCGGGTAAAAGGGGGAGTTTCTGTCAGCAATCCGCTTCCAGAGTTGCTGCTGGTCAAGCCAGTTCTGTTCAAACTTGTCCACCTGAAGCAATCAGCAACCAAGATTTGATAAATCATCCAGAAACAAAATGCACGTCTCATTCCAACTTGTGAAATGTGCTTATGTGTGTGTGCAGGTTTTCACGTGAATACTTAAGGCCAGTCAGGTTTCAGACTTTTTTTTATAGCTTCTAGAAACCTCTCCCCCCCCCCCTCCCTCCCTCTCTTTCGGTCGTTACCTACGGATTAGGTATTACGGTTGAGTAATCTTTCAACCCCAAACCTTCGTCAACCCTCCAGAGAGTGACGGAGTACGTTATGTAACTTCTCCTTTGCCAACTAGGTCATTGGCGAGCACTACCTTTTTTTTTCCTTTCTTGGAAAAGATAAAAACCTAAGAAAAAGGTTAATGCACCTTGAAATACTTGGAAACAGGCATTTTCAGCTTTGTCCCATATACTCCCCTTAAAGCCGCCTCCTTATTCAAGAGTTTCAGTTTAGAAAGGCCTCGAAAAAGAGTGGTGAGCTAACTCGACGGCATTATCGAACAAGATGCAGTTCATGATCACAATCTCTAAAGATACATTCCTATGCTTCTTGTGTTGAACAGCAGTTTACGCTGATCCACAGACTTCACGTGCAATAAGGGGGGGGGGGGGGGGGGGGGGGGGGGGGCACTGCATTGGCTTGTGTAGTTGTTGATAAAAGTAGCATCCGAATAACTGGGGAAAGTAAGGATTTGGGAAAGTCCATTTCAAATATATACGTTCCTTTATTTTCTAACTAATTGGCTAACTGCAGTTAATTGCTTCCGATAGTTTTTAAAGCAGAGACTGAATGAGAAATCCATTTCAACAAATTATACAGACTCATATCTTTAAGCACATCTCAACCCTTGTGGTGAGTTCACGCCAAACTTTTCGAGTGGCACGAATCGACTTGATTAACGCGAGGTGAAAAGTCACTTTGTGTTTGGTGTGAACACAGAATTAGCTTTTTATTGTGCACTCAGTTTTGAAAACCAGATGACTGAGAATTCAATTTTTCCCTCAAATATCGATTTATTTTACTAAGAAGCTATTTTTTTTTTCTTGTTTATCTTATCACGTTTTATCAATACAGAACACTAATCAGTGACAACTACTGAGTATGACTTGACTATGCTGAGTATCAGCTAACTGACCATGAGAGATGACTAAGCTTCGTATCTGCCTCTATGTACTTTAAGTGCACAAACACACATGGGTAGAACGCAACTCTAATGTTTAAACTGCTTCTTAGGAACATAGAAGAATGTAGTTGACATTAGAAATGGCCCACGGCACTGCTGTGCATATGTTCATGTGAGCCACCACATTAATCTGCTTATCCCGCCATGCACCAAAACAAACCCCTATTGCTAAACTACATATTTACGTATTTGCTAGAAGGGGAGGCGGAAGAAATAGCAGCGTCAGTAAGTCAGTCTTGGCAGGGAAGGAGGGGGACATTTTTGAGCAGTGACATCACAGCAACAGAGTGGAAGTGCTCTCCTTTTATAGTCATGTTCTCTCTCTCTGCCACATTCCTCAGCTACAGAACTCAATCAACTCCTCCTCCTCCTGCCCTCTTTTCCTCCGACTTCACTCCTGCGCCGGCCCAAGTGGTGTGACGCAAACGCAGGGAACAGAGGGAGGAGGAGGAGGAGGAGGAGGAGGAGGAAGAAGGGCGAGAGGAGTTGGTAAACTTTGCGAGGGAGAAGGCAGAAAAATTCCCTGAACCCCCCCCCCTCCGAGCCCTCCTCACCACTTCTCTTTTCCTTTCACTCCACTCTCCTCTCTCCACTTTTACTTTCACAGGCCGGTGTGATTTGGCACAGGCGGTAGACCTGAAGGAATTCATGTCAAAGTTCTCCGTTTCCGATTCACAAGAGCACCTTTCATTAAGTTTCTAATGTGTCTTGAGAATCCCTGCTACTCCCAGAACGGCCTCGGGGGAGCCTGTCACATTTCAATGCGAAGACAGTATTTTTATTTTAGAGTTTTGATCAAAAACATACACACTTTTACTGAGGTTGACAAAGTAGTGAGGAGCCACGACTGCCCACATGAAAAACATATGCACTCATCCCCATGAATAGCTATTACATACATCATATTCTAGTTGCTGTGTTCTTCCTATTTTACAAAACAAGAAGTGAATCTAGAGGAGTATGTATGAACTCATCCAAACAGCAGAAACAGCACCCGTGGGCTGTTGCGCACATATAAAAAAACAAGATATAGAACTTGGATGGCAGCCTTCTGTAAAGCTATGATCACACCGGAGTATAATTGTATTTTATATGAATGACATTATAAAGAACTGAATTTTTCTGTTCACCTTCACATGAATTTCTGGGTAAATGAAATGTAAGCTTCGTCCAAGCTTTTAAACACAAAAGCCTTCAATGCTACATTGACCGTGAACCCGAGAGCAAGATGAGTTTTGTCTTATCCTTCGAGTGTGTTTTTTCTTTTCTTTCCTGTCAAACAATAGTCCATCTTGTGCTTTACATTTTTTCCTGTCTGAATACATTTTGCTAACCCAAAATCTTGATGATCTCGCTGGAATGAAAGCACTCTTGCTTGTTTATCATTTCCTCCATGATTAAGGTTCATTAAACTTTAGATCTACTCCACATTTCCCTCCTATGTGACGCCTCTCCCCCCAAACCCAGGGCTGAAAACCCAGAACCACTTTCAGGCCCATATTTATAAAGCACGAGTGAGTCTAATAGATAAAATATGTCTGTTATAAACCGTTGCCCTGGTCTGTTTAGTTGCATAAGGCTGTTGGCCAGTATAAGAAAGTCCCTTTAGACAGTTTCACATCTGTTTGTCGTATTAAAGTACATCTTTCACAACTGGCTGGCCCATACATGTTCACTGCACGCTTCCTGTTCATGCTCGCACTCAGTACATGCTTCTCCTTTTAGACTTCACACTTCCTGTTTTTATGTCCTTTTCTTAATATGGTGGGCTATGAAAAAAAGTAGCACTGCGTCAGGGCCTTTATCAAAAACAGATGTGTGACATGCATATGAGAAGAAAAACAGCTTTCTGTTAAAGGCTAAATACCCGAGGAGAGGCCTAGTTTGTCAATGTAGTGAAGCAATAGTTGTATAGGGTGTAGGCTAATGTTAATAGTATACTCATAGTGATTGTAGTATTTTGTCAGTTTGAAAACCAATTGTTTTAGTAGTCACAGTGTTTAGTCATCAAAACCCACGTTCCTTTGGTCTTAATAGCTCATGATTCGCAGGAAACACTCCAAAGCTGTTTAAGGAATAGTTTAGGTCTCGAGGAATTGTACTATTTTGTGTTTAGCCAGAGTCCAAGAACGTCATGGATGCCTTACTGAAACCTCAGGATTCAGTTTTAGGCTGCAGTAATCGATATTGTTGTACCAACAACGGATCAAAAGGATTGTGTTTAATATGGAAGAGGTCACTCGTGGTGACAAAACCACAGAGAATTGCTCTACAGAGCAGTTTAGCATTTCATTATTTTGATTTTATGGTCCGCAACTTTACAGTCTTGCGGCTCTCGTCACTCTTCCAGGCGCAGCTGTTTTCAGCACAGATAAAACCCACTGTGCACATTTAGCAGCTATTTAGCAGTTATTCTTGTCAGAGGTTGGTGAAGACGAGACCAGAGTTAGAAGGAAAGTGGCTATTAGACTCAAATTGATTACGAAGCCAAAAACATGCTGATTTTGGTGATATTCGTTATATCAACTTTATAAAGGTCTTTATTAATGTTGATGTGAAGGCAAACACACCATATTTTCAGCCCCATCACACAATTGAACCCTTTCCAACAGCACAGAAATAAAAAAGGACATTCTGTGCTTGATTCTCTCCGGTAAATAAAACTAAAAAGATTTGCTTTTTGAGGAATTGTACTATTAGTCAGATCAAACCTGTTATCATTGAAACAATAGGCCTAATTTATGCAAACTTTACTGATGTACGCAAACATTATACATCATCAGAGAAGATTAAAAATGGATGCCTATTAGTCTTTCTCATTCTTCTTTTTCTCAATTTAAATATTCACACGAATCATCTCTTTTCTAAATTGCCTAAATATCCTAATTTTCTACTGCGTGGCACTGTTTTCTGTGGGTCACAGACACTGTGATTTACGTCCAGATCCTCAGAAACAACAAAGCCTCGATGCTGAGGGAGCAATATTAAAGCTCAGCTGCTTCTTGTCAGTGGAAGCGTTATTTTAGGAAAAGTGTAGTTAGTTTTAAGCTAAAATCAGCAGTGGGCTTGTGGCCGCTGAGCCAATTCATGACACAGCACACACATCTTAGCCTGGCGGACAATAGGCCTCTCTGTGAGGAAGCGCTCACACACATATGCACATATGCACACTGTTTATACAGGTGGGCAGAAAATGAAGTGGTTAGCGAGGTGTGTGTGTTTGTGTGCCTGTGTGTGTGTGGTGAGTTTGGTTATTGAAAGGAAAGGAATGGATATGGCGTATGTGTGTTTAGCCTTGGCTTGCCTCCCAAGAATACATACCACAGTGACACTAGCAGTGCAGAGATCAGCTAAATTCCTTATTATGAAAATAAGCATCACAGAAACGTAGAGGAGAGGAGAGGAAGAGAGAAGGGAGGAAACAAGAGGAGAGGAAAGGAAACGAGAGGAGAAGAGGACGAAGGCAGTAGGAACAAAATCAGGCACAAATGGACACAATACCATGAACACCTACACACCTATACAATACAATGCACGTAATGTACATATTACAAAAAATGATCTCAACTCAAGGTCTTCTTAATGGCTTTTCCTGAGCTTTCAACAACATCTCATGGTCTTCTCAAATGTGACCTAAGTGTGGAACGTCAGTGACGGGATAACAAGTGGTTGTGCGTGGGGATAATGAAGGGATCTTACCCAAATTTGCTGATGAAGACCATGGGATGTGGTTGAAAGCTATGAAAAAACGGGTAACAACACCAGCTTCCATGTTCTACTTCAATATATTCATTCTACCATATGGAGTAAATCAACACCTCTGTTTCAACAAATACTACCTTCAGTAGTTTATATTATATATATATATATATATATATATATATATATATATATATATATATATATATATACTGTATGAGACGTTATGTCCTCCAGCTGTGTAATGTAAACAGTACATTTACAGCATCACACTTAATGTATCTCCCTTCCATCCACCAAGTCTCCCACTGGGATTTCTCAAACAGGGACACTCTGTCATCATCATCAAGAAAGCAGTGGTCAAGAAATCACCGTTCTCCACGCAAACAAACCACGGTGTACGGCCGTCAGCCACACGTAGTTCTGAACCAAGAGAGCACATTATTGGGAAGTTACAAACATTAGGGCATGCGTACATAGAGACGGTCTCACTTTTTGGGAAGTGACTGTAGCGGTACTGGCGGCTGTAAAAAAAAAAAAAAGAGGAAGCAGAGATGCTGATGACGCTGGGCAGAGGGTTTGGCTAGCAGCCCAGCAAAGAGTTAACGAGCAAACACTGATGAGAGGTGCCTGAGCTCTCCTTTCCTTTTTGAATGTAGCCTCATCTCTGGGACACACACACACACACGTACCGTTCATCATCATGACATAATGTTTACATTACTCTGGCGCTTCTTAGGAAGACAGAATCGCATCACCTAGAGACGCTCCCAAACAACTAAAACTGAGTGTGTGTGTGTGTGTGTGTGTGTGTGTGGTAATTTCTGTCATCGCCTTCAGACTTTTCAAAATAATAAAGTAAATATAAATGTAAATATTTCAACAAGTCTTCAAAATGTTAGATGTTTCCTTGCCAAGCATGTTATCTTTACCAAGAGGTTGAATGAGCAACCTTTTGTGCTGTGCACCAGATCTAGCCGGTTTTGGATGAGGATGAAGGGAGACATTGAAATCTTTACTGTACATTGAAGCATGGTAATATAATCAGCATCATTTCATACAATATGAAAAACTACATCCCTCCAATACCACAAAAAAAAACAGTCGAACGAAGCACTCCAAAAAAAACAATCTATATCAAGAGAAAAGGATCGGTCCAGGATATAACTGCTGACTGTTTTATATGGTAAATCAGACTAATACCATCAATTCAAGTTCCTAATATAACATGACCTAATATTTTGTGACTCCAAAACTGAAATGTCCAAACGGACTATCAGAGCCAAAAACACAGTGCTAGTGGTACAAACGGCTTAGTATACCATCTTCATATTTTTGGGGGATTTTTCTAAAGAGAGACAACAATGTAAATATTTGGAACTATGGTTGAGTATTCCTTTGTCACATCATACTCAAGATGAACTGAGCAAGAAACCTATCGCACAGAAATGGCTGCAGGAAAACTCCCCAACCAAGGACGACCGGATTGCAGTTGTGAATGTTAAACTATATAGGGTGTACTCCAGACTCTACAGTACTCTAAGCAATATGTAAGAACTGGAAAGAAATTACAGGTACTGTATATCCCTCTAAGAAGTAACCCATTACACCTGTCTTTGAGATAGTTAAGGTTGCATATGTTATCATAAGTAACAATTTAAAGAATACGAGAATATGTGCTCAATAATCAGATAAAAAAAAAGATATGCTTCATCCCTCCAGGTCAAACTTCGGACATCGAAACGTAAAACTTCCCAGAATCTTGCACGAAGAGATTTAGTCTACACATCAAATTCCAGGAGAACATAACATTATGAAACAACTGGCAGCGTCATTGCCATGATTCACAGTTAACAGACATGCTGGCTGGTACAAAACATGGAAACTACTGGGGAAAGATGTCACAGGCACTTCCCATAAAACACAGAAACCCACATACTATAATGGCACAAACACACACACACACACACACACACACACACACAAAGATGCAAATGCTGACCCAGGCAGACACATCCCTTCAACTCTTATATTGATAAGTAACAGAGAGGAACGACATGGTAGTGGAGGAAAAATACACATAAATGCACACATATGAGCACGTACACACACAGAGACCTGTTTCTACAACAAGTCTCCTGGATACCAAAGCATGAATAAAAGAATGTGAGAGAGGCCATTTGATACAGGGCTCCAGGTCCATCAATATCCATCTGATCAGACACACAGATCAATATTATGAGCTGTTGCGTGGATACAGTTGGATGAGCGCAGTGAGAGAATATACAGAGCAGGAATCATCCTTTAGTACATCTAGTGACATGAAGACAAACGCTGACGCTCACATTAGCTACTATTGTAGCATTACTATTCGACTCGGGTTAAAGGAGGATTTTTCACACAGACACACACACTCTCTCTCTCTCTCTCTCTCTCTCGCTCTCTCTCTCAGGCCATTATGTATGAAGAATATCTTGTAACAAAGCTCTCAAAGTTTAAAATGAAGGTGGAGGTGAAGTCACAGCTGACATGAATAGGTTGTAATGTTATGCGTGACAAAAAACAAGTAAAAAAAAAAGCACTACTCTGAAAGGATATGAACAAACATTCCAACATGAATGGCCAAACCTGCTATCCAACTTGATAGGGTCAAACACTGAAAAGTACACGTGCACACAACTATGCATTCATAAACACACTGAACACACACAAGCTATTAAGCCTCATGCCAGTCTTACCACACACAGATATAAACAATGCCTTAGAAAACGCTTAAATATAACAGTTTTGAAGCATTTCATCTTTTAGATAATAGAAATGAACATATCCTAAAAACCTTTCCTACATATTGTAGATATGTCTTGCTTATTTAAAAGCAAGGCTGTGAGGTGAACACATCAGTTATAGTATATTCACATTGAATATTGTTATTCCGTATGTCCATTTACGACTGAGATCCTTTATTTAGAAGCAGAAGAGCAGTTTAAAGAACCATTGTTTGGACTGCACAAGGGACCTCATTATCTGTGCACAAATATCTCCGTGCAGCAGGAACATCCAGTATGTGTCACACAACACTGCCAAAAGGAATTTATTTGTTGTTGTTCCAGTCGATTCTGTTTATTTTGAGTTTAGATATGTTTTTGTAAGATGTAGTGTTGGCCTCTGGGTTTCAGCACACATTTCTGAACAATATGTCTGTCATGACATGTCGTCTGACAAGGAACATTCATCATCTCGTCATTATCGCAGTTTCATTTAACCCAAATGACCAAAGGATTCGCCTGAGATCTAACTGGAATAAACATTCCTGTTCTCTCTCAATCGTCACAAAGACTACAAATGTGATGATGTCATACGTTTTCCATGGTCTTCAGCAGGCTTGACAAAAAAAAATAAATGGAAAAATATCTTTGGGGAATTTTACACACAAGACATGTCTGACACTGCAGAGTAGCAGATATGGCAGATGTGTGTTCCTCTTTAACCAGCTTCAATAAATAAATGTGTGTGTGGCAACATGACTCCTTATGACGCTCGTTCTGCTTTTGGCTGCACTTCAGTGTGCAAACACCTGACATCACTCTGCACTCTTTTTATGTTATGTGATCTTGTTCCTCTCTAGGCCCGAGGTAGTTATGAAAAAAAATCCCTTTCTGAGATTTTACTGAAGTAGATTTGCACTAATTAGGTTAAATTATTAGGTCCAATTATTGGACCTAATTATGAGGGGTTTTTTAGTTCTTTTTCAAATAAACTCTGTTGTAAAAACACCAGGACAAACTGACATTTTTTGTTTTATCACATCTAGTTCAAGTTAGAATATTTGAAATGCACACAGCCCACTCACAAACACTTCTATTGCTTCTTGAATTTTAAAACATAAAACAATTAAACTATATATCATAACACTTATTGCCTTTCTCTCTTTTCTTGCCGTCCTCCGCTCTCTTCCACTCTGCCTCCCCGTATCTCTTACCCGCTCTCTGCTTCTGGCTCAACGTGTTCCTGCAATTAATTTAAAACATCAAGACTCCATTTTCCCTCTAATCAAAATGATCACAGACAGTAAAACTGGAGCTAGGGATTAATTATATTTTGGTAGAAATCTCTGATCACATTCCTTTTCGCCGTTTCCTGAACGATCTCCACATTTAAAGCTTTGGTGGTCCCACTGGTCACACATGAGGCAAACGGAAACACAAACTGATAAACCATATCTGTTATTGCAACAAAGATTTGGCTGTTTGTTTTGTTTTGGGTTCAAGAGGATCTCCAGGAACTGTTGCTGAACAAACGCACACACACATAGTTGTGTGGACCACTTCCAGGGACTAGGGTTGTGTAAATTCCCCTGTCTACCAGTCTCTGTGTTCTGCACTTGGTCTCTTTCTCTAGGCTGTATTTATGTGTCTCATAAAATGCACTTGTTTCATGTGAAAAGTATGCACAGACAAGAAAAAATAAACAAATACACGTATACAGCCTAAGGTAAAAGATGCAGATGCCATTTCTAATTTCATTATACAGAAAACTGTATTAGCCAAATTAATATAATCCACTCAGTGAAGTCCACAGAACTGGCTGGAAATGGTGCAACAGCTCCCCTCACTGGTGAATCAGACATACAGAGGAACTGTAAATGGTATTATGGTGTTTTACATACATTGTCTTTGTCATTAAATCCATTCTACTGCACATTATCTCACGTCACCCATCACAATTCTAATATGAAATGTTTCACAGCAACCTGTCTTGTGCCAATTAAATCCACAAGTTGAAAAGTTGGTTGTGTAACTGTACTTCCACTGTGCTCACTTTTGATGGAACAGAGCTAGCTGAGGAGGCAAAACGGCAGAAGCTATCACATTAGTTGAGTCACTTCGTACAGTTACTCTGCTTTGCTGAAGTATGAAATGCAGTTGAAAGACATGAGTTATCTGTTTGTCTGCTTAATGGCCAAGCTAGCTAGCTAGTAGATACTTAGCTAACTGTTAGCAACCCAACTAACTTTGTGAGCTATTTTGTCCCTGCTAGCACCAGATTGTTAGTATACTCAGTTAGCTAACCAGCCACAGTAGCCTACCAACTAGCTCCCAAAGAGTAAGCTATGTCACCAAAACCCAGTGCCATGAGTTTTGCTTAGTCACATTCTGGGGTCACCAGGCACCAACATTGTACCTCCACATTAGCAGTCAACATGAGGATTTGATGTTTATTAAAATACTGAATATTTTTTGATGGGTGAAAATGTTTAAAACACTGTAAATGTAAGATTGTTACTACAAGTGAAGCAACAAATTTGACTCAAATTGTACCACTCTAATCTGTAGGCCTACTGCTTTAACTGGAGCTGAATGCTAACATGCTAACTCTGGCATGTTAACAAGCATTATACCGACTAATGGATGTTGACACATGCTGGTATTTATTATGTAGTTTTTCGACATGTTAACGTTTACATGCCTCCACTGTGTATGGTGACATAGTGTTTTAGCAAGTTTAGAGTTCTTACGTTAGCATGCCATGCTAGCATTAATCTCAAAGTACAGTAAAGATCGCAGGGATTTTGTCATTGTTCTAAAGGAATACTGGAGTTTTGGATGTTAAAACCTGCACGTAGCAATCCAAATTTTGACGATGTGGAGTAAGAAAGTCAGTGCTTTGGACCAACTGCTAGCATACTAAAAAGGTGTCAAACTCAAGGCAGCAAAAAAATATATATGAAAAGTTAGATTTATGAGATAGAAAGTGAAAATTATGAGACACAACAGTCATAGAAACAGCTCTTCATGGGTTACCCTACATTTGACATAGAAATGGATTGCGAGTACATTAAAGACTAAAATGTGGCTTTACAACAGATTAAATACTTCACATGGATTGTACTGAGCCCCCTTGAAAGGATTTTAAGAAAGAAGCAGCTCTGGCGTATAAAGAATAAAACCAATGTGGCTGAGGTGGCAACCTTCATTGAACAGCAACTGGAAACATTTGGTCAGTGTCATGGTTACAGATGGATGCACTAAAAGTGCCATGGGGATATTTTTATTATCAAATCTAACTTTTCATCTTTTTTTGGCTGCCGCAAATGGGTTTCCATATACAAAGGCATATGATTGTCTTAAAATTAAAGTCTATGCTGCTTAACATTGTACAGTGACCATAAACTATATATCCCACAATGCATGTCGATTTTGTGACCCGCGAAATGACGCTAGACAGCTGTTTTTCCATATTGGCGTTTAACTATGTCAGTTAAATTTTCTTTCACACTGTGATGGTGGTTTACATGTGTGAGGGGGGATCCGTTACACCACTATTAGTCACTCACGGCAACATGTTGTCTGTGTGCCGAAATTAAAACTATCACAGCAGGTGGACAGGAGAGGAAAAAGCCCGTAAAGCGGTTTTCCAACAAGTTGAAAATGATTGACAAGAAATCCCAAAATGTCCCCAAGAAGAGAAAAATTGATACAGAGGGAAGAAAATGCAAAGAAAGATGTGAAAGTGAATACAAGTTTGTGCTTCAAGGAGAAAAAACGGTCTGTCTTCTGTATGAAGGAATACAATTTCATTAAAAGGATTTATGTTATAATAACAGAAATGTGCTTAAATATATTTTTACATTTATATAACTGCATGTACAATATGTTTACACTTGAATAAACAATAATCAACTGCAGAGACAGTTGTTTAACAATATGTTAGGGAGTAGTTACATTTATAGTCTTACAGTTACAACTGGCCCTTTGAGGGCAACCGCAATGCTGATGTGGCCCAGAGTGAAAATGAGTTTGACATCCCTGGTATATTCTCAGTGCAACCTTACTACAATTAACCAGAATCCAACAAGCAGGCTACAGAAATTAAACCAATGTAATCAATTAATGGTCGTGGGGCTGATTTGTAATCAAACTTCAATCCACCAGAGGGCAGTAGAACAGAGCAAATGCCAATATGAACAAGCCAGCAAAGTTCTCAGAAAACTATTCATAAATGCACCTTGCTTTGTGCTTGGGGACATTGTCATGTTGAAACAAAAAAGGGGCCCTTTCCAAAACCCTTACCACAAAGTTCAATGCACACCATACAGACTGAAATATCAAGGGAAAGGCATGGAAATAGTATTTGTACAGCACCTTTCAACAACAAGGCAATACATAGTGCTTTACGTTTGACCCAATTGGCATTAAGACAAAATATAAATGATACACACCGCCATAAAGAGATATAAAAAGACATGCAAAAGGGATTTCAAAAGAAAAAACCAAAACAGCATAAAACAGATTAAACAGCAGAATGAGAACTACAGTGCAGCTACAGTGAAGTGCAAGACATGAATATCAATTAAATATGATATTAACTATTATTGTTTATTATTGTGGCATTAAGAGTTCTCTTAACTGGAAGTGAGGAGGCTAGCCTAAACCGTTAAAACATCCACAAAGCCAAAGTACAAAGACATGGGATCAGTGTCCATATATTTTTGGGCCATATAGTGTACCCCATTATGTCTGGTGTAGGACCCCGGATTCTTTGCCCTTTTCCTCCAAAACAAATGAGTTAAAAGAACTGATCTGAACTCTCCTCCATCACTCTCTCACCCTCTCCACCCTGAGTCATTGTCTCCTTTTCCATTGCTACGCCCTCTGTGGACATTTGTCACTGTTATCTTGTTTGTAAACCCTCTACGTACTCCTCTCTTGCTCTCCTTGTCTCTAGCTTTCTAATTGAATCCACAGGAGTGAATTCCAGCGGGCAGGAGAGGGAGGAGGTGATGTCAGAGGTCAGGTGACGACCTCTGACCTGTGAGTAGAACCCTACTGTGTGGCGTACCTGGATGTGTGTGCTTGTGTGCATTAAGCAGAAACAAGAGAGAGAGTCATAGTTGTTATGTATTTATGCATAACTAAACATTCCAGTGCAGTCACTTCCTCTGTAAACTCAAACAGACAAATTTCGTGGAATGTTTTTGAAGTTTTATTTTTTAGCTTTGTCTCTCTCTTCCACACACATCAAATATACTTTAAAATGAACACTTACAATCAAAGATTACTAGATTATGGGTCAATAAATGTGGTCAACACGCGTCTCTCACTCGTTTCTTCTCAGTTTCGGTTCTCTGCTGGTGGCTGAAGTCTCTGTCGTACTGGAGAGCATTTATGCTTTAGTTCCTTGACAGTTTAAGTGTGGACTTCACAACAGTTGTGCGGAACAAAATAAGCATTATTAAGAAAGGGAAAGTCCTCTGTTTTGTGTCCGTCTTCCTCCTCAAAGCCACCAACCGTGACTTCAGACGCCCGTTCTTTAGGGCTGATAACGCGGCTAGACACGCCGCCGGTTAATTGCTCCAATAACATTTGCTTCCTCTGCATGTCGGCAGTGGTAGAATTATAAAATGCCGTCGATCGGTAATCAAGGCTGTTGTTGTTTGTTTTCTTCCCGGAAAAGGGTTGCGTGATAAGGGTGTGACAAATCAGGGGAGACCCAATCAAGTAGCAAATGCGGGTGTCCACGGTATCGTTTCCAAACTTATGCGGTTCCGCCTGTCTACACTAGGAGGTAACCCCGGAGTTTTGAAACGTATCCGTCCTTGGAAGCGTTTTTTAAACTTTTAAAGCTCTAAAACTCCGGATTAGTGTGGACGCTAAGTGTAAACGTAGCAAAAGATATGGGTTTTAAAATGGAAACGTAGTAGTGTGGACATGCTCTAATACTTAGATGCGGGTACCAATTGTAGATTTGCTAACATTTCACTGTCAGGGAAACTCTTCCTAAATCCCCAACTCTCTCTGTGACTCCCAAAGAATCCCTGTAAGCACAAACACACACAAATGCGCACACACAAATGCACACACACTCACACACAAGCAAATGGGGCAGGGGGTACAAAGAAGGAAGAGGGGGGGGGGGGGGGGGGGGGGGGTAAAAGAGGAGCAGATGTTCATCAGGTCTACAGATCCCTCCTCCCCTCTCCTTAATATTTCAATGGCAATAGTAGCCTCTTATCTGAAGAAGCCTGTGAGGGGCTGTAGAGGAATGACTTCACTTAATCATGAGGCTTTCAAAAGGCTGAGTGC
This sequence comes from Pholis gunnellus, assembly GCF_910591455.1. Lineage (NCBI taxonomy): Eukaryota > Metazoa > Chordata > Actinopteri > Perciformes > Pholidae > Pholis > Pholis gunnellus. The sequence goes on from NC_136535.1 coordinate 17,071,511, forward strand.
GCAAGTGTGTGTGTGTGTGTGTGTCGTTCTCTCCAACACACACAAAACAAATGGCGTTACAATACAATTGTTTCACAAGTTGTCTACAGATTCACACACACACACACAAGCACACACACACAGTTGTGATTATGGATTAGCTCTCCTACCCTGCCTACTCACCCCTCTGTCCTTTTCTTACATCCCCAAACTAGCTCTCAGACTATTTCTTTCTGTTAGCAACCCCACGGTGCCAATGTCACCTCTGCAAATCTCTTTTAATATCAAGCAAATGTTGAACCAGCAAATGCCTTCCTAATGGCGAATTATTTCACTGCAGTAATATTACGTGACAAAGCAAGGGAATGCGTCCCATGACACATGTTTATGAATCTGGTTGATTATTCCCAAATCCAGTCTGAACGAAACCACCTCTCTCCTTCCTAATGCCTTACTCTCATTTCCTGTATCCTCATTTCTTCTAAATAGCCCCCAATCCTGCCCCTTCATCCCTCTCCTCACCCCCATCTCTTTCCCTTCTAACAAGCCCTTCTATCCACCCATTCACTGTCCTCTGTGTGTGTGTGTGTGTGTGTGTGTGTGTGTGTGTGTGTGCGTGTGTGTACGGGGGTAGCGTCGCAGAGGGCGGGCTATTAGTTTGTTAGTTGGTCCTGCAGCTCATTGAGCTCATTGTGCTCCAAAGGCCCTCCAGCCCAGCTGGACTCAACAAGAAGCAAGAACTCTCTTTCAAACCTCTCTCCTCCTTTCTCCTCCCTCCTCCCCTCCCCCTTTCCTCCAGAAAACTCCCTTTCTCTCTCGACTCCCAGTAATCCCCAACTCGCCCCAAAAGGGATTTGTTTATAGAAGTTAACTGTACTTGCCGACCAAATAGCTTGTTTACAGATAACACTTGTTTACTTAACCAAATTAATAGACGGTTTGAGGTTTACCGCAAGGCACTTGTGTTGTTGACATCTTGTTAATGACTTGGTGGTCTTCATCTTAGGTTAAAAAACAAACACGCAGAGCCAACCTCTTAAGACAATATATTAATTAGGGCGGTCGCTCACGTCTGGAATAGCACCCAAAGGTCAGTCGCAATATAATTAGGCCTTGATCACACTTTGCATTAATTGCACCTTGGGTGAAAGCAGGCTGCTTCATATACAGGAGGAAGCGCAGCCAAAAAAGAAGACTTGGATCTTGGTTATGTGTCCACTGTGTGTAAAATACTTTTAAAAAATGTGTCCGCATAGTGATGTTGGAAATGCATAATACATTCCTGACTGCATTGAAGTTTTTAGTGTGCATATTCTACAACAAAACCTCCCAAGCTACTTTGTCAATGCAGAATAACATTTTACTTTTTTTTCTCATTTTTATTTGTAACACACAGCACATACGACTTAGCCACTGCAATGCGGAAACATGTCATTTTTTTCTGTTCAGAAGTGGTATGTTTCTTGATGATGAATTTAGATGTGAATGAGGAAGTGAAGTATAATAACAACAGGCCACTCAAATGTCATTCAAGACGCATTTAGGATGCTACAGACCATCTTGATTGGATCTTCACACAATCTGATCTATCTGGACGATACTGCGTCTAGACTCGACATTATGAAGCTGCGGTGCTGGTTTCAGATGCGTTCACAAGAAATGAATGCTCATTTTCTTTTGGAAAATGTAGCTTCGTGGCAATTTTGATAGTAACGGCAGAGTTTGACCGGACAGAAAAGAGGAAAGACGTGCAAAGAAGACCTGCTGAAACAGTGTTATGTTACCATGGCACAAGTCCGCTGGACACCAAAATACCTCTTAACCCCCTTTAACCGCAGATATGTGACACCAATCCAGCTACACAAGTCAAAACACAGCTGGCTGAGTCAACTTTCAGGCCTACCATTACATCATCACAGTACTGCGGGGATGGGGGGGTCGAGACCCTCCGTTAGACACACAGACATGTATACACACACAAACACACACAATTAACGGTGACCACTTGGCTGGACCAAAACAAAGCTTTTTGGCGGGCTTTGTTCTCAGCTGAACTCATCTTTCGAAAGGGGCTCAGAGCTTTTTCCTGCTTTCAAGAACTTTTATACCTTGGGGGCCCAGCAATTTCTGATGTTTTTCCTTATTTTTTGCTCTAATGAGGACTGTACATTTTTAAGTTTCTTTCCCCTGTAGGTGCAGCCAACTGTTTGCAACTGTCGCAAACATCCTTACAGTCCAAGAGGTGTGACAACTTCACTCCTGGCAGACTTGCGTGGGGGTGTTCTTGAAATTCTGTCTTTGTGGCCTTTTTTTTGTCTGAGCTTACTTTGACAATTCCTCCAGGCTATAGGGTTTAGGGTTATACGTTGTGATTAGTTTAAGGTTTGGATTTGGGGAAATAAAATGTTGCTTCGACATTTCTGGTCCTAGCAAAGATATAGGAACAAACCTGTGTCTGTGTGTGTGTGTGTGTGATATTCTCATGGCTCTGTTCTGCAGTGGGATTTTTCACACATCACCTTTGAAATCAAAGACTTCACTCCTCCTTGTCTGTCTCATGGGGCTCAGTTGTCTCCCTACCGTCTTTTCTAACAATGTGGTCAGTGCTCCTGTTTTCTGCATGTGCTCCTGTTTTCTGCACATACTCCTGTTTTGACCTTGTGGCTGCCTTTTCTTGTTGCTGTTTGTCTACTTTTCTATTTCAGGAGGCCCCCTTTGTGTTAAAGCCTTTTTACAATTTGTTTCAGCTACTTACGGTGTACCTCCTCTGTCCCATCTGATCAAAACCATATGCCCTAAATGGCTTAAAATGATTAGAATATATACTTTGATATAAATACAAATAAAATACATCTTTATATATTAAAATAATTAAAAATAAATCAGGTAAAAGGACGTTTTTCGAGCAGTGCTCGTCATAGACTGCTGTGTCTGATGAAAACAACTTTGGGCTGACTCACAGAGGCGTGGGAGGGGCTAACGGCAATGTTAGGTTTTAAATCCACACGTGGTCTAGGGGTTCTTGGGCTTGTTTAGCACCGCGCACACAACCAGAAACTTCTGAGCAACTCATGCCAGCGAGTGGCCCACGTCTATCACTGCGGGGGCAGACGAGATCGGACGAAAACTTTTGACAACTCAGCGAAATGCCATCCTTCCCCCTCAACCAGTTCGCGGACCTGGAAGAGATGATGTGCAAGGTAAACGCGGAGCGCAAAGAAAAGTTGAGCGGAGCAGAAAGTTGGCTAGGTCATGGGGTGTTAACGCTAGCTAACTGGCTACACTGCTAACTTTACGCTGCTAGCTCTCTTCGTCCGTTCAAGTGTTGTTTAGCGGATGCTGTTGTTGTCCCGTATCAACCGTTTGTTTCTAACCAGTGGCTTTATCGAGCTCTTTACTTTTTTTTGTTGTTGTTGTGATCTGAAAGTTAACTTTCCCTGGACTTGAAGCTAACTTGTTTAAGCTGGTGTTGCGATTCATCGTAACATGGGCCCATTGAACCGTCTACTCACTAACTAACGTTAGCTCCCGTAGTGATTTAACGCTAGTACTAGTGAGCTAACGTTGACCTGGTTAAGCTAACGCCACCGCTGGTGACAGAGAGGTTAACTACAACTTGTAAAGTCGCGTTAACGTTGAACAACGCCGACATGTAAGAGCCACCGTTAACAACCTAGCGTTAACTTTATGCTCGAAACAACACAAAAAGTTAAGTTAAAGTTGTCAATCTGCGTTGAAGTGTTTAATTCACTGAATGCTAGTTAGTAGAAGCAAACTGTGTGACAAACTAACACTATAATTTAGGAACAACTGCACGAGGGTGTTACTAACTTTACTTCATGTGATAGCAATATAACGCTCCTTGGTTATATCCTGCCCCTGTTTATTTTAATCACAACAGAAGATGCAAGTATGTGTAGGTATGTAGATGTGTAGTATGTGTAGATTCCCGGTTAAACCCCGTTTGTTCACGTTAGTGTGGATAAATAAAGGAAGGAAAGAGTGTTGCTGGATTTTGATCATGTTTGTGTGAATAAAGTTTTGTAACTGTGCAAGTTTAAAAGGGACTTGCTCTGCTCAAATGGCAGCATTGAAATTATTTCATTAGTTACTTTCAATTCATCATCTTGTGGTGACCTATCCATAAATAACAGTCCAATAATCGGTCTGTCTGCTTTCCTTTTCTACCCTGTAGCTGCTTATATAAGACTCTGGGCCTGTTTGAAATTAGTTTGAGACAAACTACAATCCTAAAAGAGGGCGAGTCACATTAGAAGCATTGCTAACTGAAGCACCACGCAGCTAACTTTGTAGTGTCTGTATTGCATGGCAATAAAACACAAGAAGTTTGTTTTTATGTATACTTGTATGCCAGTATGTAATACCGATCAGCCATGAATAAAGTTATTCATACAGTACATGAAATTATTAAGCCAGACGAATAGAAAAACGGTAACGCGCATTATTTATTAATAGTAAAATGTATCTGCTGATGTTGTTCTCTCTGTCTCTTTCTACAGCAGTTACTGAATCTTGACTTGAGGGAGCAGAACCGACCACCTCCATCCTCCTCCGTCGGTCTGGCAATGAGATCACCGGGCTGCATTGGTCAGCCGCGTAGCAACACGTCGTTCTCCCTGTCGTCTCTCGCCTGCCTCCCCGCTGATCCGTCAGATGGTGTATTTCTGACCTCCAGCCAATGGGGGGAGCAGCAGCAGCCAGAAAGCCCTCTGCCCACCCAGCTCATTAATTCCACCCAGTGGGCCAAGTCAGGCTTCCTTGCCCAGCGCTCCCTCAGCATGGTGGAGACTGGCAGCACCACAGCAGCAAGTCTTGGCTGGCCGGGGACTGACGTCACGCACTCCCAAAGTGACCTCAGCCCCACTGCACTGAACACCAGCTCCTCTTCCACCTCATCCCTTTCCTCCTCGCGCTATAAGACTGAACTGTGTCGCTCTTTCACCGAGAGCGGCTTGTGCAAGTACGGCGGGAAGTGCCAGTTTGCCCACGGGCTGGACGAGCTGCGGGATCTCAACCGGCATCCAAAGTACAAAACCGAGCCGTGTCGCACGTTTCACACCGTCGGCTTCTGCCCCTACGGGATGCGCTGCCACTTCGTCCACAACAACGAGGAGGAGGAGGAAATCCAAAATTCCCTCGCTCGCTCCTCCTCGTCCTCTTCCTCGAGCATTCCCCAGCAGCCGCCTTCCTCCTTCCGCTCGCACAGACCTCCTCTTGTCAGACAGAGCTTCAGCTTCGCTGGGTTTCCCTCTGCTCCCCTTCAGCCTGCCCTTCCTGCTCACCCTCCTGCCACTGCTTTTTTCACGCGTGCACCACCGGCCTCTCCTCCTTCCTGCGCTGACATTACCGACCTCCTTTCTCATGCCTTCCTGGAGATGGACTCTGCCTTCGAGGCCTCCCCCGCCGACCAGTACCAGCCCCCCATAAGCCAGGTCACTGCAGCGGACCCCCGGTCTCCATTCCTGCCTTCCCCAGACTCCGGCTGTTCTCCAAGCGGGCTGTCTCCGACCACCTCCCCTTCCCTGAGGCAGAGTCCCAATGCTACCGGTGCCTTTCCGGGGCCACTGGGTGCACGGTCCCTGTCCTACACCTCTCTGTCAGACCAGGACCAGGATGGAAGCAGCTCTGCTAGCTCCCTCAGTGGCTCTGAATCCTGCGGAGGCATTAATGAAGTCAACGGCAAGCGTCTGGCTGTATTCAGTCAGCTCTCTGTTCCCGAGGATGCTACTGGGTTCTGCCTTTAGGCTGCTGTGTGAACACAAACATGCATTCATATTTATATTTACATTCACATTCAGACGCAAACATGCAGAACGACATAATATATGCTCTACACACACATATCCACATTCAAGCTCGCTCACACACACACTAGAAGCCTATAAATGCACACACACGCACGCACACACACACACACACACACACACACACACACACACACACAGCCGCTGCAGCAACACCTCAGACGTTTTTTTTGCTCCTGTGTGGCATCAAAGGAAACAAAGACTTGTTGACTGACTCAGAAAGCACAGAGAGATTCGCCTATTCGATCAATGTGGTTTAACTCTCACTGTCGTATGCGTAAGGGAAGCGACAGTGCAGAACCCTGAAATGTGTGTTGCCACCAAAACAGAGTTTATATCAAAGACGGAAGTTAAATAGTGCTTGAGGCGATTGACGCTCAACCAAAATCGTATGTTAGGATGACAAATAGCGACAAAGATATTGTAATCACAGTGTGATGAGTCCAACCACACACATTTCTGTTCCCTTTTTACCAACTTCTGGGTGATCAAAAGAATGTGATGAAGCCAAAGACATCGTTGTAGCTCTTAACGTTTTGATTATGGTAGCACAAACACACTATGTTAACTGTACACAGTATTGTTGAAACTGTTATTTTTTTATTATATAAACAGTTTGAGGTTATGTTTAGATCACTGGCCTTGAACCCGAATGTTCCGTTTGTAAACCAATTAAGTGCCTGTTGCATTATTTAGCAGGTCACGTGTTGAAGCGATATTTGCTGGTTTGTTAGGAGAGATGTGTGGATGGGGGTGCAGGTCTCTTTATTTAGCCAAATAAGCTAGAGTTCAAGTCTCCTTGTTAAGACGACTACAAGTGTTCTTTTGTGTCTTGTGCGTTATTGATAAACTGCCACCAGTAGACTGTCAAATGACCTGATATAGCCTGCCTTACGGGGGGGGGGTTCAGTTTGAGCTTAAGAAAGACCATACTTTCTCAAATCCCATGTTCATGACGTATCATCGACTGCATGACTTGCCAACTGGGAAAAGCAGGGCATGGGTATTTGTTTGGCTCTGATGTGTGAAATGTGCCAGCCCAAATCAACACTGTGCATTTAAAGATGGACCAAAATAACCAAACGAATGAGATGCCATCACATAATTCTGCATTTTATATTTGTGTAAATTGATATGATTTGAAAAAGGCATTTGGCATAGAAGGACATTTTAATCAAGTCATGTGAATGTGTCATGTCCTGTTTTACCTCTGGCATTTTTCCTAAATATGTATTTTAGATTAATCTTAAACACAACATTCCCAGGAGCAGGTTTTTTTTCTTCTTCTTTCTCCTTTTGTCCAAAGGCAGCACTGGTGTCACATTTTCGATAAATATTCATGTTTTTGTGACTCGGCACACCGTATTTCATCTCTGTCAATATTAATTCTTCCTGTTTTGGCTTTGTACTGTTGAGAATGTGTAGCGTTCCTGGTCACATGTACGTGAACTGTGTGCTCGGGTCTGATGCCTCACTGAGCTCGAGCCAGCATTCTGTAGGGTTAGGGTATGTACGCTTAGTGTTATAGAAATGTTACTTGTGTGTTTTATGACATAGTTGGTTAGAAGAACAGACTCTGTGCTGTTACTGGTCTATTTAAAATTGCCTTTCCATCAACATGTTTAAGGCCTGTTTAGTGTTAAAGGTGATCTTTAGTAAATTAATTTCTTTAATTTATTTTAACATATTTATAGAGGACTTTGAGTTGGTGATGCTTGTATCAAGTTTAATATATTTGGTTTCTCTCTGTTTTCGCTATTTTGTACTGGAAATAAAGTTTTTTTGATTTTTTTTTTTTTAACTAACTTAAGTTTGTTTTCCTTGATTGTCTTCTTGGGGCTACACTTACAATGATTAATAAGGTAGAATCTATACAGGCATGTGTGGCACATCCGCTCAGAACCCTTCTATTGAGGTGCTGATGCAACAACGCAGAGGTTACGACACTCGTATGTTTCCTTCTACTTTCTGCCTCGGTGCATGTAGTGCTGTGCTGGGCTGGCTGTAGTACATGTGCAACAATGTTCACACGTTTGTGAACAAGAAAGCAAGCAGGAAACCAGTGAACTGTCAGTTATGATTTTCATTGTAGATAACATTCCCCCAGTGGCCCTTTACTGTGTGTGTGTGTGCACACACAGTAAAGGTAAAAGTAAAAGTGTGTGTGTGCACACACACACACACACGCAGTCAAAAAAGTAAGAATTAGTTTCTCTGCGGTTGATATCTTAGTTTAGTCTGACTGATAAGCTGGTGATGTTTTACGGGACAGAAACTGGATGACAAGGTCAATTCATTTTTATGTAGGATTTTTAAACTTTTTTTTTTTATGAGGCTAGAACTTTACTTTTAACCCCCCCCCCCCCCCAAAATAAAATAAATAAAACACCACATACTGGGACATGGTTTCACTGGAAAGAAATCTTTAAAAGAACGGTTGCTTTATGCAGTGGAAAAATACAATATACTTCTTAAATTTGATTTTTGGATTACGGATAATTACTCAGTTCCTTCAGAACAATTAGCATGTATAATCACAGACCAGAAACTTCTGTTTTCATCCACATATTCAACTATAAAAGAGTGAAACACAACAGGTCCTCCATGAGCAGCAAATGAATTAGTTACTCTGTGATGCGGCCTCATGTTCTAACAAACTAGTGTTGCTGATTGATCCGTAAGAGTTTAATTCAGGGCTATTTTTCTGATTGCACTGAATAAAAGCAGTAAATATATTTATCCAAGGTTCGCTATAATAGTCGACCAGTCTGCTGCAGGAGAGCAAGACACTGGTGTGTGTGTGTGTAGTCATGCCATTGAGATTTCATGTGGAGATAAGAAGTCTTTTGTTTAGGGTTTAATCTGACCAATCCTGGGCTCCCACCCATGTCCCTTCTCCCTCACTGCCTCCTCTGAATCCATCCTTCCTCCCTCACTTTGTTCCTCTCCTTTCTATCAGCTACATCCCCTCAACACTTTCTTGCTCTGCGTAGCAGCTGAGTACTAAACTTTAATCTTCTGTTGCTACGGTGAGCAAAAGACGTTTGTACCGGCATTGGGACGGTTAAAGCACAAAACGTAATTGGTCCTTACAAAAATTCAACTATATATGATAAAACAGGAAAACAACCAGGTTGTGGTCTATTTTACCTTAATTACATTAAGTTTGGGAAGAATGCTTACATCAAACTAATAAGGTATTTCATCATCACTTAAAAAAATGAGTCATGATGGTAAGATTTAGATTTTTCCTCCCATTCACGATGTCTCTCAAAACAACAAAACAGGGCTATAGATGCATGCACATGGTTGACCCTCCAGGAATCTCTTTTAATGCACACAAGAGCTGTCACTGTTAACATGAGATGGGCTGGCTGTCTTGGAGTGATTAGTGGCTGTTAGGGGGTTAAAGGCATGTGTGTGCTTGTATGGTTTCTGTGTGTGTGTGTGTGTGTGTGTGCTGAATTGTGTCTGATAGACATTCTCCCACACTCTTGCCCTGTGGGACACAGGCAGGCAGATGGCTGTATTCAGGTCCACCACAGGTCAACATATGGCCCCGAGAGACAAAGTTTGTTTGTGTGTGTGTGAGACAGAGAATCTCCCTCTTAGGCTGGTATGCATGGGTGAAGGAAGTTGAATGAGTAAGAATTGGGATAATAGTGGGGTAATAGTGTGGGGCCTACATAAAACGCTGTGGAATAAGTTGCGGGACAAAGAAGTGGGACAATTTGAGAGGATGAAGGCGGGCACATCAGAAGCTAGCTAGCAATTGGCTAAGCTCCTATACTGTTTCCTGACCAGCTAACTATTAACGTTAGTGCTAAATAAAGCAGTTTAATGATTAACTAGTGCTAGTTCACCTAGACAACTTGTACTTCACTACTGAGAATACACATGTTTAAATATTAAATAGTTACAACTAACTAGCTCCAGCAGACTATCAATACCGTCCTTCTGTTAGCATCCAAGTAGCATAAACACTTAAACCTGCTCTATTCAGACGTGTGGGTGTTGTGCTGCTGCATTTATTGATGAATTAACTACTCAATTGACGTTGTTTTGGACCCCAATTTAGTATTGGCACGACCCAATTGTCAGGGTTCTACAATTACTTTAAACGGCATTTGGTGATTTCAGTTCTTCTCTGCCTACAAACTACAGTGAGCCTTCGGGAAACCTAACCCAGATCAATGGTCTCTGACAACTTCTCACACTACAAAAGACTTCACTCAGTCCATGTGGACAGTGTTACTCAATTCTAGCAAGTCATCAATTTGAGAGAATGAATGCTGGTTTTACTTGCACCCCCCCCAGCACCTCCTTTCTTTCTTCTAGCCCCTGTACACACCCCTCCTCCTCCTCCTCCTCCTCCTCCTCCTCCCACCCTTCATTGACCGTTCCTCTTTGTGATATTGTGATGCAGGAGGAAGTGGAGCGAAGCCATGTAGAGCAGCACAGAACAGCTGTGAGCTGAACTCTCACCATCACCCCTCAATTTGCAGCGAGCCAGTCCCCAGTTTTCCTCAATTTATGTGTACATTTATACATGAAACTTTTCTCACCTTCTTCATCCTTCTCTTCTCCTACATTGCTTTCTCTCCCCCACCCCCACCCCCCACTTCACCCACCTCTAATAAACTTCTCTTTTCTACCTTTCAAGTCCCTCCAACCTCCTGTAGAGGCTCTTCATTCTCTCCTATTTTATTCTCCTCTATGTCCACTCTCTCAATCGTCCCCTCTTCCGACTTTCTACAGTTCAGCCCCCCTCTCAAGGCTTTCTCTTTAATCCCACTTTCTGCGCCCCCCCCTCCCTCCAGACAGGATTTGGGCAAAGTGTTTAATGGATTGCAACACATGGTTAAAAGAGTGGGCTATAGTCAGGTGCTGCACATTTATGCAGACGCCTAACTCAGTCTTCTTGACTGTATTCTTCTTTCACGACATCTCTACAGTTGAAAAGAAATTCCAAAAGAAAACACTAATTTTGCCGTCACCTCCGATGCACAGTGCAGATCAGCAGGGCTAGAGTGGCTGTCTACTTATAGCCAGGGGGCTTATTTAACTTTTCTTGCTCTCTTAAACTCATTCAAGAACACTTGTCTCGAGGGCCGGCAGGACATGACCCAGTTAAGAGTGCTAACCCAAGGTTTTAGACAAAGGAGTGAAGAATATATTAAAGGGAATGTAGTATTGCCCTTCTAAGAAGTTGGAAGACTTGCAAGAAAGAGATTTTTTGAAAGAATGACTAAAACTGATGCAGCGTAAGCCGAGGCATCCTGACTTTTAATCCCTTGCATGGGTCAAGCTCCAAAAACACTGGATTCTACACTTCCCATTATGCAACCAGCAGCAGCTCTTGTATTAGACCCTTACTAACTCCATACCATCTGTTTGTAATGCAGGCTTTTTGTAAAAAAAAAAAAAAAAAAAGACTATAAAATGCTCCACCGAGAGCCACAGCAGCCATTTAACAACTATTTTCACATGCCGATTGGAAATTGGTGGAATGCCTCTTTAAGATGCAGTCCGACTTCATGCTTCATGGTGGGGTTTGTGAACAATCAGTTGAGTGGCTATTGTTTCACTCACTTTGTGTGTTGCAGGAGTGAAAAACCTTCAAGGTTGGCCATAGATGTGCATGAGACGTTCACTTGGCCAACTGATCGTGGTTTTGCCCTTCGTTATCGACTGCCCTGTTACATTCAAATTCTGCTCTGATGTCGTCATTCACGGTAATAGCTATTATATCATATATTAAAAGGAATTACTGAGGCTAAGTTTCTCCTTGTATGGTGAAATACACCCTCCATGTTGTGTCTGATATAGACGGTAAGTTGTAAGAGCAGACGTGGAGAGCAGGGTAGTTATTCAGGGCCGAGCCTGAGCGAGAGTCACATTGGAGACGCATTAAAAGGATGAAGTTACATGTAACGACCCTTTGTTGTGTAAAACTATCACACTGATGGCATTAGAATACTGGAACAGTTATTAAAGCAGAGTGAGCAACGTAATAAATCAACGAGAGCAATAATGTCCAAGTGGCGCTATAAGGATTAATAAAGTGTAAAATATTAGACTTATATGGACTTATTAGACTTATTAGGTTGACTTATTCTCAACACTAACTCAAAATGACCACGGTTTTCTTCAGAACTTTTATACTGAATATCTGAGAAGTGCCGTACAATCACATACAGTAGAACCTCTTAATACCAAGCTCATGATATGGATCAGCAACCTGAAAGAAATATTAATAACTTAAGCAGGGATGATGGGAAATGGAACTGCTGTAGCCAGAGCACACAGTGTAATGTGTTGTTATGCAGACGAGTAATAACAAATAAGGTACACATTTACATAAGAAGATTTGAACTAAATGTATTTTGTTCTTTACGGTGCCATGAAAAGTGTCAACAAGCTTTGAATTCTTTGCACAAATATCTTTTAAGTTGATGTGCAAAAATAGTTTTGATTATTTTTATGAATTAAAATACCAAACATGCAAAACAGAATATGCAACGGGTATTTACACAGCTAGTGTTGTCACAGATTAATTATAACAATAAAATTGGGAAGACGTTTTTAACTGTTGATTATTTAGTTGTACCAAACATTGTGTGAATAAATACACACGGGGTTCTTCTATTTCCCAGACAAACACTGGGAGTACATCATAAAGACGTAAAAGCTTAAGATCTGAGGGAAAATGTGGACCAGACATGGACACACTTAACAGACCTTGCCATATGGTAAAGCTACAGACATAAACACGGTGGCAGCTTTATGTGTCCCCCTAGTGGCACAAAGAGGCAACAGCATCTACCAGGAAGATTTCTTTTCTTGTTCAACAGGCCTTGTTTTTGGGGGGGTTTGTGTCACATTATTATTTGATTAAGAGAAAATGTTAAAGTGAGAAAATGAAATAATGAAAACAAACAGCACATACGTAAGCTGTTTTAGTATTCATATTTAAGGAGATTTGTATACAAAGCAAAGTAACAAAGTAACATTAACAAATGTAACCCATAAATCCATGTTGCAGTTTACTGTATGCGAGGAAAATATCAACACTACATACAACTCATATCAATGCTGTAAAAAACATTTATATCTTGGTACAAAAACAAAGAATAATCTGTAAATTCAGTTTGAGTGGTTCTCAGGAACTGTTATCACATCTAATAATAGAACATAATTAAACTAAAAGCCCTGTATGAATGACTCATTCTAGATTTGCATTTTGCCTTCAAATGAACTGGAATTTAAAAGACCACCAGCATGCATGAACCGGTCAGCTCCTAAAGGCAATCTGCTCCAAGGCAGAACAAAGCACCAGGAACCAGGTACAGATGCTGTGTGTCTGCAGAGAAACACGTGGTTCATAATGAGTCCGATGTGCCAGGTGTAATCATTTCCAAAAGGCTCACTAGCTACTATTTGGGTTGATGCTAAAAGAGATGGTATGGCGGTTGATGTCTGATCCTAAATTCTTTTTCATGTTCAAATATTTCTTAGCCAGACCTCTAAATTTGGGCACTCAACACATTACATAGAATATTCACTTACTTTGGGATTTACTATACATTAACATTACTGTATTGATATCACTGACAGTCAATATTTCAGTGGTGTCAGTCAGGGCCCGGCTCCACTTCTTTAATGAAAACTTAAGTTGAGAACACCATGCATTGTTTCACTCAAATGGGAAATAAACTCTGTCAAAATGCAAAAGGGAAAAAAATCAAATCAAAGTGAAAGGTTAGCTTTGGCTAAGCCTCCTTGCGCTGGTTTGTCAGCAGAACCTGGCTAGTCCTGTTTGACCCAGGTGAGTAAATTTGGTTGGTGTGTGACTCCCTCTGTGGTTGGACAGGAACTAGTATCCTCTCTTTAGAATGAGCAGAACCCCACATGGCCCTATTCAGCAGCTCCAGGGTAGCACGGGAGTTCAGATCACAACTTCTGGACCACCACTTGAAATTTACCTGTCAAGACAAAATGAAGGAGGACGTGAACCATGTGTTTGGACTTTTAAGAGACAAACTGGATGAGTTACAACCGTCTGGGTACAAGTGGAAGCCAATGAGCATGTTATGTCACCTCGCTCTTTCCCCACAATAAAGATGATCGCGGTTGGTATTCTGGTAGTACTTACAGGACGGCATAACAGAGACCTCAGCTGTCACCACGCTGTCCAGACCAAGGTTAGACAGAGCTCCTCTCACAATGCCACACGAAAAGGCAAGGTACTGCGGGAAAACACACACAAATACACATTAGCTTTAACGAGATGGATTCTGATTTATTTGGCTGTACACCAAAAAAAAAAGCCTTAAGTGACGTCTACTTGTAGTTGATCCCCAGGTGACAACAGCAGGAATATGTGTGAGTGTGAGTGAGAGAGAGAGAGAGAATACTAACCTTAGGAGCCTGATCCAGGTACTGTTTTCCATTGGACAGTTGAGTCAGCAGAGAGAACTTGTTGTCCTGCAGGACATACGTACCCTATGGCAGGAAATAAATGCATGTTTAGTAACAACACTAGTTACAAACAATGAATATGCTTCTGTATAATATATATATACTCCTATAATTCAGAGGGCTTTAAGTAATCAATCTTCAATCAAACTCAATTAAGTTGCTAAAGTAATTCTAATCGCTTCTTTGACATTATGACGTGTGAGATCTATCACAAACAAAGTCAAAATGTTACAAGAGGGATTACACTTCCTGTAGGTGGAAAGACTACTCTGAACCTTTACTTTACCTGATGGTTTGTTCTGAGGTTGTCAACCTGCCTCCTGAACACCTTCGTCCAGAAGTCTTTACAGACAAACTTCATCACATCCAACTCATCTTTGAAGCTGGGAGAGTCCCTGGTCAACCTAGACAAAGCACACATAAAGACACATTGAGTAAGTGAAGAGGATGCATGTCACAAAGCATGTAGCATTGCACATACGTGTGTGCTCGTCTACCTCTCAATGAGTCCTTGTCCTACCCTGAAGCCCATGCTTTCAAGGACAGAAACACAGACAGCTCTGTCCTGAAGAGAAGAAATGCAAGCTGTCAATTTGCTCAGTGGACAGAAGCTAGCGTACGTGTACTAGTGTGTCCTGTAGAAGCTAAAATATGACAATGTATTGATGAGCTGTATTGTGAGGCCTGGGAGAGGGAGACACATGGTATTAAGTAACGTTAGCTGGTAGATGGTGCTTTGCAAGGTGATTACAGACCACAGTGTAACTCAAAGCTCAGTCAGCTGATTGATAAATGCCTTTATTGAACACACCTTGTTGTCCATCTCGTCTTTACTGGATTGCTGCTCCCTGTAAATATGTGACACCATCTCCATATGGAGAAAGTCAAATAGAGACTCGTCTGCCATTCCTGCCAAAACACACAACCGTGATTATGTTGCTCGAATATAACGCTTCAGTAAAACAGTTTCACTTAACCTAGTTAGCTTTGCCTTAAAAGAGAGAATCATTAGTTTCGGTAGCTAAATATATATGTAAAGACCTTCAATGACGTTAACGTTAGCTTGATAGTTAGCGCTAGAAAGCTAGCTTGTGTTGTTTGCTGGCTTTGTCCAGGGCTAGTTTTTCATACCTCGGTATGAGAGAGAATTAGGACAAAGCAATACATCTAACGTTGTATATGACATAGCTTGTAGTTATCTAAATACATTAAACAAAGTAAACTGTTAAATCTACTGTACCTGTCAACGGACTGTACGCTACACGAAGTAAACACAAGTCAGCTTCCTGGGTTGCACTCGATATATACACCGGGTAAACCTTGCCGCTCGGGTTTCACGCAGGCGGAGTTAGCAGCAGTTTTCCCTTCTGTCATAACATGAAAAAAGCCCGGTGGTGACAGAATACATGCTCTACCAAGAATAAATCATACATCCAGTAATAAACCACATCCACACGCTATCGTGTGCAGGGCTGGTACCATAGACACAGCCTGAAACCATTTCAGAAGATGATGTTATATTTCGGTGTACGCCGATTTTCATTACAAACAAATCCCCCCCGCAGGCGTTCTAATCGCTATCTGATTGGTCAGATATCACGTGACATCATAGCTCACATCGGATTGGTTCTTGGAAAACAAGCCACTTCCTAGCTGCTCACGTGATTCGTATTTTTAAAATCAACAGAGAAGGTTTGACATTTTGGGCTCTATATTTCAACGTTTAGCATTATGTTACAGATTACCTTTGACTTTTAGTTTTACTGAGCAAAGTGAGCTTGCAACAGGAAGTGCCTGAGCTTGTCCTTTCTCCTATAATGTGTTTTAATGTAACGTTAACGTTAGCTAAAGAAGTTTCGTTTTTTGTCTCGGTGTGTGTAGTCATGTCCAGCGGGTACCAGATAGTGGTGCAGGGTGAGGCCTCCGAGACGGACTCTGATGATGAAGTCTACATCACCTCCATGAACGCTCCCCAAATTGCCACAGTCGGAGCCAAGGTTGTCTTGCATGTCTTCGTGTGTTCTAGCGCGACAGAGATGAAAGTGTGTGTGTGTCATTAATGTATTCTGCTTGATGCTTGGATGCTGTCAGGTTCCCGGGGAGGCGTCTGAAACAGACAGTGATGGCGAGGAGGAGCAGGTCGCGCGAGCCTTCTCTCTGAGCCAGGACAGCGCCCAGATACTCAGGAGAGACCTGCCTCCTCTTATTGTAGTCAGAGACCATCCTGACATACAGTCGGTAGTGGAAGACAGGCCAAGTCCCACACACAGACCACAAGGTGAGGAATGCAATACAGCCAACGTCATGATAAGAATAAGTAATGGTAATACTTAAAGTGTGACAGACTACTCTCCACTCAGGGGTCACTTTTCTGTCTTCAGTGAGAGGATCACCTGGCTGTATGAATGATTGTAGGCTATGTATGAATGGGGCCAGCTCCATTCACTGATTTAAAACTGATGCATTTGAGAATGTACTTTTGTTTTTCCAGGTGACACACTGTTACAACAGAAGCTGCAGGAATCTAACAGCCGGCTGTATTCTGACGTGGGACAGACGGTACGGCAGGTTTATGGCAGCGCCAGTAGAGAGGTACGTAGATGTGTTGGATGCTGCTTCTACTACATCAGAGATTCTACGATACGCATCTTGTAACAGCTAATTGGCTGTGGTTGGAAATGCCTTAATTGTTGTTTTGTCATTGTTTTTGTGAAAGGTTCAAAGTGCAACAGCTCAGCTAAATAATTCGCAGAGCGCCATCATCAATGCGTCCCACAGCATCAGATTAATCCTGGATGACCTGAAGGCTGTGTCCGAAAAGATTGACATCATCACCAGCTGTCAAATACTGCCCGATATCAACATCAATAATCTAAATAATCATACTACTCCTGTACCTTGAATGTATAAATAATTGTATATATACATGTATATTAAATCTACAGTCACACTTTAGATTGATTTGTCTGTCAGGTGATGTTCTACAGCTGTCTTTCAGGCTAGCTGATTAACATTTAACATAAGAACATTCATAATATCCATTTTCTTTTCTAGTTGATCTTTGTGAATCTGATAGGTCAAGGAGGAAGACTTGTTCCCGCACTATATTAATTTGTTTCCCTTGTGTGTTTAAAATTGTAACATAAATGTGACTCACTAATATAAATATATTTGGTTGGAAACGTGAATGCTGATAAATGTTTTTAAATGTGTCGTCTGGTATCACAAAACAAGAGCCCATAGCTGCTGCTGATGGTTCATTGACGTGGCATTGAATGAAAGAAAAGGTTGAGATGATTGAAACAGTCCTGAATACTTGTCTCACTTTCAGTTTATACATATAGTTTATTTTCAAAAACAATACCATTAGACAAGCAGAAAAGAACGCATACAAACACTGCATACATATTGAAGACACAATTTATAAAACTAACTTACAGTCAACTACATATAATTTGCCCAGTGTTTGCCCTTTTCACATTTACAAACACAACTACAGCGTTTCAGACTGAATGCCAATAAATGATCCTCTACACTAAGAATATATAAGAGCGATGCTGATATGACAGGCCTGTCTTATATGTACACTACCGTTCAAAAGTTTGGGGTCACCCAGACAATTTTGTGTCAATTTTCAGTTTCTTCGCAATTTCTCGCATGGAATTGCCTTCATTTCTAAGAACAAGAATAGACTGGCGAGTTTCACATGAAAGTTCTCTTTTTCTGGCCATGTTGAGAGTATAATCGAACCCACAAATGTGATGCTCCAGATACTCAACTAGCTCACAGGAAGGCCAGTTTTATAGCTTCTCTCACCAGCATAACTGTTTTCAGCTGTGCTAACATATTTGCACAAGGGTTTTCTAATCATCAATTAGTCTTATAAGGCGATTAGAACACTGGAGTGATAGTTGCTGGAAATGGGCCTCTATACACCTATGTAGATATTTCATTAAAAACCAGACGTTTCCACCTAGAATAGTCATTAACCACATTAACAATGTATAGAGTGTATTTCTGATTAATTTAATGTTATCTTCATTGAAAGAAACAGTGCTTTTCTTTGAGAAATAAGGACATTTCTAAGTGACCCCAAACTTTTGAACGGTAGTGTATCTCCTGTATTCCCTCTGGTTGTCCTTCCATCCATCAATTAGGCACCTGTCCATCCCATCCAACAGCTTCAGCATCAACCCACACAGTCCGTGTGTCAGATAGGTGAGTAGATATACACGAACACGACTACCAGCAGGTTGAGAACTGCGCCCACAATACCAACGATGCCAAACATGTGCTCGGGGTCCAACTTCCATCTGGCTGATTCAGGAAGCACGCTGACAGAATCGGCCACCTGAAAGACACGCGCAGTGTTCGGTCAATGAGTGTACAATGTCCATGTGCTCAAGGCAGGAGTTATTAGATTCACTTTTTAGTGTCTTGACATATTTCAGCCACCTGATGGCGCCGCTGATACAGACATGACCGCTCTAACGCAACGGAATGCAAAACCTTCCTGTTCTCTTCTTAAATCCTCCATAATTTGATATATATAATTATGTGTGATATATGTATTATGTCTAATGCAATAGTGGAAGATGTACCCAGATCTTTTATTTCAGTAAACGTAGTAAAACCAAAGCAGAATTACTAGTAGTAATTGTCATGCAATCAAAATGAGGTAACAATGCAAAAGTATTACATTGAAATACAATCATTGAAGTACCAACATTAAAAGTATCGTTTCATTCATCATTATAAAAAAAATGTTCATTTCAGAATAATATATATTACTGGATTATAAGTATTAATGGATTAATACATCACCTTGATGTCACAGCTAGTAAAGGTGCAGCTCAACTTGATTACTTTATTTTCTACTAATAGTTTGTGAATCATAGGGGATCATTTTTATCTTAACCTATAATGTTACTTCATAATATAGTTTTTCATTATATTTTCTATCATTAATCACAATCTGCAAAGTAACTCAACCAAACAAATGTAGTGGACTAAAAAGCACAATATTTGCCTCTGGATTGTAGTGAAAGTATAATAGTAGCAGAAAATGGAAATACTCATGAGTACAAGTGCCTCAAATGTGTATTTAAGTATACAGTACTTTAGAAAATGTACCTAATAAAAGACAGTTTGTCATATTGAATTGATTTATAGACACATGGTGGAGAGAGGTATTCTGTTCAGTTACATTCCCTTCTTTGTCTAATATAAAGTTACAGCATAGTGATGAAAAGTGTTCCATGTATTTTAATAGGAGGTGATGATAATGATGAGCTTAAGTACTTTTCTTCCCCCCTTAAATTTACCTCTCTGCTGGTTCTCTTTGCCTTGTCACTCCTCAGATCTGTTGGCTCCATTTCCCAGCCTTCAAACTCACGCAGAGCGCAATAAAAACTACTTCAACCTTAATCCTGTTCAGTCCAAAAGCAAATAGATCCAAACATTGACAGGGACGATGACTGGCAGGAGCTCTCTGAGTTAAAGTCTTCTTTATACTCTTCTCCCGGGACTCCAGAGACCCACAGGTCTGGAATAAATGAGAGGATAAAGGGATGCCGGTCTTTTTTCACTGTGCAGCTAATGGCAAAGATTGTAACACAAGGCCAAGACACTGCTTGTAGCTGCCTCTGTGTGTGTGTGTGTGTGTGTGTGTGTGTGTGTGTGTGTGTGTGTGTGTGTGTGTGTGTGTGTGTGTGTGTGTGTAGGTGTGTGTGTGTGTGTGTGTGTGTGTGTGTGTTTTTGCATGACTTTTGAGGACATACATCTGTTTACACGGTCATAC
Source organism: Pholis gunnellus (assembly GCF_910591455.1). NCBI lineage: Eukaryota > Metazoa > Chordata > Actinopteri > Perciformes > Pholidae > Pholis > Pholis gunnellus. The sequence continues at coordinate 17,091,596 of NC_136535.1, forward strand.
TGTTATTGTCGTGGTTTAAGGTTAGGTTAAGGTTTAGAGAAATGGTTAGGTTCAGGCTGGTAGCAGTTAGGGTTAAGGTACAGTTAAGTCTCCAGGAAATGAATGTAGAAAATTGCCATTGGAGAAAATTAGTAATGGAGCAACATTGAGTCTTCATTACAGGCAAAGCTGAGGGGCAGAGGTAAGAGGTTAGTTGAGGTCGTGGTGAAACTCTCTTAGTACAGTTTTTATCGAATGCCACAAGTTGACTAGTCCATAAAAGTGCTAATCCACTTAATTAGCCTTTCAAATATATAAAAACATCAGCCTAAGGTTGAGGAAAAAAATCAACTATTCATTAAAAACTGCAAGAGACACTGCCTGATTTCTGAGACCATGAATTGAAAAAAGGAGGTTTAATTAAAGCAAGCGTCTCTCTTGGTCAACATTTGGAAGTACACAAGTTAGATTCATGTCGTTTGTGTGTGCTGAAGACTAAGACTCCCAAATAATAAAATTACACTCAGTTGCCAATTTAGTGGGTCCACCAGCTAAGCTGTATATATGTTCAGGTATTTTTATTTATTGGTTTATTTGATAAGGGACAGTGCACATTAATAAAAACATTTCTGTAAATCCAGAAATAGTTAGCCAAAAGGCTATTTTTCATCTGTAGTCCCAAGAGGCAGATGTTACAAAATAAACCTAAAAACAGAATATGATATAAATATCACTCTCGTCTCACTGGAGCAGAGGCAACAGACCACAGACGGAGTGAAAGAAGTGATCAATCAATTAATCAGGGACTCTCGTGGGATGCAGATAATAATGAGACTCTGGGGACGTGTGAATCTGAAATCTTCATTTGAGGAACCAGCTAAATAAGTATTTCTCGCATCCTCAAACATCAATTATCTCTCTTTCCATAGAGAGTGTGTGTGTGTGTGTGAGTGTGTGTGTGTGAGTGTGTGTGTGTGTGTGTGTGTGTGTCACTCAGTCCCAGCTGTCCTGACTGAGCTCCAGCTTTCGAGGGCTGCATGAGTGATAAGTTATTTGGAATCAGGGCAAACACAACAGCATCACATCAACATCATCACATGTTATCAATGACAAAGAAAAACGTCACCATCCAAATGATGGTGATGATGATGATCCATATATCTTTCCTCCCACTGTTGATTATAAAGCAATTTTGCTAAAATAACATTATAAACAACTTGTTCCATTTCCTCACAGGAAAATAACGGTACTTCTGTGTTTGCCAATGACTGAAGCATAACATATTGATTTTCAAATAGCGATATGAGCATATCGAGTATTTTCTTGTACAGACAAATACACAAGTGATCTAATTTCTAACGGTGTGTAGCACATCACTGTTGATTACTAATATACATATATTAAATTACCTTCAAGATTCAACAATACGATATTGAGTCTTCATGTCCTTTTTTAGAACTCAACAAATCAGTCAACAAGGCTGTGAGAGCTGATTTCTCCCAGAGGGAAAGTGATCCAGTTTGAAAGTGAAACGTAAACAACTTAGATCCGCCCAGACACACTATGGATTGTGCATTAAACGGAGACCAGGGTGCATATGACGGAGTTTAGAAACAATCAACATGAGCAAAAAACTATGCGACTGTGGGTGTTTTCCTCCAAGGCTGGTGAACGTCTTAGGGACTTATTACACTCAACAGGCAAGTAGGACATTATATTACATTATATAGGACATTACTGTTTACATAAAACATCTTTCCTTGTTCCAGTGCAGTGGCTTGAGGCTCAGAGCCAGGGATGGGGTTCATGCTTGAGCTGGCAAACTAACTAAAGACTAAAATAGGAACACGGCAAACAATGGACCAGGGCGCCGAGGAGAGATCATGAGTGTTTGCGGTATAGAGAGTGCAGAGGGTAAGGGAGAACAGGAAGAGAGGAAAGAGACACTAGGTTATTAAATCATACTAGATTTTACATGTGAGATGTAGTCAGATCTATCCATGGTGTGTATGAGTCTTCTATAACTACATTTGTGTTTGTGTGTGCACAGAGGGCAGCCACCCACATTAGCCAGGTCAGTGATTGTCTCATGGGGTGCCTGAGGACACACTGTTAGTTTATTTTGGCTCGTTGAGCATGGCTGCACACAACGGCACAGGTCTACCAAAGCAGCTATGCTACTTTAGAAGAGCTCCGCTCTGTGGGTGATGCCCTTGTTGTCATACTGATGGTGCATTCAAGACAACATGAAATTAGGATGCATCCCACTGACTATAGCCAGAAGAATAAATGAGAGGGAAAACCCTCAGAGGGAACAACAGCACCGAGCACTCAAGTTGAATCAGGGTGATAAAAAGTGAATACGCAACTGGATTTCATTAGAAAACCGAATTTGGAGGAGCTCAGCTTGATTATCTTGTCAGCTGAAAGGACTTACTTTCAGGCTACCCAATTTAATTTAAGACAAGACTCATCGGGGCAGAACGATAAAATCCCAAGTGATACAAGTATGAAAATGGAAACTGGAGATGTGATCATAAACTTAGACATGCTCAACATGACAAGCCTGTTAGTGTAGATAATGATGTGCAATTAACTGTATGTGTGCATCTAAGTTATGATACAAACCCCTCATGTGTTGGTCATTTATAATTCAGAGTACACAAACAATATGCAAATGTGGTGGACAAGTGACTGAAAATCAGACTCATATTTCATATTTGCACTTATCCTGACATGTAAAGGTGATTTTAAAACTAGAGTCACAACAAGAGATTGTTCAAATGCCTTTTCAGATTTTGTTGGGATTGTTATCCAGTTATCTAAAACACTTCTCTTGGTTGGCAGGTTTACAGCTAACTACATATCTGTAGAAGAAAAAGCGCAATTTTATATCGACAGATAAAATATGATCAAATCAAAGCAGTAGACCATTAAGACATAGATTGTAAAACCAACATTAACATTTTTGCCAAACCTGATTTTATAGGATTTAGATTTAGCCATTTATATCAAAGATCAGTGAAAGTCTTTAATAGTGGTGTTTTTCATTTTTATTGGCATTACTATAACTATCAATTATAAACATTACATGAAAGTACACCAGATCTCACAGCATTTGTTCATAGGATCGTCACAAACGGTTTCTATTTAGACTTCATCAGAAATTGACATAAATGTTCTTCTGTAGTGTCATTCTGTGCATCTTCCATTTCAAATCCACAGTTTGATTTTTAGCTCGATTAGTACCGCAGCAGCCACTGTTCTGGAATGTTACTCAGTAAATCAGCACGTCACACAAAACTTTGGTTAAAGGGAATTCCTCATGCCTTCTTACACCTGGCAGTTGCCTGAATCACTAGTCCTGCCTGTTCATGGAATGATTTGCATTCAAAAGTAAAGAGAAATGTGAAACAAACACTTGTTTTCATGCATGCCAGGACCGTTTCTTAACATTTTGCTACAGCTAATGCAGAAAGTACTGGAACACTGGAGTCTGTTTTGCCCACATTTTTCTACAAAACTGGGCAGAAACAATTCAGCCATCCCGTGCAAACGTGTTTTTATTATTCAGTGACTTATCTTTTGTCAGAAACTGAGATAACTCAATATTCTTCAGCTTTGTTGCTCTGAGAGATAACATTAAAATATCTTAGGGATCCGCTTGTCCACGTCATTTTCTCCTGTCTACAGTCTCAGACAGTCTGTGTCCAATATGTCCTCTCAGGCTAAAAATCAATTCAGCTCATGCATCATGAAAAAACATGAGAATCCGTCTTCGCTTTGGCTGAACATAACACAGTCACTGTCTGGCTCATGTTCAGAGAATGAATTTCATCCAGACTCCAGAATGAGCATTTGCCTGTCTTTAAACGTTGCTTTCTTGTTTTCAGTGTTCTGTGTTAACAACCTGTGCCTAGGGCGGCGGTTCGGAGTCCCAGGTGCACTTTGATGCACCTGTTTTTCCTCTGGCATTGAAGGCTATTTCCACAGCATACTGTGTGTGCACATGTTAGCCAATTTACCTTGAACAAAGATAAAAGAAAATACCATAAACAGGCATCAAATTAATCATAAACAATGCAAGCAGTGCTGCATTTCAATGCAGGAGTGAGACATTTGTATTGTTGAAAAAAAGCCCATGCTGTGTGTGTGTGTGTGTACTTGAGGAGTTGGCTGAATGTCTATTGGGACAGCAGATGGTCAGAAATCGCCCTCTAGGCGTCTCCTCACATTGGCCTGCTCGACAGAGAGTTTGTCATATTAAAACTGGTTTCAACCAAAAACTTGAATTGCGTGCAGAACGTACAATGACATGTATTCCAGATACTGTAGCCAAGGAGTTAGGTCGACTAATCAAGAGCTACTGCAGACAAATACTTTTATCAGTCAACTATCGAGGTTCTTCCCCGACCAAAGCTAATAAAAAAATGACAATAAAGACTATAAACCTGCAAAGATTTAGACTTTAATCCTTTGCAAATAATATTTGAAAAGGCTCAATATAGCGTATAACAATTGGTTGGATAAGATGGGTGAGTATTAAATATGTAATATTAGCACAAAATAAATGCCTGTCAGCTGTTTCAGGTGACTTTTATCATTGGCCTTTGAAAACACACTTTGATAAAATTGGTACCACTTTTGAGTGAGGCACTATTGTGAATAAATAATTTAGTACTATTTTATAGATGAGTTAGAAAACTTTATTAGGAATGTTAGCTTGTGCTTGTTTGTGTTTTTTTCTTGTTAAATATGGTAATATAGTTATGCATGTTAGTAGTCACTAAATAAATGCTCATGGGATATTGCAATGCCATGTTGCATTAGTAAATGATCATATATGAATTAATAACCATTAATAAAGATATTACAAACAACTTGTACATCATTTATAAAAATGTGCCTTAGCCAGTAACGGCAACCCAGAGTCGTCCTTATTAATGGCTTCAAATTGATCTACAAAGCATTAGTGGATCATTTATCAACCATTAATAAAGCCATTAGTTACAGCCTATAAACCTGTTATAAGGAGGCCTTTATAGAAGTGGTTTGTTAAAACCTTTGCTAGTATCTGAGTGAACCTGAGTCAAACAGTTGAGCATGCTTATTCATTTTGTTTGCTTGCCAACATCAAGTCACCTTTTAGAGGCAGCACAAAGTGAACTGAAAATATCTCCAGTGCTTGTAGGTATTTCAAAGTCTATTCGAATATGTGTTTCTGCACAGCTGTGGCTTCAACTGTCGCAGTCTGACAGCAGATGTCTGGCAAACCAAACGTGGCTTTGGTGCATTCTTAAAATGGATTTAGCTCAACAAACTCCACTGTACAGTTATAAGATGTGACAGGAAGCAAATGTGCAAGTCACATCGATCTCAGCGTGCTAACGTTCGGATCTCCTGATGTGTGCTGAAAGATGATGTAAAATTAAACTCATGAAGAGTGATGCAAGTAGCAAGTGTGTGTGTGGGGGCTTGTCTCTATCTTTGTGAGGACCAGTTTGACCATTAAGTATAGAGAGTGAGGATGTTTTGGGGATATGAGAAGTAACTTTCTGTTTTCATCGCAAACCTTTGGGCCCTTTGAGATGGCGAATCTGAGAAGGAGAGAAAATGTTGCTAATAGTTCAGCCTTTTGCTAACTATAGCCGTCAGGGCGGCACCACAGGTGTCACTTTTTACTTACTGGGTACCCCTTGGCGTGACTTAGCTTTAGACAATAACACTAGCTTAGGTTTGGGAAAAGATCATGGTTTGGTTAAAACAAGTATGTTTTTGACAACCTGGAAATGGAAATGGGCTGGTAGCCCAGCTCTCTATAGCACATAATGGGAACCTGAAAAGATGCTCCACAGTTCTTTGAATAATATGACATGGTTCATTGTGGGAACATAGCATGGGGCTATGGGCCCTGGGAGAATGAGAACATAAAACCTTTTGAAAAGATGCATGTATGTGCGTTAACAGAATCTTGAACTGGGGAACATAGAACCCTGGGAATATAGATAAGCCCCCTCTATTGGAGAGATGGAGAGAAAATGTTGCTATGAGTCACTCCCGTAGCAGAGCCACTGCAATTTTCTATCCATTACTGAAATGCTTTGCCAATGGTGTCAGACTCTCTTTGATAAATCCGTGTTCTTTTTTGGGGTTGCTTTGTAGGTTTGGCATGTTGCTGTAAATGCTGGAATATCAATTACATATATTCTGCCATTGAATCAGGCTTTCACCACAGGGACGTGCTCTTACATCTGCATTTGTGGAACAGCCTTCTCTCTGAAATGACCTGTGATTGGCCAAAGTATCACAACACGTGGCTACATTTTCTAACCCAGAGCCAAGAAGAGGTGCAGAAGTCTCATTTTCTCTCAGACCACTTGAATTACGATATGCCGAAAGATTTTTAAGGAATGTTTGTGCGAGTGAGAGGGTGAGAAAGAGAGCGTCCTAAGGTACGTAGTTATTCCTGCAGGGCAATTACGGTCACTTGTTTATCCAGCATTCTGTTGACATGGTCATGGAAATACTTATCGGTACTATTCTACACGTTTTAGACTGGCCACCAGAATCATAGATATGTGTTGAGTTTCATAACAATCATACTCGAATGTAGTGGTGGTGCCTTTTGCTTGCAAACCTGTTTAAATGTAACACTTGATGATAAACTGATGCTAATACTAAGAGCATACTAGACTCCTATATGCAATGATTCTCAAAATCTCAACACTAAATTCTGAGCTGAGCAGTCAGAGTTGCTGCTCGTTCGTTATAGAGAACCAAATGAGATACTCCTCTCTTTGTCTTTGCCCCAAGAACCTCCGACTGATAGTGTATGAAACTAAGTCTGTGTATGCATACATATAAAAGTATTGTGCCATGTCAAACAACAGCAGAGAGTGATGTGGGTCCTCTCAGTACTATGTCTTCTCTGGCGTTAGCTTGTTGGTGGAGAAGAGGATGACGAGGATGAGGTGTAGATTCAGGCCAGTCCTCTCTGCACGTGTGTCAGCTGCATTTAGGTTTGATCCTCCATTAGAGCCACAGTGCTTTGGCCTAAAATCATATCCATTGTGACATGTAGCTCGAGTGGAAATGTTGTAACCCAATCCCGAGTTTTTCGTGCCGTTATGAGTTTCAAGACAGATGGTGGGGTCTTGTACTGAGGTTTTATGTCCTCCTTTTTCATACAATCCACACTGGTTCAACATGATTCTCTTGTTGCTGTTGCATTCCTTTGTGTTGCACTGCAGCAGGCCGCTGTCTTGATTTTTGCGACATTGTGTCAGTGCCACGCTTTGCCCTCTCCGGCGCTGCTCCACGCCTGGCGTACAGATCCAATAACAGAAACACGACACCAGAAAATAGACCATTATCCTGCGGTACGGACCTTCCAGAGAGGGATCTTTGATGGCGTGCTGAGCCGCTGCACAGACTGATATATTAACACAACCCAGTTCCATGTCAGGGTGTTTTCAACATCAGTAAGCATGTAGAACAGACTAAATTACTGCAAGAAATGGCAGTCTTCTCATCATTTTGGTCAAAGCGTAATAAAGATTATAGTAATAAAAGCTTAAGTAAACATCTCATCATGCACATATGTGAAAGAGTACTGCATCTACAAAAACACCAACTGTAGGACACATTTTTACAAAAAAGGTCAATTATTAAATTGTATTTGTATTACACATTAGTTTTTGAATAAATATAATTTTCTTCAGCTACTAATATTACTAGTATCCCTATATTACGAGGCAAAGAAACCTCCCTAGAATATCACATAGTTCCCTAACCAGGTGTGGTTGGACAACACACTCTAAGGTACAGGTGATGTTAGCTGTGGCAGGATTATCTCATGGCTTGTACTGTATTCAGGCACATATATCAGATGGAGGTGTATATATAGACGAAGACAAGCAGGAGGAGGTTGAGTATGATGCCGATGACTCCCAGCACAGCCAGGAATCGCTCCTCTGGTGTGCTCAGGTGTGGACACGTTAGGTCCATGTAAATCTTTTTCACTCGACTAACCACAGAAACTAATATTCAGCAATAGGTGTGAGTGAATACCTGTATATGTGTGTACATTTTCTATTCATGTAGATTTAATTGTGCTAAGAAGTAGATAGGCTTACGGGTTCCTCTGTTGATAATTCACTTGGTAAATTTGGTCCCTTTTCAGAGTTTGTCAAACCTTTAAGATAGATTTGATTGGCAGTGATAATATCTTAAATCTCACAAAGGAGCTTCATTGTTGAAAGACACACTTTTACAAGTTCTGCGACAAGATACAACACAGTCAAATATGACCACCATCAGATCAAAGACACTTGTCTTTTGCCATATGTCATATGAATACGGAGGCGTATCTTTTGACATGAGGACGTGCAGATGATTCCGCCTGCAGCTCCTTCTCTGTGATTGGCAGCAGTCTTTAGCTAACAGAGCGGAGCTGTCTGGTGTGGATAAATATGGCTACTATCCAGCTGAACACACTGCCAACGACCCTCGCATCGTACTGCTCACTCTGAATAAGCTATCTTTAGGTATATAAATACTTGAAGAGGAAGGTGGCAGCGAGGAGAAAAGAGGGGGGGGACGGTGCCAACGTCTCTTGTTCAAGTTCTCGCAAAAACCTTAGGTGACGGAGGTGTAGATGTAGACAAATATGACCACTAAAAGATTGAGGATGGTTCCGATGATGCCCAGCACGGCCAAAATTCGCTCCTCGCGGTCGTTTGTGGCGTCGTCCTCTCTTGCGTGAGCGCTGCAGACATAGCGGCTGCCGGGGACCATGGTGACCATCACAGAGCCCCACCCCCACAGGGCGCGATGCCTACGGAAGACAGTGATGAGGGGATGAGGGCGGAGGCGAACGGGAGGATCAAGTTGAAAGTAAGGAGAGGAGAGAGGCAAATGGAGATAGGGGGCAGAAGAGAAAGAAACGGGTTATTTTTTCTTTTTTTCTTTTCAGTCACACACATTTCCCTGCATGCATTTAGGCATTAAATATTGATAAATAAAACGTTAAAAGTCAGTGGAGAATGAAATGAGGTTTTTGACTTTGTTCACTGTCTGACCCATATCTAATAGTGTGTGTTTCCAGGTCCTTTTCTCACCTCTCACCTCTTCTCACTATCTGTTGCTCTTCCTCCCCTAAACTTCTCTCACCTCTTTCACATTCCCATCAACCGCCAGACAACTCTAGCTCAACAAGACATAACATCCCACACAGTGCTCACAGCTGCAGTGTTATCAAAGAGTTGCTCATGGTGTTTGCAGGCCTTATTCACATTCATCTTTCTTCACTCACCTCTTCTCCTCCTCCAATATTTCTCCCACCGTCCTCAACTTTTACTCTCCCTTCTTTTCGTAACAATTAGAATTAAATGTTTTGATCAATAAATACAGGACCATTAATACACTTAAGCTGGTGTTAAAATTCTTTTTAGCCCTTGGTCCCCCCTTTTCTCCACACTAAGCATTAGTGTAGATGTGGGATCAATGGAGTCTGTTAAAAATGAATGAGGTTGGATGTTGATGAGGGAATCTGCAGTCCTCTGAGACAGTTTGGGAGTACAGAGAGGAAGCGAGGTTAGGATGAGGACAGTGTGTGTATTTATATCTATGTGTGTGCTAAAATGAGAATGACTCCTGGGCTTTAAACGGGAAGTGAGATTTCCACTACACTAAACTGTTGACAGTTAGGTACACTTGTCGGCCAATTTAGTCAATAATTCACAGACAAATATAGATAATTGAACATGCACTGTTATATGATGTATTGTTATGGACAAACCGCTCCCTGGATAACTCTTTGTCACGCACATACCGCGAAAGTAAAAAAGAAAAGAAAGAAAGATGAATTCTCAAAAGAGTCTTTTCTTCTGCCCCCTTTTATTTTTGCTTTACTCTGCTCTCCACTTGTTGTTCTATCTTTTCGTTTTGTTGGTGCGCTGGGCAAACATCCAGCAGCTGCTCGAGCAGCCCAGGGGTGTGTGTGTGTGTGTATGTAAGGACATGGACATAGCACTATCTTTTGATGCAGCTTAGCCATTCAACAGTGTAACGTGATTATTTCCAACCCAATTAGAGGGAATGCATAGGCACACCTCAAACTCAGGGCCGTAAAGCCCACAGAAGAGAAAAAAGAGAAAATGTTAAGATGACAACATGGGGGGGGGGGGGGGGGGGGGGGGGAGCGGGAAGAGCAGCCAAGAGTAGAGGAAATATAGAGAAAATAGAATACATTTAAACATCCAGACATTTTCACACTTATTTATCTGTCCAAATGTTGACTAAAACAGGAGGCGGCGTTACAGTATTAAAGATTGGCACACTGCAAAAAAAATGGGGGTTATACTTCAACTCGCTGTGGGAGAAAACAGCTGGCTACTTGTTAGTTGAGTGTCTGCCATTTTATTAACTTTTACAAACGCATGAAACTGAACCATTCTGTTTTTGTGCGCCACAGCAGCTGAAGTTTCAATCATTTTAAGACAAAACTGCAGGTCAGTTGTATTTCGTGCTACTGTAAGTTAACAGAAAGCACAATACAGGTCCAGAAAATAAGCTGGCACCAAATGCATGTATGTGTAGTGAAACATGAAACATTGTGTCAGACTATGGGGATTTTTTTGAGGTGTACCATGTCCATTTTAAATTTGGTGTCTTATACGTTTTCATAAATGATAATATGTTGTGCTCTTGTGGTGGTGTGGTTCATTACTTTGATATTTTTTAGCATTTGAGTACCATAACTTTGAATACAATTGTGTACAAATAACTGATTGATTTGTACATTGTGATTGTATATGCATACATGGGCTTGAAAAAGAGGGAGAGTGAGCCAGGGCTTGCAGCCCCTTCTACAGATAGAGAACAAGCATGATTTATTGCACATACACATTTACAAATGCACAGTATGACTAACTGCAACATGCTACCATCCAGTGGCGGGCCGTCAGGGCCAGCAAGGCCTTCTCTGCTGCCCTAAACAGAATCACAAAGTTATAGCTATTTTATAATTTAATAATTTTTCATAATTAATAACATGTATTATAATTTATAAAAATATTTTTCCCATTATCTTATTTTCTCATTGCACAGCAACTGTCTTCCTCAGTTGCTCTGCTTCCAGTGCAGCTTGTTTTAGCTTTTATCCAATCAGATTTCAGCCCTGTGTCTCTAGGTAAGAAGAGAGGCCCGAGGCCTGCAGACTCACAAGTGAATCCATGTGCAGGTGAATGGGGACGATATTGTTGATTGTCATAGTCTTCAACTAATCAGATCTTTAGTTTGACATGTTGGGCGTATTCTTTGACATGCCAGAGCCTCCTAGCTGGCCTACAACTACGTCAGCATTACGTGCAGCTCAGTTTTAAGGTGCAGCGCTGCAGTGAGGTGCAGCGTGCACTGTGATTGGTCAGTGGGCTGGCAAAGCTTAGTCGGAGTAGTAAGAGTTCAAATTGAAATATATGGAAGAAATTATGACATTTTTTGCATTTTGCTTGGTGTAGATTTTCTTTTTTTTACCTAGCTTTGTTTTTTTAACACTCAATGGCTGAAGGAGGAGGAGAAACAGATTTGTGAGTTGGGATTTAACTGTGGGATTAAACTCTTTGTCAACAAAGAAAGGAGGATGGAGTTTCTCTTTAAGTGAAAAGCATTTGGTAAGTCAACTGCGCTTGTTTTTTTACACCCTCGAGTGTGTAGCAGAATGCGTGTTGCTGCTGTTGTTTTCCATTAAGCTAGTTTAGCGTAGCCTCCCCAAATACATGCGGTGCCTCAGCTGTTTTTGGTTTTGTTTATTTTGTTCCGGGTTCAGAGGTCACAGCCCGTTGTCTCCTACGTGAGCGCAGAAAACATTATATTTCCCACAATTTAAGCTTCTGCATTTTCCAAATGCACTAGTATTATTCAAACGTATTGTTCGGTTCGTAAGCCTCGTACCGAACGGTTTAATGCGAATACGTGTGTTCAGCTGCAGGACAGCAGTGAAGGCCCAGGTATAAAATGCACGGCCCGCCACTACCATCTAATCACAAGCTCACACATTAGGCTATGGTACTCCCAATACACAGTCATTCCAAGAATGCACTCTCTTTCTCTTCTACTCTCTTTCCTTCCCTCCCTTCAAGAACACACATTCTAATGAACTGCGACAGTTCAAGCATTTAATCTTTAAATTAATATTTGAACACATCCCTTTCAGCCATTTAAACCCCCACTATTCAACCACATTAGTCTCAAAAGAGCAAGGGGATATCAGATGTGATTGTCTTGAGATACTGTAAGTCCTTTGACCTTTATCAATGAGTAAATGTAACATACTACAATTAAATGAATGATAGTTTTTACCAAGAATCACAGATAGTGACATTGTTGTTAAATTAAAGCTTCTATTCAGAAATCAGTCTTTGACTATAAAGAACTGACTAAGACAATACAGCTGTTTTCCAAACTTGCTTTGCCAATATTTCAATTCAAATTATTTGTACATCCTCTAGACCCTCGCATCGTAAACCTCAGGGAGAGCAACAGAGGAGGGATCCCTCTCCCCGGACGGCCACAAATGCAATCGATGTCGTGTATGAAACGAACAACAGTGAAGAAATACAGTTATCATTAAATAAATGATACATATGAGAGTAGTAATAGCAGTTGTAGCACCAATAATAGCAGAATAATAAAATTATGACTACTAATAATAACAGCAGCAGTAGATTTATTATAATAAAATCAGTCATAGTAGCAGTAATAGTATGTAAAACATGTAATTAAAGTTGCACACTGTGCTGTGCAGCAGAAATACAGTGAAGCACTGTGGAAATCACCAACGGCTTCCCTACTGAATGAGCAATGAAAAGCAGTCTGCCCCATGAAACTCATGTATAATATTCTTCATAATTGGTGCAGATAGCTGCTCTGCTTATTTTGCTGTCAACTTAATTTATATAGGGTGTGATATGAATTCCCTACGGATGGTCCATCTGCAGTGCAGTGTGAATTACTCTGGGACGCTGAGAGGTTACATTCACTACTGGGGTAATCTCATGGAAACATCTGGAATGGAAATAAGAGCCTTTGACATTACACAAGATAAGGACAGGAAGAAGACAGGAAGACAGGAAGAAGTCACAAGTGACATAAAATAATAACTTTAAAAGTTTTCTTTTAGAGAGTTTTCTTCTGGGAAATGTGAGCAGTTGTTTTTGTTCTTGAAATAGCGGATATAACCAATGAGGTTCAATGTTCTGAAGGACTATTTTACAATATAAATCCTTCATTGCACAAGTAGTACAAGCTCCATGAACAAAATGTTTAATTTTAAGGTTTTATTAGTAAGATTTCAACGGATAGAGCTTCTTGGAAGTGAAAACACAGAGTTGATTGAGAAGCCTTTACTCAGGGGGAAGAAAGTCTGCTGAGGTTGAGGTTTGATTTGATCTGATGTGGGCTCATCTCCAGGGGTTTAAATTGCCCTATTTCAAGAGGAACATGGTTTGTTTGCACAAAGTCTTCTACAAATAATGTTGGAATTGGTTACATCACAGGATTGCTAATTTGTGGAGGGACTGATAAACTATTTTTTGCCTGTAGCCATGATAAGACAGCTTCAGCTGAATAAGTGTTTTCACGAGAGTATGGTCCAAATATCCAGCTTTTTGTGTCGATAGATAGAAAGATAGCTGGGCTCAAATATATAATACGACAGATATAAAGCAAGCAGAAAAACGATTAGTTAAACTATCTGTAAAGAGAGATAGACACAGAGACCACAGTCTGACAAATATGCAGACATAATTAGAGGTAAAGTTTCATGAAGTCTCAAATAGCAGCAACGTTTCTTTGCGTGATGCTCTAATCTTGTTCTTTGTCTGAAACGTTAGCATAGATTGTCTCCCCACCTGTAACTACACACACAAATTCACACATAAGACACATTTCATCTCATTTGTACTCTAATTTGTAGAGATGGTTGTACCCTATTTACATTTACCATGCACATGCTTTCGTCTCACGTTTTGCTATACATCTTCACTCTTTTGTAAGCTTCTCTTTCTTTTTCATGAGCAAATATACAGTGCACTACATATACTTGTGTGAACCTAGTTTACCCACTACTGCAGTGTGAGAGGAGTAGATCCAGGACTGAATGTCCTCAAAGTTTTTTTGTACTAGAGCTGACTGGCACTGACTCCAATGCCGTTAATGAGGTTGCAGCAACTGACTATGCATAAAGAGTTTGGTCTTCTTCATCACCACTATATTCACATTGGATACTACTGCTTTTAGGGTAGCAACATGCAATGTATGTTTCCCAAGGTGGTATTTAATCCATAGGTGGATAACTGCAGTCTTTAATTATTGTAGAATGATTTACCATGGAATGAAAATCAGATCCCTCAAACATGGTAGATTTTTTAAGTTAAGCTGTTACACTGATGTGAAAAGATTTAGTTGCATTGGATCAACCCACTGCTTTACCCAACAATCAGAGTTATAGTCATAGCAGGGTTAATGGTAGTTTTGATTACAGTAAATCTAACTTTGTTTAGTCGCGTTGTGTTTATTGAATTTACTGTGGCTAAAACCTGGGTTCTCCAATTCTAAAGATTTGAAAGCTTGTGTCAAGAGCATTGTGTGTGTTCTGGGGAGAGATATTTCCTCTCATTGTACACTCTTGGTTCAGACTTTTCATGATGAGGAAATCTGACGTTTTTAACCCTAATCACGCTCCAAGGTATTTGATTATGGGTAAGCAAGGCAAAATACTAATAATGTCCAATGCAATAGAAACAAATTGAGTTCTATGTGGGGCACTCTTTCCAGTAGCGATCAGGGAAAGGAAGAATTGCAGGTTGATTGGAGTCATTGATTTGTAGTGATATTGACTCCCAAAAAGTCTCAATCAATGATCTTACAGCTTTTGTTGCTGCTACAATACAGACACTGTGTTCAGTCATTGCAGAGATCAATGACCCACACAAACACACTCACACACACGAAGAGAGCTCGCACAACTGAGTTGCCAAATGATACACCTTTGCCTGAGGGGGAATAAGGCAGCAAGTCATTTTATGAAAAATATGCTTTACATACATTCATTACGTTTTTCTCTTGTATTTGTCTCTAGCCCTGTCCCTCTTTATTTCACACACTTTCACACACACACACACACACACACACACACACACACACTGAGCTGATGCACAGAGTGATGGTGTAAGAACCAGATCCGTATGATAGTAGAGCGTTCCTCAGCCTCGTTACAAGCTCGGCCGGCCAGCTCTGCCGGAATACGAGGCCATCGGCCATGAAGCGACTGTCACTTCTCCTCAGCCACGGCCCCGCTTCCTCCGCATGTGCGCATGTGTGTTTTTATAGTGTGTGCATGTGTTTGTGACGAAAACCGAGAGAGGGTAAGTGAGCATGAATGTGCTTACTGTAAGATCATGTGACTCCATATATGTGTGTGAAGGAGAGAGTGTGAGAGAAAGCATCTGTGTTTGGTTCGGTTTGATTTGGTTCGGGCTTTCATTTTAGACACACATGCTTTCAAGGAAATAATCAGAATAACATTGATGACATTGTAATTACATATGTTTGCTCAATAAACTACATTGATCAATGAGGCTTTGAGAGGTTCTCAGCTTTAAACGTTTTAAAATTGCCCTCTGATGCATTTGCTACTTTAAAATCAAGTAAATGTTTCACACAACCACAAGCACCAAGCACGTTTTGCCTGGCAAATAATTCACAACAAGTAAAAGCCTTCCTCCCTATTATCCAGAGGCAAAGTGTTGCAAGAGGACAGGATGCCCACATACCATCTCTCATTTCAGCATCAGACTTCACATCTCATGGAATCATAAGTCTTTTCTAGTTTTTGTTGTTGGGAGAAAGTTAATATTCACAAATATAATTTGGCCATTTGTTAACAAGTTACATACAGCTGTTACTTTAATCAGAGGTGTGTTCTCTCGTAAATAAATCCCCAGATAAAATGTCACTTTAACTGCCTGTGGCTATTAGACATTAGAATGTAATATTGTTGGCCTGCAAAGCCATTGTGATCAAGATGCGAGTATAACTATATATCCTTATAATATTTTGTATGAAGATGGGCTGCTATATTTCATTTTGGAGCATTTAGGATGATGGTGTGCAATGACACAATGTGCGCCGTGGCACAAAAACACTTGTTCATGGAGTTGGTTCAGTTTCCATTCAGGTGCCAGACTTGGTGTCACGTGACCCGATGAGCACTGTATCATGTGACCTACATTCAATTGTGTGAATCAGTGGATGGAAACATAAAGTGATCCACTGGACCTGAATGTCACACGGAGATCACATGACCTGCATCCATTAACGTGAACCATCTCAATACACTCTAGTCCTCTAATGGACCTTTCACCTTTGACATTGGCCAACATCCTGAGGTAATATGATGCTCATTGGTGGATAAACAGTGCACATGCACTCACACATAAGCACAGAAATGGACACACATGGCAGCCATGACGGCACACAATACAACGTGTACTCACCACACATTGCACCAGGGGGTCAGCCAAAAACTCCCTTCTTTCTTCCCTTTATCCAAGCATGTTGTGAGTTTTTTCGTCTCCTTCGTCCTGCTGGTTTCTTTCACCTCCCTCTCCTCCTCCACCTCCCCCTCCCGGTCCCCCCTCTCACCACTGATGTTCAGGTCCAGCTCTGTCGCTGGTGGGCAGAATCCAGTCGACACACACACACACACACACACACAGCTCACACAGCTGCAGGCGATGCTTTGAAAATGCGCTCTGACACAGCTGGGCTCACACACCTCTACACTCACACAAACATATGCACAAACACAGCTGAGCTCCTCGACAGTCCTTTTACCGCCACGCAGCCACACACACACACTCAAAACATGCAGCTGGTCTATCGGCGGCTGAGTGGAGTCTGTGGCGTTGAGTCTTCCTTCGTTACTGTCATGACGTTTTGAGGAATCTGTGATTCAGGTCGGACTGCCGGAAGTCTCTAATTAGTTTCTTGAATAGATTAAGTTGGAGAATCGTTCTTATGTAGTCATGGAGACAAAAGCAAAGTATACGTCCTGCTTCCAATTAAAGGGTCCTGCGTGTTGATGCACATCAAAGCTTTTCCACACTTTTTCCTATTTCCTCAAGCCCTGGCAGCAATCCTCCACCGGCCAAACAAGGGCATTTTCAGAGATAGTTGGAAAAGTTACAATCAGTCCAGGACAAAAATAAAAATAGGAAACATTTATGAATTTATGTTTGGCTTCTCTCATCTGGCAGTGATGTAACCCCACAGTGCCTGTCAAAGCAGGTACAGTAGTCAATCTAAAAATCTAAATCTGTATTCATCAGCCGAAGCTGGTTCTTGTTCTGGCAGAAAAGAAGAAATAGTTCCGTTCCTGATGTGGTGTCAGTGACCTCTCTTCCTTGTTGTTCCCACACAAGATGAAGGTCCGGTTCCTCTGTCAGTGGTTATCCAATGCACAGCTGCCAAAAAAGAAAAAAATCCACGAAGCCAACTCTAATAATTTGTATGTCTTGTCTTAATTTGGAGCAACATTTGAATTTAACCTACTCTGCTGTCATCTGACACACTTAACCGTATGTCTCTTCCGGTAAAAGTCCCTTAGAATGAAACAGCAGCGACGTTTCTTCCTTCTTTTTCCCCCTCTGTGGTGCAAGGAGGGCGCTCTTTCAAGAGTGGCCCGTCTCCATCAATATTTAACGGGAACCTCTTGCTGTGTGGCTGTCACAATTAAAGTTCCCACGTCCCCGTCGTTGTGCGTTGGAGGACATGTTCTCTGGTCTGCAGGGTATTCCTTATAGCTCTGCTCTTTTTAAACCTCTCTAATCCATCGTTTTTTCTTTTTTTACGATCAACCTTCTTGAAGCTTTTCCTGCCATATGCAAAGCTCAGTTAAGTTCCCCTCCCTATAGCAGCACACAGTCACTCAGGACTCTCCCCTAGAGCTGCTCACATAGTTTTTCATTAAGTCTGTCCTTCCCTGTTTTCTGTACATTGTCCACCCTGCAGCAAACCTTCATTTAACCTTCCCTTAGCCCCCCACAGTCATACCAAACCCTCCACCTTCTAAACTCACCCTCTTGTCGCCTTCCTCTCCCTCTAGCAAGCTGAATCACTTGGCCTATATTTCACTCCCCGCCTGGCAGTGTGGCTGCTACTGTCTCATCATGTCCTTCTTCTGTCTAATGACTGCTCAATTCTGGTCATGTCTTCTCTTTTTTTCCTCCTATATCTCTCTCATTGTTCCTGTATCTCCTTCTTCCTCTCCTCTTGCATTCACAGTATTCTAGCTGCTGTGCTCTGACTCATACTGCTCTCTCCTCCCTTTTCCTTCCAGAAGCTTGAAAACGTTACTCCGTTTTTTTTGTTTTTTTTTAATCCTCTCTCTAACATCGCATCAGGATCCGTTCAGCATTTATCTTTGTCCCTGGCACCAACATGGCACATTTGCATCCTGTTGAGACGGAATGGAAGGACAGTCAAGCTGAGAGACAGAAAAGAGAGAAACACACTTTCACCAAAAGGAGTCTGCCTTTAAATGTGCGTCTGTTTCTCTCCCGGTGTTCTCTCACCTGCTAATAGTTTGATCTCAGGTGTTTCTTCTCTCCTCTTGAGACAGCAGAAGTGTCTATTCACTTGCTGTGGTCAGTGATGAAAGTTTGCTCCCTTCTTTCCTCTCTTTACCCTCTTCTGATGGATTTTCAAACACATATTTTTTCACAGTCTGGAAAAAAGAATAAAAGCAAAAGCCTGAAATTTAATTGTTGCCTGAAAACACATAAACAGAGAGACTTTCTGAAAGGGACAGCGAAGGATCGGAGAAGAAGGATATGGGGAGATGAATACCATAAAAAAGGAGATACCCTCCGGATTGGTGGAAGTGACAGCAGAGGAGATATGGAGGGAGGAGGCAGGGAAGGATGAGGGGGATGAAGAAGGGAGTGGGCGGGGCTTGTTTGTTGGGTGGAATTTGGAGATGATTGTAGATTCCAAAAGCTTGGAAGAAAGAAGGAAAGAATGGATGGATGAGTGAATGGAAGCACATGGCTGGATGGAAGGGGAGAAATATGGACATGTGCATATGGATGGATGGATGAATGCTTTGACGGGTTGACTGCTCTTCTTTGACATCCAGGGAATCTTTGACGCAGCTGTCATGGAAGAAAAGGGCCCCTCCCAGTCTCTGAGTAGTCAATATAGGATTTGTCTTCAAAATATATAATATAAATGTTTGATATTAGTTTGAAGCTGTTTGATATTTTACCTGTATGGGAATCCTGTCGTGCTCTCTCTGACAATGCTTCGCTCCTCTCTCCTAATTTCTCTCCTCTCTCTGTCTGCTCCTGCAGTCTCAGTCTGTGCTATCACCAAAATGCAGCATCCCTCTTCCCTCCTTCCCTCCTCCTCCTGTCTCTCCCACTCTCACCCCCCCGCACACACTCAAACACACACTTCCCTCCCGTTCTCTCTATATTTGTTCTTCTCTGTCTCTGTTTCCCACTTTCTCCTTCAATCTCCTCTCCTCCTCCATCTTCTTCCTCAACCCCCCCCCTCCCCTATTCCATCCCACCTCACTCTCTCTTTCCTCATGCTTGCTTCCCCTCACCCCCCTCCCTCTTTTAGAGAAGCTTCGAGAACACGGTGGGCCAGGCTCTTGGAGTTGAAAGCTCTCAGGACACGTGAACACCATTCATAACCATGCCACATGAATAATACACAAACAATACACACAAATCTTTCATATTCATGTATATGTGAAAAATACACATCCGCACTCCCTCTGTCTCTTTCTGTCTTTCTCCACATCTGTCTGACAAAAACAACCAGACATCCTTCCGAAAGATAAACATACCGTTTTTTTTATGCATGTACCTGAGCAACATTCACTGTGCAGCCACACACATACACAACACGCTGAAGGCACCGATAATGAAAGCAGTTTTTCGGCAGCATGAGATAACATCTGCAATTATTCATCCGACAAACATACACAGTGCACATGCTGGGTAAAGAACGCTCTCATTTCAAATGGAAATGCTGTTTGACAAACAGCGACAGAGTCATTGAGCAAACATATGAAACATCAGCCCTATTGTGTGATCAAGGAAAGTTATAGTGTGTGTTTGTCTGCATATAGAACATTTGTGCATACATGTGTAAACTATGACATGTATCACAACGTTCTTTTCTTTTTGTGTGTGTATGTGTGTGTGTGTGTGAGTGTGTGTGTGTGTGTGTGTGTGTGTGTGTGTGTGTGTGTGTGTGTGTGTGTGTGTGTGTAACTGGTTAGAGCTGTCCTTTTGGCTTCTAGCATCACCCACTGTCGCCATCTGGCCTGCCAGCCAGATGGGAAGGGTGTGTGTCTGCACGAATGTGTGTGTGTGTGTGTGTGTGTGATGGTCATTGGTTACGCTGGTTATCATTTGGTAGAATTCCTACTTGAATGTCTATAAAGTCTCATCTAGGTCACAGGATAGACATTAGTGTAGAATGAGTTATGGTTTTCACACAGCCCTTTTCAGTTGTCTTTGACATACTGCTTCTGAAAAAAAGTAATGATCGTAATTTTGCACTGTTCACACTGCACAACTTGTTTGTTTTGTAATCGGGAGTCTTGAAGTCATTGAGGTTTTCACACCACAGATGAGTACGTCTGGTCTCCAAACTACGTTTTGTCACAAAAACCATCACACAAGAAGTGACACGGGAAATTACATAATACCATGCACGAGACAGGATTTCTTTTTATAAGCAATCCGCAAACTTTTATTGCATTCACGACTGTTGAGGTGCAACAACAGCTTTGGTCAGTGTTGCAAATGCAATACATACAGTAAAGTACCTGAAGGCTACCCCTACCCCAGGCTTGGCTTTGCGCTCTCATTGGCTGTAGCTCCCACACAGAATCCCCAACAGGTCCAGATGTCTGGCCTGCTAGATATCTGGAATATATCTGTGAAGCATCTGTGAGCAGAGAGGCTCGCGTCTTTGAACAGTTCACATTATAGAGCTCAAGCAGCAATTTGCCTCTGATCTGTGGCTTTTTCGGGCAGTGCCTAAATCTGTCTGCTGAAAATCTGGGCTAAACTTGTGTCGTGTGAACTAGGCATTATTTAGGAGGTCAAGTACAGCATTGAAGGTGTATTTTTTATTTTTCATTTGTCTTTGTCTTTCTTTTGGTGCGAACAGGACATTGATTTGCTCGTGACATGCAAGTGAATTTAAATAGCTAAGACAGGGAAACTGGAAGTGAGCAATGTCTCTGCATTGCAAATGATGTCTTTACTGCATAAAAAGTCTTTGTTCATGTTGTAGGTGACTCCCAAATTCCTCTCTTTTTTACGGTGACAATTGGTTAAAAAATGAAATTAATATTGGGCGTAATTCATGTCATGTTACACCTTTTTAAAATCCACTTACAATGCAGGACTTAAAATCATGACTAACAGCCAGTGGTTTAAATCTATACGACCTTTCAATTGAGAATCCATGTATTATTAATAATGGTTGATTTGCCCATGAGTCACAATATGAAACAGCTGAATAGACAAATCGCTTTCTTATATATTGAGTGAACAGTTTCAACATTTGTACAGTTCCGTCAGGAATATCTACATTGTGCGTTGCTGACCATTTGACTGTGACAAAGTTGGCATAAGACATAAACAGGAAGTGGGACATATTTTAGCAGTGCTTTCTCCTATCATTTAAACACGCTAGACCGTTAGACAACTGCTCATTTAGCTTTGTCGCTGGAATCGTTGCCTCAAGCAACTGTGTTTTGCTTTTTACACAAACAAAACCCCCTGTGTGGAGAGAAGAGTGACAGATGCATCAGCATTGTAGCACTGGTAACACCTTCTGATGGCTCACTCTGCATTCTGTAAACCTAAGTTGACTGTCAAGAAGATTAGTCTTTACAGATGAATACACCGTCATGGCAATGCTCACTCAATCTCCATCTTACATTCCTTACAGTGAAAACTCTCTGGTCTCTGTTGCAATATTCATCCATTTAGGGGCTGAATGCCGGATGCATTTTTGTGCCAAATATGTCACTTCAAGTCATCATGGCTGCAGCCTATTTTTAATTTTAAAGGCTCCTCCTAATGCGACAGAGGAATACATCTTCATCTGTGGCTGAAATTCTGCTTGACTGCTGATCCACTATGCTTTTTCGAGTCTCGTCTGTTCATATCCACTATATGCCTGACTGACTGAGGAGAGGGCGCTTTAACTCCTTCTGTCTTGTCTTTCTAAGAGTCTTCATGTGTATCCAAGATCTGCGTGAATACATTAATGAACATTAATTCGTCCAACCAATGGAGGGAGAGCACCTAGATTTCAAGTCAACATATTCTCTTGAAAGTTATTATGTGCAAGAATTTTCTAAAAATAAACGATGTTTAGACTCATTCAAAAATAATCCCTCTGAAAGCTTATGACCCACTAGTGTGTGGTGGTTTCTGACCCTGCGGGCGAGATGCAGCCAGCCATGTCCGGCTGCATTCATTTATAATCTGGCAATGCGGCACCTTCCTGCAGGGTTGTGAGGAGGTGTGCAGTCGTCTTCATTTGTGCTTGGGAACCGCTGTGAAAATAACATTCTAGTTCTCTTATTTACTGCTTTGTTCTCATTAACGCCGCTCCCTCTCTTCCGTCACTCTATAGCTTGCTCAACCATCACTGCTCTCTCTCCCCGAATGAAAAATCATCTTTGGGTTTAAAATAACTAAGTACTAAGTTTGTTGTTTACGCAACAAAACCATTTAGTTAGGTTTAGGAAAACCATCATGGACGCGTCACTTCACAACAACACTTATTTACTGAAATAGTGTTTTGCATTGTTTAATGCTACTTCACTAGCTCTGTCTGCTAGTTACGTGGATGCGTTTCATTTTTGTGTCCACCACGATAAAAGGATCCTAATTGACTTTCCATAACCATTGTCTTCGTGTTGTATAACACCAAAATCATTAACAATTTGTGTCCCTAGTATTTCAAGAATTGATATGATACTGGGCTGGGACTTCCATTCTACATAAGTTTGTTTCGGCCACTTGGGAGCAGCAAAAACGAGTTGTGACCACAACATCATTAGCATTATAAGGAATGTGTTTTCAGTCACCTTGCTTGGTTGCATAACAAAGTCTCACCTGAGGCTTTCGTTAACCCTACAGAACGCTGTGAACAGCTGTGGCCGAGTTGTTTGGAGCACACTTTGATTATTATGGAGAAATACTTTATGGGGGATTGGGTTTTCCACTTTAGAGATTTTGTTTATTTCTTTAGAATATATTTGATTTTTGATATTTTTGTCTTAAAATATTTAATTGTCCTCTGTTGCTATTCTTGTAGTTTAGTTGGTTTTCGTTTGTCTTTATGTTGCTGCTTTGTTCCAAAGACAGTTCAATCAACTATGTAACTTCTGAAGAACACATAGGTCTGTTCAGTGTATGTGAAACTATCGTAATCTGAGTGTATAGTTATGTAAAGTGGACCTATTGTATGGACCCATACCTTTTATTGCACATTTTGTTAATTGTTTCCTACTTTTGAAAATCCACCTGTGGCTCCTCCTGTCTGCCAGCTTTGTTCCTCACAGACTTCTATCATTTGATTACTACCAAAAGTGCATAGACAAGAAGAACACGGTTGTGTATTGTTAAAGGGATGACATC
Organism: Pholis gunnellus; assembly: GCF_910591455.1. Classification (NCBI taxonomy): domain Eukaryota; kingdom Metazoa; phylum Chordata; class Actinopteri; order Perciformes; family Pholidae; genus Pholis; species Pholis gunnellus. The sequence continues at coordinate 17,115,319 of NC_136535.1, forward strand.
ATTTTCCACTGAGCTCTCAGGCCAGAAGACAGCAAGCAGGCTGTTTTTAGAATAATATGAAGGGGACAAATAAGAGTAGCGTAGCAATGAAGACGAGTCAAGGTGGACTCCAGCTTTATGAATGCATTCATTTTTGTTCTGTTACGTTAGTGCTCTGACACTGTGAATAAGTCTATCTTGGAGGTCTCCTTACATTTCCGTTTTGTTGGTGTTTAATACTTTATTGTGGCTCCGACATGCATGAGTTAGCTTATTAGGCGATGGACCTGGTTGTATAAAATACATCTAAACTAAAACCATACTAATTGCAGAGTTAATTGTGCAAACTGATTTAAAAAATAAACCTCACCAGTTACTACTCATATGAAGACTCCTATGCACAGGTCTCTTTACATCTTCCACTGGTGATGAAAGCTGATACATGACTGCCTCCCTCTGGTCTAGAAGCAGAAGCAAAAATGAGAAACCGAAGCATTCTGTCGAGTGTGTTTATATGGATCATTTTAATTTAAAACAGAGGTTCATCTTTGACTAAAACTGTTCTCTCTGTTCATATATTTTGATTATACACGGGAAACATTGAGAGCTAAAATAGACCCTCCTTACCTGCCCGACTGCCCCAACATGATTTTGCTTCAGTCAGTTCAGGTCAAATGTGCTTCAAGTTAGACTTCACAGCAGAACGTCCTGCTGACATTCACTCAGTCTTCAACAAACAGTTGGGAAACCTGCTGGGTGTTTTCTCACATTCAAGGGACAAAACACTTTCCACTCACAGAGGTCAGTGCATAGGCTATATTTATTTATTCTTTCATTAATCCAAGCAGGAATGCATCTATCTGCTCTTGTTTTGATGTAAAAGATTTCTAAATTCTACAGATATTCTTACAGACATCTGTTTTGTTCTGTCTAAACCTTGAAAGCATCGTACAAAAGAAGGCAGGGCAGCTCGACCTTCCCATCCCCAATTTTCTTTCAGATAGCAAGATGTTGTTAAATATTTGAAATGCCTACAATGTATCTTCCAAAGACAAAGTGTACTAAACAGGCAGAAATACTTGCAGTGCGGTAAACCTTTTTCTTTTCCTTTGCATGGCTAGTATGGTGACTGAATATTGACAACAATGCTCATCAGTAATATTGCTGTTTTATTGTACTCTTTTCTGTTTGATCAAAGTCACAAGTTGAGAAACAGTCTCTACATTTCCACAGGAACAGTTTTACAGTGAGTGTGTGTGTGTGTGTGTGTGTGTGTGTGTGTGTGTGTGTGCTCGCTGCTGTAGACAAATCGATGAGAGCGAACATTCTTCAGCAGAATGCATTGGCAGAGACAATGGAAAACAACAAGGAGCTCATTTTGCAGTACAATTTTATTAATATCACAGACACTCAAAGTGCACTTACATTTCCTTATATAAAAGTGGAAACATTTGATTACATTCATCATAAAGAATGTCCAGCATTTCGTTGTTAAAACTCTTGAGAATTCTTTGTTTTTATCTCAAAACTACATTCAAAAAGGTATCAAAATGCAAGTTTGAAAAAGATGTTTTAGAAAATAGACCTGTTGAAATTCTACAATAAAAAAATACAAATGTCTTCTTGGAACTTGACTATTCTAATATATGCTGTTTGCCTCATGGATAGAGAATATGAAAACAGAACACAAAACCAGAATATGATTAAAGTTTCTCCAACACTCACTCAGTCACTCGTTGAGCATTTTTGAGTTAATCAAACTAATTTATAAATATCAAAACCAGAAGTGTAAATGCTTGAAGATGTAACGCCACAAACATCAAATCACTTTGTGGTTGCACTCATTTTACACGGACCCTTAATCGATGGTCGCTATCTTTAGTGTGGCACAGGGAAATTCATTGGAGCTTGGTGACGTATTGACAATTTGGTCACTAACCAGACAGTAAGTTAGCACCGTTATTTCAATAAACTTGTACCGTTCAACCATGCAGCATCTCTTTTGTTGAACAAATTACAGTCTAAGCAGTAGGGTTAAATATAATTTGATGATCAACAAGGCAAATTTGCCTGTCAAAGTTCACGTCTCTGAGTAGCATTAATAAGCGCCCGCAAGCAATTCCACTGAAATGACTTGATTCATTCTGAAGCATAACTGTAATGAATTCTGATATCACCAGGTTCTTCATTACACAGCGGGTGAGAAAGAGTGTTTGCTGGAAAAGATTATGAAATTGCCTTGGCTAGAGATCACAGACTATAAAAAGTGGTCGTAGTCACCATGATGTCACCCATTGGTTTGTGGACAGCCAGTTTGAATCAGACTTCTTTTTGCAACCTGCTGGGAGAGGTATCCTACATAATGGTTTATGTGTTGGTATTAACTATTTTAATTGAACCTCTGCTATGTTCTGCCCCTCGAATGTAGACTGGCCAATATAAGCATAGCGTTGGCCAGCTTGGTCCAGGGTCCGGCAATTATCCGGTTCTGCTCCATAGACTCTCATGTAATTGTTACAGATCTTCTCCATTTTAAGGCTGGTTTTGTGGATTTCGAGCTAGTTGCGGTTAAAACATTGTGCCTGCGGCTAAGTGTAACAGTTTTATGCTATGCAAGCTAACGTATACACCTGTTGATTGTAACAGTGAATTAAGAGCTACACGACTTTATAAGAACACTGATGTTCCTTAATTTAATTTAATTCTGTCTCAATCGCCAGATGATGTGGAGGTTCACTTTCACACTGTAGGCTTTAGATTCTATCTTTTTAACCTGTTTTCGCCACTGAATCAGTTTGACATCCTGGATGTGTTATTCAAACCTATTTTGTAGATCCTTCTGTCTGTTTCTCTCTGAAATCACTTTTTAGATTTTCCAAATGTTCGATATTTATTCAGGGGGTGCAGTTAGTGACAGTGTGGGCTCCATAGCAATTCTGACAGCTTGACTGAGTAGCAGCTGGGGGCGGGGCTTAGCAAAGGCTTATATTGTATTTTGTGCTTGCTTAGATTTGCCAAAACAGTGGACTGAGTGACATTTGGAGAAACTCTCAAGATCTATCTCAGGAATGTGTAAATAAATCCCCAAAACAGAACGTATTTTAAGGTGATATAAATGGACATTCTTTTTGCATTTGGCTGCAGGCGGGAAATGACAAATGAAATCAATATGACAACTGGAAAACATGGAAAAATAAAATTCATAGAAATTTCAGCAATCTGACGTCACCAACATTACTCAGCAGTCTGTAATAACCTTTTATGCCTTCTTCAAATTCTCTTGTTCTATCTTTCATTCTTTCACTTTCTGTATGCGATACATCCATTTATCCTTCCACTAGCTAACCGCAGATCACTCCTACATCTTCCCCATGTGAGCAGTTGTGTTTCCCCACCCTGGATCTCTTGCACTCCAGCAGTGATCTCTCCCCGCCCTCACACTCCACATCATCCAACAGGATCCTGACGCTGCGGTCTGCCTCCCCGAGCGCAGCCCTCTTCATCACCGCCAACGCCGTGGTGAAGCCAAGCTGTCGACACACTACAGTACCTGCTTTGCTGGTGAAAAGGTCATCGCACACTGTCCCCCACTCACCACGGATAAATATCTCCACTCTACCTCTATCTGATAAACCATCGGGGCTTGCCAGTCGCACCGAGCCAACCCGCAGCCTTCTTCCTCCTCTTCCTCTCTTGTGGCCGCGACCTCTTCCTTGAGGCCTCTTATATACTTGGTTTCCCTCCCCGGCGCTTTCCAGCTTCCCTCCGAGCCACAGCCGGACTTCCTGCGATTTGGGCAGCGTTGTGTTGATAGGCGGTCTCTGGGGCTTGTAGCCTGATGTCGTGGGTTTCTGGCTCCAATATGGCGCTCGTGGCGTGGTCAACGCTTCAGGACGCTCAGAGTATCGTGCAGAGGTCAGAGCCGTCTGGGGTAGTTTAAGGGATGCTGTGTGTGGAGAACGAGGAGGTGGTGGCGAGGTCAGAGGTTGGGAGGTGGTAAAAGGGCTGTACTGAAAGGGTCTCCAGTGTCTCCTGGTTGGAAGTGTGGTGATTGGGATTTGAGCAATCCTAGAGAAGGCTGCAGTCATGACGGTTGTGCGATAACCTGATGGAGAGACAGAATCACCCTCTTTATATGTAGTTGAACAATGTGCTGAAGAAGTTTTTCTTTAAAGTAATATTTTGGCATTTTTGGAAATGTGCTTATTTGCTTTCTTGTTGAGTGTCAGATGAGAAGATTGATACCACTGTTGTTACTATGATACAAAACACAAATATTTGTTCTCACACATTTTCCACACAGTTTTTTATTATTGTTTTTTGTTCTAAAGTGTGAATTAGTGGACAGAGCCAGACTTGCCATTTTTGATTGAGGGGTAATCTTCTCATGTATAACTGCAAGAAAGCGAATAAGCACATTTCCAAACATGTCTCTAACCTTTAATAAATTGCTCATTTGAGGTTGCGTATTTTAAAAAGCTGTGATTTCACCGTTATCCTTGAAGACAGGCAAGGAAAGACATAAACACAGACACACAAAGATGAATGTCCAAACTGAAGCTGATGCAGAACCATTTATTCAAAATAAATAATGCCAAATTATCCGATTTAAATTAAAGTAATACCCAAAACATAAATAAGCACCATTTATCCTGCTTTAGACTCTTGTACCAGCCAAAGAATATCATTTAAGCAGGAATTAAAGTCGCAACAACAACTAATTTCCCTGTACCTGAGTTTGACTTGTGTGAAAGGCTCATGCTGCATTTACATGGAATCAGGTTGACGGCAGACAGACAACACCCTCTAAACAGCAAAGGAAAAACAAACTAACACCTCACCTAGTTTCACTGTCCTGCTCTCGTCCATTAACATGATATTCGGTTTCCCGTCGACCTGATTCCATGTGAATGCAGCATTATTCTCACCCTCTACCTCCGCAAAGACAAACTTGTCTTTAATTTGCTTTCGGTCAATAAGCAGAACAACAGCAAGCAGTTGAGACACTGGAACACTACTGTACTTTACACAAGTTTCTAACAACTTGACTGCAATTTTATTAGCATTTAATAAAGTAAATACTACTAAACTAAGGAAATAAAGAAATAGTTTTTTTTACCTTTAAAGTGCAAAGACTGATAAGAAGCATAAACAAAAAGAGTAAATTGGATCAAAGAATTTACTATTGGGTTAACGTATCCTCTCGGTAATATTGTATACAAATTACAGTGCATCATTTTTAGTATGTACAAGGAGATGAGAACAGCCTGATTGGCTGCATATTGATTTATGGACTCTCAGAAGTGGTAAATATAATTATTAGCAATAAAAAATGATCAAGAGTTAGTATTTTTTGCACCACAAAGAAAAGATCATAAATAATTCAAAATAAATATTTTAATGTCCCATTTTTCCAAATAGGCCCTCCTGACTTTTACTGTAGTTAATTTATCTCATCGCTTTTTAGCATCTGTTTAATCATCTTTTTCTTTTTTCACTATGCAAGAAAATACCTGATCTCTAACATACAAGCTGTGATTTTGATAGATTTTGTTCTTGCTTATGCAGTAAAACTAATAAGGAACTATGAATACATAACGCTGTAATAGCCAGAAGTGAGTATATTACAGTTACAGTAATTTGCAGTTAAACAACTTTGACTAAGCTGCCAAACTATTTATATTCATATTTTTTATTCAATTCAGTAGCAACCCCTACAGCATTTACCTTTAACTTTAATTTATAGTTTTCTAATTTTAAAGTGGTTTGATTTCATCAAAGATGAAAATTCTATTAATCATCCAAGGAAAGTAAATTGCACAAATGTTAATTTAGCTATTGGCATGTTAAAATGTGAAGCAAAAACAGAGCGCAAAGGAAGAAACCACTTGGTTTGATGCCGGCTGCTTCTCCCTGCAACAAGGTGTGCACTAGTGTACTGGTGGGCTTAATGTTAGTAGTAGCAGTTGACCTAGTGGTTGTGTAAAGAGTGGATCTAGTGGTTGAATAATCAGTGGAGCTGGCTTGGTAAACAGGTGCACCAGTAGGCCTACCAGTGGGTGAGGTTGTGGCGGGGGTTGTTGCCATGGTCATCTGGTGAGTTGTTGGTATGGTTGGCGGTTTTATTGTTGTTGCTGAGGTTGTTTTTATTGTTGTTGTTGTTGTTGTTGCTTTTAAGGTTGGTGCTGTTGGTGGTGGGGACGTTTTTCTCATTGTTGTTTTTCTTGTTGTCTGTAATGTTGTTTTTCTTGTTGTTGTTGCTGTTGCTGTTGTGGCTGGTTGTGGCATTTTTCTTAATGTTTTTCTTGTTGGCATTGGTGGTTTTATTATTATTATGGGTGATTTTCTTCTTGGTGTTTTTGTTGTTTTTCTTGTGGTTGTCGTGGGCACAGCTGTGGTGGTTGGTTGCTTGTTGATTACAAACTCTGCAAATAAGAAAGACATGTTTATCAAAAAACCCATAGAGACTTTGATACATATGTAAATATGTATTAACTACATGTTGCACATTGACAAGATTATGAGACTAATAGACATTATTTATCTTTGCATTCAACAGATAACGTTCTCACAAGATTTTTGGTAGAGTGCACGTGGCTAAGAGTCTAATTATAAAGAACAACCAGAGAAAAATGAGAAAACACAAATATGAGTGTAACAGAAGATAACCAGGATGCTTAAATGAAAGAAACATTATTTTAGGATTTCCTAACCTTCTTTGGGGTAGAAGTGAATCAGTTTCCCCTTAATCTTAACAGGTGACGGCTTGACGCTGCACTTTCCTGGTGCTGCTCGTCTGTGTGGTCAGGAGAGAAAAAATAAGCAACCCATTACATGCTTTTTTAGTTCTGTAGCTTTCTGTAAGTTATATTGAAGTAATTCTACTGTATTCTAACATCAGCTATACTTGCTAGACAGGTGAATTGGTGGGGCTGATACGTCAGCTGATATTGGCTCTTTGCTGATACATAGTGTATGTGTCCATGTTTATCAAAGTCACTAAGCAACAAGAAAGATCAGCGCGGTAAAACCAACGATGTATTTGTGGTCATTTAGAAAGCACCAACAGAAGAGAGCACTGAGCGGCTCTTTTTTCAAAATCATAAAGTCCTGCTCACTTCAAATCTTGGTCACAGTTCTTCAATAACCACATTTAGAAAGCTTAGAGACACACAGCTGGCAAGAAAAATGAGACAAACAAAAAACCTCGACACCACACAGCCCTGTAGGTATGATGACAGTGTGTTTGTTGCTGCAGTGCTGTTTTGTAACGGCTAGCTACCTGGAAGGGTCCACTATTTTGTAGACGACTCCTGCTCGAGCTGTGGCACTCGGGGATCCGGTGGATAAGAAATACAGTTCTCCTGGAAAGATGGAAAGAAGAAAGGAAGATAGAGAGTCAGGCAGACAGAGACAGGAGGAGATTAAAAGAGAAAGACTCAGCAAGAAAGAAAGAAAGAGAGGGAAGGTGAAAAGATGGTGGACAGCAGGGAGAAAGAAAGGAGGGACGGGGGTATTTATAAATAGTGTGGATGAGAGAAAGAGGGAGAAAATGTCAAAGTAGAGGATATGGAAAGGAAAGAAAGAGGAAAGAAACCACATAACAAACTCAAAATTAGTGTTACGGCAAGAAATAGGATTTGGACTTTGCTTGAACTGTTCAACTTCCTCCCCCAGTCACTCTCAGAGGGAGGGAAGAGAATAATTAAGAGCAACATGTGTGCTACACTCTCCCTCGTAAATCAGTCTGTTTAATTCAAACCAGATTGAACCCTGTACTGGGTGCTTTTGGATGTCATTTAATATTGTTAACAATTCCACAAGTCAAGAAATTACACTTTAAAAAGGAAACAAACCCCTGAACTAACCTTTAACTTGACGTAACTGTCCCACACCTCAATAATGTTTATTTTTAATGATGCAATATATGTGTAGTTCACAATGACTGTTTGTTTGCATGTTGTTAGGTTCTCACCAGCTTCATCCTCAGCAAAAGAGATGACGTATTTAAAGTAACTGTTGATGAGTTTGGGGAATCTGCAGGTCTGGTCTCGTCCCATGCAGATCTCATTGTACTGCCATTCACCTGAAGTGACATTCTCCTTCAGAGACATCAGACGCCTAAACAGAAACAATAGCACATAAACACAAATAGCACAATAAAAGTGCAGCTTTTATTGAAAGTGTTTGGGTTTCTCCAGCCACACTTACTGTAAAATGATCAATGTTGCAGTGGCATTCTCTAAAAATGTACAAATTTGTTCGGCTAAAAACGTTCAACCAAATGAAAAAAGAAGATCTGTGCATCTTTTATTTGGGCTGTGTATTTTAAATATGCTACAATCACCACTAGCACACATTGGACCCTGGGTCTCTGCAGTATTTGGCGAGAATGTGTCTGTTGTTTTGAAGTTTAGATTTTAGAATAACGCAGAATCACTAACCCACTCATGAAATCCCCAAAGATGTAGAGTCCATTGAGGTTGGGCATCTGACAGCCTCTGTAAATGTAGCCTCCTGTCACTGATTTGCCCAACTTGTGGGGGTAAGCAAAGATAGGCAAGATGTCATCTAGACAGAGACATAGAACAACACATCAGTTTATCATCACAACAACGATAGCGACATTCTGCACACTGAAAAGGACAAAGGAGAAATAAAGTGTATATGGAAAGTCACTCGAGCCCACAAACTTAAAAAAATATTTGGCTAAATACGTATACTCAAAGAAAACATGTAGTCCTTCTCAGTAGGCTAGTGTCAATTGTAAAAAAAAAGTGAGCTTCAGCAGCATAGAAAGTGTCCTCACCTAGCGAGGAGTTGTGACAGAGTTTGCGATCGTAGCAGCTGAAGCCTTCTTTGGCGCGCCATCCATAGTTGCCTCCTTTAAACGTATATTGACAAAGTTAGAGCAACCTCTCAGTGAAAGAGTTACTGTACCATTTTATCTAAATTAAATTTTTTTCGCAATGCAGTAAATATACTCTAAAATAACTTCTAAACTCACAGAAATCTGTTTGGCTGTGATTCAATGTTTCTACATAATCAGATCCCAATCACCTTAAATCTCTCTCTCTCTACAGTAAAACGTTGCTTCAAACTACCATCATCACACCTTTAACAATGAGGTCCACCTCCTCATATTTGTTCTGGCCTACGTCACCACAAAACATCCTGCCTCCGCCGCGGCCTGTAGCGGGGTCACCTCGGTCAATGGAGCAACGCCACATGTTTCGAACTCCGTAGGCGTAAATCTCTGTACAGAAAGAAGAAAAGACATTTGCATGTTGACACAAATAGCATACATCCTTTGTGCAGCTGCACACAGAAACCAAAGGCATATATTTATCTATTAAAGATGATTTTGCATCTGTCGTAGCCTGCTACTCAATAAGAGGAGACCAGCAGTTACTTGTTATTTGTGCTGCGATGATAAATGTTATGGATAACTATATAGAAATAGCCAATCTTCGTGCTGATGTTCCTCACAGTAACTTTAATGTTTACAATTGTGACATTCATCTTACATGTTTACTTCATCTTAAAAGTGACCAGATTTAATTGCCTCATTCCAGAGGTAACAGTTTAAGGGATTTACCAGGTCGAGCCTCCTTCTCCCTCAGGAACGGGTTGTCTGAGGGGATGCTGTATGGGGCGCCATCGTCATTGTTGTCAACATCAACACGCAGCACCTTGCCAAGCAGTGTTGACCTATCAGAGAGTCGATGAGAGAGGCAGAAAGAGTCAGAGAGGCAGAAAGACCGAGGGGACTGATTGAGTGCTCCTTTAAGGTGGATACTAGAAGAAGTTGACCTGAAACTTCTCCTTTGAGCTCAGGCTGTCCCATCAAACTATTTTTCCATTTGTTTCAAAAAACCTCATCTTCCTCTTTTGATCTTTTTATTTTTCAATTATCTTTCCCATCTTCATTCTTCCTCATACCCATGTCTTCCTCTCCAGCCGACATCCTGTCAGTGGTTAGTGTCCTTCACATCTATCCCTTTCTCCATCTTTCTTTTTCCCTCCTCCCCTCTCATTTACGTTGCACCTTTCTCCTCCCTATGCCCTGGTCGCTTTCCCTTTATAGCCCAGATTACTCATTCCAGTCCCTCCCCTCTTTCTCTCTCTCTCTCTCTCTTTCTCTCTCTCTCTCTCTCTCCTCCACATACCAGTGTGTGGTGGTGCAATTTGTAGAGTCAATATTAGACTTGGCAGGCTGCATCCTCCCTCATTCCCAGAACAGTTAATACAACCTGTCAACAAAACCCCTCAGAAACTGCTAAGCGGCTAAACTATAAAAGGGAGAAAAGCTGTCGGTGTCTCAAATAAACCTTGCTTACTGTTTACTGTACCTGTTTCTGATAAAATGCATGGTTGTTGAGCTAAACAACATAATAATGTAGTATTTATCAGCTCAAAAGTGTACAGTGTAACTACTATATGCATGGCATTTTTGAAGTATTTTCCGATGTGAATACTGCAAATGAGCAGTAACATATTGCCCTTCCTACCTTGTTGTCCTTCGGCTGTAATTAACATTTAAGCCGCTAAGAGTTGATTAAATGAGAATAAAGAATGACAGTTGTAGCTCAGAGCTGAATGAAGGGCAAACCTTCACTACAGGTAAAACCCCCCCCACACATAATAGCTTCCACATATACAGTATGTCCACATACGTGAAAATACAGACACAAACACATATTGCCTTAAGATACAGCTAGTATCTATCAAATGAATTACATTAATTATACTGCAAAGGTCATGTGGTTGGAGAGGAGAGTAATGTTTACCAACACAGTAAAAGACACATAAAGTCATATAGTCCCTTTAATGAAAGCCCCTTTTATAAACTCTGTGTAAACTGCTCTCAGCATAAACACCATGCCCCAACTCCCATTGACATCTGTGGATTGCCACCAGATGCTGATGTGGTTGATATTTTTTTAAATGTTTCATCACTAAAATCCTGAAAAGAAGAATGGACAAACAATATGAAGTGATACATTCAGTACACCATTACTCCAAATAGGCTCCTTCTATCACTCCGGGTCTCCGGATAGTTCTTTCCCACTGCTGCTGCTGTAATTCTTGGTCAAGGGCTTATAGCAAAGCAGGGCCTTCAACAATGTAATGAGCAGAGAACAGGCCTTTGCAGTTGACTAACATTAGGTGCCTAAGAAATATGCCTGTTTTTAAAGAAAAATTCAGCCAAGTCAAAAATGGTGCCATTTCTTATATAAGCACTCAACTATCTCCACCATACAGCTATGCAATGATGATTGCTGGGTTATATACATATTGATGTTGTCAACTCTCTAATTGATCATGTGACAATATGTATGATAGCTAATCCTGAAAGCATTACTCTCCCTAATACAGTAGCCGAAGAAACTCATTTGACTGTAAAATCAAACACATTGTTAGTAAAATAATGGTGTGTGTGTGTGTGTGTGTGTGTGTGTGTGTGTGTGTGTGTGTGTGTGTGTGTGTGTGTGTGTGTGTGTGTGTGTGTGTGAGTGTATGAGTGCTTCATAACAAGCGACTAGCGTGCAATAGGGCCCGTTAAAATAGCGTTCCCTGGGGCCCATTTGAACTATTTTACTCCACTTTCTTTGGTGACATGCTTATATTCGGCCCCGTTAATGCAATTACACAATCCCTTCCAAAGGTCTTCAGCACTCCTCATTTTAATGAAACATAATTGAGACATTCTCAATAAACCCTCTAGAATGTAAAATAACTTATTTATTGCAATCCTAATTGCCTGGCATGTTTCAAGGATCCTTTTTTAATGATCATTTTTGAACACAAATGACTCATTTGTACCGTATAATTGTCATTATGTGAGCAGGTTCCCAGCCCAGCAAGATCCTCACTTTACGGGAAGTTCCATGAGAGGCAGATAGCCTGCCTTCAAAACATTTATAGACTATAAAAAAACTATAATTTATAGTTCAACAGAGCAATTTGAGAGTCTGCACAGTTCTGAAGTCTTCTCCATAATTTTGATCCTTTTCATTAAACTTAACTAGAATTTAATTATTTGGAACTCCTTTTTGGCAGAACTGGCTGGTTCTAACCAGACTTAGGTATTTTTTGATACGTGTTCATGTAGCCAACGTCTAACAACGTCAAGGAGTCTGCCAACATTTTACATAATGAGCATCTTTATCATCTAAAATGTTAACAACCTCCGAGGAATCAAAATGATAAGGATGTATGTTACTTTCTTTTAGGCCGACGCTTTTGCTCGGAGAATGATTTTCCAAACAATTACCGGTCAAACTTTTCCTGAGCTCAAGTCGTACATGTGCAGCTCATCCTGAAAATACATTTTGTTAACAACAACAACACTGCTACGTGAGGAATTTAATATGAGGTGTTAGAAAAATACTTAAGTCATAATCAAGCGCCTTCATTTGTTAAATTGTACTTACTTGTTCTGTGAGTTGCCAAACTTTCCAAATGGGTCCCCCGCTCGGCCACCATCACCAATGAAGATGTATAAGTACCCGTCGTGGCCAAATAGAAGCTGTCCTCCATTGTGATTGGATGCCGGCTCTACCACCTCAAGAATGGTCCTAAGCCAAGAAGTACATAAGAACCAGAACTTAAAGATATTCCATTACATCTAAACGTATAGCTTAACTAGAATTACCACCTTGCAATTGTATGCCTCCACCAAACAGTCAAGTTGTAGTTTACATACATGTCCGTCCAAAATGTCATCACCTTATCATTTGAGTGAAGAGTGGGATTACAACTTCCGGGTCCGTCACGTGAAGCCATGGGGACCAAAAAGACTTTTTCCCACAGACTTATATTGAGAAAGAGTCTTTTTTTAACTCACAGATACTTTTTTATCCCTAAGTTTTAGTTTTAAGGTAAACCAACTGTCCACTACGAACACATGAATGGTTGTTATTTAACTCATTATGTCCTAAAAGTAGTAAATGCACTCATAGCTAAATCCAGAGTTAATTTCCTTCCTCCATTTATCTGAATGAGCCTGGAAACAAGGCTGAGAGGCGGGGTTAAATGTACCAGCACTTGCTCTATGGGCCCCATCATGCGTAAGATCACCTGAGGATGTAATTATATTTCTGAGGGGTTTTGTTGACAGGTTGCATTATTGGATGTAATCCAACCTGAGGGTAATTTCCTCTGAATTCTTTACTCAAAAGTCAAACTTTTTTTGATTCATGCGTCACTGAGCAACCTTCATAGGAATGACCGGGGCACCGCCTCTTAAGCTGTATCCACTTCTCTTTACACATTCATGCGGAGGCATAGGTCTCCTTGTTTCCACTTGTGTTTCTCTGACTGTGAACTTCTCTCATCACCTCTCAGAGGAGTGGTCGAGTTGGTTGTCGTCATGTGTTAGCAGCATGAACTCGCTGATACGTATCCTCTCCTCCTTATTGACAGACACAGAGTAGTACACATAGGCTTTTCTGACCGTGGTGATCCTATGCACAGAAAAGAAGCAGAAGAACACTTCACACATGGGCACAGTGACCTTTTCCATTGAGAATCATGCAAATATTTACTTTTAATGGGCCCTACATAATAATGAAAGCGTGAACCTTGGGTGTAGGGCTATGCAGAGGAACCCCCTCTCGTCTCCAGACCACGGCGATGTGAGGACGGCTCGGGTGAGGTTGAGGAAAGGACGGTCGATCCTGGAGCCGTTGGCCAGGTAGACCCATACATAACCCAGCTGCTCCGCCACAAAGAATCGATGAGTCCCGTCATTTGCGTGGATCATGGCCACTGGGTTACGGAGCCCGTTGGCCACCTCCTGCAAGCACAGCTCCAGACATCCTTTGGGATCCTCACGTACCAAGCCCAGGTTAGCATTTAGCTCTGGGGACAGAAAAGAGGATTCAGGAGATGAGAGAAGAAGACAGCAGTAAAACATATATGATTAATTAATCATTATAAGCACACAAAAACAGAGAGTGGGTTGAGGATTTGTATTAAAGTTAAGTGTGTCTGAGACTCAATTAGTACAGATTCCTTTCTCTTAGCATCAGCAAGTACAACCTACTGCAACACTATTTTCTCCATCTTGGACTTTCAATTGATATACATGTCATAATCAAATGTTTCAACCATGCGTCTGTTTTTGACATATGTCCTAAAAATCATGTTTTTTTCCATACAGTCGACCTTATGTTCAGACTAGCAAGGAGTGGCAATGTCTGCTCATAAATCATAATTAGACTGTCTTGTTCGCGCAAGTTCAGGTTCTTGCCATCGAGAATTAAGACATTCATTTTCGGCAGTCTATGAAAACCTGTTTGTTCATGTTGGCTATGTACGTAAGTAGAAGTAATAAAATAAGTTTATCTCAATGGGTGTCCGGGCCAGCTGTTGAGCATAAACATCTGTCCCACATGTATACACCATACCTGAATTTGTCAATACATTAGGATAGCAGTAATGTTTGTCCTTCAGCTCCAGAAAATTGCAGAACTTTCTGCGATCTTCTTCTAAAGTTGCAGTGAGGTTTGCATACTGCTGCGGGCTCCCCGAGTCCTCCAAGAGGAGGCTGAGCGTGTACCGACACTGCTGCCAGTAGTCGGAGCAGTAATCACCGCACAGTCCAGGCAGCATGCGCATGGGTGTGTTTGCATCTTCAGCATCGTACAGGTGGGCGGCGTATGGAGAACACTCCTGCAAAAGGAAAGATGATTTAACAACAAAAGAAACTTCACTCACGATTAAAGTTGCAAAGAAGCCATCGTCATTGTGTGTAGATTTGTATTCCTGCGTCACGGAGATCTCCATCAGTGTATGTACTTATTAAGCCTTCTTTAAGCCGATGTGTTTACCTCAGAGGTAAAGTTAAGGATATGTATGGATCACATAAATACAGGATGAGTGCACTTATTCCACCGCAGCTCCTTACCGCCTCACTATGACTGGTCAGGCCTGGGTTATATAGAGAGCTGTCTGTGAGTGCAGCCTGGTATAAATGGATCCCAGGAAGGTCCAGTCAGTGATTAAATCACAACCACACTGTCCACACCCAGAATGGTGAGCTGCAGGCGCAGGCAGGCACAACAACCAAACCACCGTGTGGTTGACTGGTGCTCTTTCACTCAGCGCCAGATCAGCACCAGGAAAATGAGAACCGAGGCACAAAAAGCAGCGCATCACTCGTACAGAGCACAAATATACACAACCAACTGACTAGATGGTCAAAAGAGCCAAGACTTCCGATTAAATGCAGTATCTGTCATGTTTTGTGTGCCTACTGCTCAGAGATGAGTTCACTTTTCCAAAGAACATTTTGGGATTTAGAGAAAAAGTTTAAATAATTCAGCACACATCAGAAGAGCTCAGGCAAACTCTTAATAACAGTCCGCATAGCCCTTGTACACCTTGAAAGCAAATGGGCTGTTGTCTCTTATTTCCCAAAGATGGAAAGTAAAGTTTGTGTTGCTTTGTTTCACAGTTGCTTAGCCTGTAGTTTTAAAACTTGACATTACTGCTGTTGTTCAAACAACTTTGTAGGTGGAGGATTTACTCTCCAAAGCATTTTTAAGATAATGTGGACAAAAGTTGTATTTCTTCTTCTGTTTTTCTTTTCACAACCACGTGTCAGCAACGTGTTTTCCAATAATCTAAAATTTCATTTTTGTCATAGATACACTATGACAAAAATGAAATCTGGGAAACATACACAAACACACAGCTGCAACAGAAAGTGCACAAATGAAAACAAAAATGCACACACACACACACACACGAACAAACTTTATGTGTACACTCTGTGTGTATGTGCTTGTACCTGGATCTACTGCTTATAAATAATTAAAACTTGTATTTCTTAGTGCTTGCCAAGCTCAAAAATCCCCATATGACACATGATTAAATATTGATATATTTGAGAGTAGGAAAAGGAAGAAAGTGTTGTGTCTGTGGGACTGAGTGTGTATGTGCTTTAAGTTCATTACACATTTCTGTGTGTGACATGTGGCTGTGATGTGCTTCAGTACATGTTTTGTTTATATGTTTCTCTATTATTACTACTATGAAGGCAGTTACATGTTAAGACAATATGTCATGTATCGTATCATGTGTGCAGCATTTGAGTCCAAGACAAATTTACTTTGGGGGACAATAATAGTATATCATATTATTCCATGTTTTATTATTCCGATGTTACTTCAGTTTTAAGGGATCTGTGTTGGATTGTCTCCACTGCAGATCCAAATTGCTACATTTCTGTGTACACACCTGATTTCCTGAATTTGTATTGTGCAAGTGATTATTTATAAGGCCCCATGATGTAAATAATTTCTTCATGATAATATACTGGATAACAGATAACATTTCTTCTCATTTCTGTCCACTCCTGAGGTTCGATCTTCTCATATCATCCCAACGAAACAATGTTGAGAGAGTAACCTCAGGACTCTTGTGTGTGGGCTCCTTGAAGTAATTAACTGAACATATTTTGGTGTGGCATTGTTTAATCCCTTTGGTTAAGCATTCGTGTTTCTGCCTGTGTTTAACTTTGTCCTCTGGCAACTTCAACTGCTGTTTCACCTCAATGGAACCCCCTAAATATAACAAACAAATCATTATTGACCAAAAAAGAGACAAAGAGAAGCTAACTGTAACAGAGAATCTTTGTTAAATAACATGAAAGTACATTGCTGGGCCGAGATCAGAGCCTTCCTGGGAGAACCAGCTTTGCAGGGCAAAATAAAAGCTGTATTCAGTCTGAGCTGCTGATTCTGTTAATGAAAGCAGCGTCTGGGCCAAACTGGGATGTGGAGCAGATGGAAGCTCGATTTACTTCCTACACTTTGATTTATCTTCTTTATCATACAGTAGGACACTGGATAGTAAAGAAGCAAGAGGCATGCAGATGTTTAACATAAAGGTGTCTGGTAGTATTTATACTCAGGAAAATGTGAGACATATAAAGATAAAAGGTACAGTTCAGAGTAGCTAAATTCGTCCGATGGAGACATTGGTCCACAGTGTCTCTACTGTTCGACCCACTGACATTGAAAAACCAGCCATTGTTCTGAGGCAGCCTTATGTCGGCTCCTAGTATCACAGGGAAGGATAAATGCATGTAAGTACAAACAGCTGTTCCCTAACAATGCAGCCACTTCAAACTAGTATAATTTGTGTTTACGAGCACAGTTCAGAATAAACAGAAATTCAAACTTGAGCAGCAAATAAGTCTTTTCTTCACTCTGCCTTCCTCACTCCACATACTGCAATGAAACGTCCACATGGTGGTGTTATATTATATTTAGGAGAGAGAAGACAGACGGCTGGTAAATGTTTGAACCTGGAGAGAAGTATCTTATCCTCAACTTTCCTATTAAACTAGGACCGACCCAACTGGAGTCCGTTACTGGATTTGAATGCTCAGATGCCTCAGTCGTTGTGATTGACGAGAAGGAAAAAGTAAAAAAAAATGATTGTCGGATGTGTTTGAGATTTGTTGTGGTGTGGTGCATTCACACCCTGTTTGGAAACTTGAACATCTGCAATGTGTTGCTGCTTTCACAGCAAGCTACACCGGCCGAGAGAACAGCCCAAAACTTGCACACACTGCAAGGGTGCATATTAAAAATGCAACAGGGGAAACAATTAATTCAGTGTTCTGTTGTTCCGCTACGTGCTAGTGAGTGTTATGTCTTCAACTGGCCTCAGGTTTTGTTGTTTTATTCAATTTTAAATATTGAATGTACTCCTATAAAAAATACAGGTATAACACCCATACACACACGCAGACACCACGACACGTAATTCTAATACAATCACACTCTACAATTTCACTTTTAAACTTCCCTCTGCCTGCCGTTTTGAAGTTTATTGATCTCCACTTAAGGTTGTCTCTGTCTGTTTTTCTGTTTCATCTCTGCCTCATTCTATCTTTATCTATCTTCCTTTTATCTCTGCCTCTCTTTCTTGATTTCCCTCCTTTTCTCTCTCTGCCCCTCTCTTGCAGGAACTTGATATATCCTGTACCCCTGGCCAGAGGAGGAAATGGTTGTTTGTTTGGTCAGTTAAACTCTGGGATGTTGACAATCTCCCTCTTGTCTCCCTGACACACACACACACACACACACACACACACACACTCAGTCATTTCCCCTTTTATCTCTTTATCTCTCGCTCCACTTGTCTATCTGCATGTCTGTCTGTCTCTTCACTGTCTCATTGATATCTGTGCCACGAAGCTCCTGCTGTGCAGCTGGAACAGAGGGCCCCAGTGTGGTGAGTTTACCCAGGATAAGGGCCTTGGCAGTGGGGTAATTTGACCACCTCCAGACCATCTTTTACCTCAAACAACACAAAGTGAGTCTGAGTGGGGCTGCAAAGAAGGTTTTGAAAATCTAAACAAAGTGTTTATGAAAATATAAACAATCACAGTTCAAAGAAAGAGCAGCCACACAGCTCATTGCGACAGTGCACTTCATTATAATATATATATATATATATATAATACTTTTTTACTGTAATATATTATAATACTGAAATTGTAAAATATGGAAAAAGTTTGGTACCCAAATACTTGTGATTACCTTCGAGATGATTGCGATCATTTAAGGAATTAGTAAACTGTACGTCTGCAAAATAACAGTTTAGGAGCTTGTTACTAAAAGTAGCTCTGCGTTTAATGTTAATGAATGAATGAATGTAAGGAACCTCTCCCTCAGCTTTACATATTTACATTGTTGTCGTTGCTATATCTTACTCAAAGTAGACTAACTGTGGGAAGTCATACGTGAGCTGCAGTGCTGTCGTTACACGCAGTCTGCATTGCTTGGAAACAACCACAGTGGGCTATAATTATCACAATGATAGAAACCTATATTTTAGGAGTTTTGTCACTGTCTCAACATAGCATATGATGTAAAACTGCCTGGAAGACTTGCAGTTAAGTTTGTAGTAAGTTAAGTTTGCTTTGGCATGGATATCAAAGATGAAAGTGTTATAAACGGACTGAAAATGAAACTTTTTGCACTGCATCTATCATTCAATTTGTACACACCATCTGCACGGAGTTAGTGTCTGCAAAGTCAGCACCTAATTATGCAATCAGTATGTGGGATTGGCTTCGAGGCTCATGCTGCCAGTGAAGGAGAGGTGGATCTGTGTAAGATTAGCGAGCTCAGAAAACGTAATGATACTGATGTGGAAATACTGATTGAAGTTAAATCAAAGACCACAATCCCACTCGGAGGGATTTGCAGTATTGTGATTCTACTGCATCACTGATACAATGATCACTGTAACATTCAACTGAAGAAAGTTTTGTTTGGCTAAAGTGTGAGTGATTGCTTTTAAAAGGAATGCAAGCACTGTAAAAGTAAAACGTTTTTTGTGTTGTTATGTGGTTTCCTTGCACAGAATGTGTTATTCATTCATAATTGATATTTCTATAGAATTAAGGATATTTCAGTCTCCAAACCACAACTTAGGGTAGAACAGAAAGACTGGATATGCTTGATTTAAGAAGCCAAAAACATTCAAATTCTTCCAGATCTTCTGATCATGTAGTTAAACCTATAACACGTAATTTGTGGGATTTCCAAAGAGGAAAGTAATTGTGTTGTTAAATTGTGCTGTCTTTCTGCTTCTGAGTCTGGAGTTCAGCTAACTTATGTCTCTGTCTGCCTCTCGTGTGAGAGAAAAATACTAAAAAACGTTTTCTGGGAATCTGGAAGGGATGAAGCAGATACAGTAGCTCTTTGTGGATTTACTGCATACATTGCCCACATGATAAATTGTAAGCCAGTGAGTTCTTTCAGGTCGTTGTTTGACAACTTCAAGTCCATCCTTTTGTGTAGTGCAACATTTTCTTATCGCATATCTGGCACTGTGTTTTGTCTAAATTCCTCGGTGTTCTAAACCAGAGTTGAAAAGGTTGCTTTATTGCACTGTATTATTTGACTTGTTTAGGTTCCCACAGCGCAGTTACAAGCAAACCCATCAAAATGAACAATAGTGAAGACTGCGGTCAAGCTCTCCAAGCACGAGTAAGTGCTGGTTTACAGATGTCAACATGTCCATGTAGCCAATGAACCACATGTTAAGTCGGTACATCGTTGAGATCGGATTCTTACTGACGAACCACACATCCGTTTCCTTCAGAGTGTCTTTTCAGACGGGCTTTGTGTGGTTATTTTCTTCCCACTGAAATGTAAATGACATCATTGTAACTCATTTAAACAAACTGCTCAAAAATGCACACTGTGCTATTCTTCAAGACATTGTGGTGTAATACCTTGGACACCCGGTTTCACGAGTTGGGCCCGCAAACATCCGCGTCCGCATTTTTAGAGTCATATTTAGATTCACAAAATGTGGGACTGCTATAGTCACTGCACATTGCTGGATTAATGTGGATTGCACTGTGAAAATGACTTTAGAGACAGGTGTGTGTTTCCAGTACAAAGGCATGGTTTCAGTCACATACTCAAATGCAATTAATAACAAATAATATGTTCCCTTGAACATCTGGATGCCCAGGAAGAGGAGAGTGTGGACACATAATCACATATGATAATTATTTTAGAAATAACTGAATGTTTCGCTTACCTGGCAGAGGATGCTGCGTATGTACTTGGCGCACGCCATATAACCTGAATGGTCAAAGTTGTCCATGATGGTGTAGAACTTGACTGATATCTCATCATCTTTTTCCAGATCACAGCATCCAAACTTGGAATAGTCCTTACAGAAAGCCAGTGGCTGCCGGGGCTCAAACGGAGGCTTGTAGTCCAAACACTGGGGGTGACAGCACCCCCGCCAGGCCTGGAGGAGCAGCAGCGGGACGAGGAGAAGGAGGTGAGGGACAAGGACGTGCTGCAAACTACAGGTCTGTAGGGTCATGATGTGAATATGCTGTCTGTCAGTTCAGGATGTCGGTTCAAAGCAGCTTGGATGTGATATTTCACTGTAATGTGTGAGAAGAGGGAAGCCTTGTTGTTGGACAATGCAAATGGGACATCTCCACTAACATCTGTCAAGCACAGGTGTGAGACTCAAAGTTAGCTTTTCTTAAAGTTTGGAGTATTGGATGTCCTCATTTGATGTCTGGCATGGTCTCTCCTGTTTCAGGCAACCGTGTGTGTGTGTGTGTGTGTGTAGAAGCGTGAATGTGTGTATCAAAGACACTGACTCAGCATCACACCTGCCTGCAAGTTGGCCAGAGACAGGCAAAGCCCTCAAAACCCAGACATCAGGCTTTTTTGGCAAGCTGCCCCCGTGATGTGTGTAAATAAGGTTAAGTAAGGTCTAGCAGGTCCAGAGAATTCTTTTGATGGTTAGAAGATCTGCAGCGCAGCTGTCCGGGTGGTGTGTTGAGGTTGGCAGAACCAATGTCCCAAAGTCCTGATGACGTGGAGAGATTCAGTCCTTGTTACTGTAGTAGTATTGGCCAAAAATACCTGTGGATCACAACACAATTTCTTGAAAGAGTGTCCAAGTCCTCCAGTTACTGAAACTTAATGTCCATCACATGATAATTTCTAAAAAGCATTCACATTGCTTAGAAGTATTCCAGCAACGAAAAAAAAAATTCAGTTGCCCCTTCAGCCGAAGTTTCTGCAAAAATATTTACTTCCAGCTTGAAGTCACTTGGAGAGTCTGGCTGTGTTTGCTCTGGACATGTGCTCACTTGCTGCAGCAGACATGAGCCGTATACATACGGACAGCAGGAGAGAGTGGGAGAGAGGGTTTCTTTCATTCAGACACAGAGCCACGCTGCAGAACTTTGCCTAGATCCCTCCCTCCTCGCTTCTTTCCTCCTCCTCTTTTCATTTGCTCTTTCACTCTCCTACAAAGACACGTGCATTCCTTCCCATAGCATGTGGTCTATATTGCCCTGAAGTTGCAACTTTCCACCTCTCCTCTCTCTCTCTCTCAGCTCTCCCCCCTTCAGCATTCCCAGACCTCCTCTCTGTCTCTCCCATTTCCAGACAGACTCACTGGTGTGGTGTGTGTGTGTGTGTGTGTGTGTGTGTGTGTGTGTGTGTGTGTGTGTGTGTGTGTGTGTGTGTGTGTGTGTGGTCAGATGAATCAGGACGTGTGCTGCAAGTAGAGACCAATGGATGCTCCGGGCAAAAATCCAAATCTTTTGTTGAAGAACAAAGCCGGGCAACATTTGCATCTTAATATATTGCTTCTAGTATTTATAGCTGCATTAACTTCCTCCTGAACCAGCACAGAAACCAGTCTAACAAATAAGTTAAAGCGCTGTAAAAACTGATGTCCTGTTTCACATGGTTGTGCTCTTTCCTCAGCCAGATTTGTATATTTTATTTTTTTCTATTGTGGCTATAATCACTATTTGTTATTAACACTGGCGTACATCAAAATCAGGTTTATTGACAAGTATTGACACGTTTTTTTTTTTAGAGCATTGCAGTCACAAGAATGCTTGTTAACCATCTTAAATATGAAGTAGAAACTTACAATAAAAATAAGTAAAATATGTTTAAAAATGAAAAGAGCTTACAGTGTTTAAAATGAAGAGGATGGAGTGTGCAAATACAGTATAAAGAATATGACATGAGGCCATCAAATAGCCGTTTAGTTCTTTTTTTCCGCTCATTTGTGTGTTTTTTGACTGCTGAGGCAGCTTCTTGGTAACTATACATTATCTGTATGTAAATGAAATTTCCTTTCATATGTTCTGAAAAACAGGTTCCAACTGAACCACGTCTTTTACAAAATGTTAATGAAATGTGAAATTCTATTGAGCATATTTTAGACTAAAGGATGAGCAGTGTGTGTACTTGCATTTGGTTTGTGTAGCGTGTGTGTGTGTGTGTGTGTGTGTAGGCATACTGCTACCATCTGTGTCTCATTATTGCGCAGCCACCTTTCAGATCAGAGAGTGACTCCCATCTGGCTGTCTGTCAGACACGTTATCACTCTGCACTCACGGATAGAAACATAATCTACAGACGTTCCCTATTAAATACATCGATGGGCACTTTATCATGTTGTGTAACTTCATGGTTCATCACAGGTCTAATAGATTAACATGACAAAGTATTGATAAGTCGACACTTTTTGATCTCATCTGATTAGGATAATAGACAAATATACCAAAAACATCAGGTCTTTTGGTATTTCAACGCACAATTATGTTGTTTAAGTTCAAGTTGTTTAAGTTAATCACACATGGTATCTGAGAAAATTATGTTCCTGGTTCAGAATATCAGTATATCACAATTAACCACAGCTTTAATGAGTATCTCGATTTTTTGGGAGTTTACATCAAACTTATGAAGCCATGAGAAGATCAGATCTGCTGATCCGACTTGTGCCACGTAACAACTAAAACACATTTCCTGCAAACAGTGTTTATACTTGTAAAATGTGCTAATCTTTAGAATGACTAAGTCAGTGAGTCAGTCTGGTCTGGAAAAGATGCATGCATGCACACACACACACACACACACACACACACACACAAGCCCCACGGCAACCAAGCACACTGACTCTCAGACTTTGTGTCTCTATCTTTGTTTTATTCTCCTACACACACACACTAAGTTAGCCGTTGTTGCTGCAACTCTCGAGGTCATTCTCTGGTCAACCAGAGGACAGTTAGTTATGACACACTCACAAGTACACACTTTCATTGTCTTAGTACATAATCTAGTTGCAGTCTGTCACAACTATTAAGCCTATAATGCCATTTGTATTATATTTGATACACAAGTTTCTGAGACCTCAACATCATCAACAAGAGCAACTTGAGACCATCTTTCAATGGGATCACACCAATGACCCCTTCTCTTCTTCCTACCCCCCCTACTTTTAGAACCCCTTCCAAACTTTGGACTACACCCATCTTCAAACTCTGCCTTCCTTTTGATCTCAACTACACACCTGTAAAGGTCTGTGATTGAACCTTGCACGGTTGTGATGCTATCATGTAAACAAAATCCTGCTCCAGTAGGATTGTGGTCTCCACGACCACATTTTGCACTTGATGACTCGCACACAGACTCTTGAGGTGAAAACAATACCAGCCACACACTGTCGTGGCTTTACCTGACAAACCTGTCTGGCACCTCAACTCCCCTCTTGTGGATTATCAGTGTTATGCAGGAAGTAGAGGACCCGCACTTACCAAATACAAGACTGTTGCCCCCTTGTTGTGATTCCTCTTCAATGACTTACCAAGCTAGTAATGTTGGTCTAAGAAGGGAAAGTTGACTGTACTGTTTTACTATCAAGACTGACCACCTCATCTCCTGCTGCAGTGTTTACTCGTGCACAGACTTCACTTTCCTCTCAGCCAATCTGGCTGGTAAAGTGACAGAGTGACAGTAAAACCAAAGTGCCATTTTGCCAAGAAAAACTGAGAATTAGAGAGCCAAGTTTACTTTACTCTTTCCTTCTCACACCATATATAGACATCTTTGTGCCTGACTGGTACAGCTGTTCAATAAAAACAATGATGTGTGTGTGTGTGTGTGTGTGTGTGTGTGTGTGTGTGTGTGTGTGTGTGTGTGTAAGACGCACAAGAAGACAAAGACATCAGATCTCTTGTATAACAGATGTTTTTATCCTCTAAAAATAGGCATAGCTCAGTTTATTATATTATTTAAAAGAGCATTTCATTGACATCTTAAATCTTTAACTCTAAACAAGTCATCCAACATGTGTTTACAGATAATTGTAAATTGATAAAATGTATTTCTCTTACTGCTTACTTTTTGGCCTCAAAGTATATCATTTCAGATGGAAATGTGTTCACTGGTGTCATCCAATGCAGAAAACCGTGGAATCTGTAACTTCTAATCTATGAATAATTCTTGTGTATGGCTTCTCGGTAACTTCCTGTTCATCTCACAGACAAGTCTGTTAGGTCAGGCAGTCCTGCTCTCAGAAGTGAGGAGATATTCATACCAAATAATTTTACCACAACAGTCTGGCTCATCAGTCATTGTCCTTGTTTATCATTCATTAATCCCCTCCTCCTTTCCTGGCAGGGCCCTCGTGCTGGATTAAACGTACTGCCAAAGAGGCCAGTGATCACTGTTTTTGTCACTATGCAGCCAAAACAGTTTCTTATTTGCCTTCCAGCAGATGAAGCCTTGGCGTTTGTTCAAGATTTGCACTCAAAATGAAGGCCATCACATTGGTTTATTAGATTGGCAAGAGACATCTTCACTGTTTTCCAGTGATAACTTGATATATTTGGTCTTCGTGAAGACATGTGATCGTCTCTTCAAGGTCAAGATATCTTTTGTCTAGAGAAACGTTTCTTGGTGTTCTCTTTCCCAGGCTGGTCACGGCAAACACTCAACTCACTTTCATTTTCATTTTTTTACTGGTGTCATGTTCTCAAACTGCCATATTCATCCATTCCATCCACACTAATGAAAAGCCATACCATTTTAGTAAAAAGAACAAAACAATTGTCAAAATCAAACATATAAATACTATTAATTGTAAAATAATCTCTAAAACAAACAGTTTTCAGTAAAGACTGAAACACAACATGGGACTTTCGAAAGCACTGTTAGCCTGACGATACATGTCGTTTAAAAAAAAACATTTACAAAAGAATATTTAGTCCATTAAGCGTACCTAGAACTGTTGTCATTAGTCTTTGCCATCAGGCATACAGTGGATGAGTGTAATGATGAATGACAGAGAGGTCTTTTAAAGAGAGTACATTAAAATAACATGAAAACATTATAATCCACGTGTGACTATCACATCAATCCAAGTGCAGAAATCCTACATTTATTGGAATTTGATTTCAAGTTAGTTTGGAAATCAATGACCTGAAATCATATATTTGATTTTATAGTGATGAACTATGCGTAGCCACTATTCTCAATACTTTTGAAACCATGCAATCAGAATTTTAAAATAAAAGTCAGCAACATCCAGTTATATTCAGGAAAACATCTGTCGTTCTGTTTGACTTAAGGGGAAAGGGGGGGGGGGGGGGATATTTGTACTAAATTCTGCTGCAAAATACAGAATACAAAAGTTTCATTACAAAAGTTTTGAGCTATGAATGTATTTTTTTCATTTCTGATTAAGATGATGCAATACTATTGCAGGAGAATGACACTTCGTCTAACCTTCCTTTAATGGAGCTGCAGTCATTCGAATAAATAGGAAAAGCCTGAGATCATATTAAGTGGGAAAAAGATAATTAAAGATGAAGCCATATCACCATTAATTAACATTTAGTCAGCGTCAGGAGGAAGTCCTGTCATTTCACATTCACTGGTCGAAATCAAGACCAACCACTCTGAATACATCATTTCATACATACACATTAGAAGACCAATTATAGGAATGTGTCCCTAATAAAGTGACATTTATTAGCACTAATTAATCCCCATTCTGTCTTCTGCAATTGTAAATTGCCTTTCTTGTAATCAAGTAAATTATGAGGAAGGGCAGTGCAATTGGATTAATGTCAGTGTTGAAATTTGCCATAAACTGGATGTAACAAGCATTTATAAACAAACCCGATGGGACGGACAAACATCTCACATTCTTATCAATTTATTGAAGTTATATTACAGAAGTCAAAAGTCAAAAGGTCAACACTTCCTTTGAAGATGAGGAACTGTTTATGGCGTGATTGAAAATGTACAAGAGAGGAATTCCTCAAATCGAACTTAAAACATATATATACAAAAAAAATCTAGATTAAAATGTGAAGCCAAACCCCGACACACAATCATATATTAACTAATAAACCACAGATGTTATTTGTTTTACAGAAGTGCAAATGACTGACGGGTATACTCGTGAAGAGGCAAACACTTTACTCCATCAAGGAGGACAGTAATGGGAAAGAGAGAAATCTGCTGGTAGCCATGCATGTTAAGTGAGGTACACATAATGCTACAATGGTAGCATCTTCACATCGAGCTATTCTTGTTTTTCTCCGTCTATATACGGTCCTGCAGATGTTTACAGTCATACCGTTTCCGACTCATATTGGCATAGTGATCATTTTCTTATATTGTCTGCACTTACCTGTCTGTGTTAGTGAGTGTATGTACTTTCTAACACTTTTTTGTTAAAACATCTGTAGAACGTCTTTCTCACTTTGAACATTTTGGCTTTAGTTGTCACAATGAAGCCTCCAAAGCAATCCTTGTCATAAATACATCATCCAGTCCTCAGCGAGTTTCATGGCTGCACTATTTTGTTATCTTATTACTGTTAAGAGAAGTTTTGCATCGAAGGTTGAATCACAGTTAGAATGTCTTATCTATACGACAGTATTTTTCTTCAAGTCCCATGTCGTCCACACAAGAAATCATCAGTTATATCCATTCAGTCCACCTTCTTTTAGTGTCTTCTCTAAAAAGTGAAAGTGGACTTCATTTGAACGGTGAGAAATCTTCAGCTACAATCCCCAAATACCCTGATTATCGAGATCAAACTATGTCAGCAAAGATGTAACTCTGTACCACTCTGGTATCAGATGTTTGGGGAGGAAAGGAGTCTTCCAACTGCTCCTTGTTATCAGGTTCTGTTGAGCGAGAGTGCGCTATGGACCTGTAGCCACGTACAACCTTTATGAGACATTTGCCATGTTGGGCTGCTGTTACGTTTCCTTGTTAACGTGGCTTCTCATCTGGCAAAGATCAGTAAGTCGCCACACTGCAGTTTTTACACATCGTTTTTACAGAACATGGTCATCCTGACACCGCTGTATCTCCAGGTGCACTTCTTTCTTAGAATCCAGAAAGGCGGATCAGCACTAAGTCGGTGCCACAATGTAGTCTCTCAGTTTGTTTTGTGGCAGACAGACCAGTCTGGTTGTCACCTCCACGCTGTTTTCAGTCTGTCTTCTGTGAAGGTCGATGATGGGGATCTCTAAAGAGGCAGAAAGCATGCAGAATAAAAAGATTCAGTATATTTCTTTCAAAGCAAAAGTCCAAATGTTAAAAGACATTTGCTGCTTTGATTCAGTTTTTAAGCTATTGCCTCTCTTGTGGAAATTGCAAATCGTTATGCTCTCTATTGCCATGGTCTGATAAGTTTTCTATTTCATAGGTCATTTCAAACTCCATAATGTTACAGTATATAAAAAATATATATAAATGAATCATTTTAAGAAATCACCTGCATGTCTGCGTATTAGTAAACCCTACGTTGCTTTCTGACCTGCCACCTTATTACAGTACTAGTAAATGATGAGTTACATAACTGTCCAATGAGGGAAATGGAAGGCCGTTCTCACACAAACTGGTAAAATACGGAAGCTTGGTCACTGGCCAGACGTGGCAAACTATGAGGCTTTATGGCCGTGTTATGGCAGAGTAAAGGAGGAAGTCAGGTTTAGTAGTATAAAGAGCAATTTAGTCCCACAGGCAGGAGGACAGGGTGGATAGTTGGGTCTAAAAACACACAACTTTCAACCAGGGGACCGCTGTTTGTGTCCTGAAACATGGGAAACATGTTCATGTTAAAGTTAAATTATTAAATTATTTGTCACATAACTCGCATGCTTGAGTAACAGCACTTCCGTAGATATTTTAACTCAAACGACAATCTTTTCGCAAACCTAACCAATTAGTTTTGTTTCCTAAACCCAACTAACTTGTTTACTGTGAAGACGGAAGTTTACTTTGAAAAGACTGAATTCATGTAATGAGCGGAAAATTGACACGTGTTGCTGGCTTTCGTAAGAAAATGCACGAAAAATGGAACAGCAACTTTTCGACGTATGAGGATACGTTGTTTGAAGCAAAGGGCCACTCATCAAGCTGCCGTATTTGACAAGTTGGGAAGATTGAACAAGTCAGAGGTCCGGTGAGGACAGTTTGTGTTTTTGTGTGTGTGTCTTTTGTACAGAGGAGGGGCATCACAATGTGGATTGACGGTCTGCAGCCTCACATGCATGAAAGGAGGGGTGTGTGAGATGGCCGAGGTAGAGATGGAAGGAATAGTTCAACGTGACACAAAAAAAACCCAACCACAGTGATTACTAAGTATTCCTCAAAGAAGGCAAAAAACTGAAATACTTGACTACTTTTAATCCAACAAACTAATCCGGGATGAAGCTGTGAAACAAACTCAGATGCATTGATGTGTTCAGGGTCAGACTCTGAGGGGAGCAGAGATGAACTCCCTGCTGCTCAGATCCTCTGTCAGTTCAGTTTGCCGGATCATTTAGTTTGTTATACTGCCATCTTGGGTTCATGGAGGATTCTTTTTTTTTCCTATGGCACTGCACGGGGGCAGACAGTATCAACACAGTCTGTATATTTAGCAAGATAGCTTCTCTTTTACGTGAACCAAAGCAAAATGTTTCACTTAGATCTAAGAATATTAATGTGCACTATAAAGACCTGTTTACTATTTAAAAGATGTAATATGCAATGTCTCAATTCATATCACTCAGTTTACACAAATTGCATTCTACGGTTTGTTAATCATTCACCCTTTAAAATCAACACAAGTGTGTTTTGTCATTTGTCTCCTTTATTTACTTTCAGAGAGTCTCATGTATTTAATGCAAGAACTCAAATCTTCCCCGGGGGAGGATGATCTCTTAGATGAGTAAAAACTCTTTTGATTTTAAGCAGAAAGGCACTTGGTGAGTAATGTTTGCTGCAGACTGTCTCGTCACTTTCAATGAGTGATGTTACAGTAATACGGCTAACGAGCTGTTCTCTTCAAGAGGAGAAAAAAAGAAAAGAAACACACAGCAGATGTTCCTACTAAAAGCAAAGGCCTCCATCAGGTTGCTGCACCAACTACAGTACTTTACTTCTCACCTGCGGATGCTTGGATGGTTGAGTAGCTGGGGTTTCTGGGTTGGCAGATCTGGAGGTCCTATATTTCCATGTGAAGCAGGCAGGTAGTGTCAGCAGTAACAAGATGAAAGAAGCCGCCTGGTTGGAGGGTGTTGTAGATCACCATTTCATAGTAACGTGATGCTCATGTTTGCACGCTTTCTTCTTTGTGGAGTCCACTGAGTCGCTTGGGCTCACTTGGCAGAAACACATTGATGGTATCGAATTGGTTGATACTGTAGGTCCATGCCTCCTCCCAATCTGGCAGCTGATTGAACGACGAGGGATTTGGTGTATGGGGTGAACACGTGATCTTCATCCGACCACACAAGGACCACAAACATACTCCGTCTGTAAATATTGTGGAAAAGTACTGTATGGTTGTGTTCTCTGTTGTTTGTTATAGTATTGAAAAATAGCTACATTTAATTCAAAATGAAAAAAAGGCTTTAGAGTTTAAACTTCTGGTTTGAGATTGGTAGTTGTTTGGTCCTAACACCACCTCTGTCCTGTCTCCAACTGTTGTCTCTCCTTTCCGCTCGTTCCCTCAATCCCACTCTTATACAATGTCCCTTTCCCTGCCAGTTTTCATAAGGGAATGCACTAATGGCGGAAACGACAATGAGCACTTTCCTCCATCTCCCGCAGCTTCCCTTTTTACCTCACGTGCAGTCATTGCCAGTCTATATCTCAGATGACTAATTCTATCTACGTCCGCGCCTTTAGAATATATTTATGTCTCCGACGGCTGAAGTTGGCTCTATTCTGTCTGTAAAATTACACAGAGATACGATCTGCTCTGACCGCTCTAATGGCCACTGAGGACACACTTCCCTCTGGAATAACAAGCGAGGGAGGGGGAACAAGGAAAATAAAACAGATAGGAAGCTCATTACTCTACCGAGGACTGACAGGACGATGACGAGGCTTTCGCAGGCTGAGATAGCGAAATGCTACACATGTACTACACATACTACTACACATGTAGTAGAAGACACTGACTGCATGATTGGTTCTGACAAGACTGCGTTAAAACCACATAATAAATGAAAGTATGCTGACATGTTGTCATTTGAGACAACACAGTGAATGGCAGTAATGCATAAATAACTACTGACTGATTTCATTTTAACGAGCGGCCTATGGCCCGATGACATCGCATACATAGAACTAAATGATTCGTCAGTGCCTCTAAAAACAGCTATTTGACACCGCCGTTGTTAGAGCTTGGTTCAATTAAAGCCCAAAAGTGGCAGGGTCGGGAAATATTGTTAAATTAAAGCATCTACTCTGAATGTTTTCTCTACGAATCAGCAGACTACTTGTATGCGTAAGGGGTCGCTCATAATGATGAACCCAAATAGAATTATCACTCTGCAGTTCCACTTTGAAGCGTCTTCCTGCTTGTTGTTCTGGTTTTCTGGACCACAGCTTTACTGTTTTGGTTCAGTCTCATCAGCATCACTAACGGCAGAAAGCCCAAAAATCCACTGTACCAAACTGCAGACAGACAGAGTTTACGATGCGCAGATGGACAACAGTGGTATTTGATTCTTCTCCTACCGTCCAGTTTTAAGTTTGTTCCCATTACTTTTTGACCTCCTCTGCCTTTTCATCACCCATCCTTGGCTTTTCCCTGCCAGCTTAAAGAGATTTCATTCCCTCACTAACAATCACAGTGATTTGAAGAGATGAAAGTGAATGGCTCTGCCCTTTTTAATGATGCATGTATCCTTATAATGGGGTAGAGTAACCCAGACAGAAAGAGATTCCCCTGTGTGGCCTTGCTTGTTAAATTTCAACAAATCACTGCTCAGTCACCGCTGAGTCCTGCTCCTTTCTAAAGGGAGTTTGTTTCCTCTGGGCTTTTTAAGGGCGCTACCGTTTCTTCAAATGCAAGACATGCGTGTCAGATGAACTGGAGTTTTTAAAATGGCTATCAGTCTGGATGTTTGTGGACACTTGAAGGAAGTATCAACGACAGGAAATGAAAAAAGAAGCTTTAGTCACGGCATGAGATCAGCGTACTTTACCGTTCACTTTCTCTATTTCCATGTTCTACATCAGGATGCAGACTTTTTGGGCAACTCGGGTCTTGTGACGTAGGCGACAGCTTTAGCCTCAGACTTTTAGCACAACATCGTAGCGATCAAGTAGATATTTAAAATCCTTTTACAGGAGTCTCTTTTCAAAAAACGAGCCACATGTGTTGGCTAGCCACAGCAGAGGTTAAATTTTTAAACAAATCACTAAGAATTTAAAGTAGTAAATCTATAATTCTTGTCATTGACTGCTGAGCAATAACAGAAAGCCTGACAGGCGTAGCAACAGTGACTAAGTAAGAATAGCATAGACAACACAGGATGGAGTTGGGTGCTTTGGTCGAGCATCGTAAAGATGTTACAGGGTGCAACCCTCTGGCCTCTCTAACTACTAAACCACACAATCACACACATAATTACAAGCTTCAACAGGCAATCTTTTTCTGGCTTCAGATCCCACTAAGAGATCAAGCTATGATCTTGTTGTCTAATCCTCCTGACCTCTGCTGAGCTAGTAGTGTAACCAGGACTGAATGGGTTTATATAACACCAGCTTGGCTTGGAAAACCAACTGACCAGTCAAGTATAGTACTGTTACGTTAAGGGCACCGCTAGCCTGGAGTCCACAATGAATACATTTAGTATTTTGCTCTGGGACTAATGCTCATTAAAAAATGTTAATATTGTGTTCACATGGATAAACATCCCTGTGACCAAATTAGAGTCTCAACCCATATGAAGGGCAAACCTGAAGACAAGTGCATCTGATTGGATCCGTTTACTTTGCCGGTGATTAAAACACACATATTGTCATATGTTTATTTTGGTTTTGACTGTTTTTCCAGGTGATATATCTGGTTTGCGGTAAAAAAAAAATGTATGAATTAGGAAACCTGTTAATGTAATATTACTGTAAAGCTATTGATAAGCTATGGTGACTCCTTATCATTTCAGACTATTGTGATTGAAAGGTTGCTGGTAGCTGACAAGCAGAGAAGATCTCAATGAGTTGAGTGAATTAACAAAGTTCCCCTTAAGCAAGTCTCCAGGAATCTCCAGGAACTCAAAATAATATAGCAGGATTGTCTTTAAACTTTCTGTAAATCTGGTTTATCCAAATGTGTGCTGGGTACCTTTTGTTCTGGTTAGTCAGATATAATGGGCCACATAGTACATACATGTCTGTCTCTGTGTGTGGTTGTTATTTAGAATTTAGAGTGAGATCTGCTTCAGTAGCCATTGAAGAACCTGTTCAACCTTAATTGTTGTGGCTTTTCATTGAATATTGTGTAATTGTAGAACTGAACAGGGAAAAAAGTTATATAAAAAGAAAGATATTTCTCCATCAGATCAATATTTCAGTCTGATGCTTTAAATTAATCAATAAATAGTTTTGCGTTTCCCATTTTAACTGTAGTTTAATATTTTTACTCTCTTCTATTTGTTGAAAAAATAAATAATAGTCGAATGCAAATTCCCTTTTAAGACTTAAAAAAAATCTAATCTAAAATTGAGGCTATTTTACATGATGTCTGAAGAAAAACATATTTCCAGGATATACAAGGTTTCCCATAATCAGGCGGCAGCAGGATCGTTTGCTCCTCTCTTCCATCTTGTCAGAAGGCGCAGGCGCACACCACAGCCACCACCACTATGTTGCCAATGGTTGCAAGCACAGCGATCCACAACCAAATGGTGTCGCTGGACACTTTTCCATCATCCTCTGTTTCTGAGGGTCGAGAGTAGCCGGCGTTGAGGTTGGAGGTGGACGTCTGCAGGGACGTGTTGCCGTTGTACGGAGAATCCATGAAGGCCCCGCTCACAGCCGGGAAATGCTGTCAGGAGAGAGACGGAAGAAAGGACGAGACAGAGGGAGGAACTCAGATTAAAGTCTGTAAAGATTTAATTCAATCGTTATTGTTGGACAAACTCTGAGGGAAGTTCAAAGACATTCACTGGGCTAAAATCAAAGTTCCAGTCCAAGGATATGGATTCAACTTTCTCCACAAGAAAGCGAGAGCCTATTAGAGCAGAAGTTGTGTTTCCACTAGAGAAAGTAAGAAAGTTGTTCAAATAGATTGTTATTTTAATTAGGATGAAACAAATATATTAATGTTAATATATTAAATAAACAAACAACCGTTAAAGCATTGCTTTAAACACACAGATGTTAATTTTACAACAATGACACATGACAATGACACATTTTGTTAGTACTGAGGTTGACTATCATTTTTTCATTTCATTTTCTCAGTTAATTTTCATTTAGTTTCACTAAACCACGACACAAGAATATGACTAACAATGAATAAACCACATAACCAGCTTTTAAACTCATATTGCAATATATGTTGCAAATGGTAGCATGATACTGTCTTCGACATAGAGAATTGATTAGCAGATTGGATCATGAGTTCTGATTAAGATCTGACAGTGGCATTTTAATTCTTTGTCTCAAAAAGCCTAAAAATTAGATGCATTCAGCCTTAAATGAATCGTACAATGACAAGCACAGCGTGGCTGAACAATAACATGTTCTGTTCAAGAGGTCAAACCGCCAGCTGTGCCTGGTCTCATGACAGCTTTACTGTACAGGGAAGAGGAATGGGCATCTCAAAGGAATTAATTCTCAAAGGGATTAAAGTCTGAAAAATGCTTCACATAAACTGAATAGCACACGCACACACACACACACACACACACACACACACACACACACACACACACACACACACACACACACACACACAGGATGAAAGAGAAAGGCAAAAAAAAAAAAAAATGAGCAAATGAATCCTAATTTTATCTCAGCTGGATGAGTTTGTCTCTGGGGGACTTCCACAGCATCCGGTCACCAAGACAGGAAAGAGACTCCATCAGTTTAAATGGAGCCGTCTCTGGCAATTAATAACCTAAAATGTCTATGTCTTCAGTATAGAAGAAATAAACACACAATAAAAGCTACCTCTAGTTCTTGTTGCTTTTGTTGCTGCTAGCTCTTTACTCTGGAAGTGTAACACCTGCGTTACAGACGTGCAGTTGGTGAACTCAGGTGTGTGAACTTAATCGACTGTAAATTCACACAAGCTCACGACGCACCGCAAAAAAAGGCAAGCACATGTGCTGTTTGATACTCTAACATTCAAACCATAGACTGAGCAGCCTGATACTAACAGACAGCTCAGTGAGCATTAATAATTGAAGCTGAAAGGTTCAAGTGATTTTGACCCTTTAACTTGTGGGTGTTCTAGCATATAAAAGCACTGTTTTGTGAGTGATTTTAAATGTGAGAGATAGACATAAAGTCTCACATTGCTTGGAAACATCCTCTAATAACCGGTTGTGGGGAATTTTTTGAATAATTAGTTTGACGATGAAGATGTTAGATATGACCGGGCAATCAGATGCAAATAAACCAAACTTTACGTTTTTTTAAGTGTCAATTTAATGGGGAGGCTGAGATTCTATCAATATAAAAAAAATAATCACTCCCAATGCGTCAAATACCACAGCTTGGTCTTTGCTCCTCTGCGTCTGACACTCACGCACAGAGGCAGTCTTTAGTGTGTGTGTGTGTGTGTGTGTGTGTGTGTGTATACACAATGCATTGGGCTTGCACCCAACTCCATGTAAACACTTCTGCATAATTATTACACACTCAGAGTAACTAATGTAGAATAAGTCGCAAGTCATTTGAATCACGTCACTCCCATAATCACGTGAGTCAGTCAAGTAAACGTCAACCACACTCTTTGCCTAAACCTAACCTCCTGTGAAGAAATAAAGTTATTTTGAAAAGACACTATGCATATAATACATACGGGCATATTGACACGTTCATGACACGTTCAAAACTGACACTAGAGTGTCATATGTAGAATCTAGTCATTCAGATAGTTTTGATCTAACTTCATAACTTACTTTGAGCGGTAAGTCTTCACAGTGGGGACAGAGGAATTGTAATACTTTCCTACAGACCCATTTTGAGTGAGGGGTCAACAAAGAATCACTGGGGGCATGACACGAGGTTATCTGACATCACTTGGCTATGCATGGTTCAAAGGTCTGGTGGAAAGGCTTCATCAATCTGTCTTTACAGAGGCTGAGGTGCACATGATTTACTGTACGAGTTTGTCGGCAAGTTAGAGAGACAAAACCAGCTCTCCATATGTTCTACATGTGCAGGTGGACAACAATACACTCCTAAAACAGTTCCAATAAGGACAAAGTAACAAACGTTAAAAAAAAAACCCATTGTAACTTGAAGAAAATTGACTGGGATCAAAAAGGACGGATGAGATCAAAACTCCAGTGAGTAACTTCAACATATAATATTGATACAGAGATGAAGTCATTCTGGGATAGAGATATGAATGTGCTCATTACCCATGTCCCAACCGGTATGGATTCCAGGCCTTACATGGTATAAATCCCAAATCATTTTCCTTTATGCCTCATTATTCATGCACAACTGTCTCATCCCATTCTGTAAAACCACCGTTTGTGAATGAAACGTCTTGAGTCTAAAATATTGCAACAGTTAATATATGGCAACATAATTTATAAGAAAACCTTAAGAGCTCTCACATCAGCCACTTAATATGTATATTTAATTAACTGCCTCCAAGGGTTTTTCATGAGTGAAGGAAAGGCACAGGAGAAAATGTTGCTGTTTTCGTGATGGTTTGTAAGAACTTAAAGCATTCAAAACATGCAACTGACTTTTCAATAATATGGTCACAAATGCAACCTGGGCACAAGAACTTTTCTAGGCCAAGGGAGCACTGAACTTGTTCACCTCCTCATTAAAAAGAAGCTTCGGCCTACAAGCTGTGTCTCATTCTGGGAGTAAATCAGCACAGAAAGGTCATCAACAAAAACAGCAGTGAGCATGAGCATGTGAAAGAGTTATTACACCACACGCCTGGAAGACAAACAACCCAAAGATATAATGAGTTTGTTTTTAGAGCCACACGGTCTGAAGTCAAAGAGCTAAATACCTACTGCACGCTGCAACTCTGCATGGTCAACTAAAAGTGTCAATTTAAGTGGGTTCTTGATATGGAACATGTTGTAACTTTCAACCTTTCTATTACCTTCAGTCGAAATTGGTCAGATAATTGATTATATGCACTGGTGATGTTAGGCTCACAACTTTAAATTTGCCTATTCTGCGAAAATTAATGTGACTAACATTTGTCATGAATAAGCAAAAACTGATCGTCTTACGCCGCACAGCATGACAGAGCAGGAGGATCTAATAGCTGAAGCGATACGTGGACTTCTTAATATGAGGGGTTCGGTGGGACACATCGACATGCGATTAGCGGGGCTGGAGCCGGGGATCGAACCACCGATCCGATTGAAGGACGGCCCTGCTTTCCACTTAGCCAGCTTAGGGCCCTGTCAGTGTCAGCGGCCTTAAGCTTCAAACTATGAGGCAGGTGTCCCTCAAGCGCAAGTTGTGTACGTGGCAGGGCCGGCGTGTCAGTTTCCATTTGTTACATGCATAGTATCCTTTCAAAATAAACTTTCATCTTTACAGGAAGTTAGGTTGAAGCAACAAAACCACTTCGTTAGATTTAGGAATAGAGCGTGTTTCATGTTAACTTGACTGACTAACAACTCACGTCACTACCGAGTCACGTGACAAAATGTCAACGTTCACTTTAGGTTTTGTCGGACCTTAAACAGCGGTCTCCTGGGTGAAAGTCCTGTGTTTGTTTGACCCATCCACCTCCCATCCCACTCGCCCTGTGTGGAAAATCTTGCTTTTTATAGTATGCCCGTAATAATGACGCTGGTGGCTTCACATTGTAGTAAGTTCAAAGCCCGGTGCATCGGTGTCAGACGCCAAGGCGCACCGACCAATTATCAGTATTTGACGTGTTGGAATTGAGACCGGGCCGGTCAGAGCAGAGCATATCAATATGGGGATTTGGCGGATTGCACTGTCAAATATTGGCGGTGTTACAGTATTTATGCATCAGTTGTTGTTTTTCTCGTTCCATCTTTGCCTCATTGTTCATCCCAGTTCTTCATCCTGAAACAAACTGCAGGAAAATGTTTGCTTAATGAACAGCACGACACATGAGCTTCTCATCTAAAGAAACCTTATGTTCTATTATTTCTGAATAAAGGCGCCAAAAGGCAAACGAATAACTTAAGTGAAGCCTTTCAAATGTTTAAATTCAATCCATTAGCAGCATTTTTGTGCAGCTAAAAAAATCTGTCCTGCGTGAGTGATGATTTGTGAGAAGGACTCAGCTAGACTCATAATATAAAACCATCTGCAATAAATTAATTACAGCGACATGTTACACACCTTTGCCTTTAGTAAGTGTATACATAAGTGGTTCTAAAATGGGGGTACGTGAGATTTAAAAAAAATATATTTAAAATTAGCATCCATTCAAAAATCCTTGAAAAATAGTAATTTAATAAATATTCAATAAAATATAAGTATAAGTTCATAAACTGAATTTTATATTCAGTAGGCTATTCAATTTCATTATCCTAAACAATACAATCTTCAGTGTTGACAGTTATAAATAAATCAGACACTGATGAGCTTTTTTTCAACTAAAAAATGCTTTCCGCTGGTCAGGGGGTACATCACTGAAAAGAGGTTGAGAGCCACTGGTCTACATCATACATGAAGAAACTCTGTAATATCAGCTAAGTGGAGGGAACAGAAACGCTTCCAGACATACAGTCACTGCGCTAAGTAGGCCAACACTAGAAAAGCGGCAATCTGTTCATTCAGACTAAAGTTACAGATACACAAGGAACTGACTTAACTTCGACTGCTTCACTGAATCTACGGTTTGTTACTTTTTTAAATGTTTATCTGTACTTGATTGAAAGGATTTAATGATCTTTTTCTAACAATTCTGCAAAGACACACACCAGGAAAAAAAACTAATAAAGTGTGTGCATCAGAACACGGAAAATATTTAACCGCCATTTAATTTGTTTTACACTGCAATAGTTACCGATAATAAACTAAAAATATATATTTAAACCATTTACATGGACATGCATGTCAAAAAATGAAAATTAATAAAATCAAGAGATAAAGTAAGGTCACTCCTCACATGAATGCTATTTTGACAACATACCAGGCAGTGATAAAGAAAACTGAAAGCAGCTGCAATAGTAGTAGACCACATAAAACAGTGATTTTCTAACGTTAGTAAGGCAAAATCAGTCAATGTGAAAAGGATACGCAAAGAGGCAACATAAGCAAAGTAGCCTAAATACAAATTGTGCTTTCAAAAGAAAAAGCAGTGAGGATTTGTTATCCCCATGTCAACCTGATGAAACTAGAGACCTTTTCACCGTTGTTCATCATGAAACACTCAAGCATCACAACAACATTACAGAAGTAAGTGCTAGACTGGCCGTGTCACATCAGCTCATACAAGACTGCACCTTATGCACATCCTGATGTATTATAGATTCTCCGTAGGTGGAGAGAAAGTCCATCCGCTGTAGGTAGTTTTGACTGAATCTCATGTCTGAACAACAGCTGAAATATGTTCTTAAATGTTAACTATGTCACAATTCGTCTTGCATCTGGAGCAGCAGGGTGTCACGCAAACACTATTCAAGTCATTCAAAAGTCATTCCGCCATTCAAGCTGACTAAGTCACTTCTAAAACATGCACATAGATGTAGTGATAAAAAGTCAATAAGTAAACAGTCTTTTTTTTATCATTGTAGTTGAACATGTTCTTGTTTGAAGATAAGCTTAGAAAAACAGAAAAAAAGATATGCCTATGTAGTTTATGCTGGGTTAGAAGAGACGAGAGAGAGCATTAACCAATATCAAGAAGAGAACAGACAAACGTGGAGCAAGAAGAGACAAATAGAGTGAGAAAGAGAGTTGTACCTACTGCCGGCTGTACGAGAAGAAAGAGATCAGTTGTGGTGTTCCTGTCTGCCCTGTCCTACACTCTGACTGAGGCTGAGTGCATCTAAAAGGGAGGGAGGAAGCAGCGCTTCATGAGAGCGAGAGGCTGAACTCCATGTGGGAGAGAGAGAGGCAGATAGTGGGAGTGTACCGTCAATGAAATAAATAAATGTACACTGAAAGAGAGAGTGCACTGTGAGAGAGCACGCGTGTGAGATAGATTTAGACATCCTGCTGTGAGCGTACGCGTGTGAGAGGGAAATACACAGACGGAGAGAGACAGATCCCACCATGGACATGTGTAACTGGATGAAAAAGTGTGTTGTGTGCGTGTGTGCGACACAGGAGAGTTCTCCAGGAGACGCTTTCATCTGTGAAACAGCTGAGCTGGGTGTTTGTAACCTCACACAGACAGAGCTTACAGAGCACTAGCTTTCATCACTGCTTTCATTTCCTGGTCTGGTATGTTTTGACCAAAAGCAAATGTTCAGATAATATGATTGGAAACTGTAAAAATAAATAAATAGGTGTTGCTTATGAAAAAGACTGCTGTAACGACCGCACACCTCAGACAATATTAACAGAATAGCATGCGCGTCTTTTCCAAATTGATTGAGAGTAAAGAGATGGTTGGAGTTGAAAGAGAACACTGTCTATTATCTATTGTACGGTCTACTCGCAACAATGTCTTTCTCAAAGGGCGTCCTCACCGGAAACAATACAGTGGCATGACTGGATATATGATGTGACAGAAATCCTAAATCAGATTTGAACCAACAGCTTTGAGAGCACATGGCGGTCGACTCAGCCTGCTGAGTCACCAGGATGATCAGCTTTTGGGCATCTACATCTGGGACTGTGAGGACACACACTAAACGGCAAGAAGCCCAATCGAAAATGAGGCTTCCCGTGTGTATTTTACACGCGTGCATACATGTTGCACATATGGCATGCACCTGCCAATCTGCGTGTGCATTGTGGCCGTGTGCAAATTGGTGTGTGCTTGTAAAAAAAAAATATGAATAGCATGCATCTGTTCGGATGGGTGAATGCATATGCAAAGATTAGAGAACATGTGAGCAAAATTTCAGATTGAGTCATTGCTGAAAACATCTGCTTTAACATTCAATTTAGACACAGTCCTGTACCTTTCTGTTTCAGAAACTAACACCGAATATGTGTTTTATCTTGAAACCACTTAATGAGTATTCGCAAAGAATAGGACAGAATACTTGACTGCTTTAGATGGAGATTTGTCACGGTGTGACTTCGAAAGGTTCAGGTGTTACCTTCTAAAAACAAAAAAAGAAGCTCTCTAGCATCTGATCTTTTATCCTCTGATTATTTTCCTCTCCGTCCATCAAACACTCTGAATTACATCATTAAAGAGGGTGTCTACTGCCAATCACTTGCTGTTTTATTAGCTTCTAATCCCAAAAGGGGGAAGAAAGTATACAGTAGGAGTAAAGAGGGAAAGAGAGAGAATAAATAGAGATGAACATGACTCAATTACATGTTATCTTGCCAACACTGACTCTGCCAGATGCTTCCGTCTCGATCACATAATACCCAAACATTCATTCACATCTGATCAACAATATCCTCCCTCTGCATCTCTCTGTCTCTAGAAACGTGTTTGTCCTCGTTCTCTCTGATCACATTCATTATCTTTGTCGCCACGTGTAAAAGCTTTGATTTCTCGCGCACTTTCGTTCCTCTCCTCTGCTACCCTTTATCATTTCCTCTCATCTCTTCCTCCATAGATTCTTCAACCGTCTCCTCATGCATCCCTCTATCACTATCATCTCAATCCAGGGACGGATTAGACACAGAGAGGACATCCTGGTATAGCATGCAGTGCAGCAGAGCTTGTGGGATTAGAGACATGCACACATATGGCTTCGATCCTCCAACTCTCTGAAAATGAGAAATCTTTTGCTGCATGACGTATCGAGTGCACAACATAATTGTTGTGTATAATGAGTGAGCATACGAGTCTGTTTCCTGTGCCCATCTGTGAGTGTGTCTCCTGTGGGGGCTTATGGATGAAGCACACGTGTGTAGTCTTTGTATGTATATATGTGTGTGTGTCCATGAGAGTGATGGTTTATAAAGTTATATAACGTTCTTCTAAGAGGAGATTCGGATACTGCCTCTGGTGATCTCACACACTCACACACACACACACACACACACAGACACACACACTGCACAAATGAATGCTCACACATATGCAGCAGGAACACACAATCATTAATCACTGGAAGCACAGACACACACACACACACACACACACACACACACAGACAACACACTGGAGGCTGGGGGTTATTTAAAATGAGGGGAGTTTGAGCGGAATAAGGGGATTTTGGGTGAAGAAAAATAACCCTCCCATAATTAGCTAAGGATGGGGGTGGGGGGGGGGTCATTTATGAGGCATTTGTCTCACAAGCTATTAGTGTTTGTTTGCTCCTGTGCGAGGGAGATACACAACTTCACCAAGAAGAGGAGGATAATATTTGTATTTTATAATTCCAAAATTCTAAAATCAATTTTTCCGGAGCTGGAAATTTGGTTTCTCCATCTGTGTTCGCTTTAACAGAAAAACAAGGATGAAAGAAAAGAGGGGAAGGACAGAGGAAAAAAGAAAAGAAATGAAAGGGTGAATAAGCAGCCTCACAGCATCCAGCTGTTCCTCTTCTTTCTGAGACATCTGTCATGAAGAAGAAACAGAGAGAAAGAGAAGACAGCAAAGAAAATACAGAAGTGATGAAGATAAACAAAAGAGAGGTCAGGAAAGGGTGAAGACAGAGAGATAGAACAAATACTGCATGAACTGTACTTTTCTCTGTACCGTCTAAGTTTGTAAAGTTTGACCAAAAAATGACCTGGTCATATAATTTACACATTATATGTCTGTTTTGTCTTTGTCATGGTTACTACCTACCTCTGAGCGTTGCATATTCACGTGGACGTGTTTTATTTGTGTGTCCACCACGACAAAGGATCGTAATTGACTTGAAATGTGGTCGTTTGACGTATTTCCCACACCCTATAATAAACAATCAATTTGAAGGTATACCGTTTACCGTGTTTAGCATATTAGCATGCTTGAATTTGCTACACAAAGTAGATTTGAGGCTCGGCAATAGTTTGGCAGACATTTGATCATAAACCAAACTACTGGACAAATTATGATTTTGACCTCACGATGAAAAGTTAAAGAATCGGCAAACTCTTCGTTCGTCCAAAGGGAAATATGAATGTCTGTACAAAATTGGATGGCAATCCACCCTATAGTTGCTGAGATATTTAATCTGGATCAAAGTGTTGAACTGATCAACATTATCATCCATGGAACGACACAGCTACTCACAACTGGTGAAAATCCTCATACATTTAAATCATTTCATTTTGTATTCATTTTACTAAGACTTTTGATACTGTCTCCTGCTGGCAGTGGGTCTTAGTTTTGAATAAAATCAAATTTGATTGAGTTCACTTCAAACGACTCTACTGAGATTATGATTTTGACCTGAAATAATGGACACCAAGCAAACTAAATCAAAACATAGAAGCAGCTGAAAATTATTTCCATAATTTCCGAGTAATTGAGCAGTGAGATGAAAAGAAAATACTGCAGCTAGACTGCTGTTAGAACATGTCCAGAGGGCACCTGAGCCGGTTGAGTTCATGACAAGAACGGAGGGAGCAATAATAACTGAGAGAGAGAGGAAGAAAGAAATAAGAGAATGAGCGTGAGAAGACGGAGGTGTCCGGTCTGTTGGTTATGTACACTAAAGAGAGAGAGAGAGACACATAGATTTAGAGGAAGACAAAGAAAGAGAGAGAGACAGAGAGAGAGAGAGAGGAACACAAAGAGAGAGAGACGCTTGTTCTCATGGCTGGTTGAGTTTTGCTGGAGGCTTCAGAGCCTGACAGACGAGCAAAGAACAGCATTCACTGACATCATTAAGTGACCTTATCCGGCTTTCATAAGACCCTTCAAACACACGCACATGCACATATTGAAAGCTGCAAATGTGCGCGCACAGATCTTTCATCACATACAGACATTTGACTGTTTTGGGAAGTCTGACTGAATGTAACTCGTGCATGCCTGTGCACTGGTGGTCTAAGGTGCATGCCACGTTATCGTAATGTCCCATGGTTCGTTTCTGGCTGTTGTTAAGACTGTGTACGTAATGACTAAGCCCTCTATTGGCCATAGGAATTATGACCGGAGTAAACGAGGAAATGAGGTGACATTATAGAGCAGGGGTATTCAATTCATTTTCAACGAGGTCCAGATAGAGAGAATTTCCTCATGCTGAGGTCCGGAACATCACAATAATGTAATAATAATAATAATAACTTGGGCTATGATTTAGTCCCATGTATATTGAATTAGCCAACAGTTGCATCAATGTCTGTGTGTAGTCAACAACTGACTGTCAAGTCAAATAAAGAATAGAATAATATCTCAATATTTATTGTCAGATTTCAAATTGAACTGGCTGAATTATAAATAATAAATACTCTAAGTATAAATAAATGTCCTCTTATTTCAATTACTATAAGGGCGGCTGGATTTAAAAATAAAGGATTACATGACAGAAAGCTTTTCAATGTTTATCTTGTTTA
Organism: Pholis gunnellus; assembly: GCF_910591455.1. Classification (NCBI taxonomy): domain Eukaryota; kingdom Metazoa; phylum Chordata; class Actinopteri; order Perciformes; family Pholidae; genus Pholis; species Pholis gunnellus. Next base: position 17,159,691 of record NC_136535.1, read on the forward strand.
TCTTAAAATAAAGTACTTCAAATGAATTTAACTGAATTGTCCTGCAGCTTTAAATTCAGTTAATTTAGGTGTAAAGTGATGTCAACCAAAAAAGCCACGATATGATATTATTCTCATCTTCTAATAAGAAAGATGTGTGAGCAGGGACTACCGTTGTATCTGTGGTTACTAAACCACTTGTTTCAGCTCTATTTCTCTCTGTTAACATCATTGTTGAATTAATGCGTTAGGATTCTGATCATACTGGGCTCTTGGGTTTATTTTCTGTGCCTTCATTTCAGATGTGAGTGGAAACGTTTGCGCAAAAGATTTGTGCTTTGTCTCGTAGTGGCGCTTCACATTACCGCTTTTAATAATCGTCACGGTCTCTGAACACATGAGACAAACTGGTTTTAAACTGCCCGTGGGAAGAATGAAGATACGAGTCCGTCCATTGGCTCTGGTTTCACTGTCCACTTTTCTCTATTTGGAGAACGCCATGTGAAATAACTGTTCTGACTCACGTACTATTCCCACTGTTAGGTCGTCTCGTCCAGTCTCTCCCGTCTGTTTGCATCTCACTCAAGCCGCGATGCTTATCGGAATACACATGTTTGATTGGCTGAGTAGCATCACGTGAGATGATTTACAACACATGTAATTGGTCGGTGTGTTTCCTGGACCGCTGAACGAGTGCCGCGAAGTCTGGAAAAGCTGCGCCGGATAAAATACAAGCGCTCGGTCAACATGTTATAATTTTTAATTATCTAATCGGTCATAGGTCCTGGGTCCAGAAACAACGGCGCCTGGGTTACAGAGTGACACATTCTAAGCAGGAATGAGTCGGATGGCTCAACAAACATATTCCACACAGGAGTCAGTTGTTAGTCTCATCAGTCAACATTGCTTTTTTGTTTTAGCCTGACCATGATCATTGGCTGACTTAATCTAGTGGTTATTATTGCAACCACGACAATGGAGGAGCCCTAACGAAAACATCATTTTAACCCATATTTTTCTAACCATGTTTTTATGTGTACATGTACGCTGGTGACACGATACACATTTTAGCCAATGATTTTACACTGCGGTAAAGAAACCCACCAACAAAGGCAGGAAAGACCGCTCACATGGGCATAGGATGTGATAAATTACTTTTTCTCAATATGCTGTACTACAGTTAACCAAGAATGTTTCTGGGGGTCGTGTCAAGCCACGTTGTAATGTAATACAATGCAATATAAATTAAATATGATGTGTGAGAGAGAGATTATCCTATCCTTTCATAAAAAAATAAAACATTTATATCTGCCATTGCATTTGAAATTATACTTAACTGCCACGGTATCCCAGAAAAACAATGACCCGTTTGCTGAATTTCAAATTTAAAGCTTATGTAACGTGATCAAAAGCACCATAGAAATAAGCTTTTACTCACAAAATACACTTTTATGTAATGAGGTTGCAGGTTGGACAGGCTCGTGGCAAGATAAATTAATATAAGCCTTGAAATTCTACCATAAAAGGAAAATATTATTTCTAAGATGGACAAGAAAATGACATTTAAGTCAGATTTTTCTGTTTCTTTCTGAACGTACTGGTTTATTAAATCAACAGTGAAATGTCAATATATTATAAAATAATGTAATATATCCACCGTCGTTCATAAAAATGGTTCAAGTACAAATGTATTCAAATTGAATATAACGTTTCTCTAGACAATAACATAAAGCAACAGACTAATCCCTGGGGTGAAGCGTGGGTTGACAATTGACTCATTCACATGACAAAAGTGCAGTTTCCACACACATACATGTCTGACGTGTGAGTATGTGTCTAATCTGACATGCCATCCACGCTGAATGAATAAAGCAGTATTACAGCTTATACTGTGCGTGTCATGAGTGACTCATCTGCCTGTATGCTTTATGTGTTTAGCAGAGTCAGAACCTCTGCTCATCACCACAGGCTACCGCAACTCTCTATGCTGGAATAATACCAGATCTGACACTGTGAAGAGCCTTTCACATTTCCCCACATGAAGTTATGCATAGTTAAAAACATGGACATCCCTCCACCTTGGATGACTCCTGTATTTGTACTGCACAAAATGACCCCTGCAATATAAGAGAAGCAGACACAAGGGGACAAGAAGGTGTGGAAGTAGGTCATAACATTAGTTTTGGAGCAAAATGATGTGCTATACACTGGTATAAGACAAGATACGATACGAGAGACTTCATTGTCATCCAACTGCACACAGTGCCGTACAGTGATTAATTGAAAGTCCGGGTATTGAGGGAATGCATGACCTGGCTAGTCCAGCTGCTTCTGGACTCCAGTTGTTTTTAATGGTCCTGAACATCAGACTTTCTTACTAAAGCGTCATTTTGCTGATATCAGTACTGTGTGTGTGTGTGTGTGTGTGTGTGTGTGTGTTACGAGAAAGTATATTCAAGCAGCATGGCCTGAGTTTGTAGATGTAAGTAAATTCTGTTTCTTTTAGAGTATTTTGGCATTTTGAATTGCTCCATGTTCACACAGCATGACAGCCAAAACTAATTTATTATTTAGCAGTTACAAAAAGAGGTTAGGTGGAATTTCTGTATTCCTAGGTCGCCATGCAGTCACGTACAAAAACAATCTTAGGAAACTGCCGTACATTGTACGGTAACTTTACTGCATCTGCAACACACAGATAGAGAAGCACAAGTTATAAGTTGTGCCCACAGTGTTCGTATTGCCTAGAAATAAAAGAAAACCTATAATTGTCTAATACAAACAGCCTTTTTTGGATTAACTGAAAGCAGGAGCTGCTAATGACGGATCAGATCTCCTGTATGTGTCAAAGAGATGCCCCTCTGACGTACCTGATTAACTCTTTAGCAGATGGTAATCTGACCTAACTCTCCATCACACACACACTTTGATAGACACGACTTAATTAAGTTCAATCAAACATTCACTCCCAGAAAGAAAAGAGGTATAGGATAGAAAGAGAGAGAGCCAAGTCACCAGCACAAGGTCAGCCACCGGTCCCTGTTTGAGCGCCGTGTCTTGCTCAAGGACATGACATCAGTGATTGAAACAGAAACACCATCTGTTTGATGATTGACATGACATACAAACAGATCAGTTGTTTTCATAAAGCTCTCTGACATTTATTGATGTTCCCCTCCAGGTGTAAGAATGAGGCTTCTAAAGGTAGCGGACTCATGAGTTTATTGCCAATATGCTGATTTTGTTCTGCTGCTGCATGCAAACAAAGTTTATTATCAGGCCCATGATGCATTTCAGTGACGCTTGAGCCTTTCAGCTGCAAAGAAAGCTGCCTTTTTTTCCCAATTTCTGGGAGACAAAGTTTTGTAAGTGCATGGTTCTCTTTAGTAAGAGCATTGAGGCGTTGACTGCAGAGTGTGCAGAGACAGTTAGCATAGGGTGATTAAGGACCACACATTGAGCACACCTGATTAACTATCTGAGAACAGATGGCTATCAGATGAGGCTTTCCATCAAAGTCCTTCAGTTGGACAGGGTTCACGTCTGCAGTTGACAGGCTCAGTGACAACATTCAGGGACGTACGTAAAGGGGAATGCTGCTCAATCCAGAAACCAGAAAATGGGACATTTTCGTGCGGGCAATAATTAAACAGAAATCCAGTTTTAAAGTATAATTCAGAAGCCAAATGTAGAACAGCTTTGAGAAAACGGCAACATCTTTTACCGTTACTAGTGTGTGCCAGTGAGTTAGCTGATTTAGTACTTTTTAGCTGATAGGAGATTTTCCATCACATCAGCACAGCGGGACAGGGTACACAGCAGGAAATGGGCTCCATTTTCTGCACAACAGGACTGCTGCATGTGTCAGGTTTTAAAACCATCTTCTACGTTCCTGTTTGCTATTAACGTCTCTAATGATGCACTTTAGTGGCAAACATGTTTATGTTAAAGCTCAAGCTGTTGAATATCATCTGAATCGCTGTCATTTTAATAATCTAGAATACTATATATATATATATATATGCGTGTGTGTGCATGTATGTTTATGTATACATGATTGCATTGTAGTCCACTTAATTTTGCTTCATGAAGTAATCCCTTCTTTGCTTCCGTCATACACAAATGCATTCAACATTTTATTTGTTTCATGTTTGACATTAACGTTCCATTCAATTAAAACGTTGCTCATGTAAAGACAGAGCTATAATAAACTAAACCACGAACCATATTTTTCTCTGACAGGAAAAGAAAAAGCTTCCTCTTGTGAATCGAGCAACAAAGTAAAGCAGACTCAATGCAGTAAAAAATAGGACGTATGTTCACTGTGCTTGCACTTGAAAGCTACAGTAATTACTTTGAAAACATATCCATAGGCTGCAATGCTCTATACTTGACAAAGAGACCTCGGTTATAACATAATGCCCTCAGGCTAGATGAAGCTCAACATCACAGGTCAGAGGAGACGCAGAGAAATCAGGACACAAATGTTTTACCACGATAAAGAGCAAGAGAGTGGTTGAGACTGCTGCAGTGACGGTTATAGAAGGAAACAAACACAGAAGGGAATCAGTTTAACTATTAAATTCTTTTCATATAGAGGACGATTACAGTTTCTTGGGGATTTATTTCCCCCATTTATACAAAAAATGTCATATGAGCGCTGACATACAAAATGAAAAAAAAATGTATAATGCATGCTTTGAAAAATCCGAAGCCCCTTAATTGCTTTTTTACACTGGCAGACAAATCCTTAAAATGATACTCAATGTAGCTGCAGAAAATGATGCTGTGAGAAATAAAGGAGCCAGAGATGCAATATTTAGTTTGAGTAAATAAATGGGAGCCTCATGGGTATAGTTTTCTTTGTTAGACTTCAAAATGCTAATTTAACAGAAGAAGAAAACTGTAACCGAAATTTGAATGTCAATGGACTACACGTGTTTATAGATGACGGATGCTTCACTCTACTCAGAAAGTTGTTCAAATGACAGGAAGACAGCGATGGAGCAGCTTCAGTTGTTTAAATAAAGTGCAAGTATTATTTTGGAGAAGCTACTTTGCGGTCTGCTTCATCTCTGAATGTGTGCACTACTACTGTCTAAAATTGTATATCTGCCATGTAATGTGTACTTAAATGTACAAAACCTTTTCTAAAGTTCCTGTGACTCAACGTGTGAAGCTACGTTTCACTCAAGTCATTGTTTATTTTGTGGCTGATAGAGAGAGGGACCCTGTAGCATTTGCATCGTGTCTTCTCTTGTATTCACTTCCTCCAACACATAATGTTTTGTCGGACATGACCCGAGTGATTAATTAAATCCCGAGATATCGCTATCGCGAGAACAGGACGGAAGTGACCTTTGAACTCCAACTTCTAATCATAGAAACAAAGCCAAAGCTTTCCTTTGCTGAGCTTGATTTGATGGTTTACTTACAGTAAAAACAATAATGCCACACTGACTGCCCTCCAAAAACTGTAACTAGTACTATAATGCAGAACAGTACTTCTTAGTAAAATACTAAAAACACACTTGGATTGTATTGCCTCGAAGTCTTTGAAGCAAGAACTTAAATAACCAGATGAATATATTTCCACTCCCTTACCTGTGCTGCCATCAGTGAGAACTCCATTAAACCTGGATCGATGGCTGCCAGCCTGAGTGCGTAAAAGTAAAGCAAAGGAGAAGAGGAAAAAACGAGAGCACGAGGAAGGTCTCTGAAACGGCACTGCTGTGCTTCACTGGATGAGTGCGGTTGCGGATGTGCTACTTGATGACACAATGAATGCTTTTCATGCTTCATGGAAGAGTATATTCACTCAGCTCATCTCTCTCTCTCTCTCTGTATGGATGTGTATGTTGGGGGGCAGAGGCAAACTTGAGCTTGTAGCATGCCAGGCCAACCCTGCAGAATTATTGATGCTCTTTTGACACTGGTACCCTGTACATCTACTACCACTTTCTTTTAATTGAACTTAGCAAACCTTGAATTATTCATCTCCATCTGGAAATTTACATGAACATTTTCTTTGTGTAAGTTTCTCCATCTTTGTCTTACTTGCATCCATCTCAGGGCGTTATCGTAATTAATAGATCATTTGCTATTTCACTATATTGAATGGATTTTGAATGTAGTCGTTTTAAAGATGCATCCAGCTACTTCTACTTAACCTACATTATCCATATGGCTCATGGTATGAATTTGTATGTGATGGGTGAGGGGAACTATAGTGTGAATTAAGAAACCATCTTAAAATCCCTCCATCAAGATCTGCTTTTATTTATTTTTCACCTTTTTGACTTTATGCGCAAATTTGAAATTCACATTAAAACACATGGATGGAAAATGAGCCTACTTTCAGTCTCAAAATGTACGAAACCAAACCAACTATACCACTTAACTGTTCCGGATGCTGTTCTGTGCTTAAAGTGCATTTCCTTGTTGTTACAAATGGCATCAGAACATTTGGAAAAAAAAGAAAAAATGCATTATTGCTCAAATACAGCCAGTCACACATACTGTATATATATTTTTTCTGTGCTCGTCTATGCTTGAATTGAGCACTATGGGTTGCTGAATGTAATTTCCAAAGACAGATCCACCCCAAGCACAATTCACAGCACACCAAGCTGTTTGCTGTAAACCTCCATTGTTGACCTCCTCTGAGGCCTGTGGAACAATTACTACTGCATGAGAAAACATAGTCCCCGTTGTGGCCTTAGTGTATGTGCGTGTGTTACAAGTAAGAGAGAAAATGACTGTACATTTGTCTGCCCCATTCAAGTGTAAGGATGTGCATGTGAGGCTCCTTTATGCACAGTATAGTCCATTTTGTGGTGAGATGGAGAAATTTACCGGAGGGCCAGAGAGTCCAGCTGTCAGCAGAGTGAGACACAAAGTGATTTTGAACAAAAGAGAAACCTGAGCAATGACTGAGACAGATAATTGGCAGTATTTTTTATTTTGTCACATTTGTTTGACCACTATCCCACCACAGTTTCAACATGAACAGTCTGTTTACGACACAGGAGTACTGTCGAGGGAAACTTGCCTGCAGTGTTTCTGTGACCGCTTTGTGTACAATTCTTTACACACATCCACTAACCATCTGCATAAAACGTCGATGTCATCGTAGGTAGCCACAAAGACAAATTACACACACACACACAATTACTAACAGATGTCCAACTTTAAAAACCTGATCTTTGCCTGCTTTCACTGAGCACAAATCTGGTTTGGGAACACACACAAAAAAAAATGAACAAAAAATCTTCAGATGTATACAAAATTCCAGGGAAATTATTCAGAAACTGTAACTCTAGGCACAGCATTAGGTTTCAAACTATGTCGCTTTGCGTACCCCTCTAGCGTCAGTTTTGACAGGGTGTCCCTTTACACTAGATACATGCAAGACCTCTTAGTTAGGTTTAGCGTGGTTGACGTCTACTGCTGACGTGACAAAATGTCGACATTTACTTTTGCAAAGGAAACAAACATGGGTCTCCTGGACGAGAGACGCGTTTTGTTTGTCCCACCGGCCCTGTGTGGACTATCTCGCTCTTTAAACTGTGTTACAGGTGGGAGCGTTGAATCACACACTAAATGTCCGAGCTGCACTACTTGACATCTTTGAAGTGAGAACGGGTTGAGTATAATGAACGAATGATGCTCTAAAAATGTATTAATTGATTGTCCATTTACACATCGAAAAGACATGGAGAGGCATTAGCGTTCATTTGGAGTCGTGTTTCTGTCAATGTTACAAATGTAAGTCCAATATTCTCTCATTTATTACCTCTGGTTTGGTCTCCAATTTTTCCAGGGAAATACCTGAATCTTTAGCAGCTTAAATCTCATTTTGTGCAGGTACGGGGAATTTTATCAGAGCATATTCACTGAAAACATGAGTTGTAGGCTGCAAAACCAAAACATTGAAAGCTAAAATGCTCCGTCGAGCTGAAGGGAACTGCAGAGTCGGGTGATAATTATCTGTAGGTTCATCACTACGACAAGTCATTTATTCCATTGTTTATAAAAAATATTGATTATTGCAGCTTTAAGTTGCCTATATCAGACCTCAAAGTAAACCCAATATGTCTGCAGGCACTTGATTACTAGTTTTAAAGAGAACTGAACGCTTTTTGAAGTTGCATGCGGTATAATACCTCTTCCCTTTCCCACTTTGTTTTAAAGCCAGCACTCAAGTCTAACCACATTCTAGAGAAACAGAAAGTAAAACAGGCTACTGCTGTGAAGAAACCATTGTACTGGAAACGAGCAAGGTGTGGGAAAATTCCAGTAATTCCAGTTGATATAAACATTTATTTATTTTCATAATTTAAAAAGTTTGCTTGACAATTGGATGGAAACATGACGACGCAATGATTTTAATGTTGTTCCCAGATATTTTATAATAACCACATTGCCGGGTAAAATTACCATATTCAGCAGCGGCAAAGACTGCAGCATTCCTCTAAACTCTTATCTTTGTTCAGATACAGTATTCAGAGCAAACAGTTTCTTATTGTTTAAAATCGGATATTTAATGTTTTGGTTTGTTGGCAGTGTGTCGATTAGTCACCTGGATTCCCAAATCTTTGTTTTGTTGACAAGAACCACCAGGGAAATAAATCATTGCATTAACATTGAGCTCAAAGCACAGGTGTGCCTAAATACATCCTCACAGAACTGCCAGTGTGACTTCACTCTTATAAAAAAAATTTTTTTTAATTGTTTTGACTCCACCCTCGAATAATAACCAGGAATTACTTCCCATCAGCGCAGAGATTTACAGTTACTGATGAATAATGGAATGTGGCTGCTCCCATTTCAAAGAAAGGTTGTGAGTGGAAATCCCCAGTCACTGCAGAGTACGAGTCTGCTATCGTCAGTATTGTCTTCTATGGTGACAAATGATCTTCCAGTCGCAGTTCATATCAATCTCCATGTTTAACATCCGTCGTCATGGTGTCAGACATTTCTTTTATCTATTGCAGATGTCCAATGTGGAAAAAGAGGGAACAAAGCTGATAACAATTTGGAAAAAATGTAATAAAAGAAAGATGTTTTCAGTAGTACTGAAGCCAGTGATATATCATAGAATAACGTAATCCTCCATTTTACAGGCCTTAATGCACTATATGTACTGCCTCATGAAAACAGTGGTAGAAGACTCGGATCATTTACCTCAGTAAAACAATACAACGAAAGTGATCAATTATATAAAAGGTAAAGTCCTGCTTTCAAAATGATACTAAAGGTTAAGTGCATATTGTCATAAGTCGGCTCCTAGGCCAATAGACAGCGGCCTATTAAATATGATTAATGTCATAAAGAAAACTAAAGGAATGTCTGCAAATCTAGAGTGCGTCAGTAACTTCTGTGATTTTGCTGTGTAAGGTGTTGTAAAGCCAAACAAAATAAAAGCATTCATTCGCCAGCTGGGCCGAGACCAAATGAGAGATAACTAGAGCAAAGCTGGGAGATAGGTTTTTAAATCCTATGGGAGCACTAGGCCCAGGTGCTCCAAATGTAGCTGGCTGTTCTTCCAATACTGTCAGGGACATATAGGAAAACACAGTTGCTCCTATACCGCACCTGCATGTCACGCACACCACCAAACCAGCCAGACGCAACAGTGTTACTCATGGGCACAAAGAGGGATGATCCTCGACCCATTGTTGGGGGTTTCCCCACTAACTAAACACAGCAAATGTTCGAGATCCTATGGAATGGAAATTGTGAGACAGACATTTTTTGAAAAATTCCCTCTGAATCCATACCTGTTGAAAGTCTATGCAAGGAGGTTTTACTGTTGACCAACAAATCTTTAACTATGAGCTTTAGTTTAAAGGGCACACGGGGAGGTTGAAAACGCAATTTGGGATCCTAGCAAAACACAGCAGCTTTAGCCAAGTACCATTGATCTCAGTCAAGAAAAAGTAGAGAAGATGATATTTACTTGTGTTCCGCACATCTACTTGAGACGTGAACGTGGAGGGCTTTTCTCTGCTGAAAGCATCGACAGCGAAAGACTATTTAATGACAATTCAAGGCACTTTGAGACAAGACTCTTCACCACCACTGCCCTCATCCACAAACTCTACTATGTAAATCAGTGCAGGTAGAAGATCACCCACCACTCCAGATCTGAAGCTAGTGCCCCCTCCTGGCAATGGGACAAGAGATTAAATAGTTCTGCTCTCAAACACATGAGATTACACTGCCAAAGTCATTATTAGCAAAAAAAATGTCATGTAACTTTGAGATCATTTACTCTTTATTGCTCATTAAAGATTTCTAGTAATTATCTATTTTATTATTGTTCATCCAATAAGTAGATTTACCTGTTCCTTTAAACATGAACCTGAAGACCTCTTCTCCATGACTTCTCAGGAAAAAGGCATCCGTGAAACCACGTGCTTTGTTGTCAGTTTGATGCCTTCACTCAGTGTCCGAAATGCTTCTCTCTTTACATGTTTACTAAGAAAAAAGTACATTTTTAGTCGTTCACACAGATTATTTAACCTATGCCGATTCAATACACTAGGTGGTGGTGTTCACCTTTCACGTTGGTTTGTATCCAGTCATTAAAACTAACAAAGAAGAAAAAAGCGTTTACTTCCGTGTAAAATGTATGAATGACTCGCTCCAACTCAACTCTCCCGTGTAGCTTGCTAACTAGTAGCAACTGCATCTCGGTGGAGTTGGTGAACTGACTACTGGCTACTGCTACCATCACGTTTGTCCAAATGGATTATACACCGACTCAAAGTGGGTTCAGACAGCGTAAGTTACGTACGTGGGTTTATCAATCAAATCAGCCGTTAATATAAGCTACCAGCTGCATGTGCACATTCTGTACTTGCTAGCTTTTTGGAATCCAACGTAAACGGAACTGAGCCGGTTGGGGCTAACGGCTAACCGTTAGCTGACGTTAAACAACTTTCAAAAGCACAGACACTAAACATTAACCGTGGGTTCACCACACTATAGTGGTATAGGTAATGCGGAAGACATTATTAGCTAAATAAAGGGGAATTGGTAGCCGATAGCTTGCCCACAAACCTTTAATAAACATAAGCGAGTTGAAATGCAACTAGCTAAATTACCTAACTGTTATGTTACACCGGCTAGGCTTGCTAACGGCAACGTTAGTACCTCGCGCTGACCCGGGGTCACTCTGTAGTGTTACATGTCATTTATGTCCCGTCTGCGTGGAGCTGACTGTGGGATATTTTTAGTGTTCACAGACTATTTAAAGCATGCTAGCCAACGTTAGCTAGCATGCAGTGTTCAATCTAGGTTAGATTGTGGGGCTTGTGTTTATTATTGACTCAGATCCATAAGCAGGAATGTCATCAAATGTAAACAAGCCCAGCAGACCAATGTTGACTGACTGTTTGTCAGGTTTAAATATTTTTAGTATGCTTAAAGATGTCGGCTGCTCTGTGTTGGGACCTCATTTATTCTTTGCCATTAGGGATGACAGGGAAAGGAGGTTGAAAGTGAACCGGTTTGTGGCTCTTTGGAGGTGATGTAATCTGCTCTTGTGATGAGGTTATTACTCCCTCAGGGAATTGATTTAAATAGCTCTTTCTCCTGCACAAAGCATTCACACTGGGATTGGGTGAACAGTTATAACAGAACTAGTACACAAACTCTGTTGTTGACTTGTGTTTTGAGGGGACAGGATTCTAAAGTCAATTTAGCAATACACTTTAACTTTATTGCTAAATGTGCTACATGATTTTTACCACTGAAGATGCTCACTGACGAGACACACCCATGTTTGTTGTCTAAAAAGACTATGTGATTTCTATCACTTAAACAACAGAAAAGGGTGAGGATAAGTTTAGAAAAGTCTCTTCTTCACTCAAACTGATGCATGCTGGTTACTCAGGTTTCCTGTAGTTGTGGCTGCCCTGCATTTGCTTGCTTTACCAAAGTTTTTTTCAACCCCTAAGATTGTAAGTGATTTTGAGAGGTTCAGATCTCTTCCTTTGTTTCACACATCTCTCTCTCTCTCTCTTTTCATCCAGAGCCTAATATGCGTCTAAGGAACAGTTCCGCGGACGGTTTAGAAGGCAGCCAGCTGTTTGAGGATACGAGTGGAGCAGCACATGGACTACAGACGGGGTACAGGTTGGAGCAAGGCTGAAGTTAGGCTGGATAGGAACTGTTCTGGATATATATATATATATATATATATATATATCCTCTTATTGCACTTTGTTACTATGTTTTTGCACTATATTACATCAAGGAAAAACCAGGCTTTGTATCGTCCCCTCACAATAGATTTGACCATATGCATGTATTTATTTTATGTATCATTTACTTTAAGCCGTTATTCTCTTGTGATATGTTGGCAGTAACCAGCAGGCCGGGCCTCAAGCAGCAGGATTTACTGGCCAGTCCATGCTGTCAGACCCCATGTCTAACCTGGCCTTGGCATATGGAAGCTCACTGGCATCCCAGGGAAGGGAAATGGTGGACAAGAACGTAAGACTAGAGTCAATACTATTTTATATTATTGCTTACCAGAAATGATGCAAAAGAGCTCCCTCACAATGGAATCAAAAGCCTGTTAATACAGCAGGTCGAGGCAAAAGCAGGCTGAATAGTGCGTCTGTGTGCTTGCTTGTTTCAGCTGGACAGGTTCATCCCAATTTCTAAGATGAAATATTACTTTGCTGTGGATACAGTGTACGTTGGGAAGAAGCTGGGCCTTCTAGTTTTCCCTTACATGCACAAGGTAAGTCTGTTTACACCTACTAAATATACATTATTCTGTATTATATGCCACTTTGCACCAGTAAGAGGTAATCCTGTGCTTGTGCGGCTTTCCTTATATTCTCCAGGTTGACACAAAATACCTAATTCTAGTTCTGCCTGTTGCAGTTTAAATGTATGAATCGTTACAGGAATCTATGCTACAACACTCCCATGTTTTCAGCCCAAAATGTCAGTAAGGATTTAGCGAGTTGTAAGTGTGTGATCACGTGTGTGTTTGTGTGTTGTAGAACTGGGAGGTGAGCTACCAGCAGGACACTCCTGTGGCTCCACGCTTTGATGTGAACGCTCCTGATCTCTACATTCCCGCCATGGGCTTCATCACATACGTCCTGGTGGCCGGACTGGCCCTCGGCACACAGAACAGGTACATCACACATCACATTGACAACACACTACAACTCGAGTCTACTGTAGAGTTCACACTGTATAAATCTAAACTGTCTTATCGTGCACCCTTCAGGTTTTCTCCAGAGCTGCTGGGAGTTCAGGCCAGCTCGGCCTTTGTGTGGCTGGTCATGGAGGTCCTGGCGGTCCTGCTGTCGCTCTACCTCGTGACCGCTAACACTGACCTCACGACCATCGACCTGCTGGCCTTTTCCGGCTATAAATATGTTGGGTATGCACAGCGTCTTTTTCATCACCAACTCACCCTCTGCTGCCTCTCAACAGTTGTATTTCTTTATTTTGCTCAGATGTTAATGGCTAATTTTCCCCCTTAAACGATGCTAAGAACAAAACCTCTTGTACATTTAGTTCAACACTTAAGGCTCTGTGGATATTATACCTAACCTGTGAATGTTAATGCGTCTCTTCTCTCTGTTTCCTCAGGATGATCATCGGCGTAGTAGCAGGCCTGTTGTTTGGGAGGCCAGCGTACTATCTCTCTCTACTGTGGTGCTGCGCCGCCATCTTTGTTTTTATGGTGAGTAGCAGCATCTACTAGTTTTAAATGAATGATCTAACTCGACATATGTCTGTTTACAATAATTAGGGACAGATGTCTACCACACACACACACACACACACATATATTAGATTCCCTGTATCTGTACATATACATAGAACTGATGTCAATCGAACCAACCACATGAATGTACACATTAGACCTTCATATTGCTATCTTATTTGTTATTTGCTATGTTATGGCAAGGCTGTTGTATTTGACCGCATGTCACAAGTCATGTGGTCGTCTCAGCTGACACACGTGTTTGTTTAATGGTGGATGAATATTTTATTGTCGTCCCTCCTCAGATCAGAACCCTGCGTCTGAAGCTGTTGTCTGACGCCGCGGCCGAGGGGAGACTGGTGAGAGGAACCAGAAACCAGCTGAGGATGTACCTCACCATGTCTATAGCAGCAGCACAACCCATCTTCATGTACTGGCTCACCTACCACCTCATCAGATAAAACCTCCACACACACACACATCGTGTAGATGAACTGTCCGAATGCCACCTGAAACACTCAAGGAAACGCACGCATCAAAGAAGCTGGACTTGGTATGAAACGCATAACAGCCACAGCGGTCTGGAAAATATCCCACCACCTCCCAGACATTGAGACAGACTTACACACTCACAAGACTCCCACCGTGTATGCATGGAGCAAATCAACACATGCTACGAGACGATTAGGAGAGGAAGTGAGGCACTACTGCCTTTTCTCTCACAGCACAGCCCTGTGTCATTAGCATTGCCTGTTTTTTGTCTTTTTTCATGTCATGTCCATGTGTATCAAGAGTAAGTGGCTTTTCTATGCTTTGTAATTATTTGTTAATTATGTTTTTTAGTAATATTTAAATATGTTTGTGTATAGCAAAAGTATTATCACATTATTTCTCTGGTCTATTTCATGCGATTTTTCTGAGCCAGCTAAAGAAAGCACACTGACCTCATACAAACCGTCCATTTAGGGACAAGAAGGAAGTCAAATCCAGGTTTAAAATATCATAATTTTGACAAATGTTTACTTCCTGGCTGAGAGAAATACCCATTCTGTCATTATTGGATGTGGAAAGAAGGTCATCTAACCGGTGTGTGGTTGTAGTAACCACTCAGTTTTATCTGTTTCATCGTTTTGTATGAGCTCTGATACCTGTATGAGCTTTGCTGCCTGACAATTCTTGAATAGAAAACATCAACTGTTTTGTAAGCCACGACATGAGGGTGTGTGTAGACCTCGCAATTAAATGTTGAGCTAACTTTGATACCCTTTTAAAAACAGAGTAAATAATTTAGAGCTTTTCATATTGAAAGATGTAAAGAAAGGAGAGAGATGGTTTGTCTCTGAGATATGTGAAATATATGGCAGAAATACCTTTTTGTGCTTTAATGTACTTGTAAATCATCTAATGTCGTCAGTTTTTTTTTTAATGTTGCCCATGTCAGCTCAAACCAGGGTAGGAATCACATTTAAATGAATTCAGGACGCTATTCAAAATTCAGGATTTTAGCATTTTCCCCAAAACGTATAATTATTGATGAACACTTTTCTCAGTCCACTGAGGTGCCAATAAAACCTTTTCCAATTATTTTTGACAGAGTGCTCATTTAAATAGGATTCATTACAAATGACCGACTGTGTGTGCATTGACCCACTGTACTGTGACTCATTCGATACGTAGCAGGTGATTAATCATTAACAATCCCTTTCCTCAAAGTCAAAGTAGGCTGAAAGCAGACGACCTTTTGAATAAAGCCATCAGGGTGATATAACCGCTGTTATATAACGTCGGGCTGATGGAGCTGCTGAGGAGCAGGTTGGGTTTTATGAGCTAGTTTATTTATTTACCACAGAAGCTATTGCAGCTAAATTTGCATTACAATAAAAGCACTCGACCACTTATGTTGGGTAAAGAAGGTAACTTTAAGCTTGATGTTCAGACTTTTGATGTGGCTATCAGGCCTGCTGTTACACTACAAAATCAAGATGTTACTAAAAGATACTCAATTTAACTGAGTCCACTAGGAAATCAAATAATCCAGGAAATAACCAAACCCTGTTGGAAGTTAGACTGTTTTTATAGTTGACCTGTGGTTATAAAAAAGAAACATTCAAATTACATAATAACCTGCAAGCCAGTATTGAAGATAAATGTATTTATTTAGTAGGTTATTTATGGTACAAATAGCAAGGCAATAATGCATTTCCTGGTGAACACACATTTGAATTTTTCTTTATCACACGAACATAACATATCTTTAGAAACCTGTGCCTATTATTTGTGACTCGCCAAAGCTAAATGAATATGTGGGCACGCTGGTTCTACTTCTTTGTAATAGTTTAAATAATGCTCAATATAGGATTTGAAAACAGAAAGTTTTAATGACGAAGACTTCATTCTGTAGCGTCTACTTTCTTCCAGAAGCCTCTGTTGTGATTAATAGCCTCGCAGAGCCTGGTCTGCATCGTCCTCTCGACCGGGTACCTCTGGTAGATGGGCAGTAACAACAGAGAGTGACAGGTGAGGGATTCTGGCAAATGGATCTCAGTGGCGTCGGGCAAGACAGCGACTCTCATCTTGATGCTCTCCATGCCCAGGAAGGGAACCCGGTTGCAGCCTGTGACGAACACTGGCGAAAAAATTGCATCTTAAACTATTGAAATGTTTCTCTCAGCTGAAATTGACAGACTACCACTCTACTCTTAAGTCAAACTTGATGAAAACAAATAAGCACAATCGATGTATAATACTTACGGAGGAACTTTTTCTTTTCCTCTGCTGTCAGATTCTCAAACACCTCCCAGAAGATCACGATGTTTGCATGCTGCTCGTGGTATTCTCCTTCATAAACGGTGTTCTGTTTGGGAAAAACACAGTCATGGAATTTACTTAACTACAGTACTTAAGTACTAAATGAATGTACTTGTACTTTGCGTGAATATTTCTAAGTGTCTACTTCTACTGTACTACAATTCAGACGGGAAGAGTCTACGTTTTACTCCCCGACATTCATCTGACAGCCAGTTACTAGCTACTTTTTAAATATTAAACAGCTTATAAAATATGTCAAACATTAAATGAGTGTTTTTCCAATCTTTGTGGCTTGTAACCCAAATTCAACAACATAGTTTTAAATTTCATTTCCTATGTTATGTCATTCTTTTTTAATGGTTTGGTCAAAGCTATATTGTGTGCTGATGCACTTCTTGTTGATGCATTCAGGTGACTGTGGGGAAACAAGTATAAAATTCATAAGCTACAATACGCTGCCAGAAAGTCAAATCTGAAAACACATTTTACATATGTTGCTGTTTGGTAGTTTATATCTTGGGAACCGTCCTGCCAAGTACAGAACTGTAGGAACTACTTTCAAACAAAGTTTAAAAAATAGTTCACAACTTAACTCAAAACAGTTTGGAAGTAATCAAACATACAGACAAATCGGCTAATTCATGAAAAAAATGCTCATTTAATCTTGTTTGCCGTATTTTCATACTGTATTCTTGTTTAAAGTTATATCTCATGACACAAGTTAATATAAAATTCGTAATATCTGTATTTAAAATGAGTAACGATAAAGCTCAGTATCTACATTTCTTTCTTTAAGATTCAAAAGTAAGAAGCTTTTCCAGCAGACCTTCTTCAACACGTCCCAGTCATAGTTTTCTTGGCCCACCATCACTGCTTGCAACTCCTCGGGCTGGAAGAACTCCACCACGTCGATGTCACACACCTTGAAGAAGCCCTTCTTAAACGCTTCGAACACTCCCTCCACTGATTTGTTGAAGACATAGTTGATGAAGGCGTCTACGAACTCTTTCCTATTAAGAAAAATAATTAAACTGGAATTACCGCCTCGCAGTTTTAATGCCGCATTCACAAGACTAGTACGGACCGGCGTGCAACCACAAAACATAATAATAGAAATAAAATAAAATAGAATATACAAGTAGCTTCAACTGAGTGCTGATGCGGTCCACAAATCTTCCCTCTGTACTGCAAGTCTTTTTACATAAATGTTCCTTTAGTCTTGAATGGCAGAAAAGTGTTGTTGCACTGCCCTCTATGGGACGAAATGGCAGGAAATTGGAGAGGATATCAGAGCCACAGACTGACAGAAACGTTTAAAGTTTGTGAGGCAGACTCTAAATCTGTGCTGCTGTGAGAATCGTGCAAACTGTGCAAACATACTTGTTCGCCGCTGTGACAAGTTTTCCAGTTTCTGTCGGATCAAGCTCAACTTCCTCACCACCCCAGTTCACCTGTAAAGAACAGTAATTACAGCCAGATTAGAATATTGCAGCAACACGTGCAGGCATCATAGTCAAAGTAGGTTATTACACCGGGAGTCATTCTGACTGTGATATAATAAAACCTACAGTGAAAGTAGTCTCCAGGCTTTCGACTAAATCAGGGGTGTAGTCCTCCAACATGCACCTCCAAGACCTGAAGACACGGAGAATATACAAAAAGATCAATTTAACACAACTAGGACGTGCAGATAGGATAGAAAAACAAAAAAAAAGCGGAGAAAATGGCTTACTCTGCCATGACAGGCTCAAACTCCTTCATGTCGTCCAGTGAGGGTTTGACTCTCAGCAGCTTCTTGAAGAGGACCAGTGGGACGGGCATGTGGACTATGTTGTGGTTGTAAAGAGCCAGGCCACACAGAACGCCAAACAGGAAGTAAGTCTTCTCCTCCACTCTCGGCTGTTTAGTTGATGACAAACACATGATTAGGATTTGACTGTCTAAATGTTTTCACAGGATGATAAGGTCAGATGTACAGTATGTGCTGCTTAAACTTAGACATTAACATTCACGTTGTGCATTCAATATTACTTACTCACACTTTTATAGTACTCAGCTCACTTGTATGTGACAGTCTTAAATGTTTTTAAAGTACTGTGTTGTGACAAATTGGCCAATTCAATCAAGTCGGGGGATTTGTTTAGTGCTAACTAAAAAGGATTAGTATATGCAAGATATGAATACATGGTTTTCTCCTTTATTTTCTGGTCTTACCCTGGGAGGGAACCAAGCCAGAGTGTTGCTCTCGTTGTACATGAACATTTCAGACTCAGGAGCCATCAGATCATCAAACACATGCAGGAAGAGGTCTCTTTTGTTGACATTCGTCAACAGCCGGTCTTCTGTAAATTGCACCTAGGAAGGATAGAGTAGAATCCTTTGAAAGTCCTTGAACACAAACTGAATTACTATCATCTCGAATGATAAATGTCCATGCAGGGTGGACGTCCCTGACATCCATTTTGCGCATGTAACAAACAGTTTTGTGGGACTTCCAAATGCATAATTACGATACTGACAGCTCACCTTCACACAGTCCTCTAGTTGCTACAACCAACAGCCATATTTTAAACTTTAGTCAAGAAAATTGTACATTAATTAAATTCTTATTACAAAAAATAAACATTTCTAATTAGTATTGGGATGTTTCCAGGCAATGATTTCATTTTTTATGTCTACTAATTTCCAATTTTACCTTAAATCTTTACTGTAACTAACATTTTGCTCAAGGGGACAATACATTTTACACATAATGGAAAACATGCTATTTAGTTGCAGTTGCATTGTGGGAAGTGTAGGCGCCAATGTTTCTTCTTCCCAAACCAGGAACTAAATCTTCTAATATCTTGACCTTTGATGCTATAAATTCGAGCATTTTTCGTCCCTTGGGAGTCCTACAACCTTATGGAAATTAAAAACTAAATTGCTGGTGGACCCCTTTCATTAGCCTAAATGTTAAGTAATGTAAAGACAAAATCTACAAAGCTTTGCTTCAGAACTCAAAAGCTTAGCAAAGCGTTGATGGCGTGTTTACCACAAGCTCCCTTTTGAAAGCGCAGTGGTCTGCAGTCCTGAGCTGTCTGAAGGTGTCCTCGACCAGGTGAGGTCGTCTCAGAGTTAGCTGGAAGACCGGGGCCGGGGCAGCGTCTGAGCCATCTAACCCGATCTCCTCAGGACACCACAAAGCCATATTATGAATCATATTATGAATCATATGATGCGCGCCCTGTAATTACAAAACCCTTCTTTATAAAGAAATCTCACAGCGGGAAAGCAATTTTATTAAAATGATACCGTACAAGATATATATTATTTAAAAAGAATGCTCAAACTAACCAACAATTGCAGCCATATTATCATTATTATTCATCATCATTCACGTCAAGTAAATAATTACAAATGATCTATTTCTACTACATACTGTACCTTTATTATGTCTGAAAAGATGTTGAAGATCGCCACCTTGCAAACCAGGGTGAACAGGAATGGGTAGCGGCAGAAGATGGCGGGTGTGTTGACGTCATCCTTTAAGAAGATAATCAATGATTTATCAAGAAAGAATGCTGTCCAACAGAAAATGAAAAGAATTCAGGACAAAAGGACAGATTGTTCCTCTGATACACTGCAACAGTTTATACTGTACTGTATGTTCTTACCTCGACTTTAGAAAATTGATTCCAAAGAGTGACGTCCTCGACTGGTGCCACGCTTGTGCGGATTTCCTCGACATAAAAGGTGCTCAGTGGGACTTTGTAAGACTTTCCAGCTTTGTTTGCCTGTGAACAAATGAAAGGCCATCAATGGACAATGGTGGTCAGACAACTTTAAGACATCATCAGCTCTGGTAACTTGTGATGGGAATCATTTAAAAACTGTCAATCAGCCGCGAAACTACTTTTAGTCTCAGCGTTAATTCTGATCCCACAAAAGGACAAATCATTTCCAAAAAAAAACCCTTTTAGAAAATGTCTTTGCTGGAGATAATGACCAAACACCTGCCTCAGAAGGTATAGCCCAAACTAATGAAAGCTGCCTGACACGAGCTAAAATCAAACCCCTCTAAACCCTGTATTTCTTTCAGCTACTGGTCCAGATTCAATATAGATCAGGGGTCAAAATCTGTCTTTAAGAGCTTATTTTAAGGATAAATGATGTCCTCTGATTTTTGAGCCCAAACGTGGGCTATAATAGGCCTGACACCAAACCCACTGATGATTGGAATAAAAGCACACAGCACTGACTTTGTAGAGTAGCTTGAGGGCTTCCAGCAGGTATTTGACTCCTGGGTTGTGAGTTGCCAAGAGGCCATTTCCTAGCATGAAGGCCAGGGCGTTTCTGAACACCAAGATGTGTCTCATCAGTATGGCGGGTGACAGGGAAGACCACCGGCGTCCTGCAGGATAAAAAACCCACTGTAGGACTTGTAAGGGTACGGTGGCCCAGAGAGCTCAACCTACTGCAAATGATACTGTATCCAAAGCATTTAGAAAAAAAACATTGCAAATAGAGAAAATACAACAAAATACAGAAACATGCTGCAAGTAGCACCACACTCGTTTTGTCTTCCCACACCTGTAACAAAAAGACAAAAAGATCAAGTTTGCTGTAGTTGTTTACTTAGTGTTTCCAGAGTCTTCTCAGGCATATCTCCAACAACGACAGCCAACATCAACGCCCCGTTCATGACATTAGTCTCCTCTTGGAAAAGGGGACACGTCAGCAGAATCAAGAGGATCTCTGGTGATTTTAGGACAGTTCTTGATGCCATAAGCACGTCAATCAGGCGTTTAAGGTTTACCTGCATGGAAAATAGATGGATGATGGCAATGTTCACACAGCATGCAAGCGTTTGTAAAGAAATGAATCTAATCTAAAGCCCTCTAATCTACAAGAGGTTTAGATCCTGGTAATTTATTTCTCAAGCAACAGAACAAATGAGCTAAGTGATGCATGCAAATAGTGCAATTTGTGTTCTTTACTGATTGTTTGATCCAGGGTATTGCCAGCAGCTGGTCGAAAGCTTGGCTGGCTGCTTCAAGGTCCACAGTTAAGACGTCTGCTTCAGATGGAGGCCCACTGATAAAGGCAGAGGATTAAAACCAAGTAGCAGCACTAGTCTTTAGTTACTAGACTCTCATAATCTTAACATTATAGCTAAGTTTGCTACTAGACAGTAAACAATAGAAAAAGGACTCACTCAGACTTTGTGAAACTTGCAACAAGACCTGAACTCGTCAGAAACATCGAAGATATTTCTCTGTTGGATAAACGAAGAGGGGAACTTACAAACAATGTAATTGCTGCTTATGAGACTGATATTTCATTTGTGCAGCTACATAATTATAATAACAATACAGTTATGAAAAAAGGACCTCTTCGCCTCTGCGTTGCCATGTCTCATTGACAGCCATCTTTGCAGTTTTGTTTCATCAAGACGCCCAGTTATCTGTCCGCAGTCCAAGCTCTTAAATGACAGACAATACATTTGACTTTAAGCTAGCCGGCTTAATGATCATGACAGCACAGCAAATTAAATTTAAAATTTCCCAGAACAATTTTTGATACAAAAGGGACATTCATTCCATGTAAAAAACAGTTTCACACCAATGTGCTTACTTTGAATTAATTCGATCTGGGTAGATTTCTGTGATAATCTAGAAGAGCAATGAGTCAATGAGACACAATACCTGTGTAGGCGAAGTGTAAGTGAAGCTTGTGTTCCACCCAGCTGATATTTTCAAGTCTGCTGAAAAAAATAAAACACATTTACAATCAGGATTTAAATCTGATAGTATTACACCACCCTCTACTTTAACAGAACACAATGAATATATTTTCATTTTAATTTAACTGAATATTTTACTGCCAATGGGTGTGAAGGTTGAATATTTCTCAGGAACTGTCCAAGAAAAAGGACCATCTTTATCTCAGAACTTCATCCAATAGTATTTGGCAGCCATGTTACATCCTAACATGCATCTCCTGGGATAATTAAGGAATATACTGTCTACAGATACACACCTTTGGGTGTGGCTGCTGCACCGTCAGTGGTCCATGGAAAATGTACCAGAGTGGGAGTCAGACTGTCCTCTGGCCTTCCAGTCCCAATTTGACCTTTGGCTCCATTGCCAAAAGCCCACAGCTGGCCGGAGGTGCCCAAAACCAGAGTGTGACGTCTAAGAGACAAGAAAACATCCGGGAATTTTATGTTGCACTTCATAAAGTAAACGTACTTCAATTAGGCCTTTCAAGTTAGATATTCTCAAATGATTTTATGATGCCAAAACTAAGTAATCCTTCCTTAAAAGGAAAATTTGACAAATATTAGAATAATAGAGCGGCCATATTTTCATGGCATGGTATTCATTTCTTAAGTGGACTACAATTACAGTACCATCAGCAGGGATTATACCTCACCATAAAAGGTGGCGAATTTTCCCTTTAAATCAAAACACATTTTCAGTGTTTCACATAAGCACCCTCCTACTTTATACCTGCCACATGAAATCTGAGAGGCGGGTCCGTCAAGACTTTCGACCAGTCTGGGTCTCACTTCATCAGCAGAGGAGTTGTGACCGAGCTGGCCGTAGCTTCCCTCTCCAAAAGTGAAAACCTCGCCGTCCTAGAAATCACAGCATCCCACAAGATCAAAAGCGGCGACGTGTTGAGGCTGTCATCATCTTTACAATGTGATAATTAATAATTGAACAAAGACAGAAGATGTTGTACCTTTGTTAACACAGCAGAGTGTGCCTCTCCACAGCTTATGAAGGAGACACCTAGAGGTCTGAGGGCAGGTACCATACAGACGTTGAACCTGCCTGTTAAAGATTATGAGAAGAAGATGCTTACTTCAAAACTATACATATAATGAGTTTGGATAAAAAAAGATGGAATACAGTACATAATTAGGAGGTCAATAGCGCCTGTTAGTAACTCTGTTTTACCATTATTACATACCAGTCAGAGACTAGATTAATTAATTTCTGAAAAATAACACAATTTCGCTCTTCACACGCTCTTCTCTAGACATTTACAGAATCCTCAAAAACTTTTTTAGATGGAAAAAAATATTTTATTTGCAGCACAATGCAGACTCTGTTGTTGTGCATCATGTAAAACTAGCAAGGGGGTGTGACATTTTGGCTACATAGATGGAAAACTGAGTCACAAATTGGGAAATGGGTTCATTCCTTTCTTTCTTTTTTAAAAACATAGCTATCAAGGGGGTGTTAGAGCAGCAACAGGAGACAGACCCAAATGCTGACAATTCAAGCAGACAGGAAGAGTGCAGGGATACATTTAAAAATGGGAACAGATGTGAGCTTACTGGCATGTCCAAACAGAGGAAGTATAGAGTCCACAGAATAGCAGGGATGGGGCAGGGAAAAGTGCACGCAGATACAGATTTCAGTTTTCAGTTTTCCAAGTTTCATGGTAAAAGGTAACAAAGGCTTGAACACACAGGTGCAGAGCAACAATCACAATCTTGCAAGGAGTGAGTGGAAAAGGGTTGGTTAAATATCGGCAGGGCAGCTGAGGAAAGTGGATCCAGGTGAGCAGGTTCTATCAGTTCTAGGCTACGCTAACATTGTATCTGCTCCTTAAAAACTCAAAATAACGCCATCTAGGCATAAGTATGTCATTGACGCTATTGTTTATGCACAAACATATATTTTAATCCAGTCTCTGTACAAATATGAGGTGCCATCATAGATCTCTGGGTGCCCATAGACAGCTCCAATATCTTTTCCCTCCATTTCTGATTCAATAACATCAGGACGTCAGGAGGACAATCTCAATACTGACAGGCTTTCGCCATGCGGCTCGTTGCCTGCAGGTTGTGAGTGTTGAAATTGCAGCAGCTGTAACTCTCTTTGCCTGTAGGTGGTGCAGATTGTCAAGCGTAGAATTAAGTAATCAGCTCCACTTTAATGGATATTCTGCCGCTTGCTAAATGGGAGCAAGTGAGTGTGGAAGTAAGTTAAAGTAAAGTATTTGCACCTTTCTCATCCACCCTGTTGAGCCCCAGCTGGCCAGATTTATTGGCCCCACAGCAGTAGACCAGGCCTGGGAGTGTGAGGAACAGAGTGTGGGTCGCTCCGGCTGAAATCTGGGTCACCGCTACGCCGCTCAGAGCACCTACCAGGTCTGGTACATACTGCAGCGCAACCTCTTTCCCCAGACCCAGCTGACCGTGACTGTTCAAACCCCAAGAGAAGACATCACCTCCTTTAAAGCGGAAAATAATGGAGAAAAACATCATTTAAACACACTTAATATATTGTGTCTATACAGTTTTAAAACAATGTATTTCAGACATGAAACAGCTGGTATTAATAGGAGGCTGGTGTCCTTAACCACTGGGGAGATAAGTGCTAAAGTGGCGGAATATAAATGGTCCGTTTCTTAAATTGACTTTATTTGTAAGCCATTGCTGCGGCTGTGTTTTCTTTAAGCTCCTACTGTGCTACTTTATCGTGCCTGAGGGGAATGGAATAACTGGATTTGACACTTTAATATAGTGACATATGAAAACCAAAACCAAATCGTGACTACATTACGCATAACTAAACATTACATAAACTGGCACTGTTCCATATAAACAAACAAAGACGTCATTGGGTGTGTTCATTGTCTTACCTTTGGTCAGTGCCAGAGAGTGGGAGTTCCCACAAGCAACTTGAATCACTGCTATTTGCAGTGGCATCGGCACCCGACTGCATGTTGATGAGACAATATGTTAAAAAATGTGTTAAAAGCTTTGCTTACTTTCAGTGATGAGTATGAATATACATACTGTATATTCCATAGACTGAAATCTTGCCTTAGTCTGTCGCACAGTTGATTTGGTAAAATGCCTCGCTGTCCATTGTCTCCTGCCCCCCAGGAGAACACCTGTCCAGATGCACACACAGCCAGACAGTGGTCCTGTCCGCACGCTATCGACAGCACATTGCCCAGCCCCTCCACACGACCTGATGCAGGACGACAGACAGAGAATCACAAACCGGAATAATCTATAAAGTAGAAAAATTCACAGTGCTTATTAATAATGGTTAGAAGTAACCTTTTAGGGCTGGGTATTGATTGACATTGTGAGACCCGATGAGAGGCTGCATTACAGTAAAGACTACTTTCTGAATTTACAAGACTGTTCTAGCCGTTCTATTATTTACTTGTACCCACTTAGTCATTATACCCACATTACTGATGATTATTTATCAAAAATCTCATTGTGTAAATATTTTGTATAAGAGCACCAATGGTCGATATTGTGATGTGTTTTTCTCCATATCACCCAGCCCTAGTACCTTAACTCAACTGTACAAGTTTGAGGTATTTTCTCACTTTACTTGAATAGCCGACATCAGCAAATAAAGGAGTTAAAATAAGTTCCACCTCAACCTGCCACAACAAAATGCTGCTTGCATATGAATACATCAATAACTATAATACAAAAATATAACACAAAAACTATGTAATAAAATAACTCTGCACGATGAGTAATTGATTGTTGAATTATAGTCCTATAGTCTTAAGTGCAGGAGTATAAGATATTGTTTTTTTTACTTTTATGATATTCATATTTGTACCACCACCAGTACGCAACGTAGCCTATTAATTACATATCCAAACCTTGAATTATATATTCATATCCAACTTTCTGACCTGCACGCGAACTCAACGCACTATAAAGTGCTGAGTTAGCTTTCGTTGCCTTCACTGACAAGAGTGAAACGAAACTGAAACGAAACTCAATAAATCATTAAACTCATTGTTTAAACACAAGATAAAGTCTTTTAAAATGTCTTGACAGACTAACTAAATAACTAAATAAAATAAATATTAGAAAATAAATGTTCTAAATAAAAATAAATACACGTTAATCCTGCATTACATTTAACAGTCATGAGATTAAAAAAACAAACACTTTAAATTAAAACTACGTCTTCGAGTTAAATATTATGTATGAACTAGGCTATTATTTACTATTAACGTTACCTGGCGTCTTTCCATCTTTAAGTTTCTTCCGCCCAAGTTGTCCCTGTGAGTTGTGCCCGCAGGATAAAACGCCTCCATCCCTGGTGAGGAATAAAGTGCACCGGTCCCCGCAGCAGATGTTGGTAATAACCCCGGGGACAGTCCACGAAGCCGGACTGAGGGCTTTCTGAGGACCGAACTGTCCACTGGAGCTGTCTCCCCAGCAGTACAGCTGCACCATGTCTCCGCTCAGCTGATGTGTTTACAGCGTTTGTGTTGGGCGGCTATTTAACTCAGAAGATGCTGCCTTCAAGTGCTGTCGGTGGTATTTAAAACATCGGATATACGCACTTCAGCTACCCGTTCTTTAGGTGTACAGTGTTGAGTGCAACCTCTGGTTAAAATGTCTAACAGGATAACTAAGTTTTAACAAATTGTACAATTTATTTTTAACTAATAGAGCACAACTAATAACATGTACGATAGAAGTACTGGGATTTACGATCTCACCAAGAAACAGGGAAGGCAGCATGCAGAGCATTTACTGACAGTGCGCTATTTTCTAACATTTTTCTTAGAAAAAGAAAATGTCATTTTTGTTCATTTCTTTTTAATGCAGAAAAACATTTATACCAAAATATCTTACAAATACAACGTGTCAAAATGTGTTAACAATTCATCCAGTATGGCTCCAACTGGTCAGTTACTGGTTTTGTTTTCACAGAAATGAAACTCTAAATGTAAAGTAGATGTTTCTGCAGTGAGGTGTAACATCATCATTCTCATCATCTAGCCATATACTCTTGACTCAGTCTGCCTGAAACTGAAACAAATGCTGCTGCAGTTTCCCCAGAAGTGTAAACACAGACACGTGCAGTCTTTTTTATTTATATTTCAATATACAGTATGTGTTATACACACAAATGCACTTTGTGTGCCATCATATTTATCATCTGTATTTTGAAAACACAGTCCAACAACAACAGTGTATAATAATCTTACGGCCATGTAATATTGGGGGTTGCTTGTGGTAACCAACTGAACTCTCTGTCGAAGGGGCATCGCTTCAACCGACCACTCAAGTTCTCTCTGCACCCGACCGACTCCTCCCCGTTGATCGTGACATCTAAAATAGAATACACACCTACAGACCCGTCCTCAAATCCCACAAACGCACACTGCTGCTCACAAACAACCAGAGTCAGCGGATTCTTAGCCAGACACACGCTTCCTATTCTTTCCCCGTCTGCCAGTCGTACAACTGTGAGGACGGCCCTCGCTTGCAGGTAACAGACGCAGTTTTTCTCCAGGGTGGTGGTGTTGGGACGGTATATGTAGGCAGCGTAGCGTCCAGTTTTATCCAAATAAGCTTTAATGACTGGACCCTCGGCCTTGAATGAGCACAGCCTGACCTGAGATAAGTCCAAGAGGTTGATGGCCTCATTATCAGTGGACAGCAGGGCGTAGCTCCCGTCAGAGGACACTTGGAAGTCTTCTGGCTGACAGTGAAACCTATACGGCAGCTGGAAGTGCTTGCACAGCGTCTCCTCTGCTATTTTCCAGGTGTACACCGACCCTGAGGCGGCCATCACCACCACAAAGTCTGGGTGCTCTGAAAGTGTGTGGAAAGCGACAACGTGGTCCGAGCTTTCAGCGCAGGAGAAGCGCTTGCTGATCGAGCCCGACCACAGACTGGCAGCTAGCAGGTCCCCACGGCGGCGGCCAATAAGAAAGGTGCTCTCGGGCGACACCTTGGCGTCAGATAGGTACGGGTGTATGTTGCACACAATGCTCCCATGTGCCAGCTTCCAAACCCGAGACAACCCTCGATCAGAAATACTGACCCCAAAGTTACTGTTGGGGGTGATCAGGACGTCTGTCGCTCTGCTGCCACTCACACGCAGGATGTTCTGACCCGTTTCTGTCTGCCACACGTATATTTCCCCTGCTGAGAGTGTCACAAGGTGAATGCTATCCGGAGAAAGACAGAGTTTTTCCACAGGTCCGTCATGTAGGAAGTTAGCGTGTGGAAGTCCCGTTTCCAATCTCCATCTCCACACCGTCTCTGACCCATCAGAGGTGTAGAAGCGCTCCCCGGTTCGTTCAACCACCACTTCTTTCACTCCACGCCCCATTTTCGGAGCTGTACCCGCAGCATCTATCGCCCCAGAGTCCCACACTGTCAGGCAGCCATCATGAGCGACACAAACGACATCTGAGGCCACCTTGAGGAGTGTACGGGGCAGCTTGTTTGTTTCTAAGGAGAGAACGCACTCCCCTGTGCTGACCCTCCACACCAAGACGAAGGGACAGGCATCTAACAACGCCAGGAAAAGGTGGCCATCCTGGCAGAGCACAGCTTGAGTGAAGGCCCTCCCCCGCGGAGCCAGGAACTGGTCCCACAGCTCCCAGTCACATGTATCCCACAGTGCAACCTGGTGAGATTGACACACCAATAAAGTGCCAATTTTGTGTGAGTAATCGATATTGAGGATGTCATTAGATTCACCCCCAATGAAGCTTTCTGTGACAAGTCTGGGTGGGTTTATTTTGGATGCCACATCCCATAGGCTCACACTTCCTGTCCTGTCAACACATGCCACTTCCCACCTATCTTCACACAGGATCATTGATGTAATCGCATTGTGGTTTGAGTTTGAGCAAGTGCCAAGGAAGCTGCCGGTGTCGGTGTCAAATATGCACACTGTGCCTTCCTCCTGCCCACAGTACATGTAAAAGCCATTAGAGGAGCAAACCAAACAGGTCACGCAGCTCTGACACTGGAAACGAGTCACGGTCTCATTGGAGACATCGAACACACTCACAAAACTCTCGCCTCTCCACCACATGAATACCCTTTTCTGATACGCAACAAACCCCTCGACTTTGTTTGCCGTTTTTTGGCTCGACTCCTGGTCCTTAACCTGCAGGAACATTTCTGGGCCTGTCACATCCCACAAGAGAAGCTTGTCGCATTGTGTGGAAAACAACAGGAAACGACCGCTGCTCTTCACTCCCGCAAATGTCAGCTCCTTCTGCTCACAGCTCAGGGATAGTTTGACTACATCATACCCGGAGCCTTTCCAAATACAAGCCGCGCCATCATCCATGATCTCTGCAACAATCCCAAACTCTGTCCCAGCTACTTCTCTAACAGAGGCGTCCTTGGTTTTGGCATCAAATGCTAAACACTGAATGGAGGGAACAGATAAGGGAGCTGGGCAAAGCAATACTCCTAATCCGCTTCCTCTCCTCTTCCTCTCCTGTCTGATCTCTCTGGTATAACCTTCGAGGCCGGGAAATACCTCCAGATAAGGCAGGAGGCTCGTCTCCATCACAGAGGGCAGGTGCAGGGGTGAGCTCTGCAGCAAGCAAGCACAAGACTTCAGTATGCTCGCCAGGAGGGCTCTTTCCCTTGGAAAACAGAAGTGGGATGACCCCTCCTCACTCTCCAACATGGCTACCAGATCTCCCAGTAGTCCAGCTCGAACCATTGCCTGGTGAAATCCAGAGGACATTAGCAGCCCATGCTCCAACTCCTCGAATTGGTCACTTTGTTGCAAGTGATACGGTAGTTCAAAGACCTTCCTAAAGTTCACCCGGCCAACCTCTTTGACAGAAGAGGAGAAAACAAACGGCTGGCTATTTGCTTCTACACTGAGTGGCTCTCTGTCTATGTACAATTCCATAGGTTCGATGTCCGTGTTCGGTCCAGGTTTTTGCTTTACAAGAAGTGCTTTTGCACTTCCACCGCAAGCCAATCGGCCACTGAAATAGTCCGCCATCGCCGAATGAATCTCCCTCCTCACCTCACGAGTGCCCAAACACCTCTTGGCCACCACCAGCTTGAAATGCCTGCTCACCCAGAACAAAACGTGAGACCCTGCAACCGTCCGCCGAATGAGAAACCTCCTCAAATCCAACAGAAGTGTCTCCACGTCGATCTGCGGGACCCTCATGTTGGAGGAAGCGCTCTCATGCTGCTGAACATACTCGGTCAGCACCTTGTGATCACCGGACAGCAGGTCGGCGAGCTCCACCTCAGTGAGCCCGGTCCTGGAGAGGGTGAGGTAGGAGACGGCACGAGCCACAATAGAGGAGCCGTGTTTCTGCTCGAGGTGATCTAGCAGCGCAGAAATGGACGAGTGGACGTTAGCAGGGAGAGACGACTCGGTCACATCGGAATCTGATGATGAGAGAGGAAAGAAGGAGAGAAATGTAATGTAATCAAATTGTGTTGAGGCCGTTTATAGTCTAATGTCAGTTAAAGTTGAGTTTTAAATATGGGGATTAAGATGTTCTTATTTTTTGTAACCCTTTCTGTAATCCTTTTTAATGAATTTGAAAATAGAATACGTAGTCAAAGCATGTGTCACCTCATTCTTTATACAATAAAATGTTATTAACAACGTACAATAACAAATTTAAATAAATCTTGCAGCACCCTTGGCCCGTCCTGAAGGGACCTCAAGGTGTCATGATATCCACTTAGATACTAACTTTGTTAGTTTAGGTCATTTTCATGGGATTTGTTGGCTATGATAAAAAAAAAGAAGCATTATTCCTTAAGAATCTGTCTGTTTGTTTCCTTTTTTTAGTCGTACCAGAGTGCCAGAGCGAGGTGTGAAGGTGCAAGAGTCGAGCGTAGAGAGTCAGACAACAGGAAGTCAGTGCCTGGTTCACCAGCGCCTGTTGTCCTGATGTCACCCTCCTCCCCGAACTGCTCAGCAGCGCCGTCAACATCTTCGCGCACTGTTTCCTGTCCACCGATGCCAGCTGAACACGCACGTATCCTGACTCCTCACTGCCCTCTGACACACACCGAGGTGGACTTCTTCGCGGGTTGATGGCTTGCAGGACTCTCTGTCGGTTGGAGGAGACTGTGAGGATGAGCTTGACGCTGGGAGGAAGGGGAGACGGGAGGCTTTCCAAAATGTGAGGTCCTAAGTCCTTTTCCATGTGATCCAGGCCATCGAGGATTAGAACTAGAGGTTGTTTGGTAGAGGGCATGCAGGTGAGGAGCGATGAGAGACGCTCTTTTAGCTCAGACGGACAAACGTTGGATGTCGGGCTACAGTTGGAATTGAAGTCCCGGGGGTCAGTGACGCAGCTAAGATCGTCCATGTTGCTGGAATTCTGCTCAGAGGAAGATTCGCTGCGATATCGAACGGCAATCTGATAACACAGGCTCGACAACAGGTGCCTTGGGGAAGGGTTGATTGACAGTTTGCAAAAATAAGTGATCACCACAGGATCACAGTCTGGTAGCCAAGACTGTATCTGTGGAGAGACAGAGAGACAAAACACTTCTTCACATGTAGGCAAGACCATAGTACAGATTCCTGTATCGCTGTGTTACAATCTAAATGTTTCGTCTGTTTATCCTGCATGGAATAAGATTTGGTCACATGCGTAATAATTATGTTGATAAAGCTACAAGGTACCAGAGAGATTTCTCTTTGACTTTCCATTAAACCTTTTTGCAGTATTTTTTAAGTAGAACTGTGATTATTGTCATTATCAGTTACTGTAATCTGAAGATTATTTACCCGATGAATCGATTTAGTGTAAAATATCAATAATGAAAAAAGAGGATGTATTCAAATTAATATTTTTTTTGTCCGTCTAACAGTCCAGGACTCAGAAAACATTCATATTTGAAAGGTTACAGTTAATGAATTATGGGAATTTGGGCTTTAAACAATGACTTAAACAATTAATTGATCATCAAAATAGTTGCAAATACATTTTCTGTCACTAAATATTTGATTCATGGCTTATTGTTTCCACTTTTAAGTACTTCCAGCTAAAAAGATACATTTTACAAATAAGAAGGATAAAAAAAAACAATTCATACAGATATTCCTCTTTTTTAAGTGGAATGCTGGAAAGATCAGAAGATTTGTGAATACTTAATCTTAGCTCCACTATGTGTTCGTAGCAAGTGTATTTAGTTAGGGGTGGAGGGACTTAACAGTTTATGTGAGTTTCAGTCTTCTCTTCAGCTCACTTACCTGTTGAGCACAATGTGCAAGCAGAACCGTCTTCCCTGTGCACGGTCCTCCTGTCACCACTAGCGGACGCTGTTGTTCGCTCTGCTCCACGAAGGCTCTTACCTACAGCAGATAAAAAGAGAAAACTCGAGTGATGCAATGTTGCACCTGCAATGTTGGGCTCTATCAGAAAGACACAACACAGGGAAATCGATCCCAAAACATCCCCAAAGTGACTATTAATTGGGTTTAAAAAAAGGCACCCACTATATTGTAAAGTACTGAATGTTATTAACTTTGTTTTCAATCTCCCTCAGTTCTTAATCCTTCACATTGCCACATTAAAAATAAAACACCATAACACCTTTGCCTCCTCTGGCCTTATGATGTCATAAAGTCGGGACAGGCTGTCACACAGCTCCTCCTGCTCCTCCTGCTCTCTGGCCAAGAGCTGAGAGCCTTCGCAGCCTTCTGAGGTGCTCGAGCTGTCGATCAACCCCACGAGGTCAGAGTACACCTGCTGGCACAGAGACTCGGCATAGCCCCGCCTCCTGGCTGTCGTGTAGCCATGGCGACAGTCACACTGCGTGTCGGTGGTGTAGACGAGAAGCTGAGAGGAGGTGATGAGACCAGGAAGGAAGTCGTCACAAAGCTCTGACAATAGCTGTGAATCAGTGGGCGTTGTCCTTAGGTCAACGGTGGCGGCCTGAAAATACAGGATATGGAGAAAAGAAGAGTCTTTGATACAACCTGGATTTCATATGTAGCTATTTCTATTAGGCCTATACTACTAAAATGAACACAAAAATTGTATCTCTCTGTCAGGAACTAATAAATAAGTCATTTTGCAACTTCGCCACGTTAATGACTCACATTATGCTTCTCATATCACCTTTACTTGAATCAAATTCTCGATGTCTTGGATGTTGGTAGTAGTTTTAAGAGGTTATTTATTAGCTAGAATCAACAAACATTTCACGTAGACTGTTTATTATGAACATATCTGATAAGCCCCACTTGCTCCCTCTGGGGAAACAAAACCAAAACTAAGAAAACAAGGATACTCGATCATAAATCCTGAGAAAGTGATGGATGCCTCTTACCTCTGACTGTGGCTCAAGTTGTGACTTCATCCGTCTCTTCTCTGTCTCTCCT
This sequence comes from Pholis gunnellus, assembly GCF_910591455.1. Lineage (NCBI taxonomy): Eukaryota > Metazoa > Chordata > Actinopteri > Perciformes > Pholidae > Pholis > Pholis gunnellus. Next base: position 17,193,354 of record NC_136535.1, read on the forward strand.
TTTGCGTCACTGACCCTGTGAACGTAAACCAGGCAGCGTCTGATGATGTCATTAGGAGGACGGTTGTCCAGAGCACATCTCAGATCTGTGTCGAGGGCTGGAGAGAGAAGCAGCAAAAGCACCTTTTTAATTATATTATTATTATATTGTTATAGGTATTATATTATACCTTAACATCAAGCAAAAACTATGGGGTCAGATCAGTCTCAATAATTGCAAATGCACACAGATAGACTCACAAATGCAAACAGAAAGATTCACAAATGCGCACAGAACAATTCACAAATATATTCGATTTACAAATGCACACAGAAGGATTTACAAATATATTCGATTTACAAATGCACACAGAAGGATTTACAAATATATTCGATTTACAAATGCACGCAGAACAATTCACATATGGTACAAACAATGAGGCCACTAGGCTGCTAGCGTAATGCTGCGGTTCACACCAAACACGATTCGCGCCGCGTTAATCGCGCCGCCGTTCTCGCCGGGGGACTATTTGTGTTCATTCGCGTGAATCGGTGAATCGCGCTGGACACGCCGGTGAGGGAGCGCGGCTTATCGCCCTGGCCTCATTGTTTGTACCATGGTTTACACACACATAGTTTGGTCCGGTCTCTACTGATATGAGGTATCGTAGAGCTCTGGGTGAACACAGACGGCTACAATATGTATGAAGCTGCGCTCATGTGATTGGTTGAAAATGAGGCTGACATCTGATTGGCTACAGACAGGTCTATGTTGAAAAAAACGCATTTGTGAATCCAGCGACGGCAGAACAGTCTCAAAAATCCGTACACGAATGTGAAGCGATTTGCAAATGAATGCAGTGCGATCCACAAATAAATACATACAAATCCACACACAAATACATACAAATCCACACACAAATACATACAAATGCAGAAATATATTTGTGATTTTTTTTTTTACATTTATATAAATCGTAATTTATTTATTTGTGCATTGGAATGTATTTGTGAATTGTTCTGCGTGCATTTGTGAATCTTTCTGTTTGCATTTGTGAGTCTATCTGTGTGCATTTGCAATTATTGAGACTGATCTGACCCCATAAAAAACCTACACACTCACTCACTCACTCACTCACACACACACACACACACAGAGAGACATGTGTATCTCACCTGATCTGTAGTAGCTATGAGCTCTCTCTGGGCTCATAACACCCTCGTGGACACACAGACCCACAGTGGTCTGAAACTGCTTCCTCAGCTCCTCTTCTTCAACCTTCATCCTCCTCTTCTCTTCCTCTTTAACCTCTGCCTGCTAGACAGCAAACAGTTTGAAACATTTTCGAAAAAAGCATCACAGTCTAACAGTTGTGATTAAATAAATAGATATTATTAACCCATGCAAATTACATCTAAAATATGATCACACCGACTGTAGAAATACAAGGTGATCTGATGTAGACTGTGAATGCATGAAAACACATGGGAATATCAAATATTCATTTATATTTCTAAATGCTTAGTATGTTTTTTGAAAAAGGAAATAAATACTAATCAATTAGTACCTTTTGTACACACATTTAATTAACAGCTGCACTTGGACAAACCTGCTCAACAAGAGAATCTTAATAACTTAATCTGAATGAAGACAAAAGATGAATCATGCATTTCTGTGGTTCGGTGTGATCACCTGGGGACAGCAGGTGTGTCTGTGTCTCAGGCAGTAGGAGGGAGGGATGGTGTTCTCGTCCCTCTGGTACTCTCGCTCCAGCTCCTTGGTGCTGACGCCCGCTCGCTGGCTCTCCTGCAGCAGCAGCCGGTACTCCGACACCTCCACCCGGGCGGGCAGGCTGGCTGCGCCGTACTGGTGTCCTACCAGGGCCTGCAGCACCGCCACGTGGACACAGAAGGAACAGCAGCATGGGATGCATCGTTTACTACTAGTTAGTGCACTCTGGTGTTGGTGTTTATAGATTAACAATGCTCAACAGGAGCTGATTAAACGGCAGCTGATGGTTAATGTGCACTATACTGTAGATTGTTTACCAGCAAAAAAGGTCCTGCGGAGCTCTTCCTGCATTCTTTAATCAGCTGCCGTCTGGTGTTTTCATCTGGCCAATGACTGGGATCACTGGACTCAAATGGGTCTATCACCTACACACACACACACACACACAGACACACACAGACACACACACACACAGACAGAGACATAGCGGTGAACATTCTAAAGGAGAGATGACTGATTATCAGTTTATGAAAAGCACACAGTGAGGTGCAGTAACATGATATTCCTCCATCTCTCTAATTACACATGCTGCTGAAAAGAGATGGAACAATGTGCTGGTTGAACTGCCCCGAGGTGATTTCATATACACACTGACACACGATACGCACAGGGTCGCATTAAAGATGCTCATCCTCTATTTTTGTTCAATTTAATTCGGCAAAGTTGAGTCGGACTTTTAAAGAAATGGGCTCAGGGGGATAGTGTGAAAGAATAAAGGACAGGCGCACACAACTGGAAGCCACCAAATAATATTGCTTTTGTATTCCACTGTTGGCAGTGAGCAACGTTACACAGAGGATTTCGTGCGATGCTTGAATCTGTCTGTAATAGTGCTGAAACAGTCAATTATTCCTCCAGTCGACTGACACAAAATAATTTTTCTGGCAGCAGATTTTGGATAATAGTTTTATTCCATATTGTAAATATATTTTGTGCTTTTTGACTGTTGGTCAGACCAAACTTTAACTTTAAATGAGGACTTTCACCCATCAGCAGTTTACATTATATTCAACATTTTAAGAACAAAACTACGAAACAATATTAAGAAATTAACTGTTAATGAAAAGTTGAGATAAAGTTGAGATGATATGTGCATCTGAACGTTGCAGATGAACATTTCAGTAGCTCATCGGGTTAGAAGAATGCACCAGGGATACGTCACTGTAAACATAACTGCTTCATGTATGTAACTTTTGTCACAGATATCAAGTATTGTTCCCTCCAGTTGACCACCACTGAATGTTCCTCCTGGCTCTAAAAGCCAATAACAGCACAAGTGGCAATTACAGCACATGTTTAAGTGGTAAGTGGTAATAAAAGGAAGGAAAGGAAACTTTAAGTAGAACCTCAAAAGAGAGAAAAAAAGTAATAACTTCCCATCTGCAATACACAACACATAGAATCATCACTGACGTGTTTCCTATGCAGATTTAGAACAGATAAGTGTGTACTCACCCTGACATCCAGTCCCAGTGTTTTTCTACAGTGCTCTCTAAGTTGGGGGAACACTCTCTCTCTCAGAGCTCTGCGCTCCAACATGCTATCTAAATGGAGCATAAACACAAACAACATACACATTTATTCACAAAAAAAAACATGTCCAAAGAACACATAAACTTCCATACATCATTGTTACATACCCACTGGGTTGGAGCACAGATAGAGTTTCACACAGGTGGAATTTGAAGGAGACCGGCCCATTTGTTTTCCTCTGGAGCACATGACAAATTGCTGCGTTAAGGTAAAATAAGGGAGAAAAACTTTATTCAATGGCCCAAATAAAGAGTTCACAGTTGCTGCTCTATGCTGATGTTTCTCTTTCGCCTCCCGCTCCACTCAGGAAACTCCGGCCTTGGGTGTTTATAGAGCGTGTTATCATGATCACACCCACTTCTAGTGACTGGAACAACCACTCTCTCTCTCACACACGCGCACACACACACAAGCGCGCACACACAGACACAGACACACACCATTTAGACAAACTCAGGTGTGTACATAACCAAATATGTAGGAGAGGTGCATAAACACGCACAAAAAAGCCTCCAGAATAACAAAAAGACAACAACTTTTCAATATTTTTTTATTAATTAACATTTGTACACAATAAATACAAACTTTGTTTTTTTTTGTACAGCCAATAATAATATGCAGAACGACTTTTGCACCTGTTCTCATTATTGTCACCATTGCAACAGTCTGAAGAGAGAAGGCCAGTTGTTCCACCACATCGGTAACAGCAGCAGCTGTGTTGCTGCTTCAAATCGAAGGATGAAAAATAAAAGAATTATTATAATACATAAAACCCCAAAACAGGCTCATAATAATATTTCAACACTGTAGCGACCAGAGGGAGTGCTAAATAGGGGAGATAATCATGTTCAAAGTGGCAACTGGCAACAGAAAGTAATACATTTTTATATTTGATAGAAAAACTGATTGAGCATCAATGGTGGGAAGCGCTATGGGACGCTATAAACTTCAGAACAAGTTTGTTGGAACACTGTAACTAATTCCAGTATGCTTCACTTTGTTAGGTGTGAATGCTACACAAAATGTTGACTCATGAAAAAAAACAAAAAACAAAAAACAAATTAGGATTGTCTTCATTTCTTGCATCACTTTTCTCAATCAGACATAATTCACCGAGCAAAGAGGAAAACCATCAGATTGTTTCTCTTCTTACAAGCTGTGCCCCAACTCCATACCACATATTAATACTAAGTATGTACTCTAGACCAGCCTGCATACTTCACACTGATTGAGAAGAAATTAAGATGCAGTACAGTTGCGTACCAACAGTGAATGTGCTATGATACTGCAACTGTGGAGGATGATTTATAATGTTCTTAAGATAAAGAAACACAGATTGAATACTTTTGTTTCCCTTTTTAGGCTCTGTTGCTGCCTCTCAACAGGGTGCAATTAGATTTAATTGTTTCCAGCTGTGAGGAGTTCCGTCTTTTCTTATGTGTTGCATTTTGGACCAACATCGTACATCAACGCCACAATTATAAAAAGCTATCATCGAGCTAATCTAAAATCCATATTATTGACATGTTGACTGTATTTTGAAATGTTTTCATTCAAATGGAAACCCTGGTTAAAATAAATAAGAAGGAAGCAACTGAGACACATCTTCAGAGTCAAGCACAGATCTGATCCTCTCGGCTTTAAACACACGCAAACAAGCTCAAGACCATGAAACCACATCCTCTCCGAGTCTTCATTCAAAACATCCCTTACTATGATCGTGTCAATTCAGGAAAACACCTTTTACACATTTCACTGTCCCAAAAGTATCTCTCCATCTCTTTGGAAGAGGGGAGAATAAAATAAAATAAAAGTGGTCAGTCACACTGAAACAAAGAGGAATCACAACAGATTCAGAATGAAAAGAATAACTCTGATTTCTGTATTAAACTGCAGTGATTCAGTCTGTTCTATCCATTCTGATGCTTTGTTAAAGTACTGCTACTTTTCAGGGAAGGTACAAATAAATAAAAGTGCTACGCTGCCCTTCAGACAAGGAGTTTTAAAGGCTTGAAGGGTATTGGGAGGGAGGGGGGGGTATTTACTTTGAGTAAAAAAACAATAGAATTGTACTTAGCTCCATTTGAATGTCATTTGCTAGTTCTGTCCATTTAGCATGATGTATTCGTTTTATACATCGAGTGTTTTCTGTTTCTACCACCATTAATCAAAAGGTAAACATAAGGATAGTATCAGATTGGAAACATTAAAAGGTTCATTTCTTTTTTTAAGATTGTTTAAACAGACTCACTCAGTTGCTTGGCCAAACAGAGAAGAAATAATACCTGCGAATGTAATGCGTGTCAACTAAACAAGGATATAAATCAAAGGTGAAGTGATCAAAATGAACAAAAATGAACGTGAGAGGAGATATGGTCTGTAGGGATAAAAGCTATACAGTTAATTCTGTGACTAATAAAAACTCCTAACCCCAAATATGATGAGTGTCTATATCGTCTCAAATAAAATCTGTGTTGTCACCACATAGCGAATGCCAACAATGTCGGTGCCTCCTCCAGGCGGCCTCATCGGTGAGACAAGCACACAGCGGGTCACAGAATGAGAGAAGATGTAGTAACGTGTGCGTAATATAATGTGATTGGATGTGTGTGTGTGTATATGATAGCCATTGATTCACACTGACTGCCAGTGGACAAAAACAGACATGAGAGAAAAGAGGGAGAGTATGAAAGGAACAGTGGGAGGAGAGGTGGAGAAAAGAGCAGAAAGGAGGATCCAGCCTCCATTTTCTCTCTTTCATCCCCTCCTTCCCTTCTCTTCCTTCATCTCTCCGTCGAACTGTATTTACAATGCCCTTTCAGTATAAGATGAGGATAAAACGTCCACTACATATCAGACATGGTATTCCAATCAGCTGAGTTAGTCTATATGAAACTCTGTGCGTAACATTCCTATGACAACAGTAATGTACTGTACTAATACACATTGAATACGTTTGACGATAAGGAGTTTATATATGGCGAGGGAAGGGCTGGCGAGGGGGGGGGACACTGCGTCCACACACCACCCAGTTTCTCTGTCCATTTACTTCACCCTCAACTTCAATCAAAAAACATGACACGTTTGGCAAGTTTTATACTTATTGACTGTCATCTTACTTTTTATGGAGCCCCGACACTCAGACGATAGTAAAAGATGTAATTTAAGTCCAAAACATACTCAAATAAACTTTTGTGGTCTCGGCACACTTTAACTTTTTTATCTATTCCCCAATTTTTCTTCTTACAGAGCACTATGTGGCTAATGTGGCGTTAGCAAGCTTACCTAGAAATTGGTGATTAAATGGAGCAAAAACCTTTTTAGCTAGCTACCAAGCTGAAGCTAGCTTTTGGCATAAAACTACACCAGCTACTGCTCCAAATGTTGATCAGCAATACACTGTACCACAGGCTACTGCTGTACCATTAACGTGTAAAGTCTTGTAACTGTAGCTATAGCATTTTAGCCAGTAAGCTACTTGCTATGCTACTTTGACGTTCACAGACTATCTTCATAACATTTTCACCTGTGAGTGTATTTCTCTCGTCTTTATCGACGACCACAGTGGAAATAAATCTTGGTCTTTATCGTGTCATCCTCAACATGAGTGTGATTTTAATGCTTTTTCTCAAAATGTCAAATTAACTAAAATTAAAAAGTTCCAAGTTCTAGCTAGCTAGCTTTGTGAGTGTTTGCAGGCTAAAATGCAGAGTTTATAGTTACATAAGAGTTTATACAGTAATATTACGGTAGTATGCAGTACCGTCACAGGGATGATTAACATGACGTGTAGTTGAAGACGGTTTAAGGTAGCTAGCTGAAAAGGCTCGTGCTCGGTGTGTTTAGTTTCCAGTGTTTGTCAGTTAAGCAAGCTAGCCACACCATCCTCTGCTTTGATCAAAATATAACCAACATTCTTAAATGTTTTATGTAGAAGAAAAATTTGAGGAAAAACAAATGTTACAGGGAGAAAATTAAATAAATAATTAAATATTAGCGTATAACGCTGTACATTTCTTTCTACAATCCGTTTACATTTTTAGCTAACACTTTTATTATGTGTTCAATTGTTGACTTGTCCTATAGCTCTTTACTACATTCTGTCAGTTTCAGGGCTCCATAACTTTTCACACATGTCCTTATCATTGGTTAACAGTGGAATTTCTCATATGTAGCAAAATGGTCTTCCTGTACAGAGGGATAAACTGCTTTACTATAACTCGAAGTAGGCGTTAACAAGATCAAAGAAAACTTGCCAAACCCATCGTTAACTTTCCCTCATGCTCCTCCCCCTCTTAACATTCTTCCTCCTCTTCAGTGTGCTCTGGATTGCTGCCCGATGAGGTAAAGTTTTAAGGCAAGAATGGAAGGACGGGTTGAGGGCAGAGAGGGACGCGGGGGCGGCTACTGCTGCACTTCATTAGGAAGCTAATACGGAGATTATTCAATTGGATACACTGTCGTCATCCCCTCTCTTTGCTCTCCTCCTCAACTTGAGGAGGAGAGAAGATGTGGCGAGGCCGTGGTTCAGTTCAGTTTACTTCACATCACTTTGTTTAAAGCTGACTTAAGTTCAGAGCAGTTCAGTTTTCCAGTCTGTAGGATGCGTCAGTCTGTCATCTGCTTGTTTTTTTTTGTCTCTATAACTGCCTGCCAGCTTGTCTGTCACACCAGTGTGATCTCCACCTCCTCTGTTTTGTCGCTCTTCTCCTGCGATCGGCGGGGGTGCTGTTTGGGTGGAGGAGGAGCAGCTCGCACCTGCAGCAGTGAAAGAAAACATAATAACAAAGGTTTAAGAAAAAAGGCAAAGTGAGGGAATGGAGATGGCCTACTTTTCTTAATTTGATTGTTCATTTCCTGCTGTGGGATACAAAAAGTAAGAAATATTTTTAAAAAATAAACGCAGTCTGAATAGAAATCATAATAAGGATTCACAGGAAATTTAATCAACACTGTGTGTCATATAGTGCTGCAACTAACCTGTTAGGTATTTAAGATTTAAGAAAATGGAGACAAATACCAATTACAAAGGCCCAAGGTGGCATCTTCAAATTGCTTTGTCTGTCCAAAGATATTCAGTTTACTATCACATGAGACAGAGAAAAATATTGATGGGAAAGTATAAAACCATAAAGACACAAAACACACTTCTTGAATAAGTTTTATACTCACAGGTCGTAGTTTGCCCGGGCCTCCTTCAGGGGTGAATCGCAGTGGTTGAGGAAATCCTGGAGACACTGGACTCTTGCTAGAGCTTTGATCTACAGAGAGAAGGAGAGAGAGGGAGATCTCTAATACAGAAATCCTCACAGTAATAAGCTAGAACGACCTCTTCTTAATTAATTCAACTACACACAACCTTTTTCTGTGTGTGTGTCTTACTGTGGGTGGGTAGCGGTCCCTTGTGTGACGAGGCGGCCGGTGGGGGCTTGTGCTCCCCGTTAAGTGCGGCGGAGGGTGAGCGTGGGAGAGGAGGCGGGGTGGAGGTCTCCGGGCTGGTGAAAGGGCTGACGGGAGGTTGTTCATACAGCGGGAGATGTGGCAGAGAACACGGCAACTTCAGAGACGGAGAAATCTAGAGAAGAGGCCAGAAATGGAGAAAATGTGCTGCTCATCTGTGACCCAACAAATAAGTGTCCCATGCTCTATCTCACAGTACTATCATTTTCATATCCTTTGTGCTAACTGAAGTCAACTTTATTAAAGGTACAGCTCACCAGTTTAGAATATAGCTGCAGTAAATACATCCAAAACAACACCTTCTTTCTTGTGTGTGAATACATTCTAATGGCAAATGAATTGTCTGAAACTGATTAGACTGTAATTAGACACAAGAGGAAGAAGCTGGTTGTAAAAAAGAGAAAAAGGAACTTAGTTGCAGGCCAAAACGTCCTTGGCCTGATGGTGGTGCCATAATCATCTTATAATAACGTGTTAGCAAACAGTTCCCTATTTACACATCCAGCAGACACAAAGCTACATTAGCATGCATGTGGAGTCGTGGTTCTATAACCTGAGGAATGCAAAACCACTATTCATTCCCGTTTGCTCTGTTGTTGGTCTCCACCAACTCCTCAGGGAGATATCGAGTTCTTTAGCTGCTAAATGCTCCGCTATGTACAGTTAGCTAGTCGCTAACTTTGTCTGTCTGCTGTTTGGCGCTGAGCGGGTTGTGTACTGTGGATGTTTAGAGCTTTTTCATTCAAAACAGCTACTGGCTGCACTTGAAAATAATGCTCCAAAAGTGGTGAGAGTGAACCAAAACAGTTAAGTTGCAGACTGTTAAACCAAAACAACAAATTATAACGCTCAACAGAGCTGAGGGGAACTGCAGTCGGGTGATAATACTCTGTGGTTTTATCACTAGAAGCAACACCCTTCACATTATAGTCATACATAGTTAATACAAAAGTCCTGATTAGGACAGCTTTGATGGAACTCTGGGCAATACAGAAATAAGGTTTACTAGCTGTCGTGTTTTTACCAATCTTCCCAACAAACCACTTAAAAGACGTTAAAAGTTGTTGCGGTGTTTGTTATGTCTACAGGCTTTTAGGAAGGGAGAGGCTGCATCCTTCCTGTTGCTCAACCTCTAATAGGCGGCTCTCTGTGCCACAGATAAGAGCTTTTTCTGTGATTGTAGAGCAGGCTTTTTAATCAGAGGACCGCAGAAACACCGCCGTTCTGATCCAGAGTTTGTGAACTCTGCCCTGCTGATAGATTTACTGGACAACAGCCAGGAAGCGATGAGAGAGGGGGAGAAAAGTGTCCCACCAGACTACACTATAAGCTTGGTATTTCTGCCCTGAGGAAACACTGATAACACCAAATTGTCCAGCTCCTCAAGAGTGACGCACTTCAGTGTATGAGTATGTCTCTGTCTGCAAGCATCAATATACCTGTATGTCACCAGACCCTCCGCCACTGGTCTCCCCATTCTCAGTGAGATCTTCTACCAGCACGGAGGGGAAGACGCCAACCCGTCCGTTGAGCTCGCCCTCCCAGAAGCCGTCATCTGTCTGAGTGTCGCGGCTCAACAGGCGGATCACCGCTCCCTCGGAAAAGGAGAGTTCCTCGTCCGCCTGGCCCTCGTAATCATAAAGTGCACGGACAAATATCACTGCGAAGAGGAAGGAAGACAAAGAGAGAAAGAGAGAGAGAGAGAGAGAGCAATAAGATACACGGAAGGAATAATTATTCCTGGGTGAATGTAGTTCCATGTCTGCCTTGCCTTCATTATCATAAAGAGAATGGGACACCCTGCTGGAGAGAGGGAGATACGGAGAAGACAGAAAGAAATAATAATTAGGTGACAGAGCTTCCCCATGTGCAGCAGGCACACAGCAATAGAAAGAAGGTTGGAGAGAGAGAGAGAGCGAGAGAGAGAGAGAGAAGACGGCTGCAGAGAGGGAAGGTTAGGATGGAAGAAAAAAAAAATTGAAAATAAAATGAAGGCTTTCACGTTTATAACAGATCAACTATCTGTATGCTGACTGTCTGTAGACTGTCAGAACCCGAAGTGTGGATGTGGATGCAACCAATGGTGTCACATGTTTGTGATGAAGCTCAGCTCTTGCACATTTTATCAAACTGCTCTGCAATTTCAACCACTCGTGTTTTGTTCTACAGCTGCCTCGCTCTCGTCTTTTTTTTCCAGTGATTGGCAGCAACAAAAATGTCCTTATGTGTTGGTACATGTGGAAAAGCAATGGCCCAAAAAATGGATGGAAAGGAAATCAGGAGTGACAAAGCTTGTGGAACAGGAAGTAGTCCCGTTTTTAATTATCACTGTCTCTAAATACAACTGTGGCTTTTGCCTTCTCTTGATTACTGCAACCACCGACATATTTTCACCTTATTCCACCCTGCAAGATAGACAACCCACACTTGCTGACTCTAATAACACTCTGCTTTGCAAAATGAGTGTTGTTTACAGCTGGATTCTGAGCAACTCCAGTGGAGCAGTAAAGAAAACAAATACCTTAATCAGTGGTGCATAATAACCTCATTACAGTAAGAAAGAAACTAATTTACACATGTATAACTGGAACTAGCTTGTTTACTGAAACTCCTGGCATGCAGTGTGTTTATTTCAAAGAATAATTTACCATCACTGGGTCCACAGCGCACTTACTGTTTATGTCTCCATTGATGCAGCCGGAGTGCAGCTCCGGCTCGGTGGAATTGGACGAGGTGTGAGATCGAGCATCCAGTGTAGCCAGAGACTGGAGCATGCTCAGCAGACTGTTGGAGGTCGGGAACTGCAGGTATTTCTCTGGGACATAACCCACGTGACCCGACTTATTACGAGCCTGGAACACACACACACAAACAAATGACACAGTGACCAAAGGCAACATGAAAACATGCATGCATCTAAAATACCATACGAGGTAATGCTTCTGGCGTTGGTCACTGTAAACATAATGCACATCTGTGTGACCGCCACATCTGTGTGTGTGTTTTTGTGCACCTTGACCCAGTCCTCCATGTCTCCATCTTCAATGACCTCCAGCATCTCCTGTTCATCAATAGTTAACTCATCCGGCTGAGAGGCCTGCGGGGGAGACATGCCAACAGTGTTAAAAGACAGAAAGACAAGACATTTACAAGTACAGTAAAAACACTCCTTACTAGACCGAGACCATAAATATTTAATGTTAAAATACAAAAAAAAGTCCTGTTAATGCCACACTGACATTCACCGTTGCTTGTCTCAGTGCGTACATGACTGCAGGGGATTGTGTACGATACTGTTGTGGTTGAGCAGGCAGCTGCAGACATGTGATATGTGTAAGTGGATGCCCATGTAACCGCAGAGGGTAGCTGTGTGTGTGTGTGTGTGTCGGTGAATACCTTGTACGAGTACAGGACTTTGCAGGTTAGCGGGTAGTTTCGGAGGGTTCCTGAGGGACTGGAGCTGCTGTCGTCAAAAACCTCCATGTTTTCTTCACACTCCTCTCCCTCCTCACGCTCCAAATCCACTGTGCCCTAAAACACACAAACACAGCCAGATAAAGTCAAAGACCTCTGATAACTACAAGGACGAAAGAAAAGCACCATTCACCTTCAAAGCTCCAGAGAAAAAAAAAAAAAAAGACCCGTGTACTCCAGATCAAGTACACACAAAGCATTATCAAAAAAACAACGGATTTTCACACAACCTTCCGGCTCCAACTACTTATGTCTCGATGTCACGCACGGCTAGGTGACTTGTTATGTTGCCTGTCCATCTATCTGTGTCTGTGTTGGCTGGTATTTACAGCTCCACCACTACAGTTCAGCAGAAGCAATGTTTGTCTATTTAACACGTGTTACACTAGCGCAGGAACAGTCCGATGCTTACCTGTGCTTCCTGCCTGGGTTTCTCTGTCCCGCTCAGTGCGGGTGCTACAGCTTTCAGAGACAGGTGTGGAGGGACTAATGTTTCACATGACCCCTCCCTCTTTTGTTCCACGAGAATTTCACTGGCTTATATTAGGGTCATGTGATCTGGCTGGTAGAAGGATCCATCACACATGGCAAGCTGACCTGGCCATAACAGTAATGAGTGTGTGTGTGTGTGTGTGGGTGCGGGTGTTTATCCATTCCAAAGTCACAGTGTTTAGTCATCAGATTTCTGTTGACACAGTAAACTCCACACCGATGCGGAACAAAACAGATGCGTCTCCTGGACATAATCTGTTCCCTAGGGAAACAATCTCCTCCAGGTGCGGCCCATACGGTGTGTTCCCTTATGAACACACATATCAAACTGCTACGCGACATCACTCGTATCCACTTTAATGCTTTGATTTAAAAGTACACCGCAGAGCCGGTGGGCCAATTGCATTTCATCCCTGAAGTAAAATGACCAGCATGTGTTTCAGTAATAACCCAATAAAACATCACCAAAAACACATCGCAGTACAGCGGAGATGCAGAACAATGGACGAGTTTATGGTTCCTGGAGGAAATAACTGCGAGAGTGAAATAGTAATGAAGGCATTGTCCGCCTGAGAGACTTGAAGGTTCGTGGCTTTCAGTATTTCATAGTCATAGTAATAAAGTTGAGAGGAATGAAGAAAGGGTCGAGGAAGTGCCTCCTCCCCGCTCTCTTTTCTCTGCTCTCCTCTGCAGATTATTATTCACAATCTCTCCATCTTTCCTCCTCTCTCTCTGACCATCAGTCCCTTTCTCGACCTCTTCCTAATGAACAAACTGCTGTTAACAATCCCTCCTACTGTTTCCTCTCCTCCTTCATCTCTCGCTCTCTTCGTTTCCCTTGTTGCACCGTGTTATTATAATCCCTCTTTCTAAGCCACTGTCGAGCCTCTACAGGATCCAGTACTCTCCAAATAAAAGTCAAAGACCGTTAAACTGCTGTCAAACGCCCGAATACGATTGTGCCTCCTGGATGGTTCTTTTAATGACACCTACGCCAGATGGAGGAGTTCTCAGCAAGTCTCGCCTCCAACTGCTTCATCTTATAAATAGAGCATAAGGAAAAGTTGAAAGAAAACTTTCAAAAAAACAAACAAGGACACATATATAAAATCCCCCAAAATGTCGAAACAGTTCTTTGTTTTGGTCCCCATTTTGTCCATGCAAACATATTTGCTACAGTATTCTATGGCCTCACAGTATGCTCTTCTATATTCTCTGCAGTTTTTCACATCCCCCATCTCTCTCACCTCTGCATCCAATTTTACTTCAACATTATCACTCCGACACCCACTCCCTCCTCACCTCTCCCCCTCCCCTCCTCATAACACCACCTCTTCTATTTCTCAGCCGACTCTCCCTCCTTCACTAATTGTCTCTCCAACACTCCCTCTTTCACTGAGCAACCCATTCCGACATCCCTTCTCTCCGTTTCCCAGAGTTCCCTCCTTCCCCAGACTTTCTCTCACTTTCTCACACTCGGCATCTCTTTCTCTCTGGTTTTAGCTGTGAGCTGCAATATCATGTGAGCAGAATGTGAAATGCTTCCAATGATGCAGACAGACTATGTTTAGGCCTGTTGACACACACACACACACACACACACACACACACACACACACACACACACACACACACACACACACACACACACACACACACACACACACAGTGCCGTGTGGGATCACACTGCTAGTCATGGAAGTACTCTCCTTCCCTCATGTATACTCAATGGAGGGACAGAAATGCACACACAAATGGACAAACATAAATGCAAATAAATATCCAAACCTCACAAACCCAGTCACACACGCACACACACACACACATACACACAGGCATAGCATATGACTATATTATTTATTGTGCAATGGTCAACGCAAATTATTTTAGTTTTTTTTAGAAACAAAGACATACAACAAATGTGCTTATTCACTTTCTTGCGGGGAGTTAAATAAAAAGATTAACACCATTCTCATGCCTGTAACGTGAAAATGAAGCTACCGCCAGCAACTGGTTAGCTTAGCATAGCATAAAGACTGGAAACAGCTAGGCTGGCTCTGTCCAAAGGTAACAAAATCCTCCTACCAGCTCCTCTAAAGCTCACCTAATAATATGTTAGATATTGTTTGGTGAACGCATACAAAACATTAGAGGTGCTGGTAGCTGATGTTCTTTTACCTTTGTACAGAGCAAGGCTAGCTGTTTCTCCACCTCCAGTCTTTGTGCTAAGCTAAGCTACTGGCATGACATGACCGTGGTATTAATCTTTTTTTATCATACTCTCACCAAGAAAGCAAAATGTCAAACTATATTTTTATAGTGGAATGCTGTATAAGGTAGGAGTCCACCTCCTGCCCTCTGACTTGCATTGAGTATCTACACACACTCATAAACTCGATGAGGAGATGAAGAGAAGGTCCCTCCAGGCTTCAGATACATCTAAGGGTCATGAAATAAAAACTGCCAGTTGCGTGAGGACTACATCAGTATTCCGATGGGGAAGTGGGGCGTTTTAAGAGGCTGTAACTGGCGTGACAGATGATTAGGCAGCAAGGCTGAGGTCAATTATCTTGCAATTTACATCATTCAGGAAGTGATTTGTCGGGAGAACTATTCTAGCTGGATGGTTTTCACTTTTAATGAAATCATAAAAACTAATGAAAAGTCTATGATTATTGGCCTAAGTGCCTTGGGGGTTTAAAATACAATTTTTGAATGTGCTGAATTGAGTGCAGCGTTTATTCAGCGCAAGAAGAAAATCTGTTGGGAACTATGGGAATAAAATAAGAGCAATTAGTAGATTATATGACCGACACACAGTGACACAATTCAGAGGTCTGGTGTTGTTCATTTGAAGTGGGTAGAAGGGGCCACCATGCACGATGCGACACAAGTCAGCTACGACTTGTGTTGTGTGGTGAAACGGTTCTCTTCTACCTCTGCTTTCCAGCCAAGTCAAAAAACACTGCAACTTTGAAAATTGATAATAAAAAACATGTACATGTATTTACAGGTCTACTGGTAGTGGCATTAGGGTTTATGTTTACAGTTTTGCTGTTAATGTCTACAGTGTTCTCAAATGTCATTAATAAACTTTAGTTTTTTGTGAAAACAAGTTCTTCTGGCTTGGCGAGAAAGCAGCAACACACACGCGGTGAGGGGAGGTGTCTCACCGACAGTGAGGGGTCGTGGGAAGTGTAGCTGGCCCAACGTTCATTCTCCAGCTCCTCCATCACCTACAGCATGCACAGAGAGAGCGGTGGTTTTATACACATATTCTGTGCATACACACACACCGTGCACTACATTAACTAGAATTAATGTGTGAAAGGATTTAAATGCACAAACAATCCAACAGTCGTTTGTATGAATGCACTCACAAACATCTACCACACACTGTATCACACTTACCTACATGAAACAAGTCAGGCAAAGAGAAGGAGAGGCTTTCTTACACACACACACACAGACACACACACACAGACACACACATATTCTCCAACAATCACAGACTAAACATACCTGGTTCATGGCGCTCTTCAGCCAGGTATCCACAGCAACTCCCACTTGCCGTAGAAGGTCCAACCGAGCCTCAGCTTTTAACTTTATTGTCTTTGAAGAGAGAAAGGGTTAGGCATGTTAAGAACATTAAATATATCACTGGCCCGCACAGTTTGTTCTTTTTTTTGCATTAGTCTTAAAAAGAACATCGTATTTATTTTGGAACTTGGGTCCCATTTCATTTTGAACAAGGGCCCTTTAGGAAACATGTCTGATTGATATGCCGTTATTACCGTTACAGTGAGCCCGCTGAGTCATGCCATCATGACTGAAAGGAATGATGGTGAACACAACCATGAAAATACAGAAACAGAAAATCTAATTAGAGGTAAAAGCCTAAAATGTTTCACCGTCGGTACCAGCTGGTGGAGCAATATATAGATATCGTGATGTTAGACTGGATATGGTAAAATGGCACAAGTCTTGTTTTTTCCTGGTTTTAAAGGCTGCATTACAGTTACTTACCAGACTGTTCTGTCTATTATTTGCCTTTACTTACGTCACTATATCCATATTACTGATAATTATCAAAAATGTAATTCTGTAAATAATTTGTGAAATATGGTCAACTCTCAATATTGAGGTAATATTCCTGCTTTATAGTCAGTCAGTAGTGGCAACCGCTATCTTTTTGTAGCCGTGATGCTGAAACAAAACATATGCTAGGCAATAAACTTATAATGAACTATTAGCAAACATCATTGTATACAGTAAGCACTGATAGGAGCCATTTCTCATCTTAAATTGGTTGTTGATTTATGATCTCGAGTCATGATACACCTCGATGCACATAGTATTTAAGGTGAGCATTTTTTTCCAAGTCAGCTTTAAATCATTTAGATTTGACCTTTCAGCTGTATTATATCACCGTCTGCACAGTTCAGTGACAGAGTGAGGATGTGAACTGGATTTGCTCTCCGAAATGTTTTCATGTAGTCTCTTGAATGGCAGATCATCAGAACTTTCTTTTAACGAGCTGAGAACACTGGATATGTGTTGTGTGTTCTTTCCTAATGAGACAATACGATCAGGCTATAACCACCAGCAGGGAAACCCCTGAGATTTACGTTCACTCCGTCTCGCCTCCTCAACTCTCTTTCATCTCTGATCCCTTCTCTTTTTTTTCTCCCCGCAGTCTGTCACCGTTTTCATCAATTTCCTCTTTCATTACGCTCGTCTTTCCTTTCTCACCGATGCTGACGGAGCAGATTGATAGCCGATAGCTCCCACCCAAAGAGACGTGCAGTCGGACGGACGGAAACACACCGTCAAGACAGATTTCCCGGCTTTGATCGATAAAGACCTGAGCCCCCTTAAGTGCCTCCATTCCTTCTTTCCATTAGCAGCGACCCAATAAATGCTAAAGGTTGCGGTTGGAACATAAACATCCCAGACTAAAGAGGAGAAAAGTTACAACAATGGCCATTACATGTTCAGCCATCTGTGCAGCATAAGCAGCCAGCGAGAGTACAGATCACTGGTGCATAGACAACCTCAGACAGACAGACAGACAGACAGACAGTCCGGCTGGGCAGCCTAATCAATAAAACAGACAGAAATATAGACAGATAGACAGGCAGAGAGATCCTGCAGCAGGAAACCTCAGCTGCCTGGTCATAACTCATGTGATCCCGCCCTTATGATCGTGTCTAAGCTCTATTTACCGAAGGCATCACATACCAATGCAGATTAAATTGTGCCGAGATTATGAGTAGATAGTTCCAATCAAGTTCCCAATCCGTGCTAGTTTTGTCTGCTTGTGCTGGAAAGTGTCTGGGAGCAAAAACCTTCGTCTCTATCCCGACGCATCTTCTGTCTGAAGTATTTCGACGCCACGTGTTAATGA
Organism: Pholis gunnellus; assembly: GCF_910591455.1. Lineage (NCBI taxonomy): Eukaryota > Metazoa > Chordata > Actinopteri > Perciformes > Pholidae > Pholis > Pholis gunnellus. The sequence goes on from NC_136535.1 coordinate 17,211,490, forward strand.
GGCCAGATCGTCTGGTGGAGGCAGTTTGAGAAAAGCCTTCGACAGCTCATTAGTATGGAGACAGCCTCAACGGCTCTCAGTCTCTCATCCTTTAAGAGGCCAATAATCAGCTTCTGCCGCATTTCAAAGTATGCTGCAAGAGAGGAAAGACAAAAACAAACATGCAAGACACTGTATATAAACGCTAGTAAGATGTCGGTTTGTGTCAAAAGCTTCAATAGGTTCCTCCGTGAGAAGAATACACTGAAGAAAATGACTAAAAGTGATTCTCGATGGTCCATGCACTTCAAATATCACACTCTTTGAGAATAAAATCACCTTTATATTTTATATTACCTCAAGAATATATCGTATGTATCACTACATCCTAATGCTTTTTAATTTCCTTTCATCTCTGAAGCATGTTCTTCTATTCATATAGAAAGCTGCACTAGAGTGCACACAGCTGGCCTCAGACACACTGTCATAATATATAAAAGAATATGAAATACATTTAATTTCATGTTCTGAAAATGTTCACTTGACTTTTATCACAGCATCTGTCACTAAATGACGCTGCTATTGCTGTAATTTCAGACAAATGCATGCGCAGCCTCTAGTTTCAGCGTCTTTTATCAAGCACTCAGCCAGAAGCTATAAAGTCAGACGTTTGTAGAGAGCATAGAATACATAACTCGACTCTTTCTTTCAGTGATTATTGATCCCGTTAAACAGAGGCGAGAAGAGGAGGATCCTTGTAAAGATTGAGGTGCTGTACTGTTGAACACTGCAGATTAGATCCAAAGGCATAAAACATTTACAGTGTATTACCCGTTTAGGTTTTGCGCTCCTTCCTTCAGTTGTTCGTTAAGTACAACAGGGGAGCCATTTGAATTTTAGGTAAAAGTACTTCTGTGGCCATATTACAAGAACCTAAATTCAAACTTACTCTTCCCCTCTAATGATCCGTGTCTACTTAAGTCCATGAAGGCAACATATCCTCAATATAACCATGTCTAATAAATAGGTCTTCCTGCATCGTATTTTCCGTAAAAAAAATCCTGATGAAATAAATTGTGGGACAAATAAAACTATCTAGCATAAACCGAAGTTGGACAAGTTGGTAAACGACCACATTTTCAGCACAGACAGGCCATCGACTATAAACATTGATTGTTAAACGCAGTTGGCCTGCAAAGTGTTTAAGATGTTGTCGCAAGCAAATTAGGTAATTCATGAAAAATCAGTTAATGAGGACGGGTACTGAGGCAACTAAGCTGTCAGTCTTACTGACTGAGAAAATACATATTTAATTCACATATTCATTGCATCGCTCCATCCTAAATATAGGCCTTTGCTTCATTTTCTTGCAAACAAGATGGTGAAATGGCCTCAGCAACACGTTTGATGAAGGTGAGACTTCAACAGGAAAGAATGACACAGTCAGTATCCAGATAATGCTCTAATCAAACCTAGAGCATCTCTTTTGTACTGCTTTCAAGAGCTCTGTGATGAAGCCATTTGTACCAAAATGAGCTCATAAAGTATGCATCGTCTCACTCAAGGTAATGTTGGCCTGGAAGAGCAAAGAAGGAAGACAGTGATAGAGAGGAAGAGGGAGAGAAGATGTGGACGGATAGAAAGACTCACAAGCTACTGATGGTGCAAGGTTGACTAAAATAACTACCAAAAGCGAGAATATATATCAATAAGAGCAGTGAAAGATAAACTTCACCTATAATTGGCAAAAGAAAACACCTTAGGGGATAAAAAAATAAATAAAATGAAATACTAATGACACGCGGTAACAAAAGTGAAATGTTTTCTGAGCAAACGTGACAGCAGAGGGTGCCAGATATGTGAAAGCCTGACCGGAGAGCTGCAAAGTGAAGTGAGAGAATGAAAAAGATATAAAAGATACAGAGAGACTGAGAGGAAAATGAACAGAGACAGAAGAGAGCGGATAGTGGAAGACGGATGATACAGTGATCTCCTTCCTACTGTGACAGGTTGAATCTGTGAGAATCGATACATCTATAATAAAGCTCCCGTTAAGTGAAAAAACTGAGAGGTGTGGAGGAGAGAGAGAGAGTGTGAACACAAGATGAGACGAGGGAAAGCTTATGAAATGCAAGAGAAATGTAATCATAGCATCAGATCTCATCATATACAGCTCATTCAAACATATGGCATAGGTCAGGTTTCTATATGTGTATTAACATCAGATCTGTGAGCCGTCATAGTGAGTTACAAATACAGTTGTGTAGAAGTGCGTTTAAACCTCTACAACTGAACAGAGTGCCGCAAAACCAGTGGATTACTCAGCTTTGTGGATAACAACGGTTAAAAAAAAACGTAAATGGTTTGACACCTCCTCCGATGTGAAAGGTGTACTGCTCGATTCTGGGCCGACTTAGTTCATTGCACTCTAACCACGTCTGCCGTGCCGACTTCCACTGTTAGCATTTCAAATATTTAGCAAATCATTTGTCACTCGGCCCAAACACTTGGTGGAGGAAATATGGGACGGGGCTGCCTTTCATGTCCCTGAAAACAAGAGGGCTGCTTTGCTCGGCTAATGTTAAAGTTACGGCAGGAAGCGAGTCTACGACGATATGCAGCATTTACGACTTTTGCCTCAAATTTTATGGCGTTCATTTTAAGAAAAAAAAACATTTGACATTTACTAAAACGACACTCCCCCTATTTTCCCTTGAACACACCATTCTCTGTTTAGTAATTACTCACAAAATATATATATATATATATTCATGTTTGTTTACTGAAGGTTTGTTAAAGAGGAATTGTTCTTGTTCAGAAGAGAGGAAACATCTCTCCATTCGCTCTCCATGGAGCACACAGAAAGGGTCGGGTTTAAATGAAGCCACTGAGGCAACTTTGCAAAGGGAACACAACCTATTATTTATTCTCTGCGTAATCAAAGACAAACGGCGACATTGTGAGTCACACACCTCAGCTTTGCGTATGTTTTCTTTGGTGTCTTCTATCTTCAACTCCAGGTCTAGTCTGCCCTGCTCTGTAGAGGGCAAGCCATGGCCCTCACACTCCTCCAGACACTGTGAACCACACAAATACAGAACTCGATTAGGAAAAAAGTCTTTTAAACTCATTGTATTTCTAAAACGGGTGCGTGTGATGAATGTGAGCATGCGTGTGTGTCCGTCTTACTCTCTTGTAATGGATGATGTTCTTGTGTTCTCGGGCCACTCTCGTGGCCCATTTCCTGGCCTCCTTGTTCAGACTGTGCTCCTCCGTCGTCCCCGTATCCGACTCCAGCTGACGACTCTAATACAGACAAACACACACATGCATACGTACCAGACAGGCATGGGTACAAACACACACATGTACCCATCCCCACACACACACACACACACACACAAGTGCACACATAAGTACACTGTCAGCGGTAACGGCACGAGGTGTGTGATGTGCAGAAGCTGTTAATTTAGCTGAAGAAAGTGTGAGAGAAAGATTGTTTCCTCCTCACGTAATTAAAACAGCATGTGTTGCAAAGCTCTATTGTTAGCCTCTTGGAGCGAAATAACTGCTATTAAAACCACATGTGAAAGAGTGTGTGTGTGTGTGTGCTACAAAGTGAGAGACCAGGTTTGTTTCTTAATTTAATTTTTTCACATACAAAAGCAGCTATGTTGGCTTTCAACCTCAATCATAACCATGTGGCAGCTTTTCTTCAGAGACTAATGTATTAAACGTGTCTGAAAGTTTACACACCGTGTCACTAATCCACCACTTACCAACGACAGAACCAGCACACATCAGGGCTTAGTTGTCACTTATGTCAGTGCACCAGAAGCCTTTAAATCCAAACTCTGGCGGTGGGTCGTTTGGTCTCTATCAATCAAATTCTCATCGAATCAAACCGACACTGTCCTGAGTGTTTGAGGGTTACATTCTAAATAACTACATTTTAATACGTTTTTCTTTTTTACTTTGACTGACATTAGCGTTTGTTATAGTAAAATACTGAATATTTGACGCCATTTGACGTTTTCCGGGCTTTAAAAAGGAACAAGAGACAAACGTTAATGTCTAAAAAAGTTTCAAAAAGTTCAATTTTCTCACTGTAGGAATTTGCGCCAACCCAAAATGCTATTTTCTATGCTACTAATTAAAAAGATATGGTTAGCTGCCTTAAGTGTGCTGAAAGTACTGCTTAAACAAAGCGGAAAGACATCCTTTCTGTCCTTTATATTCACATCGCATTCATCATCTATCGATATACTTTATTTCGTTCATTTTCTGCTTTTTTGCTTTTGTGTTGCATTTAAATCTGTTGCTCAGTTTTATGTTTCTTTCTTTTCTTAAATGTGGCTGATTTGATCTTTTCATTGCTCATACAGGGCTAAGGAAACGGTTATTTTTAGTACACAACTCCCTACATTTGTTGTCCCAGTAGCTTCATTTTTTTAACACTTCCACCTGCGTCCTTTATTGATGCAAGCATCCACAATCTGAATCATCAGACTAAAATCAAGAAGCTTAACTTCCATCTCAGTTTTGTGGAAATAACAAGTCTTAACATTTATATAGTGTTTGCAAATTCAGTGACATATATCAGAAGCCTATACTGTTTCAAAAATGGGCAGTTGTCAATTCCAACTAAACTACGCCTCAGGATTTACAGCACATACAGTCAGTGTCACTGATTCGTGCTCACAGGCCTGAGAGGACGGGGTTCCCATGATCTGATATTAAAACGTGTGGTGGCTAGACCACGGGACAGGATATTATAATTGCAAGTTTCCATGCACATCATATCTATTAATTATGTGCCGCTTCAGTAACACGAGGGCATAAATCTGGCTAAGTATAGGTGTGAAACGAAGAGAGTTACATGGGAGATTTACAGCTTAATTACATTTAGGCAAGAGAGGGAGTTAAGGCAGGGAGGCAGAAAACTAGATTTGAACAGTGGGTCCAAACGGACATATTGTGGAGGGAGCTAAGCAAATTGGGCCCCGATGAGTAAACAGAGTAAATAAGTGTGGGGTTTTTTTCAGGTGGCCTCCCAGCATTAAAATGTTGCGAGTAAAATGTGAACACAGGCTTTCAAAACACTTTGAATCTTCTCTTTGCATGTGACGTTTAAGGACTTCATCCTGTATTCAGCTTTATGTTTATAAATCATGCCGTAAGCCCCTTAAAAAAGTACTGGAACACCTTAAAATGTTCTGCTGGTCAATGTGAAACAGTAATAATTGTATTCTAATGTGCCAGTGTCAAATATGAATTCATCAAATGATGGTGGCAATGATTAATCATTAGCAAAAACTACTGTGACTGTGATAACAGGCAGAGTCATGGCTCGCCAGTCTGCAAGCTAAGGGAAATGTGAAGTGCAGCACAGCAAACTCAAAATGGTGTGATCATACTGTACTTCAATAACAACCTCCACTGCTATAATAACAGTCATTTAGAGCCCTGTATATAACAACTGTGTTATTGTGAAACCACAGGGATGAAGGGGTGAGGATGAACCGTGTCAGAGTGTAGCTGTCTGTGTGAATGATGGTGCAGCATATATATATATATATATATATATATATGCTGGTGTAAAAGGCTGAACCTTCGGGCCTTATGGCGGGAGGGAGACCCATTAGTTTAAGACACATGTCATGTAGTTGCAACACTAAACACTTGTTGGAAGTCTATACTACAGTCAGGCAATAATGCCCCAAAAAAGCTCTAAACTTAATGAGGTTTGTACCACTGTCAGAAGCTACTACTCTGTTTTCTAAAGCATCATTTCACACTTCATAGGCTCCCATTGTTTTCTAAAACAAACAAAAGGATCTCTCGCCACAGCTTGCGGAGACATACTGCAGTCTCGTATAATAATATGATTCAATGCATCACGTTGAACAGCACCTGTATCACAGTCAAGGCAGCAGTGTCTCTATGAGAGCAGTGGGAAACTAGACAGCATTGCCTTCTGATTTATGCAAATGAGTTGCTATGATTACACTTTTTATGTGCATTGATTGCAAAAAGAAAACACATTAAAAAAGGTGTCTACATTCTTGTTTAGTTTTAGTATTATTTAGTATGCAATACTTGTGCAGCCAGCATTCTCTGTTTTATAGGCTTCTGCTCACAGATGCAGACACTTAAAAGAATAAACGTCCTTATTATTCAAAAGGAATTCACTCGCACAATACTAACCATCCAACGCTTGATTCTGGTGTGGTGGTTAGGTAAGGGTGAGCTAACACAGAATCTACAAAAGAAAATACACACACACACACACACACATACAACAAAAACAAAACAGCAGTACAGAGACGGTCATTCTGCCGGCAAAGACTATATTTTTGAACTCATAACACACTACAAATGTGCAAATAAATAAAATCACACACACCAAGCATTCGACTCATTTGCCTACATGGCGAAGACAGCGTAGTGATATTTCAGATGATGCAAGAGCAACAAGGTTACGGCTGATAAGTAACTTGGTTCTGGGATGCCATCGCTCACAAACAGATGACAGTATCAAAGCATCACAGGGCAGTGGAGCCACTATCAGAACAGTGGTGCTCAGTAATCCAGCAAATACGGCTCCTTTGTTTCATTATCATGGAGCAACTAGACAATGGAGGGTATGAGAGCTCTTATAGTAATACTGCAACGAAAGTAATACACTTTATTTTACGCTCTAAAGGGTTTCCTGTTTACAATCAGGAATATGCACGCAGCTCATCCGACGATAGGAAAACATTCCTCTTACAGTACTATGGAGCTTACTACTAGAACACAGCCTGAAGTAAGAAACTGTCGTTACTGTGAGAAACTTTAAAGCTTCATTAGCTTATATTCTAATAATGTTTGCAATGTTTTAATTCTTATGGCTGTGTGTGTGAGTGTGATGCTTGTTTTGAGTGAATTCATTTTCTTGTGTGTACGTAATTTGTTCTCAGGTCTTTCTTACAAAAGGGATCCTGATCTAAAATGAGATTTCCTGAATAAATAAAGCTTAACTAACTAACTATTTGTCTCATAATTTAACCAAATGCAACCACAAGGTCATGGCAGGTAAATAGGGTAGGACGGGTAGGTAGGAAAAGTCATAATAGTCATCAGAATTATCATAAACATGTGAAACCACTGCTGTTCTTTACTTTGCTCTGCTCGCTCTGCTGTTGAATAAAAACAAAGCTAAACTCAAGTGACGGCTAAGGTTGTGACTGAACATCCACCTAAAACCGGTAATCCGGAGCCTCGCGCATATTGCTCAGGTCTATTCTTATTCATTACACCAGCAATGGGCATGATGTCATAGGTGTAACCGTAGCCACGCCTGTGCTGCAGCATGCAACAGTCACGGTCCCGCTGAGTGCTTCTGTGCACCAATATTTCACGTGTTCATGGGCCCATGAGTAAAAGCCTTTGTGTTGATGCTGGCTAGACATGCGGGAACGGCTACACTGCTTTCTGTTGAGGAAGAGGGATGGGCCCAAGCTGGGATGTAAAAGGTTATTCTAGTTGACCTAATGTATTACAAATGTCTGCAGTCAATCAGCGGTAAGTCATGGCAGAATTCACTGTCCACCATAGAACTTTATACTGAAGCAGTCTAGGGCCTCTTTTGAGGGAAGTAGTAAAGAATAGTAACCATTGTGTCATGAGAACAGGCGGATAGACACTTAACGAGTTAGAGTACACACAACCCAATTAACAGCTGTCAACACAACATCTAATCTATTCATCTGAAATGGATTTATTTACAATGTGTTTGATTTCTCAGCATATGCCAGAATGAGCATAAAGTTTACTAAACGCTAAGCGTAATAAGTGCACCTGTATGCAAATAGTCATTGGTTAGAGTTGCACTGTGAGTCAATGTCACAAATAGATAGACGTGAATGGAGTAGATGATCCGTGGTTTGTGTCAGGAGGAATGAAGATGAAGAATGCTAACAGCAGTTAAGACTACCTGTGCCAGGGTCATTCTCATGGCACTGACGGGCGACGGCTCAATGTCCACCAACTGCGGCACCGAACTCAGAGTCTGGCACACACACACACACACACACACACACACACACACACACACACACACACACACACACACACACACACACACACACACACACACACACACACACACACACACACACACACACACACACACACACACACAAGCGTCCGTGCACACACACACACACACCCAAGAGCAGCAGTGCAAGCACACAGACACACAAATACAGGGTTAATGGAAAAAAGGGTTTGGGAAAAGTGTTAGCAAAGGTTGAACAGGATTAGGAAGACTCAGGTAGGAATAGCACATTGTTGTTAAGAGAAATGTTAGCAGTTTATGAAATAAAGGAAAATATCAGAGAGGGAAAGAAAATGTGTCTGAACACAGAGAGAGAGAGAGAGAGAGAGAGAGAGAGAGAGAGAGAGAGAGAGAGAAACAGGAAAAGAGGCTGAGAAACAAGAGAGCACTACATGACTCAGACACGAGAAAAAGGATAACTATTTAGGATTTATGCCCAATGTCCACTGGGAGACATCTTTCTTTCTTTTTTTTTTAAACCAGCAATACTTAACAAGTCTCCAGAGGGGTGTGACAGCATGATTTCTACTGCTGTCTGTTTTTATCACACAGACTTGAGATTGATTTATGACAGTTTGAAAGTATTCTAACATACAGCAACCAATTGAATTGAAAGAAATGATGAAAAGAAGCTTGGATTAGAAAGAGAAGCTCCAAGTGGACACAAAACATATAACGTTAAAAAGATTAATATTAGAACACAGCAGATTCACGCTTCCGTCATGCCGACACCAGACACGAGTTAATTGGACGTCTCCATCCTGAATTGTTAACACCTCCAAAAAAAATCTCCAAAGGCTGGAAAGAAAAGAGCCAAAGATCTCTCTAGAGAATACGAATGATCAGAGCTTGGCTCTCTGGTTTCTAACTTGGAAAGCCTCTCAGCCCAGATGTATTCATGGGATTCTCTAAAAACACAAGAATACAAAGTACATGAATACTGTTCCAGTGACTCGACTGATTGAGATGTGCTAAAGACTTCTGTCACCGATGTAAAATACAATACTGGAAGGGACAGAAAAAATAGGAGGAGGGTAGAGGCTGATTGCTATCTGTGTGAGCGTGTGTGTGTGTCTGTGTGTCTGTGTGTGTGTGTGTGTGTGTTGAAAGAGACAGGAATAAACAGGTTCATACACAAACAATACAAGTTTAACTGAAGAACTATGCGCCTCTCACCGTGTCACATTCGCTGGGCTGGAACTGGAAGTCGTGTGCTTTGTGAAACACTGGGTTCTCCTGCATGAACAACTGCTGGTTGTATTCTTGTATTATCTGAGTTAAAGACAGAGGGAGGTAGTTAATACAGTGTGTTTGCATGCAAGTTTTTTTGCAGTGAAAAGCTAATTTCGGGAATCCATCGTAAACTCAGCGAATCCCTGCTGACCACAGCCTCTGTTCCCTCGTGATGGAGCAAACTGCAAACGTCTTACAGCCACCTTTAAAGCCTACAGCGGGTGAGTATTTTGTCTTCATACCATAGATTTGGGGTTTGATATTGTGCATATCACTTTAAATGGCATCCATGTCTCAGGTCAAATGGCTTGTGAGTTGGGCTAGGAGCAGAAACAAGTCAAGTTCCTTTAGACAATTACAAAAGGTAATATAACTCTAGGTAATTACTCCAAAACCAGGTGTACAACACTGCAGACCAGCTGCAGGTGAAACAACTTTTATTATGATGTCAAGAAGATATTTCCAACAGCATCTGTTTGAGACCAAGAAACACTGTATTTCTACAAATACTAAAAATGAGTACAGAAGGCATGTGTCACTCGACACATGTGACTCACCCTTGTGGATTTGTCCAACAAGAACTGGAAGGTGTTGTGTGTGGCTTGCGAGGCCTCCAGCTCGGTACGACTCAGCTCTACCAGGTAGTCTTTCACATGCTCATAGATCCTGCCATCCAAGGCCTAGAAGACACAGAGAGAGTGAGAAGGACCAGAGGTTACAGTGAAGAAAGGATTAATCCCAAGTAATTCCATAATCCTTAATAAAATAGAGGGTACAAGAGAATTAGGAGGTGACACCTAGAAAGGGACAGAAAGAAGGTCAAAGAGTAGAACAAAGCCCGTTACCACAGAAGCTTTAACAACATATTTGTTGGTTTTCTACATTTATTCAGATGTGGATTTTCACATCAGACCTCTGTGCACAATAGTGCCTCATTTGTCATCATCAAACTTGTACTATTTTGTAACTGGGAGCCTGACTGTAACAATGTTTGTTTTCTTCCCGTCCCCCGTCTTTGAGGCTGGAAGAAAACTTCACCTGCAGGGATGTGTAAGTTTCACAAAGTGCAGTTTGTTTGTACAGCTACTTTGTACTTTAAGAGAAGGATATGGAGTAATAGTTTCAACCGTGTTTCTCCTAAAGGCATTGGATAAGTGAATCCTTATTCTAATGTATGTTTAGATATAGTTATAATTATGTATAAGGAAGAGACACAACAGCCTCAAACAACAAATAACCTGCGAATACATTTAGCAAGTGAGTTCCAATGAAAACAAAACGCTTTTTGTCGCAAATTGCCCAATCATACACCACTTAAACAGTAGTAGTGTCACAATAGTAGACAGGTCAGACTATCATAATCATGTAACTGAAAACCCATAGTCCACTCACACAGGTGTTTTCACTTGTGTTGCCTAATTGGACCTCTTCTCAAGGCGGTGTGGGCGTGTACAGACTGTGACAACACCCAGCTTTAACCTGACTAGTGGTCTAATCAGCCAGTGATTGAAAACACCTGTGTGTGTTTAAATAATGATTTCAGTTTATCTAGTGTTAAAACTTAGTTTGTCACACACACATGCACCTGGTTTTGCTGCCAACCTTGGAAAATAATTCTAGTCTACCTGAGCAATGTTATGTCACCTTATGCTGCAGATTTATATGAAATAAAAAAGGGAGACAAACAATGAGAGACAAGATCAAAGTCAAAAGAAGGCCAGAAACAGAGCAGATGTTTTCATTTGACAGCCCTTATAAGAAGAGGATTTTGATGCGGCGATATAAAGACAATGTGATGCAGCCCAAATGAACAGCCCTTCTAAGGGGAGCTGGGGTAGGGCTGCCAAGCTGGAGGCCACGTTGCCAAACAGATCAGACAGAGGAACGAGAGAGAGAGAGAGAGAGGCTGATGAAGAGGGGAAGAGCGAGCATTTGACAAAGTATGAAAGAGCGAGAGAGACAGAATGAGTGTATGGGAGACGTGTGTGTGTGTTTGTGTGAAGTGTTCTTTGGATAGCGTTCTCGCAGCTGCAGGGGAAGGTGAAGGGGTTCAGATTCCAATTCAACAAAACACGGAGACCACACACACACACACAAAAACACACTCTCCCAAATACTCAGCCACTCATTCTCTCCTCAAAGCAAAGTACTTTTAAAAAGCTCACACTCTCACGAACCTGCCTACACTCTGTGCTGACCAGGGGACGTTTTAGGCCAAGTCTACAACCTCCCGGGAACACCTTCTTTTTCTTTCACAAATACCAAGTATAGTTAACATGCAAAAACATCTTTTTTTAATATGCACGTAGCATTTACACACATGCACACACACACACACAAAACAGACTTATAAAACAATGGGACATTGACAAGGAAATGATGTCATTAAGGGTGGGTTGTTGGCTGACTTCTCTCTAAATGTTCCCTCATCACTCTGCTCATTTCCTCCTCCCCTTTTCTTCTCTTCCTCCCTTCCTTCTTTCATCCATTTACGGTAGTGTTGAAATGGAGTGAGTCAGCTTCCAGAAAAAGCCCCGTCCTCATATCACGGTCAGTGTGTGTGTGTGTGTGTGTGTGTGTGTGTGTTATTGGGTTGCATGACTGCATCAGCCTGAACAATAAGTACAGCACAGTAGACCAGACAGAGCAGCAAAGGTGTGTGTGTGTGTGTCTGGGGACAGTTGGAGCATCGACTGCCACCAGCAGAGGGAGATGTGGAGCAGTGTGTTCCTCCACTGCCCTTTCACTACTGACTGTCGCATTGACAAGGACAGTAGCGCTCAGTGTAAGACACAAGTTATGTCTGCAGCAACAGTCAGTACAGTCAGTGTTTATGAAGCTCTGGGTTGTATTGTGCTGTTTTGGTTATGCATATCTTGTATGGCTGGTATTTTAATGTCTGCCATCCATGCTGCTTTCTTCACTGTGTTTCTCAACATATCTATGTGGAGCAAAAACAGTGAAAAGAACTTGCGATGCAATTTTCCGCCCCCCTGTTAGAAGTGTTCAGGTGAAGACCTGTAAAACCCACAATAATAATAAATAAAACTGCAGGGGAGGGATGAGCAGATTGCTTCCCTCTAGCAGTGTCCCTCATTCTCTCTGTGTGTTTGCGTGCATGTATTTGTGTATGTGCATATTTCCCTGCAGTCCTGTCCTTCTGTCGCGAGGAGCTAAGAATCCATTATTCAGAATGGCCTCACAGTATAGATGCTCACACACGCCGGAGGCCGAGTGTGTGAGAGTGAGGCAGGAGAAGAAGAAACAAGGGATTTAGAAATTTCAAAAAAAATGGAAAAAGCAAAGAAAGAAACAGAAAGCCAAAAAAATAAAAGACAGAGAGAGAGAAGCAGATAGAAAAGTCAATGACCTTCCCTTTCATTTTAAATTAATAGCATATAATAATTCTAAATGTATTATGTACTTATGACGTAAGTTGCATACATTTAGACAAAAAAATAAAAACAGCAACATCACAGGTGCAGTCCCCAAGCGACTCTAATGTGTACGTCTCCCTGTGTGTCTGCTAAATCTGTCATGTCTGAGACGAATGACTGTCAGGATAAAGAAAACATCACACATGTGAGGTGTGTGTGTGTGTGTGTGTGTGTGTGTGTCAGACTGACATGTTTGTACAGTATTTACAAAAGGATTACATCACAGTCACTCAGCTGCTCAAGCTATTCACCACACAGTAGCTGAGGTGTGTGTGTGCGTGTGTGTGTGTGTGTGTGTGTGTATCTGCCTATCTTTACCGGATCTGGATCTCTTGTCTTGTAACCACAATGGAGATATGCATGCAGATATTAGAGTGTAATTTCTCCCTGTGTTCTGATTGTTCTGACTGTGCATGTGCCAGAAAGGTAACGCAATACCACGCGTTCTACCGCTGATGACAGAAATATGAGTGACGGCAAATTGGCTTCTGTGTCACAACTTATCACCTTATCTTGCAGCGCTTGCTTCAAAATGATTACTTACCACAACCATAGTAAGAAAAAAAAACTAGCACACATTCAGGTTCACAGTGATGGATTGTCATATAAAAAGGTGTCAGATGTAGAATATCAGTGATATACAGCGATGCAGCAAACTCACTAGCATTCATATTTGGATGACCTTTTCTCTAATCCTTCCATAAAACAAATGCCAAACTACGTCAAAACTTTGTGAGAAGTCCTCTGGCCTTAATACAGTTCATTTAACACTGTAAAATATAATGTCATGCCTACCAATCATTTGGTAAAAGCAAACATCAGGGTGGCTCATTTTGCAGGATTTTTCTTTGCATAAGCTCCTTTCAACTCACAAATCCACAGAGCTCTATACGACTCTCTTTGAAGACTCAAAACTGTGAAATCATCACTTTCTCACATATGATTTCTTTTTTTTCCCCCTCAAACTACTTGGAGGGAGTCTGACTTTGTGCAGTAATAAAAAAGAAGCCATTTTATCCCAAATTGTTCCTGGAAAATCCCTCTGGGTATTATCAGCTCGTGAGATTCTTAAGTCAGTAAAAAGAATAGCATTCAAAACAACAGTTTTAGCTGCCCAGAAATGTACAGTTTTAGCAAAAATGTCCACGTTTATTCTCTTTCTCTCTCTCTCACACCACTCACGTACAAATATATCTTCATGTAAATACCTGTATGCAGTGCAGTAGATCTGTATGGTAGTAGCGGTCATGGTGAGCGTTGGCAGCAGCTAGCGTTAGCAAGTAGTCATTCCTGGCTTGTGTCGCCTTGGAGTTACAGTCACTTCTCTTCGCTTTCAACTGAAATGAGAAAGAGAGACACAGACGATATTGCGATACCGCATTATAGCAACAGACCAGAGCTTTGAGAGATTAGAGAAGCAAAGTGAAACAACCATTTGCGTTCTTGCATTATGTTTTAAAAGAGTTTGGTTGAAAGTTCTGCCTCAAAGTGACGGTGACGGTGTTGTGTCTGTGTGTCAGTGATTGAGCTTACCCACTTACCTTAACACTTGCTTTCTGTAAACTAATTCTTGACTGAAACAGACCCAGTTTAGACCTGAAATGACAAATCAGAGCAAGCAAAGGAGTTCATCTGGGATCTAATTCTGATTTTAGATTCAAACAAATAAATATGAAGGAATCCATGCACAAAATCATATATCTAATTAAACACAAATATTAACAACAGTTACTAATATTTAAAACAAAGTAAGGTAGGAAGAAGACAAAGATCCAGGCACCTCTACAACCTCATACCTCTGATCTCTAACCTCTGACATACAGACGCATTATGAGTGTGTGATGATGTCTGTCTCTATACGTGTGGTTTGTTACTACTTATGTAAACCTGCTTTATGCAGCCAAGTGGTGTGTGAGGTGTGTGTCGCGTCTCCGCATTCACACCAACTTCTTCCCGTGTGTTCCTTGTGCCCGACGATGACCGATGTCTCCCCATTTTTTCTCTCTAACGTGTACCCTCGCGTACACTTGTGTAGCGGCACGGCGGCAATGCATTCATTTCTGTGTCTCTCTACTGAGCGATAGGGAACAGGAAAGAGAATTCAATAAAGCGAAAATGTCACCATAGCTGCTGCTGCTGAGGGCTGAGAGGAAAACAACACGGATCACACCTCGGCACTAGTTGTGGTGCAAAGCTTCAAAAATATTTAACTTAAAGTAGAAACTCAAGTTTCTTTACGACTCAGTGGACTATTTAGTGGGAACGACAAATAAAAAAAACATATATTTCAATCTTTCAATCCTAGAAAGATCGGATAAAGAAAAACATTTTTTTTATCCGATAGAGCTTCTATGTGTCCTTCAAAAGAAGAACAAAACACAAAAAATGTCTATTTTAAATCCACTATGTAATTGATTTCTTCTTTCAGCCCTCATGTTTTTCTTACATACAAACATATTCTCTCTCTGTGAGGTTAACCAACTTTGTTTGCTTGATGTTATTCATTTTGACAATGGAGACCATCTGGCTAGTCGTTTCTATTTGTCCGTGCATCCCTAATAACACACACACACACGCACACGCACACGCACACGTATAGTGCCACGGCGAGCTTACTTGGCCTCTATGTCAGCCTTCTCTCGTACAGCGTGGGCAACCTGCTCGCAGTCGTAGTATTTTTTCTTGGCTTTGGCCAAATCCTTCACCGACTCCTGCAGCTCCGCTTGAATTCCGCTCAACTGATCTATGGTCTGTGAAGAGAAAAAAAAGGGAAAACAGGGAAAGTTGTTAGAAAAAGAGCCTCCGAACATGAGTCACAGTAACTCAGTGTGATGGAAGGTGGTTGTAGAGACGGATAGAGAACAAAGACTGCTTCAGGAAACCGTGACTAACTCCTGCCGCACACGCATCGACTCACCTTTTTGAGTTGCTGCTCCTTGTAGAGTCTGACGGTCTTCGCGGGCTCCGACACTTGGCTTTTGTAGTTGTCGCACACGTTGAGCCTGGACTGGCTCACCTGCACTGTACCTTCTAAGTAGGACCTCCACACTGCATACACATTCCTAGTTGGAGGGAGAACGCACAGAAATACTTCTACAGCTTACACTCCCAAGGGCAATTCGTTGGCAAAATCATAAAGTTCTCCCGCAGAGAGGCTAACTTTACGATTCTCTACACCACTGTGGGCCAGAGAAACTGTGCAAGAAAAGATGCGTGTGTGTAGAAATGTTGCAGTAGTTGCTAAAATCAACAAACACAAAACTAATATCAATAAAACTGTGAACTGCAAAGTAGGTGCAAGCAAATTTGAACGGCAGCAAGATTAGCTGTGCTTTATGGGAAAATATGGCTGCCTACATGTCTTATCCCCACACACACACACACACACACACACACACACACACACACACACACACACACACACACACACACACACACACACACACACACACACACACACACCTACCTGTAGTCTGTTCTCTGGTCATCAGGGTTGATTGCAGGCCAGTCTCTCTTTAGGTACTGGCTCGCTAACTTCTGCAGAGCCTGAAAGCACAAGTGAGAACATACCATGACCCCTTATCAAATGTACCATCCTGTAATTGTAACCAATAATATATTAGATATCATGATATAATATCAGAGCAGAAGATGAACTGTTCTGTCTAAGTGTCTATACGTACAATTTGAACAGACAGCGGTTGCTTTTTCTGGCCACAATATGAAATATTTTAAATTACAAAAAATTGCAACATTTAAAATTGTGATTTGAACTGTTGCAGTACTCTCATAACATAACAACCTTTCTTGGCACATATGAAGCTTTTGGAGCTCTTTTAGAGGACTACGGTTGAGGAAAAGGTCAGAAGACTGAAAGAGGAAACTGTTGACAGTTATTTAGAAAGCTTACTTGATTTGGACTTTATTCTAGCTTGGTCGCCTCACAAGTGCCGTTTCCATTATACTTCTGCTTCAAGTACACGCCCAAAACCTTGTCTTTTGCTCCGTAAACAATGCCGCAATAAAATAGATCAGCTCAGCGTCAGCAGCAATAACTACACAGTCAGCTCCTGAGAGTGTGAGCAGAAACCCAGAGGGCTGCAAGAAAGGCTAACCTACATCTACTGGACTGGGTCACTGTGTCAGTAGCGACAACTCGCAGATGCTGGAGTGGATGTGTGTGTGTGCGTGGGTGTGTGTGTGTGTGTGTGTGTAGGGGTGGGAAGGAGAGCATATCCTCATGAATAAAACAGTTGTTAACAAACCAAAACAACTAATACGATAACCCAATCTGGACAAACAGACCATAGGGACATATTAATTCATTCCTCCAAGGCACATTCTTCCCTCGTCCCTCTGAAATACAAATCTGCTCTCTCGATTTAGTTTTTGTTTTTTTAAAATCAGCCTCCCAGTTATCAACTGTCTTTGTTTATGTCTCTCTCTCCATCCTTCACTCTCCACCTCTAGCATTATAATTCTAACAGATCTATTCCCAAATGTTACAATATCGATCCCCTCACCCCCCCCAGGCCTCATCTTTACTTTCCACATATCTTCATCCACTCTCTAGTATCAAGCTGTTTGGTTGTCTTCAAGTGTCCACTACTCTCTCTCTCTCTTTCCTTACACATATTTCATTGAATCACCTTCTCTCTCTCTCTCTCTCTCTCTTTCTGTGGGTCTCTGTGTGTGTCTCTCTCTCCATCTCTCTATCTCTGTGTGTGTGTGTGTGTGTGTGTGTGTCTCTCTCTCTCTCTCTCTCTCTCTCTTTCTCTCTCTCTGCCCTTTTTACCTTTCACAGATGGTGAATGGGGCCATCAAAAAAAAAAAAGAACCGTTCTTTCTCTTGTTCTCTGGACCTGAAACTCGGTTCCCTCCAGCTGACACACGAGCATGAGTCCTCGGGGAGATGGCGGGTGCCAGTGACCCCTGGCACCCGCCATTTAAATCCTCTAGAAAAGAGTCAGCGCTTCATCTAAGAACAACTCCTCATTACCGTTACTGTCGGAGTGAGTTGGAGTAAATATATTGTCATAGCTTAAATTGAGTGTTGAGGTCAGTGCTACTTTGAGTCATGCTGTGTCAGAGCTGCCATGAAGATACACACATCGTACATGAAAATACCAGATTAAGTAGACACACACACACACACACACACACACGGCACAAAAACTGCCCTGTCCAATTCATGAGGAAACATGTTTGCTTCAAGTATACTCAACCTCTCACACTCTCTAGGGAAGGGTGGAGTGGGTGTGGATGGTTTTGATGAAAGACTGTGAGACTATGCGACTGTGTTTGTTAAAAAAAAAAAAAAGGAGGAGAAGAGAGAGTGTGTGTGTGAAGGAGAGCTGGAGGGGCGCACAACATTAAAATTGCAATAGAAGTGCCTGGGATTTAATTGCCTTCCCACTGTATAAACAGGGATCATTTGTGTGTGTAAAATACGTGTGTGTGTGCGTGTGCGTGTGTGTGTGTGTGTGTGTGTTCCTGTGGGGGGTTACGTGAGGACAGTGACTGACAGCTGAGACAGCTACTGGCTGTGAGCTGGCTGGCTGACAGGAGGGCTGATTTGACAGCTTGACCACCACACCACACTGTGCTCCCCCATCAATGCATCAACAGTACGACGACACCGGATCCCGTGTCTTGAATTCAGTCCAGTTGAACATCTGGGGCTCAGCCCTCATTAGCGGCCCCTTGTGGACACCATTTGCATGTCCTTCAGCCAGTTGACTGTCAAACTTAGACCTGTGACAACTGATCAATAAAACGTTCTATGCGCAGTACCTTACTGATGGTCAGCCTATGGACCATTGGATTTTGAGCCACATTGGAATAGCCTTAGGAAGGGATCAAGAAGGAACTATTACAGCCAACATTTGTCAGCGCACCATTTAAGGCCTCTTAGACGACTCAATGGTGACATACCTGTCATGTGAGCAAGAGCGATGACTGCTAAACTTGGCAATGGCTGAATGGCAAGAAGCACACAGAGTGACTGATTTGTGACAGCTGAGGCGTTATTGGCCGACTTGGGAGGATTTCAGTTGCTCTTTCATTTTCACTCACTGCCTCTCTCTCCCCCCCCCCCCCTCCCCCTCCCCCCTTCCTGTGTGAGGTGTAACTGCTCTTTTTAACACACACACACACACACACACACACACACACACACACACACACACACACACACACACACACACACACACACACACACACACACACATCCTGTTTTTGTGATCAGAGGGGCAAACAGGGTACCCAAACAGCAGGATATCCTGGGGCTGACTGACAAAGAAAAAGTAAAAAGGAAGAGGAAGAGAGGCTGATTATTGTTGAATATTTGCATCATTGCTAAGCGGTTTCTGTGAGTTCATTTGTGTGTTCACGGCGGCATTCTGGCTTCTTTTTTTAAATGACTGATAAGTCAATAGGAGACACTACAATTACAGGTCAAAATAAGTTGACACAACTGTTACTCAGTGGCCTGAGGCAACTGTATGTTTTGTCTTGTGACATGTTTACCAGGTATGTTACCAGGCTACTATTGATTACTTTAGAGCAACTTAATTGAGAGATACTATATTACAAAGCCTTAGAATTAGAATCGAGGATGTTGTTCAAATCATAATTCATGAGAGACTGTCAGCCAGTTTCTATGCTTCATTCATCCCTCCATAACTCCGCTCTTTCCATTCATTAGACACTGTTCTCTCCGCTGAAATAACTCCGCAGACAGTCACCTTGATACTTCTTATTACTCTCGCTCTTCCACTCACTTATTATCTGCAGTCTCTGCTTCAGTCACTTTCTATCAGCTGTCTCTGTGTGTGTGTGTGTGTGTCTGCCTTTTCAACCCTCTTACTTTCTCAACTTCCTCCTGAATCAATATACTTGATTTTCTCCCCCGTCTCTTCCCGTCTGCACTTCTCTGCCTCGTTAGTGTGCGTTGTGTGTGTGTGTGTGTGTGTGTGTGTGTGTGTGTGTGTGTGTGTGTGTGTGTGTGTGTGTGTGTGTGTGTGTGTGTGTGTGTGTGTGTGTGTGTGTGTGTGTGTTGTCTTTGACATCCACATCTGCAGAGTAAGCTAAGGTAAAGACAGAGGGTAAGTAAGAGGAGGGAGACAAACAGAAAGAATACAGAACGCTTTTGTTAAAAAGAAGATTGAAACGGACAGCAATGTCCTGTTGTAAAAAGGTCATTTGTGCGTGATGTGTGTGCTTGTGATGTGTTTATGTGAGAGAGAGAGTGGGAAGATAAAAGATAAATCGTCACTTTCTTCATCACTATCTCTCTCCTGTTCTCAGACTTCTTTTCCCCTCGATTAACCTTGATAACAATGAATGTAGATCAAATATTAGTGCCATCTTGGATCCATTAGAGACACAAAGATAATTGATAAGTGGGCTTTAATGGATGTGTGCACGAGCTATTGCTATGTGAGGTATGTGCCAAGGTATGGAAGGAAGAGAGGAGGAGACGAATACAGAGAGGAGGAGATGAAGACGGAAAGAAGACAAGATGGAGAGGAGAAAATGTAATTAGAATTTTAAAGCACTCTGTTTTGAGTGTAGTTTACATTTGCAGAGTTTCTACTGTGTGTAGACTGTTTCAGATCTGATGTCTCAACTGAACCTGAAAAATTCACCTGTTATTTAGAAAAGTTACATGAAAACCACCCATAATGTTACGGCTGATTTACATAGAGAGAGAGACACACACCCACACCCACACACCCACACACACACACACACACACACACACACACACACACACACACACACACACACACACACACACACACACACACACACACGGCCGCCTGGCCTTTTTGGGCAGTACAGTGAAGTGTGACCCCAGCCTCAAACTATTCCAGCAATGCTGATTGTGGGAGGGGAACACAGGACAAATAGCCAAAACTCACACGCTAACACACACACATACACACACACAGAAAACATGGCCGCCGATCAAACTATTTGATTGGCTGCTGATCATGCGCTGACACAGTGAAAGGACAAAAGGTTAAATAACTGCATCTTCACTTTCTTTCTCGCTCTGTTCTCCTTTCCTCCGGTCTTTTCCTCTATTTTGTTAACTGCTCGTGTCTATTTCTTTCCCTGCTTGAGCCCTCCCCCCCCTCTGTCTTCCTCTCACTTGCTCTGTCCATCTCCCTGTTGGACCAGCTGATTGGCTGGATTTCTGCTCGTGTCACCAGGAGGGGGCCAATGAGTGAGCGGAGAGTCGCCCAGCGGTCGACCACCTGAGTGTGTCGTGGAACGAGAGACAAGAGGAAAGGGCAGACGGGCCAAAATAAAATGCTATTTACAGTATTTACAGTAAGGGGAGCAAATAATTAGTTACTAGACTGTATTTTATCAGTTAAATGACCGGCGCTGCGGTGTGTGATAAAGTTGCAGTTACTGTACTTTACTGCTGCGGTGAGGATCGACTTAGCTTTGAGTGTTTTCCCTTCTTTTCAAACTAACCCACCCA
This sequence comes from Pholis gunnellus, assembly GCF_910591455.1. Taxonomy (NCBI): domain Eukaryota; kingdom Metazoa; phylum Chordata; class Actinopteri; order Perciformes; family Pholidae; genus Pholis; species Pholis gunnellus. The sequence goes on from NC_136535.1 coordinate 17,232,737, forward strand.
CACACACGCACACGTGTACACACATACACACGCTCACAAACAAATGCACGCCGCTTATTTCACACACGCGTGGTGTGTCGCATGCCCCCTTTTAATTAATCACGGACACGTCGCCATTGTTAAGTCTCACGTGGTGCAATCAGTCACGTGACTACGTCCGCCATCTCTCTGTCTCCCCCTCCTCCCCACACACACACACACACACACACACACACACACACACACACACACACACACACACACACACACACACACACACACACACACACACACACACACACACACACACACACACACACACACACACACACACACACACAGTGATTGCTTTTTGCTTTTAGGTAGTATGCTTGTAACTGTATAATAGATGTTTTTGATGTATTAAGTAAATAAACTGTTATATTTTAAGGATCAGTTTTCTGTGATTATTTTGTGCATACAGTTGTAGTAATAGCTGGTTGTCATCGTCAGTGCTCGGACTCTAAATGTGGAATAGTACCTCAACTATTGAGACTTCATCCACAATCTGTGTTAATAATCATATTGATATTGATAATTTCAATAATGACATTTTTATACTTGATAATAACCAAACTTGTTTGTACTCAGACATTGCCACACATACATTCATGCACACACACTACAATTACATTGTCCTACTGAGTAGAAGGGGGGGAGGCGAGGGGGGGGGGGGGGGTTGCTAGGCAACCTCTATTTCTAAAGGTGAACAAGACAGTGCTGAGGAAGCATAGTGAGTGAGAGAGAGTGTGAGGGAGATAATGAGTGTCTGAAACCAGAGGGGTCGACCACAGGAAACTCACACCTAATCATTCAAACTGCATGCAAATGAAGACACACATGTTTAAACACTGAAACGAGCACTTTCGCTCCTTTTCTGCACATCTTTCCCCACTCTCTCGAGCTCATCCTCTCGTGTACATGTGCATTCAGGATACTGTGGCTTTAAAAGAAGAGCAAGAAGATAGCTGCAGAGAGTGAATATGTTAATATGTGCTTAAGAGCTGGATCGGTAATGTATTCAAATGTTTTTCATTAAGCTACAGGAGGATTTTCCATCTGTGTGGATGTGTGTGTGTGTGTGTGTGTGTGTGTGTGTGTGCATGTGAGGGCTTAAGCTCAGCAGCATCAAAATACAATAAAAAAAATCAAGACTCATTCACATTGTTGGCGGCAGGCGCTGCTTGGTTTCTACGTAGACACCGTATGCTTAGGGAGAGGAGTATGCTGACGCAGCAATCTACTGGGAAAGGCTTTTTGGTTTTTGTGCGTCCTGACAGATCCACACAGCGGCTGTCTGATGGGTAGAAATACGTTCACGGTATAAGGAAGCAGCCATTCCTGCTCACCATGTTTAGAAACACAAACACTGGTAAATGTCTACCCCTCAAGCCTGAATACTGATGATTATAGCTGATGATGCGGCCCATTAGCTTGAAATTATGTTCAGTTTCAAGGGATCAAACGCGCTGTTTCAACAAACATCTTAACTCAATGCAAAAGTCTTAAAATATACTTAGAGTCGCACTCTAAAGCAGTGAAGACCAGTAACTCTGTACTTGCTTTAAAACTGGTAGCAGATGTAAATTGGACTCAATGAATTATCAATGAATCTGCTTATTTTCTTCTTGTTTATTTGACAGATTGTTTTGTATATAAAATGAAATAAAGTTGTACAAAATAACAATAGTATTCTCCCAAAGAGCCGATAACGGCCGATCCAATGCAATTGTACTCGAGCGACTTGGTTAAAAGTCTTCAAAATTAACAGCAATTACAATTAAAGTGCAAACCTTTTAAATACAGCCACGAATTGTTCATAAGGTGAACCGTATTCAAACATTCCAGTATGAAATGTATACGATATAGATTGGCCCCATTGTCGCCGATACCCAAGCCCGTTATTTGAGGCTGTATAAGCTCGATATATCAAAATTTTTATATATGAGTATCGGTGCATTCCTAGTTTAAACAAACATTCAGAGATTGTGTGTATAAGCCGTTTGAACCCACACAGAGAACATTCTTTGTTGAACCTTCTGCTGGTTTGGGAGTGGCTGTTGAAGAGGTCTACTGAGACGACTCCCATCTTTTCGGGCTGCTTGCTGGTAAGATTGCAAATGGCAAAAAAACACAAAGCGGTATACACCGAGTAACGGCTTCATCCAGTGCTGAGAGGATGTATTAGTGCGGCTTATTTACATGCAAAAAAAAACTTCGCTGTCTCCAAATTACAAGATTCATGATTACTATGCACCATTTCATGAATGTGAAAAACAGGGAAAAAAAACACTAAACATCTGTGAATAACCAAATAACAATGTGGCCTGCAGGACATGTGAGAGTTTGTATGAATCAACAATAAATAATGTTACAAGTACTTGGCCTAAGGTGGCTGTACTTTCCTTGAAAATCATTTTATAATCCTATTTTCCAGCAATCGATTAATCCCAACATTTACAGCGACACAACATATAATGAAATAAATAATAATATTGTGTATCTACAATGTTCACACACAAAAAAGGATCCCATTTTAAAAAGCTATTAGAGCTTTCTGCAGCGAAGGTGCTCTAATAGCATGAAGACATTTCAAAGAGTCAGCTAGTTATCAGTTCTGCCTTGCCAATTCTTTGTAGCTTGAGGCCTCACGAGAAGAGCAAAGTAGCAGTTTAGGATTGACGGAACTATTGCTCCAGACTTTCATTCAACTATTTCAACTTTTCATTCACTGTTTTTTTAATCTCCTCTGACGTGTTCGGCTTCTCACATACTGGCTAGTTGCCTGAAACAAATAGCCCTGAAGCATTAATTCAACAGTTTAGGTTTAATCTGTAACAAATGTGCTGAACAGCAAACATTCAACTGAAAACATTAAGCACTTAAAGCTTAACTTGTGACACTTGCGTTGAGGCTTTCGGGGACTTTTATTGCTGATTTGTTTGATACACATTTCCCAACAATCTCCTCAATTACGATAATCTCTGCTGGGATTTGAACCCACGACCTCCAGTGTGAGGACGGGCACTTAGCCAACTAAGCCTCAGCGCCATGACAATGATCATAGAAGAAGCAATGTTTGAGTTGGCAACCTCAAAATAAAGTTTCAAAAGATGCATATATATCGAATTGAATCGACTTAAACAATATAACATTTTAAACAGAAAATACTAAATAAAGAAAAAAGGGACACAAAGCTTTAATCTGTTAGTAATGAGCTAAGCAGCCAAATATAAATGAAACAATAAGTGCTTAATGCCCAAATTCTGAACCTTTGGGATAGGCTTCAGGAGAGTTCTAAGAATCTCTGAATTGATGTTTGATATAAAAAGTTTTTACGAATCCATTTTTAAATGGTTTGAAATACAGTAGATCCTCTAATCCTCCCAGGGCTCCCCTTGGAGTTCATCACAGCACTGGACCATCTCCAAGTTAAATGATATTAAATAGCACATTCTCACATTTAAGAAGTTGGAACCAGCAGATCTTTGGCATTTTGTTTGATAAAGGAAATCCCTCCATTTCCTTTGAGTTGAGCATGGTAGTACTCCACATTCCCAGTTTTCCTTAACCCAATCTCCCAGAGGAACTTTGTGATCTCAAGAATTGGTGATAGACTTCAAGGCCCTGATGGGATTCAAGTCCAGCCAGTCTTACCTGTGCATAGTCCCTCTCCAGCTGGCCCTTCTTCAGACTATAGGTCCTACAGGGAGACAAAGAGACAAATATTTGAGTCTGAAAGGGTGAATATTATATGCCATATAAAAAACATTTTAGAAACTCAACCAGTGGCACACAAGTTACTGTCACTTGTAAGACCAAAGTATTATTTAGAGGCATATACGCAAATTAAAGACAGGCGGAAGAATATTTCTTCCATTAATAGTTTCTGTACTGCAGTGGAAACTGTGCGAATCATTTCCGGTCTCAGATTTCTCAGGAGTGGAGTTTTCTGTCTCTTAATGCCAGAGTGACCCCCGTTCTGACTCACTAAATGTAAAAACCCCCCCCAACAAAGTTCCCCCTCTCCGTCTCTACGCCACACAACATCCTGGCAGCAGAGACAGTGGAAGCTCTTATCACAGTCCAGGAATGTGCAGAATGAAAAACATAACTTAAGATACACGATTACACCCACAGATAATTGTACTGGCACGGTTTGTTGAATGAACAAAGCAGCGTGTACATTTGTGACGTTATCAAGTCTGGAGCTGCTCCATAGATAATGAACTAGAGACGGATTTTGTGGTCCCGAAGAAATATCGTTTTCTTCTTGTTTTTTTTAACCCAGACAAGCTTTATTCTATTGTAATGTTCTCAGTTCTGATCTCATCTATAACACGGTTCTCTATTCATCGTCTGTGGACCAGTTCCAACAGTTATAGGCCTATTTTATAGGTTTACTAACATTTCTTGGACTATAGGATCTAACTTGTATACATTTTGGAAATGGGCGTAGTTCCCTTTTTAAGAAGCTGAAATCAAAAAATGTTTGGATAATGAAAATGTCTTAATTCCTTTGAGTTTAGCATGTTAATACTCAGATACCTGTTACTGGGACTGACCAATTTTGTTTGGAAAAACGCAAAAGTCAACTGCTGGAACTTTCTTCTTTCCAGTTTAAATAGATGACTCTGCTTACAGGCACAGGTGGGATTCGAACCCACGATCTCATGTTCACTAAACAGGCACTTTGACCAACTAAGCCACATATTCATTCATAGACAAAACTCCTGTGTGTTAAACCCCACCACTACCACTGACCACTAGAGTAGGCTGTAAATATGTTTTGGATAACCAAAGGCTAAAGACAAGAGCAGCTATGTAAAGCAGAACGTATGGAGGTTTAACAGTAACTATTACTAAACAGGCACTTTAACCAACAAAGCCGCAGCTTCACGGCTATGCCCTCGGAAAGCACCTTCTTTAGCTTGGCAACCTTGACAAACAGCAATATATTGCAACATATTGCATCACCATAAACACATTGCTATTGCTGATGAAAATAATTTGAGAAATTAAAGTAAAAGAAACATGTTCAAGTAAAATACTTTGATAGACCACTAAACCTCCCCATTTAAAAAAAATACTGTCATACTGATTTTTGGTAATACCGCCGACCACTATTGCCCCTTTGTGAGCAATGTCCGAATTGGTGTTCCTGTACAAAATTCACCACTGGAGATTCCATTGAACCCAGGATCTCCTGTTTACTAGACAGGCACTTTAACCAGCTAAGCCACAGCACTCTATGGGTCACAATTATAGGATAGCTTGGTGATCCTCCAAAACTGTGTTGTGATGTATTGTTCATCCAATGTATTGCATTGAACTATTTTGTCAATGTGCGAGCAATGCAGTGACATTCTAAAAACAAGGATTAGATGTCAAGATGTCCTCTTTACACAACTGATGCATTTAAAAACACAAAGAAACATTTGGTGTTCGATATCATTCAACGTGTTAAATAACCTGGAACTGTAAATACACTAACCTAAACCACGGTTAGTGTATTTAGTATTTAATGTGAGAGTGTGGTGTCACCGCACCATTAGCCGACACTACAATAGAAACAATGAGTCAATAGTAATGTGTGAATGGGAAGAAGAAAAAACGGTTTGATGATTCATTTGTGAATCTCTGATTAAGTATTCTTTGTCAACGTGTTTTAGCAGAAAGCTTTGAGGAATCCTCCAGCTACACTGACGGTCTACGGTTGTTGTTTAGAATTCGCACTTACTATAGAGCAAAACGATGGACCTGTTTCTCTATGACTCAGATTATTCTTAAAGAGACGTGTGGAGAGGCGCTTTAACCAGCTAAGCCACGTCCCCTGCGTCGCGTCATTATTGCCATTGACCACTGGAGGATGTGGTAATGTTATTAGTTCCCTTATTGTGACTACCATTAGGTGTGACAGGCCCTTGGGCAATTCACCAAACAATCTCCTCAAGTCTGATCGCACTGTGCTGTTGAAAAACACTGCCGGTATCATGTTGACAAGTTAGGCCTCTTAACCAACCAACCAACCAACCAACCAACCAACCAACCGATAAGCCACAGCACCACGACAATGAGCAATCAAGAAGCAATATTTCCAAAGGCAACCTAAAAATAAAGTTTCAAAAAACAGATTTCTTTTTATGTAATCAAGATATTATACTCGGAACAGAAAAAAAATGAAAAAGGAGAAATAACTCAAAGTGGCTTATCTAATGTAGTGAGGTAGTTTATTTTATTTATTTTATTTATAAAGTATATCCTATATCATCCTCCTGGTCCCATCTCCTATTTACTTGACACAGGCTCTTTAAACAACTAAGCCAGAGTACCCTGAAGCGCCCCAATAGAGAGCAATGTTCAAATTACTAATTTGTTGGAACAGCACATTAAATAATTTGGAACCAGCAAATGTTTGACATTTTGTTTGATAATGGAAATCCCATAATTTCCTTTGAGTATAGCGTGGTAGTACTCCACATTGCACCCGGCTGTTTATGACACAAATGTTCCTGCACCTAATCCACCTCTGAAGCTTTCAAGTGTTGATACAAAACTGCTGACCGTACAAAGGGCACCGCTGACGTTCAGACCCAGGACCTCCTGTTTATTGCACAGGAACTTGAACATACGAAGCGAAGGGAAAAGATGACGGTGTACCGATCAGCTTTTTTCTTGAGAAAGCCGACTCATTTCCTAATGAAGACATCTTGAGGCCTTCGTCTGTATGACGTAAAATAACTTGGAACTTGGAAAGCATTGTGAAAAAAAAGTTGTCTCTGACTCAATCACAAAACTGGACCTGAAGTGATCAAGTTCAGTAGCTGCAACTGGCTGTGTCAGTCATATAACCAATCATATTGTAAATAAAAATGTATATTCTATTATATCAGTTTCTTTCATCCCCACACACACACACACACACACACACACACACACACACAGGTTCAACTTTCTAATCTCTGGTTCTGTCACCAAAACGCACACATTAAGTACATTATGCAAAAACACACGCACAGCTCCATAATAAAGCTTTCCTGCGTCGGTATCTTCGTACTGCTGTCTACTCGTGTGCTAGTAAAGGTCTCTTGACTTGATTTGTATGTCCCACACAAGTACACACACATCCTCACTGGGATCTTTGGACATGCCTGGGCTTCTCATGCAACCATGGTGACACTACGGCAGATACCTCACGGATACCCAATTACCATCCACAAAACAGATGGAAACAGAACTTTCAGGTTAAGTCCTAAATAGTTATTTAGCTTCAGAATGTATAATATCAGTGTCTGTTGTTAGTGTAGCCCACAGTCTATTACAATCTATCCTTAAAACCTCTCCATGCCCTTCCCCTTTGTTTTAAACTCGTATCCCTTCCTCTTTCTGCACTCTGCTTTCTTGCCCTCTCTTCCTCTCTCATCTCTCTATCTCTACTCTGTCTGCCCATCACTTGTGTTTGCGCTGCATGAGTCAAAACGCAGTGTCAGCAGCATCAGCTGTGCACGAAAAAAGGAAAGGGAGAAAGAAAATGCCCAGATGAGTGTGTGTGTGTGTGTGTCTGACAGGAAATACTTAAGTGCTTAGGAGTGGACGTAAGTGTGTGTACTGTCTGCGCGTGTGTGTGTGTGTGTGTGTGTGTGTGTGTGTGTGTGTGTGTGTGTGTGTGTGTGTGTGTGTGTGTGTGTGTGTGAGAAGGCAGAGGAGGGGAGCGATCAAACGTGGGAAAACAGCTGAGATCAATGGTCTACAGGACACAGCCTGAGATCAGTGACAACAGGATAAGCAACATGAGTCACGGGCAGAAACAGAGGCGGAGGAGGGAGGTGATGTTTTCTCACTGCGTGATCGCCACGAGATACAACGGAGCAGATTCTCTGCAGTGTTTCCACTCCCAGACCAAGCGAGCGTTCGGAAAAAAGACATTCACATTTCAGAATACAATGCTATTATTAAACCACAAGCCCCAAAATGAAAAGATTGAAGCAAACTACTACGAGTAAACGGTAAACGGACTGTTCTTGTAGAGCGCTTTGCTAGTCCACGGGAACAATTTGGGGTTAAGTGTCTTGCCCAAGGACACATCGACACGGACTAGAGGGAGCCGGGAATCGAACCGCCGATCCCCTGATTGAAGGACGACTCTGCTTCTACCACTGAGTCACTTCTTGAAGGGCCTGTATGCTCGTGTTGAAGGCTTTAGACTTACAAACCCATCCCACCCGCTCTCTTCCCGCACAAATGTGCTAAAGCCTCTGAGGATGCTGGAAAACACTTCTAGGTAATTAGTTAACCCCGGATGATGTTCAGACAAAAGCTGCTAGATTATGTTAGAAAGTTAAATATTGGATCATTCAGGACATTCAGAGCTGTCTGCCAGGCCTGCCTCAGCTCCATGAATGATCCACCGCTTTGGCCATTTTTAGAGCTCGGCTGTGTCGTCACTGACAGGATGGTACCGGCTGGAGCTCACGGCTCTTCAGAAACATATGGGTGACGTCACAGAGACTACGTCCATACTTTATACAGGCTACGTTCCGGACACAATACTTTAAAAAAACACAGTTCCCTCTCAGTCTAACTGAAGGCGCGTGGCCATGAACATGTAGCTGGAGATGGGACGATATTGGATTATATGGCAGATTGTGATAAAAACACTCGCAATAAATATTTCTTTCTTAAAGAAATCTATAGTCAAATGATTCCAGTATGTTTTAGTGCCATCTTAAGAGTTTTAAGCACATTTTTTTATGATTATTGGGATCATATTGCTCTGATCAGTTGCGGCTTCTGGAATCTGAGACGTCAATATAAATCTTTGTGGAGACATTTCTCAAACACGGTGTTCGGTGGAAGCTGGTGGGTGTCACTCTGTCACAAGCTGGAGATCATTTGAAGCATCACAACGTCAATCCGTCAGAGAATAAAGCCTCTACACTGAAGGAGTGTGCCAACACGGTAAATTAATCATGGCAGCTGCGGCACAAAGGTATCAATAGAAAAACAGAAATATTGTATAACACAATCCCAAACAGAACAATGTTAGTTATATGGATCACCCACTGATCAAATCCTGAGGCGCCTTTACCAAAGACATCAAACTCTCTGTCACCTCAGCCTTATTCACTCGGTTCGAGCATTCAACAAAACACAGCGGCTACCTAAAGACATTAGCAGGGGGGGAATCAGCATTACATTAATGTGGATTTTTTCTTTTCTTCCTACGAGCCCTTGGTTTTCCGTTCCCCCTCTTCCTAAATTATAGAGGCTGCAGTGAAAAGTATTAATGAGGATTCTGATAGCATTTTGGGTTCAAATTGGGGGAGGCTGTAATCTATCTACTCAGCATGGAGACCCATTAGGTTTTAATGATATCTGCAGATAGTCTGCGAGGATTTGGTCAATAAATTTGCGTGAAATACAAATTTCCTTTTATCTCCACGCAGACACAGACGTCGGGGGGGTTAGATTCTTAAATTACAACTGGTTCCCTGTTGTAATTTAGGAATTTAACCAGCGCAGTCTAGCCATCAGTAACAAAACCTGGTACTTTCATCCTTTTGTTTTCCCACTACTGTCAACTCCATGATGGATGATGCTCTTTGTGTATTCTTTATAAAGCACTCTGTCTAGACGATGGTACATTTGATGCATATGACGTTGCAGCCTGTCTAAAAAGTCCTCTCCGTCCTCACAGAGGGGCGTGCTGTTGTAAAGCCCCGCCACGCCAATCACGAGAACAGACTCGTAAGACAGCGCTGCGGGGCAAAGCATGCACTGCCCTTTGCAGAAAGGCCATCATCATGCAGAGTGTCACGATGATGGCCTTTCTGCAACTCCGTTCCATTCATCGATCAAAATCTACACATTAAACCAAATAGAACGAAACTGCAATATTGAAAATGTGTTAAAGCTCCATTGTTAAAGTTAAAGATGTTCGTATTCAGCAAAAACTTGCCTTTTTCTATGATTTGCACTGTGTGTGTGTGTGTGTGTGTGTGTGTGTGTGTGTGGGCAGACATAAGGGTATGGGGGATTTAGCTGGATTGAGGACACCAAGTTGACTCTCTGAGTCCACCAACTCGTGATGGTTTTCTCCTTTCTCTCTTATCCTCTCTCCGAAGACTAGTCCAGCTAAAATGCAGCTCAGAGGATTAAACACACTGCCCTCTCTCTCTCTCTCTCTCTCTCTCTCTCTCTCTCTCTCTCTCTCTCTCTCTCTCTCTCTCTCTCTCTCTCTCTCTCTCTCTCTCTCTCTCTCTCTCTCTCTCTCTCTCTCTCTCTCTCTCATAGATAGACATATATATGTGTATATGTATGTGTGTGTGTGTGTGTGTGTGTGTGTGTGTGTGTGTGTGTGTGTGTGTGTGTGTGTGTGTGTGTGTGTGTGGCTGTTGATTAAAGCCAGCCTGTGGATTAATTAGGGTAAACAACCTCAGAGCAGATTTGGGGATTTAACGGTTAAAATCTACTGCAGGCTTTAGGAAGAGAAATGTGTGTCCGTCCACCGATTATGTGTTTTAGTGTGTGAGCACGCTTTCCTTGTAGTGTAGGGTCCAGTTATTGAAGAGGTTATTTGGTCGACACGATACCAGCACCTTAGCAAAAGTCTAACAAAGTGATCGACAAGTCCACATAGACTACGTCAGAGGCATAGTTTCAGTCCAGATCCAGATGCATCAAAAAGTGTATTTTTTTAGGACAATTTCCAGCAATCGGCATTGCTGAGAACGGCCCGGTGTTAGCTAACTGGCTACATTCCTACTGTCGTCACTTCTCTGACTGTTTGCAGGAACCATTGCAGTTATCAACTCTGCATTCTGACCCTGGATAGTTCTCCGTGTGGAAATCACCGCTGCATTATTAACTACATTGTCTATGGAGGGCTGCAAATCACGATTATTCTCAATATTTATAAATTTGTTGTAAATATTGTAATGTAATGTCTTCTTCTGTACGACCAACAGTCCAAAACCCAAAGATATTTGACTTACAATAATGTAAAACAGAGTAAGCTGGAACCTTTAGCAAACATTGTAGAAATACATTTTTCGTTGATCGATTAATCAACTGATCATTTCAGCCATACATCTTTTTAACTATGTCACATAACGTGTTTCCAGATCAGTCAGTGACAATAGAAAGATATAAATAAACACAGGGTGCATCTTCTTCCTTCCTGTATACTTATCCTGTGCACTCATTTTTGTCTAAACGTGAACTATTTTTATCATTTGAGTGGTATTGGTGAAGACAGTTGACGGTTTGGCCAGCTGCTGCCTCTTAGTACCTCAGGTATCGCGCACAAAAAAAAAGCTGGTTCCTACAACAGCGACGGTCGTCAAAGTCAGAGCATATTGAACGGCCATCTTGCCTCCGATTTGAATCTCGGGATAACCCTAACAGATCTGATATTTCACGAAAACATAAATAAAAGTCAGAGGAGTGTCACATCACAGCAAGACAATCTAGCGGGGCCTCCGCGGCTCAGGGACACATTGACGAAGCAGATGCTTGTTGCTACAGGGCCAATGTAAAGGCGGTCTCCCCGATCACTGCACCACCCTGCTGCACCTGACTTTACCACCAGCAGAATGTGTCATCAGAAATAATTACAAAAACATAACAGGCTGGAGGAATGCAGCGTCGTTCAACCATGAGGATGACGAAGCCAATTTGAAGATCTGCACCCAGCGGCATGTGTAGCTCGATCCCTGAGCGACTGGAAGAACTAACACATCGTGGTTTGCATACGCCTAACTGGCTCTCCCACTCTCCCACAAGTGAGACCGGGGCCTTGTTCACTCTCCAAAAACCCAACAGCAACAAGGCAATCTGTTCTCGAACAGCTGGAGCTGACCCCCCCCCCCCAAGAGTGAAAGGGAGAGAAAGAGAGGGAAGTATTAGAGAGAGAGAAAGAGAGAGAGAAGGTAGAGGAAGTGGGAAAATGAGAAACAGAGAGAGCGAGAGACAGACAGAGAGAGAGAGAGACAGAGAGAGACAGACAGAGAGAGAGAGAGAGACAGAGAGACACAGACACAGACAGAGAGAGAGAGAGAGAGACAGAGAGAGAGGGAGGGATGGAGGGATGGAAGCAGAGAAGCAGAGAGTTTGCTGTCATAAATAATCAATGCTTAGTCAACACAGAAAATGAGAGCGTGTGAAAGAACCAGGGTTTCCTCCCATTGCAGAATCCAAAAAGGGAAAATTGCCAGAATCACACACGTCATGAGTAAACAGAGCTGAGCCCCCAAAAATGAAAACGAGAGATATGGAGAAATAAAGATAGTTAGAGCAAAAGAGACAGAAAAAAAAACAATGAAAAGTAGACAGAAAGGAAATTTACAAAATGACATTTGGAAAAGAAGAAAGAAAGTCTGAGAGCAGGAAGAAAGCAGCAGGAAATTCCTTCGTCATTTTCCCGACCCTTTGTCCTCCACAAACTAGAATACGACAACACGCCTCCTCCTCCTCCTCTTTTCCTTTCTCATTCCACTCCTCCCTCACTCCTTAGTCGTTTCCTTCTCTCTGTACATGGCTGCGTCCAAATCACAGTCACACAGCGACTACATTTGAGATCCTCTGGCAGCGGGTGAGACGTGTTCATACCTCATGTCTTCCAGCAGGTCGCATTCGCTCTGGTGTTTAAAGTGCAGTCTGGTCATCTGCTCTGTGTGTGTGTTTTTCAGCTCCTGTGTCACTTTGACCTGGAGGAAACAAAAAAAAAAGACAGTTCCAGTAAAGGATCTTCATGTCATTCATTATACCACCTGTGACCTCGGTTGTTCTAGCGCTAGAGTCTCGTCTTTTCCTGGTCGTGAAAGGCTTCAGTGAACTGTGAATGCCTCTACCTGCCTGACAGTCATATACACATTCATAATTTATCACGACGTTTTCTCTCTCTCTCTCAGCGGCCGTATCACCCACCCCTACTTTGGATTAAATGTTGCATGAAATCACAAAAAGTCACACACTAGTGTGGCAACGTAATCCAGTTGGACTGCAACTGACAGATGCCTGAATAACTGACTCAGCAATTAATCGATGATCCAAACTGTTGCCAAATAATTGTCTGCTAATCACATAGCTTCAGCTCTATTTACAATATTACCAATATATATATATATATGAATCAAAGCTGGCTCCTGAGTCACAGTGGCCTACATGAACATGCACAGACACACATAAATAATGTAACCATCAATCAATCAATCAATCAATCAATCAACCAACCAATCAATCAATCAATCAATCATCTGTTCTCTATATCGAGTGTGCTCAGCTAGACACCGGAGAGGAACACACACTTGCACACACTCATCAGTAATCCATCAATGTCAATAAATAAATCTACACTCATACACCCCCCCCCCCCCATATACATCTCTAAATAATACCCTAGGGAATGTGTTATGATATAATACAATACATAGATTCTTGGATTTTACTGCAGACTCTAGTCCAGGATAAGATAGTTTGCTCTTGCATTCTAGCTACGGACAGTTCCATGTTTACATCAAGATAGCTAGCTAGTAGCTAACCGCTGGGATATTTTTGTGAGTGTATTTGGGGGACTCCAACGCAGTACCAGCATGTTTTTTTTTTTTGGGGGGGGGGGGGGTCTGTTAGGCCGGCTAGTAAGATGCACTTTTGATGCCGTGATCATTTTAGCAAGGACTAGTCATTTAGTCGGGGTGCATGGAACTACGTCATTCAGGACATTCGTCAAAAAGGAGCACAACACTTTACCAAAAAAAGAGTTACGTCTTTACAAAACCAAAACTTGTGCAGAAAAGAGCCAACAAGTCCTTCTGTACAAAAAGGACATGTTGGTGATAGTCATTTTCATTTAAAAAATCTCCTTTTAAATGTCTTGTTTGTCACTGTTAACTTGCTGTTGATTTCAATACAGCACATCTTGAAAATCAATAAATATTTGATCACAAAAAAATTGAAAAAGTAATCCATCAATGTCCGGGTTTTGTCAGACTTTTGGAGGAGGATGGAGGAGTTAGGAGTGCCTGAGGACACTTTTTTAACGGCCTAAAAACAGAATTTAGGAGCAGACAGACTCCTTTATCCTTTACATAAGGAAAAGATGCTCATTGTATTGCCATATACAAAAATTCACTTTGGTGGTCAGAGCGGGGGCTTTTGAGAGAGCTCCCCCCTTAATATGCACACAAAACACACACACACACACACTGAGCTGGCCATTGTGTATTGTCTGGTAAATTCCACCAACTATTCACCAGAGTAACAACGGGCAAATTCATGACTGTTCTACGCAAAACAATCAACAACATGCACACACACACACACACACACACACACACACACACACACACACACACACACACACACACACAAACACCAACACACACTGCAGAGCTCCTTTCTTTCATGTGCCCTGTCTTTGAAGATAAGCAGGGAGTGGCTCATTACATTATCAGGGCAAAATGACTTCACTTGATTTCACCTTCCATCATTCATAGAGAACCCATAGGGGGAGAGAGAGGGAGGGAGAAGGAGAAGGGCAAAGGGTGAGGACAGAGGTGGGGGAGACAAAATGAGAGGAAGAGGAGTGGCTGAAGGGGGGTGCTTGTGAATCAGAAGAGAAGAAGACTATGAAACGAAGATGGGGAGAAAGAGAGTCGGTCGGTGAGAAGCAGAAGGGGAAAATGACAGTGAGAAAGATGGGATATGTGATGTTAATTATGAAGCAAGGAGGGAGACGTATCCAGAATATTGAAGGTCATGTTAAAGGGAAAGAACTGAGCTGGTGTAGTGGCGGGCGATGCAGGTCTCTCTGCACCGTAGACAAGTGGTTCCTGTTTAGTAACGCAAACATCAACACATGTATCTGCCAGTGATTCTGACGCATACGTCCCCACCTGTGTGAGCAGGTTTGCATTGTAAGTATTTCTCATGATGGATCGCTTCTGATATGTTTGTCGGGTTGAATTCCACTATGACCAGTTAAAAAGTACTGGACTGTTGGCTGATTTTGTGGAGAAATGTACTGCCTCTTTACAGCCTCTTTAGAAGTCATCTTTAATTTAAAGCACATAAAAACTAATATATGCGAGTCAAACCAGATCAATCTGGAAGCAGATGTGCTGAGACACAGACATAACACTAAAGGGGACGTCTGTGTCGCACTGGGACAGAAATTATTAGTATCCAACAGCTAAATACTGATACACTCTGGCTGTGGAGTGTTTTGAGTGTGCCAGCCTCAACTACAGGGGGGGTAGTAACACATCAGTGTTTTGCAAATCATTTTTTATTCTTGGAAGTATTTTTTACAGTAAGCTAAATAGGGAAGGACGCTGACAGCTGACAAATGAGATCTCACAAAATGAATATGGACCGGAGTGGTGCAGCAACACACACACACACACACACAGTGGGACACACTAGAGGGGTCTCTGCAGCCTCACTTATGAAAGGTGTGTGTGTGTGTGTGTGTGTGTGTGTGTGTGTGTGTGTGTGTGTGTGTGTGTGTGTGTTTTACAGACATGATATGACACGTTCAGGGCTAGTCTGTGTGAGTAGAAAACCCACACAGCATAACTGGCACTGGGGGAATATGTGGTAATTAAGAGAACACTGTGCAGAGGTTCACAGCATGGGTAATTGGCTCCTGTGCATCTATTTCAGGACAACACACACATACACTCATAGAAAGCAATGCACAAGCAACTTAAACACATCCTCACACACACACACACACACAGTGTCAAATGCCAAACAACTATATGGGGACTGTGGTCTTCTCCCAGCCCATACAGAATCAATAAGTCAGTATGAGACATGGCTCTGCCAGCATGTCTCCTCGGTGTCTGTTTGTGTTTAGCTTTTGTCAGCTCAGCCTTTGATGAAAAAAAGAAAAAAAGAAGTGACCCTGGACTGACTGAAGGTCTTCCCTAAAGACAAAAAGCATCACAACGTGGAGAAACGAAAGCTTTTGTTATGCAAATGAGTCAAAATAAAACCGGTGCTACATTAACACACACACATACACGAACGTTAGTTTGCTATAACGCTGCTGCCATAAGTTAACGTGTTAATGTACACGTTTTATTATTTAAAGTTATGTTTTACTAAATGACGTAAGGTTATGAATAGGACTGCAACAATATCATACTATCGTACTGACGTGGTGAGGTGCTTTGTATGTTTCACGTTAGCACACCTAGCGTTTTTTAGCTAACGTTATTTTGACGTTTGACGGATCTACAGCGTTATAGATTCATATTCATGTCACTAGGTTACCGACAAACCGAGCTAGCAAACGTTGCTAATGTGGGCTAGCGAATATCTTTCTCCCCCTTTAATTGTCTTCTATGCCTGCAGCGTCGGACGCGTTGTGTATGTTTATTAAAGACACAACATCTACCGCACACTGTTGTCTGTCATTGTCTGTGCAGCTACAACATAACGGACTCTGGGAAATCACTCACCTTCCTCGGCGGCGGCTGCATTTTGGAGTATTGACATGAATGGTATTTCCCTTGCGAGAAGTATTGTAATTCCAGAGAGGAAAATCCCAAAAAATCAGTGTGTGGGACTAATAATTTTGTCTCCTCCAACAACAACAACAACAAAAAAAAATCCTCCCCTTCAGACGGACAGGGGGGGAAAAACGGGAGTTAAATTTGTACTCCGGCGGCCATGATTGATGATAAATGGCTCGTTTGTACAGAGACTGGAGCTACGAGGAGAGGCTTGAACACACTTGTGTTGGCTGCTGCCACTACTAGAGGACTAGTGTGTACTGTACTGTGTGGAGAAGCAGGAGGGCAGACAGGCGGAGAAGAAGAAAGCAGAGGGAAGGGTAGGGGGGTATTAACAAGGAACCCCTTTAAGCATTTAAGCTCAACGGCTCCCCCGTGCGGCGAAGCGCGGCATCGCTGTGATGAAAACACTGGGAACAGATACGCATCCTTTTTTTATTCTGCGTCCTCTCGCCTGCCGTCGAAAGTAACCTCGATTAACACAAAGGTGTTTCAAAGCAAATAAGAGCGACAAGGAAGGTGATACATATAAAATATATACTCGTTATCCACTGAAGGATTAGGGGTTTCCCGAGCTGCTCAAGGAGAAAACACCGACACTGACGTGAGCCTGCGTCCCGCAGACCTGCATAGCAACAAGAAGCCGCAGTCGATCGTGGAAAAATCGATGGCGGTGTAGGATGAACAACAGTATAAAAAAGACACACATGAAGAAGAAACAAAAGACCAAAGATTACACGCTTGATTTGTTAGTAATAATAATTATATGTATATCATTTTCTGCCTGTGCTCCAAATTCAACTGAAATTATTGTAGGCTTTTAGGCATATGATGTCACATAAACAAATATATATATAAAGTATAATGCATTTGCAAAAGGTTATTTACTGTTGTCTATTTTGTAATATAATTTACTCTTGTGTGTTGACTTACTATGTGCTACAGGGGAGTAGACAGGTTAAAATGGGGTCATGGGGTTCATTGTAAGTGGATGCCCAGGGAACAATTGCAAGAATAGATCACAATAGAATCCCTTGAAAAGAGTTGGCACCAGCAGCAGCTGGTTTGGCACAGTGTCTGCATGCATGTAATCTGTATGTGTATGTGTGTTAGGTGTGTTGGTGGATAAATAATATAATACAATAATATCAGCCTACAAAATATTGTTATATGGTTGGCAAAAATGTCAAAAAAGACAGCGAGTGGAACTGATATATGGCTCTCTGGAAGCATTCATTTAGGCTAGTCATGCCTCCTACGTGCCTTGACCAAGGTTAAGGTTAAGGTTAAGGGCCGTGTAATCATTAATACACAAGAATTTCTGGAGCAGGTAAGACATTAAGTACTCTTTTCTCACCTTTCCTCTCAGTATAACACTCAAACTAACACTCATGCACGCACGCGCTCAGAGAAACCAAACACATCTACTAACACCCACACACACAACTTCCTGTCAGTGGCACAGAAAGAAATGGCTGACAGTCATTGCTGGATCATACTGTATTTGTGTGGATCTTGCCAGGATGCTTTTGGTTTATGATTTCTCTTATGATTCGGCGTTGGAGGAGCTTCTATATTTCGGCTTACTAAGGTAAGACATTTTACTGTAAAAACAGTGAAGTACTTTAATTAAAAGTACAAAAAGCAGCACGGATGATTTGTTTTGAATCACTCATTGCATATTTGCCTGAAATGTGAGAAATCACATTTAATCTTTGATTTTCTTTGTATGCTGTACAAAGAAAACTATATTTCTGTGGGGGCCCAAAGGACCAAATATTCATATTTGTGATTGCGCAGCAGGATATCCCTACTTGTAAAATTCTTATGCTAATCACTGTTTGTATTGTGATGTACTTGTTCTAAAATAGCTTTTGTTTTTTTGATATTGGTGGTCCAAAAAAGTAAAGAAAATAATAGCTAATTGTAATAACATTTTGTTCTAATTCCTATGCCCTATTAAAAGCTAGGTTACAAAGAAAAATAACAAGTAAATTATGATAATTATATAGATCCATACTTATAGTGATGACTACCTGTAATAGTCTCAATAGGATTACGAATGATCTCTTTTTTCCTGCTTTAAAAGTGTACATTACTGCCTTTCTCTATTTACTAAACGCATAAAATAAATCAATATTTGAACAGATTCAAGTGGTGACAGATTGGTCCTCTTCACTGTCCATTTGCCGAACAGCCAGTTAACATCTGAGCCCCGGGCTCAACTGCTCACATGCTGCGCACAGGCCAGAGCTTGTCTGACAGAAAAAAAATACCTCCACAGGTTTTGCACCCACTGAAGTATCCGAGGCACGCACTCAGCCATAAACGACACCGTCAGATACTTCCACTCGTAAGAATGAGGATCCATTACACAGGATGGTCAGCGCATGACAGTCTTTGAAAGGTGATAGCATTCATTCAGTGTGAGTACTTTCATACGTTTTAGGGGCTTTGTCTCTAAGGAAGAGGGGTTTATTGTCTATTTCCTGGAATGCAATGTGGTTATTTTCGTATGGAGAATTTAACAAATAACTACACGATTATTGCTTTGTCGCTGAATAGTAAGTTGTGCTCAGTTTGCAGGTCAGAGCAATGTAGGGGACTACAAAAAGGGGGGCCGCTCCGTCTCAGGTCTGTTATCAGTTAAATTCCACCTGGAGCTGTTTTGAAGAGAATAAGAGAGTGAAGATATCGAAGGGTACAGAGCGAGCAAGAGGCATTGTTTTTGACAGAGAAAAAAGAAATGTCAGACGGAGAACAAAAAAAGAGTAGGTTAACTCACACTGTCTTATTTGCATGCAGTTTTTAAGACATCACTTCCCATGTTATTCCATGACTATGTTTTTAGATTTATAGAGAAAGGGGAAATGAACTGAGGGTAAGAATGTGCATGCCAGTGTGTAAAACAGAAAGAACGGTCTTAAAAGGGTTTCTAAACAAGGTCTGGTTTGAGTTTAAAAGTTATTCCTCTGTCTCTCCCTCGCTCAGCCGTTGGGTTTTTGGAAAAGAATGGCATGCAAAAGCGTCAGAATGAGTGTTGTTTTTCTGCCTGAGAACACAGCTACACTTTCCACAAAGGTATGTGTGAATCTTTGTGTGAATCTTTGTGTGAATCTTCTGCAGCTCAGATATGTTAAAAATAGGTTTTCATTTAGGGGAGAGAGGAGAGGTAATAAGGTAAGACAGATAAGTATTTAAGTTATCTACTGAGACAAGGTGTCAAGATGTCTCATTGGGCGAGGTGGTGGAACCAGTATAACTTGTACCACACATACACAGTACTATTCTATATGACAGCCAGAAGACACACACATATTCACTCACACGCGCATTCATTTATTCCACCAGAAGAAGGATTTAATCATGATTTGAGGGGTGGCCAACAGTTAAGTACCGTCTTCTCTCTTCTTCTCTCATTTGCTCAACCAGCCACTCAGACAGATTCGAGAACATCAGCATTAAAGTGATTTACATTCTGTAAATTGCACAATGACTTTAAAATGACTCAAGCTATAAGTAAGCCTGTGTAATTGCAAAATCACAATGGACCAGTTGATTATGCTTGAGCGTGGCATGCCAAAATGAAAGACTTGGGGCATCCTAAGTTGTAAACTAGGTTGATGTCACTTTCTCCAGTCGTATTCATTTCCTGTGCCTCCCCGCCCTCCATTTCTGTGTGTATGATAACTTCTCAAAGTGAAATGCTTCCAGGTTCAAATGCAGCATATTAAATAACCTATTCCCTTTTCCTCAGGTGTCTTCACAGCCGAGATGGCCACCTTTGACAACAACATCACCGGCCTAACCAATTTCAGCGCCTTCTACTGTCGCTTTCAAGAAGACTTTAAGTATATTCTCCTCCCTGTCAGCTATGCCCTGGTCTTTGTGATTGGCCTGGCGCTGAACGCCACAGCTTTATATGTGATTGTGTTCCGCACTAAGAGCTGGAAGCCCTCCACTATCTACATGTTCAACCTGACCATGTGCGACACTCTGTACGTCCTCACTCTGCCCTTCCTCATCTACTACTACGCAGATGAGAACGACTGGCCCTTCAGTGAGCCGTTCTGCAAGGTCATACGCTTCCTGTTTTACACCAACTTATATGGTACGGTGATGGCACGGCACTGACCCATACAGAGAGTTTGATGTATGATTATGTTACAGTTAAGGCAGCATGATATTCCACGACACGATGCAATATTATGCAAATAGAAGAAAAGAGCATATTAAATATCTATCACTCTGGCAGGTTCAATTCTGTTCCTGTGCTGTATCAGTCTGCATCGCTTCGTTGGCATCTGCTATCCGGTCCGCTCCCTCTACTGGGTCAGCGCTCGTCGGGCCAAGCTGGTATCTGTGGCGGTGTGGGCCTGTGTTTTACTCTGTCAGGCCCCTATTCTCTACTTCTCAAGAACCAGGTGAATTAAATGTGTATGTTAGTCTGTCCCTCTTTCTTTTCCCTTCATTACTATATTCATTACTTCTATTGTACTGTAAGTGTTTAAGTGATCAAGATTGATTCTTGTGGCACACCAAGTACCCTATCTTAGGGTGCCTTAATGGGACACACTTAAATGACCACTCCTTCCTTGTTTCCTGTGATTCAATGCCAAACAAGGCAGCACTACCATTTAATAAGGTTAACCAATCGCAATCTCCTTCTCAGGGATTGGGAGAGCGTGCGGATCTGCTACGACACAACTAGCCCGGAGCTCTTCGACGACTTCCTGGTGTACAGCTCAGCCGTGTCGGTGCTCATGTTTGCCCTGCCCTTCATGGTGGTGATGGTGTGCTATGGCCTCATGGTGCGGAAGCTTCTGGAGCCTAGCTGGGGGTCCGAAGGGGGCGAGAGGGGGGGCGTGTCAGCCCAACGAACCAAGCAGAAGTCGGTTAAGATGATCATCGTTGTGCTGGCAACGTTCATGCTCTGTTTCCTGCCCTTCCACCTCACCAGGAGCCTTTACTATTCTTTTAGATACCTAAGGCAGGTCGATCCGTCACAGGTGAGGACAAACACGTTCATAGTAAATGTGTCTTTAAGAGCTCGGTATATCACCTTTTTAAATGTTCACCAGATCAGCTGTCAGTTGCTGGAGGCCTCCAGTGTGGCCTACAAAGTGACCCGACCTTTGGCCAGTGCCAACAGCTGTGTGGACCCCATCCTTTACTTCCTGGCTGGACAGGACTTCCGCAGGAACCTCACCAAGAAGATCAGGTCACCTTCATCGAGACCAACATGCGTGAGAAAACGCTTGACAACTCAACTCTGATCCAATACCTTGAAACTACTTAGGTTTGGTTCAAATGCAAAAGTTTGTGGGGACAAGTACAAGTACTTATTGCGGGTCTCTCGAGGTAGATGTGACACACCGACACTGACAGACGCTGAATTCAGATCCCCATCTATGACCAGTATAAATGCATGTTCAGCTTTGACCAAATCAAATGTGGACAATACAGTTATGACTGAAAAAACTTATGGCATTAAAGGATTCCTAGATCATATTTTATTTAGTTGTGTTATGTTTGAACAGCTATAGCGTATGGACAGAACTAAACTACAAATGTGGCTTTTGTCAATGATTCTACTGGATAACGGCTGCACCTGATGTTTGTATAGGAACAAGTGGGTTTTCCTCAGCTCACCGTTCTTTTCTGCATATCAGACAAAGAGGGTAAGCTTGACCACTTTGTGGCCTTTAGGACTTATTTTGAATGTGCTGCAACAAAATGTGAAAGAACTAAAAAATGTTATAATAAACATGTATAAATGTTAACGAAATTGTTGTGGTGTTACATTTGTCACATATTGCCATAATTTGTGTCAAGTGGCTGTAGAATGAGACTCACTGAGATATTTTCTGAAAACAGCAGGTGTAGAATAGTTCATATATTCCTTTAATTTTAGAGAATTGATTCTCTCTTGTGGGTAGTGTCTGGTTATACAGCTTCTGCGCCGCTGAGCAGGGTATTTGAGAAGAGTAGCCTTAGTTGTAGTGTAGCTGAGTCACTTGGTAAATATCATTGGTAGTGGATACACTTGATTTACATAACCAGTGGTCATTTTATCGAATGAACACCAGACCACCACTAGAGGGCGACACTATCAAACAAACAAGCCAGTCTATTGCCGATGACGCTTTTAGTTTCAACACATTTTTTGAATTTTTCAGGAGATGTTTCCTCACACATTCACAGACAGCAGCAGACAAACGCCAAAAGTTCACATTATATGACCAGCAAGACAGCATTTAAAATACACCTCTTCTTTATTTCAAGAGTAAAAACATCATACAGAAAAATTAAATATTATAAATGCACTCTACAAAGTTGATGAGATGAATGTTTCCTTCCTACCAGCAACACTTCAGCTTGAAAACATTTAATAATAATCCTAATAGTAATAAAAACAGATACAATAAAAAATGTGTAACTGCTGCAACCAATAAATCCTCCAGACATGTAGAATTCATAAGAAGAAACAGAATAAGAAATATGAATATGAGTGGATAATTATAGTTAACTCTTTATTAAAACCCATGAGGATGTAAACTGAAGCCAAGTGAGCTGCATGACTTTGAGGCATCCCAGCTACTAATCTACTGCAGCCACTGGATGGGTTATTTAATTAAACTGTAAAAACTAAAAATGCATGTGTGTGTGTGTGTGTGTGTGTGTGTGTGTGTGTGTGTGTGTGTGTGTGTGTGTGTGTGTGTGTGTGTGTGTGTGTGTGTGTGTATTTATGTGGGAGTAGCTCCTTACAGTTATGTAGATTACATAACTAAAGTCTGGAAATGTGTACTGAATGTGTGTGTTTAGGTTTATAAACAAGACACAGATGTTGCACTCATATATATTATTGTGAGTTTAACCAGAATCCGCTTATATTCATGATGGAGTTTACGTTGTTTTTTTATTGATGGAATACAAGTGTCACTTATTGGTGCAGTGCTGTTGTCTTCCACCTCACACAAACTGTATGCTAAAACTATAAAAGCCAGAACTGTTTTTCTATACCCACCCATATTTACATATGTACATTCATTTACATGGTCTATTCTACAAAAGCGATATCTACCCATCTAACGTCTTCACGCCAGGACCCAAACGACAGTTGCAGCCTTTAACTGCCATTGGGATGCAGTGTTGTACAAAATATGTTGTGTTACAGTTTTGGGAACGCATTTGAACCTTCTTGGACCTATAGTCTAATAGCTTAAAGGTTGCAAATATTGTTATTAATGCTGACTGTGGATAGGTGCACATCGCTGAGTGAACGTTTCTCAAACTCTCAAAAGGTTCACTGAACTGAACTGTTAAGACTACATTCAACATATTCAAGGTCTAAAACCTCAACTCACGAATGTGAGAAGAAAAGTGAAGCTCGATAACTTAAAATAAAGAAATATTTAAAACAACAAAATGATATGGAATGTTCTAACATCTTGTCCTTCTAATACTTACTGTAGTAGTACTGTACTCTTACATTAATTGTCCTATGACCATAATCATGTAGGTTATTATTATTTCAGCCACATCAGCTTTGCTCTGTCTGGTTAGGAAATCGTTGATACTCTTGGTTCATATGGCACTTGATCACAACTTGGTTTGACATTTCCTCGTTTGTTTCAGTCTCACTGCTGATTGAGCTTTTTGAGCAGTTTAAGTTGTTTGAGGGTGTGTTCACCTATGTGTGTTTTACCACTGTGTCTGTATTTTTTACATGGAAGCACAAATATAGGGGCTTTCTGCCTCCCTCTGTCAGACGTTGACAGTCTTTTATCACAAAGCTATACTCTTCACTTTCTCTGTGACAGTGAAGCAGCTGTGTTTGGAGTGGAACTTCTACGATGTTACATCTGTAAAGTACAATAACGTTTTTTATGTGATAATAAATACAGTTATATTCCTCTCTTTGCGTGTATAGAAACGACTTCCTCCAGCACGAGGTGGTCCTTGTGGTTTCATGGTGGCAGTCGTCTGGAAACTCCCTCCTTGCCAGCTGGCAAGTTGTCAGTGAATGATGAGGTCGTATTCAGCAAGGTAGCGTTATAATACACCGTCTCTCTGTCTCTTCACCTGAACGAGAGAGTCAACATGTCAAGGACGTGGCAGGATGAGGATACGAAGGACAGAACGGAAGAAGGAATGAAACAGTGAAAAAAGTTGTGAGCCTTTTCTTAACACACTTAACTCATTATTGTTCATTCAGGCTCATTTTAAAGCATAAATCAGTTTCTTTTTTGTGTGTGTATAGGACATAATGAATCCAACAGAGAAGAAGAAGAAGCTCATTCCCCAAATCATTTTAGAGACACTCCTCTGATTAACTGATCATACTCTGTATAATATCCTTTCCCAGTGAAACAGACCACATAATTCAGTGATGACCAGAAGAATGTGAGCTTTAACTTGGAGAAATGAGGTGCAGAAATAGAAAGAAATGGGGAGGAGAGAGGTGATTACAGCGAGTGACGGGATGGAAGCAAAAATAAAGCGAGAGGGGGCCACAAAATTTGTGTTGCCGGTTGTACCTCCTGAAGCCAGATGAGGAAGACGAGCAGAAGGGTTTCCCTCCAAACAGGGAGTTGCGTTGCTCCTGGGATGATGTCTTGGTTTCCACCGTGACAGGCTTCTGCTCGGGAATCTGAGCGACTTGAAACCTGGCAGTCAAGATATGATCACAATTACATTCATGGCAATCATGGTACTTATGACAAAACACACATTTAGCTTGAGAGTGTGTGAGGTTGATTACTCTTTCTACCGTTTTTAATCATCTTTGAGGGTTATTTTGCATATTGTACTGTAGGTCTGAATATGTTACATTTAAACTATTTGTACAGTTTACAGATGGTTTAAGCCTTTCTGTAACTCAACTGGATTGTGGTAAAATGACTGTGAATGTGTCAGTAGTGGAAGAAATATTTAGTTCTGTCAGTTAAGTAAGTATAGTAAAAGTAGCATTACCACAGTGTAATGATACACCATAATAAGCAAAGGTCCTGCATTTAGAGGTGAACGTATAGAACTGATATCCAAACATTTTACATAAAGTATAGAAAGTAAAAGTACGGCCCCTGTCAGAGCTGAATTATTAAAAACATGATCATTGTATTATTATAACTACTAATACTAAACTAATAGCTGACTGAATTTGATTAAGCAGGGGCTAATTTTTAGTTAATTTCTACACTTAAATCTACAACGATGCATCATATTTGATCAAATGTTCATATCTTGTGTGGGTGAAATTTATATCTACAAAGTAATTAATAACTAGCTCTTGAATAAATGCAGTAAAAAGTACTGGAGCTGCAGTAAAAAGTAGCAGAAAAAGTGAAAAAGTAATAAAATATCTGAACTGCCTGTCCTCATTTGTCATGTCAGATGTGTGTTGGGTATGAAGCAATATGGACGTGTCTCACCTCCCCACAGATAACACTGTCAGCTCTCCCTCCTTCTCCTTCACTTCACTCCCGTCAGTCTTTTCCTGTACAGTATTTGGCACAACAGCTTCTGTGTGGTGGGCGTCGACAAACAAACCCCCCAGCAGGGGCCTCTTCAGCTGGTCGGTGGATCTGTCCAGTAAGGGCAGGATCAGGCTCTGGGGAGCCTTCAGGGGATCTCTGAAAGAATCCAGGGGAGGTATGAGGACAGGGGGCCATTTCCTCTGGGCACAGCGGGTGCAGCGGTAGCCGTGTTTGGGTGCCAGGCCGGAGAGGCCGGAGATGGTGTGGAGGTGGGACTGATGGGGGCACAGCCTGGGGAGGGAGCGGAAAGGGGACAGAGGAGACAGCATCGGGAACCTGGGAGGAAGGGCGGGAGGGATTTATCATAAATCAAACCTCCAAATTCAAATATTGAACTTAAACCAACCTTTAAAAAGCGGTTGCCATGTCAGTAAATGTCATTGATATTTGAGTGAAATTTAAACATCGAATTGACAACATTTCGTTCCATGTCCATTCAGTGTACAGCATAATACACATTTTAAATCACCTATATTTTCTGCACACATATGCACAAAAAGACACACTTTCTCTCTTACTTCACTAACAAAGACCATATTAATAAAGGTATGGGTTTAGAATTTGGGTTTAGTTTATTACATATTGGAGATGGAGGAGAGCCAAGCTGGTGTAGGAGGGAGGGGTGAGGCCAGAAGGGATGGGGGTCAATGCATTCGTGTTTTTTTTGTGTTTTTAGTGTTGCTAAGTAATAAAGCATAATGATAAGATAAGTGAGTCTTTTAAGTGAGAAAAGCTCCCAAAGAATATTCAAACATTACTTTCATCTCTGCCTCTGTTCAGTGTGAGTGTTTAAATAGAAAATAAATGAATAATTGAAATCTAAAGTTGTATCTCTTTGCACCCAGCCCTCTTTAGTGTTTGTCTTTCCATTGTTCTTTTGTGCAGAGAAAAGCAGAGCAAAAGAGGTGAATGCAACTGTGTGTCCCTGTGTTGTACTAGTATGACCAGTAGTGACCCCTGCTGAACGTCCCACCACACACACACACACAAACACACACACACACACACACACACACACACACACACACACACACAGGATCTGACAGCTTTCCAGATTTCGGTGTGCATATTATGTGTGCGTGTCAGAATGTTCTCGAATCTAAAGCTCACATGTTACAGCAGCACACTGCCAGAGGCCCCTGAGACCTCTGAATATTGTAGATGTGGCAAACATACATACGTACATACTGGAGTGTAATGGATCAAATTACCATCTATATGGTGTTGTTAGAGGGACAATTTGGAAGATCGAAGATTACTTCTCTGTCTACCGCAGATTAAGGAAAACACAGTGGTGTAGGCTGTGGTATGAAGCAGCATGTTGCTGGATTTGTTAGATTAACTTCTGACTGCTTGAGCACTTTTAACGGCCGCATAGTGCGACCAAAGTTCCAACCACAACTACGTTTGGTCATGTAAACTGTGTGATCTTCAAGCTATGTGACAGCCAATGATCTTAGTGACAGGCTGGCTGTTTAAGCCTCATGACTCAAGAGACGGCGGTTACAATTGTGTCAGACATTCTCTTCAGACATGCGGGAGTGAGTCACTGCCAAAGTATCAGCCCACGCCAGAGCCGCACTGAGGAAATGTAAACTATGTTTATGAGAGTACTTTCTTTCTTTCTTTGGCATTGTATTATTTCAATGTGCTATAGACACAACCAGAGATATATAAAGATATAAAAAGCTGTTTGGGAAATGTTACAAAGTTATATATCAAGTGGCTTTACTGGGAGCTTGAGCCAAGTCATAATATTTTCTTTTAGAATGACATTAAAACTATGGTTTATATCATTATTCAGTGTTTTGCTTAAATCTCTGAAAAGCAACTTTCTGTAACTTTTGGCAAGGTTTTCTCTCCTTCTCTGCCTAAACATCCTGCCACAAACACAAACACACACACACACACACATTCAGGACATTGATTTGGTTATTAGAGCCTCTTGTCAGGAGCCTCCGTCCAAAATGTTCCCTGCCCTGCTCTCTCACACTCTTCCCTTGGCTCTGTATTCAGCTCGTTGTGGAGCAGCATGAATGACCAAAAGTATACCTCGAAGGTACAGCATATATCGTATATTGTGTGTAAGCGAGTGTGTGGTCTCATACTTGATTGACGAGCTTTTGCTCATGGCCATCTGTTTGCTCTCGTACTCCAGCAGCAATTCCTCCAGTGCAGCAGCATTTTCTGAAACACACACAAAAATTCAGGTGAGACTCAATAATCCATCAGTGCCAGTCAATTCCGTAAATAAGAATAATCAGACTTGTCTGCTGGGATGTGGAGTTAGACCATTTAGACCAGGGATGTCAAACTCATTTTCACTCTGGGCCACATCAGCATCACGGTTGCCCTCAAAGGGCCGGTTGTAAATGTAAGACTGTATAAGTGTAACTACTCCTAACATATTGTTAAATAACTGTCTCTACATTTGAAGTGTAAAAAGATAGTACATGCAGTTATATGAATGTAATATTATATTTAAGCACATTTCTGTTATCATTACATAAATCATTTTAATTTAGGGTTAGGAAAACATCCTAAAATGACTTTCTGTGACTTAACAACAGTAGTATTTCAAAAGTTTCAACTTCCAGTTGTGTGATTTCTCCTCCGCTATGGTTTCCTGTTGCTGGTGCAAAATGCATTCTGGGATATTTGGCTGTCCCAAGTACAGACAAGTCACCTCCGATGCATCCCGGAAAAATGGGCAGAGCGAGCCACATCCGGGCATTTGGACCGTGCTTGGCTTGATGTGAACTTTGAATTGGAGCAGTACTTAGGCTGAGACTGATGACGTTTCACAAGTCCACGAGTTTACAAGTAAAGAGAAGTACGCATATTGAGAAAGGCCCAATCACTTGTTGGAAAACCTCTTTATGGGCTGTTGCCTCTCCTGTCCACCTGTTGTGATAGTTTTAATGTCGGCATACAGACAACATGCTATCTCATAATTTAGACTTTCTATCTCGTAATTTCGACCTTGGGGATATTTTTGTTTTCAAGTCTAACTTTTCATTTTTGAAAGACATTTTTTTTTTTTGCTGGCGGATTCGCGGGCCACATAAAATGACGTGGCGGGCCAGATCCGGCCCGCGGGCCGTATGTTTGACACCCCTGATTCCAAAAATGACATTGATCTTTTTGCTTATTGGCGAAAAAACAACTTCCCTTGGAAAATTTCAAAATACATTATCTCCACTCACAGTTTGTTCCACTTTTCACTCGAAGGGAAAAACTTTGTATTCCCTTTCAAAAACAACCAATGTATCTTTCCACTTTACTGTGTTTGCATTTCTAACATCAACCATGTCAGATGGCGATATGGAGCAGCCAGTCTGAGCTTGCAGCAGTGGAAACTTGTCTGTGACGTACTTTGGTGACCCTGTGTTCCCCTCTAAAGCCACAAGAGATGAAATGACTCTGACCACTAGCTCCAGAGTTATGTCACTGCTGGTCAACACCTACCTTTCTTCTCAGTGATGAGGCGAACCAGAACACTGATGGTGTCTTCATTCAGGTCGTCAGATATGTAGGGACAGTTGTTACCTAAAGAATGCAGAAAGACGATGTACATTGCATTTGAGTATATTGACACACATAATGACATTATAACACAAATACAAAAACAATGTCATATGCAAATATTAACAAGTGAATTAATCATAATATGTATTGAAAACGTGTGCGTGCACTGAACAAAGGATATGATATTTTCCATATTAGAGAGTCAACATAAATGCCTGTATACCATATTTAGACAACTGAGAGAACTCTATCTGGTGATGAGGAACGTGAGATGCAATCAAAATCCTGGAAAAAAGCTAGTGAGCGCTCCTTAAGTTAAAGTTACGATCTCTAAAATCTCAGTTTTGTTCTCTTTGGCGGCGCATATGGCAACAATTGCAGGTTTGTTTTTGGATCTCACTTCCCAGAGATCCAAACTGTGTCGGATATTCGGGGGAAAATCGCCACAAACACCCAGCTCTGCAGATGCAAGGCTTTCATCAATGAGAATATAAACTTGTATTTTTGTATATATTTCAATGTACTCTATGTTCCTCCTGTTAAGGCTAGTTATATGTTAAGATAGAATTAACACAATCAACCGGTGGATTTGCTTTAAACTACCATCGTAACAGAGTGAGACAGAGTGAGCAAAGTTCACACACGGTGGGACTGATAAAGATGGAAGTGGATGACTGAACGGAAAAGAACAGATATGCCTCCGTGGCAACACCCTCCGAACATCCCATAATAGCACAGCAGAGTGAGGCAGCTGAGAGGAGAGCACATGAAGGGCACAGGGGAGGTCCAGAATAGCTCACTCAGCGATCACAATTCAGCAATGTTGAAGCACACAGGGCTCTATGTGTGTGTGTGTGTGTGTGTGTGTGTGTGTGTGTGTGTGTGTGTGTGTGTGTGTGTGTGTGTGTGTGTGTGTGTGTGTGTGTATATATATATACCAGACCCCCAGGTGACTGTGAATACAGTATTTGTGTGTTACAGAGCAAAATGTGACCGTTGCACTTGTCACATTTGCGTCTATGTGTCTTCTTGCATAAGCAGTCCCAGGCTGTTGTTAGGTTATAACAATAGCTGTGTCGCCACAGTGGCTGTTGCTACGCGAGGACAACGGCATCCATTTCACAGTGTGGCACTCGTTCTCTTCTATTTAGTCAGAGCCATGTGTTCAATGTTTCAGTGCCACATTAAGTTACCAGTCAGTTTAAATGCTGTCGTCCCGTAGCGCTAACATGGCTGAAACTGAAAAGCTGTGGCAACTAAACCCCACTTTTCCCTCTGCCCTTGTGGCTGAGCAGGATGAGTCATCACAAAGTTGCAGGTTTGGCTCACAAGGTTTTTGTCCTCTCTCTTTCTCCACCTTCAGCTTCCCTGTCACTGCACTCTCCCATAAGTCAAACTCTTCTCTGTCTGCAGCTCTGCGTATTCAGAGTTACCGCTGCAGAGTCTGATTTCAGCCCTGTAGAGTTAAGCTCGGCCTCGCTGTAACTCATCCCCAAGGGTGTTCCCACCTGAGCGGAGATGATGAAAAAAGTGCTGGAGTAAGAAGTTTAGCTCTAACGTTTGCCCAGTCGGGACTACTGCAGGTGGACAGACAGACAGACAGACAGACAGACAGACAGACAGACAGACAGACAGACAGACAGACAGACAGACAGACAGACAGACAGCACACTGCAAGGATAGTTACATAACAACAGCCGAGGGGAAGAGGGAGAGAGGTACATTTTTCACATGCAGCATCTAAAGCCACCTGTTGCCCTCTGATCATCTTTTTATTTATTTCCTTATATTACTCATGTTCTGTTGTATTTAAAAAATTATTTTGCTTAAGCTCCCCTCTCTCGTCCTTTATCTGTCTCACTCACACATGCAGACTCGCTTATTACTGCACCACTGCATCATCTGTCCTCAAAGCTGCACAGGAGGAGAGAAAGAGGGGAGCGGAGAGTGAAGGAGGTCTTAATAACACTACATGTTCGTAAAACGTTAAAATATAAATTTCATCTTTCTGTTATCTTATGAAGGCTGAAATTGAGAGTATTCAAAGTAATGAAAAGTCACAATGATATTGTTATCTGCATAATATCCTAAATTAAAATCATTCATCTTGAATCAATCAATAATTCAGTCAAACTAACATACAACAAAGGGGTTTCATATATGGAACACATGGTCAGCTTAAATACACCCTGAAAAGCTCTAGAAATTGACGTAGCAGATCAAAAAAAATGGGGATATAAGAAGAGGAAGGAACACGAACAAGACAGATAGAAACAAGGAGAGGAGAAAGGAGAAAGAAAGAAGAGACATAAACCAGGAGATGAGGACCCGATTGAATTATTGATCTGGCTGGGAAAGGAGAGATGAGTGGATCGTGTCATGTTCATATGAGTGTGGGGGGGGGGGGGGGGGGGGGGGTGTTAGGAGCCAAGACATCGGATGAATGGAGAGTAAGAGGACAGAAAAAGAGAACTGAGGGGGAATGGGTGTTTGGGAGTTTCTAGATGTCTTAAGTTTCACAACAAAGTGCTCGGAGAGGAAGAGACCGAGGCAAAGCCGCAAACAGAAGGCATAGATCTTTGACAGACAGACCGTTGCTATGACCTCCGTCTGTCCTCGCGGAGGAAATCACAGCTTCACAACTGTCCTCTTTGTAGCACGAAAGATACAAATTACTTTGGTGGTTTTCGCTGGAATGTTAGGTAACGGAAGCTATAAAAACCTAGGAACTGAAATAAAAGAGCAACGTCCTCCCTGTAATCCACAACAATGAGCGAGCAAACTACCGTGGATGTCCTCGCTGAGAAACCATCAAGTGTGAGTATATGTACACTGTATCAAGAAGAAGCAGGTTCAGTCACACGGAGATAAAACAAAATCCAAGTAAAGCATATTTTGATATTGGCATCTGTGAAAAACATCGCTTAACTAAACTTTTTGATCCTAATGATGGGATACAGCTCGTTATCCAAAGCAGCAGGTGTTGACAGGAAGTCTGATCTGTTGAGGGCGGCAGCTGTGCTCTGAAGCTCCCGATGCCTGGCACAACGTATGGCGACTTGGCTGACACACAACTTTCCACTGAGCCTCCCACCATCAGGTGATTGAGGGAAAAGCCGGCTTAGCCTTTCAATCTGTTTAAATGCTTACACACTAAATGACAGTAACCGATCGACAGTAGCACCATAGCAAGGGAAACAACATATTAAAGTGTAGTTTATTCGTTGTTTAGCTTGATGAGCTCTTTATATAGCCTTTGCAAGGCAATGGTTGTTCAAAGGAATACACTTATGTGCTTTATTGCCGGGAGTAAGATGAGACGATTACTTTCGACATGTGTATTTAAGCATGTTTATTCATGACTGTATTTATGTTCTAAGCGTGCATGTGGATTGGAGTCAAAGACAGATTTCCCTACGGGACAATAAAGTATATCTTATCTTCTATCTTATCTTACATCTGTCTGCTAAATATGAAGTTACATCCAGCAGGCGGCATGAACACTAAAGCCCGGGGAAACAGCTAATATTATCCTGGCTCTGTCCAATGCTCACAAAATCCACCAACCAGCACCTCTAAAGCTCACTAATTAAAACGTAATATCTTATTTGCTTAATTCGTACAAAGCTAAGCTAACTGGCAGCTGGCTGTAGCTGCATGTCTAATGAACAGATATGAAAGTGGTATCCATCTAATCTGATAGCAAATAACTATATTTCCCAAATGAACCGTTGCTTTACACTGTGTCTACTCTTTGAGCAACCAAGTGAACGCAATAGTTTGCAATGTTTGCTAAATTGAATGAGCTCTCTCTGACTCACATTTTGAGTTTGTGCAACCGTAAATGAAACTCTTCACAGCAGACAGTTTATCAAAATGTGAAATGATCTACGTGGAAACGTACCAGGAACTTCGGCTGCTCCGAGCAATGCTACAGTAGATGACGTACGCCATGTGACTTGAGGGTTTTACCTGATAATCAAGCCTGAGAACCGCACGGGTACAGTGCATCACGTGCAATAGACACTTAAAGGAAATATGGGTGTACTTCTCACATTGTGTGCACAGCAATGCAGGTCTATACAAAAAGTATCGATGGTGTCAGCTTTGATATCACGATTACACCTCACAAGCAAAGAGTGCCATTTGGGTCAGAGACTGAAGTATTCCAGGTCTATGAAGAGTCTCCAGGACTATATACAACTTTACACTTTTACAAAGGACAGGCATAAAGACCTCTCACGTTACTCTGAGCCTGAGCAAACCACTTACAGCAGGAGTGTAACTGAACACTTGTTTTATCGCTTGATCCCTGTGTGTCTCTGTTTCTCCCTCTACACTCTCTTAACATTTCCATGTCGTGATACCAGTCACTCTTTCGGTTAATACCACCCTCGTCCTTCAGTCTCTCTTCTTCGTCTGCCCTCCCCCGCCCCTCTTCATACTTCTTTCTGTGTTTACCCAAGTCAGTTTCTCTCTGACGTCAGTAGGGTGAGTGAGTTGATGGGAATTCTTTTTTTTCTTCTTCCCCTTTTCAGATTGGAAAATTACAAGGATAGCAGTGAATGCTTGGAAAGGCACATGCACGCTTGCCATGGAATGAACCCTGCAAGGTCAAAGTTCAAAGAGGAAAAGAGAAAGCCTCCCATGTAGACCTGCGTGCAGTGACAACACAGAGATACGTGGACTGTGACTGCACACAAAGACACTGCCCTTTGGGCTTGGCTTGGACGTCAGTAGCACTAAACCACATCTTGTGCACGTGTTTGTGCTAATTTGGCATTTTTATGGGCGAACGTGACAACAACCTGAACATAAATCATAGTGTCAGTAATCACTCTCTCTGCTACTTTCTATCTTTTCTAACTTTCATTTTCTTCCTTATCTTTCCATGTCCTGTCATTTGATCTCTCTCACCTTCTTTCTGCGGTGTGGCAGTTTCTTCATCGCCTCCCTCTTTGTCAGCACTGCAGCGGTATCCCTTCTTCTTCAGGATGTTGCAGATGAGGATACCCAACAGGCCCATCACGCAGAAGATGGGCACCAAAGCGAACACGGCGTACTCTGCCGTCTTCTCCTCCGCGCTTCGTACCACCGTGCCATTGGCCGCCCCCCCTGCACCGCTCGATGGACCTTTACCCACTGTACGCACCGCTCTGACACGCAGAGCTGCTGAGAGACAGGAGAAAAAAAGATACAGAAAAAGCATGGTTTTAGCTACATGAAGAACAAATGATGATTGTGAAATGAATGATGGACCGGCAGCATTTGGAAGTTAAAAACACATTTTCAGACACATGCTGCAGGATCCTGCTTACTTTTCACACACAGACTTTGGGTGGAAACATCCCCTGTGGCAGTGGAGTGAAACCTGCAAATGGAAAAAGAAAGGAGAGGAAAAAAAAAGCATAATTAGAGAGATGGACAGAGAGAGAAAGTGGAGGACCATTCTACAATTAAAGAATGAATCAGCGGTTTTAGCCTGTGGCATTTTGCGTCCCGTTGTGCTTGATGTTGCCTGCCCATTGTGGCGAATGTGTGTTGTTTGTGTGTGTCTTCTTGTTTTGTCGACACAGAAAATCCCCAGATTTTTTTAATTTAGAACAAATAAAAGTTTACCACGTGCATGTTCGAGCAAAGCACTTTGAATGTCAAGCCAACAGTTTCATGTAATGGTGGGTGGATTAACAAGCAGACAGGTAGGTCTTACCCAGGCAGACAGTCCCCACAGACAGCATCTGAGGTCCCAGTGGCAGGGGTTGCAACCTTACGGCCGAGGATCTTGCAGGATGCGTGTGGGCGGCAAAGCTCAGAGTCGAGTGTGTCTGAAAAGCTTCCAGATGGGCACAACTGACATTGCACTTCCTCTGTTGGCCTTTGGATCTGCCCACAAGCCTGGCAAGACAGAGAACACTTCTAAACTCAAGCAAAATAATGCAAAAGAACAAAATGAAGCATCTCTCTGGAGCTGTGTTAGTGTCAGTAACAGTATGTCATCTACTAAAAGTTCATAAACACAACCTGCAACAAAAGAGAAACATGACACACCTTGACCTTGATTATAATGCAATGTCATACATGTTTTCCACCATTAAAGATTCATTTATGGATGCAGATAACTTGGTTTACATTGACTGTGGTGACTCGAAACAGAAATTATAAGTGAGACAGGAAAATAAAATCTCTGGTCGGGGGTTTTATACAGTTAAATGGCAGGTGGTGGAAATGAACCACAGTGATCATTACATAAATATTTCAAATATCAGTCCATACACACATTCAACATGTGGCTGTCGCTGACATGACACAATTAATTTGCACTCTCTATGCTTATTACTTTACTTAACACTAAATCACTTGATAGCAACAGATATGTTAACAGCAGAGACATGTTGGACTAAAAAGTGTCTCTCAAAGTGGGTCGTGTTGTTATGAATAATTTTGTTTCAGTTTGTACTCTTACCTTGGAAGGCTCCTGGCCAGCAGGGCATTGCAGACACACACATCCTTCCCCCCGCCGACACTGCACTGCTGCAGTCCCGCCACAGCCGAACACCTGGAAGGCACATGCACACACATGCTCATGAGTCGGCCGAGGTTTGCGGTAAAACTGAGTGCACACACTTACTAAATCATAAAGCATACATGCACCTGGTCTATAAGGAACACAACCTTTCTCTTTTTTTTTACATAAACATACATGTGCACGTATTTACCGTGAGAAGGACGAGAGCTGAGCAGCAAAGGTGGTTCCTCATCTTCTTCAATGTATTCTACTATGTTCATATGATCTAAAGGAGAGAGACGACAGGAACATTCCACTGTAAAACATGGTCCGGTTCGTATAAACATGGGTTTTAAAGTGGATTATAAAAATCTAACTTGTCACCTCAGTCAAACACAACTGTGCTCTTTTTTCAACATAATTTATTGAGCTCTTAAGTGCATCGGAATATCTTCTAGTCCAGTAAGGATAACGACACAACATTACAACACTTCTGTCCCACGGACACACACAGTACATGAGCATGCACACTCACACTATACCACACACGCGCGCTCACAAAAACACCTGAGTCATTTTTTGCGACTCATTCAGAGTGCTGTGACTGGAGTGGCAGGGAGCTGCTGTAAATGCTGTAAATAACATTTAACATGAATCAGGTTCTTTTTATGGACAGGAGTGAATGAACCAGAGCTTTTCTGTGGCTATTTTAGGGCAGTAGGCACTCGCATACATAGTTAACAAAATTATTCATGATAAACATATTAATTTGCCAACTCATACTGACTTCCTCAACGCTTGATATGCTGGCCCTGGGATGAGTCTATCTGGACATTTAGGTAAGTCAGAAAAACCCAATTATTGTTATTTATTAATGATATCAAAACTAAATGATGTCGTGATAGAGATTACAAACATAAAGATTGTATTACCTTATTTTACAGTGTTATTGGAAATAAATACGAGTCAGATTGTATTACAGCAAAGCAGTGTTGTCATCTCTAAAGTTAAAAATGTGCATTCGGAAAATATTTAACAACAGCTCATTTAAAATACCATGACTCCCTATAGTGCCCGCATACATAAACATTATTCACACAGAAAGTGCTCGGCGAGATATTTATTACTGCCCTTTAACTGATGCTTCTATACAACTTCATGGACAAAGATGAAATCTAACCCGAGGTCACCTATCAATGAAGACACTCACCTTCACGTTTGAGATTTCACTGCTTAATGCAACATGCCAAAATCATGTAGTGTCAACATATGATATTTTGTTACATTAAAAAGGCAGCAGAGCTGTCAGCAGGGTGGCCACCCAACATGAGGAAGATTAAGATTCAATTTCTGTGACAGCAATTGTGCCAAAGTGTCGCTGAATAATTATTCCTCCAAGCTGTTCTGAATCTAAACTTAAACTCCAGCTTAGCTTGACTCAGTCCACTGAACAACTGGTAACAGGTCTAGAGTGTGACACATCATATACAACCAAGAATAAATTAAGGAAATAAATAAAAAATAAGCATCTGCAATCCCTTCATCCAATGTGTGCCCGACACCATCTTATTGATAAAGCAACTGCCAAAATAGGACTGTGAATTCATCCAAGACCAGTATTATCACAGAGGCGAAAATGTAGCTGACGGACTGGTCGGACCCAAACAGGCTTGTAAGATAACTACATAGTAAAACAGCCACTGACCAAAATGAAAACATGAGACGCATTTGGAACATAACAAACAAAAGAGAAGATAGGAGAAAAGAACAGACAACGATGGAAAAGGCCATTTTGGCTCAGGCCGGAGATAAAGAACGTGAGAAAACGAGACAGAAGAAGAAAATGGTAAAGAGCGGAGAAAGACAGAGCAGCATGCTTACCCCAGACTTGCAGCGGATTGACACAGTTGCCGTGGCAACTCAGCGAGGATGCTGTGTACGCTGCTAGAAATGCTGAGTCAGGACCGAACTCAAATCTAACTTTCTTACAGCTGTCCACACAAGCACTTGGTTAAAAGTCCTATTTGGTGCCGCTTGGACACTCACAAAGCGTACTACCAGACTTCACAAGCTACAAAATTAAGATTAAAAATCTGAAATTACATAAAGTTTGGACTGTGAGACAGAGTTCACACTAAAACGCAACTTGAGAAGTCAGAGAAGTCACACAAATCTCAAGTTGAGTGTAGCTGAATGGAAGGTTCAATGTACCTGCCTGTCTTATACTGTCACTCTGACCACAGACACACCCCTGACATCCTTGGGACATGCCCCTTCTATCACAGCTAAAACAGCGTGTGTGTGTGTGTGTGTGTGTGTGTGTGTGTGTGTGTATGTGTGTGTGTGTGTGTGTGTGTGT
This sequence comes from Pholis gunnellus, assembly GCF_910591455.1. Taxonomy (NCBI): domain Eukaryota; kingdom Metazoa; phylum Chordata; class Actinopteri; order Perciformes; family Pholidae; genus Pholis; species Pholis gunnellus. The sequence continues at coordinate 17,271,206 of NC_136535.1, forward strand.
GTGTGTGTGTGTGTGTGTGTGTCGTAAGTGTGCCTGAAGGGTGAGGCCACCTTAATGCACCTCTTGACCACGCAGCAAAACATAATGTTTTAAACATTAGTTAGCAAGAAATCGCTTCTCCACTCAAACCCATTTATTCTCTTTCTATGTGTAAAGACACACACAGCGCATGCACCTATGCAGCATGTCACTATGATGTGCGTGCAGTACGGGTGTGGTGATATGTCTTAACATACGTTTTTATACATTACTTGCAAACTAATTTATTCTTGTTCATGCAGGTGACACACATACAAACATATGTCCACACACACACACACACACATCTGGAATGCCATAACATGCAGCCAACACCAAGCCGTGCCTTGCACAAACAAGAAAATAGAAAGAAATTAACTAGTTTATGATTTTGGTACAGCAAGGCCCTCATGCCAATGACAGGCTACTGAAGGATAATTTCAGGGATAAAGCGAGGACAGAAAAAAACACTTGTTTGAAAAAACAACTTGAGTGACTGAGGGACCGACAGAGCTGTAGAGGAGGAGATGAGAGAGGGATAGAAATTGGGGAAAGTAGTAGGGAGTGCTAAATTGTTTTTAAAATTCTGCCAGATAGCATGATACGATATATATAGAAGCATTTATTAAAATGCCATACAGATCAGAGCAAGAGGCTAATTACATGTTATAACACACGCTCATACTTATGCACTTATGCAAACACACACACAACACAAGCAACCGGGAAATAAAATGAAAACAAAATGATCAATAAAAACGACAATGATAGAGAGAGCAAAACAAAAATGGGACCTACAATTAAGTACCTCTGTTTTTGGAAAGTGTCAAGTGACAAATTGGACGGGGTTCAAAGGGGAGAGGAATGTTTTCCCCAGAAGACCTCCCTTGACCTCCAGAAGTGCAGTGACTGAAACGGTCAAACTGAAGGTCCAGCGGAGCAAGGTGAAACCGATTTGTGCATGCGATCTGAAGTCAGTATCATACAGCACGCTGGCTTCACAATTGAGCAGTTTGAAAAGGCTTGTACATACCAGTATGAGGGCACAAAAGCAAAACTGTGCCCCAAAAAGAGTCATTCTCCCATTATGTACCATTAAAAAGTCTTCCCTTACTGGATTCCAGCTAATGCAAAGATATTTGGTTAAAAAAAAAAAACAGCAGTTTGCTAACCATTTTCCGTGTTTGCAATCCACAGGTAAAAGCAGTAATTTCATGCAAGAGAAATGTGTTTGAAATACAAAATGCATGCAAAAGCAGGTCCACAAAAGGATGTTCAAACGTGCCAGCTCCCTGACCACTGTCCTCAGAAGTTAGCCATTCACAGACAGCCGTTCCAAGCCAGTATGGTCTGCGTGTGATGCATTTGCATTTAAATCCAATTTCTCTGAGGTTTTGCCCCAAAACGCACTACAGAAGTGACCAACCACACGTGGAACTACCACTGGACCTACATGGCACATGACCACCTCTGTGGCCAAGTCTTCTACCTGTCCGTCTGTGATAAAGTGCTGCTCGGACAAACAGCGGTGCAGAATTCGCCTTCGTCTTTTAAAAGGAATAGTTCCACATTTTTGGAAAATACGTTTTATTGTTAGATGTGAAGATTGTGACCACTCGTATGAAGCTGCAGCCAGAGGCCAGTTAGCTTAGCTTAGCATAAAGACTGGAAGCGGGGAAAGAGCAAGCCTCGTTCTGTCCAAAGGTAACAAAATTAGACACTTTCGGCTCAATAAATAGCCTCCATACATAATCCCCCATAAAATCACCAAGAGAGTGAATAAGTGAGTTTACAAAATGTCTCCTAATTCATCAGTTTTTAATCCCTCCATTCCCCATAGTTTTACAACAGCATCTCTTAACTTTATTTCATCATCTCCCTTACTGGAAATGTCTGCAAGGCCTTTTGCCTGAGCTCATGGCTATTTATGGCACTTAATCTTCATCTAGTGCGAGTGATGTTAAGTAATGGTATCATGGTGTGGCTTGGATGTGTTTTATAATGCAACAGGCGATCGTTAACGTATAGTGTGGTCCACATTGGACCTAAAACATCTTTCAACACAGATCAACACTCATCAATGAAAAGAACAATCCTTGTCGAGGAAACTGGAGTTCTTTTGTCTGCTTGCGGGGAACTTTCGTGTCCCACGTCCCCGAACTCACACTTTTTTTTTACTTCCACTCTTTCGACCTCTCTCAGCTCTTGCGCTGTCAAATCCTTTGGTTTGGAGGCTGCAGTCAGATGAATGTGTGGGTAGAAGTAGTAGAGCGAGACAGGAGGAAAGAACGAGAGACAAACAAAAGAACAGAAACAAAGGGAGAGAAAACAAGAAGAGCAGAATATAACAGGATATTAACACCATATCCCATCATACACAACAAAGAATCCAAAAGACACCAACACCCACGGTACCTTCGTCATTTTATGTGAAAACAACCAAACGGGATAAAAAAAATGTAAAACACCTCAAAGGAAAGGGAGAAGAGCGTGATGACTGTTCCAAAACTGTAAAACAGTAATTACCCAAAAGCCTTGGTGCTGTTGTTTGACACATTCAAATAACAAGTCGCGACAACATCAGATGACCAGTCACATTTTCTGTTTTGTTCAGGAGACCTAAAAATAGCGATAATAAAGAAGTAATGGCAAAGGCTTGACAAAAACACGGACACCATTCTATGCTGTGGTGGTTTTTGGGGCGAGGACCAGCGCTAATGTGTCGGAGAGCTTTTTCTGGCTCCTTGATGTCATACAGCAGCTGAGCAGAGAAATCCTACTGGATGAAGCTGTGAACGAAGGGAAGGAACCACAAAAGAGGAAACACGAGCATGAGTGGGACTCCTCTCCCTGTGTGAGGTGACTGAGCAGCAGGAGGGATGAAGTGTGAAGTGGGGTCAAGCTGCCACATTATTGGCTTCTAAACAATGAGAAATATGAACTTTGGTTTTGCTTACCTTCAATAAGTTATCTAAAGTAATAAGACAGCCGTGCTTAAAACAGCTTTTGTTCATTCTATTCTTTTCATCAAATCCTCTGTTTTATCGCCATGTTCTTGTTGTTATTAGTCCTTATAGAGTAGTTCTGATTAACCATGAACCGTCGGATGGTTTGTTACACAGAACCGTCTGAGAAGCCGTCATTGGAAACTACAAAATACTTTTAAGATGAACCATCTGTCAGTCAAACTCTCAGTCGAGACAAGTGAAGAAATATTCTCCGGTTCTGATGTTACTGATGCTATCGCAGCATCAACGTTAACTTCTGCTGTTTAGAACAAACAGTCGCCTCTCTGTGTCGCGTCACACACACCTAAGCCACGCTCGTAGCTGCCAGTAGCTCCTCGCGGGATGCCGATTGGTCCGCGCATAAAAATGTCACCTTGCTTTAGTCTTTTATAAGCTTATTCATCAGTTTATAATGCCTCCATTCACCACAGTTTATAATGATACAACAGCATCTCTTCCTTTCACTTCAAAGAGAAGTTCAGTAAGCCAACCCAGATGTATTATGTGAATACAGCCAACCTGTTCTCACTCCTAACGCGTCAAGTAATGCAGCTTGGTCTGTGCCACTGAACAGAGTTTACACCAATCACAGCAGAGATTGGGGAGTGACAATAACAATCTGTCATAGCTGTATTTTGACCAGGTTAAGCCCGACCAGGTCAGGTTTACAGTTGTTTTGCCACATAGAAGTAAACACTACTGACTTGCTGTGTCCTGGAAGTATTTGACTAGTATGAATAATGACAGTGTACAGAAAGTTTAAATATCTTTGTTATTTGCTCAGTAGGTGTGGTGATGCCTCGTCACAGGACAGAGAAGCTCAAAAGGATTATTTTCTTCTCTGCAGGTTGAGAAATCCTGCTGATTTGGGCTCATAAACCTTTACAAACCCATTAGATTATCTCAGAAAATGCACAGTCACCAAACTCAAAACAGGGTTGTTTGTCCTAATTCCTGAAGAGTTCTAATCTCACGGCAAAGATATCGATTTTCTCCAGAATACTACATCCTTGTTTTGGACTTGATTAAAACAGATTCATGCTCATCATCATTGCCTATTGGTGTAATTTGATAAAATAATAAAAAAAGGACACTAAATGTTCTTTTGGTTTCAAAAATGGCTGATGAAACACTTTCAGATGGATTTCAAAAGACGTGGATTTCCCTCTCCGTCATGAAGTAGAAAGGCTTGACAAAGAAAAGTCAACCACCAAGTCCCCATGCCAATAATGGCTACCTATGAAGCCCACTAGGTCACGTAGCGTTGTCCAGCTTTGGGGAACTCCTCTTTATCTAGACAGCCCATGTAGTGAAATACAATAGGAAAGGACTGAGCCGGCAAAAAAAGGTTTAAGGTAATTATACTCCATTATCCATCAGACATTTCGTGGACCGAGAGATAATGCGCACGTGTAGGACAACGACGTGATCGGGACAACCATACCCTCTGTTTGACTTAATGGAGGTGCCCATTATCGGCAAATGAAAGGCTGATTTACGCCAACACTTTCTACGTTAGTGCTCAGACAATGTCTCATTATAGGGAGCGAGTCTGATAACTGGGCTGGTGTCGCCACTCCACACATGTCTGTGGATGAGTTTCTCTCGCTGTGTCTCTTTGTGTCCGTCATCCCTCCTCTCTGTCCTTGGGTTGAGGTGACGTTCAGTCGTCATGTTTTCCAGTGGAACTTTACACCAGCAGAAAGTCAACGGGCCTCTCTTGTGTCTCTGCCGCACACTGCCTGTCCGATGTCGCTGAGGTGGAACCAGAGAGGTTGAATTGACCAGAGGGAGTGGAGAGAGAATCAGAGGAACAACAGGCAAGAGAGGCAGAGGCAGTGAGACGTTCAGCTTGTTAACAGCCAGAAGCAGTATCCCACAATACAGCAGGGGGAGAATACAAAGTCCTTATTTTCAGCCACCGTGAATATAGGCTACATATGAATACAAAGGAAACACTGGTAATGTTTCCTTTCCTTTTGTTCATTAGAAACAGATGCCACATCCTGTGGTAAGTCACAAATTCACTCATGCTGTCGGCTTAGTCCCCACTTTTAGTTTCCAACCGCTGTGTCCAACCGACTATCCCCCCCTAAAGTCAAATTACATAAGTAGGAGACACTGAATCTGTTTGCCTGAATTTCCCTGATCATCAACGGTGCATTTCCATATTTCTAAGACTTTTTCAATTAAAACTTTAAAAAGAGTTTAAGACCATTTTGTTTTCCATTAATTGCACAAAGGTTTTTCAGAAGTAGACAAGGACACTTTACTATCATTTAAACCCACCAGAAGCCAACCACCAAGCAATTCTGGCTACAAAGCAACCCTACTAAAGTATCCAAGGTTACAAAAGCAGAACATGGAGCAACCCCAGTTGCAAAAATCAGTGTGGGAGTAGATGTCTTTGAGTCTGGTATTTTCCCATACATCACCAACCAGCAACACCTTAAATTATAATCTACAACCCGTACACACGTACCAGCTCTAATAAAAGTCAGCACACAGACGAGCCCTGTAATAAAACAATTCCCATTTCCACACACAAACACGCGTATGCCGAGTGAAAACAACACTTTCAACATGTTATCTCTATTTGTCAAACACATACAGAGGATTTATATAATTACCATTTGAGTCAACGGAAAAAAATCTGTCGTCTATTATATGAGGACCTGAGCTCAGGTAGAGAAAAACATTTCGTCCAGTGTGTACAGATTGTATGTGGGCTATTCATACAACGTGCTTGCATTCATGAGTATTGAAAAGAGCTGTTATTATAGGCTAAATTATAGATGTCCTCTTCGCTCGTAGGAACAAGTCTTCACACTGTCTCCTGCTCTCGGGGAAAGTTGAAGTGATAAAGAGAGTGTGGTCTTTTTTTATTGTGAACTGCAGTCAATCAACTGTGGCCTGTAAAGGCCCACTATACGGACAGCATGCTTGACTCAGTCCGCAGAGCCCTGAAGACCCGCCCCCGCTGCTGCACAGAGCGCTGTTTGCTCGTTTATTCAAAGTTTATCAATACTGAACGTACATTGCATGTCCTTGGGTTCCCATCAATAATTGTCAAGTTTGAAGTAGATGGGGTTAACGGTTCCCCGGCTACACACACATCACATACATACTGTACATACAGATTCTTTGCTTTAATTAGATAAGCTCCATAAAAAGCTTCCCCTGACCGTAACTGTTGCCACTGTGGGTTTACCAGACGACCAGCCTAGACCTCAGGAAGTCATTGCACTCTTCAGAGAAATAGTCCAGCCCTGAAAACTGTCAATTTTACACTTTCTTTAGTAAATATTGAACAAATTAGATATCTCAAGTTAATAAGTGATCTAAAGAGGTGTTGCTAGGTAGACTATGTGACTTTCTGACAGAGCCAGGTTAGATGTTACTCCTCGTTTCTGTTGTCTTTGTGTTTAGCTAACCTTACCATCTCTATAGCTTCACTAGACAGATGTGCGAGTGCTATCGATCCACTCATCCAACAGTCGTCAAGAAAGTAAATAAGTCTAAATAATGTCAAACTATTATTTTGGTCAGTGAGTCCAAGGAGCGGAGTTCAGAGTGAACAATGGGAATCTTAAACACACCTCTGAGAATGTTAAGCATGTTAAACAATTCCATACTGAGCACACTGCAATAGTCTGTACATATGTGGAAGCAGTTCCTCATAACTTATTATGTATGAAAGTAAAAAGAAGCAGATAAGCAGCTCTGCAGTTTTCCCCCCAACACGCAAACCCAACCACAGACGCGCGCGCACACACATCCACATATATTTATGGCTCTAAGTATACTGTGTTTAGAGTTGTACTCAATAACTCCCAACTACAAAAGTGCTGCTCCAGAGTTCAATTTCCTGCTTTGTTGGTACATCGTCATTACTCAGCGGTGGTTTTGAAACGGGGCGTGTCTTTAGCACTCCTCACATGAGGGACTGTGTGGATTCTCTCCAAAACATGACACACACACACACACACACACACACACACACACTTCGACACGCTGGTGTGTGATTTGTTCTGGCAACTAAAAGCCAGCGATTGGTCACTGCTGGCGAGTTCAGCGAGCAGATTGCGGGCGCACTGCAGATTCATCTTTCCTCCACCAGAGTCGGCCTGTGAGGCAGCAAAACGTCTGCAGTCTCTTTTCCCTCTTTTCTTGAAGCTTATTTTTAAGACATGTGTCATTAAACGGTACACAGTGGGGAGCGAGAAGGCATACGGAGGAGACCGAGGGGAAAGGTCATGAACTCGGTCCAAGCAGGGCGAGATTACTGCTGCCTGCTTCTTTCCCCGACTGAACCGAATCTCATGGAATGTGACTGAGCATCTGCTCAAGATATAAACCACATACACATACAGTGTGTCAGTTTAAAAGTAAATGTCCTTAAGTACAGTTAAGATAAGATAAAACAAGATAATCCTTTCTTAATCCCCCAGCGGGGAAAGTTACAGGATTACTACTAAAGTTACTACAATGAATTTTTAATCGTTTAAGAAACAGTCTCATGTAATAATACTGGGGCCTCTATATGGCCGACATAAGCAAAACGAGAATGACTGCGAGAAGATTGGCTATTTCTATATATTAATTCTCGATGCCTATGATCAGGTAATTCCTCGCAAAATCTATTTACAATTTACAGCATGCAGGTTCATCAGAAACCACCAGAATATTTCATCAATTTATTATATGTTCATGTAAAATCTTAATCTGGAAAGTGACTGTCAAATAAATGAAGTACATTAGTTATAGGATACTATAGTAAGTATTTATATTATAATAATAACTGGCGATGAAATATGACACCACGATGAACCTGACCTTTGTAAACTTCAGGGACAAAGGAGCTGAAACATCCGGGAAGTGACTCTTTTCCACTTCCTTACTTTGAATGAACTCAACTGATGGAAACCATCTGCAACATGACTTGCCGTTTGCTCAGTCATGAGAGTGGAGATGATAAATATTAAAAAGAGACGAGGAGGTTTCCTGAGGAACATTTCCTCCTCAGGGGGAGAATGCATGGTGCACATTTTTGTTGTCCTTCAAATCCTGCTTTTCCATTAAATCGACTTATAATCAAGCTTAGGTGTGTGTTTTGTACATACTGTAAGTGAATGCGAGTGGTTGCATGCTCGTGCCAACGTCTCTCCAGGTTTCTGTGACCAGGTCCCCCTGTAATCATCTGATCCTCCACCAATCTGTGCGTGCAGAGCGCTGAGCCAGCATGGATCTGGATCTGCGGTCAGCGAAGAGGGAATTTCTTTGGCACGGAGTTTCCTGGCTGACATTGGGGAGGCAGGCAGGCCGGCCACTGTGGCACGGGGACTTAAAGACTATCTGGAGGCTTTCCCAACCACTCTGCTTGGACTGATGGACGGACAGATGACAGATTGAGGGCCTAAAGCTGGGTTTCTGACCTCCACATGCACATACGCTCGAGTTGAGTCCGTTAAATTACGCTCATAATCCCTGCATGTACGTTTGTTATCGCCTCCAAACTGCCACAAATACACTCTTAGATCTATCCATCATCATCCCCTATACCTCTCTCTTTTACTGTTTCCATGTTCTTCACTCCAGCTTTCTCTCTTTTCCTCATCCCTTTTGTCTCTTCTTCTCTCCTCTCTTCCCTTTCCATCCGGTCATCTTTGCCTCTTCCCAAAATGATGATTAATACATTCAGTGTACAATAAATGTTGGGTGGGTAAAGCATGAAAGGGGGCTTAAATTTAGCTCAGGATAATAATAAAGGCTAAGTACGGCATTTGTGTGTGTGTGTGAAGTATAATTACAGATGTCAGCCTCGTGTGCACTTAACTGTAACATCAGCACATGATATGATGGACAAAATATGACTCTGTCAAAATGACAACTTATACAGCACACCAGACCTCCTTGATGATAATTCATCTGTGTTTCAGCCGAATGACAATTTGAACTAAATTTAAACAATGATATGCCACTTTCAAAAGGAGGAAAAGATGTGTTTAAGAGACACACGGATGTGTTCAAAGCATTTTGTAGCGAGTTTAAAACATAAAAATAAAAAATAAATTAAAAAAATGTGTCATAAACACAAAACCTTGTGCATTGATAATAGTCAAAATATAATCATGCAAACTGACCTATGTAGTTATTTTCAAGTAAGTGACTATAATGATACCACAGTAATGTTTTGGAGTTGTTTGAAGAAAATACGACTTGTAAAAAAAAAAACGATTTTCTGTCTGAAACATGGTTCAACAGATGGCAACTATAAACAGAAAAGTAAAAGCAGAAGGATTCACTTAAGAGAGTGTGTGAACTTGGAAACACTGGATCAAACCCCTCTCCTCTCTGCTCCCCTCTAACTCCACTTGTGTGCTATAATGTGCTCTGATCAAACCAATAGAAGCCCGGGGACAAATTGTTCCCTACCCTCACCAGTCACACTGTACACACCCAGCCACACTATATCTTTTTCCCATAAGCAAGGCTGAAAGTACTTGACAGGAACTTGTACTTGTTTTGTGAGCCGTACATTGACTTCTCAGTTGACACGTGCCATGACTAGAAGATGCTCATGAATAAACATTGTATATCTTGTAAAAAATCCTTCCTTAAAATGCATCGGAATAAAATTAGGGACGAGCCAGTGAAACTGTACATGGCCCTCTTCTGGTGGAAGTGTGTTGGTATCGTTATGTGCGAGAGAAAGCCTCTTATTGGCACAAGCGTGCAGGAATTTGGTCTCAGACAAAAGGAGCCCTCGGCCCAAAAATGACAGTCTTTCCTTTGCTCTTGTGTAAGTGTGTGTGTGTGTGTGCTTTGGGAGCCTGCCCTCTCTGCTCATCCTGCAGGAGGTACATCCTGCCAAAACCACGGCAGTATGATGTGATACGGTGATGGTGATAAGACACAACTTAAAGTGACAGAGAAGAGTGTGTGAGAGACACGTTAAAAATCAATGCTGTACACTTTTAACGTGACATTTTCACAGTTTCTTCTTCATCTCTATGCAGCATGCTTTGGCAATAGTTCTCTTTTTAGTTTTGCATAGTATAATTTAGGTTGAACTGAACTGACCTTGATGTATATCCTGTATGATATCATAAAGATGTATACAACAAGAAAATAAAGCAGCACAGCCAGGACTCAGTTCACTTTATTAAAAAAAAGAGAGGGGGAGGATCATTCTGTCATCAGGTACATAAGGAAGCTCCCACTCGTCATTAGACAGCACGATGAACAGTGGTTCTAGTTATTATAACCATTTTGAACGAATAAAAGTGTATTCTGCTGCATAGTACAACCAATATATATATATATATATTAAATGACCAAAACTAGGGGCTGGTAAAGTATCCAAGCTACCAAAGTCACCGTTTGCACATCACAGCAAAACCCTATTAGTGTACTTTACTCTGATAAATCACATGAGCAGCCATAAAGGTTGCTCAGGCAACCCATTGCCATTTGGTCCCTTAAAATAGTTACTGTCTTGTGACATAACCTCCTTAGAAACAGGCAGCAGGGACTCTGTTTGTCTCAAAGCATATAGGTATCAGTAGACGCCATATGATGTCCCGTAGCCCAGATGAACTCATATGAACATAAGGATATATGTCTGATTACCGACGTGCGTAAAAGTGGTCATGATCGGTCGGACAGGCTTTGCGGCGAGAAATGTCCAACACGAGCCGGCAATGACTGACGCGACTAAACTACCGGCTTGAGCAGCCATTCAGACTCTTCCTACAGGGTAACAAGAACAAAAAGTTGTCGGACTTACCGGTTTGGTGAATAAAAGGAGTTGAAATTAGTGTTCAGAGACGAGCATCATCGGTTGTAGTGGACCGAGTTGGGCAGGTGTAATTTAAAAGAAGATGGATGAAAACCACAAAGCCGGCCGGTACGCGAGGTTCCCCCTCTCTCTGGATCCTCTCTCTCTCTCTCCCCCTCTCTCTGTGTGTGTGTGTGAAAAAAAGACATAAACACTGAGCTGGCAAAGTGAGCTCACAGTGCGTCACCGCTGCAAGATGAAACTCCCGTGTGTGTGTGTGTGTGTAAAACCCCCTCTGTCGGCCGTTGTCTTTCCTCATCGGGGACTACGGCTTACAACCTGGCAGCTGAAGCTCTTCACGGCTTTAGGTCTCCCTACAATGGGAAGCCAATAAACGGACGCAAAATGGAAACCCAAAGCGTTCAAAATTAAACAAATAATCTAAAATAATGTATATCTAAGTAAATACATAAAAAAGCGAACTTGTGAAAGAAATAGTCTTTATACATAATGTTTAAATACAATTTAAATAACCACAAATAAAATGTTTTTTAAAAAGTATTTTATTGCTATTCATTTGTATCTCATTCCAGTATCTCATCCCTTTTCCAAACTTTTTTGTATATTTATCAAAACTGTTTTGAAGGCATTTCCAAAATCTTCAAAGACTCTTCTAACCCTCTGGGTGAAAAATAGTTGATCCTCTGCACGGTAAGAAAGATTTTACCTGGTTTACATGTTTTTAGTTTGTTAAATTAAAATAAAAGTTTGTGATTATGGGTGGTGTCTGCATCAATGACTGTCCAGCACCTGTCTGGCATTAGTAGTAATTACAGTGTACCTTGTCAGAGCAGGAAAAGCACAGGTGTTACTAATATCATTAACGATGGCTCTGTTCTCTTCAACAGACCCAGGCACCATGACAGTGTGACACTGAGCCAGCATGCACAATACTGGATTCACTCATTTGCTTCATCATGCGCTTTTCATATTGTGACATTTCACAATGGCTCACTGTTGTACCACTGACTGTTTAAGTGGTGTTCACTCAATAAATATCAGTTAAACGTTAAAATGAAAGTAGTCAGAGTGTGTCTGTCTGAGAGTGGAGTCATAATCCTGCAGTTGGGGCAAAAGCAGCTCCTTTAAGATGTGTGAACTCACTGTACATGGTTTTTAAGAGGATAATCGGGGACCTTCACAGCCGCCTGGGGAAAGAAATAAGTGACTGAGGAGTGGATCATGTGTTTGACATTTACAGCACTATGCAAGATTTTTAAAAAAGGAGCCTTTTCTAACACACTAAATACTGTAAAATCTGGATGAAGGAGACTTCCACGAGCCCACGTTCTTCCGCTGGGTCAGTGCGAGTCAATGACACAATATCAATCAGTCATTCTGGTGACACAGATGCATCTCTGTGCTGCTGTCTTTACTGCCTCTTCCAGTCGTCACACAGATCTTCACTGTTTAATGCATCATTTGAATACTGTGTGTGGATTCAGTGTGTGTGTGTGCATGGGGGGGGGGGGGGGGGGGGCAACGTTTGTATATGTGTGTCCTGAATGGCCTGCATTCATACAGCTTCCCCTATATATACTGCGGGGCTATCATATCACAATACACTACATTGTGGGTCAGTGGGCTGAAGTAAAGTGAATAGTTGAGTGACACTGAAGTGTGCTGATAAAAAAAAAAAAAACACGGTAGTAACTGTGTTATGGTCAGAGCTGCTGACTGAAGGAGTTCATCATTAGACCTGAGTCCACTGTATTTATATTTATTTATTGTTACTGTAAAGAACAGAGGAGGGGGAATATCAGGGTCAGAGATGAAGAGGAAACACGTCGATTCAAACCATAAACTGTTGGATGATAATTCATGATTGTTGGTTAAGATTGTTATTATACAGCCCGCAAAACAATTAATGACAATTAACACTGCCCTGGCCTTCTTTTAGGATCTCTGGCTTTTGCGTTTCATTTTTGGTTCCACCAAGTAAAAGATCTTTACTTTATATTAAGGATGGTGTAAATGACTGACTACACAACGTTGTGACTAACTTCTTCTTAACATTTTTGGCCGACCAAAGCCCGAAGGCTTTCAGTTTCAATCATTTAAGACGAAGCAGCAAATCTTTGAAAAGCTGCTACAAGTACTTTTTTGACACTAAAAAGGGCCGGTGTGTAGGATTTGGCTGCATCTAGCGGTGAGGTTGCAGATTGCAACCAACTGAAACTTCTCCCGTGTGGCCAAGTGTGTAGGTCGGAGAACTACGACGGTAGATGCAAAAACGTGGAAAAGGCGAATATCCCAATCTAGAGCCAGTGTTTGATGTGCGCTCGTTCTGTGCTACTGTAGAAACACAATGAAGAGGACCTGGGTATCCTGTTCATGTTTTGTGCACCTAAGCATCATATCCTGGTTTCAGAAACCCAGATAGTAGCCCTCGTTCCAGGTTGGAAAAACCCGAATATGATGAGTTTTTAATCAGCAGATAATCAGTAAAACTCAAATATGATCGATAATCTAACGAACCTCAAGAAACCCACACCTCACCAGCTGAAAGAAAGAACGAACAGGCACACAGTGGGCACCAGTGAACTGATTTATTTACAAAGAGGAACCCACAGTGACAAAACGAGAGCAGCTCCATACAGGACGTAACCAGAGCGAGATAAACAGAGTTGTGAGCAGGTTGTTGTTGTTTTCCTTCCTGTAGACGACGCAAACACACGTTTCAGAGCCAACAGAGAGAAAACCTTGATGCCAAAACTTCTCGTCTTCTTTCGGAAAGATCTACGACAGTTATAATTTAAACGTCACTGACAGCGCATGCCAGAAAGGAGGAAGGAGGGGGTACAAACAAAAACTTACACAAATATATAAAAATATGCCATTAGATTCATATCAACAATTGAGTACCGTGGGTGCACTATTTACAGAAAAAAGGCAATATATACCAATATTTACAACAATAAAGACTTGTTTCACATACGGGCACGAGGAGGATAACCAACACGTTGAGTGAGAGTTACAGTGATGATCGGATGGGTTTGATGTGATTCTTCTTTCATTCTCTCAGTCCGGGTCAAGTTATAGCATCTAGGTTTACTTCATATCTAAGACGCGGTGTGTTCGTGTGCATGCTTGAATGTCTGTAAAATAAAGAGAGTCAAACTCATTACACTGTGTTTAAAACCTAAAATGCAACTGTTGAAAATAGTGTTCAGTCATTAGTATTTATGTGACTACCATGTAAATGTAAAAGTGTATTCTTGAGGAAATTATTTTCTGATTTAAAAAGAAAATCTACCAACTTTCTGAATCAGCTGAATTGAGAAGTTATTGACTCCAAGGTTTCGGTTCCAGCCTCAGGACACTAAGTGATTTAGTTTTTCCGTTGCCCGACTCAGCAGAGACGGCTCACCGATGTTCCTCCACATCATTTCTCACAGAAAACATAAGACTCCAGCCGAAGGAGCGCCCTCCAACGCTCTACAGCCAGCAAAGATAGACAGCATGTTCACGGGTGACCAGGCAGCTCACGGAAAATATTAATATTTTGTTGTGAATCATACAGAACATAAAAAAAAAACACTTTCTGCCACCTTAAACCTTAGAGGACGTAAAAGGAATAATTAATCATTTTGGGAAATAAACTTGTTCACTTTTTTAAAGAGATTAATATCACTCTCGTCTTGAAGAGTGGTGTCAATCTACTCGACAAGAAACCGAATAAGCGCATTTCCCAAATTGTCAAACTTTCCTCAGCTGTATTCTATACATGCTACCACAAGCTAACTGTAATTTAGCCTACATTCTGGGCCGAAAATCCCAATGTCCTTCTCATACTTCTTAACCGAATAACAGAGCACTTACACACACAGAGGCCTTTACCCTCACAAAGGTAAATAGCTCACTCGCTTGTTAGCTGCTATCAGAATAACCAACCAATCCTCTTAACTGCTGCAGGGTTAACCTAATGCTTTCTGAGGTGAGCGCCCAGATGGCCGGCAAAGTGCACCGAGGCTTTCTAGGTTTGGAGGAACCAAAGTCGATCTCTGCTTAACCCCACAAAGCCTGATGCCAACATGCGAGTGTGTGCAAGGACGAGTCAGAGTCACCTTTCACTTCCCTCAGACATCTGCTGCAGTGCGAGAGAGAGCTGACTTTTCCCTATGTGTGTGTGTGTGTATGTTTAAGGGCTTAACTTTTAGGCTTCTGAAGGCACGTGCAGGTGCTCAGCATTTGTCCTTCTGACCTACTTTGTATCTCGGGTGCTCTCTTTCCTCACAAACACACCTCATGCAACTCGTTCTCCAACGATCAATACTGAAATCAAGCGTTTGTGTATCGAGGGGGGTGTAACAATACATTTTAGCGCCATATACGTCCTGTGACACAATATGCACCGTGAAGCTGTCAAATAATTGACATTTTGAGCATCCCCCTGTGTGTGTGTGTGTGTGTGTGTGTGTGTGTATGTCTGCCTGAACCAAACGACGCCTAGTTATCTATTCCGCTAATCAAGTCCGGGCCTCCTTGTTCTTCAACTCCTAAACAAAAAGTGAAAACTACATCTTCTATAAATTAAGTGCTGGAAAAAAAAGCGGCGCTAAAAAAATCAAAACCATAAATACTGTACATCACTATCGTTAATCTGCTACCACAGCCTATAGCGTCATAGAAGTCAGTAACTTCAGCTCCGGATTTCTGCTGAACAAACAAAAACATTTCACGTCAACACTGTAACGCATACAAGGCTTTGGCATAGTCATGTTCAGGGAGGAACGTCTCCAAATGCACTTGTACTGCTCGACTCCAGTAGCGGGCGTCATCGACGTTCAAGTCATCTTATACCGACAAAACAGAAATTAAATAAGAAAATCAGATACAAAGTGATTATCTGTGGAAAACACACATTTATGCTTCCTATTCAGTGAGGGGATGTGTGCATTAATGTCTGTGTGTGCGTGTGTGTGTGTGTGTGCGCATGTGTCTTGCTAGATACCCTTGCCACATATTGCACTTTAATGATATTCACTCTCCCTCTACAGGAGAAAAGAGGATGTTAGCCGTCTGGCATCTATAAGCAATGATGGTGGAGACGTTGTTACAACCCTTCTAGAACCAGAAATGTCTGATCCAAGATCTGCCAGTCGGGGGTTGTTTTCCACATGACAAAAATACCAGATAATAATAGACATCAACTGAACCGCGCTTCCAATCTTGAGCTCCAACTGCAGAAATGAATTCAGAATATCCATCGAACTACAGTCTGTGATGGTGTATTTTACTGAGTTTCCATTCATATGTTTTTACATGACATTTAGCTCTGATCGTCAGGAGGCATTTTGTCTGCAGTTCAGGCTAAGATGAAGTGACGATGGGGTAAAGGGTTGATGTACATGCTTCACTCAGACGTCCCTGTTTCTACCTCCTGTCCTCTTCTTCAGTCTAACCATACATCCACGTGTGAAAGTTTCATTTCCTCCTTCTCTGTCTCTTCTTCTGTCTCCTTCAGTGAAGACTCGAGTTTCAAAAACGCTTTTCTAGACAATATTTGCAGATGCCAAAAAAAAGAAAGAAATGCAAACGCACGGACACCACTCGGAGAGCAACGACGCACACCATCAGAAACATCAACACGGTAACACTGGCTTTGACGTGATCATACTCATTAAAAAGGTCCAGGCAGCCAAAATACGCACATAGAGACTTGGTGGAACTGAGCAGACGACCACAGCAACACCAAAAAAGTGACGAGTCCGATGTGGAGGGGGCGGGAGCTTGTGCGGAGGAGGTTGGGGCGGGTTGTTCACACCGGGGGTCGATCGCCTCAGACCTTCCAAAGCAAAAGATGGTTGGTGCTGTCGTCCCGTCCCACCGTTTCGCTGCTATTGGTGAGTCGGAAGTCCTCGTAGCCGTCGCCGCCGGAAATGACCAGATGGTTGGTTTTTGACGGGATGAGGGCCGAGGCTCGGCGCCGCGCCGAGTCCCGCCTCTGGAGGTTCCCGTCAACTGTGCTGCTCTGAGATTGGTTGCCTAAAAAACAGAGAGGAGGGGATTAAAGGGATGATACAACTTTGGTTAAGTTGTTCAATTCTTGTGCTGCTAAAGTAGACGAGAGTGCACATAAAAGATCAAATAAAAAAAAGCATTTAACTACCTGTGGAGTCAGTTGTTGTCGGAGGGAAGCTCATGTCGAACCCTTCCGGTAGTTCAATGGATGTGAGGAACCGAACGTGTCCCGTGTGTCCGTGAGCCGAGCCCATCGGCACCTGGGGGACTTTCAGTGTCCCGGCACCGGTTCCCGAGCTCACTGCCGGGATCACCAGCGTAAGGACCACCCCTGCAGAAGAACACCATCTTAAAACACACTTTCTTTTTATTGAAAGAATTAACACCTTCGCGGTTGTATTTCTCAGCCAACCAGTCGTGTTTGTGACAAATTTGAAGGAATTCCTTAAAAAAGGTGCACGAACAAAATTCCCAAGTTCTACCCTTGCAAAAATAAACACTAAATACGACATATCCATTATGACTTTAGTCATGCTGTTTGCATGTGAATGGCGTATGTGAGTGAAACTAAATGCTACTTCGGTGAAATCATCGAGCTTAATGTATTTTGGGATGTTTTTACCTGCACTGGTGCCGATCCACAGCAGATCCTTACAGGCCAGCAACGCTGTGATTCTCAGACAGGCGGCTTTGTGCTGTCGGATGATCGCGTCTGCACCTGAATGGAGAGAGAGAAGAGAGACAATGGGGTGTTGGCGAGGGGGGAGGATGAAGTGAGGAGAAAGACAGTGGAGAGAAAAAGAGAATGAGGGAGGATAGAGGACAGGGAAGACATTTTAAATTGGGGATTAAAGACAGAAGAATAAAGAAATAAAGCCCCTGCATATGAGCTGCTGTCCACAATAAGAAACATAATATGTATACACATTACCTGCAAGCATCTTATGCACAGCAGGCGCCACGTCCACCTCCGTCAGGCTCTCCAAGGTCTGAGCGTGGTAGAGCTTCACCTGTGCACTTCCCTGCAACGCCAACCACACACCCTGACCGTACGCCACCATGCAGGTCACGCACCGACTGCTGTCTGTGCCCACCTGGAACCAGTGCTGAGAGCCAGAGAACACACACACACACACACACACACACACACACACACACACACACACACACACAGTGATTGTTCTGTCTGCATTGTCCATCACCCACCCGTACACACATTGGTCCATCCTTCTACCCACCTCTTGCACCAGTGTAGTTGTGTTGATAATAAGCACTCTGTTCTGTGAGCCACACCAAAGCTTTCCT
Source organism: Pholis gunnellus (assembly GCF_910591455.1). Lineage (NCBI taxonomy): Eukaryota > Metazoa > Chordata > Actinopteri > Perciformes > Pholidae > Pholis > Pholis gunnellus. The sequence continues at coordinate 17,289,341 of NC_136535.1, forward strand.
CCCACGGGAACCATTTTGGTGACGGGGCTACTGGGCGTGCCCAGAACTAAGGTCTGAGAAGACTGAGGGTCCCAGAAACTACCTGCAGGTTGAGATTAAGAGGGGGGGGGGGATACAGAAACATGAATCATTTTGATATTTAAGTGGTTGAAGCAAGCTGGAATAACGATGATGTCAGCACTCCCAGTAGCAGCCATTTAAAGAAAATGTTCAGAAAAACGCTTCAGCTTCCACAGAAACAAAAATTGCTCCACCCGCCCCCGTCTTACCTGCTTCCCTCTGATAGACGATCACTTCTCCACTGGCCAACGCCACAAACACTTTGTTGTCCAAATACCTGTAGGAGGAAAAAGAAAAGGAGGGATGTCAAGTAAAGCACACAATGAATGAGATAACAAATAGCTTGTGGCTCCACATTTTCTATTGTCTGAAGCAGCATAAGTTCCACTATTATTATTACTTTTTAAAGGCAAAGTGGTGGAAAAGAAGGGAACTCACAGTATGCAGAGGATGGAGGCTGAGTGTTGCATCTTCATGCTGTTCTTACGGTTACGGATGTTGTCCGAGGACTGGTACACATGGATGCTAACGGGAACAGAGGCATGATAGGACGTTAGGTGATGAAATCAGTGCACTAATAACCAACGTTTTCTATGTTAATTAATGTGCATCATGTGTCATCTGAAGTGTCATAACTCCACTTGTGTTAAGTTTGAATCTGGCCCGAAGGTTTACGGTGTGTACGTGTGTGTATCACACACCATCCATCCTCTGTGCCCAGCCACACTGAGCTCTGGTAGGCCTCCGGGTCGATGCTGAGCAGGTCCTCCAGGCTGGCCCGGGTGAAGGAGCCCCGAGAGGAGCGGCGCATGGCGCGGCCGTCCATGGCGCTCTCCGTGTTGCCGCGGCCTCCTCCTCCGCCCACCCCCAACATCCCGGGGGCTCCGTAGGAGCTCGCCACCGGGAACTCCTGCTCCTCCTCACTGCTGGTGGTCTCTGTGGCCATGTCCTTGGAGCCGGGGCCCTCGTCATCTTAGAGGAGGAAATGAGAGTTTAAGTACGTGTGTGTGAGAGTGTGTGTGTGTGTGTGTGTGAGACTGGAGTGTTTGTTTTTTTACTCACTGCCATAGCTGGAGGATATGGTGGAGTGACTGGCCTGACTCTGTAGAGTAGAGGAGGGGCTGGGTGAATCCTCGTCATCCGTGTCATCGCTGTCAAAAGGAACAAGCTCCGCCCCTGGTCCTGCAAACAATCAGTTCATAGTGAAAATATGTATTCAAACGAAAAACTGCAGTGTATACAAGAAGAATACAAGTCAATGCCATTCATACAGGCCAATAATAGAGAAAGATAGGATTATACTATAGCAGCTAATGTTGTAAAGCCCTCATGGACTAACCTGTGGGTTGCTCCGTCAGCTCCGGAGATGATTGACAGATAGATATGTGGAGCTGCTGCTGGGTGTGACCCGCTGCTGCGGAGGCTGTGGCCAGAGTGGGCTCTGATCCACGCTCCCTACGAGGTCAAGAGTCATCGGTTCATGGTACAGAATATAAATGAAGTCAGGGATAGAATCAATGAACCAGGCAGGTGCAGATTAAGCATTTTGTTTTTATGCAATTGTGTGTGTGTGTGTGTGTGTGTGCGTACTGACCTTCCCTTGAGTCCGGGTACGGCAGCGATACATATGATCCTCGCTGAGCAGACGGCGATACAGGCCTCGACTGTGGGCTCATCTTTGATGTTCAACAGACACACCTGGAGAGAGAAAACATCATCATCAGTCAAGCTTTAACTGCAACTGTTAAATTGTGTTGTTTTTTTTCCCCTCCACTAGAAAGCACAAGGACTGTTAGAACAATAGTTTCTCACCTGTCCCACGTATCCATCACTGTTACACACCCACACCTCACAACCACTGTCGGGACAGCTGTGGCTGGGAGAGGCACACGAGAACTGGAGACAAACAACGATGCTTTGATTACGTTTGTACATTTGTAAAGAGAGCTGGTCTACGGGTATTAAGTCATTCATATATGTAAACACAGAATACTCTCTGCTGCTCTCACCTGCATTCCACTGCGCGTCTTCATAATAGGAATAGCCTTCAGAAACTCTGGGTCCCACTGGTCCTTATTCATTGCTAAACACAACGGCACATTGACAGTTGAGAAAACGGAAACAACAATAATTGAAGGTGCTTATTGCAGCTGATCTGAGAGTTCTTACTTAAAGGACAGAGAGTGTCATATGCTGCACAGATTGTAAAGCCCTTGAGGCAAAATTGTGATAAATTGGGCTATATAAATAAAACCAACTTGACATGAAATTAAACCATGGCATCCACATGTTGCTGCTATCTCTTGTCTACTGTACTTGTCAAGCTACACGACAGGAAATAACGTTTCCCTTTTTCACTCACCTAACTTCTTCTTGGCGTCTTCAAAGGCCTGTTCAAAGTTGGAGCGCGTGTCAGGCGAAGTGAACTCGAAGACGAAGCTGCTCTCGGCGGAGGCCGTGGTGAACTCCAGCTTCGTGGGCAGGAAGGTCATGCTGAAGGCCAGAGACTGCTTCTCCGACAGCTCCCTGTGCACCGACGCCATCAGGTCCTTTATCACCTCGTCCAGGGACTGAGAGAGACGGAAACAGCAAGAAAAAAAGACCGTTAGATGTCGTAGCATAGAACAGAAGACAATAAGACAGATCAAAATAAATAAAGCCACTCAGAAACAGAAGTGAAGACACAGGGAAACATGGTTTGTGTGTGTGTCGGTCTACAGTACCTGATGTGGGAAGCTGAGGGTCTCAGACATCTTGCTGATCTGACCCAGAGTGCTGAGATCCTCGTCTAATCGACTAATCATCTTCTGGATGCTCTCCTTGTTTGTTGCCTGAGTGGAGCCTAAAGCAGAGATTTATTTCAAATTAAAACACCATCATGATGAAGAAAACAAGGCAGGAAGCCTATGTGTTTCATGTCATCGATAGCTGGAGCCTTACTTTTCACCACCTCCACGTCCTCCAGGGGAAGCTTCCACAGGAACTTGTATTTACTGGAGGTATCAATCATACTCGCAGCAGAGTATCTGAGAGAGAGCAGAAGAAGAAGAAGAAGAGATAGAAAGAAAAAATGAGGACAAATGTGGCCTATTGTACAACACCAGGGGGCAGTGTGGTTTGGAAACTGTATTATGATGGTGTGTGTGTGTGTGTGTGTGTCACGTACAGGCTCATTGAGCTGCGTCTTAACGAGCCAGACTTCCTCTTGAGAGTGGTGCAGATGATCAGATCACTGAAGAGGAAGAGAGAACGGTCCTTCTTCCCACCGACTGTCTTCTACAGAGAGAGAGAGAAAAGAGAAGCTCAGACAATCTCAACTTGGGCTCTGGATCACTTTCAATAGAATATTATATACAACTCAGAAAGTACTTCTTACCGCCTCCATGACCATTTCCTGTCTCAAGAACTTCCTCTGGGGGTTCAGAATCTAACACACACACACACAGAGCATCACTTAATATACCATAACATTTTCTTATATCCTGTGACGTCAAATGAATCAATTAACCAAGAGGACAGTCTGCTTTGAGTTTTATCTTTACTGTGATGTATAGATCTCACATGTTCAACTCCCTCTATGTGCGCCTCGATCTCCTGGATGACCCTGGCCTCCCTCTCCGCCTCCTCAGCGGAGCGACGCCCCTTATTGATCCTCTCAGCCAATCGCTTGATGTCTCTCTGGGCGTCCAGTAAGTACGGGTGGTCCGGGTGATCCTCTGGGGTGTGCTTGAGCAGGTCCTTGAACACAAAACAAACACAAATGAATTAATCGGCCTCTACATGAGCTTCTCGTCACTAAACACAGGATGAGGCTACTTAAGAAGAATACAGAAAGGAGGCAGTGATATTTTTAGGATTATTCACCTTCACCAGCAGCTCATATCGAGGAATCCTCTGGACTGGTTTGATCATCAGATCACCCAGAGCCTGCTTCTCCTTGTTCTCACGCATGTTTTGCTGTGGGGGGGGTGAAGATAAGGAGGAGGATGGAGACACGAGTAAGCACAAGTAACGAGATGTGTTGCAATTCAAGTCTCCACCACAGGGTGGCGATGTGGGTCCACTCGAAAAACATGAAGCTCTCTGTGGTTGAAAACTGAGAACAGGACGAGGACATGGCAGCTTTTTGTGGTGCCGGATTACAATTTCTGCATCGGCGCTTCTGTCTGTGGCGTTATTCCCCATACGTGCATTTCTGGTGAAGAGTGGTCTACCATGTTTAACTGGACATATTGCTAATATATTCCAGGGTTTTTAAGACAACTTATCTGGTTGAATTGGTTTAAAGAGATGATTTGGGACAGTAAATAGTCCTTGTTTATTATTCCACACCCAGAAAGATAAAAAAATATATATATTTACTGAAAGAGCGCAGAGGAAGAAAAACAGTTCCTCGCATTAAATTTGACATAATCTGATTTAGAAATGAGAATATTAGCACAAAAACTTGATTTTAAGCCAGTATGTCTAAATACGGTGGATGTATATCCATTCCTGCAGAGAAAGAACAATCACATTTCTCCAAAAAAAACAGGAATATCTTCTTGGACAAACTGGAGGAACAAGACAGGAAACACACACATTAGCATATACACAATTTGACAAATACGGACAACAAAGAAGCTTTCATGCTCTGAAAGCTGGTTAAAGGCTCTTCCACCAGACGAGGAAAACGTCTAGACTAAGTTGCCAGTTTTCCAAACACACACACACACACACACACACACACACACACACACACACACACACACACACACACACACACACACACACACACACACACACACACACACACACACACACACACACACACACACACACACACACACACGAGAGCAGCTGCCCGGAGCAAACGGGACGTCCTGTCGAACACTCACCTCCAGGAACTTGTGAAACGCTGGCTTGGCCTCCTTGGCAATCCTCACAGCATCTTTGGCATTGAGGAAGTTGTCGATGTACGCTGAATACATATTAGCGAGCGTCTCTTTGGAGAACTGGAGGAAAAGCAGAAGAGCACATTTTAAGTTACTGTGCGTGAACTTTTATGTGACGATGGCTTGTTCAACGTTTAAACCACAACTCTGTTAGTAAAAGAAAGTTGATTAAGAATATGTGAGGTGCTGGTAAGAGGATTATACAGCAGGTCAACCTCTATGTTACCACTGCACACGTTTCCCTTCAAAATGCCAAAGGGATTTGGGATTATTATTGGATTATAATATTTATGATATTTACACTTTTTGTTCAGCCAGATAATCTTCACAAATGAACGCCATGTTTTATGATTTTTAAGTAAAAAGACAACGTTAGGCTAAAGACAAACTACAGCATGAGAGTGAGAATATACAGCCAGGCTGTGAAGGCGGACGAGTCTGTGTGACGACGTTTGCTGACTCATTGAGCCGCTTGTTAGAAACGGACTCTTTTAAAGACACGCAAGACCTTCATAATTCAAGAGCGAGGTGTTATCTCTGAGGCTTGTGTGTTTACCACAGACCTTATTTCAGACATCAAAACAAAAACCCGTTGATTTTGAGATGAGGGAACCCGGAAGTAGACCTGAAACAATTAATCGATTAATTGATCAATAACAAAATAAAAATAGAATTATTTTGATAATTTAATAATCGTTTCAGTTGTTTGTTTTTGCCTCATTGCTATTTTGGTTCACTGGGAGCTAATTATATGTTCTCAACAGTCAACATTGAGTATGTGCTGTATGTGTCACTGTGTAAATAAATCATAATAAAGCCAAAGAGAGCTGTAATGGAGAGGCTACCTTGGTGTTTTCAATTTGTTTTGGCCGCCGAATAGAATAACAGTTGTTTCACTCCATCAAACATGCACATAAACACACAGACGATTCACGCTGACCTGCTTTAGTTTCACAAATAGAGAGACTGAAAGCACGAACAGTGTACAGTGTTTCCCCTTGGTTTACAGCTGGGCCGTAGATGCTTGGGGGGGGGGGGGGGGGGGGGGGGGGGGGGACTGTTGCATCGTGCGCGGATTGGGGCGGAACACCGCCGTGCGCGATACAGAGAGCAGGGGAATTGTAAAACGCACGACCATGTAGTGACAGACGTGACATGCCGGCGTGTAAATAAATTAAGCTAAATTAACTCGTCCTTCAGGGGGGGGCGGGCCGCCCCAATAACATGGTAGGGGAAACACTGGTGTAATAATCCACAATGTGTGTTTTACGTCAGAGTCATGAAATAACCCGACCCTCTTCTGCATTTCTCTTTCATCATCCATCTCCCAGTGTCCTCTCCTCTATCAGGCCATGTCCACACTGCTACGTTTCCATTTTGAAAACGCACATCTTTTGCTACGTTTACACTGAGTATCCACACTAATCCAGAGTTTTAGAGCAACGGATACGGACTTCGGGGTTACCTCCTAGTGTGGACAGGCGGAAGAGTCTAAGTTTGGAAACGATTACGCGGACACCCGCGTTCGCTACTTGATTGGGTCTTAGCAGTCACAACGTGTCAAACAACAACAGCCTTGTTTATCGATTTGACTGCCACGTTATATTTACATGGATACGTGATTATGAGCATGCTGACCTTGTTGTTTATACTAGCAGCTGTTGTGTGTGTCTAGCGGCGTTATCCGCCATACGGAGCGCACGTCTTTGAAGAGGTGGACGGACACAAAACAGAGGACTTTCCTTTTCCTTTCCTTTTTTTGTTTTAAACGAAAATGTATTAGTGCGGATGTAACCTTAGTCTTGAGGAACAGTAAGAGGACAGAGATATAAAATCTGAGGACAACTTGAGGAATTGTCCCCGGAGAGGAGACAGAGAGAGAACAGGAACGCTCTCCATCTCTACTTCATGTAGCCGGTGAAACCTAATGTTCTTTTTCCGCCACTCTGTTAAATATATCATCAACGGTCTGTTAACCGTCTGTCATTACAGAGAGCAGAGAGAGGACAGAATGGGTTCATCGAGAACCGATTCAGTGCAGTGTAAAATACCCCTGGTGTGGGGACATTTCCCACAAATGCACAAATCCACTTCTATTGTCATTGTCTACTGTAAGACAGGGGAGCAGTTTGGGGTCTGATGCCTTCCTCAAGGGTAGCTCTGTAGTGCCCGGTCTAGCGGGTACTTGAACCGGCGACCCACCGGTTCCCAAAGCCAAGTCCTCCAGATTGATCAACTACTGTCTCAAAATATGTACAAAATATGTACAAACCGTAAAACAATGACACAGCACATGCGCTGGATCCAGCTGAACCAAAACAAGTGCCCCGTGTGAGGCTCGAACTCACGACCTTCAGATTATGAGACTGACGCGCTGCCTACTGCGCCAACGAGGCCTGAGATCACTGCAGGCTGTTGCACGCTGAAAAGCTGCAGCGGCGGGAGACAAAGAGGGGGAGGGTGAGGCTCAGTGTGAGCAGTGGGGGAGGCTCTACCACAGCTGAGCAACAACCTCAGTTCTCTCTCCGCTGTGTTCTTCTGTTGCCATTCCTTTCCTATTCACAATGTATATAACACGTAGGAACTGTTGTAAGATGAGGTAATGTTACATTTTAGTTTTCCTCAATCTACTTCTTTAACTGCTCGTTTTTCACTTAGACCCATTGTCATTGTGTGACAGTTTGTGTCTCCAGTGAGAGTTTGCTTCATTCATGCTGTGAGGTGCTGAGCGGGATAACAATAGCATTAACATAGCAAAAGCGTGAGTTTTTTTTCCACCCCACCTAATACAAAACAAAAGCGGTGGCCGCACTGCATTGTGGTCTATAAGTCTGTCTGTGAAGAAACAGGAATATGTGCTTCTTTTGACTTCATGTAAACTGTTATAGCCGTTACAGCTGAAGCAGTCTAGGTTCAGAGCCACCCTCGGGTCGTGGGAAACTTTAAATGGGTCGACAAGAGGTCACCGGGAAAACAAAATATTAAACCAGTGTTGCCAACTGTCTCTTAATAAAAACAGCTTCCCTTCAGTCCAATAATGCTTTTTAAGGACTGTTTATTTAAGCTCTCGTGTAGTCAGATACAATTTATGTGTCTGTACAAGTTGCTTTGACTGCTGCACTTCAGTACATCAGAAAAGTCACATTTATAGAAAACTCTTCAAAATATAATAACTTATAAATATGAAAACAATAAATATGAATCCACTTCTATTGTCATTGTCTACTGTAAGACAGGGGAGCAGTTTGGGGTCTGATGTCTTCCTCAAGGGTAGCTCTGTAGTGCCCGGTCTAGCAGGGACTTGAACCGGCGACCCACCGGTTCCCAAAGCCAAGTCCTCCAGATTGATCAACTACTGTCTCAAAATATGTACAAGAACCTGTATAAAACTTGTATGTATTTGAATAATGACAAAGAAAGCCACCGTTTTACAGAGCTGAACTTCTGTTCTGAGCTTATCTTGCAGAGATAATAAAAACAAACACACAGTGAAGCAATAAAACTCTCCCAGAGGGGCAAAGTGCACTGCATCTTTTAAACAGAATTTCTATAATTCATAGTTTTGCATTATAAACACAACGTTTAGAATTTCCGGAGCCTCTTCCATACAACACCAGCCTTACTGCTAGTGTCGGAGGTTAACTGTCTCACACACTCACTTTACATATCGCATACATGAGCTAACAATGCTAACACATGCTAAATACATTCCTACAGAAGAGAGCAAGAAGAGAACTCTTCAGTGAGACACTAAAGTCACTTGGTTACAGTTGTTTTTTCCACAGTAACTTGTTCTCTTTAACATCATGGAAGCAACAAACCTGATTTGACTCTTTGTAAAGTGTAAACACATAGAGTATACTCATATGAATTATATTTGTTATCATTAAAAAATATCAGGAGAGGACGCTTATTGTCATCTCTACTCACGGATTGGATGAGGAAGTGTCCCACGGTCTGCCTATCGTGCCATTGGCCGACGCAGCCAGAGACTTGCTCCAGGAAGTGCTCGTGGTGCTCCAGGATCTCAGGGATCTGGTAGAACATCTCGTCCACCAGCAGAGGATCCACTATGGAGCCGCTGTCCGGCTGCTTGAGGGGACGCAAGTAGCCCTGAGGGGACAAGAAGACCAGTTAGTTACAGACCATTTCAAATCACTTGGTTAGCTGCCGGGGCAATTTGTTTCTAGCATTGAGACCTTTGAGAACTAATTATTGTTATAGCTCCTTGTAAATTAGCTGAAATGAGTTTTATTAGTGTTGTTCTCCTAACAATTTGATTTCTTTTTTACTCGGGTCAAATGCCTTAAACACACATTACTTTCAATACCGATCTGAATTCTTTTTTCCCAGGTTCTCTCTCTGTAATTCCCAGGATAAAGTGCTTAATTAGCTTGACTCTCAATTAACTCTTTCTTTTCAGGGTTTACGGGTAAGTAATGGACAAACCTAATTTAAATGAAAACACCAGGTAAGTAATATTGCTCTATTATGTATACTAGTACGCACTTGTATTATTACTACTTTAAAACCTGTATGAGTTATGCTCATGAACTAACATCATCTAAACTGAACAGTATTTATACCCACGGCATCACTCAATGTAGTTTTCTTTCACCAGTGTACTCACAGAAATGACAATAAAGAAACACCAACAGTGAATATTAAATGAGCTCTTATTTTGAAAACGTCTGCCGTAAAACATATTTCTCTGACATGACTTTAGAGGGTTAGCATACAGGTAATAACACTGGCTATAGCATTAGCATGCTAGCGGCGATTAGCATTAACGTTCCAATACATGTAATTATTAGCTCTACAGCCTGCATTATACTGGCTCTCTCCTAAACTATGTTGCTGTAAACATTCCCTCATATCAGCCATGCATCACACAGTTATTACCAAACATAAATATGTAAAACATATAACTGACTTTAGCTCACACAGAACTAGTCTGTTAGCTCAGTTAGCAGAATTATTTCAATCAGCTCCGCCATTTTAACAATAGAAGCTCGGCAAAACCCAAAACTGATTCACGGCTACAATCAAATTCAATGTCTCCGTTACTGTTGTTACTAAGTGTGAACTCATATTATCTATTCCCAGAGTTCTGTATATAGTCAGTTTACCTGCTGAAATATATAAATACAGGTGAGGTCAGAAGCGCTCTGTATCGTTTATACTTGAACTCACTCATCACGCGCTGACGGTTCTACTCTACTGTTGTTAGCTACCGATGCCAAGTATAACGCCTAGAGCGTCCTCTGCTGACAATGCTGGGCTTAGCAGGAAAAACAAAACCACACATCCCAGTAATTGACCTAATAACAGAATGATACAAGCTAATATATCCCTGTCTTCTCAAACAAACAGTGCCACACTGAGAGACATTTAGAGATTAATTTTATTATCTATAATGGACTCAGACAGATGTGACCCAGAGACTCCAGAAGCAGATAAATCCAGTGAGCGGTGCTCACTGCCCGACTGCACATCCGATGTATAATTTAATTGCCTTGTTAAAACATTTGTATTGAAGAAAGTTGGGAGAAAGAGGTGTTTGAGACATTTGATTCAGCTTCATTCAACTTTCTTTCTATTGAAAATACATTACATAAGAGCTCATTATCTGCCTGAAATAGCTCATCCTCATAGGGATGAGCTATGTTCATGTTTTGTCTCATGTTTTGTCTCAAGTATCAACTTGCATTAGCTGCCACTAAAATGTACCCCTGCTCATTAGTGAACGTGTTGTACTGTTGCGCTGTTCTTTTTGCAGAGAGAGAGGAGAGGAGAGGGTCAGGATGGTGACAAAAGTGTGGACGATGAGTGATCGCTGCGTGGGTCATCATGACAAACTTGATGATGTGTCACCTTTGTGACGGGGTTGAGCCCAGCGCCATCATTCACAATGTCCACAGACGATTTATCCTGGAATATCAGATGTGTCTCTCTTACACACATTAAACTAACATGTAGATCGGTCTGCCTGTCACCCAGTTGGTGTAATATGACTAGTAATATGACTTAGACTGTGTGCTTGACAGTATGTGCGACATCTTTCACATCCATGCGGGCATTTGATCCATTGTAATTATTATAAAAACATTAAGTGCAGCTCATATTTATACATCTGGTCCTTTGTCAGCTAACTAAGCTGTGATACAAAAACAAATAATATATCTATTTCCACTTGGGACCACGCTGCCGTCGAGCGGTCTCAGCTGAACCACATCTGAGACCCTCCTTCGGGGGGGGGGGGGGGGGGATCTGCACTCTCGCTGCAGTCACCGTGGTAACACTGACTTTCCCTGTGTCGCCATGGGAACGCAGCGCAGGATTATTCACTTTGTGGCGGCAGACAGAAACACATGCATAGAGGGAGACAAGCCAGTGTGCACGTTGGGATGCGAGTGCACAATCACACACATTTCACACAGATGTGTGCTAGCACACACACACACACACACGGTGTTCAGCCCACACACAGCGAACGGTGACAGGTTATAAAACAAGTAGGGACGGTGTGTGTGTGTGTGTGTGTGTGTGTGAGACAAAGAGAGAGGGATGCAGCTAAGATTTGGGGTAAAGGTTAGTTAGCGACAGGTGTCAGATACAGGTGAGAGAGAGAGGGTTTCTTTGTGTGTGTGGGAGCAGATAATGCTGATGACAGGGAGATGTGACAGGGTTAGCAGATTAGCCTGACGGGATGAATGGCAATAAGTGGATTACATAACACCGTTGTTACCTACATTTGTTATTCACGTCCTCAGCAATCTGTGAATCCACAATGCTGTGTTTCTTTCTGTGCGTATGTGTGCGATGGTAAAAAACGCTCAATAAGACTGTTTGTTCATCGGTGAACATTACACGCTTATTAGACCAGAGAAATGTCAGAATATCTGAGGTGAACTGTGTGTGTATATATATGCTAGTATAGTGTGAGAATGTGCAGTTGTTACCTGAATGAGACTGCGTAGTGACTCCACATACGACTGCTCGGTGTCCAAGAGGGTCATCATCACATGTTTCCTCATGTCCTGTGAAAACAGAAGAAGATCAATCATCAAAGCATGTAGATGATACGCTCATTCTACTAAAGGATACACAATGTGGACAATGCACATTTGTTTGCAGACACAGAAGAGCACCCAAACCCACACAAACACTAACATGCATTAAAAATGTTAATGAGTCTTAATATGAACCGGAATAAAGTCAATCGCAATTAACCTTTTTGTTAATACACTGTAAACTTGCTTTATTTAGCTTCAGTTCACAGTGTTTAAGAACCAAATGTCAGGTTTTGTGTTTCAGACAATGCAGAGGTCTCACTGGTTTAATTCTTCATTCTTGTATTAATGTTTTCTTTTTTATTCTCATTTTTAAAAAGCAAACTATTGTGGTGTCCTGGTGTCCTAGTGGATAAGACAATTTCACATGGCTGCAAACTCTCTGGATCGATTCCCATTAGGAGCATGTGTTGCATCTCACACTCCTCTCTCTTCCACTTTGTGTCCTGTCTGTACATTTATTGTAACAACTATCCTTTAAGACCAAAACAAATAAATTACGAGTGATGATTTCTGCCATTTATTTCTTGCTTCAACGAACCTTTGCCATGCAAAAAAAACGTCCATTTTTACAAGACGCAAGGTTCAGAATGTAGATGAATTAAATTTAAAGACACTTCACAAAACTCCTGCAGCCTACATGTCCAACATGACGTACTGAAGACGTGTGGGTAAAATAAGTATCCAGGATCACATCGTTACGGCTGAGTGTTAAGTTGTAAATGTCAGGGTTTAATGTTTAGAGAGCTGCAGCCCAGATGTGTCATCCAACTGCCGTATTCCACTGCGTGACAGCAAAATGGAAAATAACTTACAAGACAGTGGCTAGATGCATAAAAAACAACTTGGGATAAATTCAAACAAACAAGTGCACACACACACACACACACACACACACACACACACACACACACACACACACACACACTTCTATCACAGCTTTTTTGTCCACTGCAGTAACTTCACATGCCGTCCCCCGAGACAGTCCCTACTCTTTGAGGAACTCTTTCTTTTGAATCTTCCTTACGAGCAACATTATGAGAGATTATAATGCAGTATGAGCAAGCAGGAGAAAAATCCCTTAAACTTAACTTGATAAAAAATGTTTATAGTTGCTGATGCTTTTTGTACTTTGCAGATGGGCCTTTTGCCTTCCTGGCATTTTAAATGTCCCATTTCTACATCTGCATTCCTGCCTCCCAACATCAGTCACACATCACAGAAATACAAAGGACACCGTGACCACTGCTGACTCGTTGTATGCAGGTTTCCTTTCTCGAACCACATCGGAGTATTTTCTTTTTAATCCATTGTTCGTCTAATTTGCCTAATCTTCTTGGAGAGGCAAAGAAAACACTGAGTACGTTCTGACTTTATGGTTATACTGCTTTAGGTCCCTTCAAATGTTTGATTTAAATATCACAGAGCTATATTATGAAGATTATTATGAAGGAGCAAATACAAGACTGCAAAGAAGTTACGATTGTTGCACATTAACACACTCTCTCTCTCTCACACACACACACACACACACACACACAAACAAAGGGATCAGATTAGGGGTCACAGAGGCCAGGAAGTCCACAGAGAAGCAAAGCTTGACTCAGCTGTTCACGCTAACAATGACTCATGATTCATGGTTGCAAGTGAATAAGCTGCTCCGACACATAGCGGACAAAAAGCCCAACACATTAAGGCAGAGAGGGGAAGGGAAAGAGACGTATGAAGGGAAGAAGAGCAAAAAAGAGGAAAAAGCAAACATAAAAAGCTTAAGTTGATTTTTAACGTCTGCAACAAATAAATACATTTTTAATCAAAAGTTATAATTTACTTTCATCCACTTGATCAGATGAATCAAAATCGGTAGCTAAAACACAGTTTTCCAGTGTTTCCCCCATGGCAACAACGGACAGGTTTGTGCTACAAAAGTCTATCCCGTGTGTGTGTGTGTGTGTGTGTGTGTGTGTGTGTGTGTGTGTGTGTGTGTGTGTGTGTGTGTGTGTGAGTGAGTGACTGAGAGAGAGAGACAAAGAGAAAGGCAGGAGAATAACAAAGGGAGTTTAAGGATCATGGAACAAGTCAGACATATTATCTCAGGGGTCTCAGGGGAGCCTCCCAAAATATTCTGGTACAGAACTAAACATGACTTATAAATATCAGACGGAGCCACAGGGCAAAACCCTATGGTGCCTATGTAACCACTGTGTCTCTCACTCACACACACACACGAGGATTTTTTCCCCTGCTCCCTTGCTCCTCTCTGCCAGCACCACTGTGTCCTATAAATAACCGTAACAATAACTTCCCAGAAAGACCATGTTTAGTGTTTGGCATCTGAAGTGATCCCAGGGGCGCTGTGGGGTACCACCGGAGGGTGAAAGGCGACGTGTGGATGGAGTGCACTGAGTGTTCTTTTTATTAGGTTGACATTTACATGCCACCCTCTCTTTCTGATTCATTCCAATTATACTCTTCCGTGAGATATGAACACAAACAGGATGGAGTAGAAGGAATAAATACGGGGCTGAACATGGATAGAAAGGGAAAGACACAATACCACAGTGATATTCCATCTATGCTCCAAAATGACCCTTCAGGACTCATCTATTCAAAAATAAATCTTGGCTCAGTCCCCTGATTCAGTAAGCAGCAGCTCTGGAGTGTCCTGAGTCACAAGTGTTGTCTAACTAGACTGTTCTTGAAAGGAAATCATAGTTCAGTTGCTGATCTTTCTGGGTAAGTTTCACACCTGCAAAATCTAAATAGACTGATTTAGCATCTAGGTTTGATTGTTTTGTTGGCTAACCCAGACAGTACGGCACCAACATTAAAGATGTGAACAGCGAGAAAGCCAAGAAGACTTCTACAATTTTCTGATATTTTATATATTATATAATATTAAAACTGAAACCAGCAAATATGTTGTCTGATGTGTGTAAAAGGATTTACCATATTGTTTTTAATCATATCATTTGCGATCTGTCAAGTCATTTTCTAATCAATGAACTGACTAATCGTTTCAGCGTTATGTATTACAATCAATCAACTACCAACGTCTGTCAACGGACGCTGATTTTGTTGAGCATGATGCTGTCAAGCATGGAGCGCAGCTGCATTGCTAGACAGCAACAGCTCTGTGCGTATTTGGAACTGCAGTAGTGCTATCTGAGAAATACTCCAAACTGAAGTATTTATGTACAGTATGTGTAGTAACGTCAGGATTTCCCTGGCAGCTACAACCAGTTTACACACACACACACGCACACACACACACACACACACACAAACAGACACACAGCCCTCCACACAAGAACACAGCTGTCTCCTTCAGCATGAATGTCTAATAAAAATTATTCTACGTTAATCAAATTGACGAATGCAGATCCACTCTCTCTTTTTCACGACTGCTGAATCATTACTTTGAGGTCAACCTGACACTACAATTCAGGCACGCACACACGCACACACACACACACACATCAAAGGAGTGATTTGGGCCGTCGCAGAGCTGTTCAGTTGGTAATGGGAAACGGAAGACGGGGGATAACACATGTATGTGTGTGTGTGACAAAGAGGTACAACAACAGGGGGACTGTCCCTGGCGACAGTAATGTTCCTCTGTTCGGTGGTCGTCTTTATTAAACACCTACACACACATCATCAGAACATGGTGAAATAACTTGTTTCATTAAGTAAGCTGAGAGGCTGAACGGTTAATGAGTCAAGCCACCGACCACATTGGTCAAATGGATCCAGTTTAATCAAACAACAGTCACACACTGTAACTTTGGTGCTACGATGACACATGATGAGTCACTGTTTGCCATCTCATTGTTCTCCCACGTCGCTCATGAGGGTGGGGAGTGAAATTGTCACCTTCACAAGCCAATCAATAATAATTTATTACAATTAAAAACAGACCAAATTTTGGTATTTGCAAGACGGGGCAAGACATTAGCTGTCAGATGATCCGACAGGTTGTAATCTCCTCAAACGGTTGGTTGATGACACGTCACAATTTCTGGAGGCAACACTTCAGGAAGTCGTAATGTGCAATCATTTTACCTGCTGCAATCTGAAATCTTGAGATCACACCTTCAAATTATTTGTCATCCGATAACTTTGATCTATTTAACCACCCAGATCTCAGGAATGATGTGGCCCGAAGAGCAAGAATGTGTTTGTGTAATTCAATCAGCCCAAAACAGCCAAAGCTGTGGCACAAAGAGTACAAACATGCATTGATATGTTAAAGTCTGGTTATTCTTTCAGTCACTCTCTCGAACGTTGCTCGGGAGTCGGGGTCGTCGCCGGTGGCTCAGCGGTAAATGTGACAGGATGGAGGGTTCACAGGATTCAGCCCGTCGCCAAATAACGCGGAGGGGATCGGAGAGGAAACCCCTCCAGTGTCTCTCTGTGTGTGTGTGTGTGTGAGAGAAAAATGTGTACAGTATGTGTGCGAGTACAGCATGTTCTCATGTGTGCCTCTGTGAGCTCTGGTGTCTGGGCAATGCCGCGGACACAGGGGGGGGGGGGGGGGGGGGTCCATAAAGCAAGTTAATCCTCACAACTGCAGCCAAACATTACAGCATGACAGCAAAGACAACACACACCAGAGGCAGAGCACAAGCAGCTTTGTCTAATGTCATTCTGCTTAACTACGTTAGGTGTGGTTTCACGTAGCCGAGGTCATGCTGTGTATCATCTGCGTGCTGTACGTCTGCCTTTGAGTGTATGTTGTTCCGTCACAGCTCTACATACAAAACAGAAGCAAAGTAAAACAATGTTTTGGTCTTTCTTCTTTTTTTTCCACACTCCTTTTGATAATTCCTTTCTGTAGAATTTATTTCTCAGGGTTTTCGTGTTGCCCTTTACTTTTTGTTTGTATAAA
Organism: Pholis gunnellus; assembly: GCF_910591455.1. Lineage (NCBI taxonomy): Eukaryota > Metazoa > Chordata > Actinopteri > Perciformes > Pholidae > Pholis > Pholis gunnellus. The sequence continues at coordinate 17,306,299 of NC_136535.1, forward strand.
ACTGTACAACACTGTCCCTGTAACGTTGCCCTGTGCAGCTCGACGAGGCCGAACTTTGTCATTTGAAGGCCGCTGAACGAGAGGAACTGGATTCCAAACAAGACAGTGACATTTTATTTATTTATTATTGGATGGAAGATAACTGCAGCTTTTCATCCTGTACCCATTTTGTACAGACAATTTAGTACCCAATCATTCTTTATAAATGCCGCAGCTGCTTTCAAATTTGTGCCATCAAATATCTGGTGAGGTCACGTTCTTCTCTCTCTCTGTGTGTGTGTGACCGACAAAAAGACTGGGACACAGCTGTAGCGCATACAGTCTCGCACAAATAATGAAATATTGCCAACAAGGTTTTGTTTCTGCCATGTTAATTTTGCATGTCTGTGTCTTAGTTAACAGAATGTCTTAAAACGTCTCATTTCGTCCCGCTCTAACTGATGCAACAAAGCGAATAGATTTGCTTCCTTGACTAGATCGAGATGAGACGACAGACTGCACTCTCGTGTCTGTATGCTGAATATGTTGCTGTTTGTAACGTCACTGCAGACTTTAAGTCACTTTACAATAATGAAAACTGAGGAGGGAATGCTGAATCTGTGTTCTTTCGATTCCTTGTTTTTTTGCATGCGGCCAATTTACTGAATCGGAACCTAAACATCAGCAGAACGCATCATCAATATAAAAAAAATAAAAATACTGGCTTTGATTCCCTAAAAACCCCATTGTGTTTGAGGTCTGAGCTGAAGTTTTGTCATTAAACCCAGCTCTCTCTCCTCTCATCTCATCGCTGTCGTCACACCTCTCCACCCCTGCTGCCTTCATCCCAACTCCCCGACGACGGTATCCCCTGGCAACAGCCTGGCGAAAGCAGCAACAGGCAGCCTCTTCGTCAAAAGAGAAAGCATCCTCATCAGCTCTCTCCTCCTCTGTTCATCCAAACACCACTGTAGAACACAAGCGGATTCCCACTTCTTCTTCATGTTGAAGTAAATCCTTAACTTCCTCTTCAAGATGTAATTCTGGCATGCAGATGTTATCGACAGGCTGTGTGTGTGTGTGTGTGTGTGTGTGTGTGTGTGTGTGTGTATGTGTGTGTGTCTCTATCATAGTCTGTATCATCTCTATGTACTCCCCAATTGTCATTTGTATGCCCCTGACCTACTCTGTGCCGATCAATAGTTTTGTCTCCCTTTCTGACGCGCATGCACGGGCTATTGATCCACTTCCCGACTCCTCCATTATCATCATCATCATCATCATCGCCACCTCCTCCTCCACTCCTTTCCTCCTATCTTACTCTACTTTCTAAAGCTCCCTTTACATTCACACAATCGGGTAATACAATAATATATGTTGAAGTCTGTTATTAGTCCTCGGCTGCTGCTTCAATATTTTCTTCATCAATACCACAAGTGGGTCGAACAAAAGGATTAGTACTTTGTTCTTATACTGCATTACATACAGAGCTGAATGTGTTGATTTATTGATTTAGTTTCATTGACATAAAATGTGAATATTAGCTGTTTTTCTTACTCTTTTATGCTATTAAACGAAAAAAAATGTGGGGCTAGTTAGAGAAAACAAGACAAACACTGCGTAAAATTTATATTTTTAAAATGTTTAAAATTAAAAGATTTATTGATCAAACAGGCGGTGGTTCTAAAATTATTATAAGGACTTAAAAAAAAACTGATTTTCAAAAGCTGCTGTAGTTCAGCAGATTAGTTCTGCAGATTAGCAGAACTACAGCGGCTACGTTACGTCTGCAGTGAGAGTGAGTTTGTGCGTTCATATGTGGACGTAATCCGAAGCGAATTTGTTGATTCTGCTGCCACTCAAGGAACACTAGGTATCCCACTAACACGCAAAAAGAAATTGTTGCTAGAGATTCCTAAAATACAATAAATTACACTTAAAAACTAACAAAGATACAGTGAGTGCAGACTCGTGAAAGGAGTGGCGGCAGTTTTTGTGACAGTCGGCGTTGGGAGTTAATCGTGTGATTCACTCGGCTCTAATTCTATAACAGAGAGACGGAGAGAAGGAGGATCTGAGGAAAGAGACATTAACCCGAGGAAGACAGACATGTTCAAACAAAGAATGGGGTTACAATAATGAAGGAGATGCACAGAACAACAGAACAAATATACGAAGAATTCAAAGAAAAGCAGGATCTACTGCAGCAGCAGAATGAGGAGAGCACAGGAGCAAAAAGAAAGGAGGAGGCTGGATGGAGTGAAATCTAAATTGACCCGGACAGGCGGGTGATGATGTCCTTGATACGCCGCAAAACCACACAAATCTTAACTGCAAAGAATAGAAAAACACAGTCTACCTCTCTGTGGGGGCTTCCAGCACAAAGTCCATTCCCATTCAAATTCCCACTGGAGTTCCCATTCCTGTTGTTGTTTCTGAACTGATCCACAGCATCTCTGTCCACCACTTCTTCTCCTCCTCCTCCTCCCTCATCTCCTGCATTCTCTCCATTCTCATTCATTTCCTCCAGAGCAATGCTGAACTGGGCAAGGGTTCGAACCATCTGCAGCATACGGAGCGGTCCCTGTGCCCGAACGCACTTTCACTTTGGCACATAGACACCCGCGAAACAACCGGAAAAAAAACCCACCCGGTAGGGTTTGTGTCTGTTTGTTTACTCACACGAACGTCAGATGAAACAAAAGACAACACCTGAGGGTCGAAGCGATCACCACCTTGTCTCTTACTCACGACATAAAATAAACATGTTCCTGCTAGTTGTTTTTTTCTGTCCTCTCTTCTTCTGGCAACGGGTGCTTTTAAATAATTCAGTCCTTCAGAAAGCAACTTCTCGGCACGCAAATCTTCTGCTCTTCCATAAATTCAGTCTTGTGCGTCAAAGTGTGCGTCTTGTTCTTCAGCGCACACACACACACGCGCGCACACACACACACCATATGTGGAAGGCAAAGGAGCACACTTCAGCTTGTATGCCTGGGTGTCTGATCTGTTTCTACTGCTTGGATGATGTAAGCAAGATCTGAGCGTATGTCGAGGTGTGCGTGTGTGGGGACCACGGGAGGGATAAAAAGTGTGTGTGTGTGGGTGTGAGTGTGTCATGGCCCTCCCCTCTCGGGTGTGTAAAATGAGAGACAGCAGGCAGGGCAGACGCTTACAGCGCTCAGCCCCGTCCTGCTCAGCCAGACTCGACCAATCCCTCCTTAAATAATCGATCGGGGCATCTGAGGGACGAGAAGAGGGCGGATGACAGAGCTGTCCATCCATCCGTCTCCCGCCTAACTAGCAAATTATCTGTCCGACATCGTCTTTATGTCACAGCGGCACCAGTTATGTCATGTGCTGTTTTCGACGCTGGAACACTGAACAGCAGCAGCCCCACAGATAACCATGACAACAGCGCGCAAAAGGGTGTCATTAACTGCAACTCGTGCATTGTGACGACGGATTTAACGAGCACGCTGCAACTTTTTAGATGTATTTCACATCTTCAAGGCTGCTAATGCTTTCTATTTTATGACAAAAAAAAACGTGTAAATCTAAAACAATCGATTAAAGGGGCGCTCCATCATATTTACACACCGGGTTCAGTTTACTTGTCATGAGGTTACAATCTGGAGGTTTGGGGTTTGGTTGAGTTGCATTATGGGAATTGCGGATCGTGTTTTTGATGCTTGACCCGTACTTGGGACTAGAATCTCTCAGCCACTGCTACTTAGATTTTTCTCTCTCCTCTGTCTCTTGTGAACCCCTTAACTTTATTAAAGTGCGATACTAAACCAATGGAGTAGCTTTTAAGTGTTTGTTTAGTCACTAAAATATGATAATATAATGACAAATGCCAGGTAGAGAGAGAAAAGCAGCACCAAAGGAAGCTGGCAATTCTGAGATAGTTGCATTATCACATTATTTCCAATTCACTGCGTTTTTAAAGTCTGTATTTCATTAGTAATTTAGAGAAGAAGCCGTTTCTGTTTTCCATTGCCGTTACTATTAATGCAGTCTCAACACTTCCTCCGTCTGTTTTACTTCAGGAAGGGTGGAGTTGAAAAGTAGCTTAATAATGAGAAAGCGCACCAAAGTGACAAACAATATTTCTACAAAAAGAGAAACTCAAAGCAGCACACTGAGAAATATGGCAGCGCTGTGTATGGAAATAACACTGTGGAAATATATTAAGATTATACTGAATTACCATCCAAGTCATTGAGCTGTAATACAGGTACTGATAATTTAGTTTTTGTCTTCCCTGAGCTCAGCTATTATAGGCCATTATTTGAGTACTGTCTATATTTATCTATATTTATATGCCTTCATACATTTTTGAACAAAGTTATATTCTCATCACATGGTTGTTTCACCAATTTCCACCGTCCTTGCACACTCTGTTTCGGTCAGTTTGCCATAGAGTCTCTGTTAGCAACTGCAGTACCACATAAAGTTAATGACCTAAAACATGCAGAACTACCAGTATGGTCCTTTAACAATTCATTAAGTACGTGCACCCACATTAACATGCAACAAGCCAGTACACACCCTCTTTATAATACACATGGGAGTCAAAATCTGTGACCAGAGACTGAAAAACTGCACTTTTGACAAAATGGTAAAAGAAAAAAGGATTGCGTGTGCATGGTTTTGCGAGTGTGCACACATCGCCGGCGAGTTTCCTTGAGTGCATTAATCTAAAATGCAGTTTTAATGAAAAAGTTTCATAAGTAGAGCACGGCACGGCATGTGGGTTTGAACAGCTGAACAGTAACCGAGAGAAGCAACAGTATCTCTAAAAATACAGTGCGCTATGCAATATTAACACAAATAAGCCTCAAGTGCTTTGACGTCAACCAGTTCAATACAACGTTCCTTCTGCATTGCACAATGTTTTAGTTTGACGAAATAACGATAACACGCAGTTTCCCGTTCAAACTCGGCATCGCATGAGGTGGCTTTTGTCCAGCGTTAAACCCAACCACACTTTCGGTCTTTCTCTCCAACTGAGATCAGTTGGCGACAACAGAAAAAAAAGGTCACAAGGGACATTTGAAGGTCAAGCTCGTGGCAGGAAATTGGCCTTTAATCCTTGTTGCCATAGAAACAACAGAGGAGTCTGAAGGTCTGGTGACAGAGATCAGAGATGACAATCTCTCTGGCATGTTGGGAGTCGGGCCGCAGTATTATTATACTCCGTTCTCTGGGGCCATACATCTATTTCTTTTCTTTACCAACGAACCACCTTTAATACAAAATAAAGCCACTTGAATGTCACTTTAAACTAACTTTCCTCCAAAGTCTGATGCTTCAAAGTTCTGTAGAGAATAATCAGGGAGAGGTTTCCTTCTTTCTTTATATCTGCATCTCTATGTTTCTACGTTCATTCGGTTGCATAACCACCAACACCTCGAACTCTGTGACACGGAGGAATAAGCTATGGCGTCGTCTACTCTACCAAGACAATACTTGTGAGTCGGATCAATTCATTATTGGTTTTCTACTTTTCGTGGGATTCTTTGACCATAAGAAATACGTCGAACATCACCAGACTCATCTTTTAAGCTGCACGAGAGCAGACAATCATCACCTGAACAGTTACATCAGCATCCACAGCATCTTGTTAGGAACTCCAAAGTGCTCACATCCTCAGAATTTCCTGTTTAGTTGTGGACTAATACAGCTGCTAGGTAGTGAAGAAAAAACAGCTATAAAGTGTGTGTGTGTGTGTGTGTGTGTGTGGGTGTGTTTCTGCATGTGCACATGTACACAGATGCAGAAAACAGTGTCAACACACAGAATCAAAGACAACATGGACCACAAGCGCAACTCACTTTCACAACCTGACTATAAAGTCTGTGGCCTGATTACAACCTTCCACTATAAAAAAAAGAAAATTAAATTCTATGCTGTTTTCATATATCACATTCAACAGCATTTATAAATAAAACCAAGCCAGGATAGCATAGTTGCACCGTGCCAGATACGCATATGTGGCTGATCATGAGTGGGCTGAATTTGTAGCCGTGGTTCAACCTCGTATTTCCTCCCCACCCTGCAAAGAAATGTGTGTGTGTGTGGTATGATTCTTGCTCAGCCGCCCCGCCAGGCTGTGTCAGTGACTGTTACTAAGTGCTGCTAAATGACAGCTGTGACATCTGTATCACAGCCTCTGAGCCAAAACCGCTTCACAAAAACTGAGGTAGTCTGGGGTGAGTATATAGATAAACATGGAGGAGGACTGATGACACCCGTCAACACGCCCACTGGTCCACAGGTGTGTGTGTGTGTGTCAGAGAGAGAGATAAACCTTACAGATCAAAACTGATTTCTCATCACACACCTATGCCTACAGCTTGTACCACCTTTGTGTGTGTGTGTGTGTGTAGCAGGAGTGTGGGGCTCTGTTGGCCAACGCTGGATAACAGGATCATGACAGACAATTCCGCTGCTACCTTCAACATGGGAGGTCAAGATAAAGCTCCGTCTTTTCATATTCACTGAGATTCCTCTCTCGTGTGTCCAGGTTCACCTTACCCTGTCTCATCCTTCTCTCCATCTATCTGTCTCTTGCTTATAACAGATAAATAAGGTAAAATACTGTATTAATAAAATACTGTGCGCTGAAAGATATTTAGACAATCAATGTCTATGTTTTAAAGCTTTAACACAATTCAATGTGGTGTTTTATTGCATGTTTTACTGTATCTAAATGAAGGTAATTATCAAAAGCATGTATACACACACACATATGCATGAACAGTATCCACAAGGGGGCAGCACTCAAATTGAAAAATCATTCAAATGTTTTTGTCTTCCTGCCACAGGGTCACAGTTAAACTTTTCTATTACGGGCATTACGGGATTCAATCAGAAGCCATGCATCACCAAATAAAGGGCCCCTGCAAACTACATTTAACTTCATGAAATGTTTTATTTTGACAGGCCAGAAGCGGCAGTCATAAAGAGTTTAATGAACGAAGTAAATGTGTAATCTAACAAGAGCCGTGATTGTTGTCGAAACTGTAGCATGTGTGTGAGAGACATAAAGAGCGCACAGGTAACCAGATCTACTTGCTCTCCAAATACGCCCTTATGGGATGGTGTGGATTTGTGTGTGTCTGTGTCAGTGTGAGAGAGTGAGTGAGAGTGAGAGTGAGAGACAGAGATACGTGTGCTGTGAAAAGAGTCTTTGTCCCCGAGAGGTGAGGCTGAGGCAAGGACATGATGGATGCTTCGGCTAATATACACATGCTCAAACACACACACACACATATTGGAGGCACCCAAGAACAATATTTTTCTGCTCTGACACACGCGTGAAGACACCTAGAACAGAATATTGTATATGAAAGAAGCAACAAACTGATGAGGAGAAACTCCAATGCAATTAAACCACAAGTCAAATATTGTATGAAAAAACAACATTTTTGACGTATTTGAAAAATAAATTCTTGTTCGAAACTAGACTAAATTAACACACAGAAGTACATTTGATATGAAGAGTATTGTCATGCAAAGCTGCATTACATGTCACTGGGATGTTTCAGGACTTTTCAATGACTTTCAAGGCATTGTCTGATGGCCACAAAGTTGCTGTGTTTTGGAGTGAGTGCTCATTTATTACACTTCGTCTCATCTTTTCAAGGAATCCGTTTAAGTGTGTATCACGATATTTTTCTCACAGTGTGGAACTTTCAGGTTGAAAGACCAAGAAAGATACATCAGAATGAAGCATTTGGGTACCTTTTATAAATCTAATATCCACAAACTTCAAGGTTAATTCCAAGACAAAATACAGACTGAAAAGGACATAAATGACTCATCATTATTATTATTTTTTGTTTTTCAAAAAGACATTATCAGCATCCTCAACCAAACAGCATTACAGGCACACACCACGAGGAGCCTTCGATCCTCTGTACATATACGTACGTCCTCAATTTCCAGTCACTGACAAGCGGAAATCTCATCCACTTCCTGCCCGGCAACCTATCACACAATGCACTGGGATCCGGAGATAGACATCAGCCACAGAGACTAGTCTTAACCCCAAAACCACTCCGGAAATACCTTCCCTGTGTCTCTGTCTCTCCCACCCAGTTTGTCCTTTCTTCCCCCCTCCATCTCTTTTTCTCTCCCTGATCATTTCTAGAAATCCATCCGTCTCTCTCACACTGCCTCCCCCTTTTTCTTTTTTGATGTACTAGTAATATAGGGATCTTGAAGAGACTGTCAGTTGGATGTCCCTGCAGGGAACTGTGTCTCATGAAAGATGCACACAGTGATAACGTTGGCTCTTCAGCAGCTATCGGACATCACACACACACACACACACACACACACACTCACCCCCGAGCACACTGATATGTTCAGTACTTTGAGACAGAGTGGGAAAAAGGGAGGAGGAGGAAGGGGGAAGGACAAATTACAAGCAGAGAGGAAGAGGATGTGATGGCAAATAGCAACAAGAGATAAATCAAGACTGCGAGGGCACTTAGCAGACAGTCAGCATCGTTCCCAGCAGATTGTACTTTTATAATACTACAGCTTAGCCGAGGCTAATCACTATACTGTGGATAGAGCCAATCTCCCCTTCTCACTTCATACTTCCCTTTTTTACTTTCTTCCTCCCTCTTTCTTTCCATTTCCCCTCTTTATCCTATATCCTCGACATTCCTGACCCCTCACAGCTCAAAATGCTTGCATGTGTGTATTTGTGTGTGTGTGTTTGTGTGTGTGTATCGGTTGGTCGGCTGGTAAAGCTACAATAAATGAAACGTATTATTCCAGCTTTAGGCAATCAAAACATGCCGGCCTTCTTAAAAAAGGGCTGGGTGGAGCTAAAACCTTTCCAGGAATATGCTGTCAGAGAATATAGAGCAGCTTTGAATAGATTTACAATAATAAAAATGGCCCAAAAAAAAGCCATAAACAACGTCCTGTATATGTGCACCATATGCAGCAGAACTCAAACAATGAGCGGTCAGAGGATAACATACACAAACAGGGGAGTGACTGCAACAATGCGCCAAAACAAAGCCGATGTCATGAGAGGGTGGAGAAGAGGTAACAAAACACAGACAATGAGGTCTTGAAAAAGGAGAGAGGTATTGCTTCGTCCTTATTTAATCCAGGGAAGTTTTACAGAACACACAAGCCCCGCTCACACAGAGTCGCGTCACTCTCACACGGTGTATTTGAACGGGAGAGTGAGTAGAACTCTTAAAGAATGTTTTGGATGAGGAACGACATATCTGCTCTGGCCTTTATGGGTTAAATAGTCTCTCGAACCACCGAAAAACGCCCCAACATCAAAGCTGGGTGTGGTCAGGTGTGGTCTGTTGTACTTGTGACCACACCCAGCTACGATGTAGCCTTGTACTTTAGTGCCACGTTAAATCACAGCTGCACAGGTTGTGTAAAAAAAAAAAAAAAAAGCATGATGTCAGCACAAGTTGGCAGGGCAAAGGCAGGATTATTAGATCGCTGTTACTCAGTGCAACTTCTTTTTCCCTTTGCAGCCAGGAGGGGTGCGTTTTGTTTTGTCACGAAGCATGAAGTGTAAATTTAAAATAGTTTAAGTTTTAAGAAGAAGCAGAGCGGATCATTAGTCAAACTGCATCTGGTTTGATTCATCACAGTTGAGACAGAAAGCTAATTTGGGCTTGAAATGTTGTACTTTTAAGGAAAATTAGTTTTAACATTAGTTTTTTTTCTTTCACACCGACGTGATGACATCCGAGAAACTCTTCCGCGTTCGCACTCTTATATTCATTCACAACTCCCTCTCATGACGCTCCTCTTTGTCCGATCTCTGCATCACACTCACATGGTTGCACACTTGCACACCTGGAGAATGAGCGGCACAGCAGCGGCCCCCCGCTGAGCAGAAGTGAACACAGAGTGCAGTGGTTGAAGGAGCTCACATAGATTCCCCCGGCTAGTTCAGGAACTCAATCCTTTTATAAACCTGCTCCTCTAAAAAAAAAAAAAAAAAAACCCGCCAGCTGAGGAAATGTTCAGGGATGAATGGTTTGATTTTAGTGACTGAAAAGTGTAAAAAGGCCTTTACACAGAGCAGAAAGATGGAAGTTGCCGCTTCTTTACAGTTGAATGAAAGCCTGATGGCAGCGTCGTCACACAGGCAGAGGCAGCAGGGAGGGGAGGCAGTCACCGCCTACACGTGAACCGGCACCAACCTCCACTTCTTCTGTTGCTGCTGCACCCGTTTGCTTTGAGCTGTGTGATTCTTGAGATACATATGCATGATTCGCTGCTGCGGTTGTCACTTTACCCTCTAAAAAAGGGCCATGAGGCTCAGTATCAGCCTAATGACAGTGCTGCAGAGCACCTCTTTTTTTTGAGACTCTTTCAGTTTGGACAGGAAGGCAGGTAAGTTGGGGGGGGAAGAGAGAGATAGAAAAGCAGAGAGACCAAGCTCTGTTATTGGGCGGTCAGTTGCTATGTAACACTGGTTACCACAGAAACATCTGAATGGAAGCATGAATGAGGAAAAAAAAAAAATCAGCACCTACACACACACAAAAAACATTTACCCTGCAGTGTAACACTACGGAGCTGCATCACCAATCTCCTAGCAACAACATCTGGCATCTTCATGGAGGTCTAACTGGATAACATCTGTGAACCCCTTTAACACATAGCAGGCCAGAAATAGATAAAAACATGCAACTCTCTCGTCTTCAGAGTCTCTTCGCCAAAGCAGATGTAGCTTATAAAGCTTCTGCTCAATGCTAGTGTTAAAAAGCCTATTGTTAGTCCACAAATGATATGCATAAGCCATTTCAAGAGACCAACCAACCGAGAGAGAGAGAGGTTGGTCAGCTGACCAAGCGCTACAGGTAGCTGCAGAGCTGATTTTAGGGAAACACAAGCCAAGAAGGTGTCAATGTCAGAAAAATCACTTCTCGTCTCACTAGTTTTTGCAACGTCAAATGTCACACGTTCAACAAGCACATAAGCTTGCATAATGCTATGTATGGGTGATGTCAAACACACGAGCTCCTCTGTGCTCGTCATCCATGCGGACAGAAGAAGACCTGATTGAGGACCACCCTCCCCATGAGTCGTGCTCCCAGTGGGGAAAAAAAAAAAAAAAAGGTAAACATCGTCTTTATCTCCACTACAGACACACACAACCGGATACTCCCAGGATCGTTTATAACTGCTCACATTCCACTACATCTGCGCGCGCGCACACACACACACACACACACACACACACACACACACACACACACACACACACACACACACACACACACACACACACACACAAAATACAGAAGACACAGGGGGTGCTCTCTGTCATCTTTACAGTACACATTAACCACTGCTTTGTCAAAATATTCACAAACAGTGTCACATTGAACTTTCTGAAAAAGAGCAATAACATCGGAGTGAGAACAAACAGCCACGCAGAAAATAACTGCGTTTGTCACATTGAATGATTTGGAGAGGAAGTGCTGCTTTGTTTGCTTGTACTCTAGATTAAAACAGACTTATTTCCTAATGACCTTGCACTCCTGTGAACCATGTGTTTGGACTGGGCTAATGTCTGTGGTGTATTTGAACAGGGGCTGGCGAGCAGTGGGACATTTAGTTAATGTGTACTCGTGAGTAAAGACGGCGAGGGAGGAGCATTTTTAAAATGTTACAGAGGGCCCTTTCCAAAAACTGGGTGTGTAGCGTCTGCTGAGAGGACGAGAGAAACAGTTTCGGAGATTATGGGGGAAGGGGGGGGGGGGGTGCTTGAGAGAGCAAACTAAAACGGAAGATGATAGCATGAACGCGAAAAGAGAGCTGCCATTGAACTTCAGGATAGCCAGAGAAAATGGGAAGAAAAAAGGAGAGAAGAAAAGAGACCCCCTGATTCAACCCGGCCTGATTCCCTCTCACTCTCTCCTTATATGGCAGTGTTGCGTGTATGTGTGTGTGTGTCTGTGTGTGTGTGTGATACGGGCTCGGTCCCAGAGTTGCTCTCAGAGGGAGCGATTAGATCAGTGAGCGCACACTGCCTAAACTCAAACTTAAGGTTCCTTTCTTTGACACAGACTTTTTACCGCGTTCCAAAAATATCCACACTCAATCCTCCGCTCTATGGCACTTATGGAAATATCTACGGCATTCAAAACACACCTCAATAAAGCACTTCCAATATTGTTTAGTGTAAGTTGCCAGGAACCGACTAATGTGGTAGATGATGTTCAGTTCATTAACAGAAACTCGAAAAACAGAACTCTTGGTTTATATTCTCGGGTCCCCTGGGTGACAAATGATGAACAATTTCTGGGCATTTAAGAAAAAACACATTTTGTGAAAAGGGTGTGGAGAGGAGGACGGGAGAGGAGAAATGAAGAAGAAAGCAAAAAGACAAGAGATTACATCACAATCAGCTTGTTTTTGGCTACGGCTCCTCAAAGGGAACCAAAATAACCCCCGGGATCTCTTCCTCAGAGTGGAAGGAATCATAAGAAGTCAGAATCCTCTCGATCTTTCTTTTCCTCTTTTTTTTTTTTTTTCATCTTTCCCTCCCTCCTCGTTGCAGCAGTCTGCTTCCCAGAATGCTCTGGCCTGAGCCCAAATGACAGGAATGCGGGAATCAAGGTAGCATGTCTACACGAACACACACACACACACAGACACACACACACAAACATACACAATGCATCCATCCACACACACTGTACAAGGAGGTCTGTGCTGTGCTGCGTAAATACACACTTCTCAGCACAGACCATAAACAGCCAGGTCCAAAAATAGTTGACAGTTGGGTAGACACTGTGCACTTTTATTAATCCTGTATATTTTGTTAACTTGCGATACATACTGGATCAATAACAGTTGTATTCGTCCTTTTAACACAGCTAAGACGTATCAATGCTCGAATGTAAACATGGAAACCCCGACTGTTTTTGTCAATCGACAACTCAAGTTGTATTCAAACAAGATGCCGACACAGTCAAATAAGGAGAAAAAAGAAAAAAAAGAGAGGAAGGCAGCGTTCATTTTTATTTGAGCAAAAAGCAAGAAAAATTGAAATATGAACCCCGGAGATGGCTGAGAAGACAAGATGCAGGGGCTGTCTGGTTTTGCAGCCAAGTTCAGTTTCACTCCTATCACAGCAAAGTCTCAGTCAAGACTATTCGCCACATGTCAAGTCGATAAGTCTTACAAATCAAACAACAAAATGTGTTGTTTGTCCGTGCGCTCAAAACCAGGTCGACAACAAAAATGGTTGCAGCTAAATTCACATAATAAATTCATGACAATAATTCTCTTTTCCGCTTGGAAAATACCAACCCTTCCCTTCTCTCATCTTCTCTCGTGCCATATTCCTCCCTCCTCCCCTTATCTTGTCATTTTTCTTTCCCTCCCCATCATGTCAGTCCTATCTCACATAGAGAGGCAGAGAAAGAAAGAGGGACAGAGGGGGAAAGAAAAGTTTGTTTTTCCGGAGAGGACAACATTCCCAGGCCTGTGCCATTCCTCTTCCTATTAATAGAGCACAGCACACACACACACACACACATACACACACACATCCAACCCAAACACAAGCTCCCCGTTCACGATAGTTACTGTGGAAAACACAAGCCCATATCTCTATGTTTTGGCCCTAAATGCAGAATGTAGCTACAATGATCTCGGATGCGAAAGAGACAGAGAGACTGATATTAAGGCACCAGACTGACATGATTCACACTGAGCCTCGTCGGTCACCGTCATTCATTATAAGTATTAAATTGGGCCTCAAGCCTGATCTCGGGTTTAGCCGTTGACCCTCTCACACAGACTCTCACTACACTGTGAAAGAGTCAATGTCAGTCAGCCAGTCGGACAGAGCTCTCCCCCTCCGGAGTTTGAAGAACTTTCTTTTTTTCTACCCGGACTACACCCTGTCATTAGGAAGATACGATAACTGTCTAGCTGGTCACTCTCAGTTGGGTTAATGCTTGTAGCATTTAGCTGCCACAGAGGTGCAGGGTGAGAGGTCAAAAGGTCCGGTGTCGGCCCTGGAGGTTGCTCACCTCAAACTGCAATTAGGAGAGTTTTTCAGGGATCAGGGCCTGAGGTGGTTGTCAGATTTATGGTGTGCTTTGTGCACGGCGCGTCCATGTTTGCCATCCCGGTCACTTAGCAATGTGTCTTGCAGCAAAAGATAGCAGCATTTAGCATTTTCACTCATGCAGTAACATTGAAATACAAGTCTTATGCTTTTGTTTTGGTACCCGACGCCTGAATTTGATGCAGTCATAGTAGGTCAAATAATTGCACTTTACAAATCACACTGGCAAAATATCACATAAAAAAAAACCTTCAAGTGTAGCTTTCATTTTTATTCTGACATAAATGCTGAGTTGAGACTGACTAGAATGTCGGGGTTAAGAGGTTCAGAGAAAAATGTTTAAGCTGAAAAGACAATCTAAAGCTTTGCATTAACACAGTCGGTGACTCTTAACGGTGCAAAACTCATTTTAGCTCGAATATTCTGGAGAAAAACGGCAAAATTGTAAGTCACAACATCCACAGCTACATAGCCTTACAATACACATGGTCTTTATTCAAAAGACCCCCCCCCCAAAAAAAAAACCAAGGCCGGACTCTCTAAACCCAAAGATGCAGGGCTTAGGCTTCAATATTGGATTCATATTGGATAGTTTACGTTTGGTGAACAAATAATAAAAGAGAGTAGACATTCTCCTGGCATCTATTAGAAAGCAACCACAGTGTTTATAAGCTCTACTTAGGAAACATTTGAAAATGTTGAGGGGAAATATTTTGTTATAATAAGAAATCAAGAGAGCATTACTTTTCGAAACACAACCTGCTCTAAAATGAAAAATAATAACGGCTTCACAGTGTAGCTGGTCAACATGTAATGTCCCTTTTAAACAACTGGGAAACCTCAGATGATGTTATAAAAAAAGAAATCCCATCATTTCTTATATTTGTGTGAAATTATGTTAAAATCTGCATGATTCACATTACTTTATCAAATTACCTGAAATTAGGGGCGTGATGGTTCACTACGTGTAAATACATGCATGGTTTGGTGAAATCTTATTTTATCAAGAGGAGTTTATATTTGGGTCTGCCATGCTTTGCAAGGCGCACACACAAGCAAATACGTACACACCACACACACACACACACACGCAGACACACACACATACAGAGAGAGTCCAGGGAGTCTTTAATGGCTGAAGGGCTGTTCACTCTGTCAATAAGATCCAGATGCGAGCTCAGTGGGAGAGGGGATAAAAATAGAGTGAGAGAGGTGAGGGAGACAGAAAGAGAAAGACGGACACAGGGTCAGAAAGAAAGAGAGAGAGACTGACGTAGAAACAATGATCTCAGTGAGAAAAGTTGGGGGCTGAACGTATGACAGCAGACAGACTGATGAGGTGAACAGAGAGGTGGGGAAGAGATGTAAACTTGTTTTATTGTGCCGACATTTTTCTCTCCTCCTTCTTCTTCTTCTTCTCTCAAACAGAAACACTAGCCCCTCTGAGGTCACCACATTCCTACGGCAACATACACACACACCCGTCCCACACACAAGGTTGCCATGGGAGAAAAAGAATACACATAGGGGCGGCCATCATCTTTTTTTTTTCAAGCCCAAAAAAAAAAAAAAAGAGTCCACAGCTCCATCACTGTCTATCCTAAATACAGTGGTATACTGGTCTTTTAAAGCAGCGGAGCTCCCACTGTCTTTCTGCTCTGACAAACACATTAAGGGAGATGCAGGACGGAAATGTGTGTGTGTGTGTGTGTGTGTGTCTGTGTGTGTGTGTTGGTCAAAAATGCCTCCCCCAAACCCACTTCCTGCCCTGCCCTCTCAATGAAGACAATTATGGTTCCTGCAAGAAGGAGAACACAGAAGAAACAGTTCCTTAAAAGGCAGGATCCATGTTGTTTTCACCTCTGCACACATTTTTCAAATTAAAAGCCAATACCGCATGTTTTTCAAATATAAAGAATAGGTTATTCAAGTCTGTATGAAGGCAGTTTTGCCTTATTACAAAGCAGACAGTGACACAGATCACAGGCTGGGTTTCAAAAGGCAAACAGTAGAAACAGTTTTCTACTGAGACATAATTATGCTGCTGCAACAGCCTTTTCTTTCACATTAACCTGAATGCTTTCATGACCGATACCTTAACTGCAGTAGATCGGTGTCTGAAGAAGTCCGGTAGCTTCAACAGACAAGAGGTTTCCAACCATAACAGCAGGTGGAGAAACAAGCAAGCCAATCAGAGATTTGTAGGAAAGTTTAAGAATGAGGACGTCGTCTTCTCAAACGGAGCCAGAGCAATAGCGACAAAAATATATTACCAGGAAGTTGACGTGGGTGAGATGAACACAGTAGTGCAGGTTGTTGTGAGACAACTTACAGAGATAACAGTTCTTAAATCTGCGTATTTTGATGTCTGACAGGACAAACGTAAATGCTCCTAGCAACCACCACTGCAGAGTAAGTTCACAGAAACGTGTTTGTCTTTCTTTATAGAACTATATTTCACGCTTGGACACGGATTAAGCAGTGAAGTCAAGCAAACTGGCAATCAGCTTCTTTATCCGGCTAAAGAGAGGCCTGTTTGAATTGTAAACACTGGGTCAAATGATGTAAAGATGTATTCAGATAATATGATGAGATATGTCATTAATGTGATAAAAAAAAAAAACATTTTGAAATCAAAACGATGAGTAAAAGGATGCACTACTCTCTTCAAGCCTCGAAAAATGGTTTGAAACTTCAAGGTCAGATTGTGAACTATTTTTAGGAACATGGCATCTTCTTATCACGAGTGTTTTGTCTGCTCTGCCTTCATTCACAACCTTGTAACTTCTCAGTGAGAGTTGTAGCTGCACTGAAATGATGAACTTCCACTAAATAATTAAGGGTGCTTCGATTGTTATTGGCCAATATTTGGTTTTGAAATAGTTTGACCGGTGGACTCTATAAAAGGCCGATCAGAAGAGGCAATCAGATGATGAAAAACATGCAAGACATTTTTTTCTATGTGTTGCTAAAATGGCTTCGCCGGAGTTCTGAGTTGTATCTCTGAAGCCCCTTTTAAAGCCTGTTAAAAGGCCGTTATTTCACCTCCACCTATAAAAAGGTACGGACACCGAATGAGGGTTTACTCACAGGTAGACAGCCAGCATGGCGGGACTACACACACACTAGAAGCTGTTGTGGTACTGTTTGTTTGGTTGAATGTAAGAAAACAAAGCCGGTGTAATGAAGGGTTTTCTTTACAGCAGTATTGCGGGATCTCTGTAAAAAAAAAAAAAAGTAGCTTTTGAGAGAGTGGGAGTGGAATATGGTGCACATGTTGCCTGCCAATCCTACTAATACTAAATACCAAGATGGTACAACGAACATGTGACCCAGATGACATGAAAGTAGTGCAAGTAAATGTCAATGAATGCTATAATGAGTGTGTGTAAGTGTCAGACCCACTGCTATATTTTCCAATGTGACCTGTGGTTGTTGAACTAGTAGGTTTGGACCCTGACATTTTACCACAAGCATGTTTTTCTAGGTCCCTAGATGGCAAAAAAAAGAAATCCTGCTGTTTTTATTACACCGGAGATCGGTTTCAAAGATTTAGTTCTAGTCCGACAATCTTGGGAGTAAATATTCGCTCCAGTGACGTTTAATGCGAATGGCATCTCTGTAGCACACTGTGTGAACCCTAAATAATTTCTCCTTTCACAATAACATTTCAGAACCACACAATTGAAATGGCAACTGGTGAATCAAATGTTTGAAGGGGGAAAAAGTCGAGGCCTGGTTGAAAATAAGAAGCCTATTGAGGAGTGAAGAAAGACTACATTGTTTTAGGAAAGACAGGCCCGATTACCCACAAAACCCAGAGCTGTCATTGGGTGATGGGAGCTCTGTGTGAGCCCTTCAAACATACCTTCGGACACACACACACACACACACACACACACACACACACACACACACACACACACACACACACACAATCTCAAGATAAATGGCAGTCATCATCATCAACCATCATTATTGCCATAATGATTACTGCTGTTATATTTGGCAAGAGACAGCTGAGAGACAGCAGGTCAGCACACACACACACACACACACACACACACACACACACACAAAACATGTATAAGACATTTACACTCCGACGATCAGTTACATAAACAGTGACTGCGGATGGTGTAACCGGAAATGTTTTAATACTGTTGGTTCTGGTTCAAGTATTTCAAATCAACAGCAGTTTTCATGCCAAAAATGCCAAAAAGTCTTGACACACATTGAAGAAGCGATCACTCATGGTGACTCTGAGGGTTAAACTCGCAGGATTGATTAGTTTTGTTCCAAATTCCAAACTAAGGGCATTAGTGCATCCGTAATGCTTCTAAATAATCTTGTAACGAGCCAGGGTGATCGCTTCTTACAGCAGTGGCTCCCTGGCGCCACGTCTAAACTTGACCCTGCGTCACAGATTGTATGTGTCTATTGTTGTGATTTGAACAGTTTGTAGTGGCCTGAAGAGGTGAAACTCTGAAAGAAAATTTTAGAAAAGTGATTTGTGTAGTGGATTTATCTTTTTTGGAATTCACAGTCATACGCTTTTTATTCTCTATGTTGCAGAGAGTTAGATCTAAAAATCTGCAGGCTACAGCCAGCAGCCAGTTAGCTTAGCATAAAGATTGTGAGCAAGGGGAAAAGGATAGGCTGGTAACAAAATCCGCCGGCCAGCACTTTTAAAAACCAACCAGATTCTACCACAATCTGTTTAATCTGTGCAAAAAACAAACCAACCGTGTTTCCAAGAACCTAAACCTAATTACGTTTGTGGAGGTTTTAAAACCTCTATTAGAGAAACACTTTCAAACACACCCATAGAAACTCAGCGGGACTTTTGCTCTTTGCCACATGCAAACAATACACAGCATTAGCAGAGAGAACATGGGGAACTGATGTGTGAGACATTGTAACGGCTTCTTATCACACATTTTCTCACAGTCACTGAAACCAAGTTTAGTTCACACACACACACACACACACACACACACACACACACACACACACACACACACGCTCACTCATTAAACACTAAAACATATTCATAAATGCTTGTTTACACATTCTGTTTTCAAATAAAATAATCCAAGAAGGGATCATTTCACAGTGTTTAAAGGCTCAAAAGCCAAAAATGTTGGGAACCGTTAACTTAGTCCGACGCTGACAGTTCTGTTTGTATGAGCTCGTTAAAAACTGGGCTCAAACACTTAAATCTTTCTGTTAGCAAACCACAGCACATATACGAGGAGTGACGATTTCACAATCACACACACACACACACACACACACACACACACACACACACACACACACACACACACACACACACACACACACACACACACACACACACACACACACACACACACACACACACACACACACACACACACACACACACGTTCTCGGTTGAGGTAAGGTCAACATATTTTCAGGCTGACTCACAGTTTTGTCAAAACTCATCTAGTTGAGACTAAATGTTTTACTTAAGTACAAAGGTCGGCAGCGGCCAGAGTGATCAAGCTTGTCACCTGTGAGGGGGGCAGGGGAGGGAAACGGGTCACTCTTTTGGACTTTTTGGAATTTAAAAACAAAGACTAAATATAGTCTGCCTGTTGATTGATGATTAGTATAATTCATAATGTTAACAAAAAGGAAATAAGGGCTCAATTATGAAATGATCTGCTTAAATGTAAAAACAGGATACAATCATTTATTCCATCAAATTATCTTCAAATAAGACAAACATGCATGTTGCTAGCGTCAAAAAGAAACAATTTCTTCTGTATCATGTACAGAAGACCTATAAAGACTAACAATTATAATTAACCCCATGGACATTTATTGACCCCGATAATCAACAACTCTTAAATACAAAAGATATTCAATGCCAACGTGGTGCCATGTGGAGATCTCGTCACTCCCCAGCACTGTTCCAAGATAGAGTATTTTACAAACTGTGGGATTGACGAGAACAAAAGAAAACGCAATTTTTGCCTCAATATTCTGTCATGTGTGGTGAGATTCATTCTCAACACCGGCACAAGAAAGAATAGCCCGAGAAGGCAGCAAAGAGATGAACTGCAAATATGCAAAAGGTATCTTGTGAAAAGTATACTATGCAGTTTTGCTCACCAATAAATTGCAGGTGAGGTGTATTTGGGAGTACAAAACGTCTATACAGTGATCAAAGTACGTCTCGCATTACTTTGAACTCAAGCATCTACATAAACACACACATTAAGATTTTCCTGGAAGTGTTCCTGTAAAGTTCTGCGCATTTCTTATTTAGTTCAGACATGGTGGCGGCTGCTGATAATACTGCAATTCTTTTACACTAAAGTTGGCTAATTTACTGCTGCTGGGAATATGCAATGCACCACTTTCTGTGGAGCACCAGACACAACAAGTTTATAAGAACAAAGTAAACAGTACATTTGGTTTTGTTTTCGTGTCAAATGTCTCATTTGACATCTAAATTTGGTGAAGGAGTCAAACCAAGAATAAAATCGATTCTACCGCTACTTCTGACAAATGTATAGCGGCATTGATTTGTTTCATTTTCTCCTCCGCTTATCCCGAGAATAGTTTTAAAAACTGGGAACTCATGAGACTAAATTCCTACAGCAAAAACACAATCTGAACCCGAGCGGTACGTAAACTTGACAGAGTCCTACAGTGATGTCATCTATGTACTGTGGATGATGTAATGGATGACACCATGGAGGTGCGTCGCGATGAAACCCACATGATGGGGATGATGTCACCGTCAAGCTAACATGATGGCAGCAGAGCTAAACATTACACGGTGTATCTGACCTCTGATTCAGCACACACTCACCATACATACACAATAAATGAAAGTTGCTTTTCGTACTTTGAAAATATCACTTATATGGTTAATTCTTAAAGTTAAAATCAAAATTAAGACAACCCAGGGTTTTGCTGGAATAATTTCACCAGCGTGACTTAAACTGCATCCAACACACAGAGGACCAACACCACCTGCCTGTGAGGCTGCTTTGTCCTTAGCTGCTCCTGTCTCTCTTTTCCAATGGTCCTCCTCTCCCTGCGCCTTAATCCGGGATCCCAGCAGCCACTCGGGAGCAACGCTCCGACTCTTCCAGCTTCTCCCATTCCCATTCTGACGAGACTTTCTCAACTGGCAGCTAGAGCATGATCCAAACCGGCGGACTGATGCCATAAGACAGATGAAGGAGAGG
This sequence comes from Pholis gunnellus, assembly GCF_910591455.1. Lineage (NCBI taxonomy): Eukaryota > Metazoa > Chordata > Actinopteri > Perciformes > Pholidae > Pholis > Pholis gunnellus. Next base: position 17,327,608 of record NC_136535.1, read on the forward strand.
GTGAGAGGAAGACGAGGACAGAAACCAGAGAAGGGAGGAAGAAGCCGAGTGTTTCCACCGTCATGTTTCTCTGGACGACAAAAGACAAAGTGAGAGAATAGGACTCAGCGGCCGAGTCAACCCACAGATAGACCTAGACCTAAAACCCCTGTATACGAGTGTGTGTGTCCGACCACGCTGTAAACTATGCTATGCTACACGTTGCACAGTTGTACCATTGTGCGAGTGACTGGGAGAGACGCACGCAGCACGTCCATGACAATCTGTCGCAGAGAGATATGCGCATACACAAAAGCATACTAGCATATACATGAATAATAATGTGACTTTAGGCTGTCCACTGCTTTTTGAGCGTGTCCATGACAAAGTTAAGGCATCTGACTCATACTATACAATACACAAACCGTCACACAGTAACCAGCTAACTGGTTGACAAAGCGAGCTGTGATAACGCAAGTTGTCGTTCGGCAATCACATACTGGACTTAGTGGTAAAAAATCAAAAAGGAAAAGTTGCTGTTTACAACCGGAATCACATCTTTCGTGGTCCACAAAGTCATAGTTTCCAGAGGCAAGCATGAATGGTAAGTAAATGTCATTAGCTCTGTGGAGAGATAAGCATTTTTGCACAGCTAGACATCCTTCACCGGCTAACAGCTAGCAACTAGCTCGTTAGGGTGGTGTAGGGTGACACTAATGCAGTTAATTGCTATTTCTAGCTTCTCTCTTTACCTTGCACCAACATAATAAGTCTGGTGCTCACCAGACTATTAAATTAAATGCCGACAGGAAAATCTAACAGACCCAATCTGTGAGTCGTTATCCCTCGACTTCTTCTATGTATCTGTGATGGATTTTCTGTGGCACGTTAAGTATTTTGCGGCATTTTAACAGAAGCTTGTCTTTCTTTTGAAGAAACCAATTAGCACCAGCTGTAATTTAAACCTGAGGTGATTCCACTTAGAACATGGCAGCCAACAGTGCAGCCTTGCATTAGGTGAATCATCAACGAAACTCTCACATTAGACATCTTTGTGGCCACGTGGACTGCAGATGTATGACCCGGACAGTAAACTACAAGAAAGACTCACATGACTGAGGGGAACCCTGCCAAAGATATACAATGCTGTACATCTATGGCACACACACACACACACACACAAATGGTCTCCAACAGATGACCCCATTTATAAAGAAGCGTAAGAACCATGCGAAACCATTATTCATCATACTTTATTTACGTCACACGCACATTTTAGTATGTAGAAATCTGCCTGTGCACAAAAAAAAAAGAGCTGAAATAGCAGCTGTGCTAGAAAGTGCTGTTTCAGAAGAGGCTTTCCTTACATAAGCAAACTGCTCTGTAATTACACTGGGTGGATCCACACAGACCGAGAGAGTTAGAGAGAGCCAGTCTGGAGGGCAGCGACTGAGACAAGCGATGAGGATAACAAAGAGGCAAAGACGGTTGAAGAGGAACCCACTCCTCACAGGTTTTAACTGACATGCCTTTCCACTGGCGAGCTACACTAGCCTTAAAAGGGAACGTTAAAGATTTTCAAAGCACTGCAACTGTCACCAACCAAGGGCAAGGACATCCAGAACAGCTTTCCCACAGAGTTGTTTTCCAACTGTGAGAAACCAGATGGAGCCTCAGGTCTCATGTGATTTGTTTTGCAGTGACACTACATGTCAGTTGGGTTTGCAAGCGTTTTGCAAACGCTCACAGACAATTAAAAAAAATAAAATAATGATATACACACTGATTATTTTCGGACTTGTTCAGACAGCCTAATCTAAATTACCTCTCTTCATATTGCTAGTACAGGATAAATATGGTCTGCATTCTTGAATTTAAAGTGTTGACTTTTGGAATTAATAGGAATAGTTCCACATTTGGAGAAATATGCTACATTTGCTTTCTTGCTGAGAGTTAGATGAGAAGATAGATACCACTCATGTCGGTATGCTATTTACTTTAGCTGGAGCCGGCAGCAGATTAGCTTAGCTTAGCACGAAGACTGAAAAAGGGATAAGCTGTTAGTTTATAGTTTTTGTATAGATTAAACAAAAACGATACATAGTTAGATTCTGAGGTGCTGGGAGGAGGTGGTTTTCGTTACTTTTGTACAGAGCCAGGCTAGCTGTTACCCCCCCCCCCCCCTGTTTCCAGTCTTTATGCTATGCTAAGCTAACCAGCTGCATATTTACGGCACTGACACAAGAGCGGTAAAAAAGTCTTATACTTCTACAAAACATAAAAAGGTGGACAGATGGAGCGGCTGAGAGTGAAATGTGTTTTACAAGAAACAATATACTGGACTCTTTATAAGCAAGTAACCACAAACAAACTTATACACACACACACACACACACACACACACACACACACACACACACACACACACACACACACACACACACACACACACACACACACACACACACACACACACACACACACACACACACACACACACACAATTGGTTATCTATCAAAATTACTTCAGCGTCTCCAAACCCCCTCAAACCAAATAGGTCTATTATTAAATCACGCACACACTCACTCTTACTCAGAGGAACACAAAACATTTTTGTTGTGCCTGCCCCAAAAGCAATATTGTGTGTGTGAGAGCCAGAGAGAGAGGCTAAATATTTTGTGTGTGAGTCGAGGACAAGATGGCTGGAGGTAGGAGACGTTCTCTCTCCAAAGTTCTCTCCTCTCTAAAGGACCATAATAAGAACATAAAATGACAAATGCTTGTTCAATCGCAAAGTTCAATCTACTCAACCAGTAAGATCTACATGTCCTCACATTTTCTAAACAGAATCACACCGTACAATGGTCCATTAACCTTTTAGGGTTTTTTTACCTCCACTGGTGGAAGTAAACTCAAAATGTCTACAATCAGAGGCTGCCTGTGTGTCATTGAAGCCACGGATATCGCCAGTGTGGCCGTTTGATCCTCTGATTCATCCCAGCTCTTCCTTCTCAGTCATGGCGACCTTCAACCAGAACAAACCACAGCCTCATCCTTTCATCTCACCTTCACCTTTACCTCGCTCAGCATCCTTCACTTCTTTGTACGTCACTAAACCTGGGATGACCTTTTGCATGTTAGAAAAGAACCCCCATAACACCCACACTGTATCCTCTATGTGTGTGTGCATGCAATGTGTCCTTTTACTTTACTTTTAAGTCTGTGTTCAAAAGGAGTAAGTTATTGGATAAGCTCCTACCCATCCATTGATCGCAAAATAAAGACAGTTTGATGATGCATTTTGATTACAGAACAGAGGTCCATTAGCAGCCCTGAAATACATTGTATTCTATTTGAGAGGGATGATATCATTAAGACATTTAAATTTCTCCTGTACAGTAAAAGCTCCTTTTGATTACTTTCTGAATTATGATATTGAGCCTATTCTTTTTCTGCACACGCCCGACAACGGCATGATTTTGTTAAACAAGTATTTTACCATCAGTGACATTTAATCAGTGATGTAAGGAACTATCTCACCAAGTATTTCAAACTGTAAGCCAAGAGCAAATCAACTCACTGCTTCAGTATTTCTACCTTTACTGCTCCTCTCGTGCACAACGACATCTGGAGAGGAGTGGGGATCGTAGCGGGAGTGAAGGAAAACGGACCGGGCAGGGAGAAATGATTTGATTCCATGTGGGTGGCCTGATAAAACAAAGTCAGTCATAAATCTGAAGCTATAAACACTGTGCTTTTAGACCTAATCCATGCAGAACAGAGCACAAACCAACCCGTCCGTTTCCTTCCTTCCTCTCTGGCTTTCGGTTTCCCGTTCTCTTTTCTCCCATTTTTTTAAGAAAGAAAGAAATATTAATTTCAAGGATATGTAAAAAGCCCAAATACATATTCCTATGGCTGGGTATCTTCTAACTATTGGTTCTTAATGACTGACCAGATTCTTAGTCTTGTTTACATATTTTAATGTTGATGTCAATGTGGTATTAATGTTGCTCATTTAAGTCGGTAGTTCTTGTAGCTTCTGATTCATCCCAGCTCTTCCTTGTATTAAGACAAATGCATTTGAGAAGTTTGGCTCATTTTGTTAAATCTTTTGTTAAGAGCAGAGTTTTAGAGAAAAAAAGCATTTTATATTCCGACCCTAAATTGCCCAAAAAGTATTGTTTTCACACCAGTACTGAAACTTAAATGACACGATATTTCAATATGGTCACTAATGCATGACACACAAACATCCTTGTGACTTCTTGGGAGTCCTCAGCTCTTTTTGGAAGTAGCTGTTATGCAACAAGAGGAGAAGTAAAGCTGGGCCACAATCCTGCTAGTAGCTGTTAAAGTGAAAACTACACAAACAGAAGCAGAAACACACACACACGCACGCACGCACGCACGCACGCACGCACGCACGCACGCACGCACGCACGCACGCACGCACGCACGCACGCACGCACACACACACACACACACACACACACACACACACACACACACACACACACACACACACACACACACACACACACACACACACACACACACACACACACACACACACACACACACACACACACACACACACACACACACACACACGGTGAAAAATAATCCATAAAGCAGACACTGTTGGACAAACTGTGGTTACCTGTTTAACATATTTGGTGGACAAAACAGTGGACGAAAAGATTAATAAACCATATAATAAAATGTGTTAACAACATTCTCATATGTAGATGAGTTGAATCAGAGTTCTCACGTCTAAATTAATGTTATTCATATTTTTTCCAAAATCTGTCCCAGAGTGAGAAACCAAACAGTTGGGAGCAGAACATACAAAGTCATAGGATTGTGTTAAGCAAAATAAAACAAAAAATAGCGTAAAAAACATTTATGGTTTTTAATACTTTAGTCAATCCAAAGATATCACGATGGCTAATGAGATATTGATTTTGTACATATGACCCACCTCCGTTTCAACTAAAAAACAGCCTTTTTCTACCGTCGTCTCCCATTACCTCTCACTCCCTCACTCCCCCTCCTTCACCCACCGTTTCATTCTTCAGCTCTCTCTCACTTCTATTTTAATCCTCTAACCTTTTTTTTTGTTTTAGCCAGCAAGCGTTTTCTTTCAGCTCTCTTCTTTTATTGTCTCAGTCTGTCTCTTTCTCTCTCTACCTAACATTTGGCACAGCAGCTTGCCTCACACCAAGACAAACTTTATGACTTCACTTCACTGCAATGTTCCAGAGACACAAGAAGGACAGCAGCAAAGAGCACCGAATAAGATAACATGGAGGACGGATGCTGGAGAATTAAGACACATGGAGATGGGGCATGAGCTGAAAATGCTAGATACTTATAGTATTTTTGGACTTAGACCATAGACGTTGACCCAACATCTGGATCGACTAAAGAGAAAAAGTGAAAAGGGCATATGACAGATTTTGATGTCACAACGCGTGCACTGTGCTGAGTGTGAAACAAGCCACGCTCCAGTCTCCAGAAAAGGAAAAAAACTCCCTCTCTCACCTTCTTTCTTTCCTCCGTCCTTTCTTTCTCAGAACTTGTCTGTGCTCCACTTTAGCTTGGCACAGTTGTTATTACATTCAGTCCAAATCACACTCTCTCACTCACTCACTTTCTCTCACACACACACACACACATCATCTCCATGCACTAGAGCTGCAGGGCAGTGCTCTAAACACAGAGTGTTGGCAAAACTCCGGGCTCCAAGCGTTTAAACAAGCCATTGATATATTCCAGGCAAACAATAGGCGCACACACACACACACACACACACACACACACAGAAAAAAAGAGAAAAGAGGAAACCAGTTTATAATAGACACAGGCACACACACATGCTGGCCGGTAATTCTGGACATCTTCAAACACTTCAGTAACCACAACAACTTCCCATTTCGCTAAACCCATTTCCTGCCTGGTGAGGTCAATCGCCAGCTACTGCTACTGTCTCTACGGCAACAGGGAAGGACAATGGGCCAAAGGATGAAACAATCCAAAACTAATAAATACCAGGGCAATAGATGGAAATGATATGAATCAATATCAATGTGTTCTGTCCTGAGCTCAGGACGGTACGCCCCGTGTTGTTTTTTACTTTCTCAACACCTATTCAGAATCACACCCATGACTGAAGAGTAAACTTGGACTTTAGGCAAAGACCCCCAGAAGAGGTGATGTGTGCATGGCAATGAATACCACAGACATTGAAACACACAGACAGACACATCTAATTCCCACAAGCCAAACCTCCAAACTAGCCACAATTAACAAACCTTACAAAATAAGAGCGTGTGCATTCATCAGTATTTAGGTTCTTACATTTGTTTAGGTTTATTAAAGTTTCTAGCACAGTGTGCGTTTATCATATAGTTCTTATTCTACCTAGTGGTGGTTTAAAAAAAAGAAAATAAATTTATTGACAGTTAATTATTGTCAGTATAAATTATCATTACATTGATTTTTGGTCAAAGGCCAATCACTTAACCTGCATTGCTAGGATATAACAAGCCAGAAGTCGCCCAATGTTTAGACACTACTGAGTAAATGCAGCATCAAACACACATCCACACACACTGTTTGGGTGAACTGTTTATTATACTCCCTCTCTATGACTCTATGATTCTGGCACAGATGCAATCGATATTGGATGAAACAAATAAATGAAAACAGACACACACGCAGCAGGCCTTGGTGCGCTCCTTAGTGCCCTTTGTCTGAGATTTGTTTAATCAAACTAATAACATCCTCTGATGTTTGTTTAACACTGTTCAGCCTTTAATGGCTGCTGTATTGTAGTACTGCTCCTAAATGCACTCTGAAATTTACCATATGGGTCCTGATTCACATCACTTCATAGAAAGCACAGGCACACACATGCACTTTTGGGTGTAGCTATGAAACCACAAGAATAAGCCAACTATACAGAACAACATTTATCACCTCGAAACCCATTTATCTTCCATTATTAAAATAAAAATCCAGTTTCCCCACCATATTTGAGACATTTGAAAAAAGCCGACAACAAATCCCTTACACCCTCTTTCTTTCTTTCTTTCTTTCTGTCGAATACGAATTTAAATCATCAGAACTCAGAGACACCATGCAACAAGGGAGCATTGAGCATGCCAGCTTTGCATTTGCACACACACACACACACACACACACACACACACACACACATACACACAAAACACACACACACAAAGCATTAAAAATGATTTTAAGTGGACTCACCACTCTGGGCTTGGTCCTCTGTGGGGTAGCTGTGGATGCAGTGTCCTCTGTGCTCTTCTTCTGTGGTCCAGCTTCTGTAATTCCACTGGTGCTGGTCTCGCTGGGCCCCTCCGAAGCCAGCACTGAACCTTCTGCTCCATCCCTGGCTGCTGGAGGAGGTCCTGGGCCCTCAGCATTGCTCAGTTCCAGAATATATTTCTGTGTCACAGCCTCCAGAGATGGTGCTTGGGCTCCTGGAGGTTTACTTGAGGTCTGAGGCTCTGCAGTTGGTGGGACTGAGAGGGAGTCCACTTCCTTCAGGGGCTGGAGTTGTGGAGGTGGGGAGATGGGGAGGAAGGTGGCAGGTTCGCTGGCATGGCGGACATGCTTGGATCTCGTTTTGGGTTTGGGTTGCAGTGGGGGAAGGGGAGGGGTGAGGTTGGTTTGGTCGCCGTGGTCCTCCTGCACCTCTGAACCCAGTTCTGAGGGCTCGAATGGGTCCTCGTGAGGGAAAAACTGAGCCAGCCTATTTGGACGCTTTCTGGGGGGCCGACGAACCATTCTGGGGGACAGAACCTCAGCCAGCTTGAGGTTAAAGTTAAACTTCTGCACCTCCGTCTCCTCTTCCCCTTGGTCTATTGCATCATCATCGTCATCATCATGGTTGTCAGAGTGATGGGTGCGTTCAGACTGGGAACGAGCTTTGACTTTTTTTGTATTTGGCTGCGCCAGCAATGCGTGTTTAGGCTTTACTTCTGGCTCCCACAGTTCCTCTCGCTTCTCACTCAGGATTGGCTCACTGCTGGAAGGTGGAATCGGACCCGGTTGATCCAGCTCACTGATTGGCTCAGTGCTGCCAGTCTGACCTTTGATGTGAGGGTAATTCTGGGAAAGTAAAGGGACATCGCTACGGCGACTGGGGTCACTGAACGACTTCTTCTTTGGAGCTTTGCCATTGCCATGGTCATCTGTCATCAGTCTGTCCATTGCACCTGGCTCAGCTACAATGCTCCTGATCACCCCACTGTAGTCGTGAACGACATCATCTCGAAGTCCGCCGTCACTGTAAACTGACAAATCACTGGCCACACTGCCCTTGTATTCTGACAAAGTGGCCACAGCGGAGGCATCTGGAGCACCACCTCCACCTTTGACAGATAGGGATCCTAACAGGTTGCTGTCTACAGAGGAAAAATTGTTATTACCTTCTTCTGTCACAGAACAGTGTCGCTGAGGCATGGGGTCACTGAGAGAGCGGTAGACTGTGGACTCCCCATTTCCAGCAGCTGCTATTGTTGACTCTGCGTTACTGCCGTTACTGGAATCAGAGCCTGTGTTGTTAATACCAGAAGGGGAGAACTTGCGCCTTCGACGGATAGAACTGGGTGTTGCAGGGGCTTCAAGTCCCCCACCTGTGGTGCCAGCAGACCTCTGCGACACAGCGCTGTTGGTGTTGATCTCCTCACTGGCAGTGTTAACAATATTGATACCAGCAGCGCTGCTCAGCTCCATGATGATACTGTCACTCTCAGCCATGCGAGGAGGATGAGGCAAGGAGGGAGGTACGTTGACTTCTTTCAGACGATTTGTACAATTCACGCTGTTCTCTGTCATCTCTTGTCGTTCCTGCTTAAACCCCTCAGCCTGATGGAGAGCCGATTGCTTCCATACGGTGACAGGCTGCCCTAGCACATCCTTAGCAATTCGTGACCCCAAATTAACCCCTGCTGAGCCCAGGAATGACCTTTCAGATGGGTCACTTGGGCCCGTCTCTGGCTCCGTTACAATCCCTTCATCTGTTAAACTAGACTCATGGCCTGAAAGTTCATCCACAGAGCGGTCGTAAAACATGCTTTCCTCCGAGTCGCCCTTCAGTAAGGCCATCTCCGTCTCTCTGCTCTGTCTCTTTGCCTTCTCCCTGTACTCTGGGCCCCTGCTGTTTAGCTTCTCCAACTGTATACTTTGTCCATCCCTCTCGCTCCTCTCCCTCTCCCTGTTCTCTCTCTCCCTCTCATGTTTATCCCTGTCTTTTGTGTTCTTAAACTCAGCCTCTTGATCCGTTCTTGCCTGATCCTCGACACTCACTCCTGTTTTCTCCTTTTCCTCATTTGTTTTCTTGACCTGGAAACAATCATCTTCCAAATCCTCATCTTCTCTAGTACTCATCTGGCAGATATCTCGAATGACCTGCCTGGCTTCCTGCACATACCTCTCCTGCAAAGGAGTTGGCATCCCTTCCTCCTCATCATCATCAAATCCATAATCCCTCATTCTTTGTCGTCTCCCAGCCCTAAAATCACCCCCATCACTTTCTACTTCCCTCTCTGACACCAACACCCTCCCTCCATCACCCTCTCCATCTAAATCAAGCTGCTGCTCAGAAGAGCTTCTCTTCGTGGCGCCACCTGTCAAGTAACACCTCACTGCTGTAGTGGGTTTGTCTGAATAAGTGAAGGATTTTGCACGCCGCAGGGTGGCAGTTAGGTCTTTCAGTGACGGCCGACGGCCAGAAGGTAGCAGATTACCGCCTTGATTCCGTGAGCCAATCCTGTACACTGGGGACCCGTCCAAGACCCCGGATTTGTCACCACTTGTTTTCCGCACCTTGAGCTCTGACAGGTCAGATTTCAGAAAGCTTAAGAGGGACATAGTTTCTGTGGTGATATCAGGGTTGGATATGGATATTTGGTTTTTATCATCCACCCCATCCGCACTTTTTGTCCTGCTTAATGCCGTAGTCTCACCACCCCTAACTCCTGCCGATGCCCCACCTTCTCTGGCAAGTACATTAGATAAGGGGGTGACTGTAGGCACAATCTTGGGGCGCACTCGCACAGGCGTACAAGATAAGTTATCTCCATGGCCAAAGCTTGGGGAGCGGTACATGGTAAAATTCCCATGGTATGTTTTACTCAGCATGGACAAGGACGCAGTTCTGCTAGCGTTGCCTCCTTTTCCACCGGTGTTAAAAAACACATTTGCTGCACGGTTGGCGCAGCCAGCCTGATCCTCCTCCTTCAGTGTCTCAGTGCTGGAGTATCGACTGCTGCAAAGAGAACCCCCAGGACTGGAAACAAAAGGGGGAATATTGACCTTTGACACTCGTGATACACCAGGAAGTGACGTGGATGTCACAGGTGAGGAGATGCGCTCCCATTGCTGCACCCTGGCTCTGTTACTGTGACTGCTGGGTTCTCTGGCAGAGTGGCTCCGAGAAGCTGTTCCCGCAAATTCTCCTCCTGTGTTTTGCTGGTGTTGCCTCTCTAAATGCTCCATGGTCAAGGCCTTGTCACTGTCGCTGTCTTCTGATTCGCCATCATGATCATCAATATCATCACGGCCTGTTGCAAAAGCAGCTCCACTGACTTTCTTCTTCTTTCTCAGCGAGCGGCGGCGCACTGCCTCTCGACTGTGGGGGCCTATAGAACCAGGGCTGTCCTCCTCACTGCCTGAGGACCTACCAATGCCCTTAGCACCCCACCAGCCATTTTTACTGCGGGATAAATAGCTACCTCCTCGCTCAGTGATGCCCCTTTCTCCTGCTCTGTAGGAGATGGAAGGAGCTGGGCCAGAAGGAACACTCCAACCGTCTCCTCCACCTCCTCCTCTTCTCCTGGTGTGCTCCTCCTCTTCGTCACCAGAGCTAAACCTCCAGCGGGACCTGAGAGGACAGACAACTCTTGCTGAGTCTCTTACCTCCGTGGAGGGAGGTACAGTAGAGGAGGAGGTAATGGCTTTATCTGGACCTGGAGCAGAGGAGCGGGTGGGGGGTGGTGCTCTAGAGGAGCTATGTGAGGAATGTAAACTATCCCTGGGCAGCCCGACCCCCTGTCTATCCCTTCTCTCCCTCACTGTCGGCCGCTGAAGAGAGGAGGAGCAGGAGGAGGTGTTCAAGCTCTCCGATCGACTCCAAGACGAAGTAGCAGGGGGTTGAAGGTTGAAGCCGGGGTCAGATGTCAGGCCTGTCGTCCTGAGGGTCTTGTGGGCCGCCTCTGACTCAGTGCTGGGACTATGAGATCTGTATGGAGATGGGTTAATCCTCTGGTAGTGACTACCCCCAGTGCAACGACGGCTGCTACTGCTGCCGCTTTGAAAAGTATTTATGCCAGAAACTTTGATGTTATTAGACCTTTGTGTCTCTAAGTCTGCCTCCTCATCATTTGAAAACTGCTGGTGGTCAGTTTTGGAATAAAAGTCCATACCGTGATAAAAATGTTTATCTTTAACAGTGCTGCATTCTCTGCTTTGAGCTCCAACTATGCATTTGCCACGCAAAGACGGGATACTGGCTTCATTAGCAGAGCTGCAGGGCGAGAGTTTGTCACTTCTATCCGAGAGAAGAGCACCGTCACTGGGGCTGAGCTCCTGTAAATGTCCTCTGCTGACTGCTTTTAAATTCTCAGAAGAGTCAGCCTTGTGCTTTGTGCCTTGACTCTCATCGAAAATTTGTCTAATTTGGGTGACACTGGGCCACTTGTCAGAGTGCAGGGGAGTAAAGTCACTGTGGTGTGTAAAGGCATAACTTCTGTGGGATTTACAGGGTGGGGGAACCCCTCTAAGAGTAACATCCTCTTCCTCATCTGTAGTTAAAGTTTTTCTATTATCAGAGGGGCATGCATTGACATGTGAATAATCTCTCTTACCAGAGTTGCTGTCGGTTGATAAACGTTTAAAATTCCGCCTCTCACTTTTCTGCTCAGAGTCCGAGCCTGAAACGGAGTCAGTTTCGGAGTGAAACTTTTGCAGTTTGTTGTCTGTCAGTGACTCTGCAGCAGCAGCAGCAGCAGCAGCAGCAGTAGTAGTATCACTATGCTGGAAATATCCACCGCCGCTGTCCTCGTGAAAAGATTTACGAGACGGTGACCAGTCTCTCGTGGAGCCCCTGGCCCGGGGAAGAGTGCTACTCCCCGGCGTCACTGCTGCGCCGTCTCCCGGTGAGGCTCTGTGCGTCCCGGTGGAGCTGCTGCTGCTAAACTTCTCAGTGAGCTGTCGGATGGATGGAGAAATGGAGGAGACAGGAGTAGAGGAGTTTCTCTTTGGATCTGCGGTCGGGAGGCAGGCGGCGGTGGTGGTGGTGGTGGCAGAGATTTTGGAAACTTTTCTTGACACACAGACATTACGCGTCGCCAAGGGCTGTTCTGCTTTGCTGGGCTCCGGGGGAAGGGCGACGCCAGCTGCCTCCAAATCCTCTGATTTGTGTTGTTGGTCTTCACTCCTGTTGGCGCTCCAGGACCCCAGCTTTTTGAAAGAAACGCTGCGATACACAGCCGCATTCTTCCTCTCTCTTGCTGCCATTGTTCATGTCTTTCTTTGTTAGATTTCACACACACGCATGTTTAACTCCACGGGTATTACAGATCCAAGCACCTTTTGGAAGTTTGTGGTCTATTTCTCCCCCACGCAGCCTAACGGCGTGAATACCCAACAACAATCACTTTTTCAAAACGTAACTGTTGGCACTGATAACGAGGTGAACCAAGTGATAATCTGCTCAGTGAGTAAAGTGGGTGAGTGCTGCAATGTTATCAAAACTTACATGTTGTCGATTCCCGAAAACGCATCCGTGCAAAGAGGAAAGCGCTATTTTTGTTGGCCAAAACTTTCACAACCTGTCCACAAACACAACCATCCATTGTTAATCCCTTTATATTTCCAAACTTTAGCCCCTTCGACAGGTTAGCACGCTTGCACAGACCCGACGCATCATCCACTTCTAATTCCCAAAACTGTTTGTGGATTCCTTATTTTGGGCATGATTTGGTTTTCCGTGACTTATGTTGTTTTTTGCATGTTAATGCCTGAGATAGGGCAGAGGGGGTGGGCGGGACTAGGGGTATAGGGGTTGTCATAGCCCCCTCGGGGACTGCGGTCAAGCCAGCCTCCACTTCGAAAAACACAGTCAAGCCAGCCCGCACGTTGTTTTGCGGTACGCATATGTACAAGGCTTTACGGTAGTCGCGTGTAAGAAATGACTTCAAAATAAGAGCAAAGTACCGGTGAACGTGATAGGACATGTCACATTCATTCAATAAGTCTGTAAATCATAGATGAATTAATTAATACATTACAAACATAAATAAATAGATACATATATCACTGAAACTAAATGAATAAATGAAAAAGTATACATTTAATAAATGATAACTTTAAACACAATAATAGTTACTGCCTGCAAACCGTATTTCAAGGAAAAATGTAAATTCCAATTGTGTTTATTCAAATACATTAATAAAGAATACATTTACACAGAACAGTATGACTTAAAAATGACTACACTACATCAAATTCAGAAACTTCAAGGTTACACTAAGTGACCAATTTACCCTGAATTTGTAATTAAAATTAAAAGGAAATTGTACACAGTTCAAAACTAATTTCACATCAGATTAATAGTAAAACCCCTCAGAATTCAACTGGATAGTCAGAACACTTTGATGTAGTATTTCAAAATGAAAGCCCTTCAAAATCTCATGCATGAGCCAATTTCCTTATAATTTCAGATTCACTTTTAAAATAAATGGTCTATTATTACATTATAGTTTCACTTCAGATTAATAGTACACCACCTCAGAGTATCATTCAGATATAATTAGAACATTCTGATGTTTTCAAAATGAAAGCCTTTTCAAATCTCATTCATGAGCCAACTTCCATCTAATTTCACATTTGATTCTAAAATCTAATCTGAAATTAGACAAATTCGTGTGGTATCAGTCCCGAGTGTCTAGGAACTTGGGAAGAGGTGAATCTCATTCATGAGTTCACTTCAAATCACATTCATGAGACAATTTGTCTAATTTCAAATGAGATTTTAGAGAAAATGGTGCATAGTTACAAAATAATTCAACAACAGGCTAATAGCAGACCACCTCAAGGTCTCACTCTGAAATAACCAGGACATTGTGATGTAGGTTTCCAAAATTAAAGCCCTTCAAAATCTCATTCATGAGACAATTTGTCTAATTTAAACTGGGGCGTGGCCAAACACAGGATCAGGGTCAGGGTTAATATTTTTCCTTGAAATACAGTTTGCATGCAGTAATTACTATTGTGTGTTTAAAGTTATCATTTATTAAATGTATACTTTTTCATGTATTCACATTTTATTCATGTGTGTATCTATTTGATAATGTTTTTAATGTATTAATAAATGTATCTATGATTTTCAGACTTATTGAATGAATGTGACATGTTCTCTCACGTTAACCGAAACTCACCGGAACTGCTCTTATTTTGAAGTCGGATCTTGCACGCTACTACCGTAAAGGCTAGTACATACGCGTACCGCAAAACAACGTGCGGGCTGGCTTGCCTGTGTTTTTCGAAGTGGAGGCTGGCTTGACCGCAGTCCTCGGAGATTGAGAGGAAAAGCTTTTTTTCACAGATCATACTGTGGACAAATTAGATGTAATTATAGCCCCTTCCTTGCGAAAAAGACAGTAGCATTGTCAGGAGTATTGGACAGAAAACTACACATTCAGAGAAATATTTTGGACCTGCAGCATATTTGTAAAATATCCATAAGAACGTATCACTATAAACACTATGCATTTCTGTATTTCTGTCTCTTTAGAGTTAAACGCTCACAGAGGAAGTCAGAGAGTGATGCCTTTATTTCCATACTCCATTGGCTAGTAGTGCATGTTCAACCAATAGCTCAATACCACAGTGTGTTATGATGATGCTGGTGAGTGTCAGCATTCAAAAGGGGGTTCAAAAACAAAGAAAAAAGTTTTCACTCATGCCCGGTAACTCCTCTGTGGTGCTTTCCGTGAGGCTGTCTGGTCACCAGGTCCTTTTGTCCCAGAAAAAGGACTTCTGTGTCACATTCCCTCAGAGAGGAGCAGCTGCTGACTGCAGCGGCCTCCACAGTCTGACCTGTTAAATGTCAGGTCACTGGAGGGAGATCATGGACTTTAGCTGAACTCCCTACACAATTTTAAAAGAGCTGTATTCAACATTCTGAACTTTAATATAGCAGCAAACAACTATTTGCTATGCAAATGGAGCAATGTGTGTACCTGTGCAGAGAATTAAGGGTCTCTCCCTCTGTGTGTGTTGTTATCCGAGCTTCTTCCAGTGCATGCGTGTAGTGCATGGTTCGTGCATGTGAGCGTGCACCACTGGTTAGCGCAGTGCACTGCTCTTATAGGGCGGTTAGCCGATAATGCCGTCCTGACCGACAGCATCGTAGCAGTTTTAGCACCCTCAATCAGGTTCCCCCTCAGGTAAACACTGTTAAACTCTGCAGCATTTTTTTGTCCTTGTTTGCACTGTTAGCAACATTAATAATGCATTTTGCCCAATAAATTCCAAGGTAATTTCTACCAGACATGTTGCCAGGTAGAATTGTGTCAACCTGTAAATTGGAAAAGTTGACTTGAGTCAGGAAATCTTCCGGTTGCAGTCCAGAAACATGTGAGTAGGTAAAAGAGCAACCAACACAAAGATAATGTTGTGAAAAAGATAATAAAGACAATATACTCACTGGAAAATGTCATATTTTCTGAATGGAGAAGTAGAAAGCATTCATATAGGTTGAGTGACTTTTTTTTAATGGCTGTTTTCAGTTACATTACGACAACATCCAAAACATTTACACAAGCAACTCAAAGGGGCTGCATGGTAAGAAAATGATATGATACATGATAAATGTTACTTTTTCATCAACAAACACGTAACAAAAATAAAATTATTTTCCTGATACAAAAATAAGAATTCTTCTAAATAATACTGATTGACACAAATATGTTGGCGCAGTGTATTCTAGACATCTGAATCTCTTCAGACAAACTGACCACACACACGTTTCAGACAGATGTAATAAGACGTTCAAATATTCAACAAGAACTATGCATTCACATTTTGCTGAAGCCAGGAGCACAACATACAGTATATTACTACATTACTGAATATACACGCTGTACACACACACACATACATTAAGAAGATCCCAACATTTTAAGCACATGACCTCATATTGTGGTCAAAATTCGACTTGCATTTGAAATGCAATGACATTTACGTGTTCACATTTAACCAAGATACACAACATTTCTTCCCTCATGGGTGCAAAACTCAAACTATAGTTGCATGTTTGAACCATGCGTTTAAAGCTGCCTAAATGTTGTCAGTTACAGTGGCTTCAGAGCGATTCAAAGGTTGTTGGCAAATTAAATGTATTTTTAAAAAAAAACAGCATTAACGATTATTTTAGTGATATTTAAATTTTGATATCAAATGGTCAATTCAGAGAGGGGCTACATGGGTGCCTGATCTTCAGCTGTTTTCTTCACAGTGTGTGTCGGAAAGACAAGTTGCACAAGTTATTACAATTAACCAATTCACAAACTCAATAACTCAGTTACTTTGAATAACTCCATAAGAAATCGAAGGATGTAACATTGTATGCTGTGCACATTTAGACTGCATTGTATCCAGTTAGAGCTATCAAAACAGTACTAAACACTTCACATGCACTCTGGAGTACCTCCTTAAGAACACAGATCTTTTTCATAAATGTCTCTATTATTCATTATTTATTCTATTATTTACACAAACACCAAACTTCCATCAGCAGAGGTGATGTCTTGGAACAGAAACCCTTATTTCATGGGAAGGAATCATACACTAACAGGAAGTGGAAAACAGCAGGCTGAGCCTTAATTTAACCCTGCCCTAAAGTCCATAAATAGCATTTTTCCTTCCCTCTTAAGTATCTAATGCATCAGATACCAACTCTTAAATGTATTAACATTGGCATATGCTCCTCAATGGATTTCCTTTGCTGACTGGAGAATTGAATGATTAAGTGGAGAAAACTATAGACTGATGGCCTATTTTACTGTGGTATCAGCTGGACATTTAGGTTTTGTTGGCAGCAGTTTATCTCTGATTGTAGTAGCTGAGATCTCGTCCTTACTGGATGACATGTTAATAACCGTACCATTTTTAGAAAGAACATTCAGTATCAGTGCAGCGGGGTTGCAGCAGTGGGGTGCACTCACCATCCAGTGGTGAAAACATGTAACACCAAGCCTTACAACGTTTAGGGCAGAAACCCGAGAGCTCTTCATATGAAAATGCACATTTCCCCACACGAGTGGTTCATGCATTTCTTACATGCAGTCATAAACATTAACAATTGCTTTGAGCATTTTTACATGGCTTTATGCCATAGTGGATTTGATCCACTATTCTTCTTCTCTTTCATCATTTCTTGTTACACCTCCACATCACACACATCACAAAATCATCTTTCCCCTCCAGTTCTATACAAACTGCAGAGGGCTGCTAAAGCGGAAGACACTCTTCATTACCATATCACTATCATTATATCATTACATCTATCAAACTGTTACACTTTTCACAGTGTGAAACAACTCCTTTACCACTTTACTACCCAGCGCATAGCGGAGACTGAACGAAAACAGATAATGGTGAGAATGCAGGATGTGAATGCGCTGGTCCGCTGACGGTATGTATCGTATATATGTGCAGCACTCTAGAATCTTAATAAGTGCCCCAAGAGGAATAAACTGTGATTGCTGTGATGGTTAATGCCAATTGTTCTTTCTCAGTCTATGTTTGTCTTTCATATTGCAAGATTACAGCCTCCATTTTTGTTGCGTTTCAGAAGTCTTCTTGACATCCCAGTACCTCAACATTTTTATAAACCTCTCAGGAAGGTACGGTTCTTTGTTGCTGTGAGTTGTAGGTAAAAGCATGAAGGACTTACATTAGAACATGCACAAGGAAACTCAGCAACCAATACGTGTACCACCTTGCAGCCTCCTAGGATCCACCACTGGTGTAGCAACCAGATTTGAAGCAATACTGTTGCAGGACCCGATCTACTGTCGGCTCACACACTGGTGCCCTTGTCCCTGAGCGTGGTGACTTTGAGCATGAACCTTCTGGTGCTCTGGCGGTAGCGTGGCTGGGTGAAGTAAAACAGAATAGGGTCCAGGAAGCTGTTCATGCTGGCAAACGGCCTGGTGCATTTATAGATGATTGAGAACAAGTTTCTCGTCTCGCAGGGCGCACCAGGCAGAGTGCGCACCACCAGGTACACGGTCTTGGTGAAGTGAAACGGCAGGAAGCTTATGCAGAACACTACCGCCACCACGATGATCAGCCTCACCGCCATGTCCCGTTTCTCCCCAGTCGCCCTGGAGACACCCTGGTAGGACACCGGGCGGCAGAGGATGAAGGCCATCCGACAGTAGCACACCATCACGCCCACGAAAGGCAACAGGAAGCCGAGGCAGGTCAGAGCCATGCCGTAAGGATAGTAGTCTAGTGATTTCTTGGGCGTACTTAAATCGTAACACACCGTGCGGTTTCGCTGGATTCCCGTCGCGGCGAAGTGAAAAGTGGGCGCGCACAGGGCGACGACCACCAACCAGACCCCTCCACAGATGCACCACGCCAACCTGCGGCCGCCTTGCTTGGGCCACATCGCCATAGGATGGCAAATGCCCACGTAGCGTTGCACACTGATGCAGGTGAGGAAGAGGATGCTGCCATGCAGATTACTAAAAAAGGAAGACGAGACAAAGAAAATGCTGTTAAATCAAATCCTATGAAGTAATATTGTGTACTGTGTTGTGAGAAAGACCACGTCCTCTTACTGAAAACATGTAAGATGTAATACTTTTAACGCGCAGCTCTATAAATAGATTATTATTATAGTCAGTATCTCACCTGTAGAACTGAAACCTGACCAGTTTACAGGTGAACTCCCCAAAGGGCCAGTAGTCATGACTGGCGTAGTTGTAGATGAGCAAGGGAAGTGACATCACATACAGGAAGTCAGCTATGGCTAAGTTGAGCATGTAGATGTTGTTTTTGGACAGACTGCGCCGAGTATTCCATATCTTCAGTATGACGGCAGCATTAAGAGGGAGTCCGAGCAAGAAGACTAAAGTGTACACAGTAGGGAGTAATATACGTTTGAAGTCTTCCTTATAGGTGCAGCGAAGGACGCCCAACCCGCTGATGTTGCTGACGTTGGCGAAGAAGCCGTCCGCTGCGTACGGCTCTGTGGGCCATGCGCTGGTAGAGAAGGAGTCCGAAGGGAAGGCTTCGGAGACGAGCGTTTCAGTCGGGAAGGAGTGTGGCATCTTCACTTCCTAGAGGAGACAGGGAGAGACATGATGGGGGGGGTCTTTACTTTGATGAAAAATGCTTTGACTGAGATAAAAAACAAGAGTGATGACGTGTATAAGCACACATTAACGTGATTTTGCCGATCTGTTGGAAATATAAAAATTACAAAACAAACCACAAACCACAAACCACAATACTAATACACCAGTTTACCTCAAATAAATGACACAAGTTGTATTTCTATCAGTGTACTCAACAAGGGCAATGCAGATCAACGCTGTTACATTGGAAGACGTAATGCAGCAGATGCTTTTAAATAAAGGTTCAATCAAATCAGCAAACATAAAGGTAAAACAGACTTAGTATAAAGACGTTTCTTTATATTGAACATGCCTGTGTATGCATTGAAAATGTATGTTTTTTTAGTTCTTCAGTGCCCATGTGATATATTCAAGTGTAAGTAAACACAAGCAGAGAGAGAGAGGAATTCTCCACCAGAGGGCACAAGAGAGCACTATTTATTTAATTTGATGCTGGAATTTTCCTTTAACCATTATTTTACTAGAATTAAAGTATATAAGCAGTAGCAATGAAATGTAGTTAAAGTAGATGTAGTATGTAATGTAGTAAAAGTAGTAAATGTACTCATTGTAAAGAGTGACCCCCTTCATAGAGTGAATACATTATTGCTGCATTAATATGTGGGCATTTCATTGTTGAAGCTATAAAGCATGTAATGTCAGCTCTGATTACTTTATATGCTGTCGGATCGTGTGACCAGTGTTTCCCACAAGGGTTGGCAGGATGAAGGTGATGGACAGGAAAACTGAGCAACTTGTGATTTACTGAAGGATCTAATCTCTCTAAACATTATTCGATATACTATATATTATATAAAGATTTTTTTTTAAATGAACTGGTCAAGCCCGGCAGTGACGAAGGGTTGCAATAAAACATTGCTTCTTTTAAATTGGTAACAAGCTAAAAAACTACAACAATCATTGTATTTCAGGCCACTGCATTTTTTAAGGTAAAATCTTAATCTGCAAAATAACGTATTGTAGTATTGTACCAATACCGTATAGCTGTTCTTTAGTACTTAATTAATTTCCACCTGTGAAGTTGTTACAAGGTGGTCACTAGGTAGTGTTCGTACTTGCTAAGTTTATTACAACTAATAAATAGTGGCCCAGCCAGCCCAAATAAAGTATGATAATTCAACACTTTATAACAAGTGGAGGCTGGACAGCTGCACGTTTTGAAATGAAAACCGCTGCAGACTGTCTGCTCTCTCACTCACAACTCCCAACTGTCTGGAACAGGCTGTCATACACCGAGATTAATCAACAATCTTAATTACTGCTCCCACCACCAGCATCAATCACATGCATTTGCTTCATGGCAGCGTGTGGGCGAGTAAGTGATTGGCTTAAGCCACTTCCTCTATAGCCTTGTCAGACCGTGACTCATTCACAACTAAATCCTATGTGTGCGTATGCGTAACAGTGTGTATACATGTCTTGTTAAACGGCTTAAAAAAATAATGTCTTTGTGTGTTTTTAACAAAACTGTGAGTCTGTATCTTGTTGTTTTTTTTAAGTTAGCTCCTCTGTGTGGGTGCATGCGTGAACGGTTTGTTGTGAGCAACAGTGACGCAGGATTTCATAATTCCTGGCGAGGAGGAGGGCGGAGGGAGCGGAGCGCCAGCAGACCATAAAACATTTCACTCCACCGAGCCAATGAGCAGGCGAGGAGGAACAACAAAAGGTTTTGGAGAGTGCACTGCAGTCAGCTTTATTTGCAGATGATTCATTTCCAGCGTGGTACAGATTTTCTTTTTATTTGACGGCTAGCCTGTCTCCAGAAAGACCTTGAGACCAACTTCCTTGCTTGTCATAAAACCCAAGGACGTCATGACAGTTACTCAAAGCACTAAACTGTCTGAAGACACTGCACTTTACAAAGTAATTCCTGATTAACTCCATAAATCACACGATATTGTGTAATGTAAGGGGGCTCTTGCTTGGATTGAAGGTGCCTCTTATGGTCAGCTGCTTTTAGTGGGCTAACCATGCCTAACCTCCGGGGATGAAGTGTAACGAAGAAGAAAAATCGATTCTTGGATTCATCCAAATTCTCTCTTGAAAGACTATGTCTTGATTGAAAAGTTAATAATTGGATATTTATATCTGTTCAATAGGGCTGAACCAATTGGTTGGGGAAACGTAACAGACGTAAACATGTGCGTCGTGTTTACATGCTAAGCTAGGCTACTTCTTGAGTTTTGGGAGGAGGACGGTATGCGTAGGCATGTGGATACAATTCGACCAGCTCAAAGTTATTTATTTTTTTTGCAGACACAGCGATGCCCACACCCTACGGAGAAAAAACTAAACTAAAGTTGCGGAATAATCGAGGAAAGCGGGAATAACAGCAACATGCTGCTACAGGCACACATTCGTTTTCATTGCCGGGAAATGTGTTTGGCAAATGTAACCGTCCAGTTGACACATCTCTGGACATCAATGGAAGCAAATTCAGCATTTTATTTTAATTATACAAATACGCTGTGTTTTAAACGTAGCAAGTACTCACACGGTGAGAGAAAATAAATAATGTATAGAAACCAAGGTGCATCAATAATTTAATTTAAATAAATAAATTGTATTCAAACATGAGGTGCCAAGAGATTTCCGCC
This sequence comes from Pholis gunnellus, assembly GCF_910591455.1. NCBI lineage: Eukaryota > Metazoa > Chordata > Actinopteri > Perciformes > Pholidae > Pholis > Pholis gunnellus. Next base: position 17,349,654 of record NC_136535.1, read on the forward strand.
CCTATAGCACAGTTTTTTGTCTGACTTTGATATTAAAGCTGCAGTCCATACTGTAACTTCCCACATGTGCAGCCAGGGCGATGGTGCCTCCTGTTTGTGAGGTTGTGTCCCTTTGTGGTTGGGTTGTATTCATAATGTTGGCATGCAGCATGTATGCAGTTCAAGTGTCAGAGAGCGGGTAGCGACATGAAACCAAACGTGTTAGTTACTGAACTGAAGAACTGAACTGGTCAATGGCAGAGTGGGTCCTACAAGCCCTAGCAAGCAAGTCATTGATCCACAAAGCAAAGCATCTGCTAACTGAAACAAGCACAGCTCTGATTCCCATATAGAATATCTGCACCTCATTATCTGCACTGTGGTGCAAATAATCATATATCACCGAAGGAAGATACTGTTCATGAAAAAATAATGAACTGTCGAGTGTGAATTCCTTTTGAAATTATAATTAGGGAGAAGAGGGAAACTGTAAACCCTCCTACTGAGATATCTTATCATTTCAAAACATGTTCTGAAAGTAACATGTGCAAAATGTAATTAAAAACTTAGTATGAACAGATATAAATGAGCTCAGTTAATATGTTCACATGGTTAATAACTAATAGGTTTAAAAGGGGAAAATGCAGTGGAAGGAAAGATAACCCCCCAGATTCACCTTTCACGTTCAATAACAGCAATATATTATTTATGTGGGGCTTTAATGATAACTGAATATATGTCAGTGCTCCTGAAACACGAGCTGTGTAAGTATGTGTGTGTTTGATATGGTCATGTTTCCAATTTTCACTCTAGAGAGCAAACAATCACAGCCCTTCAAGTGGTCATATCCGCACTCTGTGTGTATGCGTGTGTGTGTGTGTGTGTGTGTGTGTGTGTGTGTGTGTGTGTGCCTCCGATGGCTTCAGGGTGAAGTGTTTGCCCAAGGCTACCCTCCAGGCCGTATCCATTTTCTAATCGGCATTGATCTTAGTGTAATAGCACTACAATAGAGAAACACATTGAAGCACAACAGGAAAGAAACACAAACAACATAAATGGTTAAAAAACAAAAACATTATTTGGGATTTTATAACACAAGAATGACTCCAGAGTACATTTTTTGTTGTCAGCATATTTGAGGAAATTACATTGTCCGATGCATATTGATGTGTAGGTATTAAGAAAAATATTCTTCTAAACTCTTCAAAAAATGACACAAGGTTTTAGTTACAGGTTTGGACTATTTTTAGATTTTTTTCAAAAAATAAAAATGAAAGTTGTAATGAAGTCATTTAAAGCCACATGTTTACTCCAGTCACTACACAAACAGCAAACACGAATTAAAACATTGCTCATCAACCTTGACAGGAATTAATTTGACTCTGTCATAACGGGTGTGAACGACTCATCTACTTTTGCTTTATGACTCAGTGCAGCTTTTTCTGCCCACGTACTGTAGTTGTAGTATTCTTGGCAAGCTTTCTGAAACTTGTCCATACATCTTCTCCTCAAACTGGGAAAACAGAAACGTATTCTGGTTACACCACCTTGAGGGGAAAATCCTGTGATGTTGTGCCATTAAAAATATTTAATAGTAAAATATTTAACTCTTCCTTGGATAAAGCGGAGCTCTAGTAGTAAGAGACCATTTACACTTAACTGTAAACGTTACGATGAGCAGATTAAATATTACCTAAACTGCCTAGCAACAAATACATCGTGGTTAAAGACACCGCTCTTTCATGCTGTGTCCACTAGTACATATCATAATCTGTGGAAATCCTCTTACCCATAAAATTCGTTATAACGTCTGCATCCACCGTCAAAAAGGTTCCTGGAGAATGCGGGCATCGATCCCGCTACTTCTCGCATGCTAAGCGAGCGCTCTACCATCTGAGCTAATTCCCCTCCGCAGCAACAGCCATCAGAAAACGCTAATCCACATGTGGCAGTACACACCCACAGCACACGGGGGTAATGTTACCGGTCGTTGACACGGGACGCTCACTCAGTCTGCGCTCCGTTTATCTCTCACTCTCTCTGTCACACATGCTTTGACTGGAGAGGAATGCTGCTGCACACTTTCTGCCCTCAGGCCTGCCAAAAGGCAGAGCTGTGGGTGACGCAAGATTATTTATATACCACGATGGCAAGAATGTGAATGAGACTGTAACTCATGACAAATATAGGACATTAACAACTCAACATAACCCCAAACAGGGTCATAAATCAAACCGTATCAAGCTTTAATGATTATTCAGCCTGTGGATTTGGTACCGTCAGGACTTTTGATAAGGTAACATGAGTCAACTAAGGGTATGTCAACAACAAGTTTTGAATAATCCACTATATGCGGAATAGCACTAAACAACAACTTGAAACAGTTAGTGACCAGCAGTTGGACACAGTAGAGCATTTAACAGCTAAGTGGACAGATGTTGCAGGTGGAGACCCAAAGGGAAATTATCTAAAAGAGAATATTTTGACTTTCACTCATCTGGTGGAATCAAACACAGCTCCAAATTAATACTTTTGCTGCTGTGTCTGCTGGAGGTATGACTAACACATTTGCCATACAAACTTTAAAAGGCGAAACTATGTCAATGTTGTTTTTACAGATTGTTGTTGCCACCTCAAAGAAACAGTTAATGCAGGTATGTAATCAACTGAATTGGGGCTTCGGGTTAGGCTGGCCAATCTATCGATATTATATCCATCGTGATATGTGACTATATATCGTCTTTATAGTATAAAGCAACGTCTCAATGTGTAAATACTTTCTAAAAGCACCAATTGTCTACCCTACAATATCGTTGCAATATCGATATTGAGGTACTTGGTCAAAAATATTTGTATATTGTATTTTCTCCATATCGCCCAGCCTACCTTCAGGCATAGCTAATTTAATTGGTGTTGGAATCTATCAGGAGTATGTTTGGTTATCAGCAAATATGAAAACTAAACTATTGATATCAATGCAGTTATTGACATCAATAAGCTTATTAACAATTACTCAAAATGACGGGGCACCACCCTGAGAACAGGGACCAATAACCAAACTATAAATCGAGTCTCACAATTGGTGTTCACTCAAAATGTCCACAGTCAAAGTACTGTTCTACGTTCAGAGCCTTTGGCCGGCACTGTATACATTAATGATGAGAGAACAGGTCGTAGCGGTTATCTGTTCTCTCCAGCAGGATATAAAAAACAAATATATATAAAACAGTCTATGTTCGTCCAGCGAATTTGACTTGTGACCTCAAGGATTTCTTGATAGACAAACGTTTCCTTGAGGAACTCCTGACACCGAGCGAGCTCAGACGGATGATTTGAAACTCGCGCTGGTGTTTTATCAAACGCAGGGGTCCACAGCGATCGACCAATGAGGGGCCAGGATTACGTTTTGGCTGGGACTCTGAGGTGTGGTGCATTCCTTGACCCTGGGTGCCTTATCTTACGAGGATCAGGCCTTTTGTTGAACAACAGAGCCTTTTCCTTTGTTAAGAACACATGGTGAGAGCCTTGTCCAGGCCATGAGGACATAGTCAGACCCCAACAACACAGACAAACTCTGTCTCTGTGATAAACACACAAATGAACAGAAAAATGTTGGGTTGGGGGGGGAGAGAGAGAGAGAGAGAGAGAGAGAGAGAGAGCAGGGAACGATTCACCTCTCGTTACTTCTGTGGTCTCTATACTGTCCCTGCCCATGCTAAGCAATGATTCATGCTCGCTGATACAATACAGCACACACTCATTTACTGACACACACACACCGGCACATGTGTTTACGCACTCGGCACACAAAAGGACAAGGAAGGAAACAAAAATCAGTGTCACACAGTGTCACGGACTGCAGACAAGCACCCAGCCACAAGCACGCACGCACACACACACACACACACAAATGAAAAACGGTTAAAATTCAGCAGTACAGCACATTCATCTTCCATTCAGACAAATACAGAGACATGTACAAAACATGTCAGCACACAAACATAAACATCCTCTTCACTGAAATAAACAACAAACATTATTTCATTTTCCCAACATAGACAGATGCAACTACAGTTGATATACACACACACACACACACACACACACACACATCATTGCATGCTGCAGATGCCACAGTCGTTTGTCTTAATTAGGGGGAAAACACTAATTATCTTAGCTAATATGGTGCAGGCTGATACAAGTCGATCAATCCTGAGGACAGGCACTGTGTGTGGCCATTACACAGGAGAAATTTAAAACCAATCAGCGGCGCCATAAATAGACACATGGGCGATGAAGAAGGCTGGTGTTCAACAGAAGCACACACACACACACACACACACACACACACACACACACACACACACACACACAGCCAAGAGGACAATAAAACAAGTGCTTGTTGCATGGAACCCGTCCGCAATTAGTCAACCCGTCCTATTAAACAACTTCTAAACCCTCCTCATGCCGTCTCTCACGCACAGAGCAGCAAAGGCATTTGAACTTGTCCTCCAACATTCTTATGACTGGATTTCTCTGGAAAACTACGCGTGTGCACTGATTGTTTGATTTCCACAGAAGAAGTGTCGAAGTCTAAAGTACAAATATGGGCGGAAGACTTTAGCATAAATCCAGTAGAAAATGCATTCTGGCAGAGCCCAACCAAGAGCCAGTTACTTCTAGTCCACTGAAAGAGTACAGATGGACAGGAGTAACCTTCTAAGGCTGACGTGTTCTCCACCGCTGTGTTCTCCACTGCGCATTTTGCTGATAAACTGGGCGCACTTGGCACAGAGTTCACTCTGCGATTTGCCAAATTTGCAGCTCTGAAATTGAAATTTGAACTGCTCAGCAATCCGTTTGCAGTTGACGTGGAAAGAGCCACCTGTCCACATCCAAATGGAGCCGATAGACCTCCAGTGTGATGACACACTCGAGGCAAAGTACGACTCTGTGGGCGCTGCACAGTGTCCAAGCTTCATCCCCGAAACGATGCCTCAACTCCCGCCTACGTGCTGCTCAAATGCTCTGCATGTTTGGAAGCACGTACCTGTGTGAGCAGCTCTTTCTCTGTGATGAAGATGAAGGAAAAACCCACACAGGAGTCGTCTCACTGATGCACACCTTCACTCCATCTTGAGGGTTTCCACAGCACAGAACTTAACCCCATACATTAATGAACTGGCAGTCAAGAAAAGATGCCAAACATCTGGCTCTGGTACATCTGCATAAAAGAATGTAGCCTATTTCTTTTTGTCCAATATCCCTTCTATCCTGGTTATTAAATGTTGACCCTGTTTGGCCCTCAACGTAGTCCTGATTTTTTTTATTTTGGCCCTCTCTGTGATGGAGTTTGACAGCCCCGTTCTAAGGTGATGTGGATCACACACATGGCTGCAAGGCGACAGTACACAGCTCCTCCGGTTGGTAATGATTTGTCGTAACTTGTAGCCAAAAAACGTGTTGGCGCTCGTCGCTGTGAGGGATTTGGACTGATGATTTCATCAGGCGTGTAAAGGCCGACAGACAGCGGTTCAGGCCGGTCTCTGTGTGACTCTCGTCAAGCTGTTGCCACACACAGAGGAAGGGAACGCAGCTCTGATGAAACGACTAAAACAGAGAGACGGGAGAGTAGAGCATCGGGCACTGAAACCTTCCAGGTTCCTTCTTACACCATCATCAGACTAAGTGTGTTTCACTTCATTCGCTCATTCTGACGCTGTGTTCAGGTTCGCTGATTTCACTGGTAAAATATATATGCAACAAGTTGAAATATTTCTTTGGTTCACACACACAACATACACATAAACACAGACACAATAGAAAGCCAACACAAACAGTCTTACTGGACATTTTATCTTATTTCCGTGACACCTCTCTATCATTAGAATAAGAAGGGCTTACTAATAATGCAGAAATATCCCAGGGACACGCAACTTGTGTTGTCGCCCAGGCACTTGTTTTTGCCCTCGAATGGTAATTGTTATTGATTCTCTTTTTTAAATGTTGATAGAAAAACATGTTTTGCTGCTGCATGTCGCTGTAACCGCTTGATACACACCTTTTGGTGAAGCAAAAAAAACGCTTAGCAAAAGATCAACAGAGTGGCAAGTAGCAGTTAGCCCGTGACCTGTGGTGGATGTTGTCATGGGTTTGTGGTGCAGAGGCGATGTGAATGCATTTCCAATTTTAAGGAGACACTTGGCTGGCAGGCGTGGGATGGCTGTCTCTTGAGCTTTTAAGTATTTAACTCGGGGAGATAATGCCGTGCACTTAACTTTTTCCTGTAAACAACTTTGGCCGTGTTTCTCCAGCACTCTGTCTCTGTCTGTGTTTCTGTTGACCTGACTGACAAAACACCTACAAGAAGCCTGGCCACGGCCTGGCAGAGAGGAGTCTTCACTAAAAACACAGTCACCGTGCCAAAGTCCCACGCCGAGTGTGCCAGGTCTTTACAGCCCATCCAAACATTCCTGGGTATTACGTCTGTGATGTGACATCGTATTTCTTTTTTACTCGAGTTGGGTACAAAGTTTACTGCAAAAAATCTCACATCACTTTTTTTCTGCTGGTGTCATCAACAGCAGAGATGATGTGTGCAACGACTAAAAGGGAAGCAATGATATGCTTGTAGTACTAAAGCAAATTACCAAATCACAAGACTTTTCAAGCAAACATTTTCAACTTCTCAATAATGAGGATTTGCTGTTTCTCTTTGTTTTACGCGGTTTTAGACCGCTGGTTGAACAAATGCACTAGATTCGAAGATGTCATCTTTGCACCGGGAAACTAGGATGGCTATTTTTCACCACTTTCTCACACACAATTATTATAGTAATTGAGGAAATCCCACTTGTATGAGTGCGTGGGAGCATTTGGCTGACAGCTATCGTTTTGTCCCTGTTTTAATGGCCCCCCATGAGGACGCTTCTTCCTGTCTCCGTATGTCCTCAGCAAAGTATAAACAAAAGTTCTCCGATGGTTGGTGCAGATATTAAGGCTGTTCTGTTGAAACACTGCTAGTTATCATCACGCTTTAGTCATAATGGTGTTGCTAAAAACAATGTCATTCACCAAGGCCATTAATATTGGATAATAGAAACCATAAATAGGAACAAACCAAACATTGAACACGATGTCTGGTCTGTTGTTCTTAATGCTCCATATGAATCTTCTTAATGCATAGAATCGTCCACTTCAATGAATAATGAAATGTCAACTAAATATTTCAGGATTTGCAAATATGAACGAACTTCTGTAAACAAGTGATTATTTCCCAGATGTCAACAACTAACGTGTTTTCTCACGCGGAAAAACTAACAACAAATTCGTGGGAACATGTGGAAGTTTCCCAGAATGATTTTATGGCCTTTTTTTTTTGTGGCTTATAAATAATTATAAATAATTCGCCTATCATCTGGCTTCACTTTTACTGTGACCCTTCTGCAAAAGCAAAGCTCCACATAGCTGCTGTCACAGAGATTCTCACCTGGCATGTGCACAGTGAAACCCCTTGTTGCCCTGGGGCAGGCCACCGTGCAGCTTGCGGCAGGTTAATGCCTTGCCTGAGGGCACTGTGGTTCTCTTTTATTTGATTTCCCTGATTTGGTTCCAGTTCACTGACACAGCAGATTGATATTTGCCAGGGTTGGTGGGTTGGTGGGACGTTTCAGTGACTTATTTTAGTACCAGAAGCATCCTGCAGTTTCTGTTTCAATAACACTTCCTGAGTGCAGAAACATTTCACAAGTCACAACAAAAACTATAAACTGTACTAAGAATACCACAAAGATACCATAGGGCTAAAATAACATGTAGAGATATGATTGGTAGCAGAACACAGCCGCGCTGAGCCTTAATGGGAATGTGTGTTTATTAGCTCGATATGTTTCACTCCTTTAGCAAAAAAAGGCAATAACACTGTAAATTAAAAACACTTACCCGGAATGACGGCAAAAAAAAAAAAGAAAGGTGGCAACATCAACAAGTTGACGCCATGGTACGTTACGGGACAGGTCCTGCTCCGTTCCTCTCTGTAACAACAAAGACCGGTTACGCGTGGAGGTGGGGGGGAGAAACCCCCCGTAGAGGAAAACAAGTGTAAATAAACCACGATGAACACACTCAGAGCTGCTTTTCTATCATGAACACCGAGTAAAAGTGCGGTTTAAACTCTCTGTTTCTTTATCTCCAGACCTACCTGCTGTGAAGTCGTTCCGGTTGCTGCACGCTCACTTTGCTCACTGTTACTGCCGCCGCGCTGCTGCAGCACTGCAGGACGGAGCGCGCGACAACGGTGCCGCGCACGCGCAATGAGTCTTGCGTCACGGAACCTGGGCAAAGGGAGCGACTCATCTTCTTTTTTAAACTATTTGGTACTATTGTCACTAGAACTAGACTTGTTTTTTTGTTTTTTTTTATCATTGGCTATATCTGGCAGATGTACTTGCAGCAGAAACATACCAGCACAAGAAAAGTAGCAAGTTGTTCAGGTGAAACTCTCGGGGTTTTAAAAAAACAAACATAAACAGTGAACACAAAAGTCATATAATTAACGGCAAGTACAGCAACAATATTTAAGCTTCATGCCAATTAGCTTAACTCACTTGTTGAAATCAAGGATTAATATGGATTTTAAGACGCTTCAATAAGTAGCCTGGTGTTGAGTGAATTCTTTGAAATGTTTTTAATCCCTTTGGCAAGTGGTCTTTGTACAAACAGGGCCATTCTTTAGGATTTAATTTATAATGAGGACATTAAATAAAGTCATGCACCAACTGCCACGGTGTGTATGTAACAGTTTACTGCTCATTGACATTAACATGAGCAGCTTTTGGTCAACATCACCGACTGGTGCAGAGCTGGTGTCTCATCTCGTTGGGAGTTTATGATACTTTTATTGTTCTCGTGTTTCCTGCTCAGCGTCCGGTCTACATCACAGTATATAGGCTATAGGCCCATCTGATAAGATGTAGCTACTATAGCCACACAACAGAGCCGCACATTTGGTAAACCTCAACACAACTTTATTTACCTGCTTCACTAAGCTTCACAAAGCACTAATTGATGAGTGGCACCCATAAGGAGGTTTTGTTGAACAAAAGCCTGTATGTGTGAAAGGAAATGGTTGTAACTGTGGCCTCGGGTGCCTCATGTCCCTTCAGATTTGCAGCTGCCTTCCTTTGTAAGGTGTTTTAAAATTAAAATTAAAATCACTGGACATATGTAGCATGTTTCAGATATATACATTTTGAGTAACTATGTTATTGCAGAGGTAAAGTACAGAATACAGCTCCAGGTAGGTCTGAGAACAGCCAACAGTAGGACAACAGTGTTGACGTAACGGCTGGTTTTTGGATCCCATCTGGAGATTAATAGACTGAGACTGAGGTCTGAAAGAAACCACTGTTATCCCAAGTATGTGCTTGTATAAAATACAGTTGCAGGCCTAGGCTGTAGGCTATGTGCATTCTCGCTTTTTTTCCTTCCGTTTTGTGGCCAGTCACACTAAATCTGCCCTTCAAAGTCTAATTGTTTATTATTCACAAACTGTCAGACGTAAATCTACTCATCCGAGGAGAACTGTCTGTTCTTGTAAAAAGAGAACAGACAGTTCTATGAGCTACCCTGCTCTATATTTAATTTCCTATTGCGTTTGATCGTGAATGATTGATTTGTCACATCCAAAGCACGTCCAAAGCACATTCATGTGGATTGAATCTAGTGTTCCCCCAAAAGGTCCAAGTTGAGAGTTTGTGCTCATGCGAGGGACGCACATAACTAATGTGTTATATGAGCTTAAATTCAAGCTAACTTTAGTGTTCACTAGAATAAGCCACAGCTGGGACTGAGAGGAAAACTAGATTATATGTCCGATGCTTGGACAGAATCAATATACACTAGGAAGTTGGCTAACGTTACCCTCGACCACACACTGACATAACTGCACAAAAGTGGTTGCTTTGCAAAATGCTAAATCTAAAACATCTGCACATAGAACTGATGTGGCACAAAAGTCCTTCACAGGTACAAAGCTGTTGTAAACCATGCAGGACATGTATGACAACTGGTAGAGAAAATAAATAAATGTAAGAGGATCAAGTCACTTGGGTATTTTAATTTCTAAACAGACACCTGGCTGACCTCTTTTTAGTTGTGTTGAAACAGAGACATGTGCAGACAAGGAAGTGAGTGCATTTCCCTTCAGAAACTAGTTGCCCAAAGCTTAATCGGCAAATTTCGTAATGATTATGGAGTAGCGCAAGAGCCTCTCTGATCCAAAAAGTCATTTGAGGCCTCCACCCTTCTTTTTCATCTGCAATAGCATTGCATGAAAAGCTCGAACGTTAAACACATTGTCACGAAGAAGCCGCTGTGGTAGAGTGAACAAGTCGCACTTACACACTGAAACTACACCTGATCTTCATTCTTTACCTCAGTAGTTTTTAATTGTGCTGTAAAAAAATAAACCTGGTGCATTTCAGACATGCAAGTTCCATTAATAGCGGTCGAGTCTTCGTGCGTGGTTTCCCAGAAAAATACTCTTTTTTCTGGCAAATATTCTGATGACCCTAAAGCTCGTGTACACCACTTGAGCTGAAGTCTTCATTTCAAACTTTCACACGGTATCGCAAGCCTGTAAATGCCCTCAGAGATGGAATGTTGCATCTGGTTCCTCCGGGTTGTTCTTCACGGTCACCAACTTAAGATCCCTGAAACAACTGACGTGTCAACGTTAATCGTGTCAACGTTAATCGTGTGGCATTGTGTGTCCATGCCCAGTATGCCCAGTACTGTTTGAGAGAGTCATCTCCAACAGGATGTTATGATCCTGTTGTCTGCTTAAAGAGCTGTGTGTATTTTGTTTGTGTCAGCTGAATATTCCTGCAATGACAGCTTTAACATCTATACACTGGACAGAACCTGGTAGAGTTCTTAACTAGTTCTTATTTAAGATGGACCACAATAAACCTGAAGGGAAAAGACATAAAAATGATTTTTAGATAGTGTCAGAACCTTTCAGTTCTTATAAAGTGTTCATTGTCAGTATGTGGTATTCCTTCCTTCCTATTATCAGATATAGGAAAGAAAAACCTGACACTACTGTCTGTACGATGGGAAAATAGCAGGGCACAAAGAATAAAAAAGCAATTGTTTTTTTATTAAAGGTGATTGTCACATGTTCTCTCTTGGGAAGTAAAGATTGTATAAAGATATACTATTGGCTGGCTTTTATCATAAAGACACTGAATCTACAAAAAAAAAAAAAAAACACACGATTAACAGTTGCAGTAATCATGGAAAAGCAACAAAAAAAAGAATGCTGCGATTTAATTTCAACACTATATTTTGAAAGAAAAGCTCAACGGACTGAAAAACAAAATGCAGAGACAAAGCTGCAGATGCACAGATGCAGGCGAAGTCGTTACATCTGGAGCTGTGAGGCCATGTGTTGCTGTGTGATCCGGTCCAGCAGGATCGCAAAGGAGCAGTCAAGTCATTAGTTGCTCAAAAATGAACCTCTGTCGCCACTGCGGTCAATATCATTAACTCATGTTGCCTGAACTACATTCTGACATTTTACAAAAAATGAATGCTTTGTTCATTTTAAACACGTTATACATTAATGTTGTATGTACTCTATATTATTCATATTAGCCCCTTTTAATATACTCTTTTACATACATGAATATGCCTACATATTAACGCGAGACTTTTGAATGAAGAAAAATAACATCTTTCCTCTTATTAAGGAACGGGTGAAGTTAAAAGCAATAAACCACACCTTTCCTCAAGGAGACATTTTAGCAATTCATCCCATACTTGTCTCTTGTGGCAACCGTGACCTTTGTTCAGCAGATGTTACATAGTCTCCCTTCTGGTACATTTCTTGTATAAAGTGTCATTGAAATGTTTTACATTGATCATATTGTGGCATTGATTAGAGCATGTGTGTGTGTGTGTGTGTGTGTGTGATTGGAAGACAGAATAAATAAACCAGATACGACCAGTTAACAAGGAAATGGCAGAGTACAAGCACTCAGCACGTGATTACACACGTTTCTCTAGAAAATACTTCTTGAAGCATCCACAAAAGCTTGATATATTTAATGACTAATTAGCATTTTTCTGATTGCTGTTAAAACAGACTAAATCTTCCAGCCGGCATCATTACCATAAATCAATTATTGTCAATGATAAACACATGAGACGATGTGTGTGTGTGTGTGTTTGGTGGGGCATTGTTAATGAAAGAGGTGTGTGTGCCAGTATTTGTTCAGTACTGTGTTTATCTGGAAGAGTGGTGGTTGGATGTTGCGCAACCCAGTCGGATGTCTGCTGATGGATGTAGGGAGAAGTGAAAGAGTGAGCGAATGTTGACGCAGATAAACTTTCAGTCAGCGTCTATGTTCTTGCGTCAAACTGCTCCTGAAACGGGACAAAGACTGCAACACTTTAATGTGTCGTTAAAGGGAACTAACACAAGATTTACATTTCACTGTTGAAATCATTTGAGACCATTAAGTCAGTCCTGTGACGGGCCTCGGACATGCTTGTTCTTGCAGGTTAACATTTCACTCACCAACACCGCCAATCATTATGAAAGCGGTCACCTCAGCTCCTTCAGACTCTCTTAAAGACACTGAAGTCGTGATTTTCTTTTCCTCCTTCCTTTCTTCTAAACGGCCTTAATTTGCCGTGGCTATGTGGAAGTCATGACACATGCATATAGAGAACGGTTTAAATCATCCATGGTTTGCTAACTTGCTAAAATGGAGCCTCAGTCAAGATTAGAAGTTCATTCTTGACCGTAAACACTTTCTGCTGTTTCACGTCCAGAGATGGACAAATAAAAGTTAAATTCAACTGAGCCGTACACTTTGTGTGTGAATCCCCTGTAAGGGCAACATTTCCCTTTGATTGAATAAATCGTGACTCATGCAGTTTTGCAAAATGTCAGCCATGAAAAGAGCCCCGCCCCTTTTATAGAGGAGGTCTGCGTTAAGGTGAGGCTCAGAGTTTTCTGCTACTATATTCTGTTCATTTCCATGGAACACGTCGTTTTGCAATCCCTTTCATGAATACTAAATAAACTGGTTCATGTCCTTCACATTAGATAAACATTTGTCTTTTCTCAGTATAACAGGATGAACTCCAGAGAACAGTTAGGACATTCGTCGTTACCAGATTTTTGGAAAGAAAATGGCAATAAATTCTGAAAAAGAAAAAAGGTCAAACAAAACAATCTTCCTTTTATAGGAAAATTTTAATAGTTATTCAATGTTCTACATTTTACAGTAAATATACAATTACAAACTTGGCTTAGTTATAGTACTAGATCACTAACTGATCTTTAAAAAAAAACCTCAACAACGAAAAAAAAAAAGAAAATCATAAAAAAAAAAAAGAAAATTAAAAAAAAAAAAAAATTAAAAACAGATTTACACTTCATATCACAAGCCTGACGCTGGTCCTTCACTCTGGACCAAATAGCTAACATACAGTTCACTTCTCTCAACGCTGAACAGACGTTGGGCTTCAGTTTCAAACACAACCTTACGGTAACAGATATACCATAGCATGTGCAAACTGGGTACCAAAATAAAACTTCCAAAGATGGGGTTGTTCCTAATACTCGTTCCGAGGGGGGGGGGGATACAAGTATGTTTTTTTTTTTTTTTTGGAAGACAAGGAATTTCCACTTTTTGCATCACATTTAGTGTCAAATTAAACTAAGAGAGATCTCTGACAAGTTGAAATTAACAAGCTGCAGCAGAACATCGAAGACATTTAAGAGCCTACTATTCACTGTGATAGTAGTGTTTTAATTTATACTTGTGAAAATAACTAAGACTTAGCAACCGCAAGGCAAAACAATAAAAAAAAAAAAGGAGGGGAGAGGGGGAAGGTGTTATGAATGGTTCTGGTTACATTAAAGTTACCACCTTTCAATGTTTAAACATGTCAAAGCCGACAGAATGACGCAGGAAAACAAAAAGATAAAAGACACATGATCAAGACGTCTTTGCACCCCCCCCCCCCCCCCCCCCCCAATAACACACCGGAGTGTCCAACTGTCCATTTTCACTTAAGTGCAAATTGAAACAAATGAGGCAAGGAATGAGGTGAAATGAAGAAGCAGTTCCACCATCTTTGACTTGAACTACCCCAATGCTCTGTGGGTCTGCCTCTCTACCGAGCCGCCACATTAAAACAAGAATTAGTGTTTAAGAGCATTGGTCCACAGCCCAAGAACATCTCTTAATAGCAATCAAATAAAAACGCATTTGTTGTCTAAAAAGGGCATTTTTGAGAATGTCTAAATTTGGAAATTAAAATAAATCTCAGTGCTCAAAATATGACGCCCAATTAGGACTCTAAGATGTAAATGGCACCCACAAATTATTCATTTAAAGTTTTGGCTCAAAGCCTTGAACCAGTGATGCCACTTCCAGACTTTGTCACGGGCGACATCTAGTGTTTAAAAAGGCTCAGTGGAGATTTACCAATTACCAACGAAATAGAGGAGAGAAAGAATATAAGAGAGTTCAATATGACTGCTACTGAGACGGGGTGGTGAGGTTTGCAACGGTCAGACCGATAGCACATGAAGACCAGAAACCACAGAGCAGAGAGTTAAAAGGAGCAGAACACAGGATCCGACCTCATTTTGCATCCCTGAATGAAACAAAAACGGAACGTTTGAATGGTTGGAGGGATGCAAAATGGCCTCCGAGGTGAAAATAGGATAAACACAGAGGATACAGTAAGAAAGGTAAAATTGAGGAAAAAGGCAATACGCATCAAGGGATTAGGACAGTAATAGGAAAACACAGATTCACAGGAAGCTAGACAGAACAAGGACTCAGAATTCACCAGTTACTTAGGAGAAGAAACTAATATTTACTTAACGGTCGTGTGGAATATGGCACAGCACAAAGGGCATGGAGGCTGAGGGGTTTCCATTCATCGTTCTTTACAAGCACGGAACAGAGACGGACAGCATGTGTCCATTTCAGTTCCGTCATTAATCCGCTGCTTTCTCGAGGTCTGCAAGTTCAGGCAACAATGTAAAAAAGTGGGATTTGGTGACGAGAATTTCCACAAGTTTGTTGACAGACCTCGTCTCAACCTCTCCCCTTTCTCAGCGACCGATATGTCGAGGACAGAGATGCAGAAGAGGTAAAAATATATATATATTAAAAGCACAAACAGTAGCTGCCACACTGATGCAACCATGCTTAGC
Organism: Pholis gunnellus; assembly: GCF_910591455.1. Lineage (NCBI taxonomy): Eukaryota > Metazoa > Chordata > Actinopteri > Perciformes > Pholidae > Pholis > Pholis gunnellus. The sequence goes on from NC_136535.1 coordinate 17,364,880, forward strand.
TAGAAATACATTACTGTACCACTTGCTGTATAAATATACTGCGTTTTTTTTTTTTTTTAAACTTAAGAGATCCAATGCTATAGTGAAATACACCTGAATAGTATGCATACCCATTACGCTCAATTGACCAGAGTGAAAGAAGAAAATAACCCCGTAAGACTTAATTGAGAAATACTGACAGAAGTAGTGGTTGGTTAAATAAATCCTAATGATGAGGAACATCACTGCTGTCGCAAGAAAACACACTTTCTGGATTCTTTTCAAATTTAACTGGCTTGCATTCCAATGTACAAGAGCCTTTAGTTGGTGGGAACACTTTACGACCCGATAATATTGAACCACTTTACCTTTAAAATACAAGGATTGTTTCAAAAGTAAGGCTCAAAGATCGGCGGTTTTCATCCGACAGCGGCTTTATGCAGAATTAACCTACTAGTGTACAAACATCTGGACTAAGAATACCTCAAACAACCTTATTGTTTTATTTGTAATTACAATATAAATTGCTTCTTCCTCCCTCCTGCACTACAAAGCCTAGGTACCTGTTACTTAGCGTTACATTATAGTCATCAAGTTTGTTTGTTTTTGTCTTAAGTTGTGCAATACTCCCCCACAAAGTTATTCTAACCCAAATGTTTGATATGTTCTACTTCACTTCTTAGCAGAAAGTGTAATAATTATAGAATGGCGGCTGCATACGGAGCCTGTAATCCATATTTAAAGATTACAATAATAAGCATTTTTTTAAAAAAATCAATTCAAGACACTGATAATTACTGTATGTGAACAGTTGGAGGCGTTCCCTCTTATTTTATTGCAATGTCAAACCACTTCATCTATATACCCGCACAGTAAATGCTTTTGTTATACAAATCTGTACTCTAATGATCATGAAGTTGTCTTTTTTGTGTGTGTAAATCCTGAAATAATAAATTATTTATTACCTAAGAATTACCTAAATATTAAACCCCGCCACCACTACTTGGTATGTTTGTAGTGGTAGAATGGGTCGTCATACTGCCTTTGAACACAAACGCCTTTACATGTACGAGAATAAGAAGGCAAGAGAGAATGGCTGTATATGGTCCACGTCTCATTGGCTCAATTATCCTCATCTGATGACCATCAAGGTTATGCTGGATTTTTTATTTTTTTTTAAATGGAGAATTATGTTTAAAATGCAGTCAGTAAAAGCAGAAATGTGTCCTTTCAAGAAATGTGAACAAACTAAATAAAAAGAGAACACATGGATTCATCTTTTTCATGAAAACTGCTAAAAGTCTCAAAAGTCAACTGGACTGAAGCCGAAGTGACAACACGTCATCACGGCTCTGCACGCTTCTTAAACTAGCCATGAACACTAAAAACCAGCACCTTTTTGAGTCCTCTTGCAATTCGCATGTATTAAACAAAAATGTTAACCCAAATTCAGAGAATACCTAATCATCACTATGACATGGACACACGTCAACGCCCTCTGATTGGCCACAACTTCTTCCTAAATGTGGCGCACAACGACACGCCATTGGTTTGGTGTTTTCAGCACTCTCACAACTGTGGATTGAAACTCTATCCTTCTACCGGCACACATGTATTGGACTGGTCCATCGATACCTGTATGCTCAAGAGTCTGGGTTTCTATTTGCTGAGTGTTAGCTTACAAAGTCCTTGCCTGGAAGAAGGAAGGAGGAGGCGATGTAATCACAGTGAGGAATCAATGTACAATGCAAGTAGTGCAAAATGGCACAAACTCGAATGTCTTGTACCTTTGAAATGAACGGACCCGACTGTGAATATCTGATCTCCTCCTCCCTCCTTCCCTCCCTCCCTCCTCGTTGTCTGATCTCCCCGTCTTGTCCCGCTCTCCTCTCTTTCCGCCAACACAATCCCTTTAAACTCCTTCTCTGCTGTCTGCCATGCACGCCCCTACAAATCCATGTCATGCATGTGTGTGTGTGTGTGTGTGTGTGTGTGTGTGTGTGTGTGTTGATCAGTAACAACCTAACTGGAAGGTATTGTGCAGTAAGTGCCACTAAGAGATCGTGTGTTTTCCGACGCACCACAGGAGCCCCTGTGTGTGTGTGTGTGTGTGTGTGTGTGTGTGTGTGTGTGTGTGTGTGTGTGTGTGTGTGTGTGTGTGTGTGTGTGTGTGCGAAAGTGAGCATGACCACCCAACGCCGTTGACACGGTTATTATAAATATTCTTACATTTTCTAAACGCAGTGACCTACGCTAATGTTAAGATTCCGATAGTGTCACAACATACTAGCCTGCATAGTATGTAGCACGAAGGACGTGATGTTTGTCTTAGTGTGTACGATGTGGACACAGTGGGACACGCAGCAGGATGGGTAATGGTCAGTAAGTGCTCTGCTCATAGCACCCACGTGGAGATGTAACGACAGGGACGATGCCAGACTACTGCCAGACGGACAGCTATGCGCTGGAAGACGACTGAGATTAAAACTGAAAAAAAGAAACAAAGTGGAAAAAAAAGGGTGAAAAAGAAGAAGGAAGAACAAAAAGGTAGAAAAAAGTAATTCAGTTGAATGTGGTCAAAAGAAAAAAAAAAGGATAAAAAAACTTAAATAACCCAGAAAACTAAATTGCTCTTAATGTTAAAACCCTGTGCTGATATCTAGTTGTTAAAACTTTGGCAGCATAAGTCAATGAGTCTTTGTAGTGACTGACGGAGATGATAATGAGGAATAAGTGCCCAATATATTCCAGCCAACTGAGCAGCAGCAGCAGGAAGGACCACACACGCACACACACACGCACACACACACACACGCACGCACACACCAGCACAACACAGAAACAGGAGCAACTGACACCCGTGATTGGTCAAGAGTCCTTCTGGAGTTCCAATGACAGACACATAAAAACAAAAAGATGAGGAGATAAAAATAAGAAACAAAAACAAACCATAGAAAACAAGATAATGACTGGTTGGCAAATGAACAGAGAAAAATAAAAGCAGCTTTTTGTAAAAACGTTAGAGAATGTCGCATACTAACAATAACAATAATAGTAAAGTGGCTGTTGCACTTTAGTTTTGTTCTTGCAGACAGGTGCCGAGTTCCCATGGTTACCATTGGGAGCCCGTGTAAGATTTGAGCAGTTGCATACGATGGTGGACTCCAGATCTGGTGGGAGAAGAAGAGCAGAGGTACACCTTAGTGATGGATGCCTCAGACCTCAGAGGGAATAAGAAATGTGAGGCAGCGGAGTGTGCTCACGTCTAAAAATAAGAGCGATGAGAAGGGGAGGGGGAGGCAGATGTAGGAGAGGAAACTAGGGTGCAGTGGTGAGGGTACTCACATGATGGGTGGGCTCTACCAGTGGGGCGGTACGTAGCTGTACCCAGGTGTCCCTTGGGGCCTGTAGGTTGGCACAGTAACTGGGTGTCCTCCGATCTGGGCGTGCTGGGGCGTTGTCAACAGGGTCCCTAAACAAGTAAACAACAACAAAGAGTCATTTTTACAATTCATCTGCTGAACAACTATGGAGGCTTGTGGCTGTAGATGTTGTCATTGTACTTGACGACTTTCAGGTCAGCATCTTGATGCGACACCTTAGTAAGTATCTTGGTATATTTTCCCGGGTTTTCCGTGATGATGTTAGTTTAAATAAAACTAAAAAATGACCTGCCTACCTTGATCATATACAATTAAATGACTAAATAACCAAATGGATCTAAGAAACCAATTTACTTTCATTATTGATTTCTCCAATGATCTCGATCAATTTCTGGTCTACGAAATGGCAACAAATGGCAAAACAAATGCCCAAAATAAGTTACCAGAGCTCTGGACGGTGGTTGAAAATGTGTTGTTTTATTCAACCAACCGTCCAAAGCACAAACATATTCACTTTCCTATCTTTGAAGATGAATAAAACCAGAAAATATTCACATTTGATATTGTCAAACAGAGATCATTTTTGCGATTTTACAGTCAAAGACAGAACAGTGACGACATTGGGGGGCATTAGCCAGTCTGAACACGGTAATAAACAAACATGTCGGGGTCCCGGTGGTTCTCTTACCTGCACTCATGGCCATGGTTGTGCCAGCTACCATCCCCATGGCAGCCATGCCGTTGTTGCGTTGAGCTTGTACGGGGACGGGGGCCGGGTAGAGGGCCGTGGAGGGGATGCTGTTAGGCTGCACCACGGTGGTGTGATGGATCACGTGGGGCTGAGCCGCATACACCGGCTGGGTGTAGTACGCTCCCTGTCGGGACGGACACGGGGGGGGGGAAAGAGTTCGGTGAAGCTGAGGGTGAGCATTTGTGCGAGACAAATAAAAAGCTTATTGTAACATTTAAATGTTTTAATTCACTTGAAGGAGCTCGAAGGAAGAAGGTTTAACTACTCGGGAAGCATTCTCCACTGCAGGAACAAGTAAAGGAGACAGAAAACTCATCTTCCTGCTTCTACATCCCCAAATTAAAAAGAACAAATTACAAAAGAACAAAATGATGGCGTTGCTGTTGACTTGTGACGGTGTAACTGCATCTCTAACAGAGCAACTGCTTTAATCTGTAGTCGGCTTAATTTGCTCAATCACCAGGGTTTTTCTGTGGGAACGCAAACTAAATTGACTTTTAGGTCCCAGGTTTTGTTTGAGAGTTTAACTTCCGGAGCTCATTGAGACTATGAGACCGCGGTATGAATCATATTAACCCACAAACAACCCGTCACTTAGATTAAACCAGAGTACAGAGTGTGTCTCCAGGGTAATGTCAGATGTAACTCAGTATCCTTACCTGCGTGTATAGGTTCTGCTGAGGGTAGGCACTGCGGATGGGGTACATGGCTGTTGGGTACGGGGTGGGAGTGGGGGTGTAGGGAGGGGGCGCTCCATTTGACTGAGTGGGGGGCACTTTGTACTGGGTGCCTGCTGAAGTATATCCTAAAAAAACAACACGTCACAAGGAAAAGAGCAGAAAGACAGATTTAGAAATATACAACGATAGAGCAACATCAATCATTGCATCACGGAGGATAATTCACTACAATCGACCACTAACACACACACACACACACACACACACACACACAAGTATTCATGTGATCTATTGTTAGTAAACACATGATTAGAGCAGCTTCAAGTTAGCACAATCCACTGAAAGGTCATTCTTAACTGAACATCAGTTGGATGTCATGAATGGACAAAAAATATAATCAAAACACTCTAATTTGGGGTTGTAGCAAAACCAAATGAGTGAAATATTTAATCAAACGAGTGTGTCTCAAAAACATCCTTCGTTTAATTATTCAACATCAACATTCAAACGTAGTTAATTAACATTCAACCATTGTGATAATCGATTAACAGTTTAGTTTCTTCTCCACTGGGCTGCTTCCTCTGGTCTTACATTATAGTGACATCTTATATTTTGTGAATCTGATCTGTTGCTGCTTGGACAAAACTATCTTTTATGATGAATTATAGATCAAACGATATTCATTAGTTGCAGCCTCATTCAGATGTTTTCTCTTTTGCATTTCCTACATAATCCACCAGATGGGGAACTGGTGCCGCCTTTTAATGGGTCTGAAGTCTCAAAACAATGCGAGCCAAGGGTGAGTCAAAGAGTCTAATTTTACCACGATGTTTGAAGCTGGCATTACTGTGTTGCATACTGCAAGAGTGTAGCTCTGTAGCCAACGTATAGGGAGCATCATCACCTTTTTTTATGGACAATATACAGTCAAGCAACCAACATTAGTGGCACACAGGATTTAAGTGAAGCCACCATTGAACACTACTCTTACAACACTACCTCAGAAGGTTGAAAAGCACAAGGCGTACTGTCGGACAGTGAAGGCATCTGGCTCAGACCGCTGCATTAATGTTCTCTGGGCTCTGCTCTGTGGGCTGCAGTACTGCTGAGCCGCCACTGGGAGGAGCCTGAAGGTCAAACATGCTACTAGCTAGTTGCTGCTGTGGAGCTTATGAAAGCCCGTCTCTCACACAAGGACAAGGGAACAAAGAGATGCTGGGGCTGCTATGTGCGTCTGATAGTGTGTGTGTGTGTGAGTATGCACACACACATACACACACACACACACACACACACGTTTGCAGCGCATTAGAGGACAATGGTGTGTGACAATTGCACAAAAACCCTGCTGATAGAAAACGGTTCGTCTATTCAATGGTCATGAGAAATAATGACATTGTCCAAAGACACGTTTTTAAATCAGAGCGTAGCGGGCTTGTCTGGAAGTTGATGTTTGTCTGGGACACAAAATCTAAAGACTTTTAATTTCAGCATACGTTTAAGCACTGCAGCATGCAGAGAATTAAATGTGCAGTTAAATATTACCACTGCGGATGTAAAAAAAAAAATAACACTTCAATAATTAGGCTCCTTTGTTGGAAGGAAGCTGGCTGAGGTTTGCCAACGCATACCTGATATGTTGTTAGACTTCTAAAAGATAAAACCAAGCTGGGGGAGGGGACGAGAGGAGAGGAGGTTCAAAAGCAGCCCAGACGACATCTACAAGCACACCCTGCCTCAATAAGATACTTCAAATTCAGGAGAATACTATTCGAGTAGCTATTCCCCTCCCGTTCAGAAAATACCATCTTTTGTCGATTGATAGTAATTAATACTTTCAAAATATGTTTTTAAGCCAAACTTCACTCATATTATACCAGATGTTTGACATTATATAAGCCCTTCCCTTTCTCCTCAGCAACGTACTGGACAACAATTTGTTGTTTTGTGCTTGCAAATCTTAAATTGTGATACCTGCCTACAGAAAATTCATAAAACCTAAATAACTGTAGTCAAGCAAGAAAAGAAGCCGTCCTATAAACTGCTTTTAATACAGACGGGCGGTAATTCATCTGAGGTCCCTTAAAACTATCAAGAGCAGGTAAACCAAAGATCATACTGACACGGCCTGCGACCGCCTAGTTATTCAGTTATCGATTGCCGAAATGTTATTTGCCAATTGAAGTCACTACCAAATAGATGTTTCATTTAACACACAAGCTTGATCTTTGAACTCCTCCAGTCTGTGCTTCTAGAGTGAACCGTTTCAAGACCCGGCCACACCGAACTTAATCTATATCTATACAGACGCACCATATCTGGAGAGCATTGAGACAACTGTTATTCCATCTGCTACGGGGACCAGACCGTGAGCCCCAGCTGAGCACGTCTCTGCTGCAATACGGCTACTGGCAGCTGTTATCGGCTAGCTGTTAGCGGCTAGCTTCCCTCTCCTTCACCATCGGTGCCCTTTAGGCTGAGATCACCACTCAGTCCACACTGCCTTCACACCGCTGCGACAACCGTCTTTGCTCAAAATATTCTATCATAAAGCCGGAGTGATTGTGTGGAAACATTTTTGTTCTCCGTCACACTTTTTTGTTTTAGGTGTCGTATGCATAAATGGAGCATGAATGCATTGCAGCTCTGTGGATCGGCAGTTGTAAGATTTCAAATTGAAATGTGTAATTTATTCAACACATTAAGTGATTTCCCAGCATGAACCTAAACACTGACAAACTTTAATTAAATACAAACACTTTACTGAACTGCTTCACAGTGTGAACTGAATGATTACTCATCAGAAACTTATTTATGGGAGTTGTCTAAGATGAAATGGTGGCGCATCTATTGGTCGTTCAAGGCCGTTCATTTTATACGTATTTATATCAAAAACATTGTTTTTAATTATTATTTCAGCAGACTTGGCAGCATTTACAATTAAAAGCTATCTTTGGAGGTCCTACAATCTGAAACTCAATCTCTACTAATTTTGTGAACTTTTCCCCAGAGTGTATACACTTAAAACATTCCTCTTTATTTATACATTTATACATTAGTCTGCATTTGGTTTTACAGTGGAAACTGTTTGTAGTGATCACGTCTGTCTGGGTCAAATTAAATCACTATAAGCGGATGATTATTAAAACTATTATCTTTACCACACAGCAACAGCTTCAGGTAGCCTGCAGGAAGCAGCCGGGTTAGCGTGAGGCAAAATACCATGGGAGTTAAGGGAAGAAAAAAAAAAATGCATTACTGTAGAATTACACGTATGAAAAGTCCCAAAATGAACACTATAAGAGGACTACTTCATTACTATAAGCAAGTTATTTAAACATTTGTACAGGGAATAATTCCAGGTTCTTTACCCATATAAGCGGTTAATCACTGTAAACATGATCACTATAAGCAGCTTCCATTGTATTTTGAATTTACATCTGTAACAGTATTGTACTGTCAGGTTTGCACAGATGATTGTTGCATTATTGCCGTTTACCAACTGAAATGTGATGTTTGACTCTCAATGGGAGCGACGTAATAACGCTCTAGGCTCTCTGGCTCTGTTTGTTTATATTGTAAGATTCTATCCACGTGTTTCAACTCGTTACATTTCGCTCTGTAGTCTTCACATTTCTCTTTATTGTATTGTGCAAGTAAAGAGATAAATAGGAAACAGAATCATATATAATGATGTGCAATCATCTGCATGTACCAGTGTGTCTGTGTGACACACAGACACACTGGTACATCAAACTTCAATGGATCCCTCACACTCACTGTGTTCATCTCTGATGGTTTCTCCCTTGAAAACTGACAAACATCACGCTAATTAATTCCCAAAAAAAACTCAGTGCACTGACAAGCAATTTCTCCCGACTCATTACGTTGTTCAATGTAAACAAAGTCATTTAATGGTTAGTGTGTGTGTGTGTGTGTGTGCGTTAGGGCTCACCTGGTGGATACCCAGGACTGCCTGTTTGATAAAGGTTGGGTGTATAGGTGGGAGCCGTGGCCGGATACCCTCCTGGATAGCCTGAAGAACATCACAGACGAGAGAGAACATATCAGAAACCATATCTGAACAAACAGAGAGGGCCACAGATGTACATAACAAAGACACACAGGTAGGGCAGAACAGTATTTGGTTTAGAACAGGATGTGCACAGATGGCGCTCATTAAAAAAATGTCTGCACCAATAACACAGTCGGCTGAATGCATCTTACATACAGACGAGACACACCTGCCAATATGGCGTGGGAGGAGATAAATTCAGCAACACATTAGTAATGCAAGCAGACACGTGTGAGGGGGGGGGGGCACACACACAAACACTTTTGTGTCATCAATTACACGTCGAGCAAACAAAGGTGCGAGTTCGAACAGAGCAAGACAAAGAGGGAGGGAGGAGAAACGCAGGAGCATTAAAGAGACGGTGCGGTAAGTGAGCGGAGTGCTGCTCCCTGAGTCGATCTCACAGACTGCGTTCTGTGGCTCTACGTAGCTCTGGCTGCTGCAGGGTGGGCCGCTCACACGTAACGGCTTTAATAAACAACGGCATCAGTCTACGCTGCAGCGGAGGGTTGGGATGGTTAATCAATCTGTGCTCCGCTCAATACGTTTTTATTATAGATTAAGTAACTAAAAACCAATTTAAAAAAAAAAAAAGCATTACATTTTTAATTGAGCCTAAATGTCCATAACGGGCACGATAAGTGCTGAAAATGTTGGCTGATCAAATGATTAGTCCACAAACTTAGTGGACAACAATTTCGATAACTGACAAATATTAGTGACGTGAAATAAACATCCTTTCATTTCAACTTCTCTAATTAGAGCTTTTGACGCAGCACTGCACGCTTCTAGAGGTTTGGAACAGAATGTCTGGTGAGTTGTTCAATTAGCTGTTCATATAAATTGATTCAGAAGCTTTCATTAAATGATAACAGACCAGATGTTACATCCCTATAAAAACTCACTGAACTATTAGTATTAACAAAATGTTTAAGTTTGATATTTAAGAGCTACTTACATGTATAAATATTCGCATTTGCTTTTTGAAACAAAAAAGCTAAATCAGTAATTAACTGCATATCTTGAACGCACCATCCTTACCTCAAATTAAATATTTTTTAACTATTTTTCGCAATAATGTCATATGTTGACCCGAGTAACAAACAAACCTAATAACCTAAAAATATAATGCTCCTTAAAATTGAGACTGAAATATACCATCAACCGGGTAATAAGTCTATTCCTAAAAGTGAGTTTGTTAATAAAACGGACTAAATTATTCATCCAAGATTTGAACCACAACAACCAACAACGTTTGGCTCTTCTCTGTTGCATAAGACTCAGAAAATAATCCCTGAAAAACAAGCTGCTCCTCAGACTGTGTCACGTGTGTGTGCGTGTCTTCCCATGGAAGCACATAACTGTAAGCTACACAAATACTCTCATTTTAATGCATCAAATATATATATTTTTTAAAGTGTGTGCAGCTTGTCGGTGATTACATCATCTAAACAAGCATCATTCCTGCAGGCAACTTTGATATGCAGCTCAAACTCCTTCAAAAAGGATGGAGAGAAAGGAACTGAAAAGACATAAAAAAAGGAGCAGCCAGATTAGCCCAGCTCCATGCGTCTGATTCACGTTGAAAAGATGTCACAAGAGGCCGTCTTTTTGTGGCATAACACAGTGTGATGTAACCAATTTAACCAGCTGACCTGGATGTCAAAATGTGAAGCTACTCCGCCGAGTTTCTGCTTCTCTGACTTTGCCTCATTTACACGTCTGACCTCAAACAGCTTATGTTCATTACGACCACAAAGAATTGCTGCTTTTGTTCTTCCATCTTCTTGGTGACCGCCATCTCTGACATTCCTTGAACCTCGTTCAACACCTTCTATCCTGCACCCTTGATCTGTAAACTGTCTTTTCTATTTGCAGCAATCATATGTTGTTTGTTGGGCTCAAAATGTTAATGCTTTGTTCAAATGCTCCCTCTCTGAAACACATTCTATAGACTTTGGGGAAAACAGAGATCGTCTGTGGTCTTTCCATTATCTTTGGATAAGATGGTTCATTAATTTCAAACAATACCAACACATTTTGTATCTTGTAAGCTAAAGGTGCACCGTAATAATATGCATTTAGAGCCCTGTTTTGTTAGCAGCACGATGGCGTTACTGTGCGGTGTGACGGTGCAGCACTACTGACCTACACCTCTGGTAATTTGTGTGGCAGTGTGTAGCGTAGCGAGTTTCTGAATAAATGAAACAAAAAAAATGTACTTAGCTAGAATAACATTATAGGGGTGGGGGGGGGGGGGGGGGGGGAATCTAATGTTAGATGCGTCTCTTGACAGATTATGGACAGCGAAAACTCAATAATTGGAAATTTAAAACTCAAAATTATGATCGCCTCTAACAATTCTGTGACACCGGGCTCTCCATTTCTTACCGCCGTCCCTGAACACAACAGACGTAATACTCATCTTGTCAGTTTGCTTCTCCATCCGCCCGACTCGGGAAGCGAATCACAAAGTAGATTGCAACTTTTTTTTGCCACGGATTCGCGCCCCTACTCAAGTTACTGAGAACCTGTTTCACACTTTGGAACCGAGATACAAACATTCATCTCTACGTTTTTAATTAACGGACGCGCCGACACTCGACAACAAAACCAAAGCTTAAGTCATGGAATCACTGAGGATGGAAGAATCTTGTGTCGACGTAACCGCGCACACATTGTTCCAGGAAGCGTTATTTTTGTATCAGAGCTGGTACAGAATGTGTACAGACCGTAACAGGAGGAGATGTTTGAAGAGAAGTCTATGTTATTTATTAGTGAATAATGTCAAATGACTCAGAACACGCTGAATTCTGTGCTTTTACTGCCAGGCTGCTGCTACAGGCCCAATTATATTTATTTTCTTGTTGGTTCTCTTTGCAATGCTGGGAAATGTAACCCTCTAGTTGACGCATCTCTTGTATTTATTACCAATATTGAATTAATGAAAAGATAATGGAAGTACATTTTTTTTTTTTTTTAATTACGAATCATTACAAATATGCAGCGTTTTAAAAACAAAACTCAGCAGCAGTATTGTTTGTCACTTACAGGTCATAGTGGTAGAGAGGATGATTGTGTGTGTGTGCGCGCATTAGTCTTACCTGCAAAGGCCATGTTCTTAGGGTTTCCATATGGAGTGCCAGGCTGAACAGGGCTGTAGACGGGATTCATAGCTGAAGCTAACCTGTTCTTACTGAGAAAGAATGTGGCGGAGAGGGCAGGGAGGATAAGAGAAGACAGAAGAAAAATGGAGGAGAGAGAGAGAGAGAGAGAGAGAGACGTAAGCCGTGTAAATTGGAAAGAAAATTGTTTCCGATTACCAAGCATACGCACACACACACTCATCACGCACATAAACCCCAAACCATGATTCTTAAGGCGACATCCAGCTGATGGATTTTGCCAGCATGCAAAAAAAGAAAAGAAATAAAGCCCCGTGATGTCTCACCGTCAAGTAGGCTCAACACAAGTATGTATGTAAAAAAAATAAATGGAATAAATGAGGCACGAGTACGCATGGATCCACTGAAAAATAATGGTTTGGCATCACCGTGTGGCGTTAAATACATCTTGCCAAAAATGTTGCACATCTACCTTATTTTGACTACTGCACCTAACAAGGCAGGGCGAGCTCTGGTGCTGGCAATGGTTGGGATGAAGGTGACCAGTATCAGGGCCACTTATACTACATCTCCCATAAAGCCATCTTCCTCCCCGATGCAGATGAAAATATCTCAAGTGCTCCAACTTACCTGGCCATGGAGAATATGGGCATGGGAAATAGTATACATGTGTGTGTGTGTGAGTGTGTGTGCATGCGTGCCCCGTACCTCTTGTGCGTGTCTGGTTGATACATGAAACTGAATTTGTCTGTGGGATGCCCGCTCGCCATTCTTGCTGTATGCAAATGAGGAAGGAGTGGAAGTGGATATGCAAATCTGAAATTAAAACAGCGAGAGGTCATGATTACAAAGAACACAGGAAAAGGAAAAAATAAAATAAAAAATAATAGCTAAAAAAAAAAAAAAAAAAGCAAGCACCAGTGCAACAGCAAATGGTTAGTGACGCAGCAGGGGAGACAGTGATTCATGTGAGTTTGAGTGAGTGATTGTGGGGACTGCTGTGTCTTTAGCCACCAATATGCACAACTGTGCTAATTTCAAAAGTATATGGATTTTAAAAGAATGTCAATATTGTGTGAAATAGGCTGCGTTTACGTCCGTTTTAAAATCTCTTACACCATCAGTCGTCTATGTGCATACATGTTGTTTCTAACATGACGCGTGTGTGTCCGAGACAAAGTGAGGCATGAGTATGATTGTGCATTTATGTGACGTGCTGTACACAACATCCAATACAAGCAGCAAAGCAAACATTTAAGACAGCCAAATGAAAAAAAAAAAAAAAAGCACAACACACCCAGTGAGTAGGCAAGTGACGGAGAACAAAATACAGCACGAAAAAGGCCGGAGTCTTGCACCGAGCTATGAGTAAGCATGAGCCAGAGCCAGAGAAGCATCACACAAACACAAAGCGGAACAGCTGAGGAATAAATTAAAGAGGAGGAAAGGTGTGTGTGTGTGTGTGTGTATGTGTGTGTATGTGTGTGTGTGTGTGAGCTGCGTGTTATTTGAGTTCATGTGCATCTTGTGTTGATTTGTACTTCTGTTTCTGACAGAGATGGGAGCCTGTACGTGTTGGCAGTGACCGGTTCAGTCTGGTTTTCAGTGGGGCTCTGTGCTGTGCACAAGAATGCATGAAATATGTTGTGGCGAGCTCTCTCTCTCCACACACAGCACGCCACCCGTTCATCATGTACAGACTATCAATAATATGTCCAAATTCTTTTTCCCGGTAGATTTGAGAATTGGATTGTACCGAACCATCCTGGGCTTGTGCTTTGTGGCCAGTTAACCAATCCTTCAGGTGATTATAGCGTCACTGTCATAATTCCTGGGCATACACAGTACCGCGGGGATGCCAAACGGCACTGAGTGACACTTCGCATTAGGCAAAGAAGGGTTTCAGCGCTCCATCCAGGAACACCGACGTCAAAACGCCGAGAGGCACTCTGCAACTGAATGCGAGCACAAACATGAATGCAGTTGCTTTTGAGTCGTTTTGAGCACAAATTCCTTAAAATAAAAACACATATGCATGGCCCAGAAAATGAACAACAACATGAACCCGAGCGTGTTTGTGGTAATATGTCAATTGCCCAAATTCACATCTCATAACAAAGGAATTTGCCATGACAATGGATGAATCTATTGCTGCACATCACATAGTAACATTCTCATTAATCGAATGCATCTCCTATGATTTAATTCCTTCCTCTGGGACAACACGGCCCCATCTCTCAGTCTCTCTTTTAGATTTCGCTACCTCTTAAATCAGTCTCTCTACCTGCAAATGTTTGATTATTACAAAAGGCAAATATTACTCCAACTGTACCACACTGCAACATTTAAAGAAAGAAAGCAATCTGCTTAACTGGATTACCTCAAAAACGCAGCCCCCTGATTTCCCCCCAAGTGTGCAAGTTTTAACATTCAACACAGTTGATCTGCAATGTTGTGTAATGATGACTGAAAGTCTAGAGTCAAAGTGAGGCTAGCACAGTTCCTCCTGAGGGGGACATGAATGTCAGAATTCATGGCAATCCATCCCAAAGTTGTTGCTAACCCGTTAATTAGCCTCTCGTCATTTTAGCAGGCAATTATCCAACAAAACCATCAGATCCAAGTTACAGCACCCAGTGTAAGAGCTTAATCTGGTAGTGAGTCAAGTTGTAATGTGCATGTAAACGTGTAGAGGGAGGGAACAATGGCCATTAACACACGGGCAGGTGGCTAAGCTAACCCTGAGGTCTAGTGCTGCAAACACACATCCAATTACTGTGCCCGAGTAGAGAAAGACGTGTGTGTGTTCATCATCTCAGCCTGAGAAAGAGTGTGTGTAGGCAAATGTGACGAAAAGTGAATGGGTGCGAACAAGAGGGGCACCACAATGAGTCTAATGAAGGTTTGTGAGCAACAGAGGAAGGCAGGAATACATGTGATGAGTGGGAGTGTCTGTACACAACTCCCTTTGTTTCCAGGGGGAGGGGATGAGAGGAGCTTCAGGCTCTCTAGTCCTTAAAAAAAAAGAAGAAAAGCCCGTCTCTAGCCAGAAGACCGTGTGTTCCACAGACCCACCATCTATGAGAGTAGAAGACCATTCTCCAGAGCTTCAACATAAAAGAGACTTTACATTCATCCGCGGAACAGTGTAAACATCTGCAGTTGAATATGACACCACATTGCAGGTTATCTAAAAATATCAATAACACATCCAGCAAACCACAACTACAATTCTTACTTTACAAAAGGAAATATCTGCCCTTTTGGGAATTGTACCGTCCATACTGGGAGTCAGACTATCAGTTGCCATGTTGGTATACGGCTGCAATTAATGATCGGCATGTCATGCAGTATTTTCCCAATTAATCTACATCATCACATTTTCACAATCATCATTTCCTAAACCCGTCAAATGTCAATCACTTGACAAATTGAGTGTTGTCATTTGCATTTAAGACAAAGAAAGGTAGTAAATGGTTGGCATTTTGCAAGAAAAAACACTGACAGTTACTAGATGACCAAAATAAAGATGAAACTATTACCAAATAATCATCAGATGATAAGGCGTTTGGACTTATAATTTATTCAAACAGTGAGAAGATCATGTTAATATGTTTCACTGCGATACATTTTTCAATTGCCGTCTAGCAGGAAACAAGCTTCTAAAGAGCTGATATTCTACAAAAAGGTACAGCATATGTGTGCATGTGCATGAAAAAGCATTACATTTGCCAAACTGAAGCAGAGTATTTCGAGTAGCAGAACTGGTGCAAAGCCTTTGATGAGCTGCAGGTACAAGACGTTCTGTCTCTCCGGTAGCCCCCCCAATGACGAACTCGTCAAATACAGTTGGTCTCAGCTTCATTACAATTCACCGCGCGCACACGCACGCACGCACGCGCGCGCACACACACACACACACACACACACACACACACACACACACACACACACACACACACACACACACACACACACACACACACACACACACACACACACACACACACACACACACACACACACACACACACACACACAGTTGGCTTCTTCTTGTAAAAAACACATTTATCCGTCTTTACACTCCTCTCTCGTCGATACAAACGCGGCAGACTTCAAAGACAGCAGAGAGCTGCAGTGTAATGTTCCTCCATCAGTCAAAAGGGCTGAGGATGATCAAACTACATGCGACATGAAACGCTTTCTACTCCTCCGCTGACCACTGAGACGCCGTTCGATAGCTCGTGACAATCAAACCGGTGACCGTGCCACCACGTGTCTGGCCCTTTAACGGTCCGCCATCTTTGACATGAAATTGGATCTCACTTCATTTTTTTTCACCCGGCTACTCGTCTGATGAAAAACATTTCAGACAATTGGATTTGCACTGAAAACTGCTACACAACAGCCAAAATACGGTGCGTCTAGTGGATGTTGTTTGCCATTTTTGACTTGATTTGTTTAATACTTATCACTACTGTCCAAATATTAAAGTGCACATTTCATTCAAGATTCACTTGCGAGGACAAGGCTTTTCTTGGTTATGAGATGTCTCAACTTGACCTCAAGGCCATGAAAACATACAGCCATAACAAAAAATCTTTCGGATATCATTGAACATAATTGTTTTCCAATAAAAACAAATCAAATCCTCACTTTTGAGAAAGTGGAAGCAGCAAATATTTGGCTCCCCCCCGGTGAATGTCTGAAGCAATTAATTACACAATCGTTGACAATTTCTGTCGACCGACTAATGGTGTCGGCTAAACTGCAACATCAATACTCATCAAAGTGTACAAACTCACACGCACTGACATTATTAAGAAGAGCTTCCCGCTCCATGCCGTAACTTAATTTTCCAGGACTTTGTTAAGCTCTATTAGTGGGACTTCATTTGTGTAGTTACTCACACGCTGTAGCCTCAAGGCCTCAGTACACAACAACACAGCTCGTCCCAGCCTGCATGCCAACAGAGCTGCTGTGCGTCTATCTTTTCAGTGTTTTGTGTGAGCTCAGTCATTTGATAGTCGGGCCTTGCCTTGTTTCAGATCTTTAAAGATTACGCCCGCATATTTAATTTGTGTATGTTAATATAAAATGCGTGTGTTGCAAAACAATAACTGTGGTTCCATAAAGGGAGATTCCAGCAGCCCAGGGGGGAGCAGAAGAGGTAATAATGAGGGAGGAGGATTGTGAAAGAATAAACCTTTCACTCACTCACTCACACACACACACACACACACTCACACACACACAAAGAGCTCCCATTCCTAGAGAACATGTACAATACAACACAACCCCCACACCTACGCCGTCCTCCCACATAATACCTCACCAGGCAGCTACTCTTTAAAGCAACAAATCAAAACCGGTGGGCGTCATCACACTTCAGCACAGGAGAGAATAGAGCTCAACACATTTCTTTTTTTAATCCTCAAGAAGGCGGCATTTCACTTGGGTCATATGAAAAGGAAACGGAGAAATAGAAATCATGAGACGATGAACTGCTGAGTGTAATGCGGCAATTATTTGATTTTTTTTTTTTTTAAACCTACCTTTACAATGAGTCTTATATTAAATATGTAATGCAGGCAGTTTCCAATTTATTGATTTTATTATACAGCATATTATTTTATTGGTTCACTGTACTGTAGAGCTGAAACAATGAGTAACCAGGAATGGTTGTTTATTTCAGATCCTTTCTCAAATGTGAACGTTTTCTAGATTTTTTTTGTCTTCGATGATCATCAACCGAAAACCTTTGGACAAAACAAGCCATTTCAAAATATCACCTGGGCTCACTTTGTCCTGATATCTTATTGACTAAACGATTTATCAAGAACATAAAAAAGGTATATTATTTGACAAACAACCAAAAAGCTGCGTTAAAGCCCCTGGAAACGTATCATTTTAAATACTTCTCTTTGAAATGTATATTTATAGAACATATTGTGCTCATGAAGGTTTTCGTGGCTGTTGAAATAGCAGCAATGCTAACTACAGCCTGATAGCTAACACACAGGCCCAAGGGACACAGACCAAACCAACAGTGTCATGCTATCACAGTCAGCACTGACATCCATAATCAAGCCAGAGACGAGATCCATCTTGCTACAGTGCCCCCCCCCCCCTTCAACACAATCAGACCTGCCCTGCAGCATCAAGCTCCAAACAGCCCTGGGGCTATTTTGAATCTAGGACAGCACTAGACTCTTTGGGACAGCATCTCCCCTTCTTCTTTTTCCTCTGTGCCGGCTTCCTCCTACTCTATTCTCCTTTTCCAAAATCATCTCATCCGTCACGCACCTCATGGGTCTGCATCTCTGGATTATGTGAAAGCCCCAGTGAAAATGGAAATGTTACCATGAAATAAACACCCTTCGACATCATCCATTTATAGACATTTATAGACCTGCTGTGGTCACATTATAGTATGGTATGTTTTCTTAAAAAAAAAGGTATTGACACAGAGGTCAACATTTGGATATTTTGCTATGATACAGCTTGTATTAAAAATGTATGATTTCATGATTAACAAAGAAATCTAAAACTTAGTTTCTGGTGTAAAAAAGGTTAAAGTGTTGCCTTCACTAAGGCTAAAAAGGAACAGAGGGTGGTGACAAAGCTGGCCCCAACAAAGAGTCGTTTTTTAAAAGGTGTTAGAGTCTTCTGTCTAACTTTCTTATAAAGAATGAGTTCACAAAGCAACTAGGGAACTACAACATCAATAGTAGGCCTGAACGATACTGGAAAGTCTACGGCCATGAGGCTGAAACACTCTTACTCTTATTCGATGAAGATAAAAGTTTGCCAAGAGATATCTATGGCTACCACGTTACCATGAGCCAAAGTTCTACCTCTCCACTAAACCAGTTAAAAACATCTATAATCAATCAGAATATTTTACAGACTAACATGTGGTAGTGCATATCCGGCTGTAGAAACCTGAAGCTCCTACAAGACTTGTTCTTTTCCACAATTTAGCCTGCAAGAGAATTAACCCATGCTAATCGCCTCCATGATAGCAGAGTTATTAAAAGCTACTTTATTAATAAAGAAAAAGCCGACTCTGGCATGCCTGCATGTGCCGTGGTATAAATGCATCCTCAACACGGTGTTAACACTTCTATAATAATATTTGAAAAGGCAGGCACTGATGCATCCCGTCTATTGCAATAATGAGCAAATAACAAGCTGCTGGGTGAGAACAAAGATCACATTTGGTCATGAGTTTGATGTTGATTTTTTTTTTAATCTAAACATTCTTAAGAAAAATAAGACAGCGTATCATGTGTGGACAATGTATCGAATATATTTGAACACCAATATATATGTGATATATATGTGATATAAGAGCTATTCCTTGTGCATTTAAGTCATTTATTTATGCATTAAAAGCGGGCGATGTTTACATGCAGGAGACTCGCTGTCAGTTAGTTATTGTGGTGATATTCACGGTAGAGTTGCAGCTAAACTCCGATAGTTGTGCTTAGACGGCTTTAAAGCAGATGTGGTAGTGCGGAAACATGGCCGTCTGTGTATGGAATTAGTGGGCGGAGCCTGCTCAGGCCTGTGTCAGATGACCAATCAGAGCAGACAGGGCTTTTTGAAAGGGGCCTTAAAGAGACAGGCCTGCTCTAAAACAGGCCGCTTCAGACTAACAGAGGTGCTGCAGCAATGGACAACCAGTCAAATGTATTTTTTCTTTTTATATACACAGGGTGATCACTTCCCTCTATACAATGAGTTTACTTTTTCCAGCTGATTTAAGAATACATTTCTTCTTCTTCAACTTGTCAGGCTTTATCCCTTGGGTTTAATTCAATACACGTTCACTCAACACACTGCTACTGGACTACAGCATGAATAAAAACTATTGATCGTGACTGTAGGTATCAGTAATGAAACAACAACGTGCAGTGCAGACACATGTGTAGCATGTGTAAGTGTGTACTGCGTATGCGTGTGTACACAGTGGCAGACCCCCCATACGATTGACACTGAATGCATCACAACTTTGTCTCCAGGGATCAGTTCAACCTTTTATCCTTGTCCTGTATTCCCTTTGACATGTCTCCTGCCACTGTACACACACACACAGATCAAAGATCCCCACACAACAATCCATCAATGCTGATCAGGAATCTGTTCGGACAATAAAGTGTTTTGTCAGCAGATTGGCTATTTAATTAATAGACTAACCATTGCAGCTCCAATCAATAGACAAGTAATTGGCTACTATTTTGATAGTCAGTTGATCATTTAAGTCCATTCTCAAGCAAACATGGCAAATAATTATCATTTTCTTGTTCAAATGTGAGCATTTGCTGCTTTCAATTGTCTTCTATTTTGTAAAATTTGTATCTTTGGGTTTTGGACTAGCTTTGAGAAGTTCATATTAATAGTTTAACTATTAATCAATTATTAAAAAGAGATGATTAGATATTTAAAGATGATGAATATCATAATTAGTGCCCCAGTTTAAGTCATGAATTCGAATGATATAAATGTGTATTATGAAAGCCAATCTAAAGCCAGTTGTTGGTATCTGCTATTCTCTTTAAATAAATGTTGGAGGACTGTGGGCTGGACACCAGAGGAGGGTAGATCTGCTGCCGTCTGTAAGCATCTTGTTCACTGATAATAAACTCATTAAGTGGTTCGAACCGCATGGGACTGAAGAGCTAGAGAGATGGCCCGTTTTAGAACCACTGACTGTCGCAACATTAAGTGACTCCGGCTTTCTATAGTCCGACAGTTTTACGGCAGCATTGTGCAGCCCACCATTCATACACAAAATGTGCTGAACGCATGCCAAAACCCATATTTCCCACCCTTTCTTCCATCATGGCAGACAGGGGGGGGGGGGGGGGGGGGGGGGGGGGGTCACCTTAGACCGAAGATTAAACTGAAGCTCTAGTTTATGTCCACTGCAAAAAATGATGAAATGTCATCAATATACTGTAATTTCTGAGCATTGGCCCTGCATTTAATATGCCTTCATCGTGGTGATGCAACTCTGCCAGATGCTTCTTGATTTAGTCTTAAAAACACTGTGCACGGCCTTTGAATTTGCCGTATTTATTTTGGGTGCATTCAATATGACTAATGTTGTTTAGCCTCATGAAGCATAACATTTTCAAACAAACCACGTGACTGAATATCTAACATACATGGGGCCGTGTGCATCTCCCAGTCTCTACAGAAAACCATTTTGAGCTGTACACAGATAACTTGCTCTGGTGAGGGCCAAGAACAGTAGTATCTCAGAAATCCCTTTCTACAGATAAGGTTTCTTGAATTAAACTGGATTAGCAGTCGATGACTAAAGCAGGTTACCCCCCCCCCCCCAAAAAAAAAAGATGATCGTGAAGAGGATTAATTTCACCGATAAGACTAGTCGTAAGAGAGAAGAGAAATGTGCCTTAAGCATCTTGTGTAATCCTGTCTCTTTTGAACCATGTGAGGCTTCTGTGTCGTCAGTGAGTGCAGACTGCTGAATCTCTTCTAGCGCTGAAGGATTCGTTGATCAAAAGAAAATGAATCAATAAGAATCTTGATCATGATTAATAGTTCAAGTTCTTTACCGAGCCAAACATTGTCTACATCCAGCTCTCTGATTACATGTCCTTATTTTAGGAAATATAAAACATTGTTTTGATAAGGCAGAGTTGGTCAAATAAAACAAGAATTTTGAAAGTGTCATGGATTTTGAGATATTTTACACCGTATTCTGACATTTTGTAGATTGAACAATACTTGTTTGATCAAAAAAAAACTGGTCATCAAATTAATAAATACAGATCATAATCATTAGTTTCTGCCAAAACAAATTGTATTTTGCATTTGTAATACTTGTTCTAACAGTAGCCAGGGGTCTTCATCTAACCAAAAACTTTAACATCAGGAACTACATGTTTATAATGAACCTAAGAGTAAATGATGTGCATAGACTTAGTGAAAGTGGTCCATTTAAAAGCCAGTGTGCAAATGCAAATATGGCCATTATGCAGAAAGCCGCTATGGTTATTTTCAAACAGCACAAAACTCCGTTTAAGACTTAATTAGTTACACTCCAAAGATACCTTTGTTTTGTTCATATTGGGGGTTGTAATCTAGAGGAGACAGCCTGGCGTGCAGGAGTTTGTATTTAATAGATAACGTTAGTTTATATCCATCAGAGTATGGCAGCACACGGCATTCCTGAGATAGCGAGCAACGCCAAAACAGCCGTGGTTGGACAAAAAGGGTCACACTCAAACAAGCTTAAGACACCATTTTGAAAATCCACCGATTTCTAGATAACAACTCCCGAGATGCCATCTTGCCAATTATCACCAGATTAGCTACCGTTAGCATTGCTATTCAACCCATTCCGAGGCACCCCCACGCAGGAATCTATATTAGTAATGTTAGCTTAGCTTGTCTGCTAGCCTTAAAAAGAGACCCGCTAACCCCGTAGCATCCTCGCATCCCTCGGCACACGCTGCTCAAATGGCTAATTAGCGAGCTAGCTGAGTGGAGATTAGCCAACGACAATGAAACACACTCGCAGTGAGTCAGACTGGACTGCACCGGTACAATAGCGGCTACCTATACCGATCTAGGCTCAAACCACCAACGGTAAAACCGTTAATGCTGACACAACAACGACCGTTAGTGTCAGTTGGACTCCGCAATTTATGCTAGGTCGTTTAGCTTAGCCCGCTAGTCCTCCAAACTGTAGCCACCACGGAGGACAATTGAAGGGAAACGGAGGAGGAAAAAAAAGACTGGAAAACTAAGAAGTCGACACATGGACATTCCTGTCCTCCATTATAAAACATCGGAGAAGACTTACCACTTGGTCGAACAAATAAAAAGATTCCCCGTGTGTGTGTGTACGTGATGTCTCTCCCGTGTGTCTGCTCTGATCTCAGGTCGGTGCGGACTGGCTCTGCTACAGCAGCGTTTTGTCGGACCAGTGGCGCAGAGAAGACAGCTTTCACCCGAAGAGACGGCCACCGTGTGGGGGATGGGGATGCATTGCCGGGAGGGAGAGAGGAAGGGAGGGATGTAAGGATGTAAAGAGAGAGAGGAGGGAGGAGGGGGTCTGACCCACCGAGAATATATATAGTGGAGCGGTTTGGATTATAGCACAATAATAATAATAATGATCATATGTAGCGCGGATCGATATGGTTCAGACTTTTAACCACAATACAAACAGCAAATGAGAAGGGCATTAGCTTTTCATACTTGACATATATTACTGGTCCTACTCTCAAGCAATCAATAAAGGCGCATTACATTTCAAGGGTTAGCGTGACTATTGCATGCTAGTCTAATACAGATGATGTAGTTGAAGGTCTAATTGACAGGCTATTGTATAATAGCACGGTTACTTCTTTGTTCTGTTGTGTGTGTATTCGCACATTAAACGATTGAGTCTGTGGTTGTTGTGTTGATGAGAAGTGACCTATATGTTGTTGCGTATATGAATATGAGTACCGCGCTGCAGTAATATTAGTATATGTTTACAAAAGCCTGCTGATATGTGGAATCTCGAAATCAACATTGTGTGTCTGTTATATGTGGTCAGCAGCACTGTGGCGGTGAAACGGTACTGCAGCATGGCTGGAAGTTCACGTTCACTATCTCACACAAGAGGCTTTTGCTTCGTGCAGAAGCACAACCACAAATGTTGCTTCACAGCGAGGCAACGCCACCCAGTGGTGATGAGTTGCAATGCAACACAATGACTCAATTTTCAAAACATACACGTCCTGACACGCTGCCTTTTTGCATGTATATTGTAATTCTGTAATTTCATATCTTATTTTATCTCTATTATTTAAGTAATCCGCTTCATGTTGTCTTACTTCTTAGCCAGTCTCTTGAGCTGTAACATGAAGTTGCCCCCTACAACTAGAATAATAATGTGTCGTATCAAGTCCTGTGAATGATTGCTGCAGTTACTTTAACGTCTTCCAGATTCCACGACTGGTACACATGGTAACACACATTAAACAAATAAAAACGCGTGAAGTTGGACTATCTGAATCAGAATTTATTGGCCATGTATGCGTACGCATACGAGGAATTTGACTCCGGTTTTTACGTTGCTCTCAACGTACATACAGAATATACAAATATACTAAATAAATAAACAAGGAGAACAAAGTAGAACAGAGGTAAGCATAAAGATGTACTATGTATAAATATATATCCAAAAGTATATATATGAACATAAAGAACAACAACATTGACAATGGCTCTCTAATGACTAATAAATATATGCAGAGCAAATATCAACACAAACAGCAACGGCGAGCAAAATTCCCAATAAAGCTTATAACTGAGAACTCTTGTATATTTCTGCAACGTATAACGGTTTAACCTCTAACGACTAGGCTACACAATAGGACCACTCGGCGAGATTTAGCCTACAGAACTACAGTTCCCATCTGCCATTGCGCATTACTCTACCGCAAACAAAGAGCCGCATACATGCACACACAACACTTTTTTTTATAAAAGAGACACAGAGCTCAATATCAGTAACATAGTAAATATGATGCTACCGACAAATATAGCCGCTAACACAGAAAAAGCCGCACGACTCGTCGCGTGATTTCACGCTTCCGGAGGTTAGAATGGCGTGAGAAAGAGAGCTGTCCGAGGTGCTGACACAGTAAGTAGCCTAGTGCATGCTCTTCTTCAGACAACATACCGATATATTTCACATGTATTTCTATTACTACTATGTGTTTTACTTTCAGTGATTCATTATCTAGTGTGTAACCTAATATCTGTATTTGAACTGTGACTACACTGACTGTGTTAGACACCAGATCTTTCCTTAAACTTTTCTTTCTGTAGCCTAATATTATGCACCCCTTTATCTCAGGCTCACTATATTCTGTGGAAATGCATTTTGATCTTTGATTTTTGTTTTTATATCTTATCAAAATGTGGGAAGATGGATGAACCTCAAGAGTCATCGTCCTGTATCACCGATGCCCACAACTCCAGCGGCGGTACTCCACAATGCAATGGAGTCCCAGAGTGCCGGACCCTGCTGCGGGTGCCGGAGTCCCACGGACTCCAGCTGCTGGGCATGCTCAGATCATTCAGGGAGCAAGGCTTGATGTTTGACTTCACCATTAAGGTCCAGGAACAAAGTTTTCCCTGCCATCGCTGTGTCCTTGCAGCATGCAGTGATTTCTTCAGGTAGTCTATCTGTCTGTCTTTCCACTACCTACCTATCTATCTATCTATCTATCTATCTATCTATCTATCTATCTATCTATCTATCTATCTATCTATCTATCTATCTATCTATCTATCTATCTATCTGTCTGTCTGTCTGTCTGTCTGTCTGTCTATCGATAGTAACTGCTCTGTCTTTAGGGCCATGTTCGAGGTGGACATGAGAGAGCGTGATGATGGTTCAGTGACTCTGGGTAACCAGTGTCCGGTGGCGGTGGGTTCTTTCCTGGACTTTGCCTATTCTGGAGAGACACTCATCACTGATGGCAACGTAGACATGCTGTTTCAAGTTGCCTCTTTTCTGCAGGTAGAAATACAACAATTCTTTCTTTTTTTCCCTTTGAAACAAACAATTGTTTTGCTAAATTTGTGCCGTAACTAGTGCCTCCTCATCTGCCACAGGGTGTTACATATTCTTCATATTTTGACATGTCACAGTTAGTGCTATCACAATATCAGATTTTTACTGCACGATTGTCACGACTAAAATAATTCAGGATCTTTAACTTTGTTTATTGTACATTTCGTCTCTTCTTTTGGAAAAACATTACACTCAAAACAGACTGTAGGGGGATGGTACATGAGTCTGTCACCATAGCTGCATATATAAAATGATTCAAGAGGTGCTGGATTATTTACATGATATTATCATATTATCATCAATAATTCATTTTTAAATGTCACGGTTATTGTAAATACCGGTATATTGCGACACCCAGTGACTGTAAAGAATAAGTAAATGATACAATGAATGATGGCTGAATTCCTTTCCTATAGTGCAACCTCACGGATGTCTTCACTTATTTTGACTTGTCAGGCCTCCTCTCTGGACTGTGTGGGCATGTCCAGACTGTATTTCATTAGCATTTATTGCACAAACTAGCATTGGACAACTAACAATTTTATTATTTTTATTGGTATAAAAACAGCTCCACCAGACTTCAACCCAAGCAAATCAAGCAAGTGGAAATATATGTGTGGGTGTACAGGGCTGTCATTTAACTAGCATAACAAACATTTTCGAATATGTACTGTTTGTGTCCTCAGGTGTCGGTCTTGTCCCGAGCATGCAGCAACTTCCTGATAGGAACCATGGATCTTGGTAACTGTCTGTCCCTCTTCTCCCTCGCTGAGGCCTACGGCTCTGCCTCCCTCCTCCAAAGTGCCAAGGAGTTTGTGGTTCAGAACTTCTCTGACTTTTCCAAAACCCAGGACTTTGTGGATATGCAGGTGCTGCTTAAGAACGGACACGATAAGGAAGACATTTTAATGTATATAAGGAAGAATGTAGATTATTTGTCAATGAACTCATGCATTCCTACTGTGTATGCAGAGTCTGTCTGAGCATTGACTTTCACCTGTTTTTGCTCATTCTCAGTAATTAACATGACGACTCCAAATCAGGCTATGATTTAGAAAGGGTTTTAAATGATTTCATCAAGTTCATGTATAAAACGCAGTAGTGGGTGCATAATGTATCTAATTTCTACACAAGGGCATAACATTGTTCCCATAACAATATGTAGAAAATCATAAAGCCTGGCCCTGAAGTGTGTTCCCTTTCTTAGTAATAATAGTGTAGAAAGTGATTTTGATTCGACAAGTGATCTTATTATCATTCTGCCTACATCAAAAAGCCTGAACTCAGTCAGTAATTACTATTTCCATTGCTTCTTATAGGAGAATGTGTTGGAGGCATGCCTAAGTTCAGATGCTCTAAACGTGCCCAGTGAGGAGGCCGTGGTGATGTCCCTTCTTAGATGGACACGCCATGATCTCTCAAGAAGACAGAAACTGCTGCCGGGCTTGTTATCTCTAACCAGACTCCACCATTTACCTGCACCTGTACTAAAGGTATGAGCACGCTGCTTCTACGGGATTTGGGATTTTTGCTGGAATGCTGGTTCAGCAATGAGGCCTTGTGATCGTCTCAACCTTTCCGGTGTTCCCCCTCACCTTCTCTCTCAGACCCTGCGTGACTCAGACGCCCTCCTCTGCGATGGTAAGTCGTGTCTCGCCCTGCTCTCAGAGGCTCTTAGCAAGCAGGATCACTACAGCGGCCTGCTCTCTGA
This sequence comes from Pholis gunnellus, assembly GCF_910591455.1. Taxonomy (NCBI): domain Eukaryota; kingdom Metazoa; phylum Chordata; class Actinopteri; order Perciformes; family Pholidae; genus Pholis; species Pholis gunnellus. The sequence continues at coordinate 17,392,196 of NC_136535.1, forward strand.
CGCCAGGCCAGCCACCGCACAGAGCTACATCTACATCCACAAGACGGAGGAGAACGGAGAGATCCGCCACACCTTCTGCTACTGTCTGGAAACAGACCAGTGGAAAGAGCTGGGGACAGGGCACGGAGAGGGGGGCGCTGCTATGCCAGACCCACCAGGGTCCTGCGTTACCAGCTTTGCTGAGAAGGTACGTTTTGGGAGTGAACCTCGAGTCCTGCTGCTGTTTAGAGTCAGTGGTTCCCAACCGTTTGTCAACCTGTGACCCCTTATTACAAGTTATAGCCTTGGTGTGTGCATGGGGTGTGAGTTTTCTTCTCCAGATTGTTTCGTTTGAAAGTGTTTTAGAGACCTTAAGAGGTTGAATACATTCGCCAACTTATCGTCTTTCCACTGGATCTAAGTTGTTTGTGACAGGCGGTTGCCGGGGGAACTGTTGCCGGGCAATACGTCTCCATGTGGCTGAGCCGTTCCACGACGCCACGGACGAGGTTTGGTGTTTCTGTCCTTTGACCCTAACCTGCACGCGTGCGCCTGCCATGCGAAAGCCCAGAACCACGCACACAGCTGTGACCTGCCTGGACCGAGTGTACGTCATTGGAGGACGGACCAAGGGATCAAGAGGGGGAGCTCCCAGTCTGCTGGAGGTAACAGTGTTTCCTTTATATACAATTGGGTGAAGATTTCCTTTTATTGCTGGACTATTAAGTGTGGATTTTTTGTTAATGTGCAGTACAAATGCGGTTCTTTTCATGTATTCTAGGTGGAGTATTATAACCCTCTGATCCAGACCTGGTGCTCAGTCAGCCCGCTGCCCACTGCCATCTTCTACCCTGAGGCCAGTGCTTGTGGAAGTGTTATCTATACACTGGGCTCAGAGGTGGAGCTCACAGACTCCTTCAACCCCTTGCTGGACTGCTTCTTCCGCTACGACGCCCAGCAGGACCAGTGGAGTCGCCTGGTGGCAGAGTTTGGCCAGTTCTTCCATGCTACACTGGTCAAATCGGTGTCAATTCATAATACACTGCACCTCTGTGACCTCTCCACTTACAAAGTGAGCCATGAGATCGGCACTGATGAATGCATGAGTTGTCAGGCATTGCGTTGTAGTGTGAAGGCATTAAAAAAGGGTTATGTTGTCTAAGTTTTCTGAGCATGTTTATTGTTAAATTCGGACTTCAAAATACGCCTATTTCTCTACATCCAGGTCTACAGTTTTTGTCCAGAGACCTGCGTGTGGAAGGGTGAAGGGTCATTTGAGTGTGCTGGGTTCAATGCTGGAGCGGTTGGTATGAGGGACAGAATCTACATCCTGGGTGGAGACTATTCACCCGACGAGATCACCGATGAAGTTCAGGTAGGAGAACCTTTTTATCCAGAGAAGCTACTTTGACTTTTATTGGCTAAAGGTGGTGGTCCAAGTTTTTCCTGAGCTGAAGGTGGAGGCCACTTGATGGCAAAGTGTCTCTTTGCTTTTAAGAAGGATTGAAGGCGTGATCAGTAGCTCACCAGAGAAACATTAGCATCAAAATGATCCCATCGCAAAGACAAACAGAGGGTCTTCATCATCTAAGATCTGTCTGTTTTCTTGTGACCTGTACAGGTGTACCACAGTGAGAGAAACCAATGGGAGGAAGTGACTCCCATGCCCAGAGCACTCACTGAGTTCCACTGCCAGCTAATCAGCTTCAACAGATACAAAGACCCATGGGGTGACACGGCTTGATACACAGCAGACACCCACTCATGAAAACATGTGAGTGGATATACATGTGTGTGTTACATGTGTCACTGATGTAGGCAAGTACCCATGAGTCTCCCTTTGAGGCTTTCAACCCTCTGTGCATGACAGACAGCTGACTGAGAGAATGACAATCTTTGACTATCACCGCATCACTCAAACATCTTCACAACATGAGAGCACCTAAGCCAGGTAATTTTTTTGGTTTATTTAAAGACTTTAATCCTTAACTTTGTATGTGTGAAGCACCTGGTGTCGTAGGGTCTCTGTTGTGTCATTCAAAATGTGGTCTCTCCCATGGAGGAACCCTATAGAGTAGAAGACTATTTTAGAAAACCTATTTTAGTAACTGAATATTTTTTTTCTGCTTTGTATGAAAAGTAGAATTCCCAAGAAAAATAACGCACAGTATCTGTACACTTATCAGCTAACCTGCAGCTAGAATATATAAAAGAATACTTTGTTATGTAACAGTTTAAAGCTCCATTTGCACAACCTTCATGAGGAATTCAGTGTTATTTTCCTGCATTTGGGGTATTTGCATCATGAATGGATCAAATGACTTTGTTTTGGCAAAATTACACAAACCCTTATACTAAATTAGCTACATTTCAACTAAATGTGCTTCACAAGATGGTAATATTTTTAGAAAATGGTCCTATTTATGGGTTTGTGGTACATTCTGTCATTAGGACTCCCTGTTATTTTCCTGATTTGTCCTTTGTTTTAGCTGATGAAGACCTGCTCATATATAAGAGACTATTTAAAACTCAATTAAAATAATTGAATGGCAATGCTGTGTAAATGATCTGGGTGGATTTTCTTTATAAACTACTTGCATTTATTCTGTTTCCGACTGTCATGTATCCATGCATGCCCTGTTTCTCCTCTCATGATGTATAATTCTACATGTGATCAATCCACAAATCTCCTGATAATCTTCAGTAACTGCTTGTTTAATGAAAATGTGCAACTGTCACAGAGAAACACTCTGTAGATTCAAAGAACACAAATGCTTAAAGTTTCAGAGAGCAGGAGGAGAAAAGGACATCATGGCGTAAATCATAAATGCAAAGTACATTTGTGTTATGAAACAGAAAAACTAATCCAACAAATGAAAGACTGCTTAATGGCAAGAAGTGAACATAAACATAATGCATCCTTATTTGTGTAGATGTCTTCTTCTTTGAGTAGATATAGTACCTGCATAGATACATTCAGCACTTAGTAAAAACAGAACAATAGACTCAACAGCATGGTTCATTGTATCATTGTCACAGGAATGACACATGGGATGCTGCATGTATGACTGTGTATGTGACATTACTGAGTCTCATAGCTGTCACTTTAAAACCCCTGTTTATTTATTTGTATTCCCCCTCCCATCTCTACTGTCACTTCCCCTTTGGCTCTTGCCAAATATTCAAGGCCACTTTCAAAAAACATCTCAAAACAAATTCGGATCCAAGACTAGTTTTTAAATGACAGTCTGTCGCATGATTTTAGACATCGCATCACTACTTGAGCTCTGGACCAGACTAAACATAAATAATGGAAAGATGTAAACACTGTGTCTGAAGAATAATCAAAGTCCTACAATAATCAGGCTGGCTTCCTTCCACACACATCTCTCTGTCTCCTCTGCCTCCCGTTCATCTCGTCTCTCGTTGCTCCATGGTTTAGGCCTGGTACGTTTTCACCAGCAGCCACATCAGCAGCACAGTGATTAAGACGATCATGAAGTTGAGGAACAGCTCCTGTACCGAGCGGTCCATGGTGGTATCACACCCGAGAAGAGGAGGAGGGGAGGAAAGAAGGAGACAAATACGAAGGATGCAGATGTTGAGTGTTGTTTATAGAGCTGAGGCTGGTCCTGGACCTGAGAAGTGTAGAGAGATATGAGCAATGAAAGATATAATTAAGGTATTACCAAGGCAAATAGTGTGGTGGTAAAAATATATATAGGTGTATATGTGTCTACAGTGGCACATGTGCTGTGTTTTGCGTGTGCATGTTTGTTATCATAGATTAGAGGGATCAGACACTTAGGCGGGTCATTACATCTGTTCCATCACTCAACAGGGAGAGGGGTCAACAATACACCCTCATATAAACACATGGGCGATGACGCACACACCAGCAAAGCATACGTAATGATCCACTATCGTACATGTGATCAGGTTAGAAAGTACTGTATGGGAAAGTAGAAAGTTAAAAAAGTAGATACAAGCCCCTTTGCACCCATTGCATGTTCAAAATCAGATGTAGCCGGTGAGCTGTTACCTTTCCTCTTTTGGCAGCAATCTCACTATGAGCAGGAAGAGGCGAAAGCAGACGTTCTCATGCGTTCCAGTAGTACTTGAGCTCTGATAGCTTGTCTTCTTGCTGACAATTCTGTTGTGGCACTTCTTCTCCGTATGTTAGCAGCTGGTCTTCTTGCTGTTGTCCAGCTCTCTTCGGTCGCCAGGGGAAGGGCCCTCTCCTAAAGTAGTCACCCTAGCGAACCGCCCATGTTTCGCATACAACCGGACTGATGTCACGCAGCAACTAAACAACCAATAGAGTGTCTTACTTTCCACAATCTCATCCACTGGTGTTTCCCATATAGCCATACAGAGTCTCCCTCATACACAGAGACACAGAACAGTGGAGGGTTATTTATATAACATTATTGCAGATACTAGGTGGATTACAGTTGTTCCAAACACAATACCCATGTCTTCTGATGGATATAGAAAACTGAAACAGTATCTGTATCGGGGTGTGAGCTATTTACAGGGGCAAAGAAGAATAACTGAGCGACCTCTCCAAAATGCAAAATGGGAGGCATGTAGATTTAAATCCAGCTGATACCACAGTTTATCATGCTGTCTGGCCAGTCAAAGGAAAAAGGAAAAGTTAATTCCTCCCTTCGTTATTTAGATACTTTAATACGTAATATCATTCCACTGCACTTGAGTTACTTTCAATATTCTCTGTGACTGCTGGATGACACCTACCAGCCAGGAAAGACAATAAAAGGATGTGTAGGGCCATTCTCAAGAGGGTGGGACTTATTCTATAGGCCGGCCTGTGGTTGACAGAAAAGAAAGAACAGAGGAGAGTGGCACGCTATGGAGAGCACAACCCTTTTTGTAATCGACAATGACAGATAACCCTCATCCCTTTAGTATTTCTAAACCTAAATTAACTGAATCCTACTAAGCTACCAGTACTGACTGCAATGACATTAAACAACTAAGATACAATGTGTTAATTAGAGAGCAGATGTTGCCACCTTTGGACAAATCCAGGCTAGCTGTTTCCCCCTGCTTCCAGTCTTTATGCTAAACAAAGATAACCACCAGAAAGCAAAAAAGTGTATTTGCCAAAACTATTCCTTAAAATAGATGTTGATTGTAAAGTGTTTTTCTCTCACTTGTGGTAATGTATAACCATTGTTCTTTTACATTCTCCCTTCTACGCTGGTGCTAAGAAAGGGATTTTGACAGTTCACCACAGTGAACCGCTCAGTTCATCTCACACTTGACAGCTGCTTAAAACGGTGTTATCTTTGATCTAATGTTAAACCCCCTTGACACACCTTCTTCCATACACACAGAGGGGTCACAGCAGGACAAAGTGTGTATGAGCTTGGCTCCCTTGAACCTCTCCATCACAGGATTCCAAGGTCTTTCCCAGAGGATTTAACAGATCAAAACGTCTGCCATTTTATCCCCCTGCTGCCCTGCCAACATCAAACCAATAACTATTTGACCCAGGGATTCCCATTGTCACGGAGTCAGCGCCGGGGTGATTGAATAAAGCAGGGTGAGGTGTGCAGGCATCTCTGTGCGGGGTGGACCATGGCCCACTCTGACAGCTGTGTGTGTTTAAGATAGAAAAGCACTGGCAGGGTTACCCTTTAAATCAGTGGAGAGATGGAGGGTTGTCAACAAGGCCTCAGAGACACCATTCCACACATTCTGGGACACTATGTGTGTGGGTGTACGTGCATGCAATACGACTACTGTTTATTACTTATTTGGTGACAATTTCAGGATTGTCAGATGTGAATGTTATGGCAAAAAAAAGACAAATCAAGTCATCTATAATATCAAAAATATCAACAACTAATAGCCAGGAGACAATTAGCTTAGCATAAAGATGGGAAGCAACAGGTATACAGCTAGTCAAATGCTTAACATTTTGTAGCATGTTTAATCCATAGAAAAATGAACAAGATGAGGTTTTGCTTTCAGTCTTTATGCTAAGCTAAATGCCTGCTGGCTGTAGCTTTAAATCTAGTGTACAGACATGAGTGTGATAGTAATCTTTAATAAAAGATTATTTCAATATATTCCAAAGAAGTTCATCAAAAAATAACGTAGGGAGTCATTCAAGGGTCAATGAATAACACTTACCTCTACTCTCAATGTTAAGCAAGAGCCAAGAGGTGATTAGCTTAGCTTAGCATAAAGACTGGAAGACGAAGGAAACAAGCTAGGTAACAACCTACCAGTGACTCGAAGGCTCACTAATGGAATCTTTGTATATTGTTTAATCTGCAAAAACAACACAAAGTGCAATAATAACAAATTGGGGTTTTGCCCCCTGCCCTTTTACAACGCTAAGCTAAGCTAATCAGCTGCTGCCTCTAGCTTCATATTTAGTGTGTACAGACATCCGTGGCATCAGTTTTCTCATCCAACTCGGCAAGAGGGCAAGTAAAAATATTTTCGAAGATGTCAAACTATTCCTTTAATTTTGAAGCTTGAAAGCTGTAATAAATGATAGTGGGCTAGGGCTTGCAAGCTAAAACATATAGGCTACACATACAACAAACTATTATTTTACTTTTTCTGTAATTTCAAGTACATAATATATTCTTTCAACTGACAACCAATAAGTCACACAAGATTTGATGTGAAAAATGTGCTATTCAGGAAAGAATATCCCTCTGCCCTTATTTGTTAAACACGAAATGCCCTGTGGTTTAGCCTACACATTGTGTTTTTTTTTTAATTTCTATCTTACAGCTTTGCTTAGTGTCTAAATCTTTTCTACTAGATGGCGCTTTGATTGGAGGAGAGACAGGAATACATCTGAGCTGACTGTGATCCTGACATAGAGATGATACAGGCAGCAAATACAAGGCTCAGGCCTGTTTATACTTTACGCCAGCTGTAATATTATGTCTGAGCAACAGATCTGCTGCCAAAGACCTCAACTAACTTCTGTCTGTCTCATATCCATTGTAGCTGCCAGTTAGACAGTGAATAGATGGATCTGTACATTCTTCAGTGCTACAGCATGTTATGTCTTCTCTTGTTGGTATCTGTAATGCAAGACAAACCTGGTTAAAATGACCTGGTTGCATATCAGTCATATTTCCTTTTGAATAAGATTGGACCTAATGACCATGTCCCAAAAATATTTTCCTCTCTGGAAAGAGAACATGAAAGGACAATGAAAAAGAAAACGTGTAGGGCTTTTGGCTGATATATTTCTGTACTTTTATCGGTTTCATTGCCATAGTTCCTGTTCCAAGAACAGATATCTGCTTGCATACAGTCCCTAGAGAACTAAATAACTATTTCAAAAAGCAATCCGTCCATCTCCGTCATGCAGTCTGCAGCTAATCAGAATACAAAGATGCCAGTAACAGGAGTTTGGCCTCTGGCTACTGGCCCTACAAAGGGTAATGGCATGCCTCTGGCTACACAAGTGGTTCCACTCTAGTTCTCACCATTATCCTGCTTTTAAAGAACTTGGCTGATGTGTAAGGTGAAGCAGCTCTTAAGCACTGGCAAGCAAAATATCATCTTAAGCTCATGTTCATAACCTGAAAGGGATATTTCCACTTTGTAGCATGCTGACACTCATTGATCACAAGTTCATGGCTGACCAACTCTGAAATATATTGTTGAAATTAGATTTATTGTAAAATGCAGTTCGTCTGAAAACATCAGTTGAGAAACAAATCTTACGACAGTAGTCCATAGTCTTCATTAGCAGATGGATCATTCATCAGATACTTAGTGGAGTTTGTGGTGAGATTTCCTCAGCTTCTGTTTCCAATGTCAGAAAATTACGTTGCACTTCAGCTTTTAAGCCAGCTTGCATGAGACGTTCTATAAGTGCTCTGATAAAATGAACATTTTCAAGTACAAGTAACTACTTCATGCGCCGAGGAAAATTGTGTGTTTGAAAACTCCACAGCAGCTACTTAATTGAGCTTTTAGTGAGATCGTTTTTTTCAACTACAAGACAGTTGGGAAGTCAGACAGAGTAATGGATTGCAACAAAATTGTAATCAGACAAAGACTTGATTAATGTCTTTCCCCTGTGTTTTCATTATCGTGTTCACTGGATACAAATGTGTGTGTTGTGAATGCTAAGAAATTGCAGCAAGGGATAAAGCTTTGCTGCTGATTAATCTCCCAGCAAGTGTACGTGACTGAAGTCTCTGAACATCATCCAACACCCACAAAGGAGAGAAGACTATTTATATTCTTTATTTATTAGACTGTTTTGAAAAACAAGATGGAGCAGATCGTTCTAATGGTGTTGGAGAGGGCAGCCACAGTCTCCTGTCGGACCAGCTGCTGTTTTGTGGACTAAACTGAGCGTGCTGATAAAACAACGAAGGGTTCCCACTGGCCAGAGTTCAGCCTGGCACTGTAATTACTGAGATGGCTGAGGACAGGTGAGGGCTTCATTACACTACACACCCGTGTATAATCGCACACACTGAAACACAAAAGTTCCATGCTCACGAACACATACGTGCATGCTGGAACACATACTCACACCCAAAGGGGCTGTGGAGTCATTGATCTGGCTGAAGAGGAATTCAAATGCAGGAGCTAATTGTCTCCTGTGAGGGAGGAAGCAGACAGAGAGCAGAAATCAGGGCAAAAAACCAAAAAACAATAGACAGAATATATAAATTACAATTTAGAAACATGTCTGAACCTAAATCACTGATTGTATCTGAACAGCATCTGCCCTGATGTGTAGGGTAATGTGTGTGTTTTGTTGAAAAGGACGCATTAGAATTAGTCAGCTAGCCTATTGTGATACTCTTTCGTTCTCATGTAACACAAGAGTATCCTCAGTTGCCAGAATTTGAGTCCGGTCTGATGATGGATGAATGACATAGATGACAATGGAATGCAAAACAGTCTACCCAAGATAGTCATCCTGTATACTTATATTTTTATCCCATAGTATCAAGTTAACGGGGCCTATAGAATGATCCCTGGGGCGATTTTGTCTGCCTTTTGTTAGGAGATTAGGAAGGCATGCAGCATGGATTTGCCTTCGGGTTCAGGTCCTATATAATGGAGCAGCAGGGCAAAACACTTGATTTTAGGCTTGGATACCAAGTGGAAAAAATGGAAGAGAAAAGAGAAGGGAGGCTTACACTAAAAGAGCAAGAGGTTTTCAATCAGTAGCTCGATACTATAGATATATACAACAACAGATCAATATGTCCCTGCTGGGATGTTATAGCCTACACTAGGACATTAATACCAGTATTAGACTATTAGTCTACCCATGGAAAGTACAGTAATCTCACTGGACATACTGAGTAACACAGATAGACTTTCTTTCCTTGTCTTGGTGGTCTGAACTCACATTACAGAAGGGCACACAACTAGAAGAAAATGTAGAGTGAAACAGTTAACATTTTAGGCTGCCAAACGTATACGCCTACAATTAATTGCTGCATCACATTGCAACTGTTGGAACACAGCCATTGTTAATGGTATTAGTTCCCATTGTGCTTTGTCTGAAAAGGGTTTCAAAGGAGCCAACTGTGCATGGTGGCTCTGCTCTCCTGGGATGAGAATCGTCGGGAACCTTCAGTGTTTGATGCTTGTTGCACCCGGACAAAATACACGGACGTACCATGGAAGCTAGTGTGGGAAACAACATGGAAGCTGTCAGAAGGAGTAAAGAGGACAGAAAAGTTCTTCGTAAACAGTTAAAAGCCAGTCACACTTTGCTGAAACATGAAGGCATCAGTACAGCACCGCAGCCTACCAAGGTAACACAAAATAAATATAAATTTACAGGAAGTGGCAGCGAAGAGCGAGCTAGCTAACACATAGCCTCTTCGAGCTACTTCTTTTAAATATTTACAGCTATTTGACCATTCACAATTCAAAGTTGTTTTTCAGTTTAAGTGAGTTGAATGAAAGAGTGCACGCTGTTGGCTGGCTAGCTAATTAGCAGGTATAACTTTAATATTAGCTTGTATCTACTGTTTTTGGTCGTTTATAAGAAAACAATAGCAGTTTAAACTTTGTTGGGGAATAAAATGTACAAATGTACGCGTGTCTTGGGCTGTTTGGATGTATTAATAGGAAATAACAGTCTGTTTAGGTGTTCATCAGACTGACAGCCTGGTGGAGGAAGCCATTGATTCTTGAGGTGTATCTCAAACAGTGATTAGCCTGTTTTGGATGTCATCTTTCAGACAGTTTATGTTGTTAAACGGCTCTCTATAGAATCAACCAGTCAACCTCTTGTCTGTTCCACAGAGCTTGGTGGTGGCTAATGGTGGCCTGGGGAACGGAGTTAGTCGAGAGGAGCTGTCTGCAGCGCTGAGCGAGATGGGAGAGGTGGAGACACTGATCATGCACCCTCACAAGCCTTACGCTTTTGTCACGTACAGGTACAGGTGCTGGCCCGAAAATACTACATGACACAAGGAAGTTGCTTTAACCTCTCTGGAAGAAACTCACACCATTGTTTTTGTCATCTTGTTTCCAGATCTGAAGAGAGTGCTCGGAAAGCCCACACCCACCTCAATGGGGAGAAGCTTCAATGCGGAGAGAACAGTGTCACACTCTACCTCAGTTATGTCGACTCAGGTACCTACAGACGCCATCCTAAAATACTGTCAGATCTGCTACAGACATTTGAAGCATTGTTTACCTCATATTTCAACAGTAAGTTGGATTGCTGAAGTTTGTGTGCTTCATGCCCTGGATATCTAGTCCAATAAGAAACATACTTTTGCAGCCAGTAGTGTGATCCTCCCTGTATGTTCTCTTTGTGTGTCTGTAGTAACGTGTGAAGAGGAAGTGTCCGTTCCTTTGCCTGATGGATTAGTGTTGGTGGAGGATTTTGTGTCTCTGGAGGAAGAGGCTCTGCTGCTCGCTGCTGTCGACTGGTCGTCCACTAATGATGATGTCACTGGTGAGGGGCTGCGTGATTAGCTGTTTGTGTTTGTTTCTCAAGTTAAGTTGCTATGTAGAACTTCTCATGATCACTCAGGAACTTAATTAAATCTTGTTTAATGTATCATTTTAATGTACAAAACTGTGTACAATTCGGATAAGAAATACAAGAATTTGAACGGCATTTGCTAATTTCATTCTAATGCGTTTTAGCTCAAAAAGCTCTGAAGCATAGAAGAGTCAAACATTATGGCTTTGAGTTTCGCTACGACAACAACAACGTGGATAAGGACAAGCCATTGGCTGCAGGTAAGCATCCATTAAAAACAAAAAAATCGAAATATTTTAATTTTAAGTATTTTTACTGTTTTGGCCAATACATCACTTACAATCATCTATTGATATTTTTGGGCTCTGTTGGTAGATTTAATCTCCATATTTCTATTTTCACCTATATCTCATGTATTGGATAGTGTGCAACAAGATGCTACATTTTGACTGCTTCTGCGTGTGTGTGCGCGTGCGTGTGTGTGTGTCCAGGTATTCCTCAGGAGTGTCTACCTGTTCTGGAGCGATGTGTGAAGAACAAACACTTCGACATCCTGCCAGACCAGCTGACTGTCAACCAGTATGAGTCTGGACAGGGTGAGTTTTTCCAGTCATGTTTCTAATGATGACTCATCAACTAAGATACGTTTCAGAGGTTATCATGTAAATATGGCGGACTACATGTGGAGAAAATGACAGCTATTCAAAGCACAACAAATAAGCAATGTTATTAAAATGAAATGGTTTGTAACCATGAATAAATCACAGAAATATCAATGTTTCCACCTCGGTGCAGTTCAGGAATCAATATTTATAACTGATTCTCTGGATGATTAATCAACACTGAATCAAAACTATATTTTCTTCTGAGCTGCAGGGATTTAAAACCGACATGGAGTAGCAAGGGGACTCTGCAGAGAGCTGTGACAACCATAGAAAGATGTTTGTAGGTTTGAGATGGTGCAGCTGCACTTTATGTGGTGAGGACATCAATTAAAGACACCTGGAAACTGGAAGTAGACCTACTGCGTTTCCACAACCACAAAATCTAGGCACGTGTTTGGATTTTACTGATTTATACCACAAGGGGGCAGCAGAACCTCTTCAAAATGCATCGATGAGGGATGATGAAAGTTTCTGCTTCCTGTCAAGTTGTCTGTTAATAGATTTACAGTACTGGCGAACATCTTAGAGCCTTATAAACCTTAAAGGAACGGTAATTAATTATGCTTGAATGTAGCATTGAATGTCAAAATGATTTGAGTGTCATGCATCACGAACATCAATGGCGTCCGTCAGAAACCCAACAAAGAAGTTGAAACTCAGCACTTTTATATTTTTAAAGACCCGTGATACATTTTGACTAGTCTAACTATTAAAAATGTACATTTTATGATATTTCCAGGCATTCCTCCTCACGTGGACACTCACTCTGCTTTTGAGGACGCCATCCTGTCGCTGAGCCTTGGAGCAAAGGTGAGAAGTCAGTCCATCACTTTGTGATTTTAAACTAACAGTGTTCAGAGGAATACACACACCACGGCCCCGTGGGTTGGTAATTCACCCCAACTATACGATTCATCCGTCAGCTTGTGGAGCCAGTATCGACCAATGGAGCTCAAGGTGCATTCATCAATGATGCAAAGTTAGAAAGTGGGTGTAAATGGATATATATAAAGCCTCTGTTTGTACGCCTCTTTGTGTTGGGGTTCGATCGATCACATTAACCGTCACCTCACTGACCAGCGTGATTCATCTGTCTCAAGGGGCACCGCTGTCAGAGATGAGTGTGTGCAACAGTATGTTTGGATTCTGTGTCCTTGTGATTTTACTGAGAACATTGTGTCACCTTGCTTGCAACATCTCTGTCATAATCTCCTGCTCACTGCGGCCTTCAATTGATACAGAATGTAGCTAACGACTCTTTCAGAGGGCGTCTCCCTGGTCGTGGGACATTTTGTGAACAATTAATGAACAGAAGAAAACCAGATTTCCCTTTTTAATCAGTTTTGCTTTGTCCTTGACTATTCAAGGTGTGACTAGATGGTGTCGCACGGTGCTGGGATGCTGATTTAGTCTCTGCAGGGCGACTGTTCTAGATGAACGCCCATCTGTCCCTGCTTGTCTGGAAGGCAGGGGCTCTATTAACAATCAGCTGTCTGTCTCACACACACACATGCACACGCACACACACACACACACACACACACACGCTGACAGACAGACGTGTGTGTAGTGCAGTGTGTTCTTTGTCCGAGCTCTTCAGTGGAGATTTTCAGCAACAAGAAGTGTACCGTAAATGTTGTGTATCGGGTGCAATATCGAAAAGAAAAACGTCTGCACAATGAATATGGTACGCATGATTAATCCATTGTCCTGGAGATTTTAAGTCAAAGTCTTATTCACTCTGTTTTTGTTATTATTTCTTTAATCTGTGGGTGTAACAAGTTAATCCAACTGTGATCAAATGCTTTAGTGCATTATCGAATGTCCCTTTCAGCCAGCCACCTGACTGTCTGCAGTGAAATATATGAAACAGTGTTGAACTTTACAGGTTTATTGAGCTTGTTTGTGTTTTCAGAGAGAGAGAAGAAATAAAGCATGTAGGTGCATGTGAGACTGATTAATGAATAGTCTTGTAGTAAAGCGTAACTGGCTGCATCACCATCGATTTAGTCACATTCCACCGGTTTCATTGATTGGCCAATACTCCCCAGATGGGAATAGCACTGTGTGTGTGTGTGTGTGTGTGTGTGTGTGTGTGTGTGTGTGTGTGTGTGTGTGTGTCTGTCTGTCTGTGTGAGAGATTTCAGTTGTGGTTTCAAGTTCAGATACTTTGCTGGTGTTGTATGTACATAGCTCCCTCACAATCATACACAAACTCTCTCTCTCGCTTTCTCTTCTCTTCTCCCCCCTCGCTCTTGCTCTCGCTCTCTCTCACACACACACACACACGCCTCTACTTCACAAAATCCAATTTTCCTGCTGTCAGTAGTCGGAGCGATGCAGTTTTAAATTGTGTAGATGTGATTTCCCAGCAGAGCTCATGCTGTAAGAAAACATCAGGATCAAACACCAACGTGTGTGTGTGTGTGTGTGTGTGTGTGTGTGTGTGTTCTCTCTCCTGTGGGTGACTTAGCAAAAAACTGCTCATTAGAAGGTTTTTGGAAAAACTTTTTTTCCATATTTTATTCATTGATGATACAGTTTTGGGGGAGTAATAATAGTTGTTAGTTTTTATAACAAAGAGTTTACTAAAATACATCGTTTCCTCTTATCGGTTACATTCGTTTCGTCATGGCGGGCCACCAACTCAGTCTTTATTGCTCTGCTGCGAGACACAGACGACTGTCAGCTTTTTGCCTCCACCGGTTCTTTCTGCTGTGTTCTAAAGAGAAATCGATGGTTGTAACCTGTTGCTGTGTGTGTCTGAGTGATTTCCTAAGTTGTCAAATGAGTGGTCTAAATGCTCTTTATTTTAAACGCAGACAGTGATGGAGTTCCGTCATCCCGACGGCCGTCTTGTTGCTGTGGTGTTGCCAGAGCGGAGCCTCCTGGTGATGAAGGGAGAGAGCAGATACCTGTGGACACATGGGTGAGCTGGGCTGTGTCACACGGATCGGTTTAAATGTGACATGTTCATGTTGTGTGTATTGAACATGCTTTGTAGTATCACTTTGCGTCCAGCTCAAAATGCAGGGATACTTCACCCCTCAAGACTTCACACATGTCCTTTTAGTCTTTCCTTCAACTTCATCCGGTTCTTTGCCAGTTGAAGCAGTTTGCATATTCATTTGTGATGTTGATGTGTTAGTTGAACTTTTCACCCTTAATTTGCTTCCCCATTATCTCTAAAACAGATGTCTGTGCACACTTGAGTTAACGCACCAATGCACATGCAGCGTTGTCTGTTTCTGACTGTAACAGCAATATTTAAATATCACTAATGCAACAAATATTTGATCACATCCACATCTTATGTTATCCACATAAAGTCCACCCCCTTAACGGACTAGCTGCTATCGGTTTCTTTAAACCACGACTACAACTGTCTCTTATCGTCTCTCAGAATAACTCCTCGGAAGTTCGACATGGTGCCGGCCTGCGACCCACAATCCCCTGCTCATACGACACCTGATCTCAGTACTTGCAGCAATCTCACTTTGAGCAAGAGGGACACCCGCACTTCTTTCACTTTTCGCAAGATCAGACATGAACCCTGCGGCTGCGGTGAGAATCTTGCAGGCGCAAAACATAACAACATAGTGTGTTTGGTAACAGAATCACCACCACTGTTGGTGAGATGTCAGACAACCCATTTTTAGAGCAAAATCCTCTTGAGGCTAAATTCTGCCCTCAAAATCACCACCTGCAAAGTATGACATACGGTCTGATGGACCTCTTCTCTGTCTGTCTGTCTGTCTCTCTCTCTCTCTCTCTGTCTGTCTCTCTCTCTGTCTCTCCCTCTCTCTCCCCCTCCAGCCTTCCCCTCTGCCTGTGACAGCCAGGGAGCTCCCTCAGCATCCTCACCGCCACCTCCTCCTCCCCCCTCACTACCCTGTTGCCATGCCGACGCAGCCCTTCTGGAGGAGGAGTACGTGCACCGGGTGTACGACGCCATCGCCTCGCACTTCAGCAGCACTCGCCACTCCCCTTGGCCCCGCGTTTGCCACTTCCTGTCGTCGCTCCCGGCTGGCAGCGTGCTGGCCGACGTGGGCTGTGGAAACGGGAAATACCTGGGGGTCAACCCGGAGGTGGCTGCAGTGAGTGTCATCATGGATTACCATAATGTCCAATCATTCTCCCCCCCCTGTGGAGAAATGTCCTTTTCCATTCTGTTTTTTATTGCGACTGCTGCTTAGATTATCCCCCCACTGTAGAGTTCCACACAACAGAATCTGTTTCACATACAGTCAGCAAATCGGTTGCAGCGGAGGCGGCAAACGAATGAGGTAGAAGTCCTCTGCTGCTACTTCACAGAAACCAATTAAGGGTTCAGAAGGACGAGGTTGCAGAGGCCTTATGACCAGTTTGATAGAGATGAGCCAAACAACCTTATTTCATAATGTTACTTGGATGAGGCCACAAGTCTTTTTTTCCAAAACCACACTTAAATGCAAATGTTTGACACATTTCACTGAAGATAAGATAATCCTTTATTAGTCCCGCAGTGGGGACATTTACAGGATAACAGCAGCATAGTGGACAGTGCAAACAAGAGACATAGTAAAAAAACAAGCTCAAAATGAGTATTATAAATAAGTAATAAACGGTAAAGAATACTAACTAAGTAAACTAAAATATAACTAAAAACTGAAAATATGATATATACATACAGACGAGGTGTAAACATCAAACGTCTCATTTAAAATGAGCTAGATGAACCAAATGTAATCAGGATGATTTCCCTCTTGCTCTGGATTCTGTTGGTTGTTATTGTTTGTATTAGCTCAGTTTCCATGGCAATATCCTACATTTTCTGTTTACGTATGCATGCTGGGATATATTCGTGTTTGGGATTTGGAGGTGCGTGTAAAGCAGCTTATCCCGACTCAGACCGTAACCGCACACACACACACACACACACACACACACACACACACACACACACACACACACACACACACACACACACACACACACACAAACCAACTTTCTGAGTTGAATATTGCTGTTTTTCCCTCTTAAACTCCGTCTATACTTTCTTTTTATCTTCTCTATCCTGCCCCTCTCCCCTTCTCACTCTCTCTCCCGTTGCAGATTAACACCGTCAACATTGCCGGTTCGGATTGAAATGAAAATGCTCGACCTTTCTGTGCTTGCATGTCAGTTAGAGATTAGGCGTGCGTGTAGTATTTCTCACCGTCTCTCATCACCTCTGTCTCTTTTGAGAAGAGGAGATTAGAAGCTCGATTGAATTGCTCCTTAAGACAAAAATGTGTTTAAAATGATCATTACTGTAATTCAATCCCCTTCTTTTCTTCCCCTCCTTTCCTTTTTCTTCCTTTTTAATAGCTTCCCTACTCTTTACTTTGCTCCACTTACTGCATTTCTCTCACTCGTTCTCTTCTTCTTTCACTGCTATTCATTTCCCTCATTCTCTCTATTTTATCTAGTCTACGCCTCGTCTCATTGGCTTAAGGAAGAAATAGAGCTCGTTTCTGCTGCTTTCTGTGGGATTTTGCATTATAGTTTGGACCTTTTTCATGTTTAGACCTCTCTGTTCTACTGTTCTTGTGTTCCGGGTTGTGATTGATTTTGTGCATTTTGACCCATGTGTGTGTTTTGTCTCTTTTCAGGTTGGTTGCGACCGAAGCGGCGCTCTCGTCCACATCTGTGCAGAGAGGGGTTTCCAGGCGTTTGTATCCGATGCTCTCAGTGTCCCTTTGCGAACAGCCTCCTGTGACGCCTGCATCTCTATAGCTGTCATACACCACTTCTCCACACAGGTACACAAACACACACACACACACACACTGAAATCCTCTTTTCTATACAAGAGAACAATATAGCAACTGAAAGATGACCCAACACAAGCAATTCACCAAATTGTTCATCAGTCACAGTTTTTTTTAGACTGCCGGGGGTGCTGGAATATTTTAGGGACCTCAGGAACTTTACCATAGTTTCAAAAGGAAGATTTTCACGTTTTGGACTCCTGGGACATTTAAGAAGGAATTATTTCAGTAGCGTTTTTATGCCTCAAATCAAGCGATTTTTCTTTAATCCTTTATTAGACTGATTTGCCGAACCATCACATGCTTTGAGACACTGTAGCCAATCAAACACTGGTCCCTGAGTTAGTCTATGAGATCATGGGGTCACTTAGGAGTATGTGATAGAAATGGTCAAATAAATAGTTTGTGTGTGTTGTAGGAGCGTCGTCTGGCAGCAGTGAGGGAGCTGGTGAGACTTTTGAAGCCTGGGGGTCGAGCGCTCATCTACGTTTGGGCTTTTGAGCAGGAGTACAACAAGCAGCGGTCCAAGTACCTCAAAGACCAGAACAAAGAGCATCCTGAGAACCACAGCGCCACCGAAAACACACAAACAACAGGAGGCAGCCAGGAACCTCACAGGCCATCGAGTATCCATACCAGCATACATTTAGAAGACAACTACAGGCCTGAAGAGAACATAGATGTGGCTGATGGCAAACTCAGTGTGCATACCAACCGAACAGCATTCAACACCCAGGACCTGTTGGTTCCCTGGCATCTGAAAGAAGGGAAGAAACGAGCGGAGGAGGAAACGAAAGAAGGTGGAAAGAAGGATAAAAGGAAAGACAAATCCAAAAAGACTTCAGGTAACACCTGCGGTTCAAGTTCCATAGCCAAATTAAACTGTAACCCTGGTCCCAGTCCAGGTTTTCTCTCCGACATGTGTTCTGGATCAGGTCCAGACACCAGTGATGCCACTCACAGCCCAGACTCTAAACCCGGTGCAAGTGGTGACACTTCTCAGACCTCCAGTTCTGCTCTGAAGTCGGAGTCTGAGAGCAGTCCCGTGCCCGTTTTCCACCGCTATTACCACGTGTTCCATCAGGGGGAGCTGGAGCGGCTGTGTGGTCAGGAGGCTGGAGTCAAAGTGCAGAGCAGCTACCACGATCAGGGAAACTGGTGTGTTATTTTAGTGAAGGACTTGGGGAGATGATCTGACACACACATGATTTATAATAATTCAGCAACAAATACATATTCAAACAAGAGAGGTAATGCAATGCAAACAAAGACTGAATGAAAAGATGCTTTATTTGTATTAATGCAGAAAAGTGAACAGATAAGTGAAATAAATGGAATGATTTTACAAAATGCCTGCTTCTGTTGTGCTCTTCCTTCTTGCATCATTCCTAGAAAGGTTTGACACTTACATGGCTCGAACAGTCTTGCAGTTGGCTTTTGCTGAAAATAGTTGCAGCTAACTGAAACGAACCATGGAGGTATTTTTCAAAGCGCGGGTTGTAAACATACTCTGGTTCTGTGTAACCCAAAGGTACAAAGGAGGCTCTTCCAGAGTGCATGCACTGCCACCGATAATCTTTATCTCACTATTTTATTTCTTCCACTGACCTCGGTGTTCACCGAGCTGGAACTAAGCCGTAAACGGCGTATGCCCGACCTTTTCAAGTTAAAGGGCCAATGTGTAACGTGGCATTTCAGGTGCTGGGGGATTTGTTGACATTCAAGAAGCAGAAGTTATAGATTATTTTTTTCTCTTTTTAGAAATGCGTCCGACAGAGGAAGGCCCTCATGGTGATAGATTATTGTCCAAGTACATTGATTTATAAAGTTACTGTGCAATACTTCATCATTGGTTTTTAATCACAGTCCTTGTATATGTAATAGACAGACGTAGTATGTATGTGTTTATGGAAATGAAAAGAGCATACAGATTTAAAATTTAAACACATTTTACCTTAAAATATGGAAGCAGAATTTATTCTTCAAAATTAAATTAGGATTAAATGTAATTATTAATTTATTAAAATAACAGTTTTTGTGTTGTTGCTATAGTTGATTTAGTGTTGCATCAACTGATATTCGATATTGTATTTCAATTTAGATTTTGTGTAACGTGGGAACACCAAAGTAAGACTTTATCACTCTTTCTTTCTTCCACTCTCACACGTTCACACTATATTCTATTAACGGAACAAGTTTTACCAGACGGCTGGGAAGACAATGAACTGTGGGATAATGGGTTATTGATGGCCGAGGAGTGTAGTGCTTTTATTTGTTGTGGCCCCTCTGCGGCAGGTTAGTAATTGGTCAGCGGCTCCAAGTAAATTACCCCTGTGGCTCCTCAATCCTACTGGACCCACACAAACAAACACTGTGGTGCAGAGAGATGGTTTGGTGTCTTTTATTGACAGTGGTTTATTGATTAAGGTGAAGCAGCCTGTTCTGTGTGTGTGTGTGTGTGATAGAGATCATTTATAGTTTAACGCACAATAGTGTATTTGTGTGTAGTAGTGTTATTGTTCGTGTATTGTTGTTGAGTCTGTTGCCTGACATTTGGAGTGATAATCAGAATTTAAAGGTATCCCTCCCCCAGGTATAGCACATTGATTTAACAGATACAAGACATTTAAAATCTTCAGCTCACAGGAGTCAAGAGACATTTATACTGAAACAATTCCTTCCCTGATGCATTGGTGATATGTATGAGTGTGCTGAAAGGGGAATAATTCCAGGGAGAGATGTAATAGTGTTATATTCACAACCAAAATATGTAGGAAACCACAGCGTACAATATTTCAGACAATAATGTGCTTTCAACTTTGGGGTAACAGTATGGAAAAGAATCCTTTCCGGTTTCAAAATGAGAATACCGGCATGCACAAAACTAGCAGGTTTTTGTTTTTGGTGTGGAAGAACTTGACTGGCCTCCACCCAACATCTTTGATACAAGCTGGGACGATGAGAGTTGAGGCTATTATAGGAACATATGAACGGCCATAGTTTGGGAATACGATGTTCTGTAATCTTGTAATGTTACAGTAGCCAGGCTATTTCTGTCTCTCTAAAATTTTATTTTACATGTTTGTCCATCCGTGAAGATCCTCTGAGATTCGTTTTTGTTAAAGGAGTATTTGTGGAGTTTCTAAGGGTACAATTGAGGATGAAGGGTGTCTAATGTGGTATGCTGGTAGATTGCAACACCCTCTGATGCAAATTTGTGATTTTGGGCTATATAAATGGAAATGACTTGCCACAGATAGGTGTAATTTTTCCCTACTAATAGCCATATCACATTGTCCGAAACGTTTTACCTGGCACATTTAGAGGCTGGTTTAAGCACATCCTGAGCTAAAACAGGATATCATAGTGTATGTTTTACAACATGTTTGTAAGTGAGGAGGAAAGTAATTTGAAGTAATTCATAAACCAAGCCAAGGAGGGCTTACTATTCCCCCCCTTCCTACACTGAATATGATGAAATGAGTTCATGGTGCTGTGTTTTTGCACTACAATAACCACAAGTCAACGGTTGACGAAAACGGCGGCGCTTTACGACACTTTTAACAACACCATTTACGACAGTGTCATGGCGTCGCACGGAGTCAGTTTTGAGAGTTCGAGCTACATCGAAGAACGAAAAGATAGTAAACGAGAAGCACGAGAAGAGGTGATAGAAAAGGTAAGAACTACAAACGTTGTAGCGATCAACCCCATCGTAATCTGAGGGTTAGCTTCATTGGCGTCTGTTATTATTTAAATTATAGCCGTTTAGTCCGTACGCAAGCTAACAAAGCTAAGTAGGCGAACGGCCAGTTAACGTTAGGAATGAGCTCAGCGGCTGAACACTATCCTTTTTGTGGGATTGTCCTTAACCGTGATATAAACGGGCATCTTTGTGTCTCTCTCCGACTTCCGGAAAGCTATCAGTACCTGTGTGCCTTCACATTAACCCGATAATCCCCGTGTCTGGACAGGCGGATACTGTTAACCTGCAGGCAGGAAATTACCACCTCAGGACAAACACTGCTGGGGCAGATAGGAGACCTGCGGCTGTGTGTTGTTTAGGTTTTATGTCAGGTCGTTGTTGTAATCACACATGTACACAGGTATTTAATTGTACGTTATCTTTTTTTTTTGCTGTACAGCTGTGTTTGCATGACACACACAGAGCAGATGATGCTCGCTGTGGATGAGCACTAAAGGTTGTAATCACATTATCCGCCCCGCTCATCTGTGCTTGAACTGGCCAAAGCAAAGAGCTCAGCTGGGTCTGATTCATTCGGATGTATTTGAAGAGGAATTGGCTCAATAATGACTTAAGAACTCATCGTTGTCATTATCCGTGCAGCCATGGATGTCATGTGTGTGCAGCTTTAAAGTCGTTTAGATGCTCAAATGTTTGCAAATCATAACTCGTATCGGCACTATCACTTCAAGTCAAGTACATTTTTAATGTCACAAATTTGCCTCATGGGGCTTTGCAATCTGTACAGCATAGGACACCCTCTTGTCTTTTTCGACCCTCACTTCAGATAAGGAAAACTCTTTAACAGGAAAGAGATGGAAGAGTAACTGAGGAGGGATCCCACTCCTGAAAATGTTGGTGCACCCTTACTTTGAACTGTTGTACTTATTTTTTCCTTTTTGAATAATGCCTTTTTATTTCCTTTGTGTCATTCAGGCCAAGCAGCAGTATGAGAAGGAAGAGAGGAGGAAGGAGCTGAAGAGGCTGAGAGGCGAGGACACTTGGATGCTCCCTGAGATCAACCAGAGGCTGCAGGAGATAGAGGAAGTAAGATACAAAGGTTTATTTTTCACTGTATTGCAAACAAAATCTTAGGCTAACTCCCAGCCAAGTCCCAACTGTATTCTACCTCAAAACACTAATGTTGCGTAATCGTATCAAACATTTATCTACGCTTTCACTGCTCTTATGATGTCTATTGAAGCAGTTATCCAGGGAAGAATTGGGAAGCTCTTGCGTTAAATTGATGGTAATATTGGCTGTGGCTCAGTGCAGATAATGGGTCATCCTTCAATCACAAGCTCGGTGGTTTGATCCCAAACTATGAGTGTAGTCAATCATACTTTGGTGAAACACACCCCTAGATGGAGACACATGGAGCAAAGAAGTTGTCCCTGCATACCTTGTGTGATAGAGGGCTGTCTCTTTGAATATATTGCATCATGATAAACAATAATGCAACCAATAAAAACGAAAAACACAATTCATGGACTCTACAGGAGGGGTCTGCAAAGAGCAAGAAGAAGAAAGAGAAGAAATCTAAAAAGAAAAAGGAGAAAAAGAAGAAGTCCAAGAAGGAGAAGAAGACAGCAGAAGATGGCTCTAATGACAGCTCAGAGGTGGGTTGTTAAGTTATTCTCCAGTGCAGGAATCCTTTAAACAAGTTAACACTTGAATAGTGGAAGTTGATGCTACTACACTGGTACAATATTTAAAAATGTTAAAGTTTAGAACTCCTTACAAGACTACAGAGTCTTTATCACACAGGGATGCTGTTTTTTTTCTTCCTTCATTTATTAATTTTCCATTCTTTTGTTTTAATATGTTAATCTGTTGTACTGTTTTCCTTCTTCATCATCTCTCTCTCTCACTCTCACTGTGTCAGGACTCGGGGGATGAGTGGGTTGAGGCTCAATCACAAGCCACTAAAGCCTGGCAGGTTCCTGATGAGTCCAAGCCTTCAGAGAGCAAACTCATCCCAGCACAGAATGTCGAGGTAACTTCCTAACTTGGTCTCACACATACCGAACAACACATAGTAAATTCAATACTAGTACAGTCACTTTTCCACAATGGAGATGAATAAAGAAGCTAAATGGAGCCCAAGTGTCTCGAGGTAATACTATATCTCGAGGTATGAAGAGGTTTTGTACATGCATTATTTGCTTCATCTAGTTTAGTACCAAACTTACTCTTTCATGACACCACCCTCTAGATCTATATATCTTTCTTTATCTTTGCTTGACCCCCCACACTGACTTGTCTCTGTCCCTTAGAGAGACGAATGGATGACCTTTGACTTCCTGGCAATGAAAACCACGTCCACAGCAGAGAAGAGGGCTGAGAGAGAGCGACTGAAAGAGGAGGAGAAGGCGAAGGCTCAGGCCATTGAACAGGTCTGTGTGTCTGTGTGTGTGTGTGTGTGTGTGTGTGTGTGTGTGTGTGTGTGTGTGTGTGTGTGTGTGTTTATTTACTTATTGTTGTCCGCAGGGCGTTTTAGTCTGAACTTTTAGGATTTGCTCCCCTGATGTGCTTTTGACGTGTGTGTGTGTTTGTGGTTCCCTCAGGCTGGTTGGCACAAAATGGAGCTGAACCCGTACTGGAAAGATGGAGGAACCGGTCTCCCCCCCGAGCAGATGGCTGGTGCTGCAGCTAAGAAAGGTAACACCAGAGATCAGTCGACTCTATTGAAGGGTTAGATACATTTTCCAGTTATGTCAAATATACTATAACCACGTCTTGGTCTCAGCACCTCAGAATAAATTCCAAGCACAGAAACCCAGAAGACAGTGTCTCTGATGAATGTATTGTCAGTAGACCAGAGTTGCCTCACTATTCCTCTCTAAAATGAAAAACAGGCTGCAATTCAAATAATCCTCCTGCTCTCTACAATCACACACTGCTCATAGACTTCCATGTTTGCTTACAGCACTTCACACTCTTTGCTCTACCTGTTGTACTCCTCATCCCTAATTTTCTCTCATTTCCTGTCCTTTACTAGTTTAAACAAGGGGCTTAAGTAAATGATACACTTGACCAGTGCATGGATATATATATATATGAGAGTTATCTTTCTGTTGGTTGACCCAAAACTGTGAGCTTCAAAAGAGATTTGCGTTTAAAAAAAAAAGACACAGTAAACTGTGTTAAGCTAAAAAGCAAACGCAGGTACACGTGTCTCTTATCTCTACACAGGAAGTACAGTTCCATCAGGAGTTGGCGTGGCCTCTCTGTTATAAGCTCTATTTTAACACTAACCTGATGCAAACAGCATTGGATATACTTTGTTTTGCTCAAACAACAGCGTGTTAACATTAACTCATGTTCTTTCCCAATTCCTCCTCCTTTGGAATTTACATTTTTTTAAATAATAACAGTCTTGTTATGAGATGACTTCTTGAACTGTTGGTACTGAATTTCAAGTTTTCAAGTGGCGTGATTGTTTACTGTCTCCTTTTTTCTTCATTTCTTCACATCTCTCTTTAGAATATATTTTACTCATCATTGTGGTTTTAATCCATATCAAAAAATGAATCTGTATGATTTTATAAACTTAAGTTGAGAGACAAATTGTGGAAGATATTACTTAATCACTGGAGGCCCTGAATTAGTTAAACGGCACAAACGAATAGTTTTCTTTTGTATGCGCGTCTTTGTAACGTTTTCTTCTCATTCCCTCATTCCCTGCAGGCTCAGTTGTGAATGATGCTGGTCTGGGCTGGCTGAGGAAGAGCTACCAAAGGATGAAGGAGCAGGCAGAGAGGCAGCAGTGCAGCCTCAACGACGTGGTGTCCGAGAGATACGGAGTGAGAACTCGTGGCACATTGGCAGGGCTCCAATACTCGCATGCACAATTTAGCAGGCACATGCAGTTACTCGGAAAAAAAGCCACTGAATAGATGGCGTTTGTGTAATATTGACTTTATTGTAAATAGAGTTTTGGAATGGCATGCATTCAGAACTCAAAGATACACAAACACACACACATACATATATATACACATACTAGCTCTCTGCTGTGGGAGGAATGTGTGTCTGGATACTTTGTTTTATTATTAATCTCTTTGCCATCTGACATCACAGACGCACACAGTGCACAGTGTCCTTTGTTAAGTCACTTTTAGCAGTGTCAGCATTTGTGCCTCCAAGTGACAGCATAGAAACTGTCACTGTCAGAACATTGTGTGTGTGTGTGTGTGTGTGTGCGTGCTTTTTTTCCCTTTTGTCAGAGCTCAGCCAGCCACAGCAGTGCGCCTCATTGGTGATTCTTCTAGCAAAGCATCAACATCTTATATGCTGTCATTGTACCTTGTAATTTACAATGGTTTTGCTTTTGTATACATTTTGGTATTTGTGTAGCACTATATTATTTTGATGGTGTGTGTGCATTTGTGCAAATCCCAGAGTTCCCACTTGAGTAAACAATAACTAATCACATTTTTACATGATACAGGTGATTTATTTGTGTTTATCTAATGTTGCTGTTGAACAACTTTACAAAAGTCTGTAGAAGGGGAATGACACAATGTTATTACCATATTTGTTTTTTGTTTTACAATGGTTAATGCTATGTGGCCAGTCATACTGAAAGCCAGAAAAGCCACCGTTTGTTTAGCTTAACTGAGCAGATTCCTCTTGAACTACATCACAGGCATAATTGGAGCAGACCACACCAGAGGGCAAGCAACAAAACCCTTTAAATATTTCATAATGACCTGCTGGAAACTGAAACAAATCTACCCAGTGTCTACAGACTGCTGCCATCATTTTGATTTATCTTTGTTTGCTAGCACTGGGGCACTTTCCAATTGACCTTCTATAAAGTGCCACATGTGACAGTTTGAACATTTGTTAAGATCTGAGCTGCGAAACCTGAGAATGTGTCTTGTATTTCTCCTTCTACAGTCAATGGAGGAATTCCAGCAAAGGCTTGCAGATGCTGAGAAAGCCGTGTACGGAGAGAGCAGAGGACGGGAAGGAGACAGAACAGCCAGAGGCGGGTGGAGGAATGGCCAGAACGAGGCCAGAGAGAGATGGAGGAGACGAGATGGAGACGGGGCAGAGAGAGATCAGTGGAGAAGAAACGAAAGGGAGAGAGATTCCTCACCCACAGGCAGAGAGGGATGCTATGCTGGTAGAGGAGAGCAGAGGGAGAGGGGAGGGTATCGAGGCAATCGAGGCAGAGGGGAGGAGAGAGGTCGAGACGGAGACAGGTTTAGAGAGAGGGAAAGGGATAGAGATGGAGGAAGAGAAAGAGATAGAGAGAGGGAAGGAGGAAGAGATAGAGAGAGGGGAAGAGAAAGAGACGATGAAAGCGATAGAGACAGAGAGAAGGAGAGGGATGGAGGAAGAGATGATGAAAGAGACAGAGATAGAGGAAGAGAGAAGGAGAGGGATGGAGGAAGAGATGATGAAAGAGACAGAGATAGAGGAAGAGAGAAGGAGAGGGATGGAGGAAGAGATGATGAAAGAGACAGTGGAAGCGATAGAGATAGCGATAGAAATAGTGAAAGAAATGGAGAAAGTGCTGCATCATCATCCGGGCAAAACTGGAGTCAACGTTCTCCCTCTCTTGGGTCACTTAAAAGCCGCTTCCTCAAACCCTCAGAGGATCATGACCACGGTGAAGGTGGGTTGATGTCGAGGCCTTTTCTGATTTGATGTTGGAATCAATTTCGACATACATTATGCCATGTGCTCCTTTTCTTCTAAATAGTTTTTTAACAGGAGCAACAACTGCTCAATTAATATCAGGAAACAATACTTGAACATGCCGCGAGTCTTGGAAGCCTTAACATGTCTTGCGACTTCTTTCCTGTGCAGCTCCACAGCGTCGCCGTCGTCCTCCAGCGCGGCCGTCCTCAGGATTCCTGAAACCCAGCTCTGACGACGAAGACTCTGGTCCACGTAATAGCAATAACATGCCGGCCTGGAAGAAGAGCGGCAATCCTGCTCGGGAATCTGCCGGCTTTGAAAAACCCCAGCAGGAGAAAGAGAGGGATCCTGGGAAAAGTGTCACTGCTCCTCAAGACGGTCCGCATGGTGATAAAGCCGCCGCGACGACGTCAAGGTTGGAAACCTTTCATTTGTTGCCTTGAAAACATAGATTGCTAAATGATGTCGAAATATATATATGTATACATATATATTACAAACCCATATTTTCATGCTGAAGCACATATGTTGTATGACCTTTTGCAGTATTTCCAATTTAAAGCCAAAAACGCAGATATGGCAGTTTATGTAGGTGTTGGGTTTCAAGTTTTTGTCGTAAAGGGGACACACACACACACACACACACACACACACACACACACACACACACACACACACACACACACACACACACACACACACACACACACACACACACACACACACACACACACACACACACACACACACACACACACACACACACACACACACACACACACACTACTAATGGAACTTCAAGACAGTGCATAAAAGCATCAGTCAGTGTTTGGTCATGTTTATGTATTTACGTTGCCAACCCTCGTCAGAGACCTTCTCGCTGTAATCCCGTCCATAAAGCATGGCTGTCTCTTCACATATGTACTTGGTTAGTTTCAAGGGACCTACGAGGATCTGCTTTTTAACATCAGTCTTTATCTTCCCACAAAAAACCCCTCTGAACTCTGTAACTCATGTGTTATCTGCACTATTGCTGTCTTAAGAGCAGTCTGTGTGTCTAAAGCACTATTTTGAGTAACAGAGATTAACAGAGACACACGTATGCTCCTAACATAGTCTTTAGTCTTTAATCTAGTGCATTTCATGATGCTATATCTGCAACATACACAAACAGTCCGTCTGATTATAAGTGACATTGAACTGCAACAACAGTAAGTGGCACAGCAACTCTTCTAAACTGCGTCGCATGATTGCAGCATATATGCTTTCACACAGCGCCGTTTGTAGGCCAGATGTCGGGGCTTCGCTGCTTTGTAAAGCCTTCTATTAGTTGTTCCGTGTTTTGCCTAATTAGGCTAAGTTGCATAGCATGAAATGAGTCTGCAGAATGAAACGAGGCTATGAGAAGGGTAATAGCCTAGAACGATCCTTCCCAGGCTGCCGTTCAGATCCTCCGAGGCAGGGCTGTAATGATCTCTGGGTGAGAGCTCCCAAGAAGACAACTAAATGGTTTGAATTAAAAAAGCTACACAAATAAGTTCCCCATTAGAGGGTTTAGGATTGCTAATAGGATAGAATGTTAGTCATAACATCCTGTTGTTCAAAAGGGGGGGTTGTGAGGGAGATCTGTAGGAAAAGAGATGGGGAGGTGAACAAGAGGACACCATATTACACGGTTTGTCTAAAATGTCCTTTTCTACTTGCTGGTTTTGGTCTGGTCTTCAAAATGTCCTCTTCATGTTTTCCTAGGAGTGAGAGTGACAGTGAGGAGGAAGAGGAGGAGCTTCCACTGCTGTCAGAGGACGAGATGAACAAACTGGGAGCCAAACTGGTGAAGGCGGAGCTTATGGGCAACACGGTGAGATGGTTATCTTACTGTTTGTCGCTGTATCGGGCTGAATATGAGACAACTCTGATTATAAGCCATTTTTCGGTTTGGGAGACTCTGCCAGCTCATTTTCACGCACCAGGAATTTATTTCCTTGTAATACGAGCCTTCATAATCTCCTGAAGGTTAAACTGGGCTAAATAAACACTTTTAGGACTGACGAACTCCCCAAAACACATTGTAACTGAAGAAACCTTGCTAGCTCAGCAACACTAAGGCTACAAACAACCCATAATCCAACACTCCCTTGATTAAATGTTATGTACTTTATGAACCGGTACTGTCTAGTCCTGTTTTTTTTATCTACTGATCATTTTAAAGGCGTGGGATACAAGCATTTAAAGATACTAATCACATGTGTCACAGATAACATTTACAGTACATTTATATTATTTTTTTTAAATTTAAAAAACAGCTTTTACTCATTGCAATATAGGTATATATGATTTACTCGTCCTCCGCACATTCGCTTTTGACTCTTTGCGTGGATTTAACGGCCCATTGATTTCTAGCGTCCATTGAGCTGTGCACTCTGTCCGTCTTCACGTGTGAATGCTAGGCGAGCTATTGGGCTCTCTTATAGAGTGTTACAGAGCTGTCTGCTACAACACACACACACACACACACACACACACACACACACACACACATCTATAGAACTAAGTGTAAAGAACCTGACATCCAGCATCTCCCTACACGAAAAAGCAATCAAACCGATATTCCCAAACCACATTGTGTGTGTATGTGTGTTAAATGCCTTTAACACTCGTGCACTTACCTTTTTTTGTCTTGTACATAAAGTTATCGATATCTGTCGCAGCCGTATGGCTTAAGAGCTTGTGTGTGTGCTTGAGACAAATGTTGTTTTGCTCTCAGTCCTCTGTAGTTTAGCCTCGAAGCCTTTTGACCATTGTCAAAAAACATGTACAGATGGCATTTTTTTATTTACATATCTGCCAACACAGACACCCATATGACATTTATATGATAATC
Organism: Pholis gunnellus; assembly: GCF_910591455.1. Taxonomy (NCBI): domain Eukaryota; kingdom Metazoa; phylum Chordata; class Actinopteri; order Perciformes; family Pholidae; genus Pholis; species Pholis gunnellus. The sequence continues at coordinate 17,421,894 of NC_136535.1, forward strand.
CAGTAACAGCTGTAAAAATAAGCCTTCCACTGTATGTCAGGCGTCACTTTTATAGGCTGTTTGTTTGTTTTTAAACCGGAAAAAAGGTCAAGAAGGCCTCTTTATTATGTTCTTAGATTTCCTTTAAGACTGTGTAAGCACATTGTGTGCTCAAAAAAACCTGTACACAGCGATAGTGACTGATTTCAGTGTTGTGTGTATGTGTGTATTTGTTTCAGGCCATGGTTGAGAAGCTGAGATCACAGCTGGACGCGGCACACAAAGCCAAAGAGAACTACACCACCCGAAAGAAGCTACAAGAAGAGGCTCAATCTAAGCAGGTCTGTAAATGCGATATGTGAGTCGTCTTGCACATTCATTGTCACAGTCTTTGTAGAACCAATGTAACGAGGGTAGACAAAATATTAGAAACACCTTGCAGTATAACGATATACAGTTCAACATTCAACAGCACCACAAAGTACACCCTCTAAAATACGTGTGTGTGTGTGTATATATATATATATATATATTTTGTCAGATTTATCGGCTTCTTTTTCCTATCCCATATTCTAATCCAAACACTCACTTTCTAAACTTCAGACACACACACACACACACAGAGCAGGTTGCAGCAGCATCCGTCTCTCTCACTGTACAAGTGAGGAAAAGTGCCTCATACTTGTCTTCAGATGAAACCAAACCCTCTGCTGTTATTACGTCTGACTGCTTTTAAAAGGAGTTTGTTTGTCTGAAGTCTCTTTGCTGCTCTGCTCTCATGTCTTGCTGCCCTCATGGAAAAAGGCTCCCGCTTGGCATTTCAGCAGACCCTAATGGGGAAACCAATGTCTGCCAGTGTGCTGGCGACACTCTCCTACCAGGGGTCGTTCAGATAGTGCCCCCCCAAGATAGAGACGGAGACAGTAGAGATTATATGTGCCATCCTGTCTGCGTCTGTACACCAGGCAATTAACAGAGCGCCATGGCAGTGCCCTGACACCTCAGCACTGCTTTATCTCCTGTCTCTTTGGCATTGCTAATGCCTTCTCTGGCTTCTCACACACACACACGCAGTAATAAACGTAGGTCTTATTTCCGACAAGAGCAGACCCCTGACAACTTTATAAACGCATGGAGAGCAGGCTGTGATTATGTATATAGACCGTACAGTATATCATCATGTGAAAGTCAGGCCAGGTTCGTCCCCTCTAAAGCGGTCCTGTCCAAATTAAAAGAAGTGTGAAATCCCTCCGAAATATTTCTGGGAAAATATCAGAACTCTTAGGCTTTAGTGCACTCATCAGCTGAGAGGTACTTCAGCACTAGAGATGGAGTGCTGTTGATTTGCACTCTTTAGAGATCCTTCCGGTCTGTCTTGTTATAGAAGACTTCTGGCTTGTCTTCACCATTCAGTGTTTTGACTCGTGCTCCCTGTCGGGCTCATATTTTCACTGCGTGCGGAGCCTTGAGAGGGAGAATATTCTCTTCTTTTGTTTCTGACAGTCCAGTTTAAATGTCTTGTGACTGCCTCCTATCCTCTCTGCTACTCCCCACCGTGTTCTTGTTTCTGGGCTGTCTGTCTCGACCTGTCAGGTCGAACTTCAGTCTTTGTGCAACTCCTCAAAATACGCAAACTTTTTTTGAAAAACACAGACCTGTGTTGAGCGCTAGATCGGCACTGAAGCAGCAGTTTTATCAGATCATTCTACCACTGAAGCTTGAGCAGAAGTCAGAAAACGCACCACTCTTTAATTAAAAGTGAATTGGTCTTCACAGAGGAACATCTTTAATCTAATTCAACACAAAGTATGAATACCTTTTAGAAAATGTAGTAGTTGGAATGAAGGTACGTGTTGATGTGAGGTCTTTTTATTATTGTGATGGAGCTCTGATTATTAGTGGAATAAAAATTAAAATGCAGCTTCTTCCCGCCGTCCTTCCGGCTCCTCCTTTCTCCTCTTGCTCCCTGACATACTGTACATCTGTTGCTATGAGTCCAACACGCCCACTTCACTGAATGTGTATTGTTAAACTCACCTTCCTTTCCTTCAGCGAACAGTGATGCTTGTGCCTCCAGCATGACACGGAGGAGTTGCATTCTCCAAAATACACAAATAAGACTGACAAGATTGTACCGTATTCATGGGTTTTAGATGTTCACTTTGATTAAACATGTAGCTTTAGGGCTCTCCATGATGGGATTAAAGCATGAGTCTACTAACACCAGTCATCCATGTTAAATATGATCTGTCAGCAGACACCATTGCATCATTACAGCATTGAACATCAGTATTGAGGCATTATCCTTTTTCGAGTATCTTAAATGCCAAAAGGTGTGAACATAAAATGTATTTCAACTCTTTGGGAGTATTGTACAAAATGTAATCAAAAGTATAATGACCTGGCTGTGTTTTTCTTTTTCTTTTTTAGGCCACAGGTCGCACCAGTGAAGACCAGGAAGTCCTGCTGTTCAGAACAGACCAATCAGGTCGTGCCTGGCCAGTCAATGACCCCTCTGGACCCCAGGAACCCCACGGAGGTCGACGGAAGAAGAAAAAGGTAAAGAGAGAGGGATGACTGTAGAAAAGTAGGACAAAGACAGAGATCCTGTACATTGTTGCAAGTAGAAGACAGAGGTTTGTGTCCTGCTTTTTGTTCCATGTCGTTTGGTATTTATCAGCGTGTGTGATGAGAGCAGGGATATCACCTGTATTGTAAACAAAGCTCTCCGTTCCACTCTCAGCTGTTGGTTATTATGATTTTATAAAGTGGCCCAGATTCCCATACCGTCTGTCTTCGTCGTGATCAGCATCTCGCTTTGTTCATTTCTGTCTGTCAGAGTTCATCCCTCCAGGTTGTCCTCTTCTTCTCTCCGTTGTCACTTTCTCATTCCTCCTTTTCAAGGGTGTGATGTTTCTGTGTCTGTGGTTTGAATTTCTTTAAAAAAATGTTGACATCCGGCACCCAAATTTCCAGTGTATTTTCATGTTCGCCACCTCGTCTCTTCTTGCCCCTTTTTCTCTCATCCCTCTCTCTTTCCCCCTCCCATCAGATTGAGACCCATGTTGACGGGGAGCGCGTGCGCTACTTCCAGGACGATGACAGTGTGGGTCTGAAGGAGATGGTGAGGAGGGAGAAGATGAGCTCTGCACAGGATCAGAACGCCCTCTACTCTCGCATGGCTGCCAAGGTATGAAAACGTTAAAGCTTAATAGTGACCTCAACTTATTTGAAATAGAAATAGCAACATGGCATCTTTGGGCTTATTCCCCAGCCTGGCAACCCAAGTGGTTTCTGCTAATGGACGAGAGGCTCGTGCAAGATGTAAACATTAATGGCGTCCTCCTCGGCTGAGCTGTAACGCTAGCGAGCTCATTAGTTTTTAGGTGAGTTAGGAGTATCGAGTACAGATGCACGCTTCCTTCTGTGCGGTGACGCAGTCGGCGGGTGTAGTTCAGTAGAAAGAACTTTTTTTTTGCGCTTTGAGCACCACAAGCCGATTACCATCTAGTCCCTCTACAGCTGATATCTATAAGTAGCGCTACAGGTAAGAGGAAGAATCTGTATTTTTGATGTTGGGGTAATAAGTTGTGTTGGGTTGAAAATAATGAATCAATGAAGGACAGAGCTGTTTGTACCTGAAGTTGGCAAACTCAAGTTAGGCGGATCAAGTTGGCTTCCACTCTGGCTTTCGTCAGTTGTTGCAGTCGCTCATACCTAATATGGGTACAAGTGTCTCCAGATCACCATCTGTATTCAAAAGATCATTCTCTTGGTTTTTAAGTTATTTTGTAGTCAAATTATAAAGCCTATTTTATGAACTATTAACTTTTAATAAAGTATTACTTAAATGATGTAATAGAAGGAAGTAGATCTTGGACTGATTAGATCAGCTGTACCGGAAAACCTGTTAAAAACAACACCATGTTGCTCCCCAAATACATACTGAAGGTTCCATTGTTTGACAAATCAAACTTGGGAAATGGATTACTCATCCCAACTGCAGGGTTATAAACAAAGTTAGATGAAGGCAGACAGAAATATGGCACGGTAAAGGTACAAATCTATGTGTGTTTATGTGAAGGATTACCTCGATTTGGTTGTTATACTTTTAGGGAGGATAGATGTTTAGGATTTGTTCTGTCAAATCTGACATCTGGTTCTGTGTTGTTATCCATTCTTCTCCATCCACTAGTGTTATTACATCTACTTGTCTCTCTCTCTCTCTCTCTCTCTCTCTCTCTCTCTCTCTCTCTCTCTCTCTCTCTCTCTCTCTCTCTCTCTCTCTCTCTCTCTCTCTCTCTCTCTCTCTGGGAGGAGTTGCTATTGCAATAAAAAAAAAAAAGACAAAATGCTTTAGCTCTCCATGTTTTCCCTTTCTTTGACTTCCTCTGCCCTCACTCACTCACGCAATCACAATTACTCGCACTCACTCATGTATTCATTACACATGCATGCGTATAAAAATACACACACACACACACACACACACACACACGTTCTGCACCTACAAAGAGTGACACTAAAAATACATCTACAGTTACCATGGCAGGGCTTCTATAAATACCAGTTTCATCCATCGGTCAGAGACGGAGTCTGTTAGCAGACGAGCATCGTCTGGAGATGTAACGTAGTGTATTTTCAAACAGAATATGAGAAGTGGACCAGACACATGTCAACCCCTTCTACTCGCTGAATTCATAATCTATCATTTAAATTGCATCAAGAATGTGTGAATTTATCATTAGCTAAGACATAAATAAAAGAAATCATCAACAGTGGAACTGTTGTATGTGTGTTGTCTCTTGTACAAATGTAGCATGTGCTGCTACACACTTAGGTGCAGTCCTTTGCACACACTCACTCCTACACACACACACACACACACACACACACACACACACAAACGCACACACAAACGCACACATTCCCGCCCACACTGTCACTAAACTAATCCAATTTTCACTCTCACTCACACACATTCACTCCTACACAGCGAGTCATGCACACACACTTCAGCCACGCTCGCCCATGCACAACGATTCCAACCTGTTGCCCGGTCGCCATGGCGACAGGACTCAGACGTAGAGACACACCGGGGTCGATACTCGGCATCCTGCCTCACACTGTTCGCACACACACACACACACACACACCAGAGACCAACTCACATACGGGGCAAGTCGGACGGACGGACGGTCCTATTGCGTCAGCGCCTACATACACCAGTTAATTAATGAAGATAGCACCAGCTTCTAAGGACAGACGATGACTTTGTACCCTGTTTTTAAGAAGTGTTAGTGCTGAAAGCTTTTTGTTTGAAGCTTGACATGAAAAGTGAAAACTACATATAGTCACCGTATCAATAAAACCTGTCCATAATTTGCTTAAATATACCACATATATATATATATATTTAGAGTGTATTCTGTACCAGAGTTGGCCAAGAATGATCACCCTCCTGTTTAACTCTTCTCCGTCTCCTCTGTTGTCCCCGTCGTCTCCACCACTTCTACTCCACTCCTTTCTCCAGATGATGGGGAAGACAGACGGTGACAACTACACGCTGGATGACATGTTTGTGTCGAGTGCAGCGCAGCGGGAGGGCGAGGGGATGGAGGAGCAGAGGATGAGGAGCAGAGCCATCGAGGAGAGTAGGAGGCTGGCTGCCTCCATGGATAAATGCCAGCACTGCTTCAGCAGCCAAGAGCTCCAGAAGCACCTCATCGTGGCAATAGGGAGCAAGGTAGGGGGTCCTGAATACAGAATGTTTTTGGTCAGTCAACAATTTAAAGATAGTCTTTTGTCAAGCAAAAATGCAAATCATTCACTTGTTCATGCTTCTCAAATATGACCATATGCAAGTTTTCTCCTTGAAATAAGGCTGAAACAACGATTATTGACATTATTGCCTAATCTGTTGATTGTTTTCTCAATCAATCGATTGTTTGGTCAATAAAATGTTAAACTAATTTCCTAAAAGTGTTTTCTTTACCCAAACCCTTCAAATATATTCACTACACAATCATGGAATAATAAGGAAACAAGAAAATACTGATACTCTTTAAGCTGGAACCAGAGAACGAATCCGAACAATAACTTAATTATTACAATTGTTGCCAATTCATTTTCTGGCAATCAACAAATAGATGAATGGACTCATCGTTGCAGCTCTAAATAAAAAAACGTAAGGTTTAATCTGCCGGTCTGAAAAAAGAAAAAGGCACAAAGAAGAATCTCTAGATTAATTGGTGCATTACTAACTTGTGTGTGTGGGTTCTCCATCTTGTGTCCAGGTGTACTTGAGCGTGCCTGCGGGAGTGTCGATGGCAGAGGGCCACTGTCGAATCTGTCCACTCCAGCATCACTGCTCCGCCACCGGATTGGATGAGGATGTGTGGTCAGAAATGCAGGTTAGCCAGTCAGCGCTCAAAGACTAAAGTGACAACTTCCAACGTCAGTGTTTACCTCAAACAAAACCAATTTAAAATGTAATCGAGTTGTTGCTCTGGTGTTCTCAGCTGTTCCGGCGTACTTTGGTGCGAATGTTCGAGTCCCAGGAGCTGGACTGTGTGTTCATGGAGACGCACATGAACCCACGCAGAAGACAACACATGGTCTTGGAGTGTATCCCACTACCCCGAGAACTGGGCGACATGTTACCTATATACTTTAAGGTCTGTCAGTGTTTGTGTTGATGACTCATCAAGTTCATTTTGTCAAGTTTTACACTGGAAATTGAGTATTGTAGGGATATGTATTGAGTTTTTGTGTGCCACCAGAAAGCTATAATGGAGTGTGATGACGAATGGTCCATGAACAAGAAGGTCGTCGACCTCTCTTCGAAAGACATCCGCCACGCTGTAAGCCCGCTTCATTCGTCTTGCCATCAGTCCGTCTTTCACTCCCGTTTGTTATTTCTATAATATTCCTGGTTTTGTCTGATTCTTGTGCACTCCAATCCTTGTTAATTGTTGGTACTTGTTTGTTTGATGCCTCTTAGGTTCCTCGAGGTCTGCCCTATTTTGCTGTCGACTTTGGACTCCAGGGAGGGTTCGCTCATGTCATTGAAAATGAACAGAAATTCCCGCATTACTTTGGCAAGGTTAGTGTGTGCATTGAGACTGTTTTAAGTAGAAGGCACTGTCCTTTAGTTCCAGGATTCTATAAAATGTAACTAAACATGCGTGACTGTGAGTCACAGCTACAACTGGTTTGATAAAAGTGCATTAATGACATGTGTGACAAATGCAGTCGTACATTTTGCCTACAGTAGCTATACCTCGAGTATTACGCCAGTGTTGTTTCAAATGAACATCGTAAGGATTTTATTCTTTATTTGAGAGTCACCTTTTTTCTGCAATAACTAACAAATTAATTCTAGTTAGTTTTACAGCAATATTTCAATATGACCAAATCCCTCTTTCCCTCGCAGGAAGTGGTCGGAGGCATGATGGACTTGGAGCCGCGGCGTTGGAGGAAGTTGATCAGAGAGAACTTTGATGACCAGAGGAAAAAAGTCCTTGAGTTCGCACAGTGGTGGAAACCGTACGACTGCACCAAGACTGAGGGCTAGCTGGACACACTCAGAAAGGTTTACACTTTGCGGAGTAGTGAAGTTTACACACACACACACACACTGTGGTGCAGACACTGTCGCACCTACTTATTCAGAATTTGATGTAAAGTTCCTATTAAAAAATGTATAATATTAGACGGTTTTAATCAAATAAAAAAATAAATGAAACAACCTTGATTCGTGTATTTGTTGTTATTTGTATGTTGCATAACCAAACATAACATCACACATGCCAGAAGGCCTAAACACTGATTTGTGTGTGGTTTCTGAAGGTATTTCAGTATCAAATAAGACTCTAGGGGAGGTTTTTGTCTTAGTTCTTTTGAACAAACAAACATGTAAGAATGTACTTTTGCATTTAATTCAAATATGATAAATTCTCTCACCTAATGCCACATATACAGCTGGGTTGGTGGGTTGTGGAACATCTATGAAGCAGTTTCTGGCGCCAAAGACCTGAGTTGGAGTCGTGTCTCTGTGTCAAAGGCCCTTTTTTTTTAAGCTTCTCTTTCCAGTACTGACCCTCCTTGCTCTCCAGCCCTGTTTTTACTCCGTGGCCTTATGATCCTTTGCAGCTGTCTCTTTATTCTAAGAGGTTTCAGTGTCATCACATCCACATGTGCAAGTGTATACATGAGCAATCAGCCACCTTGCCCTGACGTGCGACCTCATTTTTTTTTCGGCTATTGGCTCTCTAATTAGCTCAGCACTTCAGAGACCAATCTCATTTCCAGGTGTCATCTCAGACACCATGTGGTGCATGGGTACAGCTGGTTAGTGCTGAATTTGTCTTTTGTTGCAGTACTCGTACATAGTATGTTGTCACAGGGGGAAAATATTCAGGATCAAGATTTTCTCACACTCTATCTGAGAGTCTAAATAGATCCTATGGGTTGATTCAGTTTTCAGTCATTTTTTAATATATAGGATCATCTTTATCTATAAACATCATTTGTGGTACAATTTAAACCCCTCTGTGAGCATCTCTGTCGTTACAATTTCATGACTTTCTGCTCCTTGTGATTGGAATATAAATGGGAAAGTATTCCAACATTCATATAAGGAAGAAGGACGTCACCCTGCAGTATTTTTAAGTCCATAGTAGTGAAATATTGTCTCCTGTAGTCTCTTGAACACATTTATCACTTTGGCCCTATCGTTTATAATATAACAGTTTGCATTAATTTCACGTCACATTGAACAAGGGTGTAAAAGTAAACTTTTAAATCATTATTATAGCATCACCTTGGTAAGACCCGTTTCACTGTGAAGATCAGCAGGCCATGGCTGCCATAGTATTTTTGCTGCTTGGCAGTCAATGGACTGGATTATTTATTGTTTGAGTATGATGTAACCGCCAAAAATAAATCCCACAGTTAAAATGTGTATTCAAAGGTTCGATCATCATGTGATCATTTTAACTGAATCCGCAATGCAGTTTTTATTGTAACGCCACAACATGCAATTTTCTACTCGTTAACCCGATTTGTACCTTTTGAAACCGTCCCGTGGGACAGTGCAGCAGCTTATTTATATGAGGCAAGTGACGGGGAGGCCCAGGTTCATGGTTAAAAGCAGCAGAGTGGCCTGGGGTGATATATGGTTATGGCCAATTAGATTGGCTGGGGGCAGATTTATGACCGAGACAGACATTTCTCTCCCTGTCTCCGCTGCACACAAACACACACGTACACACGTCCTTTCTAGTTATTTTTAAGGCAAAAAAATACAATGTACTCTGTGTCACAAAATCGAAACTGACATACTTGCTAACACACACACAATACAGAAGTACTAAAATATCTAAAAGCTCAAGTGAGTGGCACACAAGTTTATGTGTGTCTGTGTGTGATGTGGCAGGTAATGGATGAATGTACAATTGTGTTTTATATTGCGAGTGTGTCTGTATGACTTGCCTGCTTATCTCTGGGGAGAACCTGGTTTTGACTCACTGGTGTGTGTCACCGGGCTGAACCTCTTTATCTTCCTGCATTCCTCAACTACAAGCTTTTTTTCAGATTTTGCAGGCTGAAAAACTCTGCTAAATAGCCAATGTGTTGGCTCCTGGCTGGTTTTGTCTATATATGGTTTGTCTCCTTTTTTGCATGGATTTATTTGAAATATCTGTGTTTGTGTGAGTGCATGTTTCTGTATTATGTGTGTGTGTGTGTTAGATGACATGTAAATATACTGCAGGGTTGTAGCTGAGATGACCCTGTTACTTCTCCCTTCTCTTCTCGTGTCTAATTTACTGCAATCCTGTCAAATCTTTCGCTTAATGTTTGAAAACTTACTTTAAATCTGCCTTAAAGGTAACTAGTGTCTGATTTATTTTAATTGATGATAATTTGATAATTTTACTATCACGGGTAAAATAACCTTTACACTGCTTATTTGCATTCAAATTAAGTTTTTGATCAGTCATACCATAATATCTTAAAAGTGGCCAATGTGCCCCAAATGTTATGCTACCACAGAAAAAGTATAAGAACAAAACTTAATTATTGACTATCATCGTTACTTACAAACACAATCATATGGAAGAGTGCATGAAGATTACCGTAATACATCTAATTGTTCAATGCAGTTCAGTTGTAAGAGGCAATAGCACGGAGACTCAGGGTTAGACTGCTCCATACTTCATTTCCACGGTAATGTTATTAAAATGTGCTGCCTTCCATCTTAGCTGTACCTATTGAATGAGATTGCCATGATACCAGGAGGTGCCCCTTCTATTTATTTTAATTCCATGACCGCGCAGTTACTGAGCTATTGCCCTGTCTGCACTCAGCTATAGATGGCTGGCTGCTAGTGGGGCTTATCTTCACTGGAACAGTATTTTATTCCATTGCTGTGTTGGCTTTATTAAATGGACACATTATTACTGATGGATAGCAGACTGATTGCTAAGAGCAAGCGGCCAGATAAGGAAATGGGAAGAGAGACAGAGACACTGCGTTAGAGTGTGTGTAGCGTGTTAGTGCATGCTGTGTGTGTGTGTGTGTGAGAGAAAGAGAGTTTGTGTGTGTTAGAGAGAGAGAGAAGGAGCTAAATTCTATGCAATGTATTGGGGTCATGCTGCTCCAGAAAGTCAAATGAATTAGTAGGCACCTCCAGGAAATTACACTGTGTGCGTGTCTGTGCGTGTCTGTGCGTGTGTGTGTGTGTGTCATGCAAGCATCACGTCTGTTTCGGTGTCTCGCTCTCTGCTTGTCCCTTTGGGGCCCTCAATGACCAGACATGCTCTGCCAATCGAGGTCATGGTGATGGCTGTGATTAGTGGCAGACATGAGCGTCATTCTCTTCTCTAATGGGAGGCTACAAGCGTGTGCCACTGCTGCCAGCTCCATTATCTGCCTGTGGAGCCATATTTGTCCTTGAATACCCATGTTGAACACATTTGGCACATTGCCATGAACTTGGTTTATTGGCCATGACTGTTGTTTGATTATAATCAGATGTTGCTTTAATTGAAGTTTTCAGTTCGTTAATTAAGGAACAATCACCTGTTTGTCGCCAGCCAAGATGTCAACATCTATGACACTGTAAAAATGAACCGGAACAATGACCTTAACTAAAATGTTGTTTATTTTACATTGAATCGTTTTGCTGTTTGGCCATATGTTGATCCGCCTCGCCCTCACCGACCACCTGCCTGTGTTTGACTGCCCATTAAGTACAGCGCACACAGCAGACTACACATGGCAGCTGCATTGTGTGCAGAGACCAAGAGACCAACCAGTCACCCACATGCCGTAGTCATATTTTTTACAAAACAATCCCAAATGAAGGCCCGCTTGGCTTTTTCCTTGAGCTTTAGCCGTATCACATGTCTCCACCAGCCGGGGGAGTTGGATCAGTTGCCATGGAGATGGATCTGTTCACATGTGCACTGTTATGAATTTAGCATGATCCATGAAAGTCTATTACAGACCGTGGAAACAGTATTTTATTTGAAAACAATCCAGACTCAATGTCCACTTACTTGTTGTTTTTTTACCTGCGGAGCTTTCAACCATTTCACACTGTCTTGTGTATGATAGAATATTGTTTATTACAATAAATCAAAAATATATAAACAGGATTTGTAATTTCTCCACCTGACAGTAGAGAAACTTTTAAACAGCACTGTAGGCCTACTTAGATCACCCTGAAGGCAGATAGACAGAAATTGTAATTAGGCTAAATTTAAAGGAATGGATATAAAAACTGAGATACAAAGACATTTTTCCAAGACCACTGGTTTGGTCGTTAATGTAAAATATTTTAGGCGGAGGTATTTTGGAGTCATCACACCGAGGATGTCTCATCTGTGCCCCCCACTGTAAATTCCACCAATAGCTATAGGCAACTTTACCAAAAAGGTGTCAAGTGTCTGTCTGTCTGTCTGTCTGTCCGTCCACGGATTGGTTGTGTTTTTGTCCAACTAAAACGCCAAACTGCGCGCTGATGCATACTTCGCAGCGCGCTCAGCACATCACCGGTGCACGCTGCCGTTGGCTGACAGTGCGCGCACTCACTCTCTCTCTCTCGCGCTCTCTCTCTCTCTCTCTCTCTCTCTCTCTCTCTCTCTCTCTCTCTCTCTCTCTCTTTCTCTCCGCGTCTCCCCATCTCACGCGCACCTCCACTCCAGCCACCTCTCTCACTGTCCGCACTCCGAGCGACGACCAATATATATATAGAGACGACACCGAACAAGAGCAGCTGTGAGTGACTTACAAGTGAAAGATGGAGGAATGATGAGAGGACGGTTAGTTGGCAGACAGACAGGAAAACCGCTGTCGCAGAGGACGAGAAGGAGTGGAAGCAGGAGGCACGGAGGAGAGAGAGGGGAGCAGTCACATCTGCCGTGACTTTGGGGATTTCTCTCCGGCAGAGTGGAGAGGAAAAAGGGGAGACGCCACATCTTCCGGATCCCAAAACAATCCCCGTGTGTGAGAGGAAGGATTCACATGTGTCGGAATTACCGTGGTGGACCAGCATGCCGATTTTTGCCGACCTTTTTTTTTTCCGCCAGCTAATGTCTGCTTTAACATAGTTGCGTCGCGAGTCAAGGCCAACACAACTTAAAACGGCTTTTAAAAAAAAACAGGGTTGTTGACAGGGTTTCTCTGTTTGTATATTTTATTTTTTGAAGCATCCTTTGGAGAGTGTCTGGCCTCCCAGTGAGATTTGTTTTGGGGGTAAAGGAGGACGTTTTTTTTTTTTTTTTAGAGGAGAGACCCCCACCTCCTCCTCCTCCCCCTTACATAAATGTTTGCGTGCCGTTAGTGCTCTCGTTCTCGGCAGACCACCCCTCTCCCACTGAATAGGTTGCAGAGTCTCTCACACGCAGACAGACGCATCTCATATGCGCGCATAGACAGAGACCGACCTGGACATTATCTCACGCGCACGCAGACGCACATCTCACATGCATACATAATTATACAAACAGACCTGCCCCCCCCCCTTCCTCCTCCTCCTCACCCACCCAACCCTCTCACCCTCCACTATCTGATGACTCCCCGGCGTAGAGGTGGACGTGGTACGGAACCGACTGTAGTAGCAGCAACATCATCATCACCCTCCTCAACACTACCACTGTCATCTTCACCATCACCCCCCTCTTCCTCGCTACCACCATGTCCTCGTCGTCGCGCAAGATCTCATCCGAGTCGTTCAGCAGCTCGGTGGGCTCGGACTGCGGGCTCGAAAGCCCCGGCGGAGACGTAGGGGACGGCGCGTTGGAGCCGGCGGAGGAGAGCCGAGGCTGCCCCTTCTCCTCCCTCCACTCGTCCCACAGAGCGGTGCTCTGGAACGGACGCAGCCCCGCCGAGAGGCCGGCAGCGTGCCCGGCGGGCGAGGAGCCACAAGGAGGTCCCCACAAGAGGGTCACCAGGAGGAGACGGGTGAACCTGGACTCGCTGGGGGAGAGCCTGAGGCGACTGACCTCACCCACGGTAGGCCTCCAGCTCAGTCAGAAGGGCTTTACTGTGTCTTAACGAAATATCAGTAAATAGTCCTAAATTGTAATGCCATAGTCATAAAATGCATGTTGTAGGCCTACATACCTTACTTTCATGTTCAATAAGGGTCCAATGAATATAGCCTAACTAAATTCATAGAACATTCTACTGGAATCAGTTCAAATGTATTAGGTCCAATTAGTTTGTCATTCTGTGTTCAATTAGAGCTGAACATTATAGACCAAATCAATGACTGTAGGTCGTCAGAAGACATTCAGTAGCCTCTGTTTATTTTGGAGAGAGAAAGTCAATATGATGACCAAACAGCCAAAGGCTTATATTCCATTCCAAACAGCTGTCACCAAAGTTGAGGAGGACACACAGCCTTTAAGAGCAAGAGAAAGACCTCATGCAAGGTATTCCACCATTGTAGGCTATATTGTCTGAAATCCCAGACGATGTCTATTCTCACATCATCATGTGACGTTTGCTGTACTGTCTGAAAAAAAAGCCTCTTTTCATCCTTCAGCCTGAATCATCTGGCAGATTATATAATAAATATATTGTTGTGAGGGAGGGAGCGAGCGAGAGAGAGAGAGAGAGAGAGAGAGAGAGAGAGAGAGAGGGGGAGAGAAGCCCATGCTCTGTCTGTTTATATGTAAGGAGTGTGACGAGTGAGCCTGTTTCTGTGTGTCTCAGTTGTATTACCGGCTCTAATGTAATAAGGCAGCTATTAGAACGTAGGCCAATTGTGATGGATGATGTGCGATTAGGGCATTTGCTATAGCATAGTCCTTTGTGATGGGAGGCTGCATCAGTTTGAGATTTGATTGCATCTCCTGTAATGTGGCCCCTGTTAGTTGGGCAACAATAACATATATCAGTAAGTAGCCTTGATCAAAGAATTACAATTCCAGTCTGCAAAATGTCAACCTGCACCAGGAAATATTGCACTTTGCTTCAAATTACAATATCCAACTTTAAAGGTAATTTAATGTAATCGCCAAACTTCTTTATGACTTCAGCAGAGATTCCCTGCCAATATCCACAGACACCGGAATTAATTTATATATATATATATATATATATATATATACAGTATCTATATACACAAACAAAAACATGTAGTAAAACATCTGTAAATCATGCTTTTTTTTACATGTGGCCGGTGAGAAGCCCACATTGAGATTGTTATGTTGCTCTGGTTTTCATGTGTAAGTAAGCAGTTTGTTAGCTAAAATGGTTTTAAGTAGAAACCAAAACATACGTAGAGAAAACATGTAACATGAAAAGATGTATATGGTTTGACCAGATTTAAAACCGACAAACTCACTGGTTTATTTACGTTGGTTCCCCACATAATAAGAGCACTGCTGTGTTTTCTTCAGATTGTAGGAGGTGGTGGGAATAGGTTTCTCCAAATTGCAATTGCTCAGACCCTGTGGTCCCATTCCTGGTGGAAATACTGTAGATGTTGCAGAGGAGCCGATATCGGAGAGCAGTGATTGTCAGCCTATTTTTGCTGCCCAGGCACAGCCTCCCCAAAATAATTAAATTCAGCAGCGCAGCTAAAAATCTAAAAAAGTTGGTGTATATTGAAGAGGACCACTGAGAGCCAACTTCAGCTCTCAGCTGGAGGCTCTTACCGGCTCTGATCTTTAATAGATCTGTGAAAAAAATAGAGCAGAGGGAACACTTAAAGACAGGTTTGTATAACACTCAATAATGATAATATCTAGCATTGTGGAACTCTGTGTGTCTCCGTGTAAGTATGTTTTTATTTGCCTATAAGTGCAATTACAGGCATCAGTTGGGCATCATCAGTGGAGCCCTTTTCCGTCTAATTACGCAAGGGTCATTGTGGTGTTGTGCTTTGGTTACAGGGACAGGGGAAATGTCCAAGGTCTTTTTTCAGGGTGTTTATGTGCATGCCTGAGTTAGGCTGGACTCTGATAGAGCAGCTTAAACTCTCCACCAAACAGCCATACAGTGGATGGCACTTTTTGCATAGTATTGTTAATGTTTGTCCATTTTGTAAACACATTTATAGAGATGGTGCCATAAAAGAAAACAATGATAAGTAGGAACATATACTAGCAAATTAGCTAATAGACATATATATTCACATACTCACTCACTTACTAACAAAACGGCACACTGTTTATTCTCTCTCTCTCTCTCTCTCTCTCTCACACCCCCCACTCACACACACACACACACTGTGGCTGCGTGCAGTGGCAGTGTCTGTTGTTGACTGCAATGGACCGTGACAGAGAGAACAGAGCAAGCTCTCTGTGGTTGTCTTCACCCTGACCACACTGACCCAGAAGCAACAACACGCACACCCGCAGTTGTGTTTTCATGACTTTTGGGGACATTTCATTAATTTCCTGGAGACCCTAAACATAACTGCTACCAACCTAAGCCTAACCCGTACCCTAACCTTACCCTAAGCCTAACCCGTACCCTAACCTTACCCTAAGCCTAACCTGACCTGACCCTAAACTAAAACCAAGTCTTTATCTAAAATGTACAACGATTTACGTTCTGGAGATGTGCATTTTGTCCCCACGAGGAAGGCGAGTCCCTACATTGTAACAGTGTAATCAGATTTATGTCCCGACAAGATGGGTAAAACACGCCTACCCCCCCTCCCCACGCACACGCACACGCACACACATGTACATGTGTGCAAACATTAATTCTCTGTCTCGCTCCCTCTCCCTGTCTCAGTTTCGTGTATACACATGAAAGGTGGCCATTAGCTTAGTGACCCATGACGCTGATTAAAGGCCACGAGTGTCGGCGATGAATATGAAGAGTGTGAGACATTTGTGTGAGTGTGCTAATGTGTCTTCTGGTAAATCCATATCCCAAGTATGTGAAGTTGGCTGTTTGCTGTGATCAGCCCATTTCTGTTCTTTGTATACTTTAAAAATATGAGGCTAGTTTCCTAAAATTGAGAAAAGAAAGTGTTGATCTTCACACCCTCCGGAGAAGATTCATTCATTACTGCCATGGCCATTTTCTTTTTTGAAAACAACATACCAGTAGAGATTATTGAAAATGACATGAGCAACACACTATAACTAAAACAATCAATATTACAAAGATGATTATACAATATTTTGTTTGTCTGCATAAACTAGTGATAATATAAAAATGTCCCCATCATCACAATTTAATTTTGAATTGATGAAAGACATTTAGGACATTTTTTTTTTTACATGTTGCCTTTATTTATTGAAGCTGAGACAAGTAACAAGGTTTTTTGAATATAATAATAACTCACAGTAGAATTTACATGTGTACATGACTAAGGGGCTTGTGAGTAACCGAGGCTCATTTTCCTTCTCATTGATTAAAAAAAATACACAATTGAATCATCAAGTGGCTAGAATTCACTTCACTAATTAAACTGGAATTATGCTTCACCGAAGGCAAACATAAATGTCTGTAAACAAACGCAGAGAAGTGTGTCATGCATAACCGTACATTGCGCATTATGCAGACTTGCACGTCAAGCAAACTGACTGGTTGATTCAACTGCTGTGCGGAGGAAGGTTTGAAACGCAGGAAAACAAATGTTTGCACATTGCATAAAAGAAGAAGCCACGCGAACGTTTCTGAGCTGCACAAAGCATAATTCCAACATTTTAGTGGCAAATAGCACTCCTAAATGTTTAGGCCATGCATCTCTTAAAGTCGAAAGTGCATTCAAACTTTTTGCAGGGAACAACAGATGCCAAATATTTTGCATTAGATTTGTACCGATACCAGTGTCTGAAATGCCTCCGATACAGCCTAAAATACTGGATCTTGTATTGGCGAACATGCAAGTCGATGCAACAATTTGAAATCACATTATCATGTCATTTATCAGCTCATTTATGCGACACAGGAACAACAACAACACGTGTCACTCGCTACCCGATCTGTACATCCTGTCCGTTCAATATTGCTCATGTCCAAACTAGCACTCGAGTAGCGTTAAAGCTCCCTTTGATAAAAATGAGTATTAAGAACTTAAATAAAAATGTATTTTAGGTGAAGGTTAATTATAACGTATCATGATCTGTTCAAATCATCTTTTAAAGTTTAGTTTTGGCAAGAAATTTGAAATAGATATAAGAGAGGGAATTATGAACTGTTCAACTTTTTCGTTTTTTTCACACACTGGTATGCGTCTCATGCTGGGATGTTGCGGGGTCTCATCTGGTGTGTGAGTTTCTATTTTCTTTAGTCGTGGGGACGGCTTTCAAACTGTGCTGAAGCACCAGTACCCACTGCGCTGTGGCCAAAGACCACACCGGTTCATGCTATTGGAAAATTCGGAGGAGGAAGAGGCAATAAAAGGAGCGAAGGAATCAGTCACACAGACAAGACAGGAAAGGAAGGTTCACATAGTTGAGACGAGTGAGACTGAACCTCATTGGGAAAGAAGGCAATGCAGAGCAACAGAGCAAGCGGAATGGAGTGAGTATTGGTGAGATACTGCTCCCCTCCCAAGGTAAAGAAACAGAGCAAACAAATGAGACAGAGTGGTTTGGATAAAGGCCACATAGGGAAGAAGAAAAGGAGAAGGAGGAGAGGAGAATATGTCTTAAAAGAGAGAGAAAGTTTGAGTTTAAACTCTCAACCTGAAATTTACTCGGCCACTTTCTTTTAATGGAACATTTAGTTTTACTAATCTTCCCTTACATGCCATTGTCATAACAATATGTATTCAGCTACATGAAAGCATTCCATTTATACTAATTCTATTATTATTATTATATAATAATTCTGTTTTACCATGCTATGTATATATTTCCCTAATTGAATCTTCTCAGTGCTATGCTCGATATTGTAGTGTGTTTTTGACAACCCGGCCATCTACTAGCTGTAAGCCATTTAAGCAGGTTTCTTAGTGAGATTAATGTGTGATGAGGTATGGAACTGTGTGTACAGTAAACATGCCAGGGATTGCGACAATGTAGACTAATGACGATGTATGCGTACAGTATGTTTGCACATGTGTGGCTGATAACAGTTAGTGCTCGTGTGTTTGGACGTGTTGTAGGAATCTTGTGTGCCCGCACTATAATGTGCATGTTCTGTGGTAAATGAGTAGCTGAATGAAGGACGCCGTAAGAGGAGATTGAGAAGACGCCATTTCTGCTGTACACATGCAATAGAGAGGTGACAGGGAGTTTTTCCCCTCACAGATACACTGTGAAAATATGGCCCACTGCGTATTTTTGAAGCTATCAGTGACCAGCTTGCTCCTGTTGTTGCTAAGTTGACGTATGGTTCACTGTAGCTAAAAGTATTTTTATATCAGCCGATATGGACATAAAAGAGTCAGCACTGAGAAGAGAAGCTCCAGTCATTTGTGATACCAATTGGTTAGCTACAATATGACGTCTATTTCTTATTTAACATGATAGTGAAATAATATTCACCTTTTAAAACACCTGCTGACTAATATGTCGATTTTATTTCTCTGACTGTACGCAAACTGTCTCTGTCACTTCCTCTACAACCTCTCCCTCTCTGTCTCTTGACACACACACACACACACACACACACACACACACACACACACACACACACACACACACACACATACACAAAAAACCACACACAAAATCACTCCTCTATCTGTCCGGGGGCCTCAGTATGACCTCTCCAGCTGGCACACTGTGTTCTAGTATTGCCACTACAGCCTTGCGTTTGAGCCGTATCACAGATAATCACATTGGACCCGCCTCCTCTAGCTTAGGCTGTCAGTTACGGAAAATAGGCCAGCTTCACACACACACACACACATACACACACAGGGTTTGATGGGAGTACATTATTTTTTTTTTCCACGGACGCTGGGCTATTAGTAGAACTTGTCGAAATGACTCTCACAAATGTAAAATGCAATTGATGACAGTAATCATAGTTTTCTCAGCAATTACGTTGTGGAAGCTTCTCAGCCTCAGCCCAAATGGAAAAATATATATATTTTCACCAAGCACAGGTGTTACTAATAACATTAATGATGTTATGATGTTCCAATCAAGTGCCCCAGTAAGCTGTGACAGTGAGCCTGTGAGGCAGCATGCCCAACACCAAGATCATGAAACTAAAGCAGGGACGTGGAAATCATTAATTTGATTATTTACACCTGTGCTCTTCCTGCTATGACATGTCATAATGTCTCGGCTGAAAAAAGACCTATTCAATTTGAATGTGTGTCGGCTGCAGATAACACTTCAGATAATACTTTGGCAGGGTTTTTAGTCTGCTCAGATGGGTTCAGGTGTGCATGAAGCCTGGGCGGGACTGTGTGTCATGCTTTCCAATACTGGATCCAGAACCAAATATACTTATAAAGTGTCCTCACCTAACCTTATAACGGCAAGAGAGGAAGCCACCAATTTGTGTGTAATACATTCCAATGATTTCAGTGACTATGTGCAGTATTGTAGCTTTACTGCATGCAGAAATGGACTCACAAATACATTTAGACTTGTGTAATATTTTCACTTCTTCTTGCAGACGCAGACTGTTCAGGAGGCTCTACAGCGAACTCTTAAATTCTACAGGCAACAGGAGATCAGGTAAGACTATCGCTTGCTGTTGGTCTCTCTTGGTGGTTCTCTTTCTGTCTGCCGTCCTCTTTTGTCAGTCTCCACTGCGCACTTGCTGTCTACGTGCTGTCGTGTCCTCGCGTCCCTATCACTCATTTTCTCCCCTTTGCCTTTATTCTTCTCACTTTTCTCTCCTGTCTGTCTGTGTCTGTCTGTTTGAGCCTCTCATTCTCCCTGCCTTCCTGTCTTTTTTTGGTCACTCTGACTGACAGACAGACAGAAGGACGGACAGAAGGACGGACAGGCAGACGCAATCATATATAGACGCACTCTTTCACCTCTTGTCTCTGTCTCTCTCTCGCTGTCCCTCCCTGTCAAAACAGTAAAACGCAGTAGAGGAGATTCAGCCAGACATAACACGTACCAACATTGTCCATGAAGGACATACTGAATACAAATATAGAAAAACACATTGTGACCTCTCTAGATTTTTCTTTTTCCTTGGCTGTTTTCTTTTTCTGTCCCGTCAACTGTCCTTCACCCCTTGGCCTTACTTGTTGTCACTCGTCTGTTCCCTGTTTTATTCATGTACAGTGCAACTGACTCCTGTTTTACTTTAAGCAAATCATATGATGACACATGGTAGTATGTCAATAATTCTATATATATAGTCTCTCAATTATTTTGAATCCAAAAAAGCAACCTGAAAGCAATGGCATTCCGTCTGTTGGACAGAACATGTAGCGGTGCAAAAGTAAAAAATTAAGCTTGTGACCAGAGGGTCTCTGGTCTAATTCCCAGACTGAAACAAATCTGTGGGAAGTGAAAGAGCACGAGGTGACCTTGAGAACATTTCCCTGCCTTTCTGTTGTCCAGCTGTTTCACTACATCTGCACATCGACCAAAAATACGAACCTACGCAAGCTAATTAAGGTGTCACCCAAATCACAAAAATGTGTATTCAGTATATTCTAACTTAACGTTTATTGTATCTATCTATTCAAATAGATGTTTGCCACCACCCCAACAAACACATTTTTTTCTGTAGAGCTCATTGCACTGGAAAATGGCTTTTGAATATCTCAGCAGCTACTCCAGAAAAAACTCTTGTCATTCAGAACAACCCACAACTGCCATTGTTTTTTTAATGGATCGACTTTCTCATGAAGAAATATTCCCTAAAGAACTGGTATCAGCACAGTTTGTAATGAACTATTACACAGTCTGATGGCTTTTGGCACACAAAAAAAACACACAAAAACCCCGTCCACAGTATCTCTGGAAGGGATGAGATGTGGGTTCATTGTGTCGTTAGCTTATTAGCACCTTATTGTCTCTTCTTATTTGCCGAGCTCTCTCTTACGCTGAGTGTGTTTGGTTTATGCCTTTGACAGGTGTCAGGAAGTTGGCAATGAGGAGAGGCAAAGAGAAAGGAGAGACGAAAAGTGCCCCTTTCTCGAAAACTCTGGTTCAGAAGAAGATGTCCTACAAATCCTACAGTACATGGCAACCATACTGGGTGAGTAAAGTAAGATGTGTGTGTGTGTGTGGTCTCCACTGCATACAAGTTGGTGTGGTAATGAGTATGCGTATGTATTTATTATAGTTTTAATTCCTTTTTAACGGTCTGTGTTTTATGGTGTTGCCGTGGATTGATTGCACTGTACTTTATTTGTATTACTTGTCAAAACACACACATATGCATTGCTTCTCTTTTACCTCAATTCGGGTTCTTCAGGATTAGTATTGTTTGTTTACATGGGTGATTGGACAATTACACATTCAAACAAAGCCATCCCACAAAGGCTAGACCTTCAAAACACATGGTAGACGCTAATATAGTATCATATGGAACCATTTTATGCCGCTTACCTGAATGTGAGTCATGGTGGCAGCAAGCAGTAGACTAGACATCCTTCTCCACATGCCACGTCTTCCCGCTCTTCCTGTGGGATCCCGAGGTGTTCCCTGGCCAGAAGGGATATAACATCCCTGGAGCATGGCTATCCCAGGGATCTCATCCCAGTTGGATGTGCTTGGAATTCATCCACAGGGAGGCGTCCACGAGGCCTTGCTGCTAATGAAGACCTCTGTGCCCAAACCACCTCAATTGACTCATTTCAACTAGAATGAGCAATAATTCCACTCTATGTCCAAGGTCCTTCAATTGTCCTAAAGGCGGAGTCGTGGCATCCTTCAAAGAAAACCCTTAAGCTTCACTTTAAGGATTAGCATCCTCTTCACCCTAGTAGTTTGGCAAAAAGCTCACGTCACTGTTGACGCCACGCCCACACCAATCTTGCTGTCAATATCTTCGACTCATGAGCTCAGTTTTGTGCAGGCACATTGCAAACAATGTGTCTTGTGCTGGTGAAGTGTCTTGGGTTAGGCAGGATTTGGCGTTGCAGTCACTGCAGCAGCTGAATGTATATTAGTGTCTATTAATGTGCCGGCCATTGTTGATAAAAAATAAGTAATTATGGAACCGAGGGAGGGGGTTCATATTATTACTTTATATCTCAGAGAATATTCAAGTTTCTTCTCTTAAAATTTGCTAATTTAATCTATCCAAGTGTATGACTTTAACCTTGGAATAATACCCAAGATAATAATATGGCTCCATAATAATAATAATTATTATAGTTTTTTTAACCTACAATGGCTATATTACGATGATTTGACATGTTTTTAACAGCATTTTTCAATTGCTTCACTTCTTGTATTAACTTCTTTGTAGTTTTCTCTGCAAGTCTGTATAATTATACACTTTTAAGTCATTTATGTTTTTCAAATTTAGTTCATTTTCTTTCACATTTTGAGACTTTTTGTGGTATCAAGTATTATTTATAATAAATAAATATCAGTTTTAATTTTGCTATAATCCCTTAATCCTATTTTTTTCCTGAATTATTATTCAGTTAGTAGGCATGTGACATGATTATCAATATTCATTATTTTAACAAGGCTTTGATGTTTGATTACTTTGAACAGTGTTATTTTGTGATTGATGTAATGCTGGGTTTCATGTAAGAGGCAGCTGTAACGGGAAATTGTTACGCATGCTTAGGGTGATGCACTGAGAAATAATACTGAAAGACAGTGATCAAAGATGCAAGTCTGTTTGATGCTGAATGACATGTCTTCTCAATCATATTGCTCATATTCATAAGTAGATTTTTTGTGTGCATGTGGGCACGTTAGGTCTATTTTTGTGTCATCAGTTCATGATGTTATCCTCAAAAGAGTGCTATTCGACATCGCTGACATCGATGTTTTGCATCCTCTCTCTCTCTCTCACACAGGAGTTCCATTCTGTGAGCTGCGAGAGCACTTCGGAGAAGAGTTCTTTGGCCTCTGCTTTGAAGAAAATGAACGAGTGCTTCGGGCTGTAGGCGGCAACCTCCAGGACTTCTTCAATGGCTTTGACGCCATTTTGGAACACATTCGCACCTCCACGGGGCGCCGTGCCTCATCTGAGAGCCCCTCCTTCCAGTGCAAGGATCCCTATGAAGAAGAGACAGGGAGAAGACAATTGGATAAAGGTGGAGAGCAGGGAGAAAAAGATGGAAGAGGGAAGGTGTTGCTTTTACATTGTTTCAACCCTGCCTCTGTTGTTGGCTTGGTCATGCCAGGGTTTATCAGAGCTGTTGCCAGGCGGATCTATCATTCGGAAGTTGAGGTGGAAGAGGTGCCACCTCTAACTCCCTTGTTGCCCAATGAAGATACAGAACACGCAGACGGAGACTCCACAACCCCAACCCCGACTGCGTCCCCCACTGCCACACCGTCCTCGTCCCCGTCCCCTCCCTCTCCTTTCCCGACCTCTGTTCCCACAGTTTGCTTGTCCTTCCAAATCCAGGAGACAAGCCCTCCTTCCCTCCCCTCCCTCCCAAATGCTGCCCCAGTGAGCACTAAACGCCCCCTTATTTCACTCTCCACCAACCCCAGTGATCTGTGCATATCCCTGGCCACGTTTTGCCGTGCCTTTCCGTTTCACCTTGTCCTGGGGCCTCGCATGGAGCTACTGCAGCTTGGAGAAGGATTGAGGAAACAGGCTCGCATTGAGCCACACCGGACCCTCTTGTTCAAGGACTTTTTTGAGATTGTCTCACCCAGGATGGATCCTTCGTTCCAGGGCATCCTGCTGAGACTTGCATCTCCATTTACCATCCGCACCAGGCCTGATACCACACAGTCTGGCACCAACGAGAAGGTAATACATATCTCATACATAACTGATGACACTGATGCTGAAATCCTACTTTTCACCACATATTTTAGAGAATTATTGTAAATTTTAGTAAGTGCTTGGTAAACTCAAATCAAGTTTCAAATTTGAAACGATAAAGCTGCCGTTGTGTTATCTTTTCTATTTATCAACAAATCCTGTGAAAAGACCGAAATCAGCGATGAATTTGTCCTTGAAACAAGTATTGTCTGTGTAGCCAGACAGTATTTATATTAAATTCCATTATTCATATGATGATGGCCAAGGTAGTTAATTTAAAAAATGTCTCAGCCACTCCATTTTTGATCACTGGAGATTAGCTCCATGTCAAGCAGGCAATTCAGTGTTTACAGTAAACTACTCTGGCTATGTTCATTGTAACTTACCCAAATGCTGTGATGTGATGCTCATTTATTTGATGGTAGTTGAACATGTCAATTATTTGCTCTATTCTCAGTCTTGTAGGGAGCGTAGCAGTGTTGTTGCCCACCATTAAAGTTTGGGTCTACCAAGCGAAAAATGAAAAAAACTGTCTATACTGAATGCCATTCCACCCGCACGCCTGTGATGTTCCTGCATGGGAAGAATGAGGTTTGAAATGGTTCCAAATTGCCAGAAACAATTAATACATCAGAGTTGTGTGCTATATCCAGTTCTTTATTGATTGGGGGGGTCAGCGCAGGCTGTCAGTGTCGGCACCAAACTCCCTGATGATAAATAGAACTGACAGAGAGGAGATGGATCCGTTCAGCAACAATGTGTGTGTGTGTGTGTGTGTGTGTGTGTGTGTGTGTGTGTGTGTGTGTGTGTGTGTGTGTGTGTGTGTGAGAGAGAGAGAGCGAAGCCTGCAGCCTTGTAACTAAGTTTGAAAAACAAATTGTGTCCGTTTAAGTACAGTTTTTTTATTTAAGAGTACTTTAATATTTTCTGTATCTAAGCAACCAATCTACTTCCTGTTTACACAGGCACCCGCATGACCAGTGTACGTGAATTGGAATGTGATATTCGTTTTTTCAGGCGTGCTAGTATGGACGGAAATCATTTTGAAAGCGATGCTCAGATGCCTGTGTGGACAGAAATAGGTTTCGTTTTAAAACCCCGGTTTTAAACGCAAATGTATTCGTGTGGACAGCCTCAGTCGCATTCTAAAAAAAAAAGGAGTACCGGTATATTTAGTATTGAAATACTGACACATAACAGGCCCCCAAGAGAGCAGATGTGTACCCTTTGATCCACCACCACAAAACTAGTTTTGATAAAAACGTACAGTTACTGAGGGAACACACTGTTTGAGGCAACCGGGGAAAAGACGTTTGTCTACTATTGCACTGGTGGGTGGGAAGCTGTTGAGGGACCATGTCCCTGGCGTTAGCATTGCTGTGTTTCCTTCTCTTTTTGTGCTGCTTTTCTGTGGTGTCTCGTCTAACTGGGGGCTGAGTCTGTGAGTGAACCAGACAAGATGAGGATTTCTTTGAGAGTGACCTGTACACAATGCCAGGTCTTATGCACATGTACTGTTTGGGCGTTGTAGGCAAAGCATCACAATGAGTAAAAAGGTGGGTGAATGTGAATTGGAGTTAGTAAAGGTAAATCATAATACTTTCAGCTCGTCACTTTACTTGTCTCGTACTTTTTAAACAATTCACAGAGATGTGAAAATGGCAAAGCCTTACCGAATGTAGAGATGGCTTATTAAAATAAGAACATTACATTATTTTATGTATCACGGCAAGATGTGAATAAACAGCTCCACAGATCTGCAGCCAAAGGCAGATGGTGGAGTTAAAAGTCCTGTCATGTCATGTTTTCCTGTCAGAGCCCTGTTTGCAGCAGTCTTTGCCCTGGCACGTAAATAGAACCCACAGACAGCAAGCATGCTCACACGGCTCACAAACCAGTTAAAATACATCTTCTAAACATCCCTGATACAATTATTTGCAGATTATGCCAAGAAATTTGTTTTAGTATGCTACAAGATGCACGATGATTAGGGTGGTCTGCTGCTTCATTTCAGTTCAGTTCATGTCATGTCAGTGCTGCAGAGAATGTCTTATGTTCAGGATTAAATAGAGCAATGTATCTTGGATAAATCGAGATATTACTTCTGGCGATCTTTTTTGAATATTTGATTAATTGTTTTGTCTATGAAGTCAGTAAATAGTGAATCATTATCATTTCTCACAGCCCAAGATGAGGTCTTTGAATGTCTCGTTTTATACAAGATATTCTGTTTATTATCATGCATGACAAAGAAAAGCGTCAACTGCTCACAGAAGGGATTTGAGAATTTGGAACCAGCA
This sequence comes from Pholis gunnellus, assembly GCF_910591455.1. Taxonomy (NCBI): domain Eukaryota; kingdom Metazoa; phylum Chordata; class Actinopteri; order Perciformes; family Pholidae; genus Pholis; species Pholis gunnellus. The sequence continues at coordinate 17,448,491 of NC_136535.1, forward strand.
TATGTCTCGCATTTTAACTTGAAAAATGACTGAAACGTTAGATTACCAAAATAGTTGCCAATTCACTTTACGTTAAATGACGTATAAATCAATCGACTAATCACTGCAGATCTCCTGTTAATATGTTTTGATAACATATTTCATGATGACACGGTTGTTAATTTAAATAGAAGTTTATACAATTTGTGAACACTTTGGTTTGAGTGAACAGCACAAAAGTGAATCATTCATATGGGCTCCTCCCATACATGTTGTTTGCACTGCAGTGTGAAGGCTAGCATAGTGTTTCAGCTTCGTGTACACAGAGCTCTAATTGGGTGATTTTTGGACTTGTTTTGGCCGAATAAACCAATCCCTGGGTTTAGTGCATTAATCTGAACAGATGACAACCAAACACATGGTACATAGGTTCACAGGTCCTCCATACATACATGCGGATGCACATAATGAGACACTACAATGCTCACAGTAGCTGCAGGATTCCCTTCCTCGAGGACCACTACAATGCATCTCGTCTCTAGCTGTCATCTACTCTCTGTCAGTGTCTCTCATAAATTCACTATCATTATCTCTCCCTCTCTGCTACTTACCCATTTCTATTTTTTACCTCACATTGCAGTGTTTCTTCTCGAACATATTCCCAGCTTTTTTTAATTGCTCCGGCTTATGGATTCAGACTTACTTCATTTGAAAAGGGTTTATAGCTCAAAAAACGGAAAAGCAACAACAACAATTGCTCAAAGAGTGCTTTCTCTTCCCTGAGTCTTCCCTTTTCTCCTTTTTCACTTCTCTATTAGAGCAAGAGAAACAGACTTTACTCTGTTTTTTTATGGCCGTCACACCAATAGCATCACTCCCAAATGTGTAGTTTACTGTAACTGCTATAAGCTTTTACAGGTTATGATTCAACAATATCTTCTTTTATTGTTTTCAATGGCATGTGTTCTCTCGGATCTTCGTGGATCAGAGGAAATGTAGGTGTAATTTTCGTGTAATCCTAAGTCAAATTGTACAAGACACAATAAAGACTTTTTCTTTGCTTTTGGATCAATCAATCATATTGAGCACATTGTCAGTGTTGCCTCACTAATGTGTATTTGTATGTGTTTGTAGCTGTTAACCTTTGATAGTATTTGAGTCTTTGCCCTTTTAGATGCCAGATGAATGGGGCTGGCAATGTACGTGAGTTACTGACAGGAAGTTCAGTCAAAGGATTGCATTTGAGTTCAGGGTTGGCTGAAGTATCAGTGTTCTGGTTTGGTGTGGTGGCCTCATAATCTGTCTTTCTTATCTCTTCCGTCCGCAGCCCACTGGTTGGCGAAAGGCACTTCGGCACATTCATGCTGTTTTCAGTGAGTCAGTGTAGCTGCTTTTCTGTTCCTTTTTTAAAATATGTATCACCATTAATCAGACCTGGTACTGCGGAAGTTTAAGTTAGACACTGGCTCCAAGCTCCAAACACCATCATAGACACTATAAAATCGGTGTTGCAGTATGTGTTTGTGGAGTTGGACGGACGGACATTGTTTTACTTAATTTTTGCCGTATGAATCTTGTGTCACCTGGGCGGAAGGAGCAGAACAAAGGGGGAGAGAAAGGGAAGGCTGGGCTGACATTTTCACTAGAAAGGGCAGCGAGAGAAGGCGACAGGCCAAGGTAAAGAGGCCACAAAAGAGCACTCCCCTGTGTTGCACTGTGTGTGTGTATTAGAGTAGCCTGTAGTGGAATTTCAGTTTGACTTCTTTCCTTTCTTCACCCAGGGACATGGGCTGTGCAAGAGGCATCCAAAGACCTCCTGAAAAGGTCAAGTCCCAGCTCTCTCTGTCTCCCCGCTTAGTGTGAGCACTGTGATCCGCACACAGGGGAGCGTACACAGGTTGCACTGTCAAAAGCTATCCTCTAACCAGTTCCTCACTTGTTCATCATGTCTCCTTTACACCACACTTTCCTTTATCCTTAAAGGTCCCATATTGTAGAAAGTAAGATTTCCCAGTCACTTTTTTATTATGTAGCTGGTCTAGGTAAACGCTCGATCAACGCAGAGATGCACACTGCCCATATTCAGAAACTGTGCTTTTAAGCAAGCAGTCAGGACTTCCGTACAGTCGTGATGTCACAACTATACACTGTATAGTATACAGTCACCGGTAGAGGTGCCGCTAAACACCGGGAAGTTGACACACCGGTGAGTCCCCCGGCTGCGGTGACGCCGTGAAGAAGGCTTGATAAAAGGCGATGCTTTTTTTCGAAGCTTGGAACAGAGTTGAACTAAGCTCTGAAATCTGCATACGCTTTTATTGGTTATAAGACACATTAACAAGGTTATGCACTCACTTTTTGAGGAATGTAGTATTTAGCCTGCTCGAAAACAGGACAGGTAAATGTTGTGTGTAATTTGTTTGGGCCAGGGCCAAGCTGTGGATGTGGACTTATTTTCTTTCTCTTAAGGATGAATATGACAGAGAATCCATGATTCACAACACCTGCCTCCGCATTAGTGATGGCATCGCTGTAAACACCCAAAAAGCTCCCAGACTCTTTGGGTCATAGAGTCAGAATTCTGGTTAGGATGAGTCAGTGCTTTTTTTTATGGTTCTAAGTGAACACTGTGTGTGGAGCCGGAGCCCTAAACCAGCAGTTGTCTTGGTTTCAGCAGATTTTTAGTTGTAGACCAAATGCCATGAGTATTCAGACACAAGCCCTTCTCTTTTCTATGACATTTGTAATGTCAATATGCTATGGGAGATCGAGGACAAGGGAGATTTGTGGAGGTTAAGGTGTACTTTCGTGAGGCACAAACAGGATGTTCAAATTTGCAACGTCATACTTGTTATTTAACAAATACTCCTGTATTGCGTTTGCAGGGGCTGCCGAATGGGCTTTGTTTGTGCATGTGTGCAGCTGCGTGTCTGAGTACAAAGACAATTTTGACATTAGCACCACCTTTGATCTGTTTCTAGATAAATCAGTGCCATGATGGTTTGTTTGTTCAGTGGAGAAAGTGCTTTGAAAATCACGGCCTTCTTTGTCTCTGTCTACTCTTGATCAATTTACAAAAACGAGGCGAATGAAAGTACAATGAAGGAGGAAAAACCGGCATAGAGACAGGAATAAAACACCAGAAGTAATCAACAAGACACACATATTTTAGTCTGATTGTTGAAACAAAGATGAAGAGAAAAGAATGTCTTAATACTTTTCTTTTTCAATAGGAAAATGGAAATGAGTGAGTATTAACAATACATGTGAATAATGAGCAGTATAAACAGACCCATAGAGATGATTCTTAGCTTTGCTTAACATCAGCTTTCTAACAGCCTGGTGAGAGCATACATCCCAGAAAGGTGTGCCTCGGGTGGGAACAAGTCCTTGCTGCTGCAGTCATGAAACTCACTCGGCCAGACCGCCTCACTACTGTGCTCGCTTGGTTCTAGAGCGCTGTCAGCTTTGTAGTGGCACTCTGCCTGCTGAATGTGCATCCCGTTGCACCTGTTCCCAGTACTGTCGGGCTGTGCATGGGTCTCGTGTCTTTACATTTAGGGAGCAAAATTGTTTTAAAAGGTGTTAGATCTTGACCTAAATGTCATTTTTAAAAAACCCTATTTTCTTGGTTTTGCAGCATCTCTGCACCATATGTTTGATCCGCACTTCTCAAATGTTAATTGTTTAAAGGAAATTGTGCTCTTAAACTGGACCGATATGTATCAGTATGCCAAAACACGTTTTAGGAATGCATCAATCCGATATCGTATTGTTATCGTATCTGTGACAATGGGGCCGATCTGTTCTATTTAATTAAATGTTTAAATGTCTGATTCTGAGTGTATACGTCATGTGTCAGCAGCATGCCGTTAGGCTGCATTGCTGAAGGTACTAACAACAAACACATCAGCTGTTTGGAAGTATTTCACGCTTGCTACGCCAACAAATTCTACAGCTGCTTGCAATATCTGCAAAGCCAATGTTTTGAGCCCTGCAAAACTGCAAACAGTACCAACTTAGTCAGCACCTCCAGAGGCATCCAGCAGCATTTTAACTGCTATATTATTTTATATTGGAATTTAAATGTTTACTCGAAACAATAACCAAGAATTCAATAAATCTAGATTTGTTTTTATTGGTAACATTTTGTTTTACAAAGTTAGGGAAGCAATGTTTAAGTCAAGCTTAATGTTGCCTTACACATAGAACAATAATGTTAGAAGACTTGTATTGCTGTGTGACTCCTATAACTTGGCGTGCGGATCTTCCTGTTTTTAATTCATTTGAATGCGCCGCAAACAGTCCTATTAGCTGATTACCAGCATCCAGTTCATTTAAACATTGTCAGTGTTTATTTTTCCAGAGCTTACACAGATGCTGCAATATGACTCGTTTTGACCTCTGATTCTAGTCTCATATGAATTTACCTCACAGGTGTGTTTTATTTATTTGCTTATTTTTTAAATATGAATCAGCATATTAAAGCTTCTGCTGAGTCTTTCATCTGAAACACAAGCACTTCCCATGCAAATGTGTGTTTGTGTGTGTGTTTTTTTTTTTATGTGATGTTTATCTCGGCTACATGCTGTGTGTGTGAGTGTGTGCATTTAATTTACTGTGAGAGTGGGAGGTAAGAATACGGCACAATATAGCCAGGGTCTGACAAGATAGGGGCATTGTGTGTGTCTGTGTGTGTGTGTGTTGGAGAGAGAGAGAGAGAGATAAAGAGAGGGATGAGAGAGGCTGACTCATTGACTCTTTGCTACTCAGTGCTTGTTCATGCAAATGAGTGTGTTGACATGCCAGAGTCCGCTCACAAAAGACAATCCATTAGCTGTCCGTTCCACCTCCCGCTATCCTTCTCTCCATCTTTGTCTCTCGTACCTCAAGTCCAATGTGTCTTGTTCTCGTGTCTCTCTTGTCCTTCTCTTGTCTCCCTCACTCTTTTCCGCCTGTAACCTCTGGCCCTTTCAGCTGTTTCTTTCTCCTGCCCCCCCCCCCCCCCCCCCCCCCCCCCCCCCTTTCCTTTTCATCTATCTTCAGCTCGTTGTTCCCTATGGCGATAGCAGCCTGAACTTAGATAGATCTTGTCTATGTAGAATGTGACATCACAGTGCGTGCTGCTCAGGCCTTGCTATTATAAGACATAAAACATTAACATAAACGTATGCAGTATAATACAACCCTCCATCATGCATAAATACAAAACACACAAATATGTACACCGAGTGAAGAGGAGTCAGGTGGCAGAAAGGCAATTCTCAGTGGCAAGTCACAAAGCTTCAGGGCAGCAATCTATAACAGTTAGGTTTGATCTTAATACGATTTTCTTAAACAATTATTGTATAATTTTTCTTCACATAATCTGTTTCCATGCACTCCAACACTCTGACAAGTTTATCTGTAAAGAATTGTCAGAACGTCATTTCCTCGTGGTAACCTTGAACAAGGGCTCAGTGTAAATGTGTAACAACTCACTACTACTACATGTTGACTGGGACACAACAGACTGTTTAATTCTCACAGTTTGCTTTCTTTTTTATCTGCTTTTATAAAAATACATTTTACATTCTTTCTGTCTGTCTAAAGTTCAATTGTGCTTTCTTGTTGTCGGCCTCCTGTTGCTTCTTTCTGACTGTTTGCGTTGCGTCTCATCGTGCGTTCATCTTACTTTTCCTTTTCTCTGATTTTCTTTCCCTCTATTCAGTTATTTCTACCATGCTATTTTTTCCTCATTATCTCTTTCTATTTCGTGTAGCCCTCCCACCTTATTTTCTCTGTCTCCTGTCTCTCCCACCCTTCCCCCTTCTTTCTGTGTGTTGCTTTCTGTCCGAACCACTCGTTTTGCCCTTTCGTCCTCCTTCGTTTACTCACCTCCTCTTTCACTGTGCTGTGATGCCAGAGATGCAGGCAGAAGGAGAGGAGAGCGCTGAGTTAAACACAGACGCACAACTAGGCCAACACAACTGCCTCCAGGGATGTGTGTATGGGTGTGTGTGTGTGTGTGTGTGTGTCCATGTATGTTTGTATCTGTGCATCAGTGTGTGTGAGAGTTTGTGACATAGTGAGACCGAAAATGAGAGTGACAGATAAACATAGGCGGACACACAGAGAGTAATCTGGTGAGACACTAGTATAATTATACCTACTGTACACAATTAAAAAAGCAACAACAGTTGTTAGATGGATATTCAAATCTTCGTTATGTAACAGGAAAATGCAATGAAACAACAAATTGTCAGTCGTCTTGCAGTCAGGGAAGGTTATGCCAGTCCTGCAGGATTTGCTTGATGAGTTTGCTGGTCCTGATGCTTTTATGCAGGGGGCAGCCCACATGTGAGGCTTTACAGTGCGTACAGGACACTGACTCAGTCTAGACTACATAGTGTTGTGACCTTAGCTTTAACATGCAGGCTATTTAAGGTTTACCTGAGTAGGCATTGTTCCATCTGCTGCTTGTCAAGTAAAAGTGCACCTTGCAACTCTTCATGTGAATGGCAAGTTGCAAGGCCCAGCTGCACAATCTGCATTGCTGGTCATATCGCTTGTAGCAGACTGACTTGTAACAAATCGTTAACCTCTCCTTGTAGCAGTCTCATCCCACAGAACATTTGTTGTAATTGTGTAACCTGTATCTTTCCCTCTTCGACTATTGCAGCTGTGTTCCTAGATCTCAGTATTTAGTTTGAGTAAATTGCTATCAGAAATGGGGAAACTACATTAAATATATTAAATTATTCTATAATGTGGGAGTTGAATTTATGTCTGATTTTGAGTTGGTGTGGCAGCATGTGCAGATGTTAGGCATACAGTGCTTCAGTAAAACCATAAACTACTGAGTGTGTGTGTGTGTGTGTGTGTGTGTGTGTGTGTGTGTGTGTGTGTTTCTGAGTAAGTCAATCAGTTGTGTTTCAGTGGATAAGTATGTTTTGAACTTGGACCCTGTTGGTTGTAGGCTGCATATGTGTTTTTGCATATGAGTTTATATGTGTGTGTGTGTGTGTTCAGTGTTTCTGAAAAAACAGACAGTCAGATGTGGGTATGTGGGTCTCCCTGTTGGATGTATTTTGTGTTTGTGTGTGTGTGTGTGTGTGTAGATGTAGACTGTATGTATTATGCAGACCTAGGAGAGCCTTGTGCTATAAATAAAACAGGGCTGCAGTGTGCTCACTGGCGGAATAATCTATCTGACACTATGGAGAAAGAGAGAGAGAGAAGTAATTGAAGAGACAGAGAGAAAAGCATAAGAGAGCGAGGGAGCGACGGTTCAGGAATGAAAGACAGGTGAACACGGGGAGAGAAAGAGAAACTAAAGAAAAGGAAGGAACAGGGGCAAGGACTGAGCAGGAGCTGGAGTCATATTCAAAAGGGCAGCGATGTGCAATGCCTGTTTCAATCTCTCTCTTCTATAACTCCGGGCTGTTTTGCTTGTGCTCCCCACACCTGGTGTGTGTTGTCATCATGGTTAAGGGCTTGTGTGCAAAATGTCAAGAAGCTAGTGATACCAATTTGTATTCACCAACAACTGCAGCATTTATGATGTTGACAATAATACTGCGGTTGTTGGTAGATCTGCAGCCCTGCAAGTGTTTCTTTCAAAATCACAACACCTTCTGACAGAAATGTCATTATTTAACTGGCAAGTTTCCTTCTCGATTTGTCTGATAACCAATTGAATGCTTAATATACAAAGACGCTTCATAATATGATATCGTAGGTTGTTCAAGGACATTTGGATAGAGTTTTTGGACAAACCAGTGACATTGTGATGACGATAGGATTGTCTCTTTAATAACTAGGTCATCAGTTAACCCGGTTTGTACAGGCTCTTCCCATACCGGTCAGCCTGCATTATACATCAGACCTTGCCATGCTAAATGAAATGTATTATCAACTATTCAATTATAATCTCTGTTGTATGAGCTACATTGTGTGGATAAACCTGTGGATAAGTATGTATCGGTATGTATGCAGTCATGTAAGCATAGAAAGGCATGTTTGTTCAATATATTCGTTATTTGTATGATTGTGAATGCATTTCCAATGCTGAAGTCGTTGCCACCATGTAACCCTGAGATGTTGTCATAGACCAGCAAAGAAGTTGAAGAATGAAAAATAATCTGATTTTAAAACGATATTTATTTAAGATTCCAGTCAGGTCAAGTATTAGATTAATGTCCCTACATTGGAGCACATAGTTTCAACAAAAGCAAGTATTAGGTGGACATGAAATCCATAGTAGTGAGAGGCTATTAACGAACATAAATCTGTTTTACACTACCCCTCTCCTCTGCTCTCAGTGTACTTCTGCAATCTGCACATAATCAGGATTGTCTTTAAGGTTTTCACGTTCCCTCAGCCTGGACAAAAGGCCTAACCTTTGTAACTCTTTCCTTTTTACCATTTGATTGCTCTGCCAGGTTATGGAGTTGAAGGGTCAGATGATCCATGTGCCCGAGTCCTGCTCCCTGATGTTTCTGGGTTCGCCGCGTGTTGATAAGTTGGAGGAGCTCATGGGCAGGGGCCTCCACTTGTCAGATATCCCGATCCATGATGCCACGCGGGACGTTATCCTGGTGGGGGAGCAGGCCAAGGCCCAGGATGGCCTGAAGAAGAGAATGGACAAACTTAAGGTAGAGTGCTTAATTCTGTGTCTCTTCTATTCTATATTTATAGTGCAAGACAAATTAGGAAACTTCAGTTTATTGGACCACTTTGCCATGGTGAAAAAATAAGCTCATCAATCAATCAATCAGATGATTTTCTTCTTTGTGGCTTCTTGTTAAGACAATTACTTTCTCTTACTATGTGTAAATTGTTTAAATCTACAGTAAGCTGATCACAGAGGAACTAGCTTGTGTCATGGCACAAGTAGTATTGGTGAAATGTTCTGTTGTAATGTTTAGGGGTTTAATTACCACTAAGCGTTACCAGCTACAAACAGGCCACAACATACACTAAATGGCTTTGGTTGCCAAAAACAAGCAGTTTCCCTTTGTTTTGTTGCTGCTTTTGGTTAACAATAGATGCAGAAACTAAGCAAAAAATAATTCAAGGATGAGGGTTATCATTAAGTGACTCAACAACAAGACTTATTGCTATCAGCAGCACGCCACTATTTTCTTCCTTCTCTACTGTCTCTCTGGAGACCACCCTGACAGGCTCATATTAGTTAAGACCCGCCATCTTGTCTATTGGCAACCAATCAAAATGACACATTACAACCTGTGACCATGACATGTTGAAATAGTGAAAATACACAAACATATTCTGTATATTTGGTCTTTATTTCTGTTTTCCATCATGCGAGCGAGACAACTCACTGAAGCGAACTTGTTTAATGCAATGCTTTTGGCTGCACTGACTGATTCATAATGGCTGGAAGAACGTGGCTCCTGGGACTTGCTCTTATAATTTGCTTTCAAAGTACCCTTGAACAAGTCACTGAGTTCTGACCCAATCCTATGCATCTGCTCACTGCAACGCTCTCTCACTGCAACTACTCCCCCGGGCCCCTGTTATAAATAGCTGTATCTTAGTTCGACTTGCTCGCTTGAACAATGGTATAGCACTGCATCAGACAGATTTGGCATTATGAAGCTCGCCCACAGACACAATTACTCATATGCAGATACACTAAATCAAAAATAAATCAAACACAAATACATTTACATGCACCAGCAGTTTTAATTTGGTGCAGTACTCCCACATCCACGAATCGTTGTCATCAGTGCCTTCTTCGAAGCACAGCACACAGAACAAATCCTCCTGATTTCTCTCTCTTTTCTCCTCTCTCAGGCCACATTAGAGCGGACTCACCAGGCACTGGAGGAGGAAAAGAGGAGAACCGTGGATCTCCTTTATTCCATATTTCCAGGTGATGTGGCACAGAAACTGTGGCAGGGCCATGCAGTGCCCGCTCGCAAATTTGATGATGTGACCATGCTGTTCTCAGACATCGTGGGTTTTACTGCTGTGTGTGCCCAGTGTACACCTATGCAGGTCATCTCCATGCTGAACGAGCTTTACACGCGCTTTGACTACCAGTGTGGCATTCTGGATGTTTATAAGGTCAGTAGACAGAAAGACGCACACATCTTCTTTATGTGATGTAGTAATATCTGTTTCTAAACTGTGAAACAATGGGATATCAGTTAAGGGATTGCTTTAAAATTGTAATGGCTTCATTGGTTTATATGCACACATGAGGTCATCTTAAAAGATAAATGTTCTCCAGGAAGTGACAGTTTCCCAGGAACTTAAAGCCCCCCTTCCATGGAGTCTTTTAATTTTTGTTGTATCAAAAGCTAAATCTTTAGGCTGTGTCTTTGTCTGTGCACTGGATATATGTGTGTTTGTGTGTGTTTGTGGGGACATAAATCTGATTACTCAGTCACACTGTGGGAGCTCGCCATTTTGGGACTGTGGGGTCAAAATAGGGACAATTGAACGTCCCCAGAACCCAAATCAGTACATTTTTAAGGTGAAGACTTGGTTTAAAGTTAGTCAGGTTAGGTTTGGGTTAAGGTTAGGGAAAGGATTAGGTTTAGGCTGGTAGCGGTTATGGCTAAGTCTCCAATGAATGCAAGTCAATGTAATGTCCCCAAAAGTCATGAAAACACAACCGTGCGTGTATGTGTGTGTGTACTGTGTGTGGTTGTGTTGTGGAAAAAGTAACTGATTAATGGCCAGTCTGTGGGAGCTTAACAAAGATGTGTCAATATTGTCCATCGGACAGTGTGGCTTTGGGCCATCTCCCCCTCCCCCATCCTCACTATCTATCATCAGTGTTTCTCTTCATTCTTACTATTTTCACCTTTGCTTCTCCATCATCGTTTTCTCTCTCTCTCTCTCTCTCTCTCTCTCTCTCTCTCTCTGCCTCAGTCCCTGTAACAACAACATATACTTGCTACAATCCCAGAAAAACATGCTTGTCCTTTGTGTTATCTCTCAGAAATGTCTCGTGTCAGGTGCCTGGGGAAAAGGAAGAAGAGATACTGAGAGGAAGGCAGAGAGATTGGGTGTATTAAAGAGGGGTTATGTGTAGAGCAGTTAAAGAGCGAGTGTGTATGTGTAAAAGAGAGAAGCAGGAGGACACGGTGAAGAGAGTGAGGGATGCATATGTTGCCATTGTCATGGTTACTGTCGAAATGATTGTGCTGGTGTCAGGCCTAAACGAGTCCTAGTTTTCCCTTTTCCCTCCTCTTTCTCCTCTTGCGCGATCCATTTTATCTTCTTTATAACGACCACATCAACCTATGCTCACTCCTTCAACTGGAAATATGGCAGCACAACCCTGAAAACGGCATTCCTTGATTGCTTTATTAACGTGCGTTTAGAATTTGGCTTTTTGAAGTCATTGGAGGAAGAGTTGTTATTACTGTACTTCCATCTCTGGCTTAGTAAGCCCAAACATGGAACTAGGAATGACTTCACTTCTGTTTGAAGATGTAGTATACGGAATGAGCTCATTAGAGCAAATTAATTGCTCACTGTATGTGGGAAACACTGCACTGTTGCTTAAAAGATCAAGTAAGATGTTTTTTCATTGGCTAAACAAACAATAATGCGATGACTTTCAGCTGATAACGATGGCACCGGATTGATCCAAGCATTTCTACCAACCCATTAACATTTGACAGTTCTCTGTCAAATGTTCCTTACAAATATAATATAATATGATAAACTTCAGTGATCTTCAGGGTGGATTTTATGGTGTCAAGGGTTTGATTTTCCTGCCCTCTCAGACTGGGTCAGAAGCAATGCAAGATGCTGTGAGCGGCTTTGCCGAGATCCTTCTCCAAATGCTCACCAACTGTTACTGTGAATGATTCAGGCCAAGAGAGAGACACAGACACATACTGTAGTTCTAATGTTACAAGAGGAATGAAAGAGTTCTTTTATTTGCTCCTCAGTGGAGATGTTATGAGTGATTGAATGAATGGCGAGCTAGGTTCACACACCAGCTAAGCCACATTTTAATCATTTCAGTTTCTGCCCGTCCTCCACTGTTTCTCATACAGATCGAAACAATCGGCGACGCTTACTGTGTGGCAGGAGGACTTCACAAGAAGGTTGATAGTCATGCAAAGCCAATTGCACACATGGCTCTGAAGATGATGGAACTGTCCGAGGAAGTGCTGACACCTGATGGGAAACCTATCAAGGTGAGTTTTTTAAATTTTTTGTCACACCGATCCGCTGCTAGCGCATGGAAACTAGCCTAATAATCTTAAATTGTTGCTATTTTATTAACGATAATAACTTGGTATTGAGGGATTGGTATGTTTTTTTTTTTAAACATAAATTGTATGTCACACATAAATTGTGTGTCCAACTGCTGATTATCAAACTAACTTCAGCCTGGTGCTTTAATTGAAGCTCTGATTTTCTTTGTCACAAACCAGCAACTGATTGTGACTGATTGGGCAGTTTGTCTTTACTTTTCCTATTTATTTATTTTTTTCGTTCCTTATTTAACATGTAACATTGTGGCTTCCTTTATTACCATGAAACAAACGTGCAATCAATCACCCGCTGAGCTGAATCACACAGTTGTCCAATTGTGATTGGTTTGACAAAAACAAAAAAATGCAAACTAGCCAAAGTGTTTTTCCCCCTAAACCAGAACGATAATGTGTGGAGCCAGACCTTTCTTTATGTGGAGATAGGTCCGGCTATGGGAGACTGTGATTGATATAATTTGAGCTCAATCAACAGATGGTAGAATGATATTTCAAAGAATGGATTAATTTAATCTACTCAATCATTTTCAAAAGAGGGACATTGATTGAGAAATGCCTCAATTATTGAAAATCATGATTTTCCTATAAGCTTTGTGTGGCTTGGGGTGGTCTTTCCATGTACTCATGACATTAACAATTCTTTAGCATTCCCCCACTGCTCCACACATCTGTCCGTCCGTCTGTGCGTTAGGGATGTTTCCGAGCAAGTTACATTATTTGGGCTGAATCCGATAATTGTTGATAAAAAGATTGTATCTGAAACATTGATATAATCGGTTGATGAGTGGAAATTGTGAATATTATATGAAAAAAGTCAAACTGTAAGAATGTGTCTCCTGAAATTGACATGAAGCGATCAGATAGAGAAAAGACGTGTCACTGCTTCTTTTCTTCTTTCTCATAAACAATCTTAAGCAGAGTGCTGACAGGCTTGCAGAGAGTTCACAAACCTATAACAGCCATGTTTGATTTTGGCTCCTCCTCAATTTACATATCGAATTAACGTTAATAAGCGACCGTTGATGTGACCCACCACTGGTGACATGTCATTTGAGCTGCTGAAAGCAAGTCAGTGCTGGTCTAAAGAGGAGAAGCTGCTTCCTGAATGTTTTGTGCACCGATCTTTGCCAATGAGAAAGAGAGAAGAGAAGTAATGGACTTGTTGCCGTCTGAGCTTAACACATTTTTCCAACGCAGGTGAAACAGAGTCCATCACTGGTGCAACCAAATCATTATTCACATTCTCACACTTACATTTTAACTCACATTGCTTCACTGTTGAGCCTGACTCTTTAGTGTCTGTGGATGTTTCTTAGTTTGTGTTTACAGTGGGAGATGATTATATGTGCCGTGTGGGTGTATGCATGTGATATGTTGTTCTGAGTTGTGTGTGTGTGTGTGTGTGTGTTGGTTGGTTTTCAACTGTCTCTCTCTTTCTCTCTCTGTCCTCCTTCATTTTGTCCTCTTTTCCCATTTTTCTTTTAGCTGTGCCTACTTTAGTATTCACCTTACAAAACCTCCCAGAGGCTGCTTGATTGATATTATTGCAGTAAAACATTTTTTTTCCCCAAATGGGTTACTCGTTCTTTAGTTTATGTATCGAATTGTTGTATTTGACCCTGTCTCTGGACAGTATGTGATATGTTTTTTTACCCATTATAAAATGTTTGCATGTTGGCTATTGAACATTTAAAATGGTTATGTTGCCAGAGGAAAAGCATGTGTCCCATATATCAACTACAGTAAAATGACACACAGTTTCACACACGGTGAAAAAAAATAAGTGTTAAAGGTATAACACAGCTGTTGCCGTGAGTGTTTATCCTCCTTCAGAATCCATATTATGTGTCCATGTGGAATTGCGTTTACCAGTATTTAATGGGGTTAGAGAAAGGCAAGCTTCTCTTTTGCAGAAAGAATGAGGTCTATATTAAGTAGGACGGGAAGGAAAGGATTCAACTGTGGGAATAGAGTTCAAACCTCTTACGTTAATTCAGTAGAATGAAAAGGGAAAACAGGATATGATTTATTTATGTCCATCCTCAGTCCAGTCTCTGTCAAGGTCAGCCATTACCCTAGGCTGTCTTTGGTTTGCTTTCGTCTGGGTGCTAACTTACAATGTCAACGCATTATGTACATTTTATTTTATTTAGACATTTAGACCAATGTTATTGTTATCATGTTCTGTCTTTCCTGTTACTAACAGGGTAACGCTGGTGATGTTCTATTTTTTCTTTACTGCGAACAGCTCTCACGAAATAAGAAATAGCCCTTTACAAGTACACTATTGACTTCTGTCTGAGTAACATTTCAGGAAATGACTGAGACTTAATATTAATATTCAGGAGCATTACATGCCTTTGGTGCTGACTGCAACAGACTTGTAGGTCATTTCGGGTAGAGCGGCTTGTCCTTTATTCACAAGGTTGGTGGGCAAATGTCATCGGCGTCCCGTATGTATTTCATTATTGTAATTCAGTTTTAAGTATTAAGTCAGACTAATTGTTTACAACTTGAGTTGAAAATATTCAATTTGTATCTATTTTTGAGAAGTTAGTTAATTTTTTCGCCAGTGATTTGAACTTGTTTAAAAATACACATAGACAATGACACAGATACAAAACGTGTGTGTGAGAGACGAGCTAAGACAGATAACTGCTGAATAACAGACAGGACTTCTGTATAATGCTGTGGTCTCAACATTGGCCATTTGTCTCAAAATAGAAAGGCCTTGCCAAGAATTTTTGGCCTCTCTCTCTTTCTCCTCTTTTTATTTTTCTCTCCATCTTCTCTAGTTCCCTCACTCTCTCTTCTGCAACCGCTCTCTAACTCATTTGTTTCTTACTTTCTTTTCCTCTCAGTTTTTAATCTTCTTCTGCTTTTCTATACTTTGCCCTCTCTGTTGTGCTCTCCTCTTTCTTATCACTGCTGACTTCATTGTCGGTATGACGGACAGTTATAGAGCTATTCAACGCTTCAGCATGATAAATGCTGTTCAGGGAGTGCACTCAACTCTAGCCAATGTTGCACTGTTATGCAAAGTAGCATGAGAGCTGTGAGAGAGAAATAAAGAGAGTGATCAAGCGACACAGAGAGACAAAATATACAAGGGAGATATCAAGAGAGAAGCACATAGAAAACAAAGCATTTTTCAGCTTCATTACTGGTTCAATTTCAGGCCGGTGGCACGATCCTTTTGCATGTGTGTGCTTGTCAGTGTGAGTGGGTGAGTGGGTGTGGCTATTAGGGATGCAGTACTTATCTTGTCACTGCTAATATTGTTTAAATGTGTTTATGTGGGCTTATTTCCACCAATCATACTTTACGCTAGCATTACATGAGCATTTTGAATTGAGAAATGGTCAGGGACTTGTCATGCCAACCGAGAGTGGCTGCTTTTTCCTGACCTCATGTTCACCATGCAGTTGCCATTACCTCCCGGTCTGCAGTACACAGAGGTTTGACAAATCTATTAAGACTCGTTTCAGTGCTAAAAACCATAAAACCTTCTTACTCTGACAAAAGTCTGATTGCATGTGTAATGGTTAGTGTAGAGCAGCTTAAGTACACTCAGTTGCCAGTTTATTATGTGCACAATGCAGTCTAATACATCAGTGCTGCAATGAATCCCCCCATCATGAAGGTTAAAATGTTTTTGTCCACCTTGTCTACACCAATGACGGTGGGCTAAGTGTCAATTCCACCTCTCTGTGTAATGCAATACAGTTGAACGGCGCCACAAACTACCTCCTCCAAAATGATGATAAAGTTGAATCAACAACTCTCTATACATTATAACCTTCGTGACTGTAGGATTTATTGCAGGACTCTTGTTTCTGACTGGATTAGTTTAAGATGGATTTCCTTAATGAACTTGCAACTGATTGTAACAAAGTTGACTCTATAACAACCTCATCTCTGTATCCTTCTGTCAGCTCGGCCAGAGGCTATGCAACGCGATTGGTCGTCTTTGCTGCTGTGCCATTTGCTCATTGGCTCGCTGAGGGCCATGTGCTATGGATGCTGACTCATAGCGAAAAGGAGGGGAAGAGTGTATGAGTGTTACTGTGTCTGTGTTTTGAGACTAAGAAATAAAGAGGAGAGTGGGTGCTGGATGCAGATTTGTTTGTTTGTGTGTGTGTGTGTGTGTGTGTGTGTGTCTGTGTGTGTGTGTCTGAGAGTGGTTGTCTGTTGTAGAGAAAGACAGAGAAGTGCATGGCCATCTGTAAGCAGTTTAGCTGAAAAATAGGTCACACTAGTGCACCTACCACTACCAGCCTTTATCTCTCTCTCCCTCTCTCTCTCTCTCTCTCTCTCTCTCTCTCTCTCTCTCTCTCTCTCACACTTTCTGTCTTTTTCTCTCCTCCTGTGCTGTGTATCTAATTCTAAGTTTATTTTTGTGCCTTTCTCTCCATTGTATCTTCTTTCTGTCTTTCTGTCTGTCTGTGCTCTTTCTACCTCACTACCCCCATTGCCTGTTGTTGCCATGACTACCTCGCAGTGTGCTGACATGCACATTGTGGATACCTCGAGGATGAGCTGCTCAAGTAGATCATTAGAAATCTACAGGGTTCCACTAGCTTGTGTGTGTGTGTGTGCGCGATGTATATGCGTGTGTGTGTATGTGAGTATGAGTGTGTGGGGATCGTGTGTGTGTGTGTGTGTGAGATGTGTGGGTGTGTGTGGGAGATGTATGTGCATGTGTGTGTGCTCTATGTGTGATAACTTGTTGTTCCCAAATGGAGGAAATATATAGTTGGTCGAGTGGCAATGAAGTGGTGTGGTCAAATTGGAATGATGGCTCGATAGCTTTCACTCCGCCTCCAGCCATTAATAGATTCATAGTTCTGCCAGATTATAATATGAGCACCATGCGTTGGAGGCAATTATTTATTTGATTAGTTTTCCTCTCTCACTCTTGCTATTTTAAGATTTTCATCAAATCTTCTGCCACAAGATTTCAGATTAGATGATAACAGCTACAGTAATATGGAAGTATGAATTTCCAGTTAGCGGATCGATGCACACACTTCTAGTTCAAAACAACATGGCCTCACAAGGGCCAAAGGAATCATCAAGTTGGAATCAGTGAATGTTTCGCAACTTGTGTGACTTAAATGATTATCAAATGATCAAAAAAGTTGCCAAATACGTTTTTGTTGATAAGTTAATCAACTAATCATTTCATCTCTAGATCTCATTTTGTTGATGAGCAATTAAGCTGCGTGCAAATAGTGTGGGTGAATAAACAGGGAGAGTCGGGGGGGAAAGTAACAGCCTTGAAAATACAGTAGCAACAGCAGCAGCATCACTTCCATTTTGTTGTCAAGGAATGTGCATGAAAAATTGTAAAAATCCTGCCGGTTTCGTCGTTGTTCTAATCTTTCTCCCCTTCAAAATCTTTCTCCTCCCACCTCCTTCTTCCTCCCCGTTCTCTCTTAGCTGAGGATAGGGATCCACACCGGTTCGGTGCTGGCCGGCGTGGTCGGGGTTAAAATGCCACGTTATTGCCTGTTTGGGAACAATGTGACACTGGCCAGCAAGTTTGAATCGGGGAGCCATCCGAGGTGTATCAATGTCAGTCCCACGACTTACCAGTAAGTAACGGCACTGAACGCGCACACACACATATTTGCGATCTTGTTTTCAACCATGCCGCCATAACAATAAATGCTATTTAATGGGACTTTAAGAGAGCTTCTCTTCTCAACAGGTTGCTGAAAGATGACCGCTCTTTTTCATTTGTCCCTCGCTCACGGCTGGAGCTTCCAGAGAATTTTCCCAAAGAGATCCAAGGGACATGTTATTTCCTGGAGGCGGGGACATCTCACAGCCATGCCTCATTGACCAGCTCTCGCTCCGCTCCCCCGGCCTCTATGAGGAAAGTCTCCTACAGCATTGGGACCATGTTTCTAAGAGAAACAAGCTTGTAGGTCCCATACACAGACTGGGATACACAGGTATTCATTTTGTGAGAGGCTGGATTTGAACCTGTAGAACATGCAGGATATGAATCACATGGATCTTGGGATATGCAATGCATTCTATTAAAACTTGGATTCAGACCTCTGAGATGGCCTACATGAATGAAACTTGCTCTCATTATCGCTGAAAAAGAACAACATGCCCTCATTTTCTCTGAGCGATGGAGATATGGTTCAAAAGACTTGAGGATCAGCAACTGTGCTAGTCTCACATGGACCCTTCCCTAAGGATGTGTACTGATTGGGTCAATTAGCAGAGAAACCGTAATATAAAACATAGTGATCGAGCTGGATTCCTCAGCTCCGTCGCTGGTTTCTAGGTCTCTCCAGTGGACCACTCTCACAAACAGTACCCTGACATATGTCTAGAGGCAACAGTGCTCGGAGAAAACCCGGAGAGAGTCCATTTACACGACCATGGTTGCATTCATTAGTAACCCGAAAAGTGCAAACAGAACAAATCCACTTTCCATTAACAAAGTGGATGGAGAGGAATTAAGTGGTGTGGACTTTAAGAAGATGGCAACATTGTCACAAATGTTTGCTGTGCATCATGGCCTCTTGTACAAGAAAGACTTGAGGACAACACACAGCTACCCTTCCAACTGTCCCTAAATCATGTCATGCTTTACCAAACGTACTTCTAGCATCTGCTGCTCGTTCCATCCATCTGACATTCTAGAACCGGTCGGTCGATGTGGGGAGCGAGGAATGAGAGGCATAAACAAGGTTTGAAAAGGGGGGGTCATCAAAAGACAAATGCCAAAAACACTAGTACACAGCAAACTATAACCAACAACAATCCAGTCATTTCATTGCAGGTAATATGTTTAGGACTGAAAATGATTCCCAGCTCAGTGCCTTTTTTACTGCTCAAGTCAGGACAAATACAAGATGGGTTCATTTTGAATATTTGAAAAGAAAATAACACGAGGAGCGCTTCATTTATCTTGTGTTTCTACTTGTTTTAAGACATTTTTTTACGACACTTTATATACACTGGAGGGTGCGAGATTTCAATGAGGGAATGACATGTGCCAAAGGTTATGAGCCACATTGTGAGCTGTGATGTTGCAAGTCACGACAGTCACCTTATCGCACCAATCGACTAGCTGTGTCTTTGATTTGAAGACGGCCATGAGTGACTGGCAAGATAAATCAAGCGCTTCTTAAATAGTTCAAATATTTGAAATTCTATTCTTCTGTTTCTTTGTCCAGATCAACTAATAATAAACACGACATAGTACTAATAATATAGTACTGTACTAACTTGTACACATAGTCACAGAACGCATGCTTGACACGGTTCACTTTTACATACATAATCTTTTTTAATTGTATTGTTTTTTTACCACGTGGATATAATAATACACACTAGCCCCATGCAAATGTAACCAACAGGATTCAAATTTAAGTCTATTAGTTTGCTGGTAGACTGAATATGATTTACTCAGTGGAAATCTCAGGCCTTCCAAACACTTCTGCGTAGCTCAACAACTAGACATAGGAAAATAAGTTTTGTCGAAGAGAAACTTCATAAACTTTGCATATTTGGATGATTACTTAATTTAACTTGCACTTCATTGCTGCCATTGTTCTCTTTGTTTGCTGCCATCACTATAGATGTGACATAAAGTACAAATCATACATCAAGTTTATATCCGATTGAATAGCTGGCTGTGACAGGACCACAAAGAAAAAATCATTTGTAGGAGGCATTAGTTTCCATAAAATATTATGTTTTTGATGTTGATAGAAATGTTTTATTATCAAACGAAGTAAATAGAGGTTTGTCAACATCACATCCTAATTTAAATGTATTACTGATAACAAAAGGATTCTGAAATGATCTAGGTTGTTTAAATTTGAATAAGTGGTAGTACCTGTGTTTTTCTCAACTGTACAACAACATCACAATATGACTTAATAACTAAACTGTTAAGAGCATTTATTAACAATAGCGTAACATACATTTTTGACAATGGAAAAACTCCAGCACAGGTTTCAATTCACTTTTAAATCACAGACCTTCACCCGGAATGGAAAGAAAATAGCATGATGCAATTTCTCTACATTTTGCCAAATGACACAGTGGTTGCTAAACCTCTAAAATATCAAATACAATGTGCCAAATAAATTCTTAGTCACCACCAGCACAGGGTCACCTTTCTAAGGCAAAGGATTTAGTTTTCCTGCTGACCTCTATGTACGTTCAGTTGTTAAAGGCAGGACCAGCACATTTTGACAGCCAAACACTTTGTCTTCTCACTGGCCTTGGCGGGGATTCAACAGGAACATATGCTGGCTTTAATATGTAAAGCACAGCTTTGTGGGAAAACATCCGAAGGATAATTTACTTGGGACATGAAAACTAATGCCCATCTGGTTGAAGGATTCACCCACTAAAGGGTGTCGTGTCCTCTACCTGCGATCGACACCAGCGTAAGAAAGCTGTGTGCCATATATGAAGTAAGGATGGGCGGAGGGGAATATAGATATGTCATTTTGACCTGCCAGTGTTTAAATCAAAGATGGTTTACAATGCTTGAAAGCTTTGGTCAAAGGTTATTATTGTCATACATAATTATAACAACTGTCCCCAGATTCCCTGACAGACGTACTATCAGAAAGCTTCAAACACATTTACAGCATTTTCTGTAAAGGTCCTGAAATAGTTTGGCAATGAGAATAGACATTTTTGAAAGTCGTATCCATGTTTTTTATAAACAAAAATAACTATAACCTACTTTTAAAATTATTTCCTGTTACTTTAAATATACTATGCAATATAAAACTAATAATAGACTAGTCAACGATAACAAGCCAAATTAAATTATTCAAAGACTTGGGAGCATAGTTTTTAGCCTAAAAATATCAGGAACACGATGAAATGTGTATTAACTCTGAACTAGGTGCCATTGTTAGGGTCAGCCTTGTAATATGAAGCCTAAGGAATTGATCTACAGTATAAATTGATTTAAAGACAACTCGAAAATTCAAGTCAGTAGATTATTTTTTTTGCTACAAAGCAGCATAACATTTGATTGCTTTGTGGAAACATCACCAAAAAAGTTTTTGGGAAACAAAAGATCTGAAACATTCATGTTTTTTGTGATTATTATAGAGAACCAGAATCTGCAACAACTACCTGGGACATCAGTGAAACATACGTTGTGTATGTGCACACATCAGTGGTTCAGAAGATTAGCATATTGACGTTTCTCTTTATAGTAATGTTGACATGCCTGCCTGTAAAAAAAGCCCAATAGGTTCAATATAAATGCCAAATACACTAGAGAATGGTTCATCTTTTAACAAATACCCATGAGAAGTTTCCGAGTCTTAAGTCCTGGGAAAGTGGATTCTGCTTCGCCTTATTTTTTGCCCTGATAATAAAGTAAAGTATAACGAAAGGCCACATGGACAATTTGATAGAAAACAGCAGTTTTCAGAGAGATACCTAAAGAGTCTGTAGCTCTATGTTAGTCAACTGAAAATCCCAGATGCACAATTGAACCGATCAGAAGTACCTTGTGTAAAAGCTTATTTTAGTAGGTCAAACCAGGAACATAGGACAAGTAACAATTTGAGGTTAGAAGATGTATGACAACACAGCCCCATCGGGGGATTAGTCAATACTACGCAGACTTCAAATGGAAACCAGAACACTTCTGATACCAAGAGATTGTCCTGTTGCCATCAGAGATTAGACTGTACATAAAAAGATAAATGCAGTCAAAAAATGTAAAATAAAAAAATCTTTAAATTTCCCATAAAGAAGGTGCACCACTCTAAAGCGTATTTGACAGTGTTACTGAGCCTGGGGGTTTATATATAGAGACGCTTCAGCACTGCATTTCCTACAATGCATACATGCATTTATGTGTACTAAATGAATCAATTGTAGCATACATGTAGAGCAGATGTCATTTACATACAACTTCAGCAGTGCCTGAGTTCTGTATCTCGGCTAAATAAAGGACATTACACCAGCGGTACACCCACGCAACTTGTGTCCAACTCTCATGCCTCCAAGTCTGTAAGTTCTCAGCATAATATTACATGTTTGGTCAGATCTTGCTGTTATGGAGCTGAGGGGTTGCAGGTACTGGTTTTCTACCGTGTTGTTGTCATTAATGGACCTTTTTTAGGTTGCTTACTCATACACAGGCAGCCATCACAGTTACAGTGGCAATACAACTGAGCTGTACTGTCAATGAATATGAGCAAATGTTGTCATGAGCCTGAGGTAAGTCAGGGAGTGTCCAGTAACCAGTGAGCGAAAGCCAAAAACATCTGGAACTCCAGCAACACTGCTTGTCTGTGTGAGTGTGTGTGTGTGTGTGTGTGTGTGTGTGTGTGTGTGTGTGTGTGTGTGTGTGTGTGTGTGTGTCAAACAATATAAGAATCTATTGAGATGTACAAATAATTTGTTAATTAACGCCTATTGTACTTGTAACAAATCTGTACAATTTAGATCTATTTAATATATAAAACTATGGAAATTGTTATAAAATCCGCTGATTTTCTTTTGGGCTATAATTCACGAAATGATTTGACGTAATCACATGTTTCACTGCTTTGTTGTCCGTTTTCTATTTCAGATACTTTATGTCAGTATATGTGCCATCTAAAGCCAGGCTGGGTTTCCCAACATGCCAGTGTCCCACAAAACCTTCCCACCCTCAAGTATTTTTTCTTTTCAAGAATTTAGAGAAAACAATGTAGATTTTTCCATTTACTCTGTTGTACTTTTTTTATTACACATCAAATTTCGAATGGTTTTCTTAAATGACGGATTTATGAAGCAACTGAATGAACATGACGCTGTCATTTTTATTGGAAGTTGCTTGACATGTTTTTTGCAGGACATTGTTGTAAACTGTCTTGTTGCCAAGAACAACTTCACCCCCATTGACTTGCAGTAGAGTGGGTCCAAGCTGATGGGAAACTGGTCCCTATTTAACATTTGCCTGGTTTTAACAGCAGAAACAAACATGGTGGGTGCGTACCATCCATGTCCAGGGTTCACCAAAAAAATCCAGCCCTCCTTAAGGATGCATATTGCTCCACCAATCTCCAATCTGTAAAGCTTCACCCACATGAGAATAGTAGCTTCCATAACATTTGTTCACCAGCTCACGTTAAGACGAATATAATTGTGACATTTCACTGGGATCTCTCTCAGATGTCACTTTGGAAACCGCTGGTTGGACAGTGTTTTTTACTGTGATGTCATGTTGTAAACCTGCAGAGCTGACCCTGGACATGAACCCTGTTTGATTCTGTCGTTGGAATCAGGTGTGTATGTGGAAGAGGCTTGATGACAGCTGTTTGTTTTTGACTGACATTAAGGGCACATCTTCTGTCTTATATGATGTAAATAAATAAAAAAAACACCAAGTATCTTTAATAAGTAAAAGACTGTGGCTGTTACTACATGCGTTTACACATTTGTATACGACTGATGAGCAGGAACAAAACCAGCAATAACAGATTTTTTGGCCACTTGATGGCAGCAGAAACAAGTGGTGAAGACAACACTGATCAATCGCTGTCTTTTAAGTTGAAATATCTGGCTCATTAGCTGCTAAATGCACCACTATGTTCAACTGGGGCGGCTGTGGCTCACAAGGTAGAGCGGGTTGCTAGTGATCGGACCGCATGTGGAAGTGTCCTTGGGCTGCTGCGGTGGAAACCGACGCTGTGAGATTGAACCAAAACAGTAAAGTTGCCAGAGAGCAAAAATAATTAGCAGAAACTCTTTCTGCAATGTTGATTCAGATTGTCAGATTCAAATGGATTTTCTCTGCAGGTTTCATTATTACAAAAGACTTCTCTCACATTGTCATTTGATATAATGTTAGTGTAATCCAGATTAACCTAAACTGGTTTTCTCATATATGGTTTGAAATAAATCTAGATTCAACCTGTATTCTGAATCAAATGAGTTGATTTCCTGAAAACCTTCTATGCAGCAGGTCCACCCACACAGATGTTTTAACTTGTTGCCTGATTAGAGCTCACTGTGATGGATTGACATCTCATTCACTCTCCTTATATTTATTATTCTTATTAGGTGACATCATGTCATATTCAGCATAGCCTCACCCTCAGCATAATGCTCCTTCACGACTGTCAAGGATTTAAAAGAAATCTGTGCAAGTTGGTAGAAACAATCATTACATTCGGTTTTCTCTGTCTTTGCAGGTTTCAGCTATCAGGTCCTTTGGTTGTAAACTTAATTTCCATGTCATTTTTTTCCTGTTTTCAAAATTGTATTAGTTAATAAGCTCCAATTCCACAAAATAGCATGCTTTTTGTTCTCTGTCCCAGCTTTCATGAGCATCTTCTGAACAGTGTCGTGTGCGGTGGTGGTGGAAATGAATCTTCTCTAACTTAGTCTCCTAGTTCTCACTTGTCAAGGTGTAACTAAAGCTGTTTAAACAAAAGCACGTAAAAGAGAAGATGTCAGCCAACCAATCTGAAAGTTTAAGGAGGCTTTCAAATTGTGTTGATAATTTTCAGCCTGCATGCAATTTGCAAAATGAAATTGGTTTCCATGTAAACTATGGTAACCAGCAGAGTTGTGTTGCTGTCTCCTGTTATGTTTGTTATTCATGTGCAGCTCTTTGTAGAAATCCTCTCACACCGTGCTGCTCTAATTAGTAATAACAGTCACGTAACACTTAAGCCAGAAGCCTGCAAAACGTTCAATGACAATTCCAAGATGATGTTCATAACCCTCCCGTGCATTCTAATAGTTCTCCCTCTTCTCCGCTCAGTTTTTATCTTCTCCTCTAACCCTCCAGCCCTCTGTCCGTCCTTCTGCCCTTTATCTTTTACCCCCTCGCACCCTGTATATGCAAAAAATCCCCATTACACTAATTGGCTCTGGGAGGTTTGAATATTTCAAACCATCTTCACTGCACAGAGGAGTCAGTATGGGCCGTGGCATAACATCGCACAAGCTTACGTGCTAATGGAACCCCCCCCCGCACCCCCTCACACACACACACACACACACACACACACACACACACAGACACACATATATATTGAAGGTAGGTATGAAAGAGTGAACAAAGGTCATGTAATTTACACACTGCGCTTGTCATATTAACCAAATGAAGCAGGGCCGAGTTATGGGGTGCTGACAGTATTACAGGGTGACATGGAGTTATGAGGGTGCTGTGGGGTTAAGGTGTGTGTACTGTATATGTGTGTCAGACCACTCTGCATCAGAATTAATTATGCAGCCATTATTCATGGTTGCATGTGTAGAAAAGATGCTGTCTGATCTCTGCATAGAAGAACATTGAGTGTGGTTTGGTATGTTTTCCTTTCCGCTTGAGGAGAATTTCTACTGTGAGAGAATATTTTCTTATATTTTACTAGTGTATTTAAATAGTTTTCTCCAAAATGTGCCGTTAGATCTTTGGAAAAAAAAACGTTTCTAGAAGTTGTTCTGGAAGTTCAAGTTCAGTTCAACAACATCATTGGTTCAACACAACAAACTCAACTCTCGGTCCACTTATCCACTTCTTTCAACCGTATTTCATCGTCTTCATTGGTGGGTAGCGTTTGCACAGTTGTTGTGGAATATCTGCTGATAGGATAATGATTTCATCAATAGCAGTTTTAGGACTTCTTGTCGGTGTTCGCTTGGTAAAATGTTCCTGGAAAATCTCACACTGTAAGCAAACCTTTACATAGTTATACTCAAAACCTATTTGAAAACAGAATGTATAACATAAAGGTCTTCATCAACCTTCATCAGATTAACATGTTTCCATACGCTGTAAACGTGTAGATGAAGATTTATATAGGACTGACCTTCATCTTCCTCTTGGTTCTTGTTAGGTAATAAACTGTCAGTGACTCTCACTAACAGGGCGTGTCCAATCACACCTACTACAAGACCACCCTGCCAGCCTCCCAGTTTGTGTGTGTGTGTGTGTATCTGTGTGCATTAGTTCAGTCGAGGGGCGTGATCGTCAATAATGAATCACTGCTGCCTTCGTCACTTGTTTTCTACTTTCATTTGTTCTCTCCCTCCCTCCGTCTTTCTCTCGTCCATCACTTTCTACATCTCTCTCTCTCTAGCGCCCTCAATTCTTTCACATCACTCTGTTCCAAGCCAAGTCCCTCTCTAATCAGCTTGGCTATAAATGTCTCTGTTGTTCTGCTATTTCATCTATTGCCACCCTTTTTCAGCTCAATGCCAGCAACATTTAAGTAATCTGAATTCAGTACATGGCTCGTGTACTGATCTCTTTATATCCTTCCCCGAAATCCGTATTCAAACACTGCTGCTCTGCAACGGAATTGACCTTACAGTGATCATTATAGTTTTGCTTGAGTTTGAAGTGTGACATTGTTCAAAACCCCAGAATTGACATTTTAATGATAGGTACACAATAAATATGACACCACAGTGTGGAAAAAGATGGCCTTGACAACCCTTGAACTACTCAAGGGGAAGCAAAAGACGAAAACAATATGATCAAGTGTAACTGTTGAAGAATCTTTATAAACAGTGAACGAGATGACAGACAAACTGAAATCCAAGCCGACTTTATCCCAGACAAGCAATAATCCACATATCCTGCCTTGCTCTGATGTTTTGCACCATGGTCACCACAGTGGAAAAAAGAGATGAGCAGGATGGGGGATTAGTGTTGATCCATGCAAATTAAAAGATCATAGAGGCAACCTCACACGGCCGTGTATCTGCATGTGTTTGTGTGAGTGCATACAGTAAGTGTCTGTGTGGGACAGCTTGTGGTTACCCCCACTAACATGTCCATCTCCCTGCACATGTGCCTTTTTACTCTGCTGTATGCTTACATTTGGCTTCCATTAATCCTCACAGGATGAACAAAGTGAGGCGTATTGACTGGAACACAAATGTATATTCTCTGCAGTAACCCATACGTGAAATCCTGGTTAATCTCAGAAATCTGTATATAATATTGTTGGGACAGCGTTATTCTTACAGGATTATTGTTGCAGAAAATACGCCATTAGCAACAATGTTGCAGAAAAAACATAATCTCAGCTCTACAGAGCATTTTAGCATCTTTCAGCCCCCACAGCTATCAAATTGTCATTTTAGGCTTTTATGTAAGAAGTGTAAGGCATTTTGGCTGTCGCCATCTTGTTTTTTGCAACCAGAAGTGGCAAGAGAAGTACAACAAAACACTGAATGAGACACTTTAGCCGCAGCTAAACAAGAGATAATACTCAATGTCCTCACTTAACCGTCTGAATTGTGTGTTTCTTGTTTTCATGACTTTAAATTGACTTACATTTATTTCCTGGAGACTTACCCTACCCCAACGATTATCACTACTGGCCTAATCCTAACCCATACTTAAACCTTAACCTAACCCTAACCTTACACCAAGTCTTCACCCTATAATGTAATGATTTATGTTACGCAAATGTGCATTTTGTTCCCATAAGGAAGGCGAGTCCCCTCAATGTGACTGTGTAAACAGATTTATGTCCCAACAAGACAAGTGAAAGACACCCACACACACACTGTCAGGCTTTGAAGTCAATCCATCGCTGCTCAAAGGAACTAGAAGGTCACAGATACACAGCTGATAAAATAAACTGCACGTATCTGTGAGTGTGTGTGTGTGTGTGTGTGTGTCTTGTAATAGTGTGATTTAAGGATACGCTCTCAATACCCTCCTACTTCCTGGAACATTGTGTAACTTCATTATCATGCTCTCATTAGATACTCATTCAGACCAATCAGATTGCTCTGTAATCTAATCATTCCGAATATATTATGAGAGGAATCCATTATTACTGCAAACGTCCAGCTAATTAGAACAGGGACGCACCACCTGCTGTGTGTTTGTGTCATTGTACATGGTCAGGGATTCACGCTGAGTGAGTACATTTTAGACGGCCCTCACCTCTTCACTGAGCTGGTTTGGGTTAATATTTGGAGACATTAGACATATTTTGGAGATTTAGTAGATTTCTTTTAGTCCTGTTGTGCGAGTTTGTAACAGGCTTATGTGTTCATGTGAATGTGTGTGGCCTCCAAAGGAATACCCGGCTCTTGTAAAATGAGAGCTATGGGTGGAGAGACAACGCGGTCGCCTTGACCTGATAATAACTCCGGTTGTGTGGTGTGCTGGGAGTTACTTTAACTTGGCTTTGATCCGTATGACTCAGAAAGCCTGGATGTGTTCTCACTCAAGTCTATGTTTGTGTGTAGTGAAGAGTGTGTATTTTCTGTTATTTTAAGTTATTCCTTTCACATATTTTTCACTTTTTGATTGCTGACTGTCTAACCTCCTTAACAAGAGCAGGAGAGGAAGACAGAGGTGATTGTGAGGAGCAGAAATAGGATTTGGTTATTTGGCAGATGAAGAAGAGCGACTTACAGTAAGTGAGTAAATTAATTTACGGGAAGTATACGAGATGAAGGGAAATGCACAAAGGGAGGAGGAAAGGAGAAAAGTAATTAAACAACGTTAAGTCGTGGATAGAGAGATATGCGAAATATGAAGAGAGTGAAAGGGAGGAAACACACATTCACAAATCTAAGACTCCCACACTGCTGCTGTTGTTGTTGGAATGGAATAAACATATTCCCCCAACAGCTGAGAAAAATGATCTTGAAGAGTTTTACCCATCATTTTAAGACAAATCTCACAGGCAGCTATTAATCATACAGAGACAATAGTGGGAATTAATCAAGAAATATATATTTAAGTGCATTTGTTAATTTCATTTGATATTTGTTTACATTTACCCATTGATCACATTGTAATTAGTACCCAACATGAGGTGAAAGGCGTGAAACATGCCATTTTACTTAGAGTTAATGTTATTTTAGTACATAAAAAAAAAACTATCCCCAACCCTCATTACTGCTGCCGGTCAGAATATAACAGACGATGAATCAACATGGACGTACAGTCACATCTGTAACATTAAAGACTTTTTTAATCTTAGATTTCAGACACAATTAATTCTTTGTTATCTAGAGTACTCAAATTCAGGCCATATGTTGGTGACGAGGTGAAACAAACAATCTTTGTGAGACTCAGTCTGCCAATCAAGATAACATGAAACCAAACATTTTTTTCTGTTTTAGCTTTAAAATCCTCTGATTGAAAACAGTTGTGTATTTCATACATTGCCACCAAGTGACATTAAGGAGAAGTGACGATAGCTGCCTTTGAGGATCTGTATCTGTAACATACCAGTCCGAGTGGCAAGCTGTATTATGCCACCAAAACAACAATTATGTTGCATATTGGTTTGAGCCAAATGTTACTTGTCACCATGGTATTTTATCTCACTTGTTTTACTGCTTTAGAACATTGTAGATGAATAATAATATAATACCTCATTGTACAAGGAATTTAAATTATGAAAACAAGTGATATTGGCAGCCAACGATGAGAGACATTGCACGAATGCTTTCGCTAACTGCATGTGTTAGGGAAATATGAATATTGGCTGCTATTCCTGCTCATAACAAGCTTTAGCAGCCATGGAGAGTGTAAACATTATTTCCCCATTATTTATCTCTTTAGAATTCATATTCACTTCCAAAAATCCTAATTTATTTATAACTTAGACAACAGAACAATGTTATATTTTTTAATATAATTGTTTCCTTTCATGGATAGTTTGATTGCAGCATAGATTTACCACATAAAAGGAAAAAATAACACAAGATTCATAAATCACAAGTAGATTAAAGTGAAAAAAGCAGATTGGAATTTACTCCATACTCCTCTCCTCTGCTTCTTTTCAAAATCTAAAGGCGCTGCATAAACATATACTTTACTGTATGTAGTGTAATGGTTATGGACAGTCAGGCTTGTCTGCCCACAAGCACGCACAGAGTTTAAATAAAGTTTAACAGTAAACATTCCCCCGGCCTGTTCGACATTTGACCCGCATGAGCTCGTTCTATTCCTCCTCTTTTTCTCAGCTGAAACAACAATCCTCACTGTGTTTGTGTGTGAGAATGAGAGTGTACAATGTGTTTCTGCATGGATTTATTCACAAAAACAAACTGCTGGGAACATATTGACGTTTTGATAATTTTTTCAAACTTTAGAGGTCAGAACAAGGAAGAGAAAATATGTGTTTGTATGTGTAGGCCTACATGTTTGTTGGCTTAAAAAAACCTTTGGCTTCTAAAAGCAACTATGTTATTCATGTTTTTTCGAGACCTTTGATCTGACACCTAAATGCAAGAAAGACAAGCAGGGATCGGCTTGCACCGACAAATTGCCATCTCCCTTATCAAGGATCTTTTTTTCTTCTTGCATCCATTTAAAACATATATTAAGATGTTCAAGTAAAGGTAAAATATTGGGACACTGGAATGCAGTGTGAGCCGTCTGACATGCTTTCATTTGTGATATGTTCCTCATCCAGTGGAGGCTGAGCATACGCAGTTTTTCTCTGCTGCCCTTTTGAACAATAATACAATTTCATCTCTGAGCCACCACTGCTACAGGTCACTGAACAGTGTAACCAGGGAAAAGTAATGGAAAATGCTTTGCTCAAGGGCAGCATGGTGGTAGCCGCAAAGAGACAAAAACCTGCTGTATCGTTGTCTTTAATGCACTTAAAGTGTAGAGTATTTGTCAATGTTAGAAGCTACTGTCAGTTTTGCTTCAGGTTTGACTGACCGTCTAGAAGTCACAAGCTCCTATTGTTTTGTAAAAAAAAAAAATACTGCTGTTTGAATGAGGACAATCCATTACTTTAAAGCTACAAGGACCTTTCATGTTGTAGTACATTGTGTACATTGTTTATACTGCCCCAGTATAAACCATGATCACAATAAATAATGTAAAAAATCAGCTTTTAACTGGCTTGCGTACTACTCACTGCGAAAACTTCTTGCTAGGCTCTTCCGGTCTGTGTGACGTAAATTGTTTTGTTTTATTGAGAGGGGGGGGGGGGGGGGGGGGGGGGATTCGGGGTTATCAGAATAACTACATAGAAATATGGCTGATGGTCTCGTTTGGTTATATAGTTCATATAGAAGCATATCAAACTGAGGCTGTTTAGAAACCAGTTTAAAACGAAGGGTCCCTGATAAGCTGATCACTCCAGAGACAATTCTCACACGCTCCTGTGATATTGAGGTTGCGACCGGTGAATGATGTTGTATTTCTAAAGTGGATTTTTTACAGTATAATGTTGTAGAACTGATGAATCAGAATCAGAATCAGAATCAGAAATGGTTTATTGCCAAGTACATCACCTGTCGTCGCTGCATACTGTATGGGTTGATACATTCAGCCTCCGCCGAACCACTCCATACACATGAACACTCTGACACACACACACACGCACACTTTTTACATTCTCTCCCCTCCTGTGTGTGTTGGTGTGTGTATGCATTTGAATGTGTGAGTCTGTGTGTGTGATGTCTCCTACCCTTGCTTGAGGTTTTGGTGCAATGCATGATAGTTTGCTCCCACAGGACGTGCTGTCTTGTCCTGTCAAAACAAATCACCCTGCGTGTGTGTGTGTGTGTGTGTGTCATGTTTGGGGATGGATTATTTTGTTTGTGTGTGTGTGTGCAGACTTTATAGTACATGGTGAGACTCAGCTGTTCGACTGGCCGTCCAGTAACTTCAGACTCTGTAAACTGAAAAGTAGTTTGGTGATGTAAACCTCCATTATATTTAACAGCTAAAACACTCAGGCAGCAGATACAGTAAAGTAAGTCATTTACGTAGGTCTGAAATAACAGTCTCTGGTGTCTTAAATATGTATTTAATGTGGCACACAAAATAAATCAAACGGTCAAAGAGCATATTGGCCACAGGCCGACTCAAATATTGACAAAAGAGTCGATCTCCCCTGGTTGAAAGTTTGTTTGACCCGTCCACCTCCCCTCCCACCGGCTACTCTGTCTCACTGTTCGTAGTACGTCACTGGCTCTGAGTCGAGCGTTCAAGTGGATGCGTTTAATATGTGTGTCCACCACCACAAATAATCCATATTAACTTTCCATCGGCATTGTTTCCGTGCTGCCGAGCAGTACTTTTAACACATTACCTGCCTCGTAATGTGCTGTTAAGAGGTTGTGGTCATTCCACGTATTCCTGTGAGATCAGGCTGCCCTGCAATGAGAGAGGAAGAACTGGAAATGACTTACATTATGCTGGTTGGTAAAAGACTCCGGTGAGGCCCAAGTTGCTTAGCTTTTCTGAGTAACATATGAACGAATCTATAGTATGCATCATAAAGAGGCTCTTGCTTTTGCTATGGGTCTTTTTTAGGGATCAAAATAATGTTTCATGTAGTTTTAAGGAGAATATTTGGTTCTGAACATTGCATTGATCTTCAAGTTGAATAATCCCTTCCAGCTATCTCCATCACACTAGTTTCTAACTTTGTCTAACATACAGTTACAGTAGCTCTCTTAGAGAAACAACATATTCTCTGGGGGACCGGTGCAGGACATGGGACCAAGACTGAGGTCTAATCCACTGCGGCAGTTCTGACGTTGCTCTGACGTTAACGCTGTGTGTGTGTGTGTGTGTGTGTGTGTGTGTGTGTGTGTGTGTGTGTGTGTGTGTGTGTGTCATTTCCTAAAGGTGAATTGATTTTGTGCTCCCATGACCATTCCCCGAGCACTTACTGATCAGTTTCACAGGCTTATGTACGTGTCTGTGTGATAATCAATTGTTTCAAAGTCCAGCTCTGAATCAATTATGTTTAACCTAACAAAGTAAGGATCGCTGCTGTTATTGGCAACACGTTGAGGTATCCTCTGTTTTTCTCGGTGCATTTCTTTTCTCTTCAGTCCTTTTCCTCTTTTCACACTTTCAATGTTCTCTTTATTTCATTGCACACGGGATAAGTTTATATTCAGGTCTTTCTGCCGGAAAGGGTTTATTTTAACCCAAAACATGATCTTTTCCTAAACCTAAGTGGCTTCTTGGCAGAAAGCCCTGAAGGCAAACTGTCATTTCATCCATTTCACTTTTTCTCCCTTCAATTCTGCATCAATTTCTCTCTTCGTCTCCCCTCTCCAAACCGGCAATTCCTGCATGACCAGGATGCTCCACATCACCAGTTTTAGAGGCTCAATCAAACAGGCATCACTGTGTGGTGAGAGTAGTTTAGTTTGGGAATGTGACCGCCTCACCAATGCCAATTGTTGCCATTAAAGTATTTCATTCAGATTTAACCAAGTCTCTTTAAAGATGGATTTTAGTCATTTTACGGCATGGCTTTTAATTAATCCTTACAGTAATCCTTCTTTCTCAAGAATATGTATTTAAGTCACATCACCTTTTTACTTCCTCTCTTCATCTTTTTTGTATGATCTTGCTTTTGTTTTCTTTTGTTTCGTAGCCTCAATTTACCCTCCTGCTTCTTCCCCCAATTTCCTTTCCTGTTTCTCTCCAAGGAAACTGGAGTAACTCTCTTGTTGCTCTCTCCCACCCTCTCCTCTCCATCATGCCCTTGTGACCGATGCTAGAGTTCTGCCTGCAGCACTAGATTGCATTTGTGCAGATGGCTAGGAACACACACACACACACACACACACACACACACACACACACACACACACACACACACACACACACACACACACACACACACACACACACACACACACACAGAGGTTTGCATTAATACAGCTGGCTGGATGTAGGTGCCCCACTTACATATGGAAACTAGGGCAGCGACAGTGGTTGCGATTAAGTTGTGTTAATGTGTGTAGGATGCTTGTTGTGCACATGTAAGGGATGGGTGAGCAAATGTGATCTTGGAAACTGGTGTGTGTGTGTGTGTGTAAGTAAAATCCTCCATGTTGAATATTTGTTCTCACAGCTTGAAGGATTAGATTCATGGTTAGGTATTGGGTTTGAGATTAAGGAAAGCAATAGTATTATTAGGTTTAGTGTGGCATAATGCACCTCACCGCTGTCAACCAGACACAAATGTCTTTATGAACAAACACTGTATGCATCACAGAGTTATCGGCAATTTGAAACACGGTGTTATTAGCCTGAGAGGAAAACAATGGTTAAACGTATTACCCTAACTCTATCCTCCGTGATTGCCTGTAAACCTCAACCCCACTTTGAACACACACATACACACACACAACACGTAGCACAAGAGCTCACACAAATACCCAATTATTGAAGCATGAAGTAGGCAGTCATAATGGATGAGTCTGTAATCAGTGCAAGCCAACAAGTGAAAACAAGCGCTAATGTTTCTGATTGGGTTGTGTCGGTATTACTTATCTGCCCTTTGTGTAAGTGTGTGTTTTGATTGTGTCATATGCTTTGTAACTTTCTCATCATATATTGAGCTGTGCTGAGCATGTTCCAAAGCAGGGTAAAAAAATAGCGATTGTCCTTTTTGCACAAAAGTGAAACATTATAGTCAAAATTGAAGTGTGTAACAGCCTCAGTGATTGAGAATTATAACTAATTCCAATGGCACATGGAACTCAGCCTTCTCCATCGGTGGCAGTGACACTGTTTAGTATCTGAGCAAACGTGAATCTCAACGATTGGACTGAAAAAGGAAAGCTTGACTCAGGGCAACGTCAACCTCTTCTTTGCTGACTCCAAGCTGCCAGCTACATCAAAGTAGCATCCCGCTCCCAACAAATAACAAAGTCTGGCCATTGATGACAAAGTAAATCACTTTAGGCGTCAGCTTGAAACTTGTTCTTCAACTTTAGTGGTTCAGGAATATATATATATTTTTTCAAACCTGACGACCTAGCAAGTTTAACTACCTCCCTTTCCTTAACAGGAGTTGGAAATCAAAATGGCCTATAACGGGGCCCTCGTGCTAATAAGCGTCCTAGCTCAAGAAGATGATACCTGTCCATTAAGTATTAAAGGCAATGGATATGACGGTGGTATCCATCTTCTCATCTCTCTGCCAGAAAGACATTTCGAGAGCGTGGTTAAAAAGTTATAATGCGTACCTACTCAGCTAATGAGCACATTGCTACAGTCTGGCGTCTTCATTTTAGCCGATTAAACTAAAAAAAAAGATAAATCCTCAGTCTGATGCATAAAGTACTCGTCTCCATCCTGCATTTAAAGAAAAAAAAGGTATCCTCTCTGACACACTAGTAAACCTGAGGAAGCTAAAAATGGCCTCTCTCTAAGGAAAGCCTGTGTGACTCCGGTCTGACCCTGCTGCCCACTCTCTCCTCCTTCCCTGCTGCAGAGAACACAAGATGGTGGAGAGGCTAAATCCACTCCAGCTTGAGGCAATGACGACATGTGTGTGTTTTTCAAGCTCTATTCTTTTCCCACTCAAACCACATGCTCTACGACATCCACTTGAATGACTACACTTTTCCTCCGACACAATGTCTATATTTGTTTGTGTCTCACATACAAACGCAAACAAAGGACCTCATGAAACCATCCTCACAGCAG
Source organism: Pholis gunnellus (assembly GCF_910591455.1). Classification (NCBI taxonomy): domain Eukaryota; kingdom Metazoa; phylum Chordata; class Actinopteri; order Perciformes; family Pholidae; genus Pholis; species Pholis gunnellus. The sequence continues at coordinate 17,484,140 of NC_136535.1, forward strand.
GTTACAATACCACCACTTCCCATAATTACAAAAGCACAATCAATGGTGAGAAAATAACAAAACAACCGATGGGAAGAACATCTGAAGGTGAAAGGAATCAAGAAAAGAGGGATAGCTGACATGAAGATTAGCAGCAGGTGTGGTGGAGGTCGTGGGGCCAGAAAACACGTATCATAACATCTCATGTCCGTGTCACACAGCCCTGTCGGGGTCGTGTGTGTGTGTGTGTGTGTGAGGTTAAGGTAGTTTAGGCAACTGTCTATTTGTCTGTCAGAAATATAATAGCCAATAATATCATGTTTCTGCTCTTAGAATGTTGTCTGTCTGTATTTGTTGATGGTTTTAATAGTTTATAACACAAATTTGATTTAAACTTCCCGTAAGTTTTGGCATTGAGAGAAGTCATTGATGTTGGTTTCACTAGGTAGCCGGAGATACTGAGATTGGTTGTGTGTGCGCATTTCTGGTCCGTCTACGGTTAATCTCACATACTGCTGCACCAGACTGCATTATATATTTTGGGCGCTCATTAATGGCTGAAAGTTCAAGGACCTCTCATCTTTGTAGTGACTCACACTTTCTCAAAACAGCCTTTATTGTCCGTTTCATACTGACATTGATTGACCGTTGACTCCTCATTCACTACTCTTAACCGGCCGGAGTGCATCACCGCCGCTCAGCTGCCAGAGAAGCAGTGGGGGGGGAAACAGTTTGCTCACTTTTATTGTTTTGGACGGTGTCAATGACTGTCAAGCTAACAGCTAAGGAAGAACCAGGCCAAACACTGCTGAATGAATCAACACCGCTCAGCCACTGCCCAGCGGCCAGAGACACGTTGGTGGAGAACAGTTTACATAATACATTAAGTCGCGGTTCAGCCGTGAGACAGAGCTGAGACGCGCACCTACACAGAGCCTGTGCAGACATCTGCATAGATTACAATGAGAGCGCCTGTATTGTGTGAGACGTGCAAGTGGAAACCACATCTGATACACTCGCAGTCTAGACGGGTGGAGAGCTGCCTTACAATGAGTGCACCTTTCTAGTTCTCAATAATTACGGTAACAAGAAGAACGTGTGCAGCATCCACTTTGTGCGTTTATGTATCTGTTCACCTCAGGTTGTGAGACGGTACGGTGGAGTGTGTGATGTCACAAACACGTACCACTTGGCCTCAAACATGTCAATTCCTTCTAGGTGCGCAGCAGAGAAGGCTTATGATTATATGTTGAGATTAAAGTAAGGCGATGCAGAAAGAAGGTGAACGTGCAGACTGACTACAGCTACGAGGATGGAGCAGATATGAACTGCAAAGAGAACGCGATGGTTGACTAAGTATTCTTGATTGAAAGAGATGTGCTACCAGATGGTGAGACAAGATAGAGACAGAAAAGGAAAGAAAGAGACAAACTGAAAGAGAAAGACACACGTACAAAACATACATGCACTTGGTTACAAAGAAAGTCTTTCAGATACCCAGTATGGCAAACTAATGCAAAGTCACCACAAGGAAAAGATACAAAAAAATGGCAAACACAACGTGCAGTAGTTATTGGATACTTTATAAGTTGCTCTACATTGAAGTCACAATAACTGCTGGAGAAAAGAGAGAAGAGAATAAAAGACCTTGAGAGGAAACATTTGTTTGTTAAGAGCAACATCAAGTGAACACCAACACTTTGACATCGCCACTTGGAGTAATTCTAGATTTGATCCGTGCATCTATGATCCACATCGGGAGTAGACTTAAAATTAAGTAATTATGGTCATTAATCGTCCATTCATCTGTGAATTATGCCTTACTTATCTTACATTATTATACACTATATACAGTATTACAGATTTATTTCAATCAATGTGTTTTTTTAAAAAGTGTACAAGGGTAATAATGAATCGCTTAGTGCAGAATCTTGGACAATGTGTACCCTGAAATTACACAAGACGTTCACAGGATATCAATCTATTGATCAACATTTAAAGTTCGGATGTACTGCACAGTGTGTTTGTGCGTGTGTATCAGGCATTTGAAGCTTTATTGTTTTCATCAGAATCAAGGATCTAAAGATAGAAGGTGTCAGATGCCGTATGGATTCTGAAGCCCTCGGAGACAAACCTGACTTGACTGGACTTGTGTTGAAAGCAGCTTTAGTGTCAGTGTAACAGTGTTTTTTGGCCCTTTTTGAAAGGTGTGTGTGTGTGCAGGTGTCAGCATGAGACAGGTGGTTATTTGGATGTGTGTGTTTCTCTTTGTCTCTGAGGAGCTTCAGCCTTCATCTTGAAGCTGTCCCAGCAGGCGGGGTCTTCCTCTGTGAGAGGCGAGGCCGAGGCGATGAGGTCACTGAACGACAGCAGCGTAAATGAGGTGGGAGGAGGAAGAGATGGACGAAGACGCTGAGAGTAAGAGAGAAAAGAGTCTTTAATTAGTGAGATGGAGTGGAGTCTCTAATAGTGCTGCAATTAATGGTTGATTTCAGTTTTTTTAAGTTATTAAAGTGAATATTTTGTCGTTTATCTATTCATTATTTAAACTGTAAAATGACTAAAAATGCTCCCACATCACATATTCCTAGAGAACAATGTGTCTAAACAAGAGTTTTAATGAGGTTGGAAAATGTTGTACATCATTATTTGAGAAAATTAAACCTGCATGTTTGCCATTTTTATTCTATAAATAGTGTAAAACTTATTCAAATCAATTAAAGTTGTTGTTTAAAACCATCATCTGATTGATTCATCAAAATTAATTATTTTTATATTTATTTAATTATGCATCCTGAGAAAAATCCTTCTGAATGAGAGCATCTGTAAATGTTTTGTGTTCTTACTGCAGAGCCTGCCTTGTCTGCTGGTCCGAGTGCTACAGCAACATGATGATCAGTATCCAGCAAGCTCTCCTGCAGAAACACACACACACACACGTATCAGCACATACTGCATATAGCCTGTATATTACGATAAAAAAACTCTAAAACTCATTCAAATTCAGAGCAAATACCACATGACATAGAATGCGTATGTGCAACCTTATCAGACCCGTTGATACTGACGTCCACCCTGCATGCATCTACAACTATTGAATATATGCATGTGAATATCTAGTATCTGTTTGCATGATTTCTAAGGATGGTGAGCAAAGTTTCAGTCAGATAACCGCTGCGTTTAGAGGTCACACATTCACAAGCAATAAGAGATTCCTTTGTTACCAGGAAACATCAGGAACACATGAACTCACTGAACAAATGTCAATGCTTAGCTTTAAGATAAATCCATTCCACTGCAGTCTACAAGCCTTGCTTATGTAAATTGATTTAATTTAACAGAAAACATGCTTGATGTTATTGCAACTCAGATTTCAAACAACACACACACTATATATATATATATACATACATATACGCAACCTACTGAGCCTTTAAAATGGTAAAAACATATTTTCTGTTTAGAATTTGTGTACCCTCTATAACTTCTACTCCAAATGCAATTGCCTTTGTAGCTGGAAAAATACACTTGGACATTAAAGGCCAAAAGCTGAGTGTGTATACGTGGGAGTAACAGGTGGTGGTGAGTAGTGGGGGTTTAGTTAGAAAATGGAAGAGAGTAAGGGAACGTAGAAAGAAACTCAAAGAAAAATGATAGGGAGAGAAACGTCAGAAGGAACTGTATTTAAATGTGAAAATGTTGTAATTTTTTGCGGTTTCAGTGGCTATGTTATAGTCTGCCTTCAATGTGTGCCATTATGTCCCTCAGTGCCCGTGCAAAGGCTGCAGGAGTGACATCACCAGAGGTCAGCACGAAATAATAAATCTCATAGTTGCTCTCTGATCAAGCGAATCAGCCGACAGTGAGCCAGAGAACACAAGGTCAACAGCAACGGCTGCACGTCGCATCTCTCTGTTCTGCTCCGAGTGGGTCTATTTGTTCATGAGACAAATCTGAAGAAATTTAGAAAAATAAAATATGAAACAATTCAGTTTCGAGGTATTTTGACCTCTCGAGGACCAGCACTATGTTGGTGCAGTCTGGAACTTCTGTACATGATGAAGCACATGACTTTGTGTAATTACACTTTATAGGATTAAGCATCGAATGTAAGAGATTGTATTTGCAACCCCCCAGTGGAACACACGCACGCACGCACGCACGCGCGCACGCACGCACGCACGCACGCACGCACGCACCGGCTAAGTAAACAAAGCAAAGAGAAACTCTGGTTGAGTTGCTCATCCTTTAACCAGAAGGTTGGCGGCCCTTGAGCCAGACAATGAATCCCAAGTTGCTCTCCGGGTGCGGACGTCAAATACCCTGTATGTGTGCGAGGAGTGTAATACGGCTTAGTTCAAGGCCAAAGGTCATGTCGTCAGATGCTTTGTTTTGTCCTAAACAACAGATCAAACTCGAAGACGCACAATTTACATATATATCAAACAGATAAGCAGGAAATGCTCAAATATTAGGATTATGGTACCAGCATACGTTTGGCTTTTCTTTTTGCTTGATAAGTGACTCAAAACAATTCTTTGTTTGTCAAAATGGTTGCAGATTAATATTCTGTCAACTACAAATTAATTTACGAACTGTTTGAGCTAAAATGAGCTAATTTGGCCTTATGTATTAACATGGAACCGTTACGATGCTGGTGATGTACCTGACGGCCATTTGAACCAAAAGTCATATTAAACAAATATGGAATAAACCAGCTGTAAAGGAGAAAACGCACATTTATAACACAATATTAACATCCACTTCTTTCTCTCTGTTCTTCTTTGCTTCACTGATTCTTTCTTCGACTTGCAACTCTTCATACTTTAACAAATTCTACATTCTGTGCGTCGTGGTTACTTCACTTTGCCCTACAGCCTATAGTTAAAGAGCGGACATGTGCATGCGCTGCAATCTATAGAAGTGAGCTCTTAGTCCCCGGTGTTCAAACATGGACACTAAAACAGCATTAAGCCGCCATGACCTCAAGAGAGATGGAGAAAGGAGAGGAGACGCAACATCAGGCTTTTTTAAACCAGTGGTAACCTTTTAGCAGTCACTTGTTAATCCACCTGCCACAGGGCATGGAGAAACGAGGAAGAGGAGGGGAGGGGGAATAGAGAGGAAAGATACATGGGGGAGAGAGAGAGAGGAGAGGGGGAACAGTAAAATAAAGAGAGAAGGGAAGAGAGGAAATAAAAGGGACAACATCAAGGGAAATGCAAAGAGGATGAGGAATGAAGGTGAGGAGAGAAGAGGAGCAGAAAAGAGGAAATAAATGGCAACAGATGATTTTTTTTATTTTGACAGGGAGGTGCAGGAGGGCAATCTCTTTGGGTATTTCTCTGTAAGTCCACCTGTGATTCACTATGCTTCCAAGGGGGGCAGCCACTGGGGAACAGAGCAGGGAGGACCCCACAACACAGCTACCAAGCTGCTTTTAAGTTAATTCAGTTGCTAAAAGCTGTATCACACTGGTTTTAAACCCACAAATAAGAAAGTATTATTTATCAAACTGTTTCTTTCCCATATTATACAAACACTAGCCACAGTATTCAACGTGACAATACATCTTTACAGTCGGCCAAGGATGTACTGTTAAAAACCCTCAAAAATGATAATTTAAAATAATTTCTGTCTAAAACTCTAAATGATACTATACTACAAACATGCCTCTTGGCAGTAACACAGCTCTCTTTTTTCCTTTAAAGGAATAGTTTTAGTGAAGGAATAGTGCTTTTGTGGCAAGAGCACTGTAAAAATGACAACTGTGTATGTGTGGGCGCAGTGATATCAATGAGATATAATGTATTAATTACTACGTCTGGAGGCAGAGTTTGTCTCCTCCGGACACCTGCTTCCGGTCTATTCCAGCTAACTGTCTCCTCGCTGTAGCTTCAACTTTAATAGACGGATACGAGCGTGGTGCATTTCTTCTCATCTATGCCTTGGCATGAAAGCAATAAGCACATTTACCAAAATGTTTAACTATTCCTTTAATTTGTGCTCAAAACACTATTTGGCCTGGGGGCAAAGCTCCTCTTGGGCAATCGAAAACACAAGAAGAGAAAAACGCAGTAGAAGTCACAGGAAATGAGATGATAGGAGAAAGCCAACCTGGCAATTGATCACTAGAAAACACTGCAGGCTGGAAATTAAACTAGTCTTGAATCTGCCTTTAGTGTGTTTTGGCATTTTTCAATTTGTCATTTGACTGACACAAGACGGACGTCTTGTATTTTTAGAAATCCTGGTAGACATTCTTTTGTCCTCTTCACGCCCGTCTCCGAACAGACTTACTTCGAATACCCAGTCGTCGTCTTCTTCCTCGTCTAGATGCATCTTGGTCTGGCGCAGCGCATGTTTGTGTGTGAGCGGTTCAGAGGACAGGTGAAACTCCACCCTCTGCAGGTTGAAGCCCAGACCCGTGCCGATGGCTTTGATGAAGCTCTCCTTCAAGGCCTTGGTGGAAAAAGGAAGGAAAGTCAATCAGTTACATGCAGAATACGACCACCAGCACATAAGGAAAAATACATTTGTATGCCTGACAAAGCTGAGATGGTCCGTCTGTTGTGCTTCTTTGTGTGTGTGTGTGTGTGTGTGTGTGTGTGTGTGTGTGTGTGTGTGTGTGGTATATTTTCACTCAGTAGCACAATAACTTAAAACCCCAACAGATGGGAATCTATGCATACATGTATAACAGTGTGTATCCAAAAGAGTGACTCTGTGTTTGTGTGAATGTGTGTGTGTGTGTCCAGCCAAAACCAACCCTGCTCGGTAGCCAATGAGCCACAATAACAGTATTACAAGGCTAATCGCTATGGCAACCGTCGAACTCTGCCATTAGTCAACAGTGTGGTGATGATATCAGAGCCTGACGTCTCTGTGCCACCCTCTCAATCTCACCACATCTTTATACTTAGCACCACCGTTGTGCTGTTGCTGTCCATCTGTGTGTGTGTGTGTGTGTGTGTGTCAAAAACTGAGAAAGGGGAAAGAAAGAAAGAAAGAACTATTGTGTGAGACTGTGAGGATGAAATGTAGAGATAGAGAAGGACAAAATGTGAGAAAAGGAGAAAAATTCACAAACGCATGTGCAAATGTGTGTCTCAAAGGATACAGTCAATGTCATTTCTTTCTATGTTCCCTTCACACACACACACACACACACACACACACACACACACACACACACACACACACACACACACACACACACACACACACACACACACACACACACACACACACACACACACACACACACACACACACACACACACACACACACACACAGCTCGTCGGGCAGCAATGCAATGTGACAACAGGGTAGTATGGTTGCCGTGGTTACCCAGTGGCGGTAGAACGCGGCAAGCTGCTGGTGCTCCAAGCCGCCCGATTGGATGACGCTCCACTCGTACGCGGTAAACTGACGAGTCATGATGCGGAAAAACTCTGGCACGGAGCTGCTACCTGGAGGAGAAAAAGGAGGGAAGGAAGGAAGGAAGGAAGGAGGGAAGGAGGGAGAAAGGGAGGAAAAGGTGTGAGGGACAAATAAAGGGAAGAGGAGAGAGGAAGAAGGATGGAGACACCGACAGAAGGGACAGACAAAGACGGATGGAGAGAGAAGGCAGGGTTATTCAAACATACTCAGGTTTTGAGATTACTGTGGACTGTTTCCTCTCTCTGAACACAAGCGATTTGAATGTGACTGTGACACACACACACACACGCACACACACACGCACACACACACACCATTGGCCTAGACCTTTTACATACACAAGGCAACAGTGGCCTCTTGTGGTCAAATTGGAAAATATAAAAGCATTTCCATTTCGGCCTTGCTTTTAGGACATCAGCTGGTTATAATACAGATTACAAGGTGTCATAGATTATTATCGTTGTAATGATTAAAGTCTGTCTTTGTGTACGGCAGTTGTGAATGGGGAACTCGTTGGTGATTATTTTCCTTTACATATTTAAAGTGCTGTACTTATAAATGTTATCAGTGGCCTGCTATGTTATCAACAGGGTCTTTTTTTTTGTTGCTATTATTTCTATTTGTCCTCGCTGGTCTAAAATGTGAGTATGGAGCGCGCAGACAGGGGGAGCAGTCGGCGTTTAGTGGGCTCGAAAGACTAGGATTTTCCGGCGACTGCTCAGCAAAGGATCCGAATTAACCTTTGTAGATTATAAAGCAGGAAAACTTCACTAGACTACTACAAGGAAGACCCAGCAGCTAAACAGACTGTGGTGAGATAGCGCGTGTTCTATGGATTTCGGAACAGCGGCGTCTCGCCACGCTTCCACCCGTTATTGATTTTGTGTTGGGTTGAATTAAGGAACGTTGGGACTGATGGGACACGGGGTTTCAGTAATAATTTGTGAGTGTTTAGTTGTTTATTGTGACAGAGTGCAGCGGGAGCCTCACAGCTTTTTTGTTCGCTGCAATTTATGCCGAATTGAATTTGATTTACAATAATTTATGGTGTTATATGCAACTAACTGTGTGGTTTCATTTATATCTGATATAATCTGTCATTTTAGTGAGGAATAGGGATTGTTTTCAAACATATTAGGCTTTTAGATTGTAGTGTCTGTACACAACCGATATCAGATCTGCCTGTTCCCTTATATTTAGCGCATTTACTTTTCCCCTTCGTTTTTTTTTTTATAGTAAGGTGAAATAGACAGCTGGCACATCATTTTATAGTTTGATCTTTAAGCTTTTGATATGATTCCACCATGTTTGATTATTGGAAAGTCTCTCATTACAGGAGACGTCTACGAAATGAACTGAAGAACACAAACTGCCGCTGAGAACTAAAGATTCTCATGACAATCATTCATTGTCTTTTGTCTTTTTCTCTTCGGATATCAATGCATGTGCACAGAGCTGTTGATATTGTTAATGCTGCGTCAACTGTTACCCTCAGCATTTACCTGGCATGGTGGTCTTCATGATATCCACCCCCACCTGCACCCCCTGCTCTGCAGCAAGCACCGCATAGTCCCCCTGGTGGGACACGTTGAAGCTCCAGGCCGGGGGTTCAGGACCTGAATCTGGACTGACCTGGATGCCAACAGCAAGAGAGTATTCAAATTCTGGATATTTTCAATCATATGACAAAAAACACGTCAATCAGAGAACTACTTTAACATCTTCTAAAAGCTTTTAAAGTGGGAAAAAAGAGAAAGTCAAACCAGAGCAACAGTCCCGTACAATCTAATGTCTGCAGCTCAACAATTACCAGTGCCCAAGTTACATCTAAAGTAATTATTATATTCATACTGTGCAGCATGTAATAATGTGCACACATCCACCTGAGCAAAGTGTCTGTTCTGGTGACTCAACATCTAAAATACTATGTGAGCCTTATTTCAGGTGTAGTTTAGGGGGCAAGTTAGTGCATCCGAACTTTGTTCAAAACCACAGAACGTTATTTCTTATTCTTATTGGAGACACTTCAGATACAAATAATAATGGTATGAACCTTCAGTGGTGCTGCCAGGTAAGGTTTCCCTCTGGGGGATCGCTCCAGTCTGATCTCTGACCAGGGGATCCCCATCCTCTCATGCACACATTTCCTCAGCAACAACCTGCCAGCCTGACGAGGTAACAGAGGGACACACAGCGAGTTTATTACACAGAGACAACTGGATTTGACAAGTGGGATAGGGATCCAAGTTGGGTGGTTGCAAAAACAAAACTTTTTACAGTCAGACTCACCATGGCTGACTTGGCATCCTTAGCAAACACAAACTGTCCGATCCTGTCTTTCTCCTCCCGCTGAATGCAACGAGCAGCAAACAGCCAGTCAGACCTGGTCGGTGTCCACGACCCGCAGCGAAAAGCCCAGCGAACAGAGCCCATCTCCTCACCTCCGTCTGTTCATCTGGACTCTTCCACAACTAGTTGTTAGTGAGCTAACATTAGCATAGCGCACGTAATGTTTGACTGACAACAACACCCTGTGAGCGTTACATCTGATGCTCTACTACTTGCACAGTGGCGCCCCATGTGCAGTGCATAACCGGGGGCAACTATTAAAACTACTAACGTCACACGTTTTGTGTCTGACAGCGGTGAGCATGCCGAGCAACCCGGAAGAGCCGAGGCGAGATTCAATGTCGTCATAAGTGGGCGCGGTAGAGACTTGACCAATAGGAGCGATCGAAACGGTATACAACTAACGACACCTTCGGGTGCTCTCGGGAATGTTGTAAAAACGAAAGAAACGTGTTGTGGTATCAATGAATATGACAGTGTTTGATACCAAAGAGAGATATGGGATATCCTGAAGCATATTGACTGTAAAGCTGGTGTATCTCAATCTTTCTACTTAAAAAAACACCTCTCAGCTTGGACTTATCCTTGAAAATCAATTAAATATCTATTCTGCAACATAATTGTGAAAATAGAGCTGTGCTGCATAAACAAAAGAAGAAAAAAAGGCTTTTAATGCAAGGTTTTATTTTGCTTTTCCAAATTATTCTATCCAATATCCACTTATACCGTCCTATTTACTGATTCAATAATAGGATATTAAATTTGCAAATCGTACCTGAAAGCACCATTAAATTGTACTCCACGATGTTGTTTTGATTGCGGTACATCTGTGTGTGTAAGGTGAGTTGTCTTCACAATATATGAAAGATAATGTTTAATTGGAGGTGGTGGTTGGATCGGCAACACACACGATTTCGTTACATTTCTGTTAATGATGATGAAACTCGTTTGGTTCGAAAAACACAGTCTCATAGCGTATACCGTTCCGAAGAAAAACGTAAATGTTGGAGATACAAGAGGGCTTAACCTGAAACACATACTGCTTGTATGTATTTTGTCTACGCGTAGACGAACAGAAGAAACGCACATCTCAAATATACTTACAATAAACCTCCCAAGGCTACACTTGTGATTTTAATATTTTAGTACCTATAAGATATGTGGTCGATATTGTCTGCTTATAGTAGCCTAATAGAATAAGTAAAGATCGCATAACAATGTGTGTTGCTGTGTTGCAGAAAGACATTTAAACATCAGCAGTAACAACTCAGCATTTGCAAGCCTACATACAACCTCAAAATCTGCATTTCTTCACATTGACAGGTAATCAGTCAATGAAAGAGGCCTTACTAAAAATGTAACATGATGAAATATCTTAAAAGATTATTCCCTTACGATTTATTAAAGAATACCTTTATGTTGTTTCCAATTCAAGAGACAAACAACAAACATGTCTGCATTTTTCATCAAAAGAAAGTGAGAGAATAACTCATTGCACTTAATATTTATGTTGTAGTATATTACACCCTTCTATTATTTCATATTGTAATCCTATTTCTTTAATATCTTGAGAGGTCTTTTTTTATCTAACAATATCAACTACTCTCTGATTTGCATACAGGAAGACTGCAGCGTCCTTTCAGCCTGTGATGCTTCTGCGTACAATCAACTGGCAGCAGTGCAGATCAGGGAATAAAGGTGGAATACGCTGCAAGTCTTAATATTCTGTGGAATTAGCTACATCAAATCAGGCCCCCATCAAGGCAAACGTGAACCCACTGGGAAAAAAAAAGAAGACTTTTGATGATTTAATCCTCCAGCCAACCAGGTGTGACCTCTGCAACTTCACACACTTCTCTCTCACATACCATTACACAGAGCCAGTATCCAGTGTAACAGCTGGGATCAGTCTCCCAGGTGGAGAACTTCACAGGGAATACTGAAGCCACTGAGGGATTCCTCCATGATGAAAACCACTGTGATATTGAAGGAAAGCTACACTCCTAGACATGGACTAACCTTTACAAATAACATCCCCCCTTTACTCTGACCTGTGCTCTATCATTCGTCTTACACCTGTTTCCATTCCCCTTTCCTTTTCTAACTCCTTTTTTCTTCTTCTATTGCTCCCTCCATACCTACACTACTCTCTTCCCCTTGTCTTCTTTGCTTCCCTCCCCCAGTTGTGTCTCCTTGTCTCTTTTTTCTCTCTCTCTGTCTCTGGGGTTTCTGTCCCCTTTCTTGCTGCCAAGCTGGATTTCCTGCAGGTGAAGCATCTGAAGAGGAAGAGGAAGAGCAACTACAGTGTGAGAGAAACACAGACACTCATCAGGGAAATCCACAAGAGGACGGACGTGTTGTTCTCCAGACAGCAGGTATAGATTTCTTCTTCTCTTCTCTTGGACAGATCAACCGCAGCACAAACCAATTATCTCTTATACAGTAGCAACTTCTTTTAAGTCGTTTGTAACCTCTCGTTAAATATGTGAAAATAGTTTTCAAACCAGCTGTTTGATGTCATTCATATAATTACTGACAAAACACAATTAACTGACATGCTCATCCAAAAAGCAAGCCACAACTCAAATATACAATTATGAGTCAGATAAAGAGTAAACCTGGACCAACCATCCCATGTAGGTCAGCTGCTATGTAAAATGAGTGCAGTGCAGAAAGGCCAAAATATATTTGAAATGATTTAGAAGTATTTCTATTATCACCACCAGAGAGCACTACCACATTTCATTTTTCCGAATCAATTTACGGGATCCTCGTCAAAAATGTTTTTCTTTTATGTATTTGTGTAAATAAAATGTAAAGCGTCAAATATCTAGAATGGTATTGGCCTCAAAACTATCCTCTGGCTGTACTATAGAGGAGCATTTTGTTTTGCAGACGTGTCAGCCTTTTTATTTTGTAAAACTGACAGCTCTGTTATTTTGACAGGAACTTCACAAAAGCCATGTTACAATTGTTAGAATAAAACAATAAAACTGTTGTCTGTTTTGCGTCTCTTCTCTTTGTGTGTGAACAGAACACAGCCATTAATGAGTTGAAGAGACAGGCATGGGAGGAAGTGGCTCAAGGTGTTAATTCCCTGGCGGAGGGAGAGCTACGCACTGCTGCTGAGGTGTGTTTATTTCTATGTTTGAATCATACTTTTATATATTTACCTATTTAAACACCAGTATCTTTCCTTCCTAATCTCCCTGTGCAGGTGAAGCGTCGATACCTGGACTGGCGTTCACTGGTGAAGAGAAAACAGCTTCGGGCTGAGCTCTCTCTCTCCTCCTCCTCCTCCTCCTCTGTGGCCCTGAAGACTGAGTATGATCAGTTCTCCCCTGAGCATGAGGCAGCTTCTCTGGGATCTGGGTGTGACCAGCTGCTTGACCTCTCGTGCCTCTCGAAGGACTGTCACTGTGACTGGCCGGAGCTGGCATCTCTCGGGGAACCGAATGGGCAGGCCATGATGGCACCGCTGGGTGTGAAGATGGAGGACGATGTCAGTGAATACCGAGTAAGAAACAAAACTCAGTAGTGCCTGTGCGTGTACGACAACTATAGATTAGATATTCTAATTAAACCTTAGAGTCCATTAATTAAATCAGCATGTAAATGAGGACAAAATGATTTCCTCAAACACCTTCATGCTTTTTGATAGAGAGCTCACATTAACAGTGTTCATGTTAAGTTGCCTGTATTGAGTGTGATAGAGAATTTGAGATGCAAGTAGTTTTTAATGTGTTCATTAGCTTAATTAATATCCTTATTGGCAGAGGTAGTTATGTTAAACACGGCACAGTGATGATGCCAGCACATTTTGTAGCTCAAGTGGCTCTCGTTAAGCCGTCTTTTTGATTGGGCTCATGTAGGTCCACAAGGTAAAGATCAAATTAGATTAAGGGATGTGCTAATTAATTAAGATTTATTCGAACATTACATGTAAATGTTACTTTCTTTTGCAATTGCCTTTAGATGTGTTCACAGGTATAATCATCATCTATTCAAACTGTGGTATTACAATCATCCACAATCATTCTCTAAAAAATGTCCTGCTCTATCTCGTAACAGTGTAATTAACCTGTATCCAGTCTGTTAAAATTCTTCATATTATCAGCCAGACAATCTGCAGTCGTAAAAAAAGGTAATAGTGTTGAGTCTCATCTGTATTCAGTGACATTCATTTAAAAACTGCCAAACATTCTTTATACAGAAAAAGGAAATCAAAGCTGCAGAAGCATAGATCTCCTGATTTTTGTGTGTCTGTGGGTCAAATTCGAAAGAAAACTTGCAAATCATGTGTGAAACTAGTGGAGTGCCCCTTTAAGAATCTCCCTCTCTCCTTCTAGCTGGATGGTGATGGCGAAATGGGAGATGGAGAATTAGATGACGATGATATTCCCTCCCTCCTCAGTGACATTGAGTCACGTGGTGAGGGGCATGTCGGTGATGTTTACTCCCACAACGACTTGGACATGCTCAGCTCCTCAAAGGCTCCGACCTCGACTACCAACAGAGGCCTTCCACTCGCGGGTGGCCTGATGGGGACGCCGGCCCATGCCCTCGGTGGACTAACCAATCATGAAAACATGGGGTCTGGGTTTCTGGTTGCTGTTGAGAAACAGCGATTGGAGCTGGAAAAACATCGCCTGGTTGTGGAAACTGAACGCCTGGCAGTGGAGAAAGAGCGGCTGCTGGTGGAGAAGGAGCGGCTTCGTCAGATGGAGGTAGAGAGGGAAAGGCTGCAGCTGGAGAGAGAGAGGTTACAGGTGGAAAGGGAAAGGCTGAGGCTTCTGCTCCTCAGCCAATCAGAGCAGGTCGACTCCTCCTTTTACCTGCCGCCACAACAAGGCCCGCCTTCATCCTCCACGTCTTCTTTATCTTCCACTCATGATGGACAGAGGGAGAGAGATAGAAAAAGTAAAGCCTGGAAGCCAATGGTGGATCTGGAGACAGAAAGGATCAAACTAGAGAAGGAGAGACTACAGCTGGAGAAAGAGAGGCTGCAGTTTTTTAAATTTGAGGCAGGCAGACTGCAGATTGAGAGAGAACGCCTCCAAGTGGAGAAAGAGAGAATGCAGCTGCACAAAGATCATCAGGGTCACTGAGAGAGAGAGAGAGATACCAGATTCAGGGGTACGTCTAATACTGAAAACAACCCAGAATGTGAATTGCATGAGCAGCTGTTCCTTTATCAAGTTCCTCACACACACATCCTTAAACACGGTGTGAGGCACTTAAATGATCATTCCTGACTTGGCCAAGGAGAAGACTGAGAGAGAGGGCTGGCATATTTATGACCAACATGATAAAGCAGTGCCTTATGATGTCTTCATAAAATGGGTGATAGGACAGAAAAGATGCCATGATGATCAAATCTATGGATTTGTTTGGCTGGTTAGCCTTGAACATATTTGATTTATGAAATGTTTAGTACCACATCCAAATACACTGATGCACAAAACGTGCAGTACTAAACATGAAATGCTGGGATATCAATGCAAAACATCCTTACCTTTGTAGAAATGTTTTATAATGTTATATATGAAAGAATGGAATCATGTAGTCCTACTCTGCATTCATGCACCAAATCCGTGCCAATTTTTTCTACTGCATGGGTTTTTGTTTGTATAATTCAGCTTCCAACATTCAAGAAGAAAAGCACAATATTGTTACTTGTACAGAGAGACTTTTATGGTATTTATGTTTTTTGTGTTAATATGTGTGACTTTTTAAGACACTTCCTCATTGGCTCCACTCGGCAGAACCGGAGTTTGCCGCCTGGTCATTGCAGCAAAAGCAATGGGGTTACTAATAACATTTACAATGACTGTTCAGTCATGACAGAGTGAAAGTGTGAAACAATACCCAACCCAATCTCATGGGAAGATGTATACAACATTTCTGCACGTCACTAGTACGCATTTTGTCGTTTTGCATGTCATTTATACAGTATTAGGTTCATTTTGTGAAACGGCTTTCCATGTGTCTCACTTAGGTTTCAGAAAACGCTCAGCTTGTTGGGCTCAAAAAAAAACTACATCTACCAAGTACAATACGTACGTAAACAACGTAACATAAGTACATCGTTGCTTAGCGCATACATTTACTTTGCAGTCCGTACAGACTACGTGGCGAACGAATGACACGCAGAAAAGCATAACGACGTTCTTATTGCACACTAAATGATCTAACGAGGCTGCAATACCAGGACCCTGAAACTGAAGCATCTTGAATGGAATCCAGCCATCATGAATTCGATTATTATTTACACCCGTTACTCTTCCCTTTGTGACATGTCAGAATGTCTGCTGTGAAAAAAGGACGATTAAGATGTGCTGTTTTTGCCATTAAGAGCCTGAACATCTGCGATGGGCAGGTACTGGAAGTTATGGTGCGCATGCTAGAAAAATGTATATGATATTTTCTTTTGAATGCTGTGTTTTCTCCAGTTTTGTTGTGCTACGAATATACTGTGAAGTGTTACTGGCTGCTGGAAACCATATTTTGCTAGAGTGTACTGAAGGTATTGTTGTCCAACACGTCAAACCCACTATCCCATTTGGTTGTTTTGTAAAGAATAACCCATTTTTAATGTGTGTCTGTTTACGCAACTTGATATCAGGTCACATAACCGGCCTAGCAGCCCTTTTTTATTATTTTCTTCTAATATATGTATATATATATGTACTTATAATGTTTTTTTATGATTCCTTACTAAGTCCATGTGCCTCTGTGTTGATACATTATTTATTATTTTTTGCTGAGGAAAAGAAATGTGACCTCCGGACAAAATCTGTAATGATCAGAGTTTAATAAAATCTGTGTTACCCATTCAAGCCCCAAAGTACTGCTTTTGAAGGCCAGCCTCTGTGGTCTCTCTCTTGCCTTGATGTACTCTGTATTGCCTTTGAAGAATTATGGTAAAAGAGAATGAGAAGATAATTAGAAAAAAAACATTCGTCTCCTCGGTATTTATGCTCCTCGGGAAGCCAATTGGGGGTTCCTTGGATCAATGCAGGCTAATAAGAAGGGACAAGCGTTTGAAATCACTTTGAGAGCCCTGATGTGCTTCACAAACCCTGCATCGCTAAAGAGTCAACTTTTTGGAGGATTTTGGTACAATGAT
This sequence comes from Pholis gunnellus, assembly GCF_910591455.1. Taxonomy (NCBI): domain Eukaryota; kingdom Metazoa; phylum Chordata; class Actinopteri; order Perciformes; family Pholidae; genus Pholis; species Pholis gunnellus. The sequence goes on from NC_136535.1 coordinate 17,501,041, forward strand.
GTAACCCAGTGACACTTGTTGTTTTGTTTTTTTTGCATTTCAGATTTAAATTGCTTATAGAATTTGTGGCATAGTGGTATGAAAGCTCTTTACTGCAGAAGGAAGGCTTACAATTGTAATTGAACAGAGACAATAAAGCTGGTAAGAGAGCTCTTAAATCACCTGTGCTTCTACAGATCCTTACACGAACATGCACGCTTACACACACGTGGCGTAACTCAAAGCGGGCAGATCGAATCACAAAGACTAGTTTATTTTCTCTAACAACATAAAAAGGGTTATTTTGTTGTCCGCCTGTGAGATGAAAGATATATAAAAGGCCATTCTCCAGCGCTGTTTGGATTCAAAACTGGTGTGAAAAGCTGCCGTATTGTTTTGAAAAAGGTTCCCTCAACACCGGAGGCATGCAGCGACTGGACTGACTGCTGTGTGGATTGTCAAAGACATGGCAGCAAATGCCAGGTGGAGAATAAAACACTACAATATTTATTTTTAATACTTTGGGACTGTTTTAAACAAATACTTAAATCTTCTTTTATTATGTCCTACCTTAAATATTACGGTAATTCAGTCAAATTAGGAAAATCAAGTCAGGCTGTACAATATTACAGTTCAGAGCTTTACATCTAAAATGAAAGCAAAACATCAAGGATTCTCATCAGAGCAGAGAAAGCTGTAAGATGCCCTCGGGGTCCTCTGGCTCACTGTTCCACCGGTGACGAAGATAAAAACTAAAAAGCTGCCTGCTCATAGCATACAGATCTCACTCTTGCTACAGATAGAAGGTCTCTGCCCATGGATCTAAGGGTCTAAAACCTCAGTATACCAGGTGTTTTGAGATTTTAAAAGCAGTTTATGTCGACCTTAGAGATGATCTTATGGTCGCAGACTTGCTGCAGAACTATGAACAATTTTCATTTCACTGAGGTTTTTCGGCTTTCTACTTGAACATGCATTTCTGGAGTTTGAGATTGGTGTGAAGTTATTCAAAACTGGAAAGCGAAGCTGTTTAAAAGAATGACATCATAATGGCACAGGGCTACGCAATTTTAAATTGTTTTTAAAATGTTGGAACAAAAGAGCATGGAGGTTCGAGGTTCACTTTGTACAGCAGTTCAGTTTCAGCCACTCTAAACTGGGCAATGTTAGCTGTATATTCTGACACAGAGTGGAGGGGCAAGATATATGTAAGGCTTTCAGATTAATACACAACCCAAATGTTGTTATCGTGTAATGTAAGGTAGTGTTGTCGTGACCATTGGGCATTGGATTTAAGAAGCTGTGACTAGTTTCAAAAAGCACCCTGGGGAAATGCTGCCTTTTTCACCGAGCTTCAAAAGCTTGATGTGATTCACATTGGTCGTATTTATTTCTCTATCAGCCTCTCTACCGTTTCTTCTGAGACTTGCCGATGATTAGGAGGTGACTTGCACTCCTAGTTTACATTTGAAAACAAATATATGTACCACAGGATGAGGGAATACTTGGCCGCAAAGCAGCACATATTTAGTTTTCACTGGGATTGGAAAGAGCTACGATCATACTGAAAGAAACCTTTGGGTTTTAATCAACCATTTGATTCACTCTTTCATCTAAATCAAGTCAAACTTCTCGGATAGCATTAGAAATGTATAAGAGTCAGATTTATTGTTCAGTCAGTCAGAAAATGATATTTGTAGCAATCCAGCCATGTAGAGTCACATGTTGTGTGCTCATTCGTTGTACACATAAAGTCTGTATACAGGAAAGGTAAATGTGTGCGGAATTTAGAAAAATGCACATCTCAGCAGTCCACCTGTCCAACAGCTACAAGGACAAAACAGCGGGGCCACAAGCTGACGTGTGTGCTGACAGTGTTGGTGGAATTCAATTTCCTAACCGATCATGAGAGACACCTCGAAGACAAAGTAAGAGAGGGGCTGTGAATGAGAAATCAGGGTTTGAGATGGATTCCCCAGAGAGAGGAATGCAGAAAAATGGATAAATGAAGGATGACAGGAGGTGGGAGGATAAAGAGAACGAGCGGAGGAAAAGAGGGGGAGAACAGACGAGAAATGAGGAGGGGGCTGAACAGGATGGGGGTAATGCAGAGTTGAGGGAGGGAAAGACTGAGGCTGAGATGAAATGAGCCAATAAAAATGAAAAGGTGAAAAGGCTGCTGTCGCTTCACAGTGACAATAAAAGAGGTAGATTGAAGGTGTGTGTGTGCATTTGGACGTGAAGGTGCAAGGTTAAAAGGTTGGCGGAACCACCTCAAAATTGTTATTTTGCTTCATCTGTGGGTAAATGGGAAATACTTGTCAGTAATAACCCAGCATGGCGTGTGAGTGTGTATGTGTGTGTGTGTACATGCGCGTGTCTCTGTGTGTGAAAGAGATGGGAAATAATGGGAAATGCTTGTCAGTGATGGCTCTACATTAGAAGTGTTGGGGTCCCCACGGATTGAAAAAATGAGCCCAGATGACAAAATCGCAGCAGGGAATTTAACCGCGTAACAGCTGGTCTACAACAGCAGCGACTGTACACAGTGAGGCTTCAAATAAACAGAAGAGAGACACATCAACACTCTGGTGAGGCTTAACATTTCAGCTGTTCTCGAGGATATTTCAAAGCCACTCAGTAATTGATTTGAGCTCTGATTTGAAGGTTAAATCCTCCACTATAGCTGTGTTGTAATTGTCTAAACACCGATGGGCACAACTACAATGGAAATGTTCAAGCTTATGACAAACTTTCAGTCCGCCACTTTGGTCCAGATGGAAATACCTCAACAGCTATAAGATGGATTGGCACATCATTTTGGACTGACATCCGTCATCCCCAGATGACAAATACCGCTGACTTTGGTGATCCCTTGACGTTTCCTCTAGTGTCAACCTCAGGATGACATTTGTGGCTTCGAATGAAATGTCTTGACAACTGTTGGATGACATGCCGTGATATTTGGTGCACACATTCATGTTTGTACATCCCTTTGGATCATCCTCTGACTTATTATCTAGCACCATCATCCGGTCAAAAACATTATTTTTTCAACACCTTTTGACCAACAAGGTCGTACAACAGATGACTAAATGAGTCTGTAACAGAGCTGAACACCCACATTTCACAATCTGTCATTTCTTTCTTTAATTAATAAATGTAGCTGTGATAATACTTATGCATTATGGATATGAGTAAAATTACCTCTACGGTATGATTCAGATGTAAATGAGGCCCACGGGCTGGTTGCCGTAAACAGGAACAGGATCAGGGGATAAATAACCACGCATAGAGAGCAGGTTCAGCATTGATGTTTTACTAGAAAAAGAAACCAAATGGTAAGACATAAAACAAAGGAAGAAATAAAAAAATGTTAAAGCCAGAATGTTGACAGCCAAAGCAGTCTGCTTTCGCTGTCTACGCATGTGCTGGAGGTGGCAGAAAAATAAACAGAACAGTATCATGTACAGTTTATCCGCCTGGTGTGGTGATAGCTAGATCAGTGTTAACCGTCTCTTCACAAATGTATCCACTGTAGAAACGATTTTCAGCATTTCTCTCATGTTGGATTTCTGCAGTGCTGCTGAACTGATCCCCTGGGCTGAGAGGAGGTGAATGGAACCCCTCCACCTTATTCCTATGAGCCACAAAGAGGGTTGTTGTTTGAGATACCTGTGGCTTTACGGTATTAATTTCCATTTATGCTTTTGATTGTTGGAGTTTGACTTGAATACATGCATACTGATGCGTGATGAGGTATGTGTGTGAGTTTAACAAAGAAGTTGGAAGTTTTTCAATGTTTTTTTATTTATTGTTAGATGTTAAGAGGTTACGACGTAAAAGGTATGCAATGTTCAGAACAAAGAGCCAGGAAGAAACTCAGATTGTCAGTTGGTGTCTTGAGTTCTCTATCCCATTATTTTGCAGTGAGCCAGGGCAGAAAATAAAGTAATTTGTCATTGCTGAGATGCACTTTGTACAGAGAGTTCTGTCTTACAATGGGACAGCATGTGAGATAAAAGCCCGGAGAGGGTAAGGGAAAGACAAAACAAGGAACGAGGATGATTTGAGAGATGGGAGGCAGGGCACTGGACAAATAGTCGAAAAAAACATAAGAGGACAAGGAAGAAACGGAGAGGTGAGCAGGGCAGAAAACACAATATTTCAGTCCTACACACAGTATAGCTGTATTATGAAACAATCTCTATGTAGGCATCACCACCAGGCTAAGTTGCATTACAAAAGTCAAACTGCACTGATGTATTTCCATTAAAGACATATTTTTTCTTTTCCTAATTGATCCTCAGATATTGAAGCAATGTATATGTTCCCCTCCCTTAGGCTGGCAGTTGGTGGATGCACCAAAACAGGCTGCCATATGCCATATAACAGATTTTAAACATTTTGTAGGATTGATTGCTCTTGCCAAGCACGACGGATCCAAGCATGTCCTCAAAATGTGCCAACCCTGCTCAGTTTGTACAGGTGTTGGATTTCAATCTGAAGATGACTTATATCCGTTGAGAAGACAAATAACCAAAAGCACTGAGGCGATATAAAACGCAACACAAATGCTACACTCGCCAAATGTCAGACAGCATTGTTTCCCTACATTTTGGTAATCGCAGTAGCCCGTCCTATCTAGAGGCCTGCCTACAAGTTCCAGTGCTGATTACTGGCACCAACATGCTGTCTCAGGGGTTCACCAACAGAAGGTTTTGGGGGTAAAAACACTGTTAGACAATGAAAATCAGTGAATAACTACATGGTGAAACAGACAGACAGGCAAAAATAAAATGGTCCGAACCTCTCACGGTGCTCGAGTGATCTGAGCTGACCCTGTGTCTGCAACAATGTGTGTACGTGCGTTTCTACGTATGTGTACGTGTGACTGCCAGATGGACATTCAGTGTTGAGCAGGACACACAAAGACTGTGGCATATTAATATTCTCAAGTTATCAAAAAAACAGCCATATAACAGAATGTATCCCATGGCCTCTGACAATCTGTGATCAATGTTTTCTATAGCTCTCTATAGACGTATAGATATATATTTATTTGTATTATATATAATATGTAGATTTATAAAAAAAGATTTGATCTTAATTACAAGTAGTGGCATTTTCTTTTATATTCATTATTGCAATGAATTGTTATCTAAGATGATTAAAAAAGACAGGTGAGTTCTGTTTTGCTACGCGGTTATTTACAACAGTTTTTAAAAAGCAAGCTTTCTGATATGGTACCTTTCCCCGGCGACTGAAAAAGACTGAGGATCTCAAATGACAACAAAACTGCCCATTAGAGTCATTACCTTTAGAGAAATTTAAAATGATACCTATAGTTCAAGTCAAATGAAGCGCACCCACCATAGACTAGTGGTTCTCAACCTTATTACACCCCTTGAAACAAATGGTTTAGTACTCTAACAACCCCACTGCTGGGAAACATTCAAAGAATGATGATCTTTGATTTGCCTTTTCTGTTGCTCGGCTATTTGGATTTAATATCCAAGAGTACACGGGGGCAGGAATTAGTTTCCACAATTAAAAGGTTGTAAACATCACAATCATTCCCATTTCCTCCACCATTCATTCTTTTCACCAAGGTTCTAGCATTCAGGTTGAGAAGCGCTTTGTTAGGTAACCGTTTGAGATCAGCCCATGTCTTTATTTTTTTCTTTCCATCACTGAATATACAGTTTAAACTTCGCCTATGCCACTCAGCAAAAAGTAATCATCAATTTGCTATCTAGGATTTCTACTGTCATGACGATGCTGTTGATGAAGGACTCAGTTAATTACTACTGTTTATTTTTTTCTTCTTTTACAAACCCCTGTGAATTCTGTGGCCGAGATCAGTCACACGTGTGTGTTTCGAGGTTACTTCTGTTCTATATTGGCTGATTATCTCGCTGGTTTTGGAGCGAGAAATCATTCTATATGCGTAGTAAGAAAGCATTTCATTCAATTTGAACAGTCCATGGCAAAGTAGCGAATTTGCACAGTCCGAACGTTCAAGCTTACAGTTTTCTGGTCTTCTAAGGGTGATAATACCTGGCACTCTTTGCAGGCAAGTTAAGATGACGATGACCATGATGATGATGATGATGAAAACAATGTTTGTAGTCTTAGTAAGGCGTTGTCAAGGAGTGCGGCGCGTTGGCCAACACTGTCCAACGAAGACAGAGCAGGAACAGAGTTGTTTGGTTGTCTTTTTTTTTTCTTTTTTTACGATCAGCTGCGATCATCATCTTTATCACTATCATCATCATGATCAGTTTTGCGGTCATGTTCACAGCTCATAGTTCATTTCACGTAAGTCCGTGCTGGCTCTCCTGTCGGTTTGTCGATATCAGGATGGTGTCCTCCCAAAAATCAAGAAAATGAATGCTGCAGGCAAGTGTGATAGTCAGAGTTGTCCTTTGTTTTTTTCTCCACTGTTCACTCCATAGTTGTTTTTCACTTATTTCTTGTAAAATAAGTCAATGGCAGCAGGAGAGTGAAATGATGAGGCGCAGTGTGTGTTTGTGTACTCAAGTGTGTAACAATGTGAGTATTTGTATTTGAGTATCTGTAATTATATACGTGTGTGTGTGTGTGTTATGCATGAAAATGGTAAGTGTGTGCATGTGGGTTTGTGTGTCCTTGTCGGAGTCTGTATGTTTGAGTGTCGTTAAGGCACGGAAGGTGTTTTTGGTTTTCAGGGCAGTCCGGAGGAGACCACTGCAAGGCCAGGGTGTCGGAGGGAGGCGTGGCCAGCATGCACGGCTTTGGGGCAGTCTGGCGTCAGGACACGGCCATTCTCCCCCACACTTCCTGTGATGGACAGACGGGCCTTGTTCCGCATGGCTTCAGAAAAAGACAGCTACATGAGGAGAGGTGGAGGTGTGGACGGAGAAGGGAATAGAGATGGCAGAGTGGAGATTTAGTTTGGAAAAAAAATCATGTCATTGGCATACGCAAAGATTACGGTAGTGTAACACTCGTCTGGACTCTAAAGGTAATACTCTCCTTCAATCACGAGCCGTGTTAGCCCAGAACAAATGTGCATAAGCTTAACCTGCCAATCAGGACTTGCCTACCCAAATACATGTGAACCCCACCCTATACAAGGCTGCTCAACATCCCACACCCTCTTCAGTGAGCAGTGGACTACACTGATCCTGACCGACTATAGGTTAGTCCCCGCAGCCCACCGACTTCTCTGTAACCTTGTCTGTCACAGCGGAGGAGGAGGAGGAGTAGGGAGCCCAAGCAAACCCAGACACTATGTAACTGAACTGGGTAGAGCCATTGGATCCTGCAGGGGTCAAAAACAAAAACACTAGACACCCTGCACACCACATTACCTGGATCATCAAAGAGCACTGGGACATGGAGGTGCATGATGTCCAGAGTTGGGTCAGGTGCAACATAACCGACAAAACATTCACCCTTTTCACCAGTCCTGTATCGTTTCAACAAGCACAGACCCTGAAAAGGAGCCCGACATGTCCAAGAGATAGAATTGTATGTTCCCAACACTCACCACATCGAACAAGACTGCCAACACTGCAGACACTGCAGACACTGCCACACTGCGTGTAGAGTGTGTGCGGGCCACAGTGGGAGGATCTCTTCCTGCCTGACTATAGGCTTGGGAGATGCACTTACAAAGCTATCCCGCAAGACCTTTCTTGGCTAGGGCTTTACTGGCCCCACCATTCCTGAAGCACATAAACAGCTGTTCGGTGTGTCTGATGGGGGCCATGCATTCAACATAACATGGCAACGCACGTACTTGGCAAAGCAGTAACTTTGCCTTCCTGTTCCTCACATGGGGTGGAAGACAAAAGGCATACAGGCAGTGGGCAAATCAGTTTTCTGAAGAGAAAGGGATTTCAAGCAGCGACGTGGGCTGCCTTATATACTGTAGGGTACGCACGCTTTTGAGTAGACACGTCCTGATTGGCCAGCTACACTTGTGCACATTTTCAGTTGGCAAACTTGTGTTTGTGATTGGAGGAGAGTATAAGCATTCAAGTCCAGTAGACGGTGCAGTGAGTTAACTGTGCAGCAACAAACTTTCATAAAGACAGAAATTTCAATAAAAACACATGCACAAAGAACGCTTACATGCATATGTCTGTACAGTATACCCACTTAACACACAAGTACGCAGACAGAAAGGTGTGAGGGTGCAATCACACACATAGTCAAAACAGAACTGTGGAGGTTTTGCTATTTGCATTCCAGTCTATTTGTGTTGCTGTAAGACTCACATTATAAGCTTACTAATGCGGAAACAATCAAATAATCGATTAGTCCCTGTCAAATGAATTGCCAACAGTTCTCATAATCGATTAATTAGTAAAATAATTTCTAAAGCAAAAAATGCCAAGCAGTTGGTGGCTCCAGCTTTTTCAAATGTCACATGGAAAATAAACTGTTACTGCCTGGTTAAGAAGTAAGAAACTAATTTACTAGAGACTTACAGAACATTTCTATGGAATAGTTCACCCACAAACAACATAAATTGTACATAATATTCACCTCCCTAGGCTCTCTATGCTCACAGAGAAAGTTCTCCATCGAATGGCGTTACAGAGAGCGGAGTGCCCGGAAAATGATAGGTTATAAAACGTCCGAAATACTTTCTGAAAATTCCTGTGCAGCATTATCCAAGTGTCTTAAATCCATTCGTGGGCTTGTGGAAATCCAAATATCACTATTTTTGCTAAATTTGATAAACAAAGCATTTCCCGTGAAGGGATTCGTTGTGCACAAATGCACAATTTTAAAGAAAAAATATTTCTGGGACCATAAAGGTGAGTGCTATATACAATTTATATTTCTTTTGGGTGAACTATTCCTTCAGAATTCACCATCAGCTGCTTGAAATAGCATTTTCAGATCTTCTGGGTGCACTTAGTTGTTGTTAATCACAGTTTGAACGACAATTCTCTCCGTTCAAACAAACCGAACTACAGGTAGAAATGCCTGTGACTGTATGTGTGAGTGCACCACAAACTACACATTCAAATTTCACAGTGCAAATGTTACAGCGTCATAGTTTAACTAAAGGCAAAAGTAAATGCAAACGCAGGCACAATCAACAAACATGTACAGAGTAGACGAGTGGATTTGGGGTTGTAGACATCTGCATTTCAAAGGTGACCATGCATTTCTGGGTTTCTGTAAACTGAAAAATTTGGGTGAGGATTTTCAAAGGATTTAGGAGGTGAGGACTTTGGAAAAAGACAAAAGGAAAACATGAAGGAGTGATTTTTCCTTTAAGGTTTCAGATTTATAGAGAGGGAGTGACTGACTATACTGCTCAGAGTAGGGCGACACTTCACACAGACAGGCTACTCTGTGATGTTTCACTGTCATATCTTATATCTTACAATTGGCTGTGCACGTTTTGAGAAGGTGTAATGAGTAAAATGGGTGTTGCTTGAGCTCCGATTGGGACGCTCCTTGAAATGTGTCTGCTATAGCTGAAGTTAGAGGACGGAACAGTGCAGTTTAACGCTGCAGCTGAAGACAGCCAACTGTGTTTGGTAATACATTGCCAGAAGCAGAGACAAACGTTTGCCCTCCTCTTCTTTTAATCAGTGTTGCCACGCTGATGTAGTGCTCAATTAAAAACCAAAGAGAAAACATGTAATAGAATACTCTAAAGGAGCATCTAAGAATACATTTAACGAGCCTTCGTATATTTAGTCCTAAACAGTCCACTCTCAAGATGGTTTATCTGTGGTAAACCTTATACTTCATTTGAACTTGGCATGGCTACCTGTAGACAGATAATAACCAATATTTAGTGTACCACATTTAGCTGTTATTATTTCCATTAAATGGGTATTGATCTGCTCAAGATGATAATCAAATATGACCTTATAATGCCTCTTCAGGTTCGCTAAGCAGATCGTGAAATTGAGGTCCGGTATTTGCTATCGTTTCAGTTAATGGCGCTCTTACATCAATAAACATGAGTCATGTTTTTACAATAGCGTCACTGAGTAGCCGTTCTATATGAAGTGTTTGCTTCATCAATTATTCCTCTGCATTAACACTAAGTAACTGGGCTGTTTGGAGGTTGTCAGGGCTGGAATAAGTCAGTGTCTCCGGTTGAACCATCTACGACTGGGGTGCACAACTCCAGTTTATGGACCACACATTAAAGGTGCAGTGGGACACACTGCCGGCTACTAGCCACCTGAACTGGGAAACGTCAGTTCAGTAAGATTAAACTGTGGAAGTTGTGCTCTGATGGACCTTGCACCTTGTTTTGCGGTTTGTAAACTAGATTCCCATGTATACACTTGATATTTCTCGTCATTGTTCTGATAGATCTATGAGTCCATCTCCGGTAATCAAAGTAAAACCAACTGCATCTATTTTAATGAGCTCCTAGAAGTCTGGATTAGCAAATAGTTTCCCCAAAAGGGATTGGTTTCTAATTAGTATATTAGATAGGATTCAGGGATTTAGAATTTAAAGAATGTAATACCACTAAATCAAATGATGGCTGCAGGTTGACTATCATCTATGGACACAAATTAAAACCAATTAAAAACTGCTGCTGAGGATTTCATTTTGTTACCATAATAACTCAAATTTACCTGATTAGACGTGTTACTTGAATGGACAAGATTAGATCAGTATTTAAAGAGAATGTTTGAAACTTTGCTCAAGCTGTCAAAAGTGCAGTCTTATCCTAAATTGGTTTGAATTGGCTCAGTGTCAACATGGCTTTAAGAGGCTCTTTACAAACAAGGTTTTTTATGCAAGCTCATGCCCAAATGTCTTTCTGACATTGCAGGGGTCCTACTAATCTAGTTACGAAAATTACGGCAGACGTCCACTGACATAAAAACAACTTAATAGTGTTCATGAAGTCCTGAAATATCTATCACATTGGGGCTGAAAAAGTTTTGTTCAGACCCAAATTAGTCATAGTTGATGCCAACACGTTAGCCAATTAATTTGTAGCTAGAAGCAAATCTAAATTTAATGAGGAACACCAGAGTAACAGTGTTCTCAGGGTAGTGAAGTGTCAATGTAGACTTATTGCTACAAACTTAAAATAGTTTAAGATTTTATTTTTCTTTAGCAAAAATGCTCAACATTACTCGCTGTAGTTTCATCTTCTTTTGTGAGGATTTCCTGCTTTTCTTGACTTATGTGATAGTACAATGAATATAACTGTTCATTAATTAATTAATACTTAATTGGGGATATTATTTGGTAGATTAATCGATGAAGAAAATAATTGTTCGTTGCAGGCCTATACGGAATACGAAAATGTACTTAGCACAGCACTAGTCCCTGAGGATGGAGTTGTGCATCCCTTCGCTGTCATTATTTTGTTAACTATTAGCTAAAATTACAATGCAGGTGCCTAATCAAGTCATGAGCCAAGAGCATCACCATCAATGTCATCATCATCATCACCATCATCTGCAGCCAAAGACGATGGAACCAAATCTGTAGTCACACAAATCTAACCCCAATCTAGCCAGGGGTGAAAGGCTGTAGAATGAAAAATTAAAAAAAATGTAACAAATCAAATTGAAACCCAAAAATCTAAGAAATATTAGGTCAATAAAGAAACAAAACAGCCAAAAAACTTTCACGAAACATAAAAAGCTACATTGGTTCCACAATGCTTGACCACATCCTCATCACCACATGAAGAACAACACGGTTGCGTGGGGCTGCTGCGTCAGCCTCTACATCGACAATACAATAATCTACAGCACCACCACCATGATCAACACCACCATTACCCCACCTATATGGGAGCCTCTAAATCCTACCCCTATATCTTGACCCCCTCGGAGCCGTACACGTTGTACCCCTCCCTATAAGTGGCTAGATTCTGGGTGCTGGGGGAGGGGCTGGGGCAGTGGGGGGGGCTAAGGTCCACCTTCATGCGCTTGGCTTCGGCCCGTGACTTGTAGCAGAACTCGACCAGGGCCACCAGCATGGCCAGGCCCAGGCCGCCCACTAGGATGTAGAAGACCCCCGCCACGTTGGACAGGCTGAGAGCCTGGGATGACTTGTCCTGGAGAGAGGCAGTGGGATGAGGTTTGGGGGAAGAGTGGTGTGACGGGGAAAAGGAAGGGTTGAGGTAAAGGAGGCAGAAGAGGGATGGGGTTAAAGGAAAAGGAGTCAATGGGAAAGGAATAAAAGAAGGTAAAAAAAAGGTGAAAAATGAGAAACAAAAGGGAGCGGAGGAGCAGAGTGGGACGATGATGGAGGATGAAGTTTAGGTAGGTGTGTGAAAAAGACAATATGTGATTAAGGAGAGGAGATAGGCAAGTGGGACAAGAGGTGAAGGGAAAATTTGAGAGATGGGAGAAGAGGATAATAATGCAAGTAAGAAAGCAGGAGAGGGAAGTGATTGAGGAGTAGGGCGTGAGCGTATGAAAAGAGGTGGGGAAAAAGCAGACAGAAACAATAGATACAGTTGGTTAGACACAGAAATGGAGATTGTCACAGAATAAAAGTAATGTTTAGTGTTATACTTTGGCAAATGTACTATTGTATGCCACTGAAATTACATTTGTTATCACTTAATTATGAGTTATCATACAATTACATTCTACTTTTCTACAATTACTACTACTATCACCACAACATACTACGTACTACACATCTGTAACAGTCAATATAACTACGGAATATTTCTACAACTGTAGCATAGTAACATGATATCAAAACAGCTTGAATAAACATTTAAATCAGGTCAACAAGAGCAGGCTTTAATCTGAGCGGTGATGATTTTCACTGCAGTTTTAATAGAATTTAAATGCTCCAATAGTCTAAACATCTACAGTAGAGCAGCTCATAATACTAATACTGTAAAATAAAATATATTTTTAAGAACGTCTTTTTCTTGACTGAAACAAAACAGTAGCAAATATTCAACTGGTAGATATAGGGAGCAACACTACATGTTACAGGTCCATACTTTTCTTTGAGTTTGGTGGTGAATTTACTTAAAGTTAAGTAGGTTGTGTTGCGCATATATGCAGTTGTTGATTTCCAGAGGAAAGAACTGCTCCACTTAAACCCATTTCTTTATTAATTCAGTATTAATATATTAATGAATATACTATGTTAAATTGATAATACAATTGAATGCTTGTCTGTGAACTGCTGCGCACTGAAGTCTTTATACCAGATTTTATCTAAAAAATATGGACCTGTAAAATGAAGCATTACCACATTAAGAACATTAAGGCAAAATCCAATAGTTGCTAAATTGTTAATGCTAAAAGTAATCTAATGTATCTACTAATACAAATTCATAATCTAACTAATATTCTCGTCTGGAAAAATGCGCTGGAGTATGAGATTTTTAAAAAACTCAAAATGTACATTGCATTTCTAATGCTAACTGTAATGAAGATGGGATTGCCACAGATTGCTACATAAACTGAACACAAATTGTAATTATTCTGATGCATATTTAGGTAAATGTGGTTCAGCATTAAGGTAGGAAAATGTTGCAGGGAATCACTAAATGGACAGTTAAGTCTACTGTGGAGCACATTTAAGATATATTTCAGTCTAATTGAAAATATTGGCTATTACTAAAACAGTAGTTGCAGTAATCTGGAGCGTATTCAGGATGAGAGTTTCAGGCTAGCGTTCTGAGGGCCGCAGCAGCGTGAGACTGACCTTACTTCCAGAGTCCTTGGGTCCACACTCTCCCTTGTCATACCACCATTTGTTTTTCAGTTTGTCTAAGACTCCTGCTTCGCTCAGTTTCAAAACTGCAAGGTTTACCGGGGTTCTTCGCGTGTAAAAATAACATAAATAACATCATAGGTCATGTTATTTTATGTTATTAGGATATTTCACATTTGCATTGCACAGCTCAGTTACATAGAAAAGTACTTGTTCACATCAAGTGACCTAGGATGGATCCCACTGAGTACATGTGTGTATGCTCGTTGAGGAGGGGCTGGGGGGAGCGAGGAGCTAAGGCGAGCTACAGACATATGAGTGGGACCCACCTTTGTCACTTCAGGTAACACACCCATGCTGCCCCAGCTGATCCTACACTAAGCCAGAGGCAAGTACTGTTAAGTCAGGGCCACTGGCATCAGGCTAGCACTGTGCTACAACTGGGAGAGAGAGAGAGAGCTACATCGAGGCAGGTTTGAATGTGTAGCTGATTTCATAAACTCTACAGACGAGGCGAGAGGAAACTCCTATCTTGTTACAGATATAATCTGTTCTTGTTGCACTTATTTGCATCCCTAGCACATATTTTCACTGAAAGGCAACTGTCAGGTGGTTCAGTCAGTCTGTCTGTCGTTCGGTCCACAACTTTGTTCCCGACTGAAATAGCTTTACAATTTATAGATCGATTGGCATGCAATTTTGTACAGAGGGCAAATCCTGACGTTAGTAATCATCTGACTTTTCATTTAGTGCCACCAGCAGGTCAAAGTTTAAACTTGTCCAATATAAAAATCTCAACATCTACTAAATGAATTGGCACTGAAACTTTATCCTTTGATTGCATTCTGCTGCTATCAATTATTCATCCTCCCCTCTGCCTCAAGTCAACCTGAGCTCAAAAGAGCTGCACTCTCAGGTCTCGTTTTCCCATTAGACGTTTTAAAACCTCTTTTATCTGCCATGTATCTTCTCAGCATCTCTCTGTTCTTCTTGCAATTTAATTCTCACCCAAGTCTCCTCCTTCTTCTCTCTCCTCTCCCCAGAGCTGCCACTGGGGTGCGAATATTCCTGTCTTGATAGTAATTGCTGTCTTTATCTCTCCACCGTCACACTCTGTCCTTTCAGAGGGGCATTACCAGATCGGTGCCAAAAACACATTTGAAAATGGTTATTATCATGACATGTGCTTGATTTATCTTGGCACGCACTCACCGGCAAATGGGACAAATTTCCCTGCATGATACTGAAAATCAACACATTTTTGATGATTCAACAAGCAATTATATTATATTGATCTTTTTAAAAAATAATGTTGGTTCACTTTTGGGTTATTCGAATGCTTTCATTCTTTTTTCAGGGTTTTTCTTTGTCTCTGTCTCAACAAGCTCAAGTGTTGTACCTTTGTCACTGTGTCTGAACCTTTTGTATAAAAAAGGCACACCTCACTGACAGGAGATGCAACATTGTGCCTATTTTTGAAGCTGCAAGGTGTCCCAGGGAGATTTTAGGGTGTCACTTTTGCCCTCCCTCTTTGCTGCTTGTCTCTTGCCAGGGCAGATGCATGCATTACACTCTCGGAACGGGGGCTGCCGCCAGCTAGCCGGCGAGCGGCCCCTGTCCCCCTAGTGGTGGTGTGGTCAGACAGAGAGGGCTAACCTTGGAATCCCCTCCCCCGCTGCCACATTCTCCTTTGTCATACCACCACTTGTTTTTCAATTTGTCCAACAGGCCCTGCTCGTTGAGCTTTAGCACGGCCAGGTTGACCGCATTTCTTTAAGTAAAAAAGGAGGGACAGATAAGATAGTTTGGTCAGAGGTTGGAGGGACAGACAGACAAGATGGACGTGGATCACAGCCAGGAGGAAAAAAAGGGAGGGAAAAGTGAAGGAGAGGGAGCAGAGGGGGGTGGGGGGAGAAATTAGAGGGGTTCAGGGGACAAAGGTGGGTTAGTGGGGAAGGATGCACCCCAGGCAACGTCTTTCTCTTTGACTCTCTGTCTAATTAAGATACGTCCTAAAATGGTTTTGTTTTACCTTTTACGTCATTATTGGCTCTCTTGTACAGGATGCTGCACTAACACAGGATGCTCCGCAGTGGCTGTGAGATTGTAATATTAAGTATGTTAACCAGCTCTCTGCAGCCTGCTGATGGTGCTCTTGTCCCCTCCTGATGCTCTCTCTCTGTGGTTTTGTATGTGTGTGTGTGTGTGTGTGTGACTCCAGTTTCATACAGCACCCCTGAAGGGATTGACCTCCAAACAAAATCAGGGGACACAGGGCTAAATATCAGGAATTTCATGCATTGCTGATATTGTATTTCATTTTTCATGTGTGTGTTTCCGTCTAAGCTCTTTATTTCAGGCATGATTATAAGGATCTGCACTCCTCTTCGCTTAGAAACTCATAATTTTTGTAAATCGTCCAAATCTTATAAAAAACTTAAAAAAAAACAACTTAAAAAAGGCAAATCAGTTGTCTTTGTTTTGTTTTTTAAAACAGTAATGAACATTGCCCTGCAGTTCATTTGAAAGCAAGGACTTTAAAAAAAGAAGCCTCCCTTTTCACGATGCTCAGGTTTGCTTGGTGTACTTTTGGTCAGACTTTTAGTCTCATAAAGTACATACAACAGTATAGTAGATTTATCTGAAACACTTAAATGCACCGCCTTTGATGAGACAGACAACCCAACAGCAGTCGTATGAGATATAAAGAACCAGAATGTTTAATTTGCTCCAACTCTTACCAATTCACTATTTCTACAAATGTCTCTCCATTGCCTCAATACGTGCCTGCTCCCTTACTGCGATGTCCAGAAAAGTGTCTACAAAACATGGCTGCAGGGGCTGAATGATTTTGTCAACTTATTCCCTGCATGCCCTTTGTAAATACATTTTGTCCGGTCTCTCCTGCTTCGCTACATCTTTGTTTTTAACAGCTACCCTTAGAAGACTTTCTTCCTCTTGCTACCACCCTCTGCTGTCCACTCTTTTGTTTGTGCGATGCTGTAATCAGCCGTGAAAATCTATACAACAAAGGTCACTGCAGTCGCTGTCTGCTTGTTTGTTAGTCTGCCGCTTTGTCTGTACACGTCTATCTGGAAGTCCTATCTCATCACAGAGTGTGTTAGTAGACTGCAGGTAGGAGCTGGCTTGTGACTGAAAGGTTGTCAGTTCAGGACAAATTAGGAAAGTAAGAGTAAAACACCGGCCTTCTATGGGTTCAGCTCTCTTAGTAAAGATATTTAAGAGATTCAGAAAGAGAGAGTGTTCTCTGGGGCGATCTAATCTACAAACCATGACTGATCTCATCAACGTAAGAGGTATGGATGCAAACATTTCAAACATATCTTTTTTTTTTAAGCAGTAACATAACAATAATCATATCAAAAGCAGCTATACTTCAGAAAAAACATACAGTCCTAACATCCATTGTAATCATCAAGAGTATTCAATCTCCTCATCAACATCATCAAGTCAAATTAACGCTGTGATTAGTGCACCGAGAGGAGAGGCAGGCTCACCTGACATGCACACTTTCCTGCCTCGTGTGCACCTGTTAGATCAGGTTTCCGCTGATTGAGAGAAGCCAGAGACAACCGTGGATAGTCCCAGAAATGTGTTCTGATGGGGGCTTAAAAAAAGGGACCTATCCACCCGCTGTCTGTCACTTTTCCCTCATAAACGGAAAAACCTTTGTGTAAATAACAAGGAATAACCTACAGTGACTGGGGTTTAGTGGAACTTGTTTGCACCGCACACAGGGGAAAGTTACAGGACAGGATGTGAGGCTGATGTGCTGTTTGTGTTTTGCCTTTCATAAGGCAAAGCTGAAATGCTGACAGAGAGAGCTGGAGGGAGAGAAGAGGGAGCAAGTGGTCCGGCTTTGTTGAATTTAGTCAATTATTTTCCCTCAGCAGTCACTTGTAACATCGTAAAGACAAAGTCTCACCATACTGCTGTCACAGTCACCTGAAAAATGAATTATTTGCACTGATAGAATACCTCAGTTAAACCTGCTGGGACTGTTACTGTAGGCTCAAGTTAACAAGCCGGATAAACAAGTGTCTGCTGAGGGAAAATCTAAACAAAAGGACCAACTTTAGAACTTAAACTTAGTCACTTTCTCATCATTTCCTCCAGCTTATGGTCTCTTTTTAAAATACAGTACTGATTACTTTCTGATCTGGGTTTATTTTGGTGTTGTCCAATTACCATTAATATGTTCTTTATTTAGTTTGTGTAAAATTGAAGAACTATTTTGTTTTTCTCTCATTTGTGACTCAGTATTTTTGATGTGGGATCCTGTATTATGTTTAGTTTCTAGTCCCCCCATTGGCCAGGCCCCTCTACTTCCTGTTTTTCACTTTTTGTCTCCTGTTCTTCTATAAATTCCCCCTCAAGGCTTTGGATGTAGCGGCAGCAGTCTGAGGTTCTGCCCCTCCTTGCAGTCATTTTAAGTGAATAAATCTCTCCTATAATAATCATAATCATCATCATCATCATTATCATCACCATCATGACTACTGAGGATGAAAGGAACGAATGGACGAGACGGCAGACAAATGGACAAAGTTACCTGTGAGGTGGCCCTGTGGAGAAACAGAGTGGTTAAAAGAGGAAAGAAAGATGGGATGTGACTGTACAGGGATAGACGGATGACAGTGACAGAGGACACAGAAATGGAGCTAAAAGGCCCTAAATGAACAGAGGTAGCAGAAAAAAAGTGAGGACAAGCACGGACGAATGGAGAAAAAAACTTTAGGAAGATGTCAAAAAATCACGGAATCAAGCAAACAAGAGAGGATGAAACACATAATCTGCATATTTAACATACTTTATCATATTTATATCGCTGCTGCTGGGTGAAAATCTATAACTGCTTCTTTGCTTTTGGAGTTTATAACGATAACGAATACATAAATTGGACTGCTGCCAAAATCGTTACAGGGAATTTAGTACTTGTGAGAAACAATCAATATCCAAATACTGGTCAACTGTAACTGAATTCTTCATTTTTTGAGGGCGATTTTCACCTGACAGCAGTGACAGGTTAATCTGGGTGAAGTGTAAAAGGCACAGCAGGGTAGGTGGAATATCGCAGCAATAGGACAGTATCAGCTTTGTTACTGTCTCCTATTGTTACACTATTCCACCCACCTTAACTGTGAGCCTTTCGGCGTAGCAATCCCATATCCTTTGGAGTCCAGGTTCCCCCCGACTTTCATGGTGTCACAAGGCTTGCGCTGCTCCGTGTACTCGTTCATGGTGGACTCCAGGAGGAAAGCGTATTTCCCCTTGGATTTGCGGACCCTCGCCACGCCCTCCGCTGTGGTTTTGGTGAAGACGGTCGGTTCGGCAGACTTCATATATGACCACATCTTCTCGTATACGGCTATTTTGGATCTCTGTGGTGTGGAGGAGGGGGAAGAGGAGAGAGAGCAGATGTTAATTAGGAATGAGTGGGCATCTTTTAGCAAACATACGAGGCCAGATTGTCTCACAGATGATAGTTTTCATAGTCCAGTGAGGAGAAGACTGCCAAGGGAAGAGAGTCCATCTAGGCCATGCCGCTCATGGCCATACGGTCCAGACCGTGGTAATAATTTGACTTGAAACTGACAAAGAGACTAAATGCCCAGTGTCTTCCGTGAAGACTTGCCCCTACTCTGCCTGTGATTGGCTCTGACCCTGCTATTTTCAAACTAACCCAACCATCTCACTTCCCATGAATCTAACTCTAACTGTTGTCATTGACCAGACAGCCTATCAGTAAAAAGTTAAGTTAAAGTAAAGTTATTGCTAAGGTTGTGTGACTGCAGAAGGCAGTGCGCTCTATTCGCCTGACAGCATGTTGTGTTCACTGCAAGGATCGTACTTGATGATATATGCACAGTATTAGAAGATATCACTAAGATTCTGTCTTCAAGAGATCCTGTGTAACAGGATTCAGTTTGACAAAATGAGAACAACACTG
Organism: Pholis gunnellus; assembly: GCF_910591455.1. Taxonomy (NCBI): domain Eukaryota; kingdom Metazoa; phylum Chordata; class Actinopteri; order Perciformes; family Pholidae; genus Pholis; species Pholis gunnellus. The sequence continues at coordinate 17,520,680 of NC_136535.1, forward strand.
AATGTTGAAGTAATCCTACAAGTTTTGCCTGTGTAGCCAAGAAGCTTATTCCTCTGTGCCACAGAGTTCAATTGTTGTCCAAAAACTAGAAAAACACATTAGTTTCAATGGGTGTCATGTTCCTTCATCACCATGAACATGGTAACTGTATATTTTGAGTCAATCTTATACACGGCACTGTAGCTGTAAATACTCAACAGCCAAATGTGTATTAATCCACCACTGAAAATAGTCCCAGAGAAATTAACAATTTACCTCTGATTAAAAACTGTTTGCTAAAAACTACAGTGCCCAGCAGTGTGAGTAGATTATTTATATGGCTTGTTTTAAAGGCTTTGTGTTCTTCAACAGGGATGAATGGGCTTGGATTTGAGAGACACACAAACAGGGTCGGGAACATTTAAAAGTACTGAGAAACAAACCAACACCTTGTTGGCTTCTCAAAGGATTAGTTGTCCCTCAGAAAAACAGTGAACAACGTCAGCCTTATCATTTAAGAATGCCGTCTTATTGTTGACATGTTCCGTGCTCTGTGTCCACCCATGGGTGTCCATTCACACCAAACTGATGCCCAAAGTGTCAGAAGTTTCTCTCACCTCAGATTTGATCATTCAAATCAACATGCCATGCTTACTGAGACAAAAAAAGGATGAATCTGAGTAGTAATACAATGCTACTGAACACAATACCGTTCAGTTGTGTTCATGTATTAGGGACAAGTGCTTTTTTATGCTTCGACAATCTAAAGAGCATACTTCTGAGATTGAGCTCGTACAAAGTGTATTATTAGTCTATATGCTTTTACTGCATTTCATTTATTGCTCCAGTGTCTTATGATGTGGAGCAAACAGCTGAGGCTGATTTTCCCTCTTACAGTTCTTGAATAAAATTACACTTCTGATGGTGGGCTCTGTCTTCCATCTTCCATTTTGATCCTCTGGCACATAATGACATTTAGAACCACATTTGTAATTTGTAAACGTAACACTACATCTCCATTGGCAAGTCAAGCATCAGTCTTACTTTAAAAGAGTTTATGACTGGAATAGTGGCACACTGATCTGGTTGTGCCGTTATGAATTCAGAGGACTAATGTCAGAGGACATTGGTCTGGTATGATGCAATAGATTGTATTGTGTGTTTACCATATATGAGTGTGCAGTTCTGTGCACAGGTCTATATGTGTACGTGGGAATTTATGTGTTCACATGTTCACTCAAGAGGGAAAATAACAAGCCGAGGAGTCAAACTGTCATCCTCCACAAGCATCCTGCTTCTTTCTTCTCTTTCTCTCCTGGTGATTAAGCGTTATTCTGTCGCTCTGCAAGCGACAAGCCACGGACTCAGCCATGGAAACCAGCGCCCGGGGGATGGTGTGTGTACGCCTGTGTAAGTGTGTTACAAGTGCGTGACGGACACCTATTCCATTATAATGCCACTCACATCTATGAGGACCAGCAGGTCCCTCCTCTCTCCATTCTACCTTTTCTCTCTTTCTCTCTCCATTCTTTCTCTTATCATTTCTCACTCTGTTTACCATCATCGATTAAAAAAAAAAACCTTCTCAGCGTCCCCTTATTTTTACACCTCCAGACCTTTCTATCTTCCTTATTCCTCAAGTTTGATCCGTCTATCCATCTGTCTCTTATTTTTCTATCCTCCGTTTTCTCTGTCTGGCCACAGCAAAGTGTGTATGCACTAATGTGTGTTGTGCACTGTGTGTATTTGTATCTGACTGTGTGTGTGTGTGTGTGTGTGTGTGAGTCAGAGAGAGTGAGAATGAGTGAGGGAGAGACAGTGATGATGATGACTGTGCACATATAAAGCAGCGCCTGGCCTTGGAGGGATGGATGTGTGACAATGCGGTGTGACTCTTTCCAGATTCTTTAACAATGAGCGAGGGCGAAGGAGGAAATGGATGCTGCAAGTCACCTTCAGGCGTCCACACCATGGCGAACACTTTTAAATATACATTTAGCACTCACAAATCTGCTCTGTGGGAGAAGTGCCGCACACACTCACCTGCACATATACACGCATACATATGTGGCCGAATATGCATATAGGCATGCGTACGTACACACACAAATATACTCACACATACACACACACAGATAATTAATGGTGGTGGCGAATCCCCCTCAGCTGTGGGAGAGTAAATTGCTTTTTCACCCTCCACAGATTTCAGCCCGCTCGTTATGTTGATGATGCCAGAGCCGCTCACAGAAGCACAAACTGTCTGCTAAACCTCCCCCTCCTCCACACACTCAAATACACACACATATCTACAAAGCATAACTGTAAATTGGTGTATATATATATATATATATATATATATATATATATATATATATACACACGTACACAATGCATGTGCACACAAACAATTCTCAATATTCCTACAGAGCATGACTTCGCGACGGAGCAGATTTGTATTTGTACATGTGGTGACTTGTGTTTTTGCCCATGTCTGCAGAAAAAAGACATTTGTCTTCATCAGCATGGTGCTCATGTGTGTTTTGATGTTTATGAGTACTTATGTAATTGCAATGAACATGGGTGAATAGGTTAATGGGTGAAGCCACTGCAGGTCTCCTCTGGGCCACTTCACTCCACTCTGCTATAATTTGCTGCTCACTATTTTATGGTAACAGCTCCCTTTAGTCCATTCTGTTCCAGCTCCGTCCACCTCTTCGGTCCATCTCTACTTCACTGCTCTTTATTGTTTTATATTATGATTGCTAGTAAGATCATTGCTTTATTTGACAGAGTTGGGAAGTGACTCAAAGCAACAGGGGTGTGATAAACAAACATTGTTCTATTTCAATGATGTTTGAATTTTAATCAAAAGGAATAAGATCCCACGCTGGTCCTTTTTCTTCTAGCTCTCCCACAAAACCTTGGTGTGAACTTGGATAAAGCCATCAAGTCAACCATTTCAGCTGAGCGTCACTCCCAACATTTAAGGCTCTTAATTCAAGATCAGGAAAAAGTCATCCATTCATTACATTCCACCCACCTGGACTTTTGTAAATTGGTTTACACTGTCATTAGTCACTTGTCCTTGTCCCACCTACAGTCAGAGCAGATTTCTGCTGCTTGGCTTTTGTCTGGCTTCAATAAATGAAACACCTCCCTCACATTTGCTTCCTCTTACTGGCTGCCATTGTATTTCAGGAGAACTTTAAGATTGTGTTGTTTGTTTGTACATGATCCAGCCTTCTCTACTGACACTGGACTTTTTCCCTTCCACCTTGTTTACTCCCCTTTTCTTATGCTGTACAATAAGTGAACAATAATGCAGTATGGATTGAATGAAGGTGATGAATGCTGCAAAGCATATAGAATGGCATTTTTCCACCTCCGAGGGACATATTGTGCTCTATCACATTTACACAACGGCCATTTAGAACGAAATGAAGACCACAAGCAATATGCATGAAAATTGACATCTATTTCTTAAAAGGGCCCCGAGGAGATTTCTTAAAAACACACAATGTTAAGTTTACAATCAATGTTTCACACCAAAACACGTTTGTGTGTATCTATGAGAGCTACAAACAAGTTGAATACTTTTCATTCTTCAAAAACATTTGCAAAAAACACATTTTCAAAATATTATGGAACCTGCATTTTTTTTTACATGTTTGCTATCTTATCTTCTTCTTCGCTACGTAAGGTTTTTAAACTGTATCTGTCAAAGAATCTGGAACTTATAATTTTGACTAGAATTTCAAATAGAGCTCTGTATGTCTAAAAGCAGCTGTGCAGTACTGGTTGGGATTAATAGCAGTATCAGCATTGAGACCTGCAGCTCACCTGGGGCTTTTGGCTATTCAGCTCAGTAGCCAATTAACTTGACTTAACTTAGTTAAACGTAAAAGACGCGTATACATACATGGCGAATAAAGCTGATTCAAATTCTGATAAAGTCTAACACCTCGGAAGGATTCAAACAAATGAGCAGAGTGTGTGGAGTCCATACCCCGAAGAACTCCTTAGTAGAGCCTGAGTCCAGTGTCCCGTAGGCTATCTCCGTCTGTTTGGCCAAGTCCTCTGCGCTCTCTATGGGTGAGACCATCCTCTCCACAGTGAGGAAAGCAGCCAGGTTGGCTGTGTAGGAGGAGATGATGATAAGGGTGAAGAACCACCACACGCCTCCAACAATTCGTCCAGACAAAGACCTGGGTAGAAAACAGACGTTGGAGAGGTCGGGTGAAAACAAGGAAGAAGGGAAAAGAGGGATAAAGAGATGCAAGAGGTTAAGAATGAGGAAGGAGCGAAGAGGATTTGTAGATGAGAAATGAACAGGACGAGTAGAGGATGATGAAGGAAAAGATAAAGGTGAAGGGTAAAGGGATGAAGTGAACAGAAAGAGGAAGGAAACATAATTAATGTTAGTTCCTGAGTCAGAGATATGCAACGCAACACGCCATAGTATCACAAAGCATTTTTGGCACCACTGTATGCATAACTGAAAATGACAGTTGCACCGAAGTAATTGTCTTTCAGTCCTCGAACCAATTCAGCACTAACAATAACAAAGGCTCCATGAAACAGATTGTAATCTGGGCACTCCTACATCTCTCTCAACCTCATTCTCTCTTTTCTCTTTCTCCATGTTTACTCTCTTTATCTACCAATTGTGAGCTGAAGCATCAAAGTAAGTGGCAATTCATTTTGTTTGTACAAACTAGTTTTTCACTGAGTAAAATGGAAGAGAGCAGGAAAGAGTGAGCATATTAGAGAAAAGGAGAGAGAGGTGGGAGAAGGTAGTAACATGGTATGTTTTCTTTTAAGCGCTGTAGTCAACAAAAGACCTTGAAGTTCTAATGGGTACACGCGGCGACGTAAAATATCCGCGCTTTAGAAAGAGTGAGAAAGAAAAAGGAGACGGTCCTGGCGAAATTAATTTGTTTACAGTTTCCTCAGTTTTGTTTAAATATGAAATGTTGGAGAGCCGTCACATTCACAGAGAATGAAAAGCTAAATGTTTGGTACCATTTCCCTTTCAAGTCTGTGTGAAGCTCAAGGAAACATTCAGAGTGAATATGAATACATTGATGTTATTTGCACTAAATCAGTGATTTGAAATCTTTGAATCACCTAAGTTCCACTCTTATAAAAGTTTATGTTTTGATATTCAGATGACAGATATTTAAAATGTCAAGTTAAATGGACTGATGTATTTCATTTACTTTAATTAATTTGTTTAAAGTATTTCAGAGCTGAGGTAAATAGCAGATATGAGTGCTAATTATCTGTTGGTGCCTCTTCACGAGTGACCCCTTTCAATCATTTGAGCCATTGTTAATATAAATAAATATTGATTATAGCGACTTTAACTAAATTTGGGTGACATTCATAACTCCTTTTACACGCAGTCAGACAGGTAGCCATTTGGTAATACCACCCTGATGTGAAAGCCGTGATGTATAAGATGGTTTTAGGGTTAGCTTGTAAAGAGAACAGAGGAGTGAGAGAGCTGAGAGGTGCATTGATGACTGACTCAGCATAAGACGTCACCTTTTGGAGCAACTCGACGTTCTGCTGCTTTTCGAAAGCCAGCACACCTCTTAATCCTCACACACACACACACACACACACACACACACACATGCGAATATAGATTGATAGCATGTGTCCTTGAGGCATTGATCTGTTTACCTGAATTAATGAACCTGGCATACACTGTATGGATTCTCCTGAGAAAGAGCTGTTTCATTTTATACATATTAGATGACAGCGGGAACATTGTTTTTCAACCCGGTAAGACTTCATGATGGAAAGACAGCGATAGTTTTGCACTGAAAATGAGACTCTCAAAACCAATGGACGATGCCCAACATGAGCGTGTGATTTGATTGGTTAGCTAGTAAACGGGCTGTGACAGCATTTTTAATCTGACCTGATGGAGTGACTGTGTGATTTAAGTGGACATCCAGAGGGAAGGGTGGAGGATAAAAGCAGGCCACAGTGAAAGGAAGGAAGAGGAAAACAGAGATAAAGAGATGGAGAGAACGGTTCAAGGGCAGTGCACTTCTCCACTGTGCATCATTGTGAGCACCAAAATGTGGTGAATCATAGTGCTTTTATCTCACGAACCTGTCGAGTTCAAGAACAGGAACACAAATTGATTTTTTGAACTTTAGATGTTGGCAGTGTCACTTTAACTCACTATAAAATGCAAGGAATCCATTTAAAGTCCAACCGAAATGCCATTTCATTCCTTTTTGTAGTTTTCTAGTATTGAAAAGTAAAAAGCTAACTAGCCTGCAAACTGCAAAACCTTAGTAGCACACTTTTTCCTTTGTCTGGTCACTTGTTCAACAAGCTAAGGAGCAGAACATGATGTGGTTCATGTTTGGAGAGCACAGGACAAGTGATTTACAGTAGCAATAAAAAAAAGAAGCTATTTCAATTCAGTTGGACTTTAAGTTATTGATCACTTGAGCGGAATTTGTTCTCTGTGTTTGACCCATTAAGGAAAAACTACGGGAGCATTGGGCAATAGAGGTCGACTGATGTGTTTTTTTCAATACTGTAACTGATTATTAGCAATCAAGGAGGCTGATTACCAATATTTGAAAGCGATATACTGCCATAAAAATGAAAATCCATGTGGCAAAATTTAGAATAACACAAACTCCATCACAAAACTTTGCTGAAATGCATTTAAGCATACGTTTAATTCATTTCTGGAAAAGAGAACTTTTCAAGTCTATCCCACGCTGACACATTCTGTATTGCACACTGCCTTCCCTGGTGCTGGTTGAGGGTACTGCACTCTTAGACCTTTTCTTTATAGCATCTATCCAGTAATTGTTTTTCTTCTTTTTTTTTTTTTTGCTGTGAAGGCCATGTCCGGACAACTGGGTATTTGTGCAACTTCAGCATAGATGACTGTGATATTTTTTGCAACTTCAGCAATATCTGCCTGACATTTGACAGAGAGCTCTGCTCGTTCACCGGCGCAGCGCTAATCTGCGAATGCGCAAGTTGACTTTTCCCGTCAGAGGCACACTATCCTTCAGTATTGATAGGCTATTACTCGTAACACGTAACCAGTCATCGCAGTGGGCGGGACGTTGAGCGACACCAGAGAGTGGTGACTTCAAACGGAGAGGCAACTGCCTCAGAGTGTAATTTTAAATCTACTCGTTTTATAAAAATATATGATTCGTAAAAGTGATGAATATTGCAGCCGATAATCGTTCGATACCTATTGGGTAATGAGTGGAGTGATTAGGGACCATCTGTTCTATTTCTTTGGCTGGTGCTTTAAATAAAAAGAGTATTCTTGTAACCCAAACCACATTATTCAGACATGTTCAACAAATGCATGACTTTTCCAAATCAGACTTCAGCTGAAACCTGGGAACAAGTGCATGTAAACACTGTTGTTCATCAGCTGATTGGGCTGCTCCTTTCTTACATTAGCGCTGTCATCCCAAATGGAACACCAAAGTGCTTATCTTACAGTATGTCTATTTGCTTGACATATTGATTTCTTAGGGTCCACACATTACCCTGAATGCATACAGTGCATCTTTGAATCTAATTTATTTCGGATAGCGACAAGATAACGTTCAGCTCACACAGTTACCAGAAACTAATGCTGATCAAATATATTGTACTGTTGAGTTACCACATCAAATCATTAGGGTAGGCCGTTTTGTGTGTGGCTATGAGTTTGTAATATAAGACAGAACATCTGAAATGGTTCTTTATCCACGTGGGCATGAAAGACAACCACCCGACGGAGAAGAGAAAAATAAATTGGTTGAGGACAAAATGATTGACAGCATGTTTCCTTCTAAACGTGTTGTACTTGATTTATTTGTGTGTGTGTGAATGAAAAAAAGAGTGAAGGAGGTATTCACCAGTGTTTGGCCTTGGAGCGAACTTTACCTTCTGGAGGCTCATGGAGCATGCTCGGATTAAATGAGACTGGGTAGAGCGCGCATGCATGCATGCATGCGTGTGTGTCCGTATGAGCACATAATGTTTCCTTCCTGTTAAAAGTGTATTTCAGTGTACGTGGATGAGCTTTGGGAGTGATGTCCTTGATTCTTTATGTGACATGTCAGTGTGTTTGTGGCGGTGTGAATGTGTGTGTTGCCTGTGTGTGTCGTTGTGTTGTGTATGTTGGTATGCAACAGGTGACTCATTCTATGGCGGGTAATGTATCATCTATGATAGCCAACAGATTGCCTTCCCAATCCTCTGTGTGAAAGATTAATGGCATGCTGTTCCCTCTCTCTCTCTCTCTCTCTCTCTCTCTCTCTCTCTCTCTCTCTCTCTCTCTCTCTCTCTCTCTCTCTCTCTCTCTTGCTCTCTCAAACACACACACTTTGTCACACACACACACATAGTTCCGAGCTATACAGTTTCTTTTCATCTACTACATTTGAATTTTTTCTCACCTAACATACGAGAGCCTGCAGTTTGAGGCTGTGTGTGCATATGATCTTGCATGTGTGTTTTAGTTTCATTCTTATGAGGACTCATGGAAGACAGAGATGTTTTCCCGTAGTTTAATCATCAATTCATTTCCTCAGATTATGCTGTTTGGCTTCTTACAAGTATGACAGTTATCATAATCATCTAAGAAGAAAAACCTGTTAATGTAATTGCCACACCAAGAGCACACACATAAAAGTACTAAAGTAGATTGATGCTGACTCAACCAAACACAAATACAAGCAGACATGCTGACAAAAACAACAGCATGAGCCAGCGCAGGAGAGTTGTTGTCCATTGAAATTATGAAAACCGTAAACAGATCTACAAACATCTTATTTTTTATGATATAATACAAGTTTTACATATTGTGTAAAGTTTTATTAAACAGGCATTTTTTCTCCAACAAATGCTATTTTTTTTGGGCTCCTGATCGAGGAAAAATTCTGAAATAAAATTTGCAAACTACTGTGTCCACACCAGACATCACGGGTGACATAAGTTCCATTTGGTTATGCAAATCGTGAGAATGTTATTGTGATTCTAATTTCCTTGTTCATTAAGACATGCAGACAGAGGAAATGAAACCGTTTTGGTTGTTATCTGATTGGGGTGCTTACGAAACATGTTTTCTAAAGTGATGGTGACAGACATGTTAACAAATGTTGAATCAGACGTTTTGGGTGTAGTTGAAGCATGAATGCTTGATTAGTACACAATAAAGGACTGAAAGACCAATGCAGATAGAAATACAGACAAACATCCCTTCTTGTTCTTGTCTTTCAACTCTGTCTTGGAATTCAGGTGTGAAATATAGTGAATCGACTGACTGATTGAAACCGGCAGAAATGCTATGCAGCGGAGGCAGAATGAAGGGCGTAAAGGCAAACAGACACACATGAAAGAAAATCTGATTAGTAGATCAAAGATTAGATGCAGCAGGCAGATAATGAAGGAATGATCAAATAAAATAATAACAGGGATCATGTCATTGAAGCAGAAAAGATAAGATTTAGAAAAGCTAGCGATGCAACGATTCCGATGCTGATATCGGTCAGACACTGACTCAAATAGCTGGACCGGGAATCAGTGACCACGGGGCAGATCTATTCCATTCAATTCTACTTGTATACTATATATTTACTATTCTAATAATAAATAATAATTCAATACATTTATATCTATTTATTTGTGAGGCCTGATGTTCCCAGTCACTTCCATACAGGGAAGCATACAGCTTATTATTAAACACTGGTATTGAATCGGTACCCGAAGCCCAGGTAATGGTATTGGGACTGAAAAAGGCGGATCAGTGCATCCCGAATACAAACTATTGCTGGTGAAATTCATAAACACAGTTCGAGTCAGTGACCTTGAGACCGTTAATCAGTAGGCTTTAGTGCTCCACTCTCGTTAGTTAGTCAAATCATTAGCTGGATCTGTTGCTTTCATTAAGTATTCAACATACCCAAGGCCATTAGCTCAATACTTACACATGACACACACACACACACACACACACAGCCAGAAGTGCACAAGTGCTCTCACCTAGCAGCAGGCACACATGCACATCCACACACAAGAGAGCTGTAATTTCAGATGGTTATTGACAGAGACAGATCCAATCCCTCTGAGATGTTCGCTGGTGATCAGTTTACCTCTCTCTCCCTCTCTCGCATTTACTCTCGGTCTACCGTAATGTACAACATGTCACTTTTTCTTATGCCATTTATATATTTTGGCGAGGTGACCGGCCCAATCGCCGCCATTACAAACCCAAAAGCCTGGGCTGAAAGACAACTGGTGTGTGTGTGTGGTGCAAATGCCATCTCAAGGTCACTCTGAAGATGTGTGCGAGTGTGTGCGTTCATGTCTGCTTCCAGCCATTAGCTTTCGCTTGATCGGGAAGGTGAAGGAAACAGAAGTCGGTGTTTGCAAAAGAGACCGCATGTGTTTGTCTCATGAGCACGCAGACATGGCAGCACACTCATGCAGTCATTTCTAGCTATGAAAATGTCAATTAACTAAGGTGGAGATTAGACAACAAAGCAGCAGGGACAGGCATTTATAGTGAGAGAGCTGTGAGAAAGAAAAACAGAAAAGTGATAGATGGATAAAGAAAGAGGAAAGAAAGTGGGTGAGTTGAATAGTTATACTGTGTCTCCCAGACTGCAGAGATGACTGCAGCAGGGAGAGAGGGACCCACACTGAATACCAATGGACCTATATGGCAGCCTAATACACAATACACAACCCACACAGTATTCACGCACAGACACGCTCAGTATATAAAGTCCAACAACCCCGTGTGTAAGAGGACATATAATACAAGACAGAAGAGAAAAACACAAGTACACTGTTAATGGCCAACTAGAGAGACTGCACACACTCTCAAAACAATCTCTACCTGTGCATCCTTGCCTCTATTCCCAGCTCCACAGTAAATGTCAACCTCAATACTCCGATCCCTGCTGACTAGCGAGAGACGATACAAGTGTCAGGATGGATGAAATGGATAACAGCAGAGCATGAAAGAGCATCCCACGGTCGGCTCAAACGTATGGAAGATGGAAAAAGCAACAGATAATGTGAGGGAAAATATAGTGGGGCAAAGCAGGTAGTCGGTAGGCATTATGAAATGTGCACAGTATGTAGAGACTCCTACGTGCACATAGCAAGTCACCAGTCTCTCAGAGGACTAATGTAAAATAACAACCAAATAAAAAAAGTGAACATTGCATTCAGACTCGTATAGTATCAATTCAGTAGTTTATTTTGTGTCACGACAGCCCAAGAAACTGACTTACTTTTAACAGTGTTTAATTATTGCACCATTTCCACCTGGTGTAGGGCCTTTAAAGAATTTACTGTATCATTGATGCACACAGACACTAAAGCTCCACTGGCCCAGATTTCTTTGTAAAGATGCATTTGCCTTACTGGACTAAATCAAAACACACCACGCAGAAGAGTGCTACGGTATTCTCTGTAATTGAGACCCTGTGGATTTGAAACTCTGGCAGAGTACAGAGAAACTAGCAAGACATCATCCCATTCTTTCATGCATTCTCCTTTATGAGTGATTGACTGACAGAGTCAATAAGTGAACGTGTCTTGCAACATCCTTAATGTAGTAATGAAAGTAAATGTCAAATAACTGTATATCTGAAGCACATTTCTGCTGACTGAAGTTCGCAGTATGACTTTGTCTGCCTGCAAAGGTGAACAAGACAATGGGAGATTAAAGGAAATGTACTGAGGGGATAGAAAGATGATATGACATGATGATGTGCATGACACGTCTCCTTTTATAAGAATATGATGTAGTGTCGCTGCAGAGAACGTTGTCATAGCGAAGACTCATCCATCACTTGTTTTATGGCAGAAAGCCTGGTCTGCGGGGTTATATCATTTCTTCATCAACGGATCTAATGAACAAGTTCATTTCACTCTTTTACCATTATGTCTTCCTCATTTCCTTGCAGAATCAGAAATTGTATCGTTACAGAATTTCATTCAGCCAGTTCCTGTGGAACGGTTATATGTGGGTACACGGTACAGTAAATACTTGATATCTAAGAAAGTCAGTCAAGCCTCATCACTCCCTGCAGCATACACTTAATCTCACGCGTAGAGAGATTAGGAAGGGACTAAACTAATCAGCAGCTACAGGTGAATGCAGCTGATGATGACGATGATGATGATGATGATGTAGGGATGCTTACAGTGAGCGGTGTACCAGTAGCAGCTTAGGCAGAACAAAAGAGTCAGCAGAGCGTGACAGATTAAATAGACGGGTGTGGAGGGTACGTGTTGCAAAGAGTGGAGTGCGTAATATGTGTAGCAGAGCAACTCAAATGTAGCGTCTGTTCAGCTTATGTGTACCTTAGAACCATTTAGTGTGTTCAGGCAGGAAGCTTTTGGTCATGTCAGTTGATGGATGGGCATCATAAATATGGCAATAACTAGTAGCTAGTTTACATAAACACTGTAGCACTAACGTATCCTGCCATAGGGCCTATGTGTGCTCTCATATGGTCACTACAACGGCAGGCTTTTCAGTCTGAGCGTGGGCAAACAATTTGGCCTTTAGATGTGGTTGGATGACACCTTCTACGAACTGGTTCCTTCCAACCATTTGCCGTTGTTGATGCTACCTCTGAGGATCTTAATTAAATGTGCCATAACTGACTTTGTTTTGGCCACTTGGGGACATTGGAAACAAGTTGTGAACACAACATTGACATATCATCACCCTTTAAGTTAATATGGCGGACGTTTTAACAAACAGTTGCTTATTTATACATCTAGAAATCACGTTGAATCTAAGTCCAATGTTCTCTCCTTTACAGTAGCTTTGTTTTTGGTCCAAAAACAACTCTCCAAAAAAGCATCTAGTTCTTTAGCTGCCTAATGCTCCACTATGGTCACCAGGTTTTTTGTATTTAGTTTAAAGCTTTCGATGAGAGCAGTAAGAGTGAACCAAAACAGTAAATTTGCGGGCCAGACAGCTAAACAATGAGCTGAACTCACTATAAAGCTCTGTATAGTCGAAGGGAGGGGCAGGTGATAACTGTCTGCAGGTTTATTATTACGAGCGAAACCGTTGTTTTCATATTGTCATTTATTACACGGTTCTAACGACAATATCAATTATAGCCATAGGGACAAGGACACACTGACTAAATTGCTGTTTTAATAGATGTATGTTTTATGAGAAAGACATTTCAGACTTAAGTTTACATTGAAACCTCCTTGAAACCATGAAGAAAATATACACGAGTTATAGATTTCTCATATGAATAAAATCAGGCATTTAGAACCGCAGTAATCTTGGTCTACAGAGGAGTTGTGCTGTATTAGAAGTGACGGGGCCAGGTGATTTGTATGACAAACACTGGCCTCACGTTAAGTATCACATCATCGCTATGACAGCTGTAGCTTACGCACACACGTCTATAACAAGTCCTGCCAATGATGGAGAGGTCTGCATGCGTGCGTCGGATTGTTGTGAAACTGCTGAGTGGGTGATTTTTCTGCATGTGCGTGTAAGCAATGTCAGAGCGTGAAATGTTTGCGTGTATTCATGTGCATGTCTTGTGTGTTTGTGTGTGTTTTTGTTAGTGTGTGTGTGCGTGCAGCTGGTGTGAGTGTTTTCCCATTTTGTGTGTTGGGGATCGAATTGGCCTGTCAGTCACAGTATAGTGGGGAGGAGTAGGAGACGACAGGTGTCGGGGAGCGGGGGAGGAAGGAAGAGAGAAAGTGTGAAAGAGATGGATGAAAGAGAGCAGGAGAAGGGCAAATGAGCAAGGATGAGGAAGAAAGTTAAGTTTGAGCAACCAATGTAGAACTTGTATCCCTTTCCCAAACGTGAATGTTCAAGGGGAATCCAGCAGAAATGTTTGAAAGATACTGGATTTAACTAGGTTTTAAAGCAGAAGTAAAGTCCCTGAGATGATAAAAAAGATTCTTAAAGATTATATGTATGTCAGTGAGCCTGAACATGAATTATAGTTAATATTGAAAAGTAGTTAGGCTCTCTGAGGTTAAAGAAATGAAAAACCTTTTCATAAATATTCATTACACTGAACATTTAGTATTCGGGACACCTACAAGATAAACACTATTTCCTGCTGCACAGGCAGTGATGTGTTTCCTGCGTATAAAGCTTTTCATATTTATAAGAGTAATAACAACAGTTTGTTTACATTGAAGGCCAAACATCCCAGCAGTGACTGCATGCTTCTCACTAAGAGTGTCACCAAAGTCAAGACAAACAAGAATCATCTCGCACGTGATCATGTTGAGGACACAGAATCAAAAATGTCATATCCAATGCGTATTAAAAGTAAATCTGAATTTGTAACTATTCACCTTTGTCCGTCAGCATAACATGAACCACTGACCACTTTTGAGTCGATGTCTATGATAAAGTGAGCAGTGTCCTTTCACATCTTTGCTACCAGTCCTTATTATTCTTTCACGCACCTTTTTGTTCAACCGCTCACACCTTTTCCTCCTCTCAGCTCATCGTCTATCACTCTTTGCTATCTGCTTCTCTCTTCAGATTTTGCTCCCTAAAGGTCTTGAGTATGACGGCCATGAATATTTCACTAAACTGCATTCTCAGGTTATCAATAATAAAATGCCATATTCTTATAAATATTCTAAAAATACAGCCGGACTCTGCCTCTTCAGTCCTGCATCAAAGATTCATGCACATCTAGCAAACTGTTAAATCTCCCACCACACCACACCCATATGGGCATGACCATTGGACGATGTGCAGGTGTGCTCTTATCACCTCCACGTTTTTGTGCGCGTGCATGTTTGTGTCTATGTATGCGTGCATTCCTGGCACATCTTAAGATACAGAAGTCCAGTTCAGCTCGAAAGCTGGATAAGTGCGGAGAGAGTGATTCACATTGACAACAGTCTGAATCACCACAGCCTAATACTAAAGCACTCTAACACTACAGACAGTTAGACAGCCACACGCTATCCCCGGCCCAAACGCACTCTCTTATGAACACAGCCTCATATACAACACTATCTCTTACTCAGTCTAGAGGCACACACGCACAACAAAGCACTCCGTTTGTCTCACACAATACATTTCCTTCCCTCACCGTGGCGAGATGTCGCAGCCCTGTTGCATGAAAGCTCCCAGTGAGAACCAGAGGGAGTTGAAGATTCCAAACTCATTGGGGGGTTGGTCGGTGGGGCCCAGCTCCGTTGTGCCCTCCTCTGGTTCCTCCGCATGCCACTCATACGGACTGAAGCGACTCACCTAAGACAAAGAAGGAAAACAGAACTTTTAGAGGAAGAGCGTCCAGTGCAGGTACAGACTGAAGCAGGCGCATAGGGAGGATTACGTTCAGCTTGATAACAAACACAATGCCATATGGGTACATTTCTCATGACTTATCTGGAAGACAAAAATGTTTCCTTGAATATGCAGACAATCCGGTGTCATAGGAGTTATGCTGACCTGTAAACTTGCATGTCTCACATTAAGTATTTGCATTTCTTGCATACAGCACTGTCTGTGATTGTAATTCTGTCCAGATAGGACGCCTTTAAGAACCTAACAATTTCCTGCACAGAATATTTCTTTAACACTGCAGAAGACATTGCAGTTGAGGAGGTAAGGGGAATGTAGCCATACTTGAAAAGTTATTAAATGATTTAATTTATTGAAGGGTTGTAATAATTGTAATAACTGACTACTAGCTTTTAAGAATCACTCACCAAAAACAGCACGACACTGACTCCAATGTAAGCAAACACTATGCACATCCAGATCTCGTAGGCCAGCGGGTCCAGGAAAGAGAAAACACCTGGTTTAGACTTCTGGGGCTTCTTGATCATGATGGAGATGCCCAGAGACATGAAGGGCTTCGAGAAGTCGATCACCTCTTCTCTCACGAGAGTGATGGTCAGTGGGGCAACGGCAATTTCAGCTTTCTGCAAAGAGGTGGTGGGGAGAATAGTGTTTGTTTAGTTTAGTTTAGTCATAGAGTAGTGGCAGCAAAAGCAGGAGACTGATGGTGAGCAGGAATTCCCTGTGATCTCTTATGTCTGCAGAAGGAAAAAGTGAGGACAAAGATAAAGGAAATTACAATTAAAACACAAGGATCAGGTAAAGTAGACAAATTCAGTAAAAGATCAGCAGAGTTTGAAGCAGGAGCAACAGAAGGAAGGGAATGAAAGAAATAAAAGAGGCAAAGAAAGGGAATTGTGGTACAGCGGGGGAGGGAGAAATGTTGAAGGAGACAGAGGAGGTAGAGGGAAAACCCGAATGACAGAGAAGTAATTCATACGTAGGCATGAAAGTGACACTGCCAGAATATAAATTAGTCTGCAAGGACTCGCACACATTTGTGTGCATGCACACACGCACAATCTATAGAAGAGTCAAAAAACATCATTCATTCAGCACAAGGAGAGCGGTTTTACAAATAATGGAATGCGGCCGTTGGTAGCATCACTAATTGCGCATCGCTATCTGCGCCTTCTCAAGGTCCGAAACACAAAAGATTTTGCGCCCATGATACTACAGCGCAAACACATACCGTTTTGCAGCTGAGTGAAATTTGGCTTTTTTTGATTGCAATTTTCCATAAGGCAAAGTATAAATGTGCTTAAAGCCAATGTGTGGATTGAAAGAGTCAGACCGAGCAAGCGGTCTTGTAAGGAGGGCCTTGCCAGAGTGCCATCCAAACCTCTCGAAGGCCATTAAGACACAGTAAAAAGGGAAAAGTATGAGCCCATGATTTGGGAAGGGAGGGAGAGGAAAGATTCACCAGATAAGTTTGTTTGATTGTATAATAACCCTATTTTTCATTTTTTAAAAAGCTTATATAAAAAAGGAATTTATTTTTCATGACACCAGTGTCATTGCATACTGTCACTGCATCCCAAAATTAATTAGTTTGAGCGGACACCGCTTATAAATGCTCTTTAACTACCACCAACTCTCTGAAAACTACAATAATTTCATTGTAACTACATGTGGCTATTAGCACTGATTGGACTGATTTTGCGAGGCGGCTCATTTAGATAGAAAGGGGCCAATTTTGCACTAAAATGTATATTACCTAATTTAAATGACAGTGTAGTTGGTAGAGTGTGTAGCATTTAGGGGGATCTATTGGCATAAACGGAATATAATATTATTTAGTATGTTTTCTTGAGTGTATAATCACCTGAAAACAAGAATTGAGTTTTCTTTACAATAGAATGAGCAGTTAATATCTACATAAGGAGCAGGTGCTCTTCTCACAGCCGGCTGTCATGTTTTTACAGTAGCCCAGAATGTACAAGACTGATTGTGTTTTTGTGTTTTCACACATTAGCGCCATAGTTCTCCTACACGCTTGGTACACGGGAGAAGTTTCAGTTGTTTGCTATCTGCAACCTTTCAGCTAGATGCCTCCAGATCCTACACACCTAGACCTTTAAGGGTGTCATTTACTTTTAGTTTTTTGAGAAATGCTGCGAAATCCTTTTGCGAACTCGCCTCTGAGCATCTGTTTTTGAGTAACGGCGTGTGTCTGGACATGATCCGCAGTCTCAACTGAAAAAAAGGCTACATGACTAGAAGGAGAGGATGATACAATGCATGGAGAATAAAGAGCAAAAGGAAGTAAGAAGCAATATAGAAAGAGAACAGGGTAGGAGGGGGCAGAGGAATGCCAAAAACCCACAACACACTTCAGACAGAGAAATAAAACAAATTAGAAAGTGAAAGCAGAGGACAAAAGTACACATCAAAGAAAAGAAAGTCACAAAGATATACAGAGTAAAGGACATCAAGTAGAGGACACATTTCTGTATTTTCTCTATGTGGCAGAAGAGTCTTAAGAGATGACTGCAAGCGTTTGCAAGAAATCCAAAACTGATTAGTCAATGCAGCTGTTCGGATGTGTCACCTTCCACCATACAGTTTCAGGAGGCTAATTCATTCTGTCAATGTTGTGCAGCAAACGTCTCCACTTTCAGTCTTCCGCAAAATGACAACTGACATTGTCTTCTGCGTGTTGATAAAGTTTGCATCAAGACAGCAGTGTGAAATCTCAGACCATGCATGGGCGTCAGTGGCAATTAGCCAGCTTGCCAAATTCTCAAGGATAAGTGAACACTCCGAGACAGCATCTTTGCAGGAAACTGACATGGTAACTAAGGAGACGGAGAGCTCAAGACAAGTTTGTGTACAGCATAGGAGTTATTTTGAGCATTTCTCATCTGTTGCGAGATGGCCTGTGGTGGGGTCACAATAGCAGAAGCACATAAAATGCCAAGATTACAATGTTGAAGTTAAGTTGACTCTGTACCAGAGAAGTGTTTATTCAACACAATTGTTCTGAGGTACTGGTTTGCTGAACAGTATATCCTCCTACCCCATGTACAGTATATAGTACTTTGTCTTTCCTCAAGGTTTACTGTATGATATTCAGAGCATCAATAGAGTGCTGAGTCCTAAAACTTGAAAGAGTCTGCATTTTTCCCACTCCTGGTTCCCTCATCTCGAAGTCAATGAGTTTTTTGAATGGGCTTTTGGTTAGATGCCTGAAATACGGTCTGTGTCTTACAAAAGCGTAAGCGATTTTGATGATTTGTTCTATGATATACACTGCCTGGCCAAAAAAAAAGTCGCCACCAAAAAAAAAAAGGTCACACACTCTAATATTTCGTTGGACCGCCTTTAGCTTTGATTACGGCACGCATTTGCTGTGGCATTGTTTCGATAACCTTCTGCAATGTCACAAGATTTATTTCCATCCAGTGTTGCATTCATTTCTCACCAAGATCTTGTATTGATGATGGTAGAGTCTGACCGCTGCGCAAAGCCTTCTCCAGCACATCCCAAAGATTCTCAATGGGGTTAAGGTCTGGACTCTGTGGTGGCCAATCCATGTGTGAAAATGATGTCTCATGCTCCCTGAACCACTCTTTCACAATTTGAGCCCGATGAATCCTGGCATTGTCATCTTGGAATATGCCCGTGCCATCAGGGAAGAAAAAATCTATTGATGGAATAACCTGGTCATTCAGTATATTCAGGTAGTCAGCTGACCTCATTCTTTGAGCACATACTGTTGCTGAACCTAGGCTCGTACCTATTTGCTTAGTTAAATCCAGGTGGCGACTTTTTTTTTGGCCAGGCAGTGTATAACACAGTCAGTAAATATCCCTCTCTTGGATTTTGAAGGTCTGTGTTCTAAAACAGGCGGTTGCTAACAAATTGCTAAATTAGTCGACAAACGTTATCACGTTGCCTAGTCTGCCTTTACAGCCTCGTTGTATATACTTGCGCTCATGTGGTGTAGATAGTTTATATCATAATGTTATCTTTTACCTTCTGCCGATTGCATGCTTCAACAATCAATAAAAGTGGTGTTCATTTGTGAAGATTATCTTGCTGAACAAAATGTGTAAGTATCATAATCTTGTGTTTGCCACTGAGTTTATATTCTGCAAAAATCTCAAATCCAACAGAAAAATCCCATTGGATTTTTGTTAAGGCAACCATTGCGTTGCTAACTTCTGGGGTTGTCCTACTAAATACATCATCATATACATACATATTCGCTATGAAATATATAATTAAGTAATGTCTACCTGAGCAGAGAATGAATTTACTCTTCCTCTGTGTGTGTTGTAATCTGAGTTTCTGTGTGCTTTGTTTACATAGCTGGGCCGGCCGCATGTGCTAGCTAATGGTGGTGCTCTGCATTGCATTCATATGACAGTTACGCCTAATAAATCTGACTGATGGAGGGAGCGTTCTCACTCAGGTAAACCATGTTAGTTCTGTCAGTACTGTTGCTGTTGTTTGAACTACGCTGTTTGAACTGCGCTGTTAGCGCCGTTAGCACCGTTAGCTGTGAGCTGTCGGCCAAGCCATCGCTATGTTGAGAAACATGTGGAAGCAATATACCTATATATGATCTGAAATTCCTATTGAGCATCTTTTCTTAAGTATTGGAACATTAGACATTATGAGTTACTGTATAAAGATTATTGACAAAAGTGTAAATGTAATGTAATTTTTAACTGGAGCTGTCACACAACATCTTGAAATAAAGTGGGTTCAACATTTCTGAAACAGCTTGTTACTGCTTTGGTGCTGAATAAATAATGTGATCTATAAGTCTACAAGTAAAACAAATAATCACTTCTTTGAATCTAGGTTTAAAACTATTTTTTTTCAATTTTGACAACTAGTTACCTCAATAGTGTAATTGTACTTGTGCTACAGTAACATTCTTACCTGCATGTTTTGGAGTCTACGCGTACATGAGGTGTCATAGTTATGTTGCTAATGTTTGTGATGCATTTTAACCTGTGTGCATGTATTTTAACCTATTTGAAGACAACATCTTGGAGTCTGAGTGCTTGTGATGGACGTTTACCACTATTTTCCGTCATTAGATAGGCTGAACAATTAAATGATTAATCGTAAAAATAACAAAATAATCAATAGTCTGAATATTTGCCATTTAAACTTACCCCATACACAAGCTCTCCAACCATGCCATTCCATATCTTCGTCTCTGGATCTCTGGCTCCATATTTTCCATCTGGTACGATGGAGATCTTGTATTTGATTCTAATGTGTTTGGCAATCTCCGAGGCCAAGTCCACACAGTATCCCTCAAACTGGTCGTTGCCTTCATAGAGTTCCCAGTTCTTCTTCAGCATCACATAGGGACCCTCCTACAAAACCAGCATAAGGGGAGAAAGACACAACTGTTTGGAGGAACATGACAGCAGCGACTATTGGAAGAAGGAAAATGAAAACGTATCAACAGGTGCCAGCAGTTTGGTTGTAAACTTTGTACCAAGGAAAAACACATATTGCACAGCTCTATAACATACACAAAAGCAATGCTGCCACATTAAACTGGAACCCAACCTCATGATGAAAGAAGAGTTTCATCAGAACATTAAGATTCTGAAATGTATGCATTATAAGAGACTGATTTAACCATACATGGAAGACAGTAAAGGTAAACTGAAAGTCACACATCCTTATGTAGATACACATATTTTTTAACTATTAAAGGAGATAAACATCTTACAGACAAACCAGCTTGTCAGGAAAACACAGCAACCACTCAAAACTTGACAGAAACAGTTGCACAGTTAATAAAATTGGGGGGAAAATGTAGAGCTGCTTTTTGGGGAGGTTTTGGATAGATGTTTTATATCTTGTGTGTCTGACTTCTAGTCCCTTGTTTTATTACTTCGTCTGACTTTAGATGCCTCCTCTGGGACCTGCACCTGACTCAGTGCAACACTAATGCTGAGAGGAGAGAAATGTACGAGTGAGAGGAAAAATACCGAGAGAGAGAGAGAGAGAGATGAAAAAAAGAGAAGGAGACTGCTGCTTTGGTAATGTGTCATAAGAGGTAGACTGATTTCTGTGCATGCAGTAAACAAAGATGAAAGCAAAGGGAGAGTTTAAAGTTGTATAGCGACATGGTGGGTGTATTAGGGATGACACACACACAAACTTATTTACAGAGTAGCATGCACATACAGTACCACACCTATGCAGGACATCCACAGAGAAAAGAAAACACACATACTGATTTTTGAGTGACAACGCAATCGTCAGGAGCAGTGAGTTATGGTATCATGCCTGAGGCTGCTCGCCCTGTAATCCAACTGAAACCAAGTCTATTAAAATGCTATCAAATCCTTTTTAATCAAAGACTAATCTCATCTAATTAATCAAACCGACTTTCATAATATACAACACTCCCCTGCTATGAAATGGTTTATAGGGATCACAAAACACAATAAAAGATGATAACGTGTTTTGGATTGAATTCCTCATTAAGGAAATTGATTCATATTGAAAACTAGCTTAGTTTAATCAAATAAGATTTAAGACATCTTTTAAAAGGGGTCAAATGAGCAACATAATCCCTCTGACAAAGATTTGGAGGGAGCGATCGTCAATCTGGGAAATTGAATATCATTTGAAGAAAAGTATCTAGATCAGAAGAAAGCAGCCAGGGGATAAAAATAAATCTTACAATGGAAACGGAACTGTACAAACAAAACCTACAAAGGGAAGCTGGATTTATAAATGAATCCTCTTTCTCTTTAGTAAACAAAGAGTTTGAAATAGAACCATTTAGTTTTGTACTTGTGTATGACTGAAAAGTAAAATAGGGAGAAATCATTTTTTCAAATTTTTCAATTATGGTTATTCAAACTTGTAGGAGAAGGTTAGCATGCTAATACACTTAACTAATATGGAGACCATGGTGATTATATCTGCTAAACATCAACATGCTATCATAGATATGATGAGCATGTTAGCATGCTTTAAACCTTTCCTGTTTCTAAATCTAGACTGTGGATTTCTACCAACTTAGTTTTTTTCCTGTTAAATAGTTGGCAAGATTGAAAATGTTGTCACAATTTTCTTTGGGATGTGCGTGTCCATTTCCGTGTGCATAAACCACATTTAACATTAATATTGAACATTAATTCACACTCATGTGAATTAATAAAGATCATGTCAAATTTACATAAAGGTTGAGAAACAAACATTTTAAAACAATCAAAAACACCCCGAGCATCACATTTCTTACAAACCATTATTCAGTCATCAGTATAAGATTTCCTAAAACAAAATACACTTCTTCCAAAACCAGCCACACAAATAAGACACTTTGATCAACAACACTTCATAATCATCATTACCATCATCATCATCAAATACAAACATTTGCCCCATTGTGTTCAATGTCAGAACATACACAAATATTTCCCCAAAAATATCATTATCAAGGACATTAACATGTCCTGGGGCGCGACTTCCATTGACTCAACATGAATCATAATATTAATGAACAGCAAACCGTTTCAAGTAAATCCTCTCCTACAGATCAACACAGCCATGAGGACTGCTCTGCACTGTAGCAGGATAAAGACTGGAGGGTATGACGATGTCAGCTAAACAATATAAAAATACAATACAATACCAGTGTGATTCATAGTTGTAGCCTAATTACTGCTTATATATCAAAATCTACAGTTTTTACAATCATCTTGCTGTGTTATTGTTTTTAATTCAATATGTGTTGCTTTGCATCATAAACTTGATGGTTTCCAGCCTGGTGTGATATTAACTGCCCAGAGATCGAAAACGTATTGACATAAATTTGACATTGAAGTTTGTGAGGAAGACTTTTGGTGAATTTATACAGAATTGCCTGTTTGTTGCATGCAAAATGAAAGTAACAATGACAATAAGGGAACATTTAGCTTGGGATATTTTCAAGTGATTTAAAAATAATGAATGAGGATAATGCTGTAGCCAGATGGACACGATTCTATTCATTAAAAGCTGTAGTACTTGGCAGACCTGTTTCAGATACACGGAAACACTAAGTCAAGAATCTGAAAGCACCAAAATAGAAACTTTGGGCCAAACTGTACAGAAATGATTGTTCCATCTATCTCATCTAATGGACACAACAAAGAATGAGCACTTCATACAATAATCTTATTCATTGTTAATTAATTCAGCATTTCTCATTTTTAACAATTTATTTTTGGGAAATATGTTTATTTGCTTTCTTGTTTAGAGTTAAGATGAGAAGATTGATGCCACTCTTATATCTGTCCGTGACATTTGAAGCCACAGCCAGAAGAAGGTTTGCTTAGCTTAGCACAAAGACTGTCTCGTTAAGAGTCTCGTTGTCACCGTGAGGTTGCAGGCAACCAGTGGACGCTTCAGGAAGTCACTGCTCAAAGCCATGGTCTGGGAAGAAATACCCATGTTTTCATTTTTTACACTTAAATGAGATGGTATAATACATGAGACATGTTAATTAGTTCGATTCATTTTGCATTTAGATAGAGCAAAGCTAACTGTTTGCCACTGTTCCCAGTCTTTATGGTATGCTGAGCTAACCGGCGACATGTCAAATGGACAGACATGAGAGTGTTATCAATCTTGTCAATGAACTCCCTGAAAGAAACCAAAGACATGTATTTTCTAAAATGTTGAACTCTGCCTTTAATATTTATTTCGAGTTAAAATGTATATAAAGTGTCCCACATCAGGAGATTGTATCCCCCCTTACATTTTGCTTCACTTTTCATCTTAAATCATTGAATCTCAAGGGAAACCATTTACTTAATATGTGCTGACAAGGAGTATGCAACCATCTCAGTTGCCTCCTCCATCAAATTGCGCTGTTTATCATGTTAGGTCACGTGTTTGAAATGAGAGCAGGCTAGTAAATTTAGTATCATGTAAGCAACTACACATGAACAGAAACTACAAATAAACACACACACACACACACACACACACACACACACACACATACAGATGCACACAAACCAGTGGGAGCTCTTCCAAAGGTGGCACTGTTTCACTTTAAAGTCTCCTCAAGGTTTGTTATCAGTTTGCCCCAGATGCCTTTGTCTTGGTGTGAAAGTAATAATGCCAATGCTGATCGGGAGGTTGAAAGGAAAATAAAGGGAGAGCATGGACATGGGGATGGAGAGAGGGATGTGGGATGTGTTGGCTGCATGAAACTACAAAAGAAAGATGAAGGAGCAGATCAGAATACAAACAGATAGCTACAGTGAGAAGAGAAGATAAATAGGTACAGAAAAAGGGAGTGTGAAGGAGAGATAAAATGGAAGAGGAATATGACAATGTGAAAAAATGTAGAGCAAAAGAGGAGGAAAGCAAGACGGAAGAAAGACTGAAAATACAGACATAAAGAGGGAAAAACGGGTGGGGGAAAAGAGGGAGAAAAGCTTTGTGGAAGCAAATGGTTGATGCTGATAAGACATGAAACACTTCACACGAGAGCCAAAAAGGCAGACAGGACTTGCTATGTAAGTCAGTTAGCCAGCCAGTGAGAAAGACAGGCACCCGACTGGACAGTCACCTAACTGTTCCGTCATTCATTCAGGCTGCCATCTGGACGCTCAATCAGTTCAGCCAGACTTTCGCCAGACGTAAAAAGTTATCCAACCGCTGAGACATTAAAAAAGCCCACCAGCCATTCTTTGAGATGGCCAAAGAAGTAAGCCAAGCAGTCAGTCAATTGGTCAATCACTTCATTCATTAATTTAGTATTGCAATTATCGTACATAATCATCTATCCAGTCACATATTTGGCCAGTGAGCCAGTAGGATTATCTTGCAACAATTCCACCATAAAGCGAGCAAGGCAGTTCAGCAGTCTGTCGACCAGTAAACAAATGACCAGTTGACAGTCAGTCGGTATCCAGAATCTTCACTGGACAACCTGCCAGTTACAAAGCTTTTCACAGTAAGTCAGCCAGACACAAAGACTGTGAGCTGCTGAGTAAGTCAGTCCACCAGGTAACTAACCAGCCTGCCAAAAACAAGCCTTGTTGTCTGTCTAGCTAATGATTCAGCCACCACCCGTTCAGTCCATCAGTCAGACAACAGCATCCAGTTTGGTTGAACATATTTTTCCAAAGCCAATATTTCAGAAGCTTTCATATTTTCTCTTCTGTTTATGAAATTTGACCTACTTTATCCTATTACATAAATAATGTAACTCCCTATTGACAATTTCCCATCTTCAGCTCTATATTTGAGTGTTCTGCTTCCTGATGAGGAGCCTTGTGGGAAAGGAACATTGACGTTTCATTTATAAACACACTATTGGAGAACAATTTAACAGTGAGTGGACTCTACGGTTTGGTTTTAAAGCTGTATGTGCTACACCTTTTAGAAATAATTCATTTATTTAAAGACAAGTGTAATCAATTAGAAGTCAGAAAATCTATTATATTGTAATATCATATCAAAGCCAATTAAACATTCGGATCACTAAAGGAGCATTTTGTACAATATGCTGCAATTACTTAAGGCAAAGTCAAAAGCATAAACAAGAAATTGTCAAGTCCTCGAGGACTGTGTTAACAAGTGAAGTAAATGTCAACAGGCTTAACAATCAATCCCCATTAATGCACTTTGCTACAATGGTAGTGTGAAAGTTAGACAAGTCAAAACATTTATAAGGGCACCATTACAATGTGATGTGTGGGGATCTCTTGTGCTTCAGTCAAGCACCTCTGGTGTTGAATTCCTTTACATTCAGGTGGTGCAGAGCTCTCACTGGAACACAGCAGAGGAAAGTTGGCTGAGTAAGCACGACTGAGTAGTTTTACAGAGTGACGGAGCAGAAAGATGAAGATGGAGGGAGAGTAGTATCACAAGGTGAGGGCGGCAAAATACACCGGCATCAAGGATCTGTCCATGTATCGCTCTACTCCAAAAAACAAAACAAAAGTATCGAGAGAAATAGAACAAATGATACATTTTGGTGAGGCATTTCTTCCTGCAGGTTCTCTGCAGTGTAGCAGAGAAGGTGGTGGTGATTGTTGTGTCCTCGAAAGGAGCGAAAAGAATCTGAATTAACAGGGCTGTCTGATGGTCTGGTGATTTTGTCTAGCCAAGTGTCAAATCTTGACAGCAGCCACAGTATCCGTCCAACTGTAGCCATTGTCACGAGGAGCACAGCGAGAAAACTTGGTGGCCATGTCCTTCTCATCTGTGCCGCTTTGCCATTTCTTCTGTTTTAATGCAGGGCAAACTACTTAAAGAAATAATTTCGAAACCAAAAAAAAAAATCCCCTTTTAAACAAAATACACATAAAGACAAAAGCCACCATGACAAAGCAAAGATAGAGCACACTCAGTCTTTGCACAGAGCTTTAGAGACATTCAGTCTATCAGTCTGTCCTCTGTCTTTCCCGAGGGTTTGCGACTCAGGTGAGTCTGTGTGTCTGTCTGTCGCTCTGTCTGCAGACCCGGCATCAGTGTCGCAGCAGAGGCTTCCTCATCATCAGAGGCTGCAAAGAGGAGGAGGTGGCTGAGCTAAGGTTAGCCAAGGCCTGCTGAGGTCACCATCCACAGAGAAATATGCACGTGGGGTAGGCACGGAGGTAAAAAACGAGGGGCATGGGGGTTGATGAGTTTGGGTGGAGTCAAAGAAAGACAGCAAGACACAGTTAGAGAGAGGGAGGGAGAAAGAGGGGATAGTGAGGTTGGAAACAATCCGATGACAGACAGACACGGGTGGGAAGAAGTAGGGAGGGCAATCAAACAGACAACTGCAGTAATGCCGAACTCTGTTTTAGACACAAACCTCTTTTTCAAACACAAATGCAATTATATATATATAAGATATATTCTAACAGTAATGTTATATCAACATAATATACACATATTTACAATAACTTGCCCTTTAATGTATTTGATTGTGTTGATGTATTTGTATTTGCTTGTCTTGGGCCTGGCTAAAGCCACTACACACTGCAGCTTAACACATTGCCAGTTGAAGTGTGCGTGTCTGAAGGCGTGTCAGTCCCTGTGGACACGTAGTCCAGCTGAATTCCTTTTTCTGAACTCTTTCAGTTCAGTACCACTCCTGGCCAGAGGGTGTAGACTTTCACCCTGTTATCAAATCTTTGAACATTTATAGGTATTTGTATCGCAAGCGCTACAGTACGACGACAGATATTTTGGTCATACTTAGCAGTTTGCTGGATGAAGCGAAGTGGCTTAAGACAAAGTGCTGAATTGACAAAGCTCAAGCATCTGTGGCTTGTTTTATCTCGGGGCTGAAATTAGTCTTTTGAGTTGCTTTCCCTTGCATCATTTTGCATGCCCAATTGAATTAGACTGATTGCATTTACAGGAAGGGGATGGCCACCATAAAAAGGCTGCAGATGGGTGAAGTGGAATCAAATGTAAGCAGAGGATGTGCACAAATCCACCGATTAGCCATCCTTTATCCGTGTTTGTGTAAGAAAGAGGAGTAATTATACTGGGCTGCAGACTGGTGTCTATGAGAAAGCCATTCGAGTAGTCTGGACTGAGGTCACTTCTAAATGGTGATCTGAGGTCAGTTTTAGATTTGCCTACTAATGAGACATTAATGTAATCTTCCAGCTGGATAAGTGCCACTCCCTCCTGGCTGTGCTCTGTGCTCATCCTGCTCCAACCTGTTTTTTCTTGGACATTAACAAAACTCTGCCACATAAAATCCACACATTGTACTTCCGCCCCTGGCTTTCTGTATCCTATTAGGCAACTATTAGAAAAAAATATTTTTCTATACTGTCAATCATCTTGTGACCCCTTAAATGCGTCTTGGAACCCCTTGTTTGGAACCACTGTAGTACAGAAGCAAAGCCATGCCTGTAACACATTGGTCATTATCTAGTGCTGTTTAACCACATTCATGCCTTTTCATATTCATATTTTTCTTATTTAGCACGTCTAACATCGGCTAATAATCACCTGCTGTGGACCTGATTTGACATTTGCATTTGCGCACTAATCTTGCTCCTCCGTAAACTTTAAGCCCTTACATGAAGCAGATGCGAGCTGGGAAATCAGGTGAGTGCAAGGTTTTGGTGAAATTAAGTTGTGGAATTGGAAAGACTGTTGGACGGCTTCAAACAAATCTCAAACAGCACCCAAATTATGCAGAAATAAAAGCAGTCTGAGGGTACATTACCATGATAGTTGTCACGACTACTGTGCGGTTCTCCATCGACGTGCTGTCATTGGACAGAGTATTTTCATTCTGGACCAACACAAGTTTGTCTATGTCGTTCCAGTAGCCAATCTGAGAGAAACAGAGTGATAAGAGAGAGATAATAAGTGATAAAAGAAAAGACATCATCCAATCAATCAGTCTTCGTAGCACAATATATATAAAGAAATGGAACCTATGTGAGACGGAGAGAAAGGAATAAAAAGAAATGAGTCAACAGAATGAGCGCGCTCCAGCAGATTTCCCATTGGAACTGTAGAAGATATTGAGAGATATTGAGTGTGAGGCAGACACTTTCAATGAACACACATCGCTGTCAAAGGAACAATTGAGAAGCTGGAACATGATGTTATTTCATTATTAAAGGCGCTACATGTATGATTTTATTTTCCAGTAAAAGAGATATTATGAGTAGCTGCAACCCAAGCCTTGTCTTCCAACTTTGTGCTATTACAAATAAGGGTTATGTTCAAACTTTCCTTATTTACGTCACTGTAGAGTTTTATCTACCCCCATTTTGACTGGGAGCTGCTCCCGAATGTACACTCCAGAAAGATATTAAGACTCAAGCTGTGACGGTTCAGTTGCAGTTATATAAATATATTTTATAACTGCAGTAAGGCAGTTGTTAATTAAGAATTCTGGAGATAATTATGCTGTAAATGAATTAATTACACAATTAACAATCATGATGGATATAACAAGAAATATGCAGCACAGAATAAAAACTGCAGTTATTATCCTTTAACAATAACAGTAAGTGTATGTGCTTTCAGTGGTGATTAAAGGGAGCTTTCTTTCAATTTTACATGCAGTTGTTTTGACATTGCTTTTCAGCACTACAGCCTGAAAATAAATGACAGAATTATTATTGTTTCTAAGCCATGAGGACAGCCTACCTTGCGAGGTCCGTTGCTCTTTAGTTCAAACACGTCCATGGTATAGTTGACCCTCCGGCCGTAGTGATCAAACTGAATGTTTCCAGTCAGGCCCTGAATACGCACCTGCGTTCATGACAAGAAAACCAGCCACAAACTAACAGTAAGCAGTGAGGCTAATATCTATGAGATAATATTACAAACACTAACGCTGGACTGCATGCATGCATGCATCATTTCCTGTCCATCCCTTGTGCTTAGCTAGGCAATCCGAATCCAGTGCGGGAATGGAGGACACCCCCACCAAAAATGAAAACTGCTACATAGAATGCAAGTATATTGAATGGTGATTGCGGACAAAAGGGTGACCATGAGTAGTATCCAAAATGGGGTTTGATTTTTTTCAAACCCAGAATCAATACTGGGTTAAGGTGAATAGTGCTTATTATCAATGTTAGAGTCGGTACCTGAGAACTGAGGTCATTACAATGTCCCCACAAGTATAGCAATACAAGTTTGTGTGTTAAGTGTGTGTGGATTCTGGTGGGGACTCCGTCAAAGTCCCAATTTAAAACACATCAATGTCATCATGGATTTCTTTTGTGCATGTTTGTGAACATCTGTCTAAGCGTTTCGCAACCTTGTCCACACTAAACTATACAACATCAAACTTGCGCCAACCTGTTTGAGTGCACGCTCCATATCTATTCCTTGGTTCCAGGGAGCAGCTGGATTGGCCAGGCAGTCACCAGCGTTGCCACGGCGACTGATATCAATTTTCTGACGGCGAAGGGTGCGGAAGGCCTCCGCCATCACAAGGACGCCATCATACGTTAGAGATGAGGTATACTGGAGGATGGAGGAAACACAGAGTGCGCGAAGAGAAGAGAAATGTTATCATTGTGACAAGTTTTAAACATAGAAATTGCCATGTAGATAAATACCTCTTCTTTGTCAGTACACAGTATTACAGGAATACATCCCGTCATACAGTCAAAGCTCAAGCATTAAAATGTTTCCTGAAACAAACGAGACCCTGTTTTACTCAGGGGGAGTCCAGGGCTTCAAATAGCTAAATATCCAAGCTGTTATTTTTTTACAAAATAGAGCTGATCCGTTTAAATTAAAGACTGAAGTACATTATTTAGTGTTTGTTGTTTCTGGAATATTAAACAACATGAATAATTGACCCGTTTTACTCCTGTTTTTACACTATCTACTGATTTAAACAACATCACAAAACATTTACCTAGATTTAGCTTTTTCCACTCATGTGATCAAAATGTTGGTGGTGGGTGATCAATTGGGTCTATAAAGCAACACTTTGACATTCCAGTCCAATCATTTCAATGTCTTTTTGGTGCTCAGCTCCATTTATGAAAACAAACACAAAAAGCATCCACATTTTCCTTTCAGTGATGGGCTTTACCCTGCAAGATTCCATGAGTTAAGATACACAACAAACAGTGTTTGAATAGATGCTTTCTGTGATTCACAAAGCCAAAGTAGAATGCGCTAATGTTGCCGGGCCATACCGAAGGCCTATGTGATTTATTCCTAAAGAGAGATTCAATTTGATCTTAGACAACAGCTGTATCACTGCATCAGACCTCAGACCATCTTAAATCCTTGTAACCAACTTTACCACCATGCAAACATGCTGACCTGTGCCTCAGTCTATCGCGATGACTTCTATTTGACTTCCACAGTTAACACCAATAAACATCAATCAGCATCACTGTAAATGTAATGTCATTGTAAATGTGCCATCTTTAGACAGGCTTAGAGTTTTCAAATACAGTCGCTGGGCCATTACAAGGACATAATAAGTGTTTAAATAATATTGTCAATCTGATAATTAAATCCACTTTGTTAGGAAATTCCCTTTGATGGCGAAATGAAGATTCACAGGATTTACGAATGTGGTTTCATTATATTCTAAAATACGACGTGGCCCTTAAGAAGTGATCTGGGGTAAATGTTCTACAGGACATTTGAAACGCAGTGAGTACGAGATACTATTATCTCTTCTCTGATGAAACTCTTGAAAGTAGTGGTGATCTTGACAGATTGTTTGACAAATTCATTATAGGTAACACACAGCGGGGAACATTACCACACACTCAGCAGCAACAAACCCACCCAGCCAACACAGAGGCAGAGGCAGTCAAACACGCAGCGGGCTGCCTTCACATCACGGCGGAAAGGAGCGGTGAGATGAAAATGGGAGGAAAGAGGGACGTCAGCTGAGAGACTCAGCCGACGCTCTCCAAGCCTCTGCAGGTAGTTTACTCTCTTACTGACATCTCTTGATTTGCATCCCAAAAGGCATGGAAGGCTGCACAACCGTGTCATCCTCCTTTCATCTCTCCCCTTTGAAACTAAAGAAGCCTTTAGGCGTGCAACTGACATATGATGACTATAGACTCCAAACCCAGGAGGGAAAAAAACAACAAAACTGAGCCAGATAGCATACTGTTTTTTTTGTTTCTCTCACAAGTAAGATAGAAACACCTTGGTGGTCACATAGAAAACAGTATTGGTTCTGGAAAAAACGCCTAATTCTGGATATTTTTTTTAGGATCAGTTCAAACCTCCAACATATACCAAGAACCAGATTTATAAATGATGTATGCAATAAAAGTTTTTCAAAAACTAAACTTTTTGATTCAATCGTCACAAACATTACATACACAAAATATGACCTCTACAATTAACTATCCTAAGCACTTAAGAGCAGTGGAGCATCTCGTGGTTCAGTGTCTCCCTCAAGCACACTTCAATATTAGGAATTGGGGTTCAAACCACCAACCTTGTGGTTAAAGGACAAGCAGCTCTACCCTTGAGCCTCAGCCGCCAAAAGAAAGCACGTGCAACTTTTCACACAGAAGCTACAATAATAATCATAAAAGAATATTGAGATGTCACTGAACATATCCTTTATACTTTGACACATTTACAGGCACACCAGAGTTGAGAAACACTAGGTTTACGAGATTTTGATTGATGGCCAAAAGCAGCTAGCTCAAAATCCATTCTTCATTGTGAAAGGGACATGGTGGGGGACATAGTGATTTTCACACTGCACATTATTAGACTACTTGGCCTGAGGCTATGAGTTGGCCCAAGGCTAACTGAGCTCAGTTTTTACACAGCACCAATTAGCCTGAAGCACTTTGGAAGCATCTGTTGTCACTAGAGATACCTGGTTTTGTGTTATTGTGTTAAATCATTAAAATCAAAGTCAGAGGTAAAACAACATTTTGGGAAGAGAACCTTTGAATGCACCTAATCAAACATCTTCACAACGTTCTGAAAGATTAGAACACTTGCAGTTGTGTTTACCTATATTTTGTATATGTAAGCATGTTCACTGTGTCTATTTGTCACAAACATTTACAATAAGTTTATTTCCATTAACAAGCCAACTGTGTAAACGGGTCGATTGATGCAGCTGACATCCACTGATGAAAATTCATAAGATAAATCTGAGAGCGATGATTAGCCAGTTGACACTGGTCCTTGGGTGAAAAATGACATTCCAATAATGAAAGAACATGACCATCAACATAAAGTCGCAGCGTTTTAAGACTCATATCATAACTAAATTGTGTGCGTGTCCTCTGAGAGTGACTGCATGTGGGTGTGAGCCAAAGAGGGCGGGACAGATAGCTGCAATATGATGACTTTTTAATAGGTAGGTGGACACATTTCCAGTTAATATATACGCAAATCAAACGCAAGACGCGTGTTGAGTGTTTCTGCTTTGGAGCAGGTGGATGGGTCAGGGACATACCACCACATCAAATTCCATCTTTAAATAATATCTATCAGTTGCTTTTCCAAATATGAATCAGTTCCTTTTAGAAATCTAAATGTAGTAACCTTCACATTGGCATAAATTAGGACAGCCACACAGCACTTTAAAAAAAGAAAAGACGGACATTTTTAAAGCTGATTTGCTTTTTTTTCCCGTTATTTCCTTCTTTTAAAACAGTGGTCAAGAACACTGTGAGCAAATGCCAGGAGGTGAGTTTTCATTAAAGCAAAATCATGACTGATGTGTTAACTGCACGACAAATTAATCAGAGTGCACAAGGCCAAATTGCCTCTTAAAGTAACCGTATGACCGTTTTCAAGCAATGTAGCATTTAAACGGAGTCCGGACTGAGATATCATGAGGAAATATCATGCATGACAGACATGAGAAAGAAGTCTGAAGAATCTGCATGCGTCACGTTAACCTTGACACTAAATAACAGAATCATATAGGAATGTATGCATTCAATCATAGTAGGATCAGCCAGGTCACCTTTCAGACATCCTGAGGTCACACTCTGTTCTATTGGCTTAGAAGCGATACCAAACGTACCATATCACACTCTGAATGGTTTCAATGCAGCATAGCACCCTGTGAGTAGTTACCTGTTTGAGCTGTACATTTGACTTCTGCGGTGAATTTCAGGGAAGAAGAACAATTTGCACACCAATGCCACCTTCTCTAAATGCGTGTGTGTGTGGACGACTCTGTGTATCTGTGAAAATTGTTCTGTTGTAGATGTAGATGTATTGACAATGTGATGTAGAGGAAAAGACCTTCAGCGAAATTTCTGAAGTAAAGTGAAGTTCTGCATTTTTTCTTTCAGGAATAAAGCAGCCAAGGTAGAATAAGGACATTTTCATAAAAAAAACCCGCTATTGCAACTATTTCAAATTACATTTGTTAGGGTTGGGGAAGTTCTTTCCAATAATTATATTTAAGGATGGGACAGCGAATTTGTATCACCTTAGGTGGGCTTTCAGATCCAGGGTACTCTCTCTGATCCAGTTTGTTCCAACGCTGCATCAGTTTAATAACAATAGGCCTGCTGAAGTCCACCAGCTGGAAACCAGTCACATTGGCGCCGCCATGCATGAACCGCTCCAGAGATATGTCCTTAAATCCCTGTGAGAGAGAGAAAGAGAGATGGAAAGACAAAATGAAATAAGGGCCAGAAAGAACAGAGTGGAAGTCAGTGTGCAAAACACAGGGAGTCTCAGGGGAGTCCGAGACCCATTGATTGACCCCCTCATAGCCTCGCCAGCAAACATTTGTTTTTTTGGGGAGGGGTCACTGGGAAAATCTTTAAAAAATAATTTGTCACAAAAATTCTTACTATATCCAGCAGTATCCAACATTCAAACTGCAAAATATTGCAACCATGAAATCTTGTTGACCTATTTTGCGTTTTGAGTCTGTGTAAGAATTCAGCACCGTGTAACACTGGATTACCAGGTAGCTGGGACCCCCCCCCCCCCCCAATTGGCACTGGGTATTTCCACAAACTCCTCCAACACAGTGTGATGACCTTTGCTGACAAATCATACTTCCATTGGGTTAACTGATTATTTATATCTATTTAATGTGGAGTGGCTTCTACAGCTGAGAGTGCGACTTCATGCACAGTGACCCTTCGTAGTAAAGTGGTTGTGGAGAGGGATCCATTTGGGAACAGGCCAAAGACAAATTTAGAGTGCAAAAACGTGTGAGGGTTATCCTGGGTTGATGGATGCTAATTGCTAAAAGCCTATCTAACTTGACCTGAGCTCGCTGGACCCTTTTTCACCGTCCCAGAGAGAACTGCTGTGGAACAGATTTCAGGGATTAAGATTGAAGCAATACTTCATTTACTGATGCACGTTCTGGCGGCTACCTGCAGCTCTGACTTTGTTGAGGAAAGACAAATGTATTCATTTTGAAGTGAAAGGAAAAAAACGACAACTCAGATCAATGCGGAACATGGCAAATATGTATTTTTTTTTTTTTGCTCATCATTTCGAACAAGCTGAATGTCGAAGTAGGGGTCAGTAAAACATGTGTCTCATGATGTTGGCCTAAAACACGCAGCCATTGAGTGTCATGGGTGATTCAAATTTGTTAAGACCTCGTCTTGATAATGTTTGTGTGTCTGTTTGCCAAATCTTAAATAAAAAGGAATTATCTTCATGTAGTCTATTCAGACAAGACACTAAACCAACATTCTACAAAACATTTAGCAAAATAACAGCCAAGGACAAGCGATGCCATTTAGAGCTCTTACCAGGTTTGCTACGATGTAATGGTAACCTTTCACATGTTTCCCCACACTTACAGCCTGAAAAGAGAAAAACAGAGAGAGAGAGAAACAATACATCATTTATTTGCTATCTATTGACAATGCATGTGGTGTGGCAAACCAGGGAGCATACTGTAGGATTCACAATTCACTCACAAGTCATTGAATGAACTAGCTAGAGACGTTAAAGTTGGTTGAAATCAGTTTTCTAGAGAAGGGCAGGGGAGTCATACTACAGATAAAGGAGACTCCCTACCATCTGTGGCTGTGGTTATATTCTTATACTGATTAAAAGCAGAGGGAGCAGTGAGACTGTAAGGACTTCATTTGTCCTTGGTAAGGGCCTCAGACTCTGCAGCCTCTTGGAATATTTAGCTTTAGCAATGTGTTGTCTGGGTTGGAGGTCTGTTAACATGTCTGGTTCAACTTCACTTAAAAAAAGGGACGATTTTACTTGTTTTTTGGTAATAATTTTGATAAACGTGCCTGAATCCAATAGTCAACACAAGAGCCAACCCTTTCTGAGAACGGCTTACATTCACATTGTGTGAACATACAGCATGTACAAAAAATTCAACTTTCGCAACATCAACTTCTTGCAACTAAAGCCTGATTAAAAAATGGTTAAATTCAGGCAACTAAAACAACAAAACTACGATGTTTTTTGAACTTCATGTGCTATCAATACATGTTGCCACTGAACAGAAATGACTGCTGATTGTCTGCCTCGTGGCTGTGTGAGATTACATTGCTGACAGTTTGGTACACTGGCTAAGTTGAAAGTGAAATTCTGCTCAGCACTGAAAACTGTAATGTTTTTTTTTTGTCATTGTTACATCTGCACAGCGGGATGGAGTGAAATATCACACATTGTGGTCGGAGGAATGAGAATCTTCATATTAACATGGTGCATAAAACCTAATTAATAAATGGCTCACATTATTTTCTTTCTATCTCGGTCCTCCACACATCAACAGCTAGGTAGTGACACATACAGATGCACACACACACACACACATGCACACACACACAGATTGCAGCTGGCAGGGGCAGTCAAACAGAGCAGTCTCTGTCTCAGAGCAGGGACGCTTGCCAACGGCAGCACTACAGAGCCCACTGTGTCGAGAGTGTGCGTTTGTGTCTGTATGCCTGTCTCTGTATATACTCGCGTGTGTATGTTAGTGTGAGTCTCTCCGTCTGTCTGTTCACTCACCACAGAAGCCAATTAAGAAACTGTCTTACTGTCTTATCTGTCTGGGATGCTGCTACTGGTTTATGTTTGTGTGTGTTCATATGTGTGTAGTTGTATGACAATGTGCGTTTAAAAGCTGGTGTGTATGTTTGCTTGCATTATGTGCTGGTTTGTATTTTACAGATACATGTGCATGCTTGTGTGTGTGTGTGTGTGTGTGTGTATGTTGGGGTGGGGGGGTCACAGAGCTAGTCAGATGTGCAGACAGAGGATCAGATGTGATGCGATATGATGACACTGAAACCAGAGTGAAAGAGCACACACACACACACACACACACACACAAACATCTGCACCACCTGTCAGAGCTCAACCATCAAGCAAGACAGATGATATAATGAACATGGACAAGTGTAAGGTTTCAGAGTGTGTGCTTTCATATGTGTGTGTGTGTGTGTGTGTGTGTGTATGTGTTGTGTGTGTTCTTAAAATCTGTATCCGAGTGGACAGTATGGTGCGTTTACTGAAATCATCAACTGATGTATCTGTTGGGGAAGTCACATTTTTCACTCCACATTATGAACTCCAGGGAAAAATTCACATCTTGTTTTCACTCCAGATGTCAGGAAGAAGAAGGAGGGTTGTTGCAACTAGTGAAGGCAACAGACACCAGTAATACAATTGAAAAAAACAATATGGCATACTATATTTGGGAATGTAATACTTATTTTTTTTTTTAATTGTTAAAAAGATTTGGTTTTAATTACTTACAAAAAAGCTTACTACGTGTTTTAAGTTAGTAATAATGTGTCATTTTGGTGTGTTTGTACCTTATCATTAAGTGTTAAGTGCTGTTAAGTCCAGGTCAGTGATAAAGTCTCTGCACTGTCTGTAGTAATCTCAGTGATAGTAACAGTGCCACATAAAACTAGAGTGTGGCCTCCATAAAGCAATAGGGTCCTTCAGGTTCCAGATCAGTGTCAAATATCATCCTGTGCCTGCAACTAGTAGTGATTTATTTTTAATCTTGTGATGTACTGTAGCTAAGGACTAGTGTTTAGTAATGCACCATGTCATGTACACGTACATCAATGAATAACCATATGAAGCCACTATCTATCTGGCATCTAAAATGTTTAATTTACAGTTAAATTGTAAGTTAAGTATTCATTAATCAATTCTTTTTTCATCATTTTTCCATCCTACCAATTACATTTACAAAACATGATGAGCATTACAATTATTATCAAGCAAAGTGCCCTGCAGTTTGTCCTAATTGCAATTTAAAGATAGTCTCCACTCTCTAACACTACTACCACATTTCACCATGAAATATAATGATTAGAGTCCTTTAGAAATCTTGCTTTTTAATATTATTGTTTTCCAATTTAGATACACAAATACACGTTTCTATTAGAAATTCATAATAGGCTATTCAATATACATATTTTATGTCTCATGTCCCCAGGTTTTCACTCAGTCCAGTTATAGTATCCCACTCAATTATCTGTATTTTTGATTATATTGTAAGTACGACTGAGAATATCAATCTCAACACACAGTCCTGTGACCTAAATTATCTCTTAGATGTTGTGTCTTTTTTTGTTGTTTTACAGAAAGTTTTGGTAAACCACTTGTGTAAACCAAGTGATCTCATGTCATTTCATGTATTTGCTGATGTAATGCTAAAAACGCAGCCCTGTTACTTATATGAACCATGTAGAAAATAAATAAAATTGTCTGAGATTGACCATTACCCATTTTAAATAGTCAAAAATGTGTTATTAGATGCAGTGCTGAAAAAAAGATCCAAAAATGAAGTTTCATTTTGAAAAGTTAGAAGATGGAAATGGGACCGATTCAGCGGAAATTCCCATTACCTGTTCCAGGATGCTTTGTAGTCTTTCAGGCTCCAGGTCAATGACGTATTTTCTCTCCTGACGTCGGTCCAAGTCCTCTAAGAGTCGGCGGTATGCTGCCTCATTGAAGCTCTCCACACAGATCGCACTCACCTGGGTTAAAATGCACACAGGAAACGTGTATGCGTATACAAACACGAACTGCAAAGGAATAAGGTCATGCATACGAACCAGAAGCAAGTCAACGATTGTGTTTGAAGAAACACTGGTTCAGTTGCGTGAATGTGTGATTGTGTAAATTACACATGCACTGTATGTATGTCGCATAACAGTGTTGAAGCGTGCGATTTCTTTGGCCTTTTTCCAGGAAAGTGTGTGTTTGTGTATCCTGACCTGCCATCCGTTCTGCCCCGCTCTCTCCATAATTGCCTGCAGTATTGCATAACCTAGACAACAGAGAATAAGGGAAGGAAAAGAGAGAGAGAGGGAGAATTAAAGTTGTAGATAGAAGTCATAATTGGGACGTGGAGTAATTATATGTTTTTTTTTTAAGGTAAAACTTAAAGCTAGGGTTGGTGATCTTCTTATATTTGTTGGAATTCTTTTCATTACATCCTGACATCAATCAATACATCAAACGCTCTGACAAAGAAATGAAAACCGTCCGGTACCCGTTGCTGTTGCAGCACTGTAATAAGCCTAACAACCTGTCTGTGCGCACTCTGCACTCTTCCTCAAGCCGCTAGCTTTACAGCTGTGAATAGTAACAATACCCATGTTTGTTGTTTATGTTCACTATTATATGTTTACGTTCATATTGATCATTTTGGGGTAATAGCTTCGGAGGGAGGCCTGAAGGGACAGGCGACTGTCAGTGTTCCCGACTTGGCGACTTCTGGAGTTGGTGCCGCCAACTTATTATGTTGGAAAAGAGTTAGCAACACTGGGCTTGGTTTCTCTGTTGGATAATCTTTAAAATCTAGTTTACTCTTACGAGTTTTCAAACATTAGCAACCCTTGCTTTGTGTAAAGGGTGCAAAAACAATAGCGACTGTTGATCATGACATTTCATTGACATTAAACTTCTAATTGCCTCTTGTGAAGTAGTGCACTTTTATTCAGAAGCTACTCATCGGAGAACACGCTGCCACTTCAATCAATTCATCAATTTTATAGCTTGGAACAAACCACAGAAAGGAAAGATCTTTTTCTACACAATAGAGTACAAGTTTGAAAAGGCAGAATATGCCTCTCGGCAGGATATTATGAGTTTCAAAGTTAAGATCCCATGAGCAGCAGGTGGAAACAAAAGCGATAATGAATTAAAGTGCATTACATTGAACAGCTGTCTAGATGGGTCGTAACAAGAGTAAAAAATAACAATAATGAGAGAAAACTCAGTATCACCTTCATGGTCATTTGCAATATTGGCACACAGATACTGCATTTTTATCATAATGATCATTGTAATCTCTATCAAACCTCTAGATAGGTTGTTAGCTCTGCAGTAGAATGGGAACTGTGGAAAATATATATCTCACAATTCACTCAAAGTGTGCATGACACACCATGACACACACACACACACACACACACACACACCTACACACACACACACACACACACACACACACACACACACACACACACACACACACACACACACACACACACTGTGGTGCAACAGT
This sequence comes from Pholis gunnellus, assembly GCF_910591455.1. Lineage (NCBI taxonomy): Eukaryota > Metazoa > Chordata > Actinopteri > Perciformes > Pholidae > Pholis > Pholis gunnellus. Next base: position 17,560,945 of record NC_136535.1, read on the forward strand.
GCCAACCCTATTTTCTTTCAACTTTTGTGGAAGCAGCTATTCACTGCTTGAGTTGAAAACAAAAAAAGAACATCTGAAGCCTCAGTAATCACGATGTGTGTGTGTGGAAATGTGTGCATTTTTGTGTGGTGTGAAATCACTCTTTTACTTTTCCAGCCTCACAAGTGATATTTTGTATGTTAGTAAGTTTGTATGTGCCCTAAATGCCCTTAATGTTTGTGTTTCGGGTAACGTTTGTCCGTGAGTTATACGTATTTTGTTTGTGTCGATGAATTCATATCAATCTAATTCCTGCATGGATGTAAACACATTAATCTGCTGTATGTGAGCTTGTGTGCGTCTGTGTTTGCATTTGTCTCTGTAAGCTTGTGTGCAAGCTTGTGGACATACCTCAGTGCGTGTGTGTGTGTGTGTGTGTGTGTGTGTGTGTGCGTGTGTGTCAGCAGGCTGTCTGTGGAGCAGAGCAGAGCAGGGAGCATAAAACAGATCACAGTGTTACTGCCCATTTTCCAGCACATTACCAGCAGCAGGGCCTGATGGGATCCTATAATGAAGGGCCCTGCCTTGGCCAAGTCAAGCCCAAACTCTAAGCATCCATCCTCCGCTCCATTTCTCCCTCCTTCCTCTCAATTTTCAACCCCTCTTCCTGTTATGTGCGACTGTATCTCCCCAGAGGCTTGCCATCCTGGCTGTCCTCTTACTTCTCCCTTTTGCCCTTTCTGTAATCTCCCCCCTGCCTCCCTCCACTTCCTCCTCTGCTTTCTCCTCTTCCTGTCTCTTCCTCTGTCACCTTGTTTGTCTCCTCCTCCCTTTTCTCACACCTGTCTTTCCTATGTTGTCTCTTTTTGGCAGCTCCACCAGCTCGACTCACCTAACCTGTCCCTCCTGCTCCCCTTTGTCCCTCCTCTTTCTCCTTCTGCTCCCCCTGGGTACTAACCCAGACAACCTGGACCAGAGGGAAACTGGCAGACGCACAGACAGAGCCCATACAACTACACACACACACACACACACACACACACACTCTGCAGCTCACAGATTCCCCCCTAACATGCCACTATACCATGGGCTGGGGACTCTGCATCATGTTTGACCTGCATCCCCCTGTGGCAGGGACTTAGTCTGTGCGTGTGTGTGTGTATGTGAGAGAGAGAGAGAGTGTGCCAAGCATTCCCATGACAGTGGATAGGGGCCGTGGGCTCCAGCTGTGCCTGCTCTACTAATTTACATGCACTGCATGATGGGTGGTTAAATTGAAGGCAGGTGAACGCTGCAAGAGTTGAGGCCAAACCCTATAGTTTCTTGTTGAAAAGTGCCAAATTACACCAATAATCCCAGGCAAATAGACCTTTAAAAAGATTCTAATGACTTGATGATATTATAATATCGTTCTCTGTGCCATTCCAAACTGAGCACAAATTAACAAATAGTCCTTCATGCAAAACAGCATTTCAAACCAGACTAAATTGAAAATCTTTTTTTCATCTTCGGTAACTGAGTATTTCATTTAAACCCAGAGATACTGCTGTTATCAGAGTTTATGAATTCAGCTGCGGCGTCATAAGGACTCCAGTCACAGTCATTTGGACTGTTCTGTTATACAGTGAATGCAGCCCATACAACTGAGTTACAGACCATTTGGCACACTTTCCCCAAATCCCCCTCTGACCTTTCTCTTGAAATCCAATAAGGAATGAAAAGGGAGTAGAAAAACACACAAGAGGTGAAGTCTACTGACAAAACAATATGACTGTACTGCAGCATTTTGATGTCAGCTGGTGGAATTACAAAAGTGAACATACTGTAAAGTTGAACTCACTTCAGCTATGCAATTTCCTCGCTCAATCCCAGAGGCCAGTGACTAATAACGGCGAACGTTAATTGTCTATGTTGTACTCTTTACTCCCTCACTTGAGACAGCAATTCATCTATTAGCTTAAGTACAACACTCATCGGTACTTTTCATGTATACTGCTTGCCTTGTAGTTTTGAGTTTAATGGCTATTGTAAAACAATTTGCCTTTTATTTCTATTCTTATTTTACATACTAGTATCTGAAAGTCGCCTCTGCGGATAAATAAAGGCTTATCTTACTTTTTATCTTATCTTTTGAAAAGAACAATCAACTTCAAGGTCCAAATATACGAGTGAGTTGTTCATTCGGAAACCCATTTCAAAACATAGATATTATTTTGGTAAAAATAAGGTTTAAGGTTATCAAATTGTGTGGCTTTCTTTTATCTTGAAACACCAACTCTCTATATAACTCGTTAATGCGTTTGTCATTGTGCATTCACCTCTGTCAGTGTCGTAGAGGAAGACAAATCGGATCCAGTCATAGTGGTCCAACAGTGACAGCAAAGCCCCTCTGATGGACGGCCGGAGCTGCAGGGTGAACTGGCCCTCTCCTTCGCTGGGGAAGCTGGGCGTCACTAGGCTGATGTGCAGGGCCCCACAGAACGACGTCAGCGTGTTCACCGAGCGCTTGTCGTAAAGGCCAAAGATGGCGAAGACCCCCCTTGAATACTGAGAACAGACTGATGTGAGGAGGGAATTGAAGGTAAGGGAGGTGGCGTTGGGGAGGGATCCAGATGAAAGAGGGAAAACAGGGGGAGAACAATTAGAAAACACAAATACAGAGTTGAGAGCTTTGCAAATGAACAGAGTAGAAAAAAAACAGAAAACAAGAAGGTGGAACAGAGAAAGACACACGTTCCCTAATTAAATACACACTGTGGATTTTTTAAACATGTCAACCATTCTAATGAGTGGCAGCCTCAGCTTCTGTTACCTAATTAGACCCACTCTTTGAGTGGTGTGTGTCAGCAACCATAAATGTGACTGGTCCAAAGGCTAAAATCTAAGCTTCAAATGCATCAATCAGTTTTACTGAGGTCTTGTTGAGTTTGCTCGAAAAAAAACAGACTTCTCATGATTCATGGACAGATTCATGGCACTTAAAGCTAAATCCCTCTCTGCCAGACTCAGACATCATATACATTTACATGTTATTGTAACGTATAAGCACACACCTCTGCACGTGCATGGGTGGAAATCAGAATACCCTAAAAGACCGTGGCAAGCAACAAAGAATTTCTGACTGTCACAAAATCATCTGCTTATACTATAGTAGTAGAGGAAATTACAGCCAAATAGCCCCACCTGCTTGGAGCTTACAGTGTAACATCCATGCATACAAACACACACACACACACACACGCACACAGATACAAAACCCTTGACCGAGCCGCAAGCTCACTTCAGATGTGAAGTAATTTTCCACTACAACACTGCAACTCAGTCTTCAAACACCCTGAAGCTTTCAGCCGTGAAAGAGAGGAGAGTGAAAAGCATTGACGTCCTCCGCTATCTCGTTTCCACAAAAATCTCTCCTCTGCTTCGGTTTGTCGTTCATCAATGCGACTCGACCAAAACTGTGTTTGCACACCAAAAAAAAAGCAAATCAACCAAAATGTGCACACATGCTTCACTTTCTAAGGACTCAGCGAGTGAGGTGACTGAAAGTATGTCAAATCATGTTCTTTCTTTTTATACTCTTTAATGTTTCTCTTTCTTTCATCCGTTTATTTCTTCCCCTCCTTTCTCTCTTCAGACCCATTCATCCTTGTTTTGAGCACGAGCTCTATCCTGCGTCATAATTCACTCTCCACCCTGCAATACGTCACACTGGAGTAAACGGTGAGACACGGGGACTGCAGACTTTGCTTTTGGCATCAACCGGCTATCACTCTGTAACCTTTTCTCCCTTTTTAATCTCCTAGCGCATCACTTCATCTCATACCTTTTCCCCTCTCTTTTGTTTTGAAGGCAGACACGACATCCATCAGCTTTCTAGCAGCCTCCACCATCCACTTTCTGTCATCTCTTCTCCCTCTCTTCCCCTATGACTGCCTCCTCTTTCTGTTCCTCCCTCTCTCCCTCCTCCTGGGACTCAAAATAATTCCATTATCAGCTGTAAGCCTCACTGGGGGTAAATACTGAGGGAGATGCAGCTTTGACGCTTCGGCTTGTGGCAATTAAACAAAGCCGAGGCCCCTGCACCCAGGAGGCGATAAGGCAGGGATTTAGTCTCTGATTATGACAGCAGCTAAATGTCTTGAATTCAGAGAACTAGCATACTACGTATATAGCATGCGTCATTCAGTGGGAGCTGAGTCACATCCTCAAAGTCAACAAACTTAGTGTCTTACAAGATTTTTTTTATGGCATTTCTAGGTTTTCTTTGATACTTCCGAGCACATTACAACATGAGAGATGGTTAAAGAGATGAGCCTGTGCATTTAACTACTAAATGACAGCTGCTATACTTTACAGTCCAGTACCTGGAATGCACAACGATGTTTACACAAAATCACTGAAGCTGACTTCATTAATAAGAGCTCGGAATACAGGAGCAAATGTTCACCTCAACTCAAAATAACAACGAAGTGACAAGGATTGAAGCAAACAGCAAGCAGAGAACGTTTGGTAAGATGTGTCCATATATTCAGACTGAGACATGCAGGGGAAGTTATACTTCATTTATAATGGCAGTTCTTGGCTGATAGAAACGGTGTCCTAACTCTGTCTAAGGAAAACAAAAGAATCAACACACAATTGATATTATTTGACAGCAGTGTTATGGCAAAGCCATTCCTGTGCTTTTGAATTCATTTGTGTTTTTGGGATACGCTGCTTTTGGGAACAGAGCAAATATAGAAAAAGCAGCAGAACCAAAACGAAGGAACTTTACACGTGAAGTGACTCACTGTGCAACAGAGTGGAGCGCTGCTCCCATGGCATCTGATGGATTTCTTTTAAAACTTGACTGAAACTACTGGCCTAGAAGCAGTTTGTGACATCACTGCCTGTAAATTATATTTTTCACCCATCTCTCGGGTTTCCATCAAAATGTAAGGAAATATTGATAGCCTTAATCCCAAAACATTCTATTTTAAACACCAAGACATCTGTTACCAAACACACAGAGGCCCAGAGCACATAACAACAGTCTCTATGTATGTCTTATTCTTCCTTCATCCACTATCTCTTTCCCTGTTTTGATTTCTCTGCTGTCATTCACCCTCTCACTCCCTTATTCCCTTATTTTCGATCTAAGCCTTTTGATGCTGGCGTTGCCTCTCTGACTCTGTCATCCTTTCTTATTCCCGTGTTTCCCTTTCTGATGTGCGTCTCCATGGGCTTGTTTCTCTGCAATGCCCTCCACCACCACCACCATCACGCCGCAAGGCTGGAATGTGCCAGACAGTGGCGTCATTGTAATAAAATGTGTGCTAAGCTTGCTTCATAAAGCTTTAATGAGAGGAGGGGACCAGCGGCAGGGTGCATCATCACCACAGTAAAAGCATCGGACACAATAGGTCTCCTGGGACTTCCTCTACCTCTACATCTCCTTGCCTCCCCCTCGCTTGTTCTCTCAGCATCTCCATATGTTAGATTTCTTTGTGTGTATACTCTCCTGTCTTTTTTCGGGGTTCTTAATTGCTCGCTCTGTCTGTCAAACCTGGCTGTTTCTCTGTGCAGACCTCTCCATGTATCTCTTTAAAACGCCCCTCCTTTAGCTGCATTACTCTATACAGCATATCAAGCCTCAGCATCGTTGCATCTTCCTCTGCAGCTATCCCTGCCTCTCTTTGATTCATTTCGTCTCTGTGCACTTAGAAATACCTCTCAATCATGTGCACACTTGGCACATCACTTTATTTCTTGTTTTTCAAATTCAATCTTGTCCAATTTGCATAACAGGGAAGAAGATATAATGCTCAATCAGTAGAGTATACGGACAAATAGCTTAGCGCTCTTTACTCTGGTATTATTTCCCAAGTGTCTCTCATGTCTCTCCCCTCCCTCCCTCTTTCCTCACCTCTCTTAGCATCGTGCCTCTGTCTCTAAACTGGCCACTTGTTTGTATTTCACATCACAGCAAGAACAGATGCTCTGCTACTGATTTAACTACCACTGCACAGCACACAATATAAAACGTAACACACACATAACAGACATAGTCATCTATACACATTTTGAACACACAAAAGCATACACCCCCGTCCTGCAATAAATAACTTTCAGACTTTCGGTCCTGATGCTGCAGTTGCTTCTCACCCATTAGTCTGAATAACCCTCCCGCTGCAGAGACGTTCTCCAGACAGCCACAGAAACACCGCAAGAAATACTGTGAGCTCTCATTACCTGCAGGTACAGGCCAAGATAAAAGAAGCACCTGTGTAAATGAGGAATACAAACAAGTTTAAAAGCCATAAGGCATAGTGTTCCGGGCATTGCCCGGGGCTACCTTCAGTGCAGCACAGTGGTACCTGGAGGGTGAATGAAGGTAAATGCCAATAACAAGCTTTTATGAGCTATATAATTAGAGAAGTGTACCGCCCAGTGCCTTACACTGACATTTTATATTTAAGGCATTAACCGTAGTAACCTCTAGGGAAGTATAGGCTCATGTTTTTTATTGTGTTTCAGCATTGTGTGGGTTTTGAGAGATCTTTTTACAGAGAGAAGCAAAGAGTGGAGCATCCTGCAGCAAGCAGTTAGACTAAAACTCTAATCCAGACACAACTAGTTCAAAATGTAGAAGAAATGAACACTCATGATGAGTTCACATATTGAAACAGGGTTAAGTATGATGTGCAAAAAAAAAATATTATCCAGTGTGATACAGCTGAATGCGAGATTAGCCATGGACATACATATAAAATGAAGTATGAGAGGAATGAAGTAGCATTCAGGTAACTAGTGAAATCCCGATCATCATCCCTTATCCCTATCAGAGTATGCTGTTGTTATTTTTTGGGGCTTTTATAGTTATTCCATTTCCAAAAGATCTTATCAGTAAACTTACGTTATTTGCGTAACTAACCCTTTAAGTCCTGTCCCTCGAACACAGACTGGCCAATCACAGCGTAGAATTGGCCCGGTCCAACCATGGTCCAACAACAAAACGGCTACGCTCCATAGACTCTAGGGCACAAGTCATAGTGACCCTCGATACCCAGAGAGGTTAAAAGGAGATATACGTTCGCTCGGTACATTAGCTAATGATTAACTAGCATTAGCACTTTTATGCTATGCTTACTGACTACTGAGGTACTGAAGGTATTCACATGCTGCTTTTGATTTTGAATTGTTGTAAGAAGAAGAATAAAGACCTACTCAGCCTTGCAGGGACAGCGTTGTTCCTTAATTTCATTCTTCTTTCTCGATCGCCAGGTGATGTATTGGTTCACATTTACACAGTAATCTGTAGGCTATAGTTTTACCTTCTTAACCTGTTTTTCGCTGCTGAATCAGTTTGACATCCTGGATATGTCGTTCAAACGCACAGACCCTTCTGTCTGCTCCTCACTGAAATCACTTTTTTGTTTTAACATTGATGATAATTTAGACTGTTAGAGACAGTGTGGGCTGATTGGTACATCTGACAGTTTGACAGAGCGTAGCGGCGAGGGGCGGGGCCTATGCTAGCTAACAATTACTGTAGCTCAATTTGAAGCAGAAAAAAAAAGAACATAGATTCTGCTAAAATTCCCCATACATTGGCCAGGGTCACAATGTAAGAAGATAGCTCGCTTCTCTGATTTGCCTCAGTAACAATGAGGGATTGATGCTGGTTTGATAGTAAATGATGTTACGTTATGATTAATGTCAGTCAGCTCTTACACACTTTATCTCCAATACAATTTTACTGTCACTATATTTCAATAAAGTTGGGGGGTATTGAGCCACTGCTTCCAAAATGCCCATGCACGCCCATGGCTTTCTGCGTAACAGTAGTTTGTTGGAAAATGGGGAGATCTCTGTACCTGAGTGGCACAGCTCTCACTTGGTGGATGGTACTTGCTTGCTGGGTAACTGGTGCCTATTTTTCTCTAGTGTTTGATAGCTGCTCTCAGCTTTTCAAAGTGGTATAGTTAAGACAGACACAAAACCAAGTCTGGAGGTCAGGAGCGAAGGATACAGATGATCTACAATGAACAACAAAAACACAAAAACGTTTTGATATATTTACACCTCTTTGCCCCTATATTGTTTTAGTATTCATTTATTATATCATATATTAATAGTGAACATTCTTTTTTTAGCTACTCATCAGTGAGTTTATGATATTTCTCTCATATTATATTGGTAAAATATTTTATAATAGGGACTTCAGGTCCTTTCCAGAGAGTCTCCAGATAACACCCATTACTGGTTTACTGGCAAACCTATTGATGACAACAATGAAAAAAAAAGGGCAACACATGTCAAGATTAGCAAAAAAAGCTTATCTGCCTGACGCATCCGTGCACCAGTTTTGTGTTTTTATTTTCCCATGGGTTTTTTTTCATAATTTTGCAGTAGTATCCAACTTATGCAACACACTAATTTATGTAAAGGTACATTTATTATTAAAATAAGCATTGTTTCACTCAGTGTTTTAAACTTAAATTTAAAAGACAAAACTACCAAGTTCACCAAAACACTGAAGCATAACAATGGTGAGGGGGCCCCTTCAAGGAGTACCAGACACACAACACTGTAGGAACATCACAGAGTCACCAGAATAGAGAGGTACAGGAACACAACATTGCTCACTGCATGATGTTAAATCTTGCCATAAAGTGTAAAACTAATGAATGTTGTACTCAGTATAATCAGTTTTGAACTGATGTAGAGACACTGAAACACTCTACAGAAGTGATATAACTTAAACTACTACTACAGACAAAGTTTGGAGATCAATACTATCTGGCAGAGAGCACAGTCACTGTATTGATTTCATATTTGTCCCCTCTACACTACAACATAGATTCTGGCACAATGGAGCAACTTCTGAGAAGAAAATAAAACATACCACCTTAGAGGTTAGAAAAGGAATTTGGTCAAATGTGATGCTTTTATATTATTTTACAGGATATCCTGTTATGACATCATTACAATAACTCTTTTAAAAAAAAGTAGAAGATCTCCACAAGCAATTGTTGCTTTTCAATCCTGCTTTCTTTATAGGCTTAAACAATCTAACACATGCTCCTCATCCCCAGATAAACATCGGCAGAATATGTTTAGCCCAGACAACAACTTACTCATCCATCCTCAGCAGCAATGTTATGATGATAAGCTAAAAGCCTGAGGATCAATATTCTTCGAGAGAGCATGCTCGCTGTCCAATAACACAGACAAAAATGAGAAGGCATACAGGAGAGCTTTTTAAGCAAATGGCCAACTGTTTTCAGCTGAGAGCACCAAACCAAGACTTTTGATTGACCTCTGGAGAGTAAAATATTTCTGTTGTTTCCCTCTCAGAGGCATATGGTAATCAAAGCTTAAAATTGATAGATTATGTTCTAAAATTCTGCAGTTGGGTTTAATAAAATACATCCATAAAACAAAAGACGCCAACTGAACGTTGCGTTCAGTTGTTGAAACGTTAATACTGACACAAGGCCTCAAGTGTGCTCATCAGCAGCATTATAAAGACAAGATAAAAGATAAAGCCTAGCAATCAATAGTCCGGCAGGGGAGCTCAGCCACCTTATGGATTTCATATCTGATCCTCTCCACCAGAACATAGTTTACAAGATAACTGAGCCGCAATAGCTTCATAAACAGGGCAGTGATTATTGTGAGTGATTGTGTATTGTATGCTGTGCTGTGTGTGTGCTTGCTGTGAATGAGGCCATTCATCCCTCTGTCTGCTTCCTTCTCCCGTCTGCCTCGAGTCCGTCTTTCACAAAATTGCCTCAAGTAGAGAGGAAAAGGGGGCTTCTGTTGCACTCAATGAGGGAACAAAAGAAGAAACATCGAGCAAAAAGAGCAAGAGGAAGAGAGTAGTACCGAAACAAGGGGCTCAGGCAGTGACGAGAGAGAGAGAGAGAGAGAGAGAGTACGTCTGCAAAGCAGACACTGCAGAGAGAACGTAGAGATAGGGAAAGAAAGCGCACGCAATGGGATGCTGAAGGGCTCAGAAAGAGAATGTGAGGAAATTTTGCCCTGCAGGTCAGCGAAGGATAAGAAAGGACTGGAATAGTCCTTCGATGCTCTCTCATTTTTGTGTCTGACTGGTCCATAAAACAGGTAGATTGGCCCATTGGTATTTTATTCTTAAATGACACTGAGCAGGCCAAATCACATCTCCCACTTTGTGCTCAGGGCCTTCATTAAACAACGCATCTGCAAACAAAATACATAAGACAAAATGCAAGGGCGGCGCAGAGAGATAACGGTCCATTAAAAGACAGATCCTTCAGGCAGAATTGCCTGGGCGTCCGGGGCTACAGCCCAGAATGTTTTATGAACAGCCGTACTTTTCAGAGCCTTTTAGCAACTTGCTGCTCAGAGTAAACTCAGTGAGCAGCCCCTCTGGCAGCATCTCTCCCTTACCTCTCAGAGTGAGTTATTATGGTTACCGGCATCAACGTCGCCAGGTTATTTTGTCATAATGTACGTAAAGCTCAACAAAAGCTTCATATGTGTGAATGTGAAAAAAAAAATGCTCGGGCCGATTCTTTGTCCCTGTCCACCCCGGGGTCAGAGGTGAGGGACTCCTGGGTAAAGCTGCCACGCTCTACTGTCACTTCTTTATCCTTTCCACCTGTCCTACCCCTCCTCCTCCTCCTTCTCCTCCAGGCCCTGTCCCTCAGGCTGCATGAATAAAGCTTCTAAGAATAAGAGTACTGATTGAAGAAAATGAGGGCAAGTACCTAAGAGGGAGGGGGGCAGCTAGGCTAACTCTATGGCCGTTGGTGTTGTCGCAGTTAGTGAATATGCTAATAGTTGCTGACGCATGGCTTCCTCCCTTGTGCAATCAGATAAGAGGAAAAAAACTCTTTAAAAAGAACGGAAATCATCAACCTCCCAACTATGCAAGGATTCAGTTTTCTCTTGAGAATAATTTAAAAGAATTAAAATTTCACATTTGGCTGTGGTGGTTTAGTAAATGAGGAAGGTGGTGGGAATGTAATGGCTTCCGCAGTCTGTTGCTCACAAGGGTAATTAGGATACAAAAGGGATGACGCTGGCATCGATCCTCACTCAAGTTTCCAACTGGCTGACACATTATTTTGTTTTTCTTCATTTACTCCTTTTCTTCAGATATGTGTATATTTGGTGCCGCTAGAGCAACAGCTTTACTGCTCATATTTACATTTTGATATGTTTCTATTGTCCGAGACAGTGACCTCTGACTGTTTGGTAACCGTGTGCAGTTGAGAGGAGTTAATAAAAAAGTGTAAAAAATAAAGAAATAAAAAAATAAACAAGCAGCTGCAAGTAGAACAGTGAGTGCTTTGCCTACTTTTTTGCCCTTGGCTTCTCAGGCCACATACAGGCTGCCTCACCTTATTAGTGGAGTTTGTTGGGTGAGTATGCAGCCTGAGAAGAAGACCCGCTGACACTGCTAAGGGCAAAACAGTATGTTATATACATGTTTTAGGGTAATAATAATCAAGTTATTATTTATTTTCATTTATTTATTTAGCTACTATAATTTAGTCTGTACTTTAACCTATAAATATGTTCTTTTTACATTGTATTATCTATATATACAGTAAATATTCTCATAAAACATTAAACTTTTCTCAAAGATTAGTTAGTGCAGTTAGCGGCAACACGTATGCTGAAAAAGACAGCTCTCTCACAACACAACAAGTTATCTTTTTTCTTTTGCCTGTATGGTCAGTGAGACCTCTTACTTTAAATAGCCAATTTTGGATTTCACAATTTTTTAATATCCTGTTGTGATGTGGTGTGAAGCACATCAGGGCAAACATGGGCCTGAAAAATGACTGCTACATATTAAGTGTATGGAATTTCCCTGCATTAGTCAACAGTGAAAATGAAGAGTGACAAGAAAAGGGGGAGGGAGGCAATTACATGCAAATGCGATTGAACATTGATGGCTCGTCCGTTGGTTGTAACTGGTACTATCTCAGTCCAATGAGGCATGGATATGACCAATCAGCACTTCTGTTCCCTTTTCTGTAAAGTCATGAGGAAATTAACAAAATTTCGTGACATCTCATTAGTGTCTCAAGTTCATATCTCTTAGCGCAGCACTTGGAACGTCTGGCTTGTCTGGCAGAGACACACACACAGTGACAGAGTTTGGCCCTGGTTGTTGCTCCAAGAGGCATTACCCACAAAACTGCTGAAGTCAAGTATTCTGATAGTTCCCGGAATGGGAGCCTGCTATAAACCGTGGCAGTCTTATAACATAGAGTAGACAATTGCATTGATAGGCAAGTGAAGTACGATGCTTCCATCAAGTATCTACTACACGTTAAGCACATGCATCTGTCACAACACGATCAAAACATGTCAGATAATTGACCACAAGCAGAGAATCCTTGGAGTGGAGCTTATATTAAATATAGCATCCAACGACATCATTGGCTAACATTTTTCAAAAAGGCCTCCAAAATGTACTCATTTTATAACTTGAGCTATAAAACTAAACAGGAATGAAAGTAGGAATACATCAGGAGTTTGGGTGGAGTTGGGGCTGTAGGATCTCTTAATGCTCCATGTTGTATGCACCTAAACAGTACTTGACCACAGCCTGATAACAGCGGGGTCATCTATTGCCTTTGTTTTAAGCTCATTCAAATCAGAACGATAAGAAAGGGTGTCCCTGACCAGGATCCTTGAAATTATTGGCGGGCAAGCTCACAATGGCTGCCATACACGTTTTAATGACATCATTATGGAAATTTGCAGTTTGGTCCCTGATATCCAGAAAATTGAAGTGACACCATGGCAAATGATATTTTTTTTGTTAAACATTCAATCAGCAACTGCAATAAGCATTCCAGCCTTTTAAAGCGTGCGCCCTTTAAGGAATAAAACAATGCTCGTTTTTATGGTGACACTATTAAAAAAGATGTCCCTAGGACCTGTGGCCACTGAGGCCTGTTATGAATCTTGTGATACTGAACTTGGCAAAAAGAGGCTCACGGCGAAACTGTGACTCTAAACATATCTGCTCACAGCATCATACACCAGTAAAACATGCATTCAGACACACACACGCACAGCGGCTTATACCATACTGACAATGTGGAAACTTTGCCTCACCAATGAGGTCTGCAGCCACAGAGACAGAGAGGGGGAGATGGAGGCAGGGAGAAATAATAGAAAAGGAGAAGAAAACTGCATGTCACCTGCCATGGTGCTGTGCTGCGTACCCCGAGGACAGAGTCCTTCTTTAAACAGGGCTAATCTGTGTGTGTGAGTGTGAGTGTGAGAGTGAGTGTGAGTGTGTGTGAGAGAGAGAGAGAGAGAGAGAGAGAGAGAGAGAGAGAGAGAGAGAGAGAGAGAGATGTGACAGAGAGCCTTTTTACTCCAGTCATCTTTAAGCATTACTAACAGTAGCTAAAGCCCTGCGGGCCAGTCCGGTACGAACGCAGTCATTCATCACACTCACACACACACACACACATGCACGCACACATGGCTGACATCAAAACCATTCATCACAGCAGACAGGGGGAGAAGGGGAATAAAGTAAGGAGGGGAGAAGAAGCTCACTCACTATGCTAAACTCATACTGCATTTAACTATGGCACTTTCATCTCCCTCTGAAAGAGCGATCACACAGACAAACATGCAGAAACCACTGATTTCCTATGTTATGGCACCCTTGGCATGCCCTCCTCTCTGGTGATGGGCTTTTATAGTTTTTTTGCAGTTTTGTAGCGATGCATAAACCTTCAAATATTCTCAGCTTGTCAGTTTCACACAACGTCCCGACAGCCCTGCAGGTGCATGAATCTATTTTTCCCAACATGGTATACCGATAGGCATTTGTGAAGAAGATACTTCTGTTGTGACACGTCTCTGTGTGATCCGAGTGCCAAAACATGAGGAATTGTTCTGTACGGCAATCCTACAGAACGATAACTAGGGCATTAGTAGATACATTATAACAGATGTGGGCATGTGTTGGGGACTGCTGGGACAAAAAAAATTATTAGTGAACACAAAATGTTAATCTTTATTCTTGTTGCTGTATCAAAAAGTTGAATATTTGGCACAAAGTGAATGAAAGCTCTTTGAAGTTAAAGTTAAATTACAAAAAAACATAATTTGTTTGTTCCTTCTCGTTACAATTTACTGTTGCTGCCATGATGCTGCCTGACAATGCCATAGTTAACTTTTGGTTAGGTTTAAAATGATTTGGGTTAAAAGTAAGAAACATCATGTTTTGGGGACCCTTAACTTCCTCCTTTGCTCCCGATGGACACGAGTCATGATTTCCTCAAGCGCCAGAGGGATTTGTCACCTGAATGTAAACAAATGTTGGTTTTGAGGCATTTTCTGAAATCACTGACACTGTTTCTCATGGGAGGGGAGTCTTGAATTGTGCCAAATTTCAAGTAATTTCAACTTTGAATGAGTCAGTGAGGATTTGGATTTGTGTGCAAAGTCAAAGGTAGCGCTGCATCTGGTGTGCTTTCCACGGGGAAACAATAGCTCAGTTTTACACTCTGAACACACATCAAGTCGAGTCAAGTACCTCAGAGACAATGAACCGCTCTAGTCGGATGTCCAGTATTGACTCGGGAATTGAAACAGCAAAAAGTGGTCCATCTTATTTTAAAGGTTTTTCTTGCAGCCCCATGGAACAAAGTATTGACCACATCAGGGAAATGTTGTGTAGCCTTCTCTTACAGTGCAACTACCATTGCCTAATATTGCTGTAAACATGCCAAATATTTCCCTGACTCTATCACTTTCCTTTCATCACTGTCCTTGTCTTTTCTAGTTTGATTGTAAAATGTGTTGTTAAACAATGGCCAGACATGAGAGAGGGAGAGAGAGAGAGATGTGAGAGAGAGTGAATTGAATGTGAATGTGGTGTCTGTGGCAGGATGAGACAGGAATACACTTCAGGCAAAAAGGACATCTGGGCTCAACAGTGTGTATTTACTGTATGTGTGTGTGCGTATCTGTATTGTACGTCAATCCTTTTCCACTGTTATAACCACAAAGAATGGCAGAATGTTACTTAATAGAATGTCCTAAAAAGTAATAAAAGTATGTCCTCATCTCTGAATAGGTGTGTCTGGAACAGGCACACACACACACACACACACCCACACACTCACACACTCACAGGTGTTTGTTTGTGCATGTCCTTGGTCCACAGTGATTGAGTGCGCGCACAAGATAAAAAGAGCAGTAATTTAACAGAGGAAATGACATCCCACCACACATTTCTCCTGCTGTCTCACTCTTCACCTCGACGTTCCTCATTCTTCCCACAGACCATCCATCTCATTCTCCTGCTCGTCTCCTCCGTCGTCTTCTAGCATAAAATTGAATTTGACTTGTTTTGATATGATTTGGTCAATTCAATTCAATTCAGTTCAAAGGTTGTCAATGTGGACTGGCTCATCTTATCACAACACAGGATATGCGTGGATGGCTGTGGCTCCGGAGGTAGAGCCAGTTGTCCATTGACTGTATAATTGTTGGTTCAATCCCCTGAACCACATGTAAAACGGTCCTTAAGCAAGACACTGAACCCCAAATTGCTTCTCATGGCCAGGCAATCCTCTGTGTGTGAATGAGAAGAAAGCTGAGAATTACTTTATCTGCCCAGGTAGAAAAATGAGTTCTGGCACTCTTTGATATAAAAACAAAGTGTCACACTACTCCCTGTCTCTACAAAATGTAAATATGCTCGAGTGGAATCCACTGTAGAGGTGCCTTGGCATACAGAATTTGATTAACGGTAGTTAAAGGAGGATACCACGCTATGTTATATGGGTATTATTATTTTAGTTTAATGTTTAATGCATAAGGGGATAATGGTACAAAACAAAAGGCAAGAATTATGTAGGAGACAGAGAGAGAACATGCCATATACTGTGTGCATGAGTGAATGAAAGTACTAATTTCCTTTGAAAACTAGTGTACAACATTAGTTTAATGCAATGAAAGCAAATCGACATCAGTTTAATTTACGGAACCTAGTATTCACTACAAAAACATATCACTGCAAATGTCTGCATGTGTGTTGGAAAAGCGTCCTTCGCTGGCCTCTTTGCTTCCTCATGTGCACTGAAAAAGATGCTGAAAGTGCTAAGAGCTGAGCATAGTTTTACCTCATGTGGTGCAATGTGATTAAAGTAAAAAAAAAACATTTTTTCCCAAAGAGCTTTGTGCTTCCAGTAGTCTCACATTATCTCATAGCAACAGTGAAAACCATGACTAGGACTGACCCCAAGCATCTGCTGAGTGCTGCTGCTAGTTAAAAAAAAAGAGGTACTTGGTGGATACAGGCCCTAAGTGCGTCATATCTCATACGAGCAGCAGAGACAGCTATTTAATTTGAAGAACCAAATCACATTTGTTTGTATTTATTCCAATTCAGTGATATGCCTCCTGCTCCTGCAGACTCTGAATCTCTGGAGTGTCGTTCCGCAGCTAACCCTGCAATCTCTGATCTGCTGATGGAGATGAAAATTGCACGTCTGTTGCGCTACAAGTGCATATATTTGAATTAATTGTAAATTAGAAGGTTCCAGTGTGGTTTCTTACCCAAATTTACGAGACAAAAATAAAGGTCCCATTATATTTGGTCTATTTAATAGCACAATTATTCAGCACAGTCTTACTTGACTTTTTTTTTTACTTTTTGAATTCAATTATGTGCAGTATATGTAATTTGGACATTAGCTGGATATCCTGTACAATGTAAACACCAGCTGAGGGGGTTACACTTTGCACAACAACAATTACTCACCACCCATTCTGTATCAGGGACATAGGCTCACATTATGTGGACTTTTTTGAAAAGTTGTCTACACTGATGTTTGAACCTCCTTCCATAAAACAAATTGAGGATTGAGGTATTGTATAAACCAGCCATATTGTATCATTCACATTGAAATGCCACGGCGTTATGTAATGAGCACATGTGCAGTAAGTAAGGGGACAGTTTGGCAACCACTGTGTATACAGTCCCACCGTGTAATGTGCAGCACCAGCAGGTTGAACAGTATTTAAAAGCAAACCCTTTCCACATGTGACTGTGACGTGTACAACCAAACTTCAAACATTGAGACCCAAACAGCATTCTCTCAAAACCGACAACCAGACTGTGGCTACTGTTGGTGTGTCTGCTGAGCTCCCAGCCTGGGTAAACACAGATTGTCTTAGACAGAAGGTTTTGGAATCCAAAACAAACACATTAATCATTAAAGAAAACGTGTGAACAAACTTGTCTGGTAATGACATGGTACTGCCAATGCTAATGCAGTTGTCAAGGACTAAAATGAGCCACAGACACGGGGGAATTAACTGGGGAAGTTGGTTTAAAAAAAATGTGGATTAGCATGACAGATGACACTAATTATCAAGTGAAGACTGCATAATCTTGCATAATCTGCATGATTATAGGGGTGGCTAGTTTATGTATAGTAAATAGCCTACATAAAGCCTCATAGATTATTACAGGTAATAACTGTAATCGAGTTGGTTCTACCAGTAAATTCCCCTTAATGTACTGGTACCATTAGGGAGCCATTAGAAAGTCTTTAATTTACTTTCAAATGAAAATGGCAGTATGGTGGTAGTAATTGTGTTTAGGCTTTGACATTTCATCTTACTGCTGTCTGTAAACATTGTGATTGCCTTGATTTTCAATTGGTATACATCTACTGTCAAAACTGGAGTTTCTAGAAAATAGCATTTACAAAACAGAAAAACATCCTGATTCAACTTTGGTCACAAACATGGTGACAATATGTCCGGTAGTTTGGTGCATAGGCCTTTATACAGCATGTTGTGGGCTTATGATAAAGGGTTGTTTAAAAGGACTGCATACTTTCCTATTACTTTAAATAAATATGATCATAAAATGCTTTGTCAAAATGCAATAAAATGCATACATTACTTTCTGTTAAGCCAAGTTATAGCAGCAGTGTGCATTAGATTTATTTACATTTAATGTGATTTTTTTGTTTTTTAATTCAGTGTAATAAGGCACTGATGCTAATTCTATTTTTTGCACGATGAAAGTATATTTTTCTTATTTACCCTTATTTGCAAAAGCTTCCTTTTTTCTTTTCTGTTTCTTTTTCTTTTTTATTCAAAGGTTTTTCACCTAATGCCTAATGACTCATGGAACTATCAAACTTAACTGCTGGACCTGCACAAATAAAAGGAGAAAAAGCGGTTTGGCCATTGAGTAGAACCTTAAAAACTTCAAGCAGATGCCTCAATCTCTTTCAAGTGGGGAAGCTGCATGTATTCTTAAAGTATAACCTGACACCTACACAAGCACACTGATTGAGTAATAGTTAGCATGATGTAATCATTAACTCCCCCAAATCAAAGCTGGCAGATGTGTCTGTTGCTGCACTTATCTCCTGGAATTTCTGAGACTAATTGGCTCTCAAGGCTCAGCAAAGCACACCTGAATAACAAAAAGTAAAATGAGAAAAGGGGCGATAAAGAGACGGGGGTTAGACAGTGGGTGAGAGAACAAGATCTTTCCCTCTCATTGTTCCTGTGAGTGTCCACAGTTCTGCCCTGAGTGTAAGTGTACACTGTCAGTCCCCCTGGGAGTCCTCACACACAGACACACTGCAGGGTTGCAGCACAGCAAACAGTACTTGTCCCCAGGCAAAAAGTCAACCTGTGCTGATGAAAGCTAAGGAGACACACACATGCACACACGCACGCACGCATGCACGCCCTCACATGCACACACACAGGCGCACACACACTTCGACATCACTGTGGCTAAGAAAGTGCTAGACACTTAACCCCAAATCCCTCCGAAGGCTGTGCCCTCTGTGTGTGAATGATTAGTTAGTCCTGATGGGCAGGTGGCACCTTGCATGGTAGCCGCTGCCATCAGTGGATGAATGGGTGTCATTGGGTGGATGGCATGTTGTGTAAAATCTTTTTGAGAGGTCGGAGGACTAGAAAGGCCGACACAAGTACAAGTATGCTCATATATTTCTCTTGAGACAGTTCACCATAACCGTGGATGGATTTACTCACACTTCACAGCATTAATGATATATATTGAGCAAACATACACACCAAAATGATGATTAAACAGAAATTCTCTTGAGACTTGACCCCACATGGTCATAGTTGAAAGACGTACACACGAGTTAAGCCTCACCAGGCCAAAGCATACATGAAGGATAAACCCAGTTTTTCACTTTCCTGCAGAAGCCTTCTGAAAAAACAAAATGCTGTTGAAATATATATATATATATACCACATAATAATGTAATATATACCACATAATATGCCACATAATCATTTAAACTGACCTCTAAAACAGTGAACCGAATCTATTTGCACGTTGTCCTTGGTTCACGAGCACAGTTTTATTCTCTCTTGCCCTCGCTCAGTGAAGGGATAATGAATTGCCTCCAAAAGTCTTGCATACACCCCTAAAGGTTGCTGCATGCTCTTCAACCCCCATTCCAATACAAAATATCTCAATTTACATTCTAGCCTTTTGCTGAGGCACTCATCCGGAGAATTACAATGAGTGAGCAGGTAGAGTTTTAATATGATGGTCAAGCACTTTAGTAACAAGAGACCAAGAACATAAGGTTGTTCTAATTGAATAATCTGTCAAAATTCTGGGGTAACTCTGGTGAATCAAGCATGCAGAACATGTTTAAATGTCAAAGTATACCCATGTGGTGGCAGATTGTAATATACAGAAGCAGGGCTCAGACCAGAAGATGGCTTGTTCAAGTGTAACTTCGATAACTTCTCTCAACAACAACCACTGTTGAGGTGCCCATGAACAAGGCACTCAATATGTATTGTTTCAGTGGAGTTGTTTCTGAAGCCAGTGAAAACTTACAGAGAAGGGTTATGCAAAGAATCTTCGAACGCATGAATAAGTGGAAGGCACACATTTAAAAATAAGATTATCGATAACTTCCCTCGGACAAAAAAAGAAAGAATCGAATCGATCAATCGAAAGATCTGCAGAAATGCAGACTAGTGTAACAGAAGAACATATGGATTAAGGCAAGGTCAGATATCATGTTAAGCATGTTTCTTTGCATTGCAGCTGTTTTTAAGTCCAGCTAAAGCGAACAGATGCATGTTTAACAAACACATTACAATCCAAGCAAAGACACAAATCAGGAAACAACAAATCCATTAACAATAAACTTGCTTGGGAACTTGGGCAAACCACTGACAAGGACAAATGGAAGAATGTACGTCAGCAGAATGCGTCTCCCTATTGACCAAGTCTGTTGAACAAGGCGTTGTCATTATTACTCTGGTTTACATAGCTAGGGTTTACTCCTTATCGATACATAACAAATCATACTCAATCCAGCTTTTGCATCTTTCTTTTTTCCATTTTTGTAGACAGTATTCTTATCTTTCACATCTTAATGGCAAGGCTAAAATCAGTTGATTGCTAATTTCTACCAGATTACCAGTGTTGCTATGTTGTACAATACACAGGAGTGGCTTAGGTCAGCCACACACGTCTCCCTGTTACATAAACCACTGCTTATACTCTGTATACATATCACACATGTAGAGATACACAACATTCAGAGCGTTATCTCAACATCAAGCTTTCAAGGGCTCTGCTTGATAATGACTCATTCTCTATGTTGAGGCTAAGCTCTTTGCATGCAGAATATATGAAGAAGAATGTGCAAAAGGCATGTGCAGGATATAGATGGATGGTTGGATGAGCACAAACGCAGAAACACTTACACACAGTAAGCTAATGCTGTGGTCCCCCTCCCCCTCCCCCCTACCATTTGCCTGAGAGAAAATATCACTTCTTGATCCAAGTTGTAATGATGAATAGGTTTCCCAAGCTTAATATGTGTTTGTGTCATATGTGTCTATTCCATATCTCTTTTCTCCCGTCTCTCATTTTATCTCTGTTGGCATCGTTGTATATAGCGTCCACAGCAGACAAACACTAAGAAAGTCCAGGGAACATAAAACACAGAAGTCTTCTCATGAAAAATAGATTTGCTCTATAAAAAGAAGCCACAATCTATAACCTTTGGTCTCTTAGAGATGTTTCTACAACACTGGAAGTGATCTGGAGGAGTATGAAGAGTAATGACATGCAGTATCTCTTATGAGGGAATATTGTTGGCTACCTTTTTTTTTTATGTTGTTTCAGTGGCAAAAGCATGGGTACTTGTATTTACTTGAGAGATTGTGTCACATCTGTCACAAATTCCCCTTCATATTAGTTTGTTTTCATCCTCTCTGCTTGTTTTCTTAACTCTCTTGTCATTTCTGATCCTACCATTCACCTCTGATTCCCCTCACCTGGTCCTCCACATCCATCTCACCTGCAGCCCATTCCCTCATTAGCCCTCACTATTTAGGTCCCCTCACATGCACTTGTTCCCTGCCAGATTGTCTTGTGTGTTATTGCCAAGTGCTCCAGCGTACCTTTATATTGTTCCTGATCTGCCTGTTCCGACCCTGTCTGCCTGTTTTCGCCCTTGGATTTGTACCTGCCCCTTATTGGATTTGTTCACCTGTTTGACTGACCTCCTGGTTTTGACCCTGCCTGAACTCAAGTAAAAGAACTAAACTTGTATTCTGTCTCCGAGCTGTGCTTTTGGGTTCATGTAATCCATACAACATCATTCCATGGTCTTTCTGAACAACAGATTCATTAATATTAATGGTTGATGTAATGGCCAGGGTTTTCAGAAAGAAATAGACAAGGTGGTGAAGAATATAGTGTAGTATTACTGCTGTTGTTAACTGATAAAACCAAAATCTAAACTCTGATTTAAAATAGTGTCTCAGCTCCTGACCAGGACTGTATTTGAGGGGTCCATATATATACAGTATATATATATATATGTATGTGTATATATATTGTAACAGCAGGCCAAGATTCTGCAAAATTCGACCAAACTGCTGAATCTCGGTCAAAAATAAGACTGCTATTGTATAATCTTCATGTGTGGCGTTGGCCTATATTGTGTTAAGATCGACATTAACCAGAGCAAAAGCCTGTGTATGTTTGTTCATTTGATTAAATCCAAAGTGGCAGAAACAAGGAAACGGCTCGTATTATTGTATTATCCATGGTGCTGATCCAAGGCATCCGTGTTCCCGGAGGTATTCCCCAAAACGGGTAACCGAGTATCACCACAATCAATCACCACACTAACTAAAGCCATCTGCTTCATCCCATTAAATTACCAAAGAGACGGCATCAGCGAATGGCAAAGAAAGTCTCTCAGAGTTTCTGTGTCTCTGCACTTCGGTTCTCATCTTAAGCCACAAAGTGTATGATGGCAAAAAACTCAGATATACAGTTCATTATTACTATGAAAATAGATATAGCTATGTGCTATGTCACACACACACACACAGCTTACTTTTTTATATCTACATTTACAACTATCTACTAACTATAACATAAACAGCAATTATTCCACATTACCAAATTCAGTCATGTACAATCCTGTGGCCACATATAACAGAATGTCAGCTTCTCTCTCTGCAGATCTAATCTTCTTCTCTCCTTCCCCCTAGACGACTGCTCTGACGATATTACCTTCCCATATGGAGAATATTACTCTAGTATGCCATCTGTACTATCATCCATCCCCTCGAGCGTGTGACTGCGTGTGTGTGTGTGTGTGTGTGTGTGAGAGAGAGAGTGAGAATAGGGCCTGTGGGAGAATGGGCGAAGAGAGATGAAGAGAGATGAAGGACGTGCGTGTGTGAGTGTGTGTGTCAATAGTCGTGTGAATGAGTGAGATGGAGAGCGAGTTTACGTGCATGTGCATTGGTTCTAATACTTCACAGTCTGTATAGCACTGCCATGATAAGACACAGTGTAATAATCCCCACCTAGAGCTGATTGTCATAGTTGATGCTCTTTGTCGGTGGGGGTGTTTTAATGACTCTGTCACTGTGTTCACAAACACAATTATCATTGTTCATGCATACGCCAGACAACAGTACACTATTTTCTACAACATCAAGCAGACAACAATAAGTGTTTTATCACAGAGCTTGCTTTTCACCAAGGAGATAGATGTGATTATGTAAAAACGGCGACATGTACATATAGAAAGCTGTACATATACATGCAGGGCTCTGAAATGCATCTCTTAACTTCTTCTGCATCTCCCTCTCTCGCCACATCTCGCCCCTCCCCTTCCGTCCTACAGCGGACATGAAACACATTCCTGACCCAAATCTTTCCTTTCTAGTCTCACCTACTGCCTTACAGACACCACAACCTGTCTGAGGGAATACTCGTCTTCCATATGTCTGTCAGTATGTGTTACCATAAGTGGAGAAAAGGAGACAGAGAAAGAAAGAAAGAAAGAAAGAAAGAAAACATGCCGATGTTTAGCCAAATCAAATCACATTTATATTCACCATTTTTGTGTTGTGTTAGCATGCAAAGATGAACTCAAAATACAGCTGATGGTGATGGGAATGTAATCAGTTTTGCACAGCCGTTAAGTTTGGAACACTTTACTTGATAGCGCCATGACTAAAAGTTAAAGGATCACTGGATCAATTCATCCTCATGGGGGTATGAATATCTGTACTAAATTCCATGGCAACCCCATCTCAGAGTTGTCATTAAAATACATCGTGTTGTGCAGAGGGACGGATGGATGGACACAAAAAAGGAAGGACAGAATTCTTGAAATACAAATGTTTCTTGTCAGGATAAGCCTATGTACTTAAAGAGACAGTATAGACACTGCTACATAACTCTGGGGTGGACAGTGAGCAGTGCCCTCTTCCTTGAGGATATTAGAGAGGAAAAAAACAAAACTGCAGCACTGGGGTTCTCCAGGCAGTTGGTGATCCCATTTAGTAAGCACCCTCTAGTGACTCCTCCAACTAAAAGGGCCCCAGATGGGAAGGCATTGACCTTGTTTTGAACTTATCCCCGCACTGCCAAGAGGTAATGTTGATGCTCAGCTAGTTTACATTTCCTAACTCAATGCCTTTTTAAATGGAGTGAGTCATCATAGAAGCATAGATTGAAAATGTGTCACTATGATTATCACAAACCAGAATGTTTTTACAATATAGGGGTCATTCTTAATTAAGTGGTAGCACACTCCACTCACATGAATATCATTTGAATTATTCTCCAATCAGGTTTTATTGTCTGGATTCGGTTTTCATTGGCTTTACAATGAGAAGGAACATAGTGGAGAGCTGTAGTGTCCTTGAGCGTTAATGTAGCCAATGTCAGAGCCTGGAATGAAATATTTTTCATAATATTGGACATGATTTCAGGGAGGGTCAACGGATTAAATACGGTAATCATTAAGTAGAGATCGTCCTTTTGCCTCAAATTCATCTTCTCAAATCTTTCATGGATCAGCATAAAAAGGAGAACTTTAGTTCACTTAGCCCATATTATGATAGCTTTTGGAGCACACAAAGTTTGAAGGATTACTCAGGCACACACGGCTAACTATGAGCACCCAAATCAAAAACAGGGTCTCAAGCGAAGGTGAAAGCCCAATGAGACACTTTCTGGAGCTTGAGGATTACATATCCAAGCCCCACAAGAGTCTGCAACTAGCTTCTAAAATAATACAAGGCCTTCCATCACTGTTTCAATTTCAACTCTTATGGTGTACCTCTTTGTAAGAGAGCATGTGGTTCCATACAGATGTCTGCCTCACTGCTGCCTCAGAGGTAGGAGAGTCAAGAGGCTGAATGAGTAAGATGTGGCTCAGCCAGGAAAATAAAACTACTGGGCTGCTACCAGGTTGTGAAAAAATGCAGAATCGCTAATATCCTCCCAGCACACACACAGACTAGTTTCAATTATGGTGGTATACAGGGGCTTTCCTCATGTTTCTATCCTTGTGCAACACATTCTCACTCCCAACAGGTCAAATACGGACGCTTGATCTGTGACCGTGTAAGCTTAAGACTATGACGTTCTAGGTACCCCTCTAGCATTGGTTTTGGACGTGTCAGGGACGGCGTGTTAGTGTCCACTTGTTACATGCATATTGTCTTTTAAAAGTAAACTTCCATCTTCACAGGAAGTTAGGTTGAGACACCAAAACGCCTTAATTAGGTTAAAAAAAAGAGCGTGGTTGATGTTGAACTTGACAGACTAACGACTCACGTCACCTCAGAGTGGTTAAGGACTCAAATGACTAGCGAGTGACAAACGAGTCACGTGACTAACAACAACAACCAGTTTCGTGACTGAGCGCCCGTGTGACGAATGACTGACGTGACAAAATATTGAAGTTTACTTTTAGTTCCGCACATGACACGAACAGCTGATTCCTGGACAAAAGTCCTGTGTTTCTTTGACCCATACCTGTGTGGAAAATCTCGCTTTGCAGTTTTTCTGACCCACTAATGATGACGCCGGTATTTCACGATTTCGGAGTTTGACCAGGTTGACTTGTGAAGATAAGAAGGCAGACATACAGAGCGCTCAGGGGTAAAAATAGAAGCAAGGGAGGGTCCATCCATCACTGTGACTGTCTGAAGGGCCGGATCGATTGTGTGTGTGCGTGCTCGTGTGTGTGCATGTTATTTGATGCACTCCACTACCTCAGAAAGAAGAGTTCAAATGCGAGTCAAACTGTGATGGGACTTTTTAAACATGGACACACGCTCACGCACACCTACACGAACGCGCATGAACACACACAGGTAACCATTAAGCTTAAGGAGATAAATGCCAATGCTGTCAGAAAAGACATTGACCTCTAAGGCCAGTAAACACACAAACAACAACACGTCCATAGATACACAGCAGCCATCTCTCTGTCTAGCATAAAGGTTAGATGACTTGCTTCAACTGCAGCGCTGAGAACGTGTGTGTGCATACGGGATTGTGTGCGTCCATGATCGTGTGTTCGCACGTGTCTGCCCAACCGGCCTCTTTATGTGTATCAGACCCCATGATAATCACCACACAGTGCATAATTAATTATTTTCCTCTATTTCCATTAGAGGCTTTCTCTCTCTTCCCGCTGCTGCTCTGATCGGTGTAATAGCTTTTTTTGCTTCCTGCTCTGTCTCTTCCTATTTGTAAGTGTGATGAATGACCTGCTGGTTACCTAAGAATCTATTAACCTTGTAGAATACCAATTGGCCATTAGGGATGAATTGGTTCAAGGCCGACACTTGAGGTTTGGGAAAATCTCAGTGTTTTAGATGAGCAAACACAGATTCAACCAATGTGGACCAACATGCACGTGTATGCACACACACAAAGACGCTAGGTTTCTCCAATTAAAGGCACAGTCTGGGAACAGAACTTTAATATACAACCAACGAGCTGAACCTTTGCTGGGGATCTTTTGTGTGAACTTGTGAGTGTAAGTGTTTGTGTGTGAAGGCACACATTGGTGTGTGTGTGTGTGTGTGTGTGTATAAAGGTCATGCCTCTCATCTCTAAGTGAGCCTCGGTGAGAAGCACCGAGTGGCAGCACTCATCAATATTAACTAATGCCCTTCCTTTCATCCACATCATAAATCCATGGAAACAAACACACACAAGGGTTTGGGGACAAGTTTTTGTTCTGCGTATATGTGTGTGTGTGTGTGTTGTTCCAGTTTGTGACAATGGTTTGATAAGTAAATCAAAACAAAAAAAAGGTACAGTAGGTGACAGATGGGAAGGTGTGGGTGTAGTGATTGTTTCAGCAGCTGATGTGTCTATTTGAGATCAAATAAAACCACTACACACACATCACAGCTTTTGTCCCACACCAAAAGCCACTTAACAGCTAATGAGTAATGAGATGGAGCAATGACAGACAAAGGTGGGTGTGCGAGAGAGTCACAGAGAGAGAAAGGGAGGAAGGAAATACTGTAAGCGAGGTGAAAACAAAAGAGAAATGGTGAGCATGACTCAAGGAAATTTAAGTTGAGAAATATATCAGGTGTCATGTTTGTGTTTGTGATTATGCACGAGTGCACGCTCGTGCTTATAAGCGTAAAAAAAGCAAAGTAGGAGGAAGGAAAGAGAAGAAAGACTGCAAATGGAAATCCTTTGATCAGAACATGAAAACAACAGCAGCTAAGCCAAGAGAGTGAAGAACAACAAAAAGACGTCACAGACAATTACTGCGAACATGGCTCCATCTAGCATAAACACCCCTGTGTTTGCTTAGGCGATGGGTAACACTTAAAATCCGCTGTCATCTCTTCTCATGCTTTTCATCTTCCAAACGCCAGAGATTGAAAAACAAACACAGAGAAAACAGACATTTCCTTCTGTATCAGCTATCATGCCCAGTGGGAAAATAGAGGTCTTAATGAAACACATTAGACAGATCGAGGCAGCTCTTACGGTGTGTGTGTGTGTGTGTGTGAGTGTATACAAGTGGGTAGGTGTGGGTCAGCGTGTGGGTTAAAGAAACACAGTCTGCCTTTTATCCCAGTGAAGTCAGATTACCTTGAGGGAACGTGGCGATTCATTGAGACATACATGGTCCATTATTCCCTGTGCAGTGTTACTGAGGCTTAAACAAACAAGCAAGAAAAAAACAATGCTAAATTCATGGAGACAAAAAAAACCTTCCATCCTTCTGATTATGTTTCCCATCTGACCAATGAAAGGTTTTTTCTGAGTGTTATTGTAATAGCACTTGGCTGAATCAGACAAAACACTGCAGCATGTTGTGGGAGGATTTTACTCAACCAGCTTCAGGCTCGCTAGTCTGTAAAACCTGCAACAAGATTGTCTCACTCTGTCTCATCTTGCCTCAAGGAACTGCAGACCCACACAAAATTATTTCATTATCGGTGCAGGTTTAGTATGCGTATGATTCCCTAACTGCTGTTTCATTGGCTTTTTGTTCACCCTTATAACTAAAACCCTTTGTGCGCCAAATGTCGGATCTCAATTTCATCAGTGCTTTACACCTCAAACATTTTGTGATGTAATTGGTCTTTAAAAAACGGACAACATTAACATTTTAATACCATATAGTTGCCTCTGTTGGCTTTACCACATAGTTTAAAGTTGTCCTTTTAAAAATCTAAAATCAAATGTTCTTTCTTTTTTTAAAATAGAGATCCTAGTCCCAGTATACACACCCAGCTATCAGCATTGCTTTGAAATCCTCATTGACATGCGTCTCAACGCCCAATTCATGTTGATATTATGAGACTGAACAACTTGGACTCACTGTAATGTTCTTGGTTCTTCAAAATACAGTTTGCCATAATTGTTGAGTGTAATGTTGCCTGTGCACCATGGCCTTCAGCACTATCTTTGGAAGAAAGAACATTTACTGCTATTAAAAAAAAACCCTCTCACTATTGCTAGTGCAGTGAGATGTCAGCTTTACTTCACCGCGGTAGACTTTTTAATGAAAGAAGTGAGACATACTGAGAAAATGTCTGTTTTATTGTGCCACTACATTAAATCAGATTACCTGGAGCAAATGTGCGGATTCATTGCGGCATTGTCTAATGACATTGCTTGCTGTTTGGTCATTACTGCTGACGCGTAGACTAAAATGATGCAACAAACTGATTCTTCAGGGAGCGCTTACAGCAACCCACATATGACTTAAACTCAGCATTAGGAACTAAATAGTAACACGCAGTTACATTGCAGTGTTATTACTAACTGGTGACACACACAATTACACTCTACTAAAGGTACCTATAAATGGGAGGAGTTTAAATGAAATCCCTTATTATTGCCATGCTATTAGCATTGAACCCCATAATGTGTCTTGATGCCAGGAAAAGCATTTAGAGCGCTGTCAGAGTCATCCAACTCTTTCAGTATGCCAGTAACATGAATAAACGAAGGCTTGCTGCATTATAAATCTCCTTGTCCTGCCAGGGTTTCACTCTATTTCCCCTAGTGTGGCCATTAAGAAGACATATAACCATGTAAAAATTCACCAATAAAGATGATGGTTCAGTGCCATTAGTGAGAGTCTCAAATCATCTACAAGACGACCGAGCCGTTTAATGAAAGAAGTGAGCAAGGAAAAGGCACAGAGAATCGCTGTATGTGAGGAAGGGGGAAATATACGGACATGGTGGCAAATCAATGTGTACATGTGACAGAGAGAGAGAGACTGTAAAACATTGTATTTGTGCTGGTGTGTAGGTGGGTGGTGCTGAGTTGTAGCAGTGTGTAACAGGGATCTATTTAATCAAAGCTCCAAGCCTTCGCATGTAGGGTGAATGTGAAACACTGATGAACTCTTTGAAATGGTGTGTGTGTGCCTGTGTGTGTGTATACATACGCGTTCTTTATGTACACCATTGTATTAACACCCTTTCAATTAACAACTTCATCACCGCAGATGCAGTCATTTTCTTGTCAACTCGGGAATACAGACTGAAGGGTGTGTTTCCACTTGGCATCTTTAATTAATGAACAGGAAGGTGCTAAGAAACTCTGAAAACAAGCCCGTAAAAAAAAACGATGGCAATACGAGCTGCTGAACTGGTCGGTCAGTTTGTGAAGGAAAAACTGAAAATTCAAGCTTGGTGGAATTTTTACATTTGCAATAACTGTCAAGCTATTTAAAATCGAATATCGTTTGGCTTTACAAATCACCCTAATAATGTCTAAAAGTAGGACATTTCTTAAGAAAGATTTATCGTGGAGCCAAGGAATTAATGGGAGTCCCGCTGTTCATTCCTTATCATAGGTTTTTAGTCATCAGATTCACCAGTGTTTAGCACCTCCAAGTACATTTTAATATTATTTTATTTTGTCTCATTACTAAAAAGGGGACTACTGCCCTCACCATTTTTGTGTTTAGCAGTGATTGCGGTGAGCAGGTTTGCATTGGAGATGGTTGTGTTAGATACTGTATGTGTAAAAAACAACAGCTCTATCATCTTTCATCAACTTTCATACTGTTGTCTTTGCTATGAACAGCCTCTCCCGGCATCAGAAACTTGCAGGAGAAAAACACAAGAAGCGCAAGCTGACCAATCACAGTCCTTGCGGTCCCAATGCGGTATCTCCTGGTAGCCGCCGTAGACCTGATAGCAAGTTAAAGTCCTGTGCTTTGCCTGTTCATGGTGAAACTAACCTTACACTTTGATGATACACACCAACGTTTGCAGATGAAATGTATAAACCACCCTGACTGACTCACACACTGATTAGCCACCAAATCACACTTTATCAACAATGTCTTGTTACGTCCCAGATTTTGCTCCTGAATGGTGTGAAGATCACAGATGCATTGTGCCAACAGTCAGCATGTGTGCCAAGGTTACATTGAGGTGAAGTGTAAATATTTCACAAGAATATGTTATATTAATATAGATACAGTGATTGATGATATGACGACAGACACGATGGGGACTTTTGTCATGGTGTAGGTGGAGTGCAGGTTTAACTACTGTTCCTAATGCAAATGCCTTCTCGCCTTCACATCTCTGAATTAATTAATGTTGTCCTTAACCACGTACAACAGAGGGACAAAACATGACTGACAGCTCAAGGAGATTCAGACTTTAACAGTATGACTCAGTCGCGCTGCAAAAGATAATCAGGTGCCGCCTGCATGTTAAATGCAATCTGTGGCCGTCAATAATACATTAACAGTATTGATTTGTAAATGATTCACTATAAGAGCAATCTATATTAATTCTAGATGACGAAAGAGGTTATGCGTGACCGCAACAATCAACCACCCAGACCACCACACCACACATCATAATCACTATCATTACTGCTGTACAGTAGGTACAGAATAGAACACAATCATTTGTCTTAATTTTGGACAGGAAACTAGTTAAAATAGAAGTATTACCCCACGTATCGAGAATCACATTTACAGCCGTGGCAGCACATCATTGTGTCTCCGAGCTCTGGCAGACAAACCAGGCATAACCACCGCTTTGTTACAAATCCTTTCCTCTCCATTTCCTTCTCCTTTGTCCCTAATTCACCTTATCACTTTTTGTCTATCTTCATCACGCTCTGTCTCAGCAGCTTTTTTTTTTTCACAGCACACAGTCACGCTCATATGTGCCCATGCTACTCATTGACACACAGGTTTTAACACAATGCCTTCAGTATGGGCAGAAATACCCCCATACATGCACATACACACACACATTCCCAGTGGCTTTTGGTCACACTAATCCATGTGCATTCTTTTCTATAAGCCAGTGAATAGAAACGCAGGCAGTGAGGAGCCCAGTGGAATAGTGTGCTTCTCTGGCTGAGGCACATCAAAAATACACACAGATGCAAACACAGCAATGCGAAGGTCAGACATTAACACACCTACACTGATACAGTATAGGCATACATATGCTACACAAGAGACACTGGTACGCGTGTGTAGGCAGGAAACAAAAAAAAAAAGATTGACAGCAGAAGGGGATATATGAATGTGTGACGCTGGGACAATAAACTAGGTTGTATTCCTCGGGGAATATGGAAAACGATGGGGACCAGGGCTTTTTATGATCCGTTCACGCTTCCTGAATACTAGAATAGAGAGGAACGAGCCAAGGTCAGAGGCAGAATTCCCCATTCTAATTCGGAGCATTGCTCACCACCCCGGAGCAAGAATCAGGGATTAATTTAGAGATCAATTCACCACGCCTGTGGAGAGGGGAGAAACGGCAAAACACGACGAAGAATCGAGGAGTTGAGAAAAGGAGAGAGAATCCGAGGAAATGGGGAGACAAGGGGGGAAAGTAACAGAGAGGAGAATGAGAGAGATGGAACAAGTGAGAAGGCAAGTGGGCAAGAAAGAGAGGCAGAGATAGGGACAGACAGAGAGGAGGTTACATGTAGCCTGCGGAGAGCAGACGGTTCGCATATAAGAGCTTCATTTTGCCAAGAACTCCTCGTCTTATGACCCATTGCCTCCATAAGTGAGAGAGTGTGTGTGTGTGTGTGTGTGTGTGTGTGTGTGTGTGTGTGTGTGTGTGTGTGTGTGTGTGTGTGTGTGTGTGTGTATTTACTCAAACAGGAATTTTTCAGCCATAGATAAATACATATTTGGTGTATTAGTGAATACAGCGAGTATTCACAGCACCGGACAGTGTATGTGGGAGTGACTCAAAAATGACATTAAACCTGTTCATGGCAATGAAGGGACAGCCAGTGCATCAGCGTGAACTTCGTTGTAACTAAACCACTGGCAGGTCATTCGGGTTTAAGTGGATGTAGTAGAATTAGTGGGAGCACAAAGAGAGAGCAAGATTTCCAGCACACACTGTAACGTATCTCAGTCAGTCTGGCTTCAGTGCTTGCACACCTTTTAGCTCAAAAACCTGCAGGATTTGTCTGTACATTAAGAGCTATTGTGCCCAATCTTTTCCATTAGCTCACCTCTTTACTCATCACTTATGAAACTCCCCTTACATTTTAAGAATGCCACCTGACGAGCATTCAATATGTAGCTTCCCACTCAGTCTGCTGAACAGTGAACAGAAATAGATGCAGCATGTTGTGGGTTGGAGGTAGTAGATGGACTATTCATTTTCCAATCATTGTAGGTTGCATTAATTAACTAGATTGTTCATTCATGTGAGGCTACAATGCAGGGGACAGGAGGCTAAGAAACTTGGAAATTGCATTACACGATTTTGGTGAAGTTAAATCCTGCATTAATACTTTGTAAATAAATTGTGAAAATGTATTTTACTCATGCTTAACACAACGCTAGATGATATTCAAGATCTTTCAGACTTTCAAGCACTCCTTTGAGAAACATTTCTTTGTCATTTTCAATTGCATGGTTTGACAATAAAGAAGCTTGTGTCAGCTTTCATTTACAATCTGGAGATTCTTAAGAAATCTTGTTAAACACAATGATATAACATCACAAGGAGAAGAACTTTATTGTTGTAATATACTGTATTGATTTTGTTCTCCCTGCCTATATTAACAGCCCCAGTGGTCGATTTGTTCGAGTTTGACGAGATAAGGAGGTGAACCATTACAGCACAATCACATGAAACTCTCCTTAAAATAAGATGCACGATAGGACTGTGTAAATGGGGGTATATGATATCATACTTGAGAGGGAAATGTAGTCTCTCAGGACAGAGCAAAAGGCAGCAACAGAAACTGATGATAGTACTTTCACATTATTTAACTTTTCTCTGTAATAAACACAATTACCACACACTGCTCAGCCCCACGACTCTGACTTTTAATTTTGTGTGCAAATAACTAAACTAAACGTGAGCCATTGTTCAAAGTAACCTTTGTACCCTCTCATGCACTGACATGACAATATCCAGGAGGCAGATGAGCAACAGAATTACACAAAGGCTGTCCTTTAGAGATTTGTTGGCATCTTAAAAGGTCAAACAACTCACAAGCACAAACAGAAGGATACCTAACAACATTAAAGGCATTTAGATCAGTGTGGTATAAACAAGTGTCACTCAGCAGATGTCAGAAAGCAAATAATCAAACTTCTTAAGTAATGCAAATACACGCAGAGAGCCACAGCAAAGCTCCACTGCTCTAAGAAAGAAGCCAGAGTAAGCAAATCCACCATGTAAGGACATCTCACAGTCCTGGCAAACAATAAGAACGATTATGCCAATAATCTTCTTTTGTGATGAATAAACATAATCAAATCAGCTTCAGTAAATTGCAAAGCCTGGGCAAGTGGTAGTTCAAGAGGCCAGTCAGATTGAAGGAACGAAGTAAAAACAAAACAAAAGGACATCTATACATGGGGGAAAAAAGATGACAATTATTGAGAATAAATAAATGCTACAGGTGCAGAGATGAGCAGAAAATCCACAAAGCAAAAGTGTGGGATGACCAGCTGTTGAACGTCAAATAAACACAATTTCAACTGAACATGGTGTTTTTACAAAAACATTTCCAGCATGTCATGTTTGTTTAATCTTATTTGACGTCTAAACACACAAATGTCCATCGTAACCAATGCCAAAGACATGTCCAAATTGTAATATTCAAGGCACACAGAGAGTGCAGACAGTTGTGCAATGCAGAGCACTTCTGACCTGTTGGCTGCCCACATGGCCTTGTTAACACTAACAAAACAACACAAACTGTCTCTTGCATGATTCCAGGGCAAGAGGAAGTGTACGAGATTAGATCTCGACTCACAGAGTGGATGAACTGGTGAAAGATTAGCTGTCATCATTCAAAAGATCATAGAGGACACAAGTACCAACTGTTCCCTTCCGTTCTAAAACACAAAGGACCCATTTTCACCACTGTCTGCAACTGTTCCGAGACTAATTTCATAGCCGTAACATGCTGTAATTCTGATGGGTAATATTACCCATCCCATTCTGCAGATGGGATGGGTAGTGCAAAGTGGAAATAGATGTGACAAACATAAAAAGGAGCTAAAGTATGATTCATAAAAGTGTATTGGCCATAATTGTTGGCTGTAAAAACCACTGACATTGCCTCAAAATGCCTTGCAGTCAGAACGTTTGGTATTTAGGACTATTAAAATGTACTTCACAGTGTCTAAACTCAACAATTCAAAGTTGCAAATTGTTTAGAAACTGTTGTAGAAAAGCCAGTTTTCAAACTATGTCAACCATAAACTACTCGTCCAATGAAGTTCCTAATTAAACCAATCTTCATCCAATGGTATGGTGAGGAGAGAGACTGAACAACGGACAGTCAGAGAGCGATGGAGGCAAAGAGTATTTGTTTCAGTCTCATTGTCAGTCAAATACTTACATGCATTGGTGACGGCGAAGCTGTTGGCGGTCTCTATGTTGTCGACGTGTGGGACCAGGTTAAAGGGAGCTTCCGTAGCATTGGGGCTGGTGTTGTGAAGGAAGATGGCTAATCGAAACGCTGTATACTCCTGATCCGTATTCCTAATGAACAACCCACCTGGAGAGAGGGACACAGAGGCAGGGCAAAGAGGAGATGAACACGTTGGTGTGGAAAGGAAGTCAGTCATTGCAGGGTAGAGAGGGGTCATGTGGGAGTGGTCACAGAGGTAGAGAGACAGGAAGAAGGAGAGTAATGTAGGGAAAGAAAGATAGATAAGGAAGAGGAAGGCAGAGAAAACAGAGAGGAGAGAGATCTTCATTAGCTTTGTTACAAAAGGTCATTTGTCTTGCAGCCGATCCTCACTCACACATGCACTTGAACATGAATTCAGACACACATATGGATACCCACACAGCAGATTTCATTGATGAAATCAGAGAACGGCAGAGAGGGAGAGAGGAGAGGAGAAGAAAAGAGAGACAACTAAGCCGACAGGAAGGCAGTCAAAGAGATAATGAGTTGGACAGGGCATAAAGGAAAACAGAGGAGGAAAGCCAGATCAGACAGTGTCAGCTAAATAAAGGAGGAGCATGGAGCATGCAAAGAGAAATGGAGAGGGAGGTGAGTGCTAAGAGTGAGTTGGCCTTTAAAATGAGAGTATCCCTCCATATGGCCCATCTGATAAAAGGAGAATCAGAGGGGAGAGAGGAAATGATAATAAACAGTGACAGTATTAAGTCCCAAAAAAATATATAGACACAGAGTTGATAGGAAGAAGAACATGTGTGGGAAAGAGAGATATAGAGAGAATTAGTATCTATGGTAAAGATAGGCATCACGTCTTCTGCATTCACAGAAAGTGCAAAAAGCTTGAGCTGCTATTCAAAATTTATAGCTGAAATTGAAACTTTTGGAAAGTGGATAAACTGTGATGTTATTACTAAGGGTTTGTGAATAAGGGTCATCTTTTTTTTCTATATAACTTGTCATTTTGTTGTATTGCTATGGACGTGGATTTGATACGATAATCCTATAAATTACTTCTACATTGCTTCACACGGTATGTTGAACTGAACTGAAATAAACTGATGTGACTTAAGTTTAACTGAATCAGATTCAACTCAACTGAATTGGATTACACAGGCAGACTGTGAAGCCTTGCCATTTTATCGGGAGACAGAGTAAGGGGTGGGAGGGAAAGAGGGAGGGAGGAAAGATGAGTAGTCGGGAGGACCGAAGCAATCGTCACTACATAATATGTTACTTATATGTGTGTCTGTGCCAGTGTCTCGTTCAATGTTTGTATTATCTTCTCTTTTTCTTTGTCATCATGTCCCGCAGTAGATCAGTAACCACAGCAAGACACAAACACACACACATGCATACACAGAGACAACACATCTTTGCATTAATTCATTAAGTTGATTCTACGTTAAACTCTCCTTTAAGTGAATTGTCCAAGGGACCAAAAAAAAGGTTTATGTTTTAGGGCAGAAGTATAGATATGTCCCAACATGACACGTTATTGCATCAGTTTCTCCAAGAAACTCATCTGCGTCCGTCTCTCTTACACACACACGCAAAAAGAAACTGTCTGTGCTTCCACTGACATTACACTTGTGTGCAATGCAGAGATATGCAAATGACTCCTCAAGTGAAGTGCTGGAGAGCCGAGTGAATGATCATGCATGTATATTGGAGTGTTTAAGGAGGACCGTCAGTGGGAGGGACGCAAAGAGTGCATGTGTGCTTCTGCACAGTCACATGTGCTTTATATGCATGTCCATGCGTGCCGGTTCTCTTTGTGTGCACATGTGTTCATACCTGTGTAAAAAGTGTTGTATGCTCTACATGTATGTGAATGCAAATTTGCAGCTGTGTGCATTTTTAAGGCATGTGCATGCTGTACAGGTGCACAGGCATGGTTGATAACCTGTGCAAATACGTGTGTGTTTCTGTCTGTGTGTGTGTGTGTGTGTGTGTGTGTGTGTGTGTGTGTGTGTGTGTGTGTGTGTGTGTGTGTGTGTGTGCCCAGCAGAACATATTTAGCATATTAAGTTTATTGGCAGCTATAGGGAGACTGAGTCAAGGAGCCGAATCTCATTATAGGACCTCCCGGCTGCCCCCCACAAGGAGTGATGCAGTGCATTCATTATCACACATATGCCTGTATATGTGTGTATGTGTAAGAGAGAGAGAGAGACCCTGCATGCATGTTTGGTCCCACTCAGCAAACCAAAGACAATTCAGATTTAGTTAACTTTATCTCTGATCTATACGACAGGTTGAAAGACAGGCTTCCTCTGCGCTGACAGGAGGGTAACTGGAAAAGGGCAGAAAGAGAGAGAGAGAGAGAGAGTGAGAGAGAGCGAGAGAGAGAGAGAGAGAATACTGCAGTGTCCTAACAGTAAAGAAGACTGAAGGGAATAAAACTCCCTGAAACATTCAGCCCAGAGCAACCTTTAAAACACAAGCAAATTCCATACAAGTGTGCATTTATAAACCATATGAGTCTCAGTAGAAAAAAGACACACCAATCTCCCCTTAACCCCAAAACATCATGGCTAAAAGACAAGTAAAAGATGCACCAGAAGAAAATGTGTTTCTACTAGTTGTATGTTCTTGTTCCATCATCGCCGCGTAAATGTCTGGAGTTTTACATTGATTTTGTGTTTTGGAGGGTCCTGGTGCCCCCCCCCCCCCCCCCCCCCCCCCTCCGCTAGAATCCACTAATAATCAGTGTAGGGGCTCAGATCTGAGTGCCCGTGCGTAAATTCAGTAATCCTCCAACTCACCTATCTGCACTGAGCTGGGGAAAGCCCCCGCCGCCAGCCCCCAAAGGGCGGAATACACCCCGAGAAAGTGCCAAGACAAAATAATAATCCTCATTTTTCTTTCCTTCAATCCCTTTAGAAACTGTTGAGAGACATCGGGAGAGAGAGTGGGGGATAGATGCGAGAGGGAAAGAGAGAGAGAGAGAGAGAGAGAGAGAGAGAGAGAGAAAAAGGCGTAAGGGGGAAAAAAGGAGAAAATAAGAAAGATGAGAGAGAGTTCTTTTCCCCCGTTTTGTCCAGCAGTATTCCTATTCCATGGTGGGCTCGTTCGTTTCTTTCCCTGCAGTGTCCGCTCAGAGGAGAGCTGTGTGTCCGGCGCACATGTAGGCTACAGGCGGGGAGATGGAAAGAGTGGGGAAACTCGCTAGAATGATTGGCAAGCTGGGAGAACAGCCTGCATGGAAGAACTGGACATGCGCGCCCCGTCTCTCTCTGGTTTCTCTTCTCTCTCTCTCTCTCTCTCTCTCTCTCTCTCTCTCTCTCTCTCTCTCTCTCTCTCTCTCTCTCTCTCTCTCTCTCTCTCTCTCTCTCTCTCCCCATCTCCCACATTGCCTCCCCTGCCTCGCGTATTTAACTCGCTGTAACCGAATCTTATAGCTGCAACCTATTGATAAGGCTTCAGCGGGGTTCATTCAAGGAAAAGCGAGAGAAAAAAAGGACCCGCGTGAGTGGGTCCTTTTTGGTGCGTTGCGCGCACTATTCCGCGGTCGTGGTCCCCTTCTGTGTAAGCTTGACAGCATTTAGCCTAACAGAGCTCATATTTCTTCGGTCAACACCTCAGATCATTCACGGGTAACAGCGTTTGCGCACGAAAGAAGGAAAGAAAGCCTGATCCCTCAGCGACACAGTATAAAGCCAGAGATAATGAGGTGATTTGTTCAGCTTAAAATAAGGAAATAAAACGGTGAAAAAGATTCATAGCCTGGAGTAGATTCTGTTAGAGTGCATTATGTTAGTCGTATCCCACTCACAGGCGTTTTATCTGCCGGTAGCAGGTCGGTAAAACTGACAGACGGTCTGGGATCGCGTAGTTACACGGTGGAGAGCACAGTTTCATTTTTACAGATGGAAAAACTAAAGGGATGCTTCACGGCTTGTCCCAGTGAAAGATGCGGTCTGTCCATCTCTGAGGGGTTTCCCAGTTGGCTGCTGAGCATATACAAGTAAATCAAACAGCCTGGAAAAATGCGAGTTCTGGCATTCTACAGTCCACGTTCCAACACAGACTAATCTACTGAGACTTGGACCCTGCATGCATATATTTCACTCAGGGATGGCACCCAACTTTAATTCATAGTTGATTCTTTCTTTAAACTAAATGAAGGTAATACAGCTCATATAACTGCCTATGCTTACACAACGTATGTGAATCTGCCCACATTGGAGATCTGTTTCAGTGGAAAGACTTGCGTCGATCGGTGCGATCGATCACTCGTGTAATGTGGGCTGCAACAAAATAGGCGCGCAGCACTTAGACGTTTGCGCCCTCAGATCCCCCCCATCACACTTGCGGGCTCTGTCCATGGTGCTGAAATCAAACTGAGCTATATGCAGCCAACAGGATAAAGGGGAAGTACTGGCTGTTCCCCGCTCTCACAACATGAGAGCACAGAGTCTGCAGGCAATGCTACAAAACAAACACCACACCAGGAGATGACACTGATGAGTTGCTTCTCTCTGAGTAAAGGTGTGCTAATTAGTGAAATCACCTGGTGCTGCAGGTTGTGACTCACCTCCATGGCACATCAGAGAACTTTACAGGATGTTGTACATTTTCTGACAATCAAGAATACAGAAGCGTTGCCCCATATATTGGCATCATGCTGTAATTACAAAGAAGAGCATGGGCTTCCTCGCTATTGCTCTTGAAAATTGTAGGCTACCTATATGATTGTTTTTCTAAAGTGTTGCAATTGATGCAAAATGATGCTTCAGGTCCACAATAGTTCCGGGTAGAACCATTAGCATATACTGTAGGGACAGTCTCATCCGGTTGTTACACAAGTTTAACAATGCTGGAATATAAAGAAGTCTGCAGCTGTAGGAGATCCACTGTTCTTTGTGCTGGCTTTATTCAATAGCCGATGCAGTGCCGGCAAACTCATCTGAAGTCACACACTTTTCTTGGTAGTCCTGGGTTAAGCCATCTGTAAAATAATTTGTATTGCTGATTCACTGCAGTTTATTTTTAGTTCGCAATCGATCGCTGCAGATGTAAAATTCTGGACAAAATGGAGTTTATTGACTCACTTCTCTCTATTTATCAAATACTCACTGGATGTGACAAATAACTTCTACTGCTGTCTCGTAGCAGTACGTTTTAATGCTTGTACAGTCCAACTTCATTTTTTTTCCTATAATCTTAAAATATGAGCAAAATGAAATATGTGATGGCACTCTTCCACGCAGACACTTACACACAGCACCTTTGTGAGGTCTCCCAGTGGGAATATGTCCCTTTTAGAGGAAGTTGCCTTGTTGAGTGTTTAATTAAAGGCATCTTTAATGGCATTTCTCTCGCTGAACTCCACATGACACCATTAATGATCAACCTCTGACATCAGTGGCTCTTAGAAAACATTTTTCCAATACTCTCCCATATTGACAATTTTAAGCAAATGAATATCTCTTTCCCTCGTCCTTCAGGACCAAAGGTCAGTCAGCAAATGTTCAGAACATTATTTGTCTTGACTATTTTAAAGAAAATGGAAAGTGGTGAATACCCATGATCATACAAAAATATACAGGTCACAGCTTCATTATTAGTGTGTAGCACATGTAGAAAAATGAGTAGAGTACTAAGTAAAGGTTCTAAGTAAAGGTAGAAGGTCATGATTGTGAATTTTGTCCCTGGTCCTTTGTGGGTTTCCTCCACCAGTTTTCCATCAAGCTCCAGGTCAAAGACACACGGCTCAGGCGAAAGGAAGTCCAAATGGCTATTATGTTAAAGTGAACACCTCGACTGATCGAATGACGAAACAATCTGCTGCGTTACCAGATCATTAGTTTGTGGTGCCAAGCAGACCAACAGGTGCAGAGGACGGAAGATGAATTAAAAAAAGACAAGTAAAAAAACTAGCCTATGCCATTCAGGACATCCATATGACATGAGGTTAGATTTTGAATATTTAGATGTCATTGAGAAGATTTTGGCTTGTTAACATGAAGTGAAATATGCAATAATGCCAGCAACAACCAAACAATCCTTGTTTTACACACCAACAAACGCACTACTGCTGCCAGACCTGTTGATGTTGGTGATAAGTTATCGACTGATACATGAAGCCAAACTGCTTTCATTGACTAAACAAGTGCATCTACATACTCTAGTATAGTAGGTGGCGCTCTGCACCTTTAAAGTTGATTTGCAAACCGCCAATAAACACAGAGAAGAAGAAGAACAGCCACCGAAGCATGATGACTATACAACCAAACATGTTGCCGCTGTAGATGTTTTTCACAGTATCAGGAGAAAGACAACCCAATTTGCAATACAAATTTTGTGAAGTACTTTGCTTGAATGGACCTCCGTACAGTCAGAACTTGTTTTGTTAACAGTAGTGATGTCAGTCAGATTAGGATAGGTCAGGTCAACCATCTTTGCTGACTACATCTTTGCCTTTCTTCTTTCTTACCCTCAGCCGTGCATTAACTACAGGTTATGATGAACTTCTTTTTAAAACACAACATTTTTGATATTGCCGGTTGTCTTATAGTAGGTGTATCGGCAATGAGAAGCAGTGAATTATCTACTATCGGTATCAGCTGAAAATAATCCATATTGTGCACCCTCAGTTAAAACACACATACAATACGACACACCTTTCTGTTCCGCTCATAGCAAATCAATATGGATGATGTCACAGTTTAAACACATTGATTGTTCTCCTATATAATACAATGCAGCTAATCTATATATCAGTTTACAATACGTCCAAATAAAGTCATCCATATATCCATTGCCTCCCAGGCATACTCATCTGCTGAATTGACCAAAGTCAATTACTTAGTTCAAAGTCAATATACCACCTCGGTAATAAAGAACCATCAACCGAGAGTCCTATAATTGACACTCAGACTCCAACCGTACTGAGTGAAACTTTGCACGACGATGGTGTTGTCCAAGAAGACTTTTTTTACCTTTCATTTTGAAATTTTCGACAAATCTTATTTTGCACAAGAATATATGTTTCTACACTGTTGTCCCCATTTCCTAGGGCAACCAGATTAAGATTATAGTCAATATGGTAGTACAGCAGTACATGTTCAAAGAACAAATTAACAAACATAACATGACTTTTCTGGCCCAATGCCAGCATCTCAACTGCCTTTCAGACTCTGCCAAATCTGCCTTTCACCACCAAATCAAACATGTACTGCTGTACTTGACTATAATCTTAAAATAGTCATTGTTATTGAACCCCGAACCCAACAATCCTTTTCTTCATAATTAAGACCAATATAAAATATGTGCGTCAGTATGTGTGTGCATATATACCCCTCCCCATGATCCCTTGACCAAACTCCGTCTAATTCTGCTGCCATCATGCAGAGCAAGCCATTATGCTGGAAGGACCTCCCATAGATTGTACTTTACACTCTAATGGGTAGCATGCAAATAGCCACCTTTAAAATCATTCTCATGGCACAGCGTCATATGGCGACAATGTCTGTCTGTCTGTCGAACAAATTGTTACAGCTTGTGTCACAGGTACATGTGACACACCGACTGTTGTGTCGGTGCCAGCAGTCATTCGGCCAACTTGTCAACACTCCTGCCTGAAAGGTTACAAGAATAACCCTCCTCCCCTCCACTTTCATCT
Source organism: Pholis gunnellus (assembly GCF_910591455.1). NCBI lineage: Eukaryota > Metazoa > Chordata > Actinopteri > Perciformes > Pholidae > Pholis > Pholis gunnellus. The sequence continues at coordinate 17,603,313 of NC_136535.1, forward strand.
CTGGTTATTCATCCATCCATCCTTCTCTTTCTCTTTCTCCATCCCATGCGTGTGATGACTCATCAATCTAAATGTGCTTCTCCTCCTCCCCATCGCCTCCCCCTTCCCCGCCCTCCTCATACAGCTTCTCTTAACTTCACCCTCCACCGTATGTGCCCTATGACTTATCCCTTTAACTGTAGCCTAGTTCTCCAACTTTTTATCCCTCCTTTAACCCTCCTGCTTTTCCTTCGGCACATCATTAGGGTAATATCAGTATCCACCAGGTCTCTCTGTATCCTTCCTTCACCTCTATCTTTCATCTCTTTCCTTGCCCCGTAGACTCTTTCATCCAACTCAACCTACTGTGCCAAGTCGCTTCTTTTCTCCTCATGTCTGCCAAAGAAAATCTCTGTTTGCCATGCTCTTTCTCACTCATTGCTTCCTCTCTTACAACCCCCTAGCAGCTATCTTGTGTCTTATTGGAAACAGACAAAAGGGAAACACAGCAAATACAAATCAATTGATGGTGTTACACTATGAGGTTGCAGCTGGGGAGTCGTCGTATTACTCTAAGTAAGGTGGGAATCAATGCCAGTCAATGGCAGCAGATGAACAGTGCATTTATAACATGCAGCAGCAATTGTTCAGTCCCTGTGACTCGAGGCTGATTTCTTCATCGAAAGGATGGATGGAACATTTCAACAGCAATGAACAGAAGGCAGCGGGCATGCAACATAGTCATGGGTGTTGTTTCTCTCATTGTTAACGCCCCACCTTTTTGAGAAACTTTTTTTTTTTAATTCACAACTCTACCGGAATTGGGTAAAATACTTTAATTTCAGGGGAACAAAGGGAACTTTTGAAAGTCTGTTAAAAATGTCAGTGCAAATATAAGGGTAACTGCGTGCCATAACACATCATTGCAGCTTGTTCTATAGCAGTACAAGGCTGAAGCAACAGCCCACGCATCCTGTAGTTTCACCAGTCTTTGAAGATCTTTGAAAGATCTTTGCAGCACACACTGATGAATTACTGAGCTAGCACTCTCATCACGGTTGACAGACTCTACTCAGTCTCTCCTGGACCTGTCAAATTAGAGCCCTATGTGCTGATAAACCCTGACTTGTAAATAAATGGTATCGCGGTTTGATTCAGTGACAGAGCGGCAGCGTGCCACATCAATATGACTACCGGAAAGAATTAACGTCTGGATAGATTACAGGCACCTGGAACTGTGAGGTAGCTAGTAATTCAGCGATTGAGACGGCACAGTTGTGCTCATCTTTACCTCGACGAGACACAGTGCATTGTTGTTTTTAAAGGCTGACATTGTCTAATGTGTGAAGAATGTATACTCTAATTAACACATGCACATATGCTATTTGTGATACATGTATTCAAAATACAGATTTGTTTTTACTTTATCAACATTACTGCAATACATTAGGAGGTGAATAATACATATATTAGTATTACATATAGTAGTAATATAACTATACCAAAAAAAAAAAAATGTGCTTGGACACATTTTAAAGCTGCTATATACATGATTGGGAGCAACAGCTCTCAAAACGGCGAAGGCGGAGCCGGCAGCTCCCAGCTAACGGTGCAAACAGCACTAACAATGCAAACTACGGCAAGTAGTGGTGACAGAGCTAAAAGTGTTTACCTGAGGGGGAACCGGAGGGTGGTGCTGTGCTTCCTTGACAATGGCATCTGTCGGGATGGCGTTCTCAGCTGTATGGTGCAGAACGTCAGCCATGCTAGTGAGGCAAGCTCACACGCACAGACATGAACTTAAAGCCCGCATGGTTGGTCCGGCTATGTCAATAAAGCTGCTCTGCACTGCTTTCATATGGCGGTTACAGCTGATAACGCCATCCCGAGCGACAGCGTCGTCGCGGAAGTGTAACACCCACAATCTGGTCCCCCCTCAGGTTAACACTATTAGCTGTTAGTTACAAGCCACCGACTCAGTTGTAGACATGTTGCGAGCAGCGGAGGCAACTGAAATGCTCCCAATCTGGTATGATGCACCTTTAACGACAAAATCGTTTGTCTGTAGGGACTGTGTGTTTCTTCTGTAGAACTTGTACAGAAATAACATGTTAGGCAGTGACCTAAACATTTCAATAAAACTCAGGTCTCAACACTGAACAAGGAATACACGCACAATCACACACATACTGCACATGAATGAATTGCTGTAAGTATGCGCTAAGGATATTAGTATATCTAAAAAATATGAATGCACGGGAGCTCACAGAAGAGCTAAGCAAGACGCAATCAGGTCCTGATTCTGCCAAACGCTGTCTTTGTGTAGGTACTAAGGCTGATCATTTACATCAATTCTAGAATCTTCTTCTTTTGTGAAGAAGACAAATAATAGTTTCATTTAGTTGATAAAAGCACCTTATGCACTATGAGACAGAATCTGCACTTGCTGTATGCACAGGATTGAAGTTGTTACCACTTATTTTTTGATGAGTCCTTGTAGAGGTGGTATGGAGGCGGCAGGACTTAGCCGGGCTAGTTGCCAAAACCATTAAATGCCATCCCTGCATGCCTGTCAGATAATGATTACCCTCTTGTGCAATGGTCCTGGATCTTCACACACCTTGTCTAAATGCTCTGCACGGGTTCTGGCAAGGCCGACTAAATGCAGACTGTGTGACAGATCATAGACCGCGCCGTCCCCACGGGCTGGTAGATGGCTATAAACTGGATTGATAATGTGGACACACGCACAAAGACAAATGTGCACTAATACCACTGCATGACATACAAAGGCAGATCTAAACACATGCACATGCGTTTGTTCATACAGTAAAACATAAAAATGGACAGACTTTGGCATGTGTTGATCCTAATATGCTTTTACTGAATGGATGCAAACAGAATATCTCTCTGCATCTCTCAGACTGATCTCTGAGTCAGATCTGTGCCAGCTCTTCTCTCCTCTTCTCTGATCCTGCCACGGGCCAACGTAAAACATCTGGGAGTTCACACCGTGTGTGCGTGTTCAAACTGAGAGTGCACTAGATTTGCAGTGAGCCTGTTTGTGCGAGTGTTACTGTGTGTTGGCTTCTCAGCAAGCCTGCCAGGCTAAGAGTCCAACATCTGTGAGCTCAGATGTTTTCTAATGATATGCTAATGATGCTGGAGGGAGACAAGCACAGAGGCTAATGTAGCGGTCACATAACTCTGCCTCCATCTCTTTCTCCCTACTAGTCGGATGATCTTGCTTTTCTCTCTGTCTTTATCTGTCTCTATCCTCTTTTTCCTTTCACCCATTGGTCCCACTTGAAAACTGAAAAAAGCGAGTTCAATGTGCTGTGATTCAGTCTTGTTCTTGGTATTGACTTGATACCTTTCACATAACCTATGAAAGATAATCAAACCAGAGCCATCCCAGATGAATGTATATCACAGAGGACTTACTTTCATTCGACCTTTATTATGTATATTAATCACTTCAGCACTTATAGAGAACACACATCATAGACCCATTTGGTCTGTGACATTTACATTTAGCCATCTACACACAACAATAAGATAAGACAGTCATTATGGATATATTATGGTAGTTCGAGCACTCCACTCTTAGCAGCAATAACTTCACGTTTTCTTAACTTTGATAGTTCTCACTCCTCTGTAGGTTTTACTTAGTGCCTGTGTGGCTAATGAGCTCCTATAGGATGTGTTTCACCTTTATAGCAGCAGTCAACCTATTTCAAACACAGTATAATCTATAGTTCTTATGAGGAGCTACTACGATTACTTGAGCTTATTGTATCAAACATGATCAAGACACATTTGATCATACTACAAGACATCATCATGGAAACTGACACGTTACCTGCATCGGTAAATTCTGACTGTCAGTAGTTAACCTGACAAGCTAGCTACCAAAACAGTATCTCTGATATCCAAATAATTAAATATTTGAGACAAGAACTGAAACTAACGAGCTACTGAGGTTATTAATGTCTGCTAAACATAGATGTGTATTTCAAGCAAAGAAAAATAAATTAATTGGACATTTTTACCAATATATTATTTTTACACAAATGATCAGATATAACTCATAAATACATTTACCTGTTTAAAATAATGTTCTCTATCAGGATACAGGAAATAAAGTATACATTGATTTGAATAATTAACCGTATTATCAGAAAATACACTATAATGCGATTTCAAATGTAGGTATATGCCAGTTTGTGGACTAATATAGGCATGTTTGCTGTGGTAAAAAAGACGCTGTATCTGTTTGTTAAAATAAAAACTATGTGAGAATGTTATTTTAAACTGGGAGTCAATCACATGCTGCTTTGCAAGGTGTTGATATTGTTCGTTTTACAATGATAGTTTCTAAAGATGGTGTGACCATACTATTTAGATTCCATGTCCAGTTTATATTTATATGTAATTTATTGTATTTCTTATAACTGTACTTTGATAGGAGAGCAGAGAATAATGGATAGTGTGGTCATTTAAAAGATTTTTTGGATTCCTTTTTTTATAAATAATACAATTGCATGAACGCTAAGCACAACAGTTGTGTCTTTCAAATAAAATGTCCATCTCGTCTTACTCTTTGATTTTGTCTGAGGTCTGGGATCTGACCTTCTGAGCAGCCATTTAAATGGACTGTCATGCTGATTTCATAAATTGAAAGAGCGGATTTAAACAACCAACACACACACAACGACACACACAGATCCCTTTCTCAACAATGATATGAGGCTTAACCTCAACCATACAGCTGTGCATGCATGCGTGTGTGTAGAGATGACATTCACTTCACATCTCGGTGATGTGAATGTGCCCGCAGAGAATTGGCCTCAGAGAAATTATTGGATTGGCAGAGGAAGATGGGGGTTTACAGCAAGACTTTTACGTCAGCTGAGTATAACTTGGCATCTGTGTGATTGTGTGTGTGCACATCACAACACGTGTCCTCACCACATGGTTGTTGGTTTCTTGTTAAACTCTAAACCTCACATGAGACATACAGTACGTGTGTGTGCAGAAGGTGTAAAGGTGGAGTGAGCTATCAACACAAACTGTACAAGCTTGCTTGATTAATCAACTTTAAAAAAAAAACTATGACATTCAGACTTCCATGGACACACCACTGACATTCTTGACCTGAACTGTATAATTTATCTCTTGGAACACTTGAATAGTTCAATCAATCGTCAGTGATCCCAAAGGCCAACACGCAGGCCTCTCTAAAAGATAAAAAAATAATAATAACAAAGACAGCTTAATGATAATAATAATAATGTCATCAGAAATAGCATATGGAGCTTGTGGCATCCGGTCTTCTATTTCATCACAATGTTGATAGGTTGAATTTGTGTAATAGCAATTCAAGCAACGTTACCAGTAATTTGGGATTTACCAAAAACGTGCCTTGTAAGCAAACCTTTGCTTTTGAGTGGGCAAAATGGCAGCTGAATCCCGATAACTGACACAGGCAGCACCTCCTTCTAATACTGCTGCACACAGATAAAACACGTTTGGAAAGTGTTTATCACTTCTGGGGCAAAATATCAGCGACTTGAATGTGACCAGAAGTCTAAACATTTGAAGTGATAAGAAAGCGAGGGGATGCCCGTTCACACTTCTGAGTATGTTTGTTCAAATATTGATAATGTATAAAACTGATGATACATTTGAATACAGCTGGTTGCACAATTTTTATATTCTATACAATATTTTGTCATTTTTACAAATAACAAGTAGCCTAGGTGTTACAACCGTTATTAAAAGGACGTTTACAGTGTACACACATGCTGCATGAACCTAACATTTACAGCATGTCTTGGCGAGGCTGTCCTACCCCCCAGAAGGACCCCACAGGTCAGAGGTATTCAATTATATTTCAACGAGGTCCAGTTAGAGAGAATTTCCTCACGCAAAGGTTCTGAACATCACAATAATGTCTAACTTTCGCTATGATTTAGACCCATATACTGTATATCGAATTAGCCAACAGTTGTATTAACGTCTGTAGTCAACAACTGACTGCCGAATAAAATAAAGAAAGTTCAATTGAATAATAGCTCAACAATATTTATTGTCAGATTTCATCTGGAAATAAATTACTTAATTTTAGAAAAATGTATTTCACTGAATTGTCCGGCAGCTTTAAATTCAGTTCATTCAGGTGTGAAGTGATGTCAACCAAAAAAACATGATATTATAATATTCTCATCTTCTAATAAGAAATGTGTGTGCAGGGACCAACGTATCTGTGGTTTTTTTAAACCACTTGTTTCAGCTCTAATCCTCTCCGTTAACATCATTGTTGGACAGTGAATTAAGGTGTTAGGATTCTGATCATATTGGGCTCTTAGATTGTTTATTATCCGTGACTTCATTTCAGGATGTACAAATCTTAAATCATATTTAGGTTGCACAGTAGTAGAAACAAAAAACAAGAACTCACAAATAAAGGGTCTTCTTGTTGATTATGGGCAATAAACCAACACGCTGAATTGTGCACGTTTTATGGCCATGTTCGTTTTCGTCCATTGAGTTTAGCAATTTATCTCTAGGCAGGCGTTCCATCTTTTTAGGTTTTAAGCCTAACAGGGGCACATATGTGTTAATGTTGTGTTGGTGATCTCATGAGGGTTCGGTAGAAAGCAGGTGCTCATGAATATTCAAAAAGAGGGAAGTGGCTGGGAAGTCTGCTTTTCTACCCAATAAACATTACCCATGTGCACGTGCATGTATGTGGATGAGTGGGTGGAGGTATTTAGGGGACACAGGGTTGTGAAAATCTGAAGAATATTAACAGCATTCTAGAACCAAAATGCCCTCTTCTCTGCTAACGTCTTGTCTCTCATCAGCATGCAGGGTCGGGTTCACCATGGGAAACACAATTCAACTTTCTGCAAGAATACAGGAAATTGTAAGAGTCTTCTTTGTGCCAGCAACATTGCAGTCATACACATATCTCAAGGTTATTTACCTCTCTTATACCTCCAAGAAAAGACATAGTGTTATAAGAGTCATAATTGGTGACTCACCATTGACTGAATTGATGAGGCAGTATCATGGAAAACCCTACATAACCTCCAAGCAACCCAACAAAGCAAAGCCTGATCCATGTCATTCATGGATGGCAAGCAGTTAGTTGAATGTGCCTCTGGTGTGTGTGTGTGTGTGTGTGTGTGTTACAATATGTGCGTGTTTGTGACCATGAATGTGATAATGGGAATAAAGGCAATTGTGGTTTCCCCCTCTTCCTGTCCTCTTGTTCGGCTTGTTAGTGGAACATTGAAACAGAGCTGTTTCCTTAATCAACATGAATAATGGAACGTTTGTTTGTTTTCACCCTAAACTGAAGACAATCACATCTGCGCTACAGACATGCCTCGACTTGTACTGTATGTGTGTGTGTGTGTGCAAGACACAAGGAGAGTGTGTAAATGTGTGGCAAGCCTCGCATGGCAATACTTTATGCATGACAGTCAACGCGCAAATGAAATTATGATCAATTATTCAATTTCTGATTTCTATGTGTTTTATTTCTGCGTGCTGATGTTTTTATCGGTGAATAAATGTATGAAATATTAACGATGTAAAACACCATACAACCATTTGTGCTACTTCGATGAGCAGCGGTTCTTTTTGTTATTATAATTTTGATTTGCGTTGAAATGCTTGCGAGGTTATATGTGTAGATTTAACACCATCAGATCCTTATATAACAAAGGTGTGAGTATTGTCATCATAATCCCCAAGTCAAGGAGTGTGTATGCAGTTCAGGTGTGTGCATTTCATCTGTTGAGTTTTCTCAGCACACAATAGTGTGTGAATGTGTGGGTAAGTGTGAGAAGTGTTTGCCAGCAGCTCAAGATACTTGAAGGGCACTTTTTGTGTCTTTGGATGGGATTTAATAGGAAAGCTGTACCCGTCTCTTTTCATCTCTGTGTTTCACTTTTTCTTCTGTCTCAAGAACAACTTGTCTCTCTTTGATATAAAAGCTTTCTCTCCGTGTGGCTCTCTCCATACCTCTTCATTTCTGTCAATTGTCTGGGTGTCTCTACCTCTTTCCTCAACTTGTTGTTCCCCCCCACCCCCATGGTCATGAAACATGATTTATGTAAACAATGGATGGATTTACGTAGATATTTTGTTTCATTATTTTTATTCAGTTCTTGAGAATTGTTGTTGTTTCAATTAACTGCATTCATTGTCACAAAAAAATGTATCGTTATTCTCTTATTTGCGAAAGTGCAGAAGAGTTTACACCTTTGTATAATTTCTTGAATATATCCGTACATAAATTTGAAATTAGACAAATGCGCTGAACCTATACATAACTTAACCTAGGAAAAAAAAACACAATCTGATAGGCCTGTGTGGTACACGTTTTCCTGCGATTATTTGAGGAAGCAACTGTCAAACTAAACATACAGTGAATTCTAAATGCTCTGAACATTGTTCCTTTAAAAAATCAAATCTTTGCCACAGAGCGTCCTCTGATTATCAAAACAAAATCTGGCTCTTATTGGCTCACTGGCAATCCTCAATGCATATAATCAACAGCATAAACAAGCCACAGAGAGGGATACCAGATGGACGAGATAAGAAATAGCTTATTAGAAAGCCTGTGGTTATCAAACTTGACAAACACGATATAACATCAACATTGGCAACAATAAGCTGTTCTGTATTATCTAGCCAATGGGCTCTTCCTGTCTATGAAAAATAACGTAATGCTTTCTGTAAGAGAGTCACATCATTTGGAAAGCATAGTGCTGTATTTGCTTAGCAAACACTGCACTTTCTTAATATGCAATCTGGTGTGTTTGTTAGTCTTTTGTATTTATTTCTAATGACTAAAATATGGATGTTAAAAAAAACAAGGAAAGGTAGAGTTTATCTCCAGGGCATGGATACATCACATGGCGTCTTGAGGAGCAGGAAAAAGTCAGAGAATGATGTTCACTATAACTCCCAAACAGTGATATGTCATCTTTACTGCCGTGCAAAGCCAATCTCTAACAGTAAATATATTCTCTGTGGTTCTGCATGCTTTATTCTCAAGCTCAGAGACAATCACCGTCATGAGGAGCAGTTTTTTCAATGCAAAGGCTCTTATGGAATTCATTGACATGGACTTTCAAACACAGAATGGTCAAATTAAAAGTAATATAGATCTGGATTTCCATTGTGATGTGCAGCCCTGATAAGGAAATGTTTGTAAATGTTCAATTTTTTTCCATTTACAGACCTTGATCTTTAGAGCTTATTTCAGATGAGCAACGTTGTACCACTCTGGCTTGGACGAGGCAAAGGAGTGAGAATATGAAAACACCCTTCCAAAATAATCCTGGGACTTGCCAGCAGGTCATATACCCAAATCGTAACTCGTGTTGGAGTGCTTCCACGAAAGCAATCCCACAGCTCTCAGACTCAGTGGCATTACAGACACTATGTGGGGTGCATGCAAAGGAGCAGAAAGAAATGGAAATGTATTCCAGGAGGGGATAGCCTGACAATATGAAAGGTGGATGGGACAGCAGAGGTAATCAAAACAAAAGCTTATGTGTCAGAACCTGGTAGTGTTATCCAACTTTAAACCCTCTCTTTCTGTGCCTGTAGTTTAAAATAATTCAAGGCTTCGGATGAACACCAACGGAAGTGTGGCTTTTCAAACTGCCTGCTGTTATCTATGCAGTTGATCATCTTGTGCTCTCCACGACATCACTCAGTGAACTTGTGTGTTTTTAGTTTTAACCCGTAGGATGTAAAACCTCAAACTAATAGCATTATTCAGAGTACGGCAGACTAAAGCTCTGTTTGTATTTACAAAGCATTTTGAATGAAACCAAATCTATCTCGGAAGCTGCCGTAAGACCAGGCACAGCGTGTAAATGAAATGTGTTTTAATAGAATAACAAACACATTTCTGATTCAAATGAAATCCCTTATTCTCCCGTCACAGTTCCCAGCTCTGTCTTCATGCACAAACACATCTACTGACACACACGCACACACACACACACACACACACACCAGACCATGCTTAATTAGTTATTTCCGGAGGTAGTGGGGAGCTAAATGCCAACCATCCGTCAGTGGTCTACTGTGTGAAACCCTCTCTCTCTCTCTCTTAACCTCCTCCCATCTCAACTCTCTTCTCATTGTCATTCTCTTTTGCTTTACATATCTCAGGTCTCCCTTCTTGCTCTTCATTTATTCTCACTGTCCTTCCCTCTTCTATAATCCATTCTCACATTCACCTTCTCTTCTCTCTTGCCCCCCACCACCATTAAGTTACAGTCAATCCAACCCCAGTCTTTCCCCTCTTTCGTTCTCCATCTTCCTCTCAAAATTCTTCCACATCTCCTATCTGAGAGTACTGACTGTGAGCAGTGGGAGAAGTTGCTAACCTTTCATGGCCTTTATCCACAGGGCAATGAGCCTTCTACTGAGACATATTCCCATGTATGCGATATCTAAGCAGAGTATGTCACAAGTAAAGACGAACAAGGATTACCAGCATAACTTGCTAGTGATTTCACACATTGTCTCTCCACTTAAGGACTGACAATGTGCATGTACTATCGCTATATAATAATAATATTATAGTATATAATAGTAATAACTTACCATAAAATGATTCTATATACTGCAAGTGGTGCTAACATGCAACCATTGCCATGTACTGTTTGTTTTTTTTGGCTTTGAAAAGAAAAGAAACCTGAATGAATGAGTGTGGTGGCAGAGCAAATACAAATGCTTCCATGCAAGGCACAAGGGCTCAGAGAATAGTTTGATGAGTATGAAACGTATGTTAATCACAAGGTTCTCACTCTCACCAGATCTTAACTCAATTAAAATGTTATGGACGATTTGGGTCTGACAATGCTCTCCAGCACTATTAGGAATATAGAACATAAGGGAATACCTATTGGGAGACTAAGCAACACCACAGACAGTGACAACAGTTTCACCAGCAGTCGATCTGCACTAAACCACAGGGACAACACGACTGAGAATCATTGCCCTGCGTTGTGTCTACATCCATGAGGGGATGGAAAGGGGACCAAATTGGTAAATCCCTTGGTGGTGTATGACCTGTTGATAGGAGATGCCATATCAACTTACTACAGATATGATGAATGGGAAGCTCTATATCCTCTTCATCTTCAGGCCATAGAGAATGTTTGCTTCCTGACAGCCCTCCAATTTCCAGGCCCTCCCGTCCTCAGTGCTGATGTCACACCTGGATGCGGGCCTCTCACATCATGATACTCGGCTCATGTGGATGGAAGTCTCCCTCTTTGTATCGTGGCTGAAGATTCATTGTCACATGTGGTTTTCCTTGAACTAAGAAGACAATCCCTTCTTGAGGGTGGCTTCGTTTGCTGGAAACAGTTTGACGCGTTACCCCTGCCTCATTCGATATCTCCCCCGTTGTTGAGGATCAGGCTGGAGCAGCTGGTGAGGAGAACGCACCTAACCAGGCGCATGACAGGAGTGACTCAACTAATGATGCCGCCACCCTGGCCGGTCCCTTAGTTCAGGGGAGCATTTTCTTAGATGAAAGGAGCAATAGGCCAGATGACAGCTGGAGGCAGCCACTTATGGTTTGGGCACCGAATGGATAAGTCTGTTGAATTTAGGGTAGTTTCGTCGTTGAATGACTATAAGTACTCTTGCTGTGTCCATCGTGTTTGCTTAAAAATCTAAAAGGATGGACTAAATGGATGGAGTGTTCTAGTGAAATGAGGATTTCCCCACTGTCCTGTTCAATAAGTTCCCCATTGTGTCCAACCTCTACTGGACAGAGGCTTGTCACATTCTACTGTCAGGTGTATGTTTCATCTATTTTCTACTGCCAGCTTGGGTTTGGCAAGAGGATAGTGTGTCTTATTATGCTTCAGAGTGTGTTTGAATCCCCTCATCGGGAGCATCCGCTGGCACTCAAAGCTCTCTGGAGTTCTCTTTGAGCAAATTCAATAGATATCATTTAAGGTCCTCCCTGTCAAGACAGCTTTGGCTTTGACTTCAGCACAAAGGGTGAGTGCATTTTACTCCAGTCCACCCAAGTTACTTCTCGGTTTGAGGAGACCAGCATGTTACATCCAGCCATTAGGAAAATGAAAATGTTGCTTGATGCTTGCAAGCATAGCATATCATGAAAATATGCATCCAGCGTATGCGACTTTGTGGCTAGGAGAAATCCATTTTTGTTTGTCTCTGTAATATAGGAGACAAAAGTTGTACAGAGGAGAGCCTTTTAAAGTCACCACTGCATCACAGTGTCTTTTGGTGGATAACTATTGCCGTCATGTGAAGTTCCATTGGGTTAAATTTTAAATCTTGGTGGGAAAATCCCATTCTGCCTGCTGTGCCACAATATCTTGAAAAGCAACTTACCACTTTTCTTATCATCCCATCGAAAATGAATAGGACAAGAAGTCTCCTCATGCCACCGTGTAGCCATTGGGTCTTCACTTTGACCTAACATTTGAGCCTAAAAACATCAGACGTTATTTTAGGTTCAGGGAAAGTAGAATCATGCCTTTTCTCTCTCCACCTCACACCAAGAAGAGAAAGGGGAAATTGAAATGCATGTTTGCTGGCGACAGAAGTGATGCAGCCTGCTTGAGACCTTCCTGAGAACATTCGGTCTACCGCGGTGCTGTACATTTTGTACACAGTGATTCACTGCAAAGGGCATTCGTCAAAGTCTCAGAGCCATTGGAGGACTCGTACTGTGCTCACAGAACGAGAGTTACAGTTCATAACCAAAATGTAAATTATATATCCTCATATGTAAATGTGTATGTGTGTGTCTGTGCAGCCATTATCCCTTTTAAAGTTGTTAAGTAGCATTTTGATGTTTCAACAAAGGATCAAGGAAAAGAGAGAGCGCACACGTGAGGTGAGTTGAGGTGAAGCTTAAACAGCATCATTACTGTGTGTGTAACTGAAGGTTTATTTTGAGAACATGCATGCATGCATTCAGATGATAAATGCTGCATATGACACGAAAGGAAAGTTGAAATAATGTAATAGCGTGTGGTCAGTTCACAGTGTGCTGGCCCTCCAAGGCAAAGTCACTAAGACGCGTGTGTGTGTGTGTGTGTATGTGAAAGAGAGAGCGAGAGAGACTAACAGCGTTTGTAGCCAAATTGGCAGGTGCACCAGAATGTTTAATGTTATGTAATTTAGCAAAGTTTGTGACCTGAAAAGAAACAATGCTCATGTTACACCTCTACAAAGAAAATGAGCCGCAGCACACTGCAGCGTGTTCGCGTGTGTGTTTGTCTGGGTTGTTCTCTGCCACGGAGTAACTAAGCCAACTCAGAGAGGGAGAAACAAGGAGCAGGGGAATGCAGTGAATGAGATAAATGTTTTTTATTCAAAGAAGCCCAGCCTGTGGCGCCGGGCTCCTTCTCTTTTTTTTCCTCTCGTTTAATTAAGAAAGCAATCCCTCCTTCCCCTGAGCTCCCTCACTCTTAGCCTCACTCGTTCTGGCGGAAGCCACGTTTAATAAATGATCATGATGATAATGGGGTGTGACAGGGAGTGGTGTGTGTGTATGTGTGCTAGCAATGTATGTGGGTGTACATGCATGTCTGTGCTGTCAACACCACTTTAACACTTTCTGTATAGCAGCCTTGCTACAGTAACACAAAATGAAGACACTACATGTGACACAGTGAATGAATTGTGCTAACATGAAGAAGCAGAAGATGAACTTTACAGTAATGAGCAAAGCTGCAAATCATTTTAATGGTATCAGCAATATAATTTGTTTTCATCTTTTTCAATTATTTGCTGGCACTGCTTGGTGGCACCCTGCAAACACTATCAAAGCAGTATTTTGTCATTCTGCGAAAGAAAAAGAAAAGTCAATTGAGTTCCTGTATAGAAAACACCTGAAAATGAAATAAGGAATCCACTCCATGGTGAAACACAACAGGCTGTGTTCATACCGGCAGTTGTTTAGTTGTAGGTCATTGAAGGTTCAAGAAAAGCCACAATGTCTATCATTACCATTTCTGGCTTAGGAACACCTGAACCGTGATATTTTCCTAAACTTAACCAAGTAAGTGTGTTGCCTAAACCTAAGGAGACATCTGGCAGAAAAAGGCAAACTTATCCCATCTGCGCCTCCTCACCAGGCTAACATGACTTCCTCCTTTGCTCCTGTCATAATTAGCTACTGCAGCCACTAGGAAGTTCTTTTCATTTAATTTAAACAAATGTTTTGAGGCACTGGCTGAAATGACTAATTCTGTCTGATTCTTGGGAGGATACAGTCTCACTGTTGTTGTTTATGCGTTTGTCACTCCAATATAAATATTCATTACAATAATGTTAATATAATTTTGTTGTGATTGTTTTTTAATTGCTTTGTGATATTGGCAATATTCATAGTTGTTGACGTAACGACGTCCTACCATTAGCCACAACAACAACAACAAACATGGCTGAAAGAGAAGTTGGCACTTATTTTGTTGCATTTGTTTGTTCTTGAAATTGATAATAGAATATTTTTTTGTATCGTCATATCATCAAGAATATAATTGTGAGAAACAGCCTGAAATATCGTGTAATTGTTTTTGGGCCATCTGGCCCACCCCTACCCATGGTATAATGTCAGATATGCAATCCACAGAATGAAGCTCACAATAACATCTAAGAATATCATGTTATTCAGATGTAATTTATAACGGAGACATTGCTTTCGGTCCAAATTGTAAGATCCGTTAAATATCAGGTATTTCAATGTACTTCATGACATATGTTGGTTATTGTTAGATGAAAGTAAAAGGGATTGCAAATCTGAAACAAAGCTCCATAGACGGTAACTCCTGTAAATTACACAAAAGTTTTTTTAAACTACCGAAAGTCCAACCTAGCTCTTACAAAGGGTGGCCTCTGTCCTCTCACCTGCAGTCCAACACGTTGAGCCAATCACTTTGATGCCAACACTGCCCTGCTCTGTGTGGGTCACTTCAGCAATCACTTGCTGTGAATAAATCTGAACACCAGAAAATGTCTGCTGATGAGAGCTGCTACATCAAGTAAAAGAAAAACAGGAGCAGGAGAAAGCCCGCGCTGACTCTGTTGTGGTGCAACATATTAATACACAGCGAGGCTTGTGCCCTAAGTAGCTATAGCAGCTAGTTGGAATTAATGTAAAAGAATGTTCAAGAGTATGCCTGAGGTGTTTTGTTTAGCATTAGCATCCATGTGTAAAATAGACACAGTTGTGGATAGTATGGCTTGGCATTACTGTAGTATAAAGGCATGCGGTGAATGGGCATAGTATGACTAGCCTACAACTGATCAATGCTGACATTTGTTGGGGGTGGGAAAGTGGTAGCAATGGTTCATGACAGGGGAGGAGGGGAGAGAAGATGAAAGAAGAAGTAAAGAATGGGGAGGGAAAAGAGTGGAGTAAATGGGAAAGGAAGAAGCTGAAATGAGAGGAGACAGTGGGAGGAGGAACTGGAATGGGTCTGAGAAGACACAATATGAGACGGGAGACTGGGAATAAGGGAAGATAAGATGAAAGGAAAGGATGGCTTAAAAGGGGGAGCCAGAGAGTTGAAGACAAAAGGAGAGTACAGGGCAGGAGAAGGAGAACAAAACAGGGTAGAGGAGGGAGCAAGGATAATGGAGCGAAAAGTAGACTGGGGAGATGGAAAGTAGAAAACTGTAGTCGAGAGGTACGAGGAGAGGAATGGGAAAGGAGGAGATGAAAGAAGGGTGGGTAGAAGAAAAAGGAAAGTTGAGTAAAGCAGTGGAAGCAGGAAACGTGAGCGAAGGCAACCCGATCTCTAGATACAATAGTTACAAACTCTAAAGGACGTAGAGAGGAATAGACACAAGGGCATGGGAAAAGAGAAATCATAGCAGCACAAAGCAAGGAGTCTGTGGCCCCTTATGATGAGTGTGAAACATATTTTATTCACCCACTGCTTCACTTCCTCTCTCCCATCCTTCCTATCTCAACTCCCTTTCTTTTCAGGGTTGCTTCCCGGTTCACGGACTATTGCTTGCTTCTTTTTTTCCCACAGCGATTGTCTCTTATCTCTGTTTGTTCTGCATCTCTTTCTCTTTATGCCCTCTCCATTCCCCTCGTTGCTCCTGCTGCCCCTTGACCTTCACACACATTGTTCCCAATTACTCTGATCCCTGGAGTCATGTCACTGCTGCGACATACCGTATCAAACGGACGACGAGACGTACGCCCAATAAATGGAGCAGAATGGATGCGCTATTGCACGGCGGCTATTGAGTGCAGTCATGTAAACATGCAGTCATGTAAACAAGACAATACATGCATAAACACATCAACAAATAAACAGATGCAAAGCACCCTTAGTTTTTTGTTGCTTCAGGGTCATGTGTTCATCTATGTCTATCGCTCTCGCTCTTTCGGTCTCATACAAACCAATGCGTGTGTGACAACACAACGCTACGGTAGACAGACTGCAGTTAGTTGAATGGGGCTGCTACAGGGCTGTGCATTATGGAGAACGTTCTCTGCTGGAGACCTCTGACTGTGTGAAACTGATCTCAAAAGCAATATGTAGCAGCTACTCTGGACAAGCTGGAATAATGGGATTGTTGTTTTCAATGGTTGATGAAACAAGCCCATTACATTAACCTTCTGGAGATTGAATAACACAAATAAAAATAAATTAAAAATCTCACAATAGAAGCCAGGTTAAAAATCTACATTGTATAATGAAAAAAGAAAACAACAAAAAGATTGTCTGTCAGTCTTGTGATGTGCAAATTTGGGCCAATTAATGCAAGCGTTTGAATGAGTCAGAAGAAATGAATCACATTTATTTTGTACCAGTTCACACACAGCTGTGCGCTGCCGTTTGAGCCAGTTCTTCTGAGTATGTGACTTGCGCAATTACTTACAAATTACTTACAAAAACAAGTGAAAAAATGAACTGAAAGAGCTTGAAAGAGTCATCTCCCTGGAGGAGAACCAATAACCGCTGCAGACTCTTGGCAACTAATCTGTGACTGGCATTAGGGACAATTGTTACCAAAAAGAGGGCAATAGACTGTGAAACAGAAACCTGGAGTCTATTCATTTGTAAACAACACATGGAGGGAGGGAGGGAGGGAGGGAGGGAGGGAGGGGGGTTGCAGGTTTAGGCTTTGGCTCAACAGTGAGCAACTGTAATGCTTGAAGGCAGCCCGATTCTGTTTTTGTGCGGATTTGGATTGTGAATCAATCAAACAAACACAAATCCGTCACTTATTAGTGATGATGGGACTTGCCTGGTATTGGCCATGCAGACATTCAAAAGCAAAATCAAGAGTAAGACGGTTAAGGCAAAACCAGTGTGGCTTGAATATCAACTAACACTTAACCTTCAGAAACTTAAATTCATCAATAATTCCACTAAATTATTCAAACCTCTGCCTGCCGCTCTCTCCGTCCCCGTCTCTCCCTCTGAGTCTGGTACAATGGCGCCCTGTGGGCTTCCTGTGCTGACAGGAAGAGAGCGGCTTTTCACAGCCGGCCAAGACACACAGCTGAGCGGAAGGCGAGTCCCCTTTCTGAGCTTGTCGCTGCACCCCCACCCCTTCCCCATCGCTTTCTGGATCACACTTTTCCTCTCATGTCCCCCCCCCCCCTCCGTCTTGACCATCCTCACGACTGGCTCCCGCTCATTTCTGAATGAGCTCACCCTCACTCACTATCTGGCTATTACTTAATAGCTCTTGTTCATTTGCTTCTCAACAGTTTGAACATTAAACAATGAGAATAACATTATCAGTAACACAGTTAAAAAGTATATTGTTACAATGCAAAGAGTAATAGGCTACTGGGGGAGATGATGAGACAGCTGGTGCTACGGATACAAGCTAATGACCCAGAGGCAGAGGTGGACACCTTTAATCCTCTTGACTGGTACAAAGGTAATCAGATGCGCTTACCAAGGCTGGTCACGCTAGCGAACTATAGCGAGGCTCTATCTCTGTGTTCCTCTGTACCATCTGGGCAGGTATTCTCCGCCACGGGTCTCACAGTCAACAGACCGAGCACCAGACTAACCAAACAGCATGTCTAAACAGTACATTTGAATCTTGTGTGTTTAACAGTAATGATTGGTTAACGAGGGTCGGCTATCAGTCGGGAAAAATATTCTAAATTAGCATTCCTAGTCACCTTTTTTCATATCACGTGACACAGCGATTGGCCGTCACAGGTTTGGTTATTGGGTATTACTCATACCGGCGGGCTGTCTTCTTTTGGAACATGTTGAACAGGAAATTGAGCCAATTTTCTCTCGGTTTAGAGTGAGTGGTGAGAATTGCTTTACCCACAGGTCCTTTCTCTGTCTGTCGATAGGCCCAGCTGTGATGGCCCAGCTTGACAGTGGTGGGGTCCACACTGATGATTGACTGCTCTTACTTAACTCTCACAGCAGCTTGCTGGATGCTGCAACATAAAAAAAGAAAAAAAATTATAAACACAGAAAATAAGCTCCTGCAGTGCTGAGTCAGAATAAAGGTGCTCCCTGCCAAGGCAGGTGCGTCAGTTTTCTGTCAATTCTCACGGTGTATGAACATGCATCGTATTTGTGGCTATCATGGGGTGCCTCTAACCAAACAATGCTTTGATGTCTGTTCGAAGGAGGCAGATTTGTGAGCTCCAAGGTTTAATTTGAACAGCTTGATCTCTTTCAAAAAAATAAATTGTGAACCGATGTGTTCCACCTCCTGATGAGCTCATTCAATGACCCTTTTCTTGCTTCCTCGCTCACTTTTAGGCAGCAAGTAAGTCTTTTACTGTATCTGTGTTTCAGCTCTCAAACCAATTGATTCTCCATCACTTTCCCTTTGGTTAGTTAAGTAGTATGCCGCAGCTCATCTGAGTCAGCTCCCACCTTGCGTGATGTGGAGCCACATGGAGCACTGATAGGTTGTCTTTGTTGCGAGTGTCTGAAAATGAGTTTTAGTGAGTCAGCTTTGGCGCTGATGTCAGCTGCAGCGACTGCCGTTGAACCTGGTTGCATATTTGTTGCTATTTGTTGTTTCTACTGGAAAAGTGGCCAACTGCAGAGTCACCAATTTGACTGTACATTGTCTCCTCCAGCAGCCAGATGGGAAAATGAGAAAGACAAGCACAGCGACAGTTCCTTGAAAGCTTCTAAAAGGTTAAGAATTGCCTGCTTTTCTCCCTTATATATAATTGACAGCCGAACACCTTTGGAATATTTGAGTGTTGGTCAAACACAATAACACGTTTAAGCATCATGCTACCAATTGGGGTACACGCTACTGTAATCTATCGTTGCAATTTTTCATGACTGTAAATCAATTTGTTCCTCATGACGTCATATTATTGTTTGTGGTTTCTGTTTTAATTAGTTCATTTTTTTAAAATAATCATTTAAAAATACCAAAATATTGTGATGGGGACATCAGTCAAAAGCACCCAATTGCAGCCTAAAAACAGAAAGAAAGAAAAATGCAGTTTTAACACTCGTTGCCTGCGACTGCAAGTAAAGCTATTACTTTGCTTGACCATAGGTCAGGGGTCACTAATAGGCGGACCGCGAACCGGATCCGGACCCAGATGACGTTTTATTTTACGACGACGAATATTTTAACCGGCGCAGCTTTTCTAGCCTTTATCATTCAGCGGTCCAGGAAACACACCAACCGATTACAAGTGTTGTAAGTATGTATTATAATTCATCCAGTTCAATTTGAAAACTGACAATAAATATTGTTGAGATATATTCAACTGAACGTTCTTTATTTGATTTGACAGTCAGTTGTTGACTATACATACAGACGTTAATACAACTGTTCGGCTACTTAAATACATATGAGACTAAATCATAGCGCAAGTTCGACGTTATTGTGATGTTCCGGACCTTTGCGTGGGGAAATTCTCTCAAAATGGACCTCGGTGAATATTAATTGAATACTCCTGCTATAGGTGGTACAGCTTAGAGTGGAACTGCTGCTTCAGAGCTGGAAGCTTTCAGATCAATGACGACGTGTATTCTTGTTCTGTATTCTAAGCCCGTCCTCCTCTGTTTCTGTTTGTCCACCTGCAGCTCTTTGCTCTCTGTGTCTAAGGTTTAACCAGAACACAGGTAGAAATCAATTGCAGTAGAGGTTAAGACACCAATTTCTCTACCAAGAGCAGCCTCAATAGACCATAATGCAATTTTGCCACAAGGCATACGACGACCGAGGGTACAGTCACAAACATTTATACCTCTCAGTGGTCACCCACTGCATGGTTACTTTGGACTGATAGTAAAAGGGGAGTTGAAGTATAGGAAATATAAAAAGAAGTAGAATATAGACTTCATCGATAGAGATACAGTAGAGTAGAGGTGTAAGACAGTGATGTAGGAATACCCGAGCAAGGTTTAGTGCATGGATACCAAATAAGTACCTAATCTATAATTCATCGTCTTTCACTGGAATCTTATCGTGATACAATTATTTATTGAGATGATGATTATGATACAAATCTGTCATCTTTATTGTAGCTAGTAAATCAAATATTTTAGAAAATGTGAACTGATAAGAATTTTGCAATTAATTTGGTTTTCTCAAACTGTTGTCTTTATCTGTTTATTTGTGTGCATAATCAGTGTATAAGTGAATTTATTTATTCAATGTTTTCTCTATAATTTCAGTGGAAACTGTTATGTTCATTTTGCACTAAAGTTGTTGATAAAATGAGAAATCATTTTTAATTGGTCAAGTATTTAATTCACACAGACGTTTACAAAAATAGGCTTTACCATGTGGTTATTTCATATCGACTATTTATTTATTGTATAACCAAAAGGTGTGCTATATCTTGTTATATGTACCGTTATCCTTTAGTTGGAATGGTCCATGTAAGGAGGAATAATTTGATAACTTGGTCCAAACGGTATAATATTGCAGTTGTAATACAATCGTATAATTGGAGGTAAATTTAGCAATTAAAG
Organism: Pholis gunnellus; assembly: GCF_910591455.1. Lineage (NCBI taxonomy): Eukaryota > Metazoa > Chordata > Actinopteri > Perciformes > Pholidae > Pholis > Pholis gunnellus. Next base: position 17,624,288 of record NC_136535.1, read on the forward strand.
TTCGAGTCAATAATACATGACCTGTATCAGTTGGTTTTCTTTAGAAACTGTAGGCAGTCGTGTTTATTGACCAACAGCAAGTTGGCACATTAATATTATTTCTAATAAAAATACAGTAACACAGATAAAACCCTGAAACATACATTATGAGTTGTTTTTGATGGGTGAAAAGGGTGATGAGTGCAGAACGTGTTTTTTTAGGATTTTACCACTTGGCCCTTACAGCTTGTGGCCTTCCAGCAACAACTCACAGACACACAGAGAGATTTTACTGTCGTGCAAAATATTGTTTAGAGTGACAGGTGTTACAGGGGAGGCATGGGCATAAAAAAAGAGCAGATATGAAAGAGCATAAAAAAACATGAGGAGGGCCTGAGAGATGTGGTACCTATCAGGAGCAAGTGTGAATGGGAGGAGCAAATTACAGTGATGGAGTGGACAAGTGTGTGTGATGACAGGAGCGCAATGGAAGTGAGAGATGGGGACAGATATCGGGGAATGGGAGATGTGAAGAGAAAGGCAAGAAGAGAGACGGAGAGGAAGGAGAAGAAGAGAAATATAGGGAGCAAGAAGGAAGAAGAAGAAGGAGGAAGGGAATGGAGGGAATGAACATAAAAAGGGAGAGGAGAAGATGAAAGCAGATTAGCGGAGGTCACCCATGTTTTTTTTTTCATTCAGGCAGAAGTGTCCCCGAGTGAGTCTCTTGAGGCGTACATGAAAACACATAAACATCTCTCTCTCTCTTTTTCTCTCTCTCTCTCTCTCTCTCTCTCTCTCTCTCTCTCTCTCTCTCTCTCTCTCTGTGTGAATGTTTCATGGCTTCCATTTGCAAGATTACATCTTTCAATTAAGACTGAGATGGTTGTCTCTTGGTCCCTGTGAGTGTGTGCGTTAGAGATGAAATTCCCTTAGAATATTCATTTACCCAATGTCTCTACAACAACAGATTCACAAATTAAGGAATCTTACTGTACCAAGCAAAATAGTAAAAAATTATATATATAGTTATTCCTAATGCTCGTTATCAATGCCACTGGGCCGGATTCCGCGCAAAATCAGAGGAAAAATCCTGCATGTTCACCAGAAACTCTTCAGCTCAGGCGACAGCAGGGCCTTCGCAAGCATCCAGCCCACGCAGGACAGAACCTTCTTCTGCCTTCTTCGACCTGCAGTTGGAAGCCCCGGCTGGTGTCAAGCAGCGCCTCCTCCTTGGGCCAGGACCTGACCTTCACCTCACTGCTCAGCCTGCCCCTGCTGGAAGCCAACACTGACAACACGCTGCTGGAGGTTTGGGCTGTATTGCTTATATATGCCGATGTTAGCAGCTCAGTGAGGCTGTACTTCGAGCCAAATGCTAATGCTAGCATGCCCACATTCAGAACGTCTAATGTTTGCTATTCGATTAAGCGTCGACTTAAAAGGGTTAACTTCATGGTGGTGCTAGAATAAAAGTCAGAGGATCACAAAAAGTAAGACTATGAATGCCGAAAATCCATTCAGTTGTTAAGGTATGTTAGTCGGGACCAAAGTGGTGGATTGACCAGCCAAACGACAGGATTATTATAAAATAACTACAACTGTTATACTACATATTTTCCTACAAGAAGGTCAAGTTAGTCAAGCAATGGTCAAAGCGCCTTTTTCTAGTCTTCCGATCACCCAAAGCACTTTTACACTACATGTCATTCACCCATTCACCCCCCGACATAAAACACTGGCATAATGTTGATTGAGTTCTTTTTCTCCTTCCTTTCTTTTGATTGTCCTTAAGGCAGTTTGACTAAGATATATTTAATCTAAAAATGCTGGAAATAGCCTGTAAAATAAACGTTAAAAAAGTGTAAATTCTAATTATAGACTTTTAACTCCCTCCAGGTCAATGAAACTCCCAATCTCTCAGAAAAAAAACTGTAACCATGGCTGAGAGAAAGAGAATTAAAAGAAGATTTGTTCCCACTGTTTAACTTCTTAAATCACTTGTATGGTTTCATATGCAAAGTACATGTTCATTGTGTGTTGTGGTATTATTTTTGCAGCCTAAATTCCATTTCATTCCACAGTCAGAGTACTTTTTTCCATTTAAAATCTATCAAATAAAATGTGTTTATTCCATCTGCAGCTGCCTTGTACCTCTGAGGCAATAACCTTGATAACTGCCAGTGAGTTCCTGAAGGCGTTTCAATCAAAGCAAAGGAATACTTTTGTTTATACTGCCACTGATAGCTGTAAACTGAAATTGATACCTGAAGTGGTAAACATTTAGCAGGGCTGATTCATAATACCAAGTATGTCGGATTTTTTTAAAAACTTTTATTTTCAGCATTTACATAGATTCTCTGGATTTAATTTCACACCTGAAGACACATGTAGCACTGCTCCGCTCCACAGTCATTGAGACTGGCGCCCTAGGTGTGTTTACTATCAACTCAATAGTAATTTAATTCTATGAACTATTGAATTGGTGTCTGCCAACTTGCAGGAAAAATAAACATTCAAAGTGTGGCCTCGCTCAACTTTAAACCAAGTATAAATTACAAATTAACCACAAAAAACAACATGTATAACATATATTAACAACATTTTAGGCCAGAAATAAAAAAGGAAAGATTCCCCTTCCTCCCTCTTGGGTCTGGTAGACCAAATACACACAGTTACACAACAATCTTGATACACATTGAGAGGTGAACATCTATCAACAGGTAACTATAGCTGTACTGTAAACCTGTGTGAAACCACACCTTTAAATGTCAATCACAATGTCTCAATTAGTCAAGTATCTCAAAAACAGACACAAAAATAAAACTTTTAATTATTGACAATAAAATTATATTTGAGCAACTTGACTTACAAGGTAATAAATGCATTTCCTTTTTCTGTTGGCCACATCATTGTATTAATGTATGAATGCACAGTAAACTCTGTGCCAATCAATTACTGTCAATAAGCAATTTTCTATGAGTAACTTATATCATATTTTAGTTTCATAGATTTTTTTAAACAATTTCAATGGGTTTTGAGAATAATCTTTACAGAGCACCCACTTGCCAATACTGCACATTAGGCAAGAATTAGGGGAATGCACTCCCAATCATTTTGTGACATTAATCCTGCTGCAGTGTTTCTCTCTGTCAAATGGCTGCAGGGTGGTTTTAAAAAGCTACTTCAATCAATATGATTTTTCTTTTGTAACACATTGTATAGCATTTCGACTCACTTTGTATTCATTAAGTGTATTCATTTGGGACTTACCCTTTTGCCCTCTTTCTCTCTTCACTATAAATAAATTATCGTCCCACAGTTGGTGGTGCCTGCTATGTATTGGACAGCTGAGATAAAGCAGATAAAGATATAACACTCGTGAATATGTTTGTGCTCTTCATAAGGAATGGTTACCGGGACCACAAGACACACAGCAGAGGCAAGTGTTATCTGTGATCACCACAACCCTCTCAGGTGCACATATTGTACGTGCTTGTGCCGGTGTATACACATCTGTATATGCACGCAAATGCAAGGATGGCTCCCCCAGATTCAAATGAAACCTGGTGGTTAGATTGGATAGACATTTGCTGATATACCCATCACTATGTCACGGTAACGTAGCAGTGTGACAGGGCGTGGGTAGACAATTTTCCGTGTCAGAAATCTTAACGTATCTACGGGCAACAAACCCATATCATCAGCTGTCAGCTTGTAATCTACACATGTAATTACGGGTTGTCATGTTAGGATGTGTAAGCAAACCAATTTATGTGAGATTGACACAGCCATGCTTGTAGTTAGTACATATCACCTTCACACAAACCACTAAACCACCAAACCTGGTTAAATGGTAGCACACACGTCGTCATTATTGCTGGAGTCTTGTCTCATTTGACTATTTCCCTCCCCTTAATGTCAGTCCTCAATTTGGCTACAGTACACAAAAAGGATACATCTACGTTTCTAACAGCATTTACTAGAATACATACAGTATCATTAATTACTGGCAAGATTCAGAGCATCATGCATCATTAATTGGGGTGAGTGTTGACGTATGTATTGTCATCAAAATATACTATAATATAGAAACTACAAGTTCCAAAAGAAGTCAAACTTATTATGCAGAATGACCGTTTCAGAGTAATGCATATTATGTTATTAGATTAAAATGATAATGAGTTTGTAACATTAATGTGTACATTGTTTAATGTTAAAGCTGGTAACAATGGAGTTCATTTTCAGCATTTTGGGTGATGGGGAACCATGGGTCAGTTTTATCCTCATCTTTATTGAGTACATTTGACATTATTAATTTGAAACTGCAAAGTAACTAGTAACCTAAGTTATCAAACAAATGTTGTGGAGTAACATGTACAATATTTGTCTCTGACTTGTAGTGGAGGAGTACACACTTAATACTTCCAATACTGAAGTAAAACACAGGTACCTCAGAAACTTCAGTACAGTATTTGATTACATTTTGTCAATTGCTATCGCCCCACACTGCCATTAAAGATCATTCTGATTACTGCACTGAGCCCCATCCTCTGAAATTGTTGTTTAATCTTTGTCTTTGTTTTACTTTCAATGGGGTGTAGCTTTCACAGTAGCCACGGCACGCAGTAAGGAGTAAGTGTTTGCAAGCCCCAGATCTTGAAAACAAACTTAAGTGCTTGTTGGCTGTCAAAAAAACTGTTGATTCCACAGGAGGCCCCCTAAGATGAAAAATTAATTTTTTTTTTTTTACAATGACGATATCACATAACTTTGTTTCCTGACATCCTCTTGTGAGGCAAAGAGACCTTCTGCTCTCTTTCAGCCAAGAACCGTGCTCTTTACAGTGATAGCAGATTGGGGGGCTGAACTCATTATCTGCCAAATCAATCATCATTTAATTATCACATACAGCATAAAACATATCTCTTAATTTGTTTTCTTGGTTTGGTCAGCCCCCTTTTTTTCCCACAGTTAGTCTCCATCATTTCTGCCTGGGCTCACTTTCCCTGTTTTATGTTGTTCTCTGTCTCTCCTGTGGTAATGGCTTCCTTTACCATAGGAGGTCCGGTCATGTCATTCATAATAAATGCTCGTGGGTTTCCTTCCCCCTTAACCTGCGTGACTTCAACTCTATTTATATCTGAACTGCCATTTCACAGTCATACGCACACACACACTATATAACCCGCACACATCAATATGTCTCCACTTGTCCTCACCTGCTACTAGTCAGGATCTGTGAACTCAAGTGTCTTTCCTCAACAAAGAATAATATTCAGCAGGTCTGATTGATCCTGTGATGTTGTTGCTGTTTACCTGTGCCAATACAGTAAAATCAACCCACATTATGTGTTCATCAACATGTGATGCCCAAGAAATCCTTCAACATGTACAACAGCTATCACTGTCTCTGTCTTTCTCAGACTTATTTACTGTATGAGTTTGATTTGAGAGACTCTGAGGAACAAAAGGAGACACAAGAATCTCTTGAACTGATCACATATAGGTATTATACATAAACCCTTAAAAAATAAACAATAACGTCCCCAACCTTTTTCTCTCTTTTAGCTATGAATGGGATTTTGAAAAATTGTAGGTGCAGCCGAATACTGGAATCCGAATTGCTTCTCTGCTCTCTGTGTATTTCTGTCTGTTAGCAGTAACACTAGATGTCACTGCCTATTTCATAATGACTTCCCGGCCTGTCACATGATCCGGCTAAAATCACAGCGCGGCGTCTCACAAGCAAGCGGCCGTATACTGTAGAGCGACGCTATGTGATCCCGACTGGACACAGGATGGATGTAGCAGTGTAGTGCCCAGGATTTACGAAGAGGTTTACGAAAAGTGTCAAAACATCGCTTCCCCCTGCAGAGAGAGGGTAGCCCTGACGTGTGATGTTAGACGACTAGACCACCGAGTCGAATGTTACGATTAAGTCACACCACATCACGATGCGACAACACGAGAGCCGTACAAGCAGTAACATTGCAGAGTTTATGTTTATGGGATCTACATGTAAGTTAGGAGTGGTCAGTGACACAATAAGACAAGAGTAAAGTATGCATTTTGTTTTCAAATGAAGTTGTGGCAAGTACGTTTTAGTAAAAAAGTGTTCAGTGACACAATGAGAATACAATATGCACTTTTTTTTCAAGTGCATTTCAGTTTAGTGTGTTCACTGCTGAGTGACTGTGCAATGCAAATACTTGATGAAGTAGTTTTGATGCAATATGTCCGCTGAGTTATCAATATGTGATGTACTGTACGTATTACACTATCTAGGTGGTATACATGCAAGTTGTATTTTCAGCTCTATTTTTACATTTATTGTAGTATTGCAATATACTGCGATATGTATAGTATCGCAATATATCGCCATCGGGATACATATCGTATCGTGAGGTGCTTGCCAAAACACAGCCCCATTCACTGGTAGCACTGTAAAAACTGCTTCTTTAACCCCTGGCACAAAAAGCATAATCGACATTTTCTGGTTTAGGTAACTCAAAGCATTTAGTTAAGGTTAGGGAAAGATGTAGACATTGGTTAAATATTGAAAAATGCAATGGCGCAATGGCGCGAGACAGGTGTTTACTTTTTTTCATTTTGAACGATAACCAGTTTTTGCACAGTGGCAAAGTCCTGCACTTTGAACTTAAACTTATGGGAAGCTTCCTTGACTGGAAAAAACACGTTGCTACTGAACATATTTCAAATTACATTTCCTATGTCCTAGGGTTGTTATATCCATTGTTTATGTTTTGTTGAGATAAACTTACATCAATTTGCTTTCACCCGTAGATACACATGATCCTTTGTTGCTGCGTGTGGCCTGCAATGTGCAGGGTGAATGTGTTAAAACATTTATTTCGCTTTCCCTTTCATTTCTTTGGAAAACAACAGTGAGTGTAAGATGCCACAACACACGCACATATTCACTTACATTAACAGGCATAGACATATACACACACAAGCACGGGCCAAACCTACATGACAGTTATAAGTGCAGCACATTGTATTACAGCTTTGTGGGGTGGGCTTATTAAATATTCATAATGAGAAGGGTTTGTTGTGTTGAACCATGTTTTTGTTTTTAACAGCTTAACTGGACTTAAAAGAACAGTTGGAGGACAAAACGCCTTGAAGGACGACTTTCTAACTATTTGCGTATACATGTTGCAATGTGTGGTATAGCTATCTAAAATATGCTGAAATAAGTGTCTTGCCTTTTATGCAAAGTTAAAAACAAAACGATAGTTCATAAAGGGTTGGATGTAGCTCCTGGGAGCCAGTGGTTGTCAGCCTGGCTTAAAGCAGACACTGCTGCCGTAGTAGGTTTAGATTAGCTGTACGGCGTCGTAGGAATATTAATATTAAGCCCATTGCTTTCCTAGGTATGATCCACCCTGCGTAGCATTCAAACATTAGGATTGGCTAGGTCCTGACTAACAGGCTACCCTAACCCAAACCAGTCTTGGTTAATGCCAAACCTCAACCAATGGCACTGACCTCAACAAGCTACACAGGCGGGTCTCGCCTCCAAAAGTAATGGGAGTAATGCGCCTCATGTAGATTTAAAGAGAATGAATCTCTCCATTGTTAATAAATATACTTGCTAATGAATGAAAGTGAGTTTTCCAAGTTGGAATCAAGAAGTCGAGTTGTATTGCGTTATACTCAGAGGTGATTTACTTACACTGAAAGCATTTTTTATATAATCCGATCCAGAAACCGTCATCACCCGCTAACTACAACCAATGAGTGAAATTATCTTTGAATCCATTTTAGGAACAATTAAATACTTTTCGCAAATGTTGTATTTATTGCTACGCTATTTTGTTGGATACACTTGGTATCAATGTTGTGCAATAGTGTCTTTTTGAGTGATTTGTCGGTGTATTATATAGACTAGCAGTCTTCCTGTTTTAACTGTTGCTAAGCTTCATTCAGCCTAAGTAAATAGATGGTTTTCAATATCCCATTTAAGTGACTTGCACAGCCTTAATAATTAAAAGTAATCAAGTTGCCCGCTCTCCTTCTATGCCTTTAGATTTGTCTCCAAAGTAGTTACGTTATTATCTGTAAATCTTTGTTATCTTTTAATTTCCACTTAACCTGTTAGGCATGCACACAGATTTGCGCCTACGTTCAAAAGACCAAATCATAAAACAAGTTCATAACTTCGGACAAAATGGATTGCAAACCCTATTAAAGTGCCATTCAGAGCCTGGTTCTGGTTTCTGGAACCTGAAATACAGTGAGTTTGTCCTGGGAACCTCTGTGAAAATGCAGACCTATCTGTTCTGCTAAAAGTGGAGATTGGCATACGTTCCTGCACTCACACACTAATGCATTAACCGTGTTCTTTATATTTGAAGGTAATTCCTGCATATTTAATCCTAAAATAGCAGTCGGATAAAAGCGTTTCCACTGAAAACCATCTTCAGTGGTAAACTCCTGAGCGCATTTGTATGTGAGAGCATAAGTGTGCTTGAGTGTTAAAGAATGAATGAATGTGTGTGTTTGAAACTGCTCACTGACAGCAATGAGTGATAATCTAACCCTTTCACAGTTTCCTATATTCTTTTGAAAATATCAGAAACTTAGATTGTCAACAGATTGCAATAATGACAACTGCGTTAAAAAAAGTGTCCAAATATCCAGAGAAACATCTCAAACCAATTCTCCAGCAAAATCCCAATGTCCATCTGTCCATTCTCTTTGTTAATTTCATTACTATGTATGTCCCAAATCAGATTTCTGTCCCCAAACTACCAGTATGAACCTTTTCCGTGCTCTGATATGGAAGCAGTGTCCTGGTATTCACACACCTGCAGTGTATGCACAGATGCGCTCAACATGGTCAAACGCATGAGCTGGCGCGTGCATTGAGCAGATTGGTTAGTCCATCAGACAGCCAATGAGTGAGCTAAGATAAAGCAGGTCTGATGGTGCAAAGATGGTGAAAAGAATCTCATTCCTCTAATATCGAATGATCATAATAACCTTTTTCAATACGGACACATCTTTTATTTAAAGAGGCCGCTCATCTTGAATACTTAATACATATATTTCATAAATTGTATTATATTATTGTATAACTATTTTCTAAATATCCTCACACATACATAGTCTACATGTAGTACAATAACAGACAACCACAAATAACCCTGTCTGTTTAGTCCCTGTAATGAAACCTTACAGGCTGCAATGTAGAATTATACTAAATTCAGCCACTGCCATATCAGATGAATTTAGCCTTTCCTTTCACGCATGCAGCCCTTCTTCATCCATTCTCTGTCAAAACAAGGCTCAAAGGGTTGCTCCATACTCCTTCATTAGACAACTGTGTACAGACACACACACACACACACACAACTTTTTACTGCTGCAGGAAGCTTGATTATAGCCATTACCAGTGTGACAGCAGTGCCACAGTTAATGATATCTGTGTTATGTACAGAGAAGAGCTTTGTGGTGAGTTATTAATACTAAGACGCTTCGTCTTTTATGGCCTTATCAATAAAGGCTGTTCCGCCAGTCGATACAGCTGCTTCACACCAATGACTATTTATCTAAAAACGCAAATCGACCCACCATGGTATGTGTGTGTGGGTGTGTGTAGCAGACTGTAAAAGCATGTGGGTACATATTGTGTTTTGCAAAACCTCACAAAAAGCACATTCTTCTTTTAAAGCCGAGTGGCTCAGTGGAACTGCACGAGTTTCCTCCCAAATCCCAATATGATGTTGATTTGATTTTCTATCTTTAAAGAGTGTCTGTTTGCCCTGTTCTGCTACCATCTATGCTGGGAGACACTTAACATGGCTCTGGCCTTGGCATGGGTGTGTAACTGCATGCCACCATTGAGTTACCTAATAAAACAACCTCATGTAACAAACAAAATGAGCATGTCTTCAATGATTGGTATGTATGCAATGCTCTCTGTGCTTTACATAGTACTTAATAAGTTAAAATGCTCAACTGTTCTTTTCACAACTCGGGCAACATAGGTTGTAAACAAATTCCCACTTTTACCTGATGCAACAAACAAATGCAAAGACAAAATGCAACACACAGCTATAATTTACCCAATCTGTCCGTCTAAAGCACCGATTTTGCAGACTGACTTCCTGGTTCAAGTAGGACATGCTGTGTATAATATTAATAACTGCTAACAATAATCAAGACTGGGTGGTATTTAATAAATGTACAACTGCAAACAGAAATTTGGTAGAGGGGAATGTCTGCAGCTGTGCCAGAAGGAATTAAGTGAGAAAAAAAATTGCATTGTACAAATGAGAGATGTACAAAAGTCAAACAGGTGAGAGGTAAACAGTGCAGAGATGAATATGAGAGAATATGGCAGCAGGTGAAAAGACCGGAAAGGGCTCAAGTATTTTTTTTATATAGTCTGTATATAAGGACGGAACTGTTAAGAAGGAGTAGTGAGTAGCAAATGAAGGAGGGGAAAAAAGAAAGTGCATTAGTTTATCCAAGAGACATATTCATGGTGTTTCCTGCCCTTTGCACTCTGTGTACCAAGGCCTTGCCCTGGACCTCAGTTCCCTGCCATAAATCTGCCTTTTCTGTTGCAATCTGATTGAGGATTTTTTTTCTTGTTCACCCTGCCCATGATAGTCTTCTCAATCCAGCCCCAAGCTTTGATATTGTACTTGACTCCATCAAAATGACTTGTGTAAAATATTGTATCGCTTTATGATCAAACCATTTAAGCACTTCTGACAAAAGATTTTCTTTTACAACCCTGTAAAAGAATATCATTGGTGCATATACACCTGGTAAACATAGAGCAGCTGTTCTGGGGGGGTCCAGTCACTTGTTTCTATTATCACAGATTAGGCTCATTTATTCACAGTAACTACTTAATTAGATCCTACATTTTTTGGTTGTAAAGCCAGCTGCTATTGAGGTCCTTACATAACTAAACCAGCTCGTGCTGCTTTTCAGTAATTGAGTGGATCCTGCTGCATAAGCGGTTTTAGAAGTTTCTCAAGGGGATCAGAGGAATTCATTGTAGCAGTCCAAGCTGACAACAGCTGTCCTTTTCAAAGGTCCAGACTACAAACTTTTGAAAGCCACCTCTCAAGCCGACGTTGTTTCGAGAAATATCCCTTAAAAGCCCAGATCTCTCAGCGAAAGATCTCAAACCGAAGCAACATGAACCCCCCCATTCTTACAATTTCCCTGTCCTGCCTTTCTTCTGGTTCTGTGTTGAAATGTGTATTGTAGAAAGATAAGGTTGTTTCCTCCCTCTTCCTAGTGCTCATTTCTATCTACATGCAGGACTGTTCATGTTTTCCCTCCCCGCAGCTTATGCCGATAGAAATATCTCAGGTAATTAATAACTGCGAAGACCTTTGAATCTCAGATGGGATTTCGAATGGGCTCATTCGCTCTCATTCAATTTTCACCTCGCAGCACAGAGGGAGAGATAGAGGAGCAGAGGCATGGCAGGGGGGGGGGAGTGAGAGGAAGAGAGAAACAAAGAGGAGTTCATCGAGCACAGCGAGGCAAGACGAAAGGGTGAAATAATAAGGGAGGAAATAGGAGAAAGGTGAGGAACAAATGCGGAGAAAAGTGAAGGACAGAAGGGGAAATGAGAGTCAGGAGGTGGAGCAGAGGCAAAAGGCAAAAGGCAAAAAGGGGAAGGAAAAAGAAAACCAAGAAAGGGTAGTCATTGTGAGAAGGAAGCAGGAGAGTGAAGAAGAGAGAAAAGAGCAAATCCAAATTCATCTTTTGGTGGTTAGTGATGCATTTTTGTGCAGTGGCACGACTGCCCCTCCCCAGTTCCAGCTTGTCGGAGTGATCGCTGCTGAAGATGACGACAAAGATAGAAGGAGGAAAACTGTCACGCTGAGTTGAAACAGACTGAACTATTCAGCATGTGGAAAACAGGTCCAACGTACTGAAAAGAGGGAGACTTCAATTACAGTGGCGTCCTGGAGAAGATCAGTGTGTGATAAGAGACAGCAGGTTGTCTGTGTCTGTTTGTCCGCTGCATCCGTGTCTTTTTTATGTGTTGCTTGTGTGTCCATGTGTTGAAATGGTCAGGTGTCCGTACGTAGGGTACAGCACAGCATCTCTCTCTGTGTGCTTTCAAAAATGACGAAATGGCAAAACAACTGTGTGTGTGTGTAGCTGTGTATGGTTCGGTATGTGCCGGTTTTCCTGTAGCATGTGTGTGTGTGTGTGTGTGTGTGTGTGTGTGTGTGTGTGCTCTGTGAGTGTCAGATACTATACTGGCCACCCCAAGCTCTGCATCCTTAGAGTGGTTAGCAGTTAACATGGCAGAAATGTCATTGAGCTTTCAGAGCTCTTCACTGCACAGAACAGACAGGCCAGGGGGCAGATTTTTCCCAAGTAGCCTGGCACTACCCACACACACACACACACACACACTCACATACGCACACACACAGATACTGTAGTTTTCATGGAGAGTTACAGTTGTAAGCGTAGACTACTTTAAACTGATTATCTCTAAATACTTGAACTGTTGTGTAAATGTGAAAGCTGGTATGCAGCGCTTTTCCGTCATTTATAATAACTTTTGCCTTTCTTTTTTTTTTTTACTTTACTACCATCCATGTTGGTCTTTACTCAGTAACTCCGAGGTTGCGGGTTGGCAAAGTGCAGTGGAGTAATGAATGATAATCGGATTTTTGTGAGTTCATGGTAAGTGGGCCATTACAGAAATCTAGCTCGAATATATTAGAGAGAGAGAGAGAGAGAGAGAGAGAGAGAGAGAGAGAGAGAGAGAGAGAGAGAGAGAGAGTGTATCTGATAGGGCCGATCAAGTGGGCATATTTCCCTCACAGATGTTAAACTGACTTAAAAGAACAAATGAATAAATGCATTAGCACAGCAGATGTTGGAGCAGACTCCTGAGGACCCAAATGCAGAAGATCGACCTCGACATTACTGACTGACTTTTCAGCCACGTCAAGTGTTTGTTTTTCTTTTTTTTTGGGGGGGGGGGGTCTGTTGGGACCAGATTAACCATGCCCGTCACACTGCAGCCATGAAATGAAATTGAAATTGTATTTTCACTGTCCCGTGGCAACTAGCTAGCAGAAGTATTGTACCCAGCGGCTTCAGCCTGTATTGTCTTTGTGGAGAATCAGGTAGTTTACAAAGCAACACCACAGATTGCTCCACAACTGATGCAGTCAACTGTTGTGTCAGCCTCGAGGTACGCACACCCCACAGATTTCAATGTGCTACAAATGTAGAATGTAGATTACATTAAAGTGCGTTTTTTTTCGACCTCTTCTGCTGATGAGCTTCTTTTGAACAATGGCTACAGCAGTAAATGCATCTGCTACATCTGGTCAGTCTTCTGCTTATACATTATATATAGAGTGAGGATAATCTTTCACGGCCCTTTCTATCAATAACCAATCTATTTTTCCATTTGTAAGATGTGTATTTATCTAACTATGAATCACCTCAAAGCTGCATTTTTTTCCTGCTGGCTTGAAAGATTTAACTTTTCAAAAGACTCATTCCACATTTCTCTCCTGTGTGATACCTTTTACTTTATTCTCCAACCACCTTGAACCTCAGCTTTCACTATTAACCTCCTCCCCACGTTCCATGGCTCATCTTTCATTCATTTCTCCCTTTCTTTAGCTCTGCATTGCCTCTTCCACACCTCCCACTAGTTTGTAACCTTCCCTTTGATCTTAGCGATGCCATTTCCTCCCCTTCTTCGTCACAACAGCACGTCTTAATTAATTGTTTAGTTGTATCTTCAACTTGCGATTGAGAGAGGACAGTTGCGTGCTGTCACTTGATGTCACAGCCCCTCGCAGTGGAAATGGAAATTACCACACAAGCATCAGTGAAGACATTTGCAGAATAGATTGAATTTCTTTTCGTCACGTCATCTCTTTTGCCCTATAAACCTTTGTAACCTAATGCTCTGTTGAACATGGCACTACTCTGTGTCAACCTGTCATCATTTAGGTTTAAATTCCCCATGACTGTGCCATTGTTTCATCATTGTGTCATAATAAATATTAGCTGAGGACTTTATGAGTAAAACAAAATTGTATTCACTTTGTTATTAAAAGCGATAGTGAGAGCCAAAGAGCACAAACAATATGCTGCAAACATTCTTTTTCCTGGAATGTGTGATGATAATGAAAGTATGAATTAATTAGAGAGCATACGATAAATTAATTATTTGACTTCACCTGCTGTTACAATCAAGAAGCTTTCAGTACAAACTCATTTGTCACCCAAAGCATAACCATTTCTGTGGAACGGTCAGCGGTCAACGTTAGGAGGCACAACCAGTAAAAGACTTTTTGTCTCTCTCATTCTTTTCTCTCTTGTGTTGTGCTTCACATTCAACACTTTTGTAACCCACTTTTTTTCTCCATCTTCCTATTTTTCCTATCTTTTCACACTCTGTCCTATATGTTTATCTCGCTAATGTCTGTGTGTGCAAATAATATTTGCAGAAATTGGGGATCGTGTCCTTTTTTCAGTATTTGATGCTCATGATGCATCATGATGTTCTGAGTGCTCTGTGTGCAGATGTGTGTACAAGCATCTCCCTCATTCTTCCTCCTTAAATGTCAGTCTCTCTCTCATCTTTTCTGTCCATTCTTTGGCTCTTTCTACAGCATCTGATTTTAAAACCTCCTTTTATGCCATTTATTCATTCTCTCCCTCTCTCTCTCTCTAAAATGGCAACCCTGAGGGGCTCAAGGATTGCAGCACGGTGGCCATATAGCAGTGTGGAAGATACACATACAGTATGCTCACTTTCACACACATGCAATGCATGCATGCATGCACATTCAAGTCTCCAAACACAAGTATACTAACAGAAAAGCTGAATTGCAGCAGAAATAGGTCGTATTTAAATCTGGACACATTTACACACACAAGAGAATAGTGGACAAATGAAATAGACAAATGCAATGTAATAGAAGCAACTAGAATGCACATTGTAGAGAACAAACCGTCATCATCACCGAGCAGGCCTATAGCTCACAAAGCTGCGTCTTTTAGAACAGCATTAATTAGGGACACCTTTAGATATATGTGATGTGATCAAACTGAACAGGTCTGTAATGAATCCTGTTTCAGTTCAGCTTATGATGTGAGACCGTCCTCCCGAGAGGCCAGTGCCCCAAAATAACATGTGTTTGCGATCAAAGGACAAAGCCCTCTAGCGGCCGCAGTCATTATGACGTGAACAAAGGAAGGAGGTGACTATACACACAACTTCCCTTAGGTTCAAAATTGACCCCGCAGTGGGGGGAATGGTAAAAAAACAATGAAAGACAATAGTTGTTTGGATATAGTGACCGACCAGTATTTTTGAGTCAAAACCGCTCATTTGTTCTCGGTAAAGTTAACGCACTATTGGATTTGTGCCATATTCACCCACCCGTGGTGCATTTTAAAAACGGTGATTTTTAGTGTTTATTATAGGGTGACTAAGTCTGTGTAGGAGGGAGGTGGATGGGTCATCTAAACAACAGACTTTAACACGGGAGACTTGTTTCCGGCCAAGAGTAAACATTGTTTTTTTTTCCACCAAAAACACAATGTGTTTGTCTTACCTTACCTAATCAGTTATTTTAACCGAAATTGTGATCTTTCAAGAAGATCAAACCAAGTGATTTTTGTGCCTGAAAAATGTTTTTGAAGGCACAGACTCATTATGTCATCCTGCGGATATGTCGATCATAAAAAGCTTCTATGCATCGTTCTAAAGAGCATGGACAAGGAACTTTGTTTGTTGTTTAATTTGGAAAACGTGTCAGTTTTTGTTGAGACTTGTAGTGTTGTTAAATTTGCGTTTTTTCTAATATTTTGTCCATTCCCCTTTGACCAAATGTGCATTTTACTTCCATCACCCACTGCACCTACTTCCTTCTTTCCCTCAGAAATCTTCAAACCTCATTTAAGGTCTGCCTCGTCTTCCCCAGTGTCACTTTCGATCTTTCACTCTCTTATACTTCTTTTCTCTCTCACACTAATTGCTTCCCTCTGCGTCAGATTCTCCCTTGCCACTTAGCCACCTTGCTCATCTGTGTCGCACTCAGACGAGGCTGACAGGAAGCTAACATGTGTGCTATCACATGTTGTTTGTGTCACATTCTGTTTATTTGTGTGCCTTCTACTATATATTCTCATGCTCCTGTGTGCTCCTCTGCTCATTTTCTAGCACACTCTTCACTCTTGCAGGAATGTCTTTGTCATCGACGTCTTTGAACTCACATCCTGGGAGTTTAGTTTAACTCAGGAGTTCAGGCTCCCAAGATCTGTAGAAGAAGACGAGCATGTAGAGAGGCAAAACTTTACTTTTAAACTGATTTGCCAGCAACAAATATAACATTTTGACTCTGAGACCTACGTTTATCTTTCTAAAGCTACAATATCTTAAGTGCTACAGAGACATCAGAGCCACCTGTAAATGAACAAAGGGCTTGCCAAGGTTCTCACAAAAACACGGTGATGCATGTTGGCCACCTTCAAAATGCCGAAGCAAATTTTCATATAAGCAATATGCAATGAGCAATTTTGATCATTCAAGACCATATTTGAAAGCAAAATGATTTATTTATTTCCTGGGAATATATAATATATTTTTTTAGTGGGTGATGAAAGTGTCACAGAAATATCTGAGATCAAACGGCTTTGAGTGCTATTAGGATCACTCTGGATCAGGGGTATTCAATTCAGATTCACTGAGGTCGATTTAGAGACAATTTCATCATACAAAGGTCTGCAACATCACAATAATGTCTAACTTGTGCTGTGATTTAGTTCCATATATATTGAAGTAGCCTAACAGTTGTGTGTAGTCAACAACTGACTTTCAAATCAAATAAAGAAAGTTCGATTGAATAAAATCTCAACAATATTTATTGTCAGTTATCAAATTGAACTGGATGACTTATAAATAATACATAATCCAATAATACATAAATGTTCTCTCGTTTCAGGTAAAATAAGGGCTCTTTATTCTTCTTCTGTAACTTATTTTCTCAAATTAACCAAGTTTCATTTAGGTCACAGAAGGAAAGATAATGTCTCTGTGTTGAGCTTGCTTCCATGCAACAAAGTTGACATCAAATCACTCTGACGGAACGACTTTCAAGTGCCATGACTAAAGACTATGCATGTTCAGGCAGAAACAACACATGGAGGGTAAGACCAACTGCAGATACATTTTTCCACGACACTATTACTTATTTCTCCTGCTTGACAGTTGTTGGCTTTGCTTGTCTTCTCTGCTCTGTTTTTCTTGTTGCATAAGTTGTCTTCCCGTGTGATCTTTGGGGTGTGATTACAGTTGTCATGAATATTATTATTTTGGCTATTGTGCTAGCTTTTTATTATTTTATTTAAAATAAGGTGAGGTATCGTGTCTCTCATCTTATTTGTTTTCATTATCTGCCTAGTCTCATTCTTCTGTCCTCTCACAATGGAAGACCTCAGAGGGAATCCACATTTCAGCCATTTTCCTCTTCTCCTCTCTCCTACTAAAAGCTGAGGAACCACAATGCTTGTTATTAACTTTCTCATACCATTTATCTCCCTTTCACCACCCCCATTACCTCCCCCAGCTTTCTGTCATCCACTCCTGGCTCCCTGTCTCTCTCCTCCTCTCTCCCCTTCTCACACACCATTTGTCTGTTTCAGTCTCATTAGTATTCTCCCTCTCTTGCAGACAGCAGGTAAGTTCAGCACCCCCCCCCCAAACCACCTTCATACTTCACTTGCGACATGATACATCATTCTAACTCCTGTTTCCTTACTGCAGCATGGTTCCCGTTACAATTGTCAGTGTGGTAATTTGATCTTTTTGATCACAGTGCTGCCGGAAAGCGTTTGACCACAGACCAAGGCGTTATCATTCAAATGAAGTTTGGGGTACTGGCTTGAAATCGAAGACTGTCTATATATCAGATATACAACTCCTATGAGACAATGAATCAGATGGGTTAAATAGCAATAAGCACACCCTCAGTCTGATTAATGTTATCTAAACATGGATGCATTAAGGAAAGGGGAATAAAAAGTGCTTGCCCACTTCTGCAGAGACCTGAGATCGTGGTTCGACGTTACTCTCTAAACTGGCAGTATTTGCAGGGGAAAGACAGTGAGGGAGCAACTTCCTTTCCTTCCTCTTTTACTGTACATATTGCTGCACAATATTTTCTTACACAAAAACGACAGTATAAATTGTGACGCTATAGAACATGATTGCAGTATCATCAAAATAAGCTTTTGTTTGCTATGTTAGCAGAGCAGCGGGAGCCTTGGAGTAGCTTTCTTTGTTATCATGTTCTCTCTCTCTGATCAAGATAACAAGCCAGCAGAATTTAGAAATAAGGTAAAGTGAATTATTAGCTTGTGTTTTTTTTTACCCGCCGTGACAGTGACGCTGGTATTGTTTTCACCTTGTGAGTCTGTGCGTGTGACTCCATCATGACAAAATGTGGTCCTGGAGACACCTACTCGTGCCAGGAACTACCACAGAGGTGGTTCTGAGTTCTTTGACAGGCGTTTATATTTCTGTCTGTCTGTCTGTGGACAGATTTTGTCCTCGCAATAGTGTCACAACCATGTACGATGCAGTCACGAAACTTGTGGACTCGCTCCCCAACTGCTGTGAAAACAAGAAGCCACATTGTGCTCAGACAGACTAACAAGAAAAGTTTCTTTTCTTTTCTGCCTTTTGTCTCTGTACGGTGCCATACAACTTAGGAAAAACTAGAAACTTTCACGTTGAAACATTTTCAATTTGATTTCATGCCTGGTGCTAGAACTGAATGTTTATTTATTTTTTTTTCACTTTGCAACAAAGTCTTTAAAAAGAAATTACAAAAGTTATGTTGAATTTGATTACACTGTTTTTGCACTCTGTTAACTGGATTTTAAATAAAACAATGATTATGAGATCTAAATTAAAAAAAACTTCCAAAAGTCTAAAACGGACTAATTTACATTGTGCATCTGGCTTAAAAGTTGCAATTGTTGTCTTCTTACATTCATGATTAACTTTGCATTGGGGTATGAAACATTCTGGGGAAAAAGACATGATGCACTACATCATAAAGGAAAGTTTTTGCTGAAAACCAACCAGCTGTGAAGCTGCACATAAGTACTTTGATTTGGGTTTGAATGTGCATGTGTGGGTGCATTAATTTGTCTGAATGTGTTTGTTGTGTTTGCACATTCCTGCGGTTGCTCTCTCCCATGCCCCGAGGAATTTCCTGGAGTTCCCCGTTTCCTGATCACCTGCTAACGTCCTCCATCACATGCTCACAGACACATACAGAGGCATGTGCATCCCAACAGTGTGGCCTATCATCATGCAGTCACACACACACACACACACACACACACACACACCAGTCATGCAGCATGTTGATCTATTATAAAAGGAACCCATCCCTTTCCTGATTTAAAGTGTGTGCAAATGTGTGTGTGTGTGTGTGTGTTCATGTTACAGCGAGGAGGGCAGAGTCTGTCCTCGATGACTCCTGACCACCAGCAAGAAAAAAACTATGACAGAAAGAGACTTTAGGGAAAGTAAAGTAAGATGGATTTAAGGTGAAAGGAGGAGTACGAGTGAGAATAAGAGCTGTTGTGGACTTAAGAGGAGATGGTCAGAAGTAGATGTGTTCGTGTAGCATCCAAAGGTGAAGTGTTTCCTGACAGCAAGGTGTTTAAAGTTTAATGGCACACTGATGCCCCACCAACCAACATTGGATAACAGTTTTAACAGCTGAGAAAAGCCCTGTGCGTGTGCTTGTGCGTGTGCGTGTGCATGTGAGTCTGTGTCTTTTCCTACCTCAGCATGTTTGTTCTCTCTTAAGCATTTATGCATCTACCATTCAGTTTCCACAGTTTCATTATAGTGTGTGTGTGTGTGTGTGTGTGTGTGTGTGTGTGTGTGTGTGTGTGTGTGTGTGTTTCCTGCTATTGTAATTTCCTTCAGCTTCCATCCAGCCCTCATTTGTCTGACTGTGTCCGTGTGCGTGTACCAGAGGAAGCGGCCTATCATAAGTGCCAACACTTTCCATGAGGGGGTCGTGACTTTTTGTCATGGGTCAGTGCAGGCTGTGTTATAAAAAGTCCAGGGGGTCTTATTTTTAAAGCACATTGTCCTTTGATTTCTATATTTTATGACCATAATAATCATGAACATATTTTCCAGTACTGAACAAACACCTTGTGCCCGGCTAAGTGGCAAAAGTACACGGGTTGGGTATCACAACATTACCTTTAATGTAATAACATAATACTCTTTCTTTATGCCTGCATAAAGCAGATCATGTAATGTAATATCTATCCCAAGAAAGGATCATAAATAGCGTCTACTGCCTGTTTTACTGAAGTTCCATTTGAATCAGACACACACTTACAAATTCCATTATTTTAAATAATATATTTGTCTTACTTACACTTCAGCAGCACTGTAGGTCAATTCCTAGAAACCTGGAATGGATTGTGAAGAAAAGCTAGAGTTGCCTTCCACTTTGATTTTGCCTCATCGCTGCCATCACAAGATCCAGTGCACAGTGATGGATGAAGGAGAACTGTTAAAAGTCACAATTAATCGAGCAATTAGGTCACGTTAGGAAGGATCTGCACTACATTTTGAATTTGATTAATAAGTAAAGTGTGTAAACCACTCTCCAGCTGTCTGTAATGGATTTGTGTTTGTTTTTTTAAACAAGACGATAGTGCGCAAAGCCACTGAACTGAATGGCATCGTTTAATCAATTTCAGCTCACCACCATTTTGCTTGACCTTTTAAACATTATTGATACCAATTGTATGAAAATACCAAAGAAAAAACTAATCACCAGTTTATATGATATTTAGGCCATGCTATGCAAACAATGTCAATGGGAAGATGTAAACTGCAAACTGAGGCCAAAATGTCTGACTGAGATCAGATTTGTCAGAGGAGAATTACAGCAACAGGAGTTAAGTTTGGAAACCATGCTGGTTATCACAAAAATGTGGCCCTGAGATGCTCTACTGTGATTGGTTATTAAGGAGCTTGTATTCTCTGAACATGCCACAGCAGGGTCAGCTAATGCTACTTTTGGCTGCAAAATGTTCCTTGTGGCCAACTGTGGTACTATCAGAAAGGCATTTCTCCATAGACTATAATATTGGGTCTGATTTCTTTAGGAACACTGACAACACATTTCCAGATGGTCCTTGGAATTTTATCTTAAAAGTAAGCTGCAACATTTGGGATACAGTTTTCTGCAGAGAACAGATGAAAAAGGGTAAGGACCACCACCTAAAAGTCTTGCTCAAGAACGTTTCAGTTGGTAAGATACTGAAGAAGAATATCTCCACTCACCATGCAGTGCTGCCTTTCTTTTTAGGGACGCAAATATCTGCTGGATGTTTAAAATATGAATGTTGGCATTTTATTCAAGCAGATAATCCACAAATGCACAAAATATGAGAAAGGAAGAGAGATGTCTAATGGAAAAAACTGGTTGTTATTTGGATAGAAGTATATTTGGCCCTCATCTCCTCGACTAATGTATCTAATAATAATAAGACTCTTGAAAGGGAAGACGGACAAATAGAGGGAGTGGTACAAGATAAGGATGAAACACGAGAGCATTAACTGAATATGGCAGATGGGGAAAATGTCCAAGGTGACAGGAGAAATGCTGTTGAGGGTAAAATGCTTCAGAAACATTCCTCCTATCCAGCGAGGATAAATATAGGCTCATTAAAAATCTAAAGAGCCCACGGAGGGGGAGGGGCAGGGGTGTAGATGGGAAAAGAGTTTGTCAGAAACACAAAGAGAAGGAGATGTGATGGAGAGATAGACAGGTAAAAGGGATTTAAGTAGTGCTAGATAAGATGAAAAGTGGAGGGACATGCACCAAATGAGCACTAGAGAGAGTCTGTTTTGTACCACACAGGAGAAAAAAGCGAGTCACTTCCCTGCTTGTCCTCTTAATTCTCCGCTCTCATCCAGTATTCAATAGCCTGCTCCTATATTCGGCCAACAGAAATAGAAAAATGCCTCGTTTCACTTCCATTCCCTCTCTAATTGAAAGGTGAGGTGGAGGAGGTAGACATGACAAGGAGAATTAAAGAGGGATGGATAGAGATCGAGAACTAAAGGAAGATCTGATTCAAAGGATGGATCATTTTATAACTATACAATTAATTCAGTAATCAAGAAATACCTTTTGACATGTATTATAAACTAAGTCAAATGTAAGCAAAATATATGATTAAAAAAATGCAACATGCACACCTACAACGAATACAAGTGTGTTCAGACAAAGAAAAGCAAACTTTTGCCTCTTTGCGTTTGAGCACATTTTGCTATTGGACTGTGTGAGGTCAAAGTTGATATGTTAGCTGTTAGCAACAGATGCATTTAGTGTGTGTGTGTGTGTGTGTGTGTGTGTGTGTGTGTGTGTTTGTTTGTGTGGCAGCTCAGCCTCTGACTGATCTCAGATTATCTTTCTCCTTTTTTCTTCTTGTTTCTCTACATTTATGAAGTTGATTCATAAAGCCTTAGGATTAGTGTGAATTTTGCACTCAAATTGAAACTCTTTTCATCTCACGCAGACGCTAAAATCCGTGCCATCTCTGGGGATATTGCGTCATCTGTCCATTGACTATGCATGCAATGTTGATAAGCTACTGACAACTGGATCACATTCAAGCTTTTACTGGCCATTAGTTGGCATATTTGTTGGCAAAAGGAGTTCATGAATTGGGATTTGGAACAGCAGCAACATGACATTTTAAAAGTTGATTAGCTTCATCAAGTTATTTCAAGTCCAAATGCTAAAGTGTAAGTCACTGATGCTTTAGTCAAATTCTAAGTCTTGTTTTAAAATGTTGTGTCAAAGGCACCAGGGGTCTCATTTATACGAGGCCTGAAAGAGGCGTACACCACTTCCCACGCAAACGTTGTGATCTATAAAAACAAAGTTGACGGGAGAATAGAATAAGCAATGTGTGGAAATAAAGCCAGTGACAGCTCTCGTACGATCACTCCATATCCTCATTATTAGTCCTAATTATAATACCGTGAGAAAACATCAATAAATCAATTGTGTTCACCTATGAAAAATTCCTTTTGTCGCGATCATTTTGGAAGCAATACGTCTGATTGTTGTAAACATATAAATACTACGGTGAGACTCGTGATGTGTTATGTTGTACGATAGGTACTCTGGCCTATCGTGTTCCTCTCGGTAGTTGCCGTGATTCACCGTAAAGACCCATTGATCAGCAGCTCATTTCTATGCATCAGCATTCATAAAGTGCTTTGCATTGACCATTGATGGTTGAAGGTGGGCGTGTAGAGGGCGGGATATGAGGCTGAACCAGCTGTGCAGATTTACAGGTTGATTTCGGATTTATAAAAGGAAATTGCGCATTTTCGGCTTTTGTGCGCACGCACACTTTTAGTATGGATCCTACGCACTGTTTTATAAATGAGACCCCAGATTTGAGACTTGAGTCAGACTTGTGTCTTGGTCATGAAACTTGAACTCACACCTCTCTGGTGCAGAGAGACTGGACCTGAAGAGTTACGACAAAATGAGTTGTTCTAAAATATACATAAGTTGGAAATTGACGACGAAAAGGAAAATGCCCTCACACTGGCCGATTTTACTGTGGGAATAGAGAAATAACAGGAATCTTGCAAGCATAGAGTGCATGGAAGTATAATGAGATCTGTGAGGTGTAGCCAGGTGCAAGGCCATGTATATTCTTTTACGGAATAGATGGAAGTGAGTGAGCCTAATCCAACGAATGACACCAAATGAGCGATATGAAGAGAGAAAAGAGAAACAGACGGAAACAGAGAGAGAGAGGTCTTGAGAGTAATGGGAGCAGAAGATAAGAGAGAGCCTTTGAGGAGAGAGCAGCTGCTCAGTGGAACGGCCGCAGGGCAAATTTCAGAATGCATGACAAGGGGAACCTCCAAGGCCTGGGTACATACACACACACACACACACACACACACACACACACACACACATCCAAGATGAGATACGATTCGTACAATGACGTATGCGTGCACGTGAAATGACAGACATGTGCTTCTGTCTCTTTTGGGTAACAACACACACAAGAACACATACACATATACTCTGTACATGCTGTACTTTCCTCACGCTGTGAGGGCTGCCACCGCCTAATGGAGCCAGATGAAGCCAGTTAAACTGTCTGTGCCGAGACCAATAATTATGCCATTCAGTGATATATAAATAGGCCCAACTGGCATTTTGAGTGTTACTGCCCCCACACAAAAAGATAACATATGGAAGGAGATTTTAGCATTTGATCACTAATCTCCTCCAGAAATGTGCAATCATTGAAAGGTAAAGTTGTTCGATCTCAAAGGGATTATCAAAAAAGCACATTGCTAGCAATCGTAAGGCAAGTCAAACTACCAAATGCAATGTGAGTTAATACAGTCCCCTACAATGTGCATAGATGGGTTTGACAATACGTTTACAAAATGCAGACTAAGCCGGAACCTTAAAATAGTTTGAAGGCCTACAAAACAACTAAATCATCTTCATCAAACGGCCCGCCTACGCATATTTTCAGTTATATTACCTATTAACGGGTTGCACCTGTTAGGGTGGATATACTTCCTGCAGTCTTTTCAGTACATGGAGTTTGTTGATCCCCAGCATAGATGGACCAAACATTAAACTAATTTAATCACTCAAATTAGTCAAAATGAGTGAAAACATCTGTGAGGGTATGCGGAACAATTAAGTCGAAACGTGTTAATCTGATGTAGGCGTAAATTAAAAAAACAGAACAAATGTATTAATGTTATAAGTTCAGTCAAATCTTGCTTTTTATCTCACATTCTTTCTTTTTGTTGTTTTAATGAATATGTTGTGTTTTAATGTAATTCAGAATGGCTCTCGGTCCTCCTCCATTCACTCCAAAACGGGCATCTCTCTATTAGCTAATTGCCCTAGTTTTATCCATTCTCTCCTCCGTCCCTCTTTCATCCATTCCATCCCCTGTTACCTTCTGTCCCTCTCTATCTCACAGGGCTGTGAGGGCAATTAGGTTGTTTTACAGCTGGTCTAGTTTTACTGGCTAGGGAGCAACACTATAAACACTAATTAACACACACAAATACAGATACACATAAGCAAAAGTAATCAGCTTTTTCTACTGCATGCGCACCACTGGAGTGTGTTGCTCCTAAACCAGCATGAACCTGCTCAAACACATAGACACTGCCATTAAAAAAGGGTTCCAATAAAATACCAGATATTGTATTGCTTAATCAAAAATACACACTTAATGCACATCACTCACATTGTGTATTCAAAAAAATGTACTGACTGTAACAATTCAAACTGAAATTAGGTATTGACAGGTACAGTATTGGTCAATAGGGGGTGTCTCGTAATGATGACTACTGCACACAAACATGCAGTATAGATGAACACATGAGTGGAAGACAGCGGCCCGTAGAGACATTTACAGTTAAAAGCAGAGCCTGCAGACACGCAACACCAGAGCATTCCCTGTCTTTCACGAAGACACACGCACACACACAAAACTGACACACAGAGATTCACCCGAGAAGATTCGACAAAGAGAGACTTGGGACTGCCCAGCTGTGAATTTCCTCCGTAGGTCTGTATTCTTGTGTAACTGCATGACAATGTGTGCCGTGACTTACGCCTCAGTCGGAAAAAGCTGAAGATGAATCCTTCAGTGTTTTCTCATTCCAAAGCTCGCACTGACCTTCCTGAGGAATTGAAGGCAAGAAGACAAACATTCACAGACATCATGGCACATGTGTGTGTGTGTGAGTGTGTGTGTGTGTGTGTGTGTGTGTGTGTGTGTGTGTGTGTGTGTGTGTGTGTGTGTGTGTGTGTGTGTGTGTGTGCGTGTGTGTGAGTGTGTGTGTGTGAGAGAAAGCGAGAGAGAGAGAGAGATAATACACTCATAATTAAACATGTTGTGTGGGTGTGTGTGCATATACACACATACGGTATGTGAATCCAATATCTATAGAACACACAGATTAGCCACTGAATGGTGTGTATGTGTGTGTGTGTGTGTGTGTGTGTGTCTGGCAAGGTCATGGATGAATTTAAGACAGATGTCATTTAAAGACTGTACAATAGATGCTTGACAGGTCTCTCAATCACTGAGACATTAAATTGAAACCTCTCTCTACACCTGACTGGATGAACGCGCCACTTGCTTGGCTGTCACTCTGCTTAAGCTTTTCGAACTAGAAAACCGTGGCAGCTCTTCTAGAAATTTCCCAAACCAGTAGATTTAACAAAATTGGAATTACTTTCTGTAGAATGGATAAACATTGACACACATGTTGATAGACAATGAGAACCCAAAACAAAATGTCATTGTCCTCTATTGTCTCCGAATGGTAGCATAAATAGCATTAATAAATCTCATAAAACAAATTTACCAGGTGTATTTTAGCTTTGTGATTCTACCACCTCTAAGCAAGAGATAATATAGGAGTTTATGAGAGAGACATTTGCATATGACTACTCGTGTGTTTCAGAAAACCTGACATACATTCTTTCTACAAATTGTGCCCAATACTATGGAAGCAGGGGAAGTCATTTGGATGTAATTCTGGAGCCATTCCCCCAAAATTGTTCGAATTTCTATCTCGGACAAGACTTCACTAAATTGCTTCATTTTGACAGCTGACTTATATAATTACACTACCTCACAGCACTCATCAAAGGAACACTGAATTTGAATACGTAGAAAAGTACACACACAAATAAACAGGGCAGCCTGCTCCTCAATGATACGCTTTTCCTGGCTTCAAGGCTGTAAGAAAGATGCAAGAAAAGAACAGCCCTGAAGAGAATTACTTTAGTTTGAACAGAACCAGAGCAGCTGGAATTAATATCTGGGTCTGCGTGTGTGCGTGTGTGTGTGTGTAAACAGGGTTGATCTACCGCTGCACTAGTAGCTGCTCTTTTATTGGCTGGCGTGCACACACACACACACACACACACACACACACAAGATTCATACACACAAACAACAAACAAGTGCATACATGCACACTAATATAAGACCAAAAGCCAGAAAGACGCCTTTTCTCCGACTCAAATTAAGGCACATCTATACTTCATGACTTGACAATGACCAGAGAGAGAGAAAGGAGGGAGAGGAGACAGGTGAATTTAAACATTAACAGTGCAAACCACGGCTACAGTGCCGACACAGAGCTCACAGTGTTAACCTTAGGGGGAACAGGAGGGTGGGCGCTACGCTTCGACAAGCGGTGTTATCAGCCGTAACTGCCGTATAAGTGCAGTGGAGAGCGGCAGCGATTAGCTAGCCAGTGGAGCACACACACACACTTGGACCAAGCCACCAGGAAGAGCTCCTGGCTTTGAAGTAAATTTTACATATTGGCCAAATGTTGGAATTTCAGGTTCTGGGTCAGTCGTGTGATACCATGAGGCCCAAAAAGATGTCATAACCCATTGAATTACATTTGTTTGATTTAAATCATTGGGTCTTAAAAGTTGTAAAATGCACCAATAGCTGAATCCAGAGTTATTTTTCTTCCTCCGTTTTCGTGAATGAGCCCGATAACGAGGCTTGACCGAGGGTTGGGAGGCGGGGTTAAAGGAAATGCTAGTGTGCTTGCTCTATGGGCCCCATAATGTGGGAGGTCAGAAAATCTGTGTATTTTCATCTGAACTCTGGACTAATTTAATTATTTTGCTTCATACACCAGTGAGCAATTTTTATAGGAATGAACGGTAAGGGGTTCTCTTTATGCATCCATGACAGGGACTCACATGCACTACCATGCACGAGTGGCCGGCTCGACTATGTGAACAAAGAACAGAGAAGCTCGGATTACAACACACATAGAGGGAAAGAGACTTCATTCTCTGCTCGGGTAGATATTACTCCTTTGTATCCGGACAAACCAAATAGTTGTTTGCTACTATATTAATTCCCTGAAGTTCAAATTTAGCTTTTTCAAAGACTACGATCAATAAAAACCTGTAGGTAAATCACACCGTTTTCTCCATTAGTTTGGTTCATTTCTTTTAAATGAAGCAATCAGGTTTTCTTCTCTGATTCTCTCACTGAGTAAAGTTTAAGGATCATAATTCAGTTTACATCAAGGGGAGGAAAATGAATCATGGCCTGCCTAGTGCTGAAAGATTAGACAAAATGTGTGTTAATATTGGCACACATTTAATGAGCAACATTGAAAACTGATGTTCAATCTGCATTGTTAAAATGCCAGCCGCTCACACAGAGTGAATCACAGTCTCTGCACTGTTTTAGCATTTGGAGGTGTGTGGGTGTATTCAGGGAACAGAAGGAAAGGTTAGTCGACAAGAAACTGATTGAAATGAGGAAAGTGCAACTCAAATAAACTTGTGCAAAAGTAAGTGTTGGGAACAACTGGTTAGTCAAGATAAGGAGGGGAGGGTAAAGTATGACAGAGTCAAACAGAGCATTTTACACAGCTACGCATAAAAATGTCTGATTTCAAAAATAAGTTTGTGATTGTCTCACACACAGGAAAGTCACGACATGAAAAGGAAAACTAAAACTTGCCCTCAAAGTGCAAGTGTTGTCCTATATAGCAGAAAGAACAGCTGTTGATGTTGCGTACCGCAGTAGCTGCCTGCTGAGCAGGAAAGGACAAATTAATGTTTATTCACACCACCATTGAATAACACACACAAATAATGTGCTTTAATTTAATATGTACATGTGCACTGAATACACACACACACACACACACACACACACACACACACACACACACACACACACACACACACACACACACACACACACACACACACACACACACACACAGCACTTAATATGCCTAAGGCATTCTGATTTATCCCATGCAAACACTAAGACACATGCCTTCTGCAAGAAAACTGGAAGATAACAAAAAGTTTGATGGCCACCTCGGGATGTTAAGAGGATCGCTCACACACATGCGCACACAGTTGCACACAAACATTTCCTCCCTGGAGAGCTGTGTTTATACTCCGTCAGGTGCCGGGAAGAAGCAGTGCACATTTCTTCTAATCTAAACAAGGTTTTATCCCTAATCTGCAGTAGCTGCAGCAGGAATGCAGAATAAGATTGGATAGTGAGTTAACTTTCTTGTCTGCTGTGATAATCTTCTTTGGTACAAGTTGGATTCAATGTATTTTGAGATGTTCTAACTGCACAGTTGGAATGTGGATTTGACCAGCCATATCTGCTTGATAAAACGATGCATGTTTCCTTTTTCTGTTGCTCTATGGAACATTGAACATCTGAAGGTCGGAGGAAAGAGTATCATGAGCTCTACATTTATAGTACATGACACATTCTGTTCACACTTAAACTAACTGCATCAAAATATCAGTTTCATAGAAACGTGGGGGTTAATGACAGCTGTGATTGGCCTTGTTCCTCCCACACACCAGTTATGAGTCATAATTCCTTCTTTTCTCTCTTCTCTTTACCTGATCAAGTAGGATTACTTTAAGCCTTCACTTGAAGATGATACTATAAAAGGAATAACTGTTGTTGTCATTCCTCTTGTCAATCTTCCATATCGCTGCTCAATAAGTCATCACAATGCTTAAACTAGATCAGTTAGACTTTGTTATAAATCCTCTAAAGCCCTTGAAATGACTCAACAGCTGTGTCAGGGGAGCTCTGATGGGTCCGACCAGCCAGAAATATCTGTATCCGCATAAATTATTCAGATGGCATCATATGTATAAGATAAATAACACCAAATAATAATTACTGGACAATGCTCAATGTCTCCCGTGAGAATAGTCACGGTGCGTTCCCTTCGGCCACTGCTTGACACAGTGTGTGTGGCGGGGTTTAAAAATTTCAAAACAACACATTCATCTATCTAATAGATTGATTTACTTCTGTTAGGTGCCAGCATATGTTCAGAAAAGTATTTTACTTAAAACAAGACAAACACAAAACGAGGGAATGGCATTTCAGATTAAATAATATTGCCATTGCAAGCTTGTGTGTGTGCACGGGTGGCAGTGTGTGTGTGTTGGAGAATCGTTTGTGTGCGTGTACTGTATACCATTAGCAGGGTAGAGAGTGGCCTTCCTAATCAGCTTTCTCCTAATTAAAAGCCTGTGACTAAATGGACCAGCACTGGAGCTGTCTGCCGGGGAAATTAAAAATCGAGAGATGATTAGAGGACAGAGGAAAGAGGGAGGTGGCAGAGCACAGAGGGATGGAGGGACAGAGGATGAAAGGCATTGATGATGGTGCGTAACAATGGGTGGGGAGGGAGAAGGAGGTAAAGGATTGGGGGGGAAGAGAGAGAGAGAGAGAGAGAGAGAGAGAGAGACAGTGTTAGGAGGTGTAAGGGGACAGAAGGTAAAGAGGAAAAAACAGGGATTGAGGAAAGAGGGAAGAAGAAATGGATGGAAGGTGTAGAGATGAAATGATGCTAGAAGGGGTGTGGAGTTAGGTAAAGGACTAAATGGAGAAAAAAAAAACATGTGAGGAAAGAGAAATAAGCAATTGCAGGTTCCAAGAAAAGGTGGAAGAAACGAAAGAGACATATTATGAGACAGAAGTTCTAATAAGACTATGAGTCTATATGCAAGCAGCTCTGGGAGGCTGTGCTTTCAATTCAAACATTTGCATTTATGTTAGCATGATAACATCAGCTAATTAGCACTAAAGTCAGAGGTTGATGGTAGAATTGATGGTGCGGAGGGACAAATGGTTAGGGTTAGGATAGGCTAGTGGTCAGGAAGTGCATGCACAGACTCGGGGCAAGCTTCCTCCCGGCCATTGATTAAGCATAAATCAAAGTCAAACTTGCAGCTGACGACCATTAGAATGCCGCTAGTTTTGCAGTTATTTGGTTATAAATCATCTGTTGGACAATATCATCATTCGACTTGACGACGGCTCTAATGGAAAAGTCAGGGGTTCACCAAAGTAAGTATAAAGGAGTTCAGTACGTGAACTAACACAGAAGTGAACTGATTATGCAGAATCATTCATGACATTAAGCTTCAAGCAGTGGACTTTAGCAGCTTAGCTGTGATTCACAATACAATACTTCCTCCTCAAATGCAGAAACAATCATGATGCGATAACTGTGGCAAATAAGTGACTGCTTAGCTATTATCCTTACTTATGCTGACATGACTACTGTATAAACAGTGATATGTTCACGTACTGTTGTGTGTGCTGACAGGAAACAGTGAATGAACTGCATTGCCGCTGGCGACGCATTTTTAAACTACACTGAACGAAACAATACGAATCAGCAAAGTGACTCATAATTTACACCTCTACAGTGGGATTCTCAATGATCGTAGAAAATGTCACAGTAATCCATGCATTTGTTGTCAAGGTATTTTAAATGTCAACCTGCTTGTGGTGCAAGAGGAAAAGTCAGTAGATTTACCAAAGTCATTTGTGTTAATCCTCTGGAGACCAAGATCGTGTGTACAAAATTCCCTGGCAATCTATCCAACAGTTATTAGATATTTCGACCTGAACCAAAGTGGTGGACAGCCCAACTTTGCCATCTTGTTTGGCTAAATTTAAATGCACCATCAATCAATGACGAGACACGGATGAAATGTAGAAAAAAGAAAGACAATACGTTTTGTCTTAGAAAAAGAAAACCTGTAACTTCAAAATAAAGTCAAGGCTTTCCATCTTCCATTTTACTTCCTTGTCCAAAAAAGTTAGAACAAACCAGATGAAAATAGATGATGGAAGTACTTTGATTCTGATTGGATCAACACAAAATATGTGCGTAAGGCCTCTGGAGTTGCTGCAGAGAACCTTTTCCCTGCAGCACATAAATCTGAATGCTGAAGGTTTGCTGTCTTATTGTCTATACAAAGCTTTGCATCCATGAAAACAGGGATAGAAGGGATGATAAAAAGGGCAGAGGGAAAGGCGGAGAAAGGGTTGATTGGAGGGAGCAAGAGATGAAAAGACAAAAGAGATAAAGAAAGAAAATCTGTGCATGCAAGACAAGACACGGGTGTTTGATCATCCCAGCTGACTCAGCAGTGTACTTTGGCTGAATGTAGATATACTTGATGCTCATACTCTTGAGTTTGCAATTCATTTGTATGCATCACTCTCTCTCTCTCTCTCTCTCTCTCTCTTCAACGCATGCCCATCTTCTCCATTTTGCCTCCTCACAAAGAAAACCACCCAGATATGATTACTTATTCCCCTCAGCGGGAAAATTTGCGGGAAAAATTATTTACCCCGCGGCCTTGACTGTAAGAATAAGAAAATATACTGTAAAATGTTATACACACTAAGTGAATGTAAGTGAGTGCTTTCATTCAGAGTGCCTGAAGGTGCAGTGAGTGAAATGGCAGGAACAGCCTGACACCAGCATTTGGACTGGCAAGCAATACATCTCCTTTAGCTGAGGCTGACTGCTTGCAAGAAGGATTTCACAATCTTTATGCATACTATGTATTTATTGTGTGCCACTCATATTGCTCCAAAGGCTGGAGGGGAATGAATAATTAGCTGATACATGATTGGAATATGAACACGAGCAGTTGTTGCTCAGTTTGTCTGTCTTGGGGTTGGGACACAAAGAAATTTTATCAATATTTTTTATTATTCAGCAGCAGCTTGGGCTTGGGCCAAGGAAGCAAAGTCATTCATATTAGTCTAAATGTTCAGTTAGTGCCATTATTCTTTTTACAGTGCATCTATTCATTCATCCAATGATTTCTGTTTCTTAAACGTGTATGTATACAGCATGGCTTTTGCATTTGTGTTATCAGTTTTAATGGTGGTGACAAGCACCTCAGGACTGAGTGTGGTAAGCATTGGCTGAAACTGTATAATCAAGAGGATTTCACACTCTGAGAGAAGCTAGACAACCAGAGTCAGAATCTAAAGCACTTTCTTGTGATGCCATGGTGACGTTTTTATTTATTTATTTGGGTAGCAGTGACCTAAATGTGAGAAAAGAAGGCCTTTGTGAAGAGGATCATCGGTTTGATCCCTTGAATTGGCAAAAGTATTGCACAGACAAAAACAAGGCCTTTTAACCCCAATTGCCTCAACGGAGCTGCTCAGTGGTCAACAGTAGCTCCCTGTTATGATGTATGTGAAGTAGGGCACGGTTGGAGAAGTATTTCCCTGGATAAATAAAGTTTTAAAGAAATGTAAAACTAAATGCAAAATAAGGTCACTGACCTGTTTCCACTGAGCTCCAACAGAGAAATACAGGATTTAAGAATTATTTTTCTGAATAATTAAAGAGCGTGGAGGGATGCAGTGTAGTCCCTCTCCCTATGCATACTTGGCTTTAGGTTCAGCGATTCACCCACTTGAGATTAATTTGTGCCTATAATTATGCAAAGCTACTCTACATATGCTGTGTTTCATTAGTTGTGTTAGCTTGTACTGTAAAAATCTTGTTTATTACATTACATTCTCTTTTTTGATAAACTATGTGATTATTCCATTATTTTCAGAAGTTTCTATGTCATTGTACAATTAGGAGCTTGTGGCACATACACAATGCACAAGCTCCTTATCTGTGGCCTCTGAACGGATGTCGCAAGTACTGCAATTGACTGAGACTGCATCCCCTACTGTAAAACTGATTGAAAGGGTGAAGAGAATATGGCAACGCTGTAAGCGGCAGGTGATTAACATTCTATTAACATTCACTCTGTCATAAATGTGATTGACGGCAGGGGAGTACGTTCCCTTCCTTGAGAATATTTTAAACAGTTTGAGAATGAAATTAAACGAAATACGTTCTGACAGCCAGTGGCACATTTCCATCAATAGCTACATGGTCACATTGAATTGAATGGATGCCCCTTCAGGCTTGGCTTGAATTGGAAATGTATACATCAGGGGATCCCACACTAACATATTATCCTGAGTCCTGTGATGCATTTAACATAACTGTACACAGCTTTATAGAGAATGAGAGACCTTGATAAAAGAGAGAGGTGGTGACTTGTCTGAATGCATGTCCTTGTCTGATCCGCCGCTTCATGTGTGTGTGTGTGTGTGTGTGTGTGTGTGTGTGTGTGTGTGTGTGTGTGTGTGTGTG
The DNA here is from genome assembly GCF_910591455.1 of Pholis gunnellus. Lineage (NCBI taxonomy): Eukaryota > Metazoa > Chordata > Actinopteri > Perciformes > Pholidae > Pholis > Pholis gunnellus. The sequence goes on from NC_136535.1 coordinate 17,658,417, forward strand.
TGGGTGTGAGCGGGTATCAGGCTATCCTGTCACGTAAGATGAAACGTCTCTGCAGACCACCGGTGAAGCGCAGGGATTAATAGGCCATTAGAGGTTACTTGACATTTTTTAAGCCTATTTCTTCTCCTGCAGGGAATGACAACCCCCCCCCCCCACACACACACACACACACACACACACACACACACACACACACACAGGTCAGGAATCCTCAAACATTCATATGCTTGCCTAATATGCAACCGTGATTTAGAAGCAGCACATGCAAACACACACACATTGTACAAAAACACAGAAATACATAACGTGTAAATAAAGTCGACAGACGGATTTAACAGCTGACTACTTATTCAAACTTCTCAGCCACTTACTTATCTGAACAGTTTATCACACACACACATATACAGCCCCCATTTATAAATACTGTGGAAGTAAAATCAGACAAGTTAAACTTGTAATGGAACAAAATCTAAAAGGTCATACATACACATACCTCCATCATGTTACTTTTGCCTGACATGCAAATTGTCTGGCCATTCGTCCCTGCCATCACTCATATAATATAACAAGAATTCAAACTGGAGCTTGTTTAAACACAAAAATACATATCATTTACATTATAATGTGTCCTGTGACTGAGGTGCGTTGAACACCAGAGCATCCATCAAAAGGGAGGAAGAGGAGCCACTTCATCAACACTGTATCCTGGACAAGTGGAGCCACTTTTTAGTAAAGGTTGCATTGCATTTTCACTGTTTTGGACAAAGACTTTCAGTTTTCAGTGTGCTGAAAGAATATTGTCAGTGCCATAGCCTCTGTTGCGTCATGAATCAAGCAGAGAAACTACATTCATACATTTCCCTGCTTTCCCCTTCTCACAAAATCCTCAATTACCTGCACTGTGAGTGCTGCATGCCACTCGTGTTGCTAATATCGACATCCAACCCCCACCTTTTCCACCACCTGATCCCCAGAGATTTTGAGGAATGATCACCAGGCTGTAGGAGTGTTGTATAATTGTGGGGGCTCATGGCTCATCACAATTAACCGGCAGCATGCCCACATGAAGTCTGCACCAAACATTTCTACTTTTTAATCGTCTGTTTCTAACTAACAGCTAACTGAACTATATTGGGTTTAAAATGTCTGATGCAGGTTGCTTTGCAATTTAGTGGCTGACATTTGTTGCTTGTTACGGTTTGTTTTGATTGACATTCATTCATTTTTAGTACCGTGGCTTTGGCCTTTGAATACGGATGTGAATCTGAGTATAATGTTCTTGGGCTGTTATCAATCACTTTCATTTTTCCCTGTTGTGTGGCGAGTTCCCAAATGTGTTGACAGTGAGTGCTCCAATGTGAAGCCACAAAAGCTTATGATAAAATATGATTACAATAAATTCAATATAAGAACAATTCCATTAAGACCATCTGGGTCAACATTTTCAGTTTGTTGAGTTTCTTATATTTATTGTAGTTTCTGATCTTGTGCAGGCAAAATATATCTTATCACAGCATAATAGATTTTCGCAACATTCAAGTTTAAGAAAAAAACATTTGAATGCAACATAATGGTTTCTACGTCCTGGTGAGCAGACTGTGTCTGTGTTTTGTTGTGTTACTCAATGCTTAGGCACTAAATAAAGTTTTGCTTTTTGTTTTTTCTTGTAATGGCCGTGAAGGGTTTAATTTAGCATTTTACGACTCTACTGTTTGCGTGATAATAAGGAGCTACGGCAATTAAGTCTTATCAGCTCTGTCGGGGTTGGCGCTGTGTTGGAAGCTTAGTATTCTGTTCGTTCACAGAAGTGGTGTACTAAACCATGTTTTGTTCACCACTTTTTGTGTGTGTGTGTGTGTGAGAGAGAATGAATTAGAGGGTGAGTGACCTTGTCCTTTCATCGGATTCATGTATGACATCTGTTTGTGTGTTCCTATAAGTGCTTGTATGTTTTTTCTATGTGTGCGGCTATGTGTCCTTATACATTGAGTGCATTTCAATACACTCATTAATGTGTACAAGGCCTGCTTGTATTACATTCAACACTGTTGTTGTCTATATTCATGTTGCTTGAGTCTGTTTGTCCTGCGCACTTGTCTGTTTCAGAAATTGTGCCTGCATGTAAGTACTTTCATATATTCATGCATGTCTCAGTGTGTGTTTTTTTCTCTCTCAGGGAACATTGCTTCACTTTGTAACATTGGATGAAGATATATATATATATATCGTCCAAGAACTTTACCTCGCTCAGAAGCCATCCTTTCCATAAGAACACTGCTTTAGGCATAAAATTCAGACAGCAGACAGTGTTACCATTTTTTTCTAGTAAATTTAACCACTTCGCCCCCTCAATTTTCTTATTTTATTTGTATTTTTTTTTTTTATACCTACAATGGCCCTAACACACCATCGTATGTCTGCATTTAATGCCTAATAGTTGCCTTTACATAGAGCAAGTGTATGTTTGTCAATTGAAACTGTGCCAGTGGAGTGTAAAGAATCAGATGACGGATAAGCTTGTCATAATAATCCTCCCTTCATCCTGTGCATCAAACCAGTTCAACACACCTACTGATAATCCGCCACAAACACATCAGACAACAAGCATACACAACATACCCACACACACACTTACACAGACACAAACAGAACTTGCAGTCACAAGAAAATCATGCAATTACACAAATAAGACTGCTACCTTTTCATATTAAGTTGATTCTAGCATTATAAAGTAATACAAATTAGCTGTTCAAATGGTAACAGCGGATGAGGATCCAAATGAAAAAAGGACTAACAAATGGGCAAATAACAAGGCACTGTTGTAATTGGTGACCTTCATACGCAATTTCTTTAATTATTTTTCATGAATAGCCGGAGGTTTTCCAGCCTTTAACGATAGATTAAAATGCAAGACAGCAAAAGGCCAAACAATTTTGAATAAATGCGGTTCTACTATTTCAAATGTGGGGGCATGGTGTACCAAAAAGCGACAACTATTGAATATCTCAGGAGGTAAAGCAGATGCTATCGGAAAGACGGTGGTTCAATCCCTTGCCCCTACAGTTTACATGCCAAAGTATCCTTGGGCAAGACACTGAACCCCAAATTACTGAGTGTGCTTGTGAATGTGTATCGCTCTTTAGAGAGCAGCATAAACGTAGTTAAGTATCATAGGTTTTGATTAGAAAGGCAATCTTCTATTTAGTACATTAGCTCATTAATGGTGGAAAAGGGTCATCCATCAATATTGCATCACACCTATTGTTGCCAAAATGAAAGCTGATTTGTATGTGCATGCAATGTGTGTCGATCGTGTGTGTTCACAGTGAATATGCGTCACACACTGATGGTCACAGGGTCACATCCCTCTTGACTACAGGATGTCATAACTCAGCCTGCAGTTACAGAATCTCTAATTGCTGAAACCCGGGAGTGGAACACAGCTGAACGGAGCATGTCAGAAAAACACACGCACAATCACACACACTCACACCCACGCGCTCCACAGACGTGCACTCACCTCCTACACAGTCACACCATTCAAGCACAGCACATGAAACCAGCCTTACAAGACCTGCCCACCCAATTGCTCATATGGTGACACACATATATGGGTAGTGACACACACTTGAGTTGCGTGTTCATACACACACAGATGTTAAGCTCATTAAGAGATTCCCAGAGGGTGACCAAGACATGCAGGCACAGACACAGGAAGACATACAGGAAGTTAAACAACAGATGACGGTAATGTGTTGCTTTATTTTGGCAACCAAAATGTATATAGAATTAAATAAATGATGGGTTATCGATCATTTGTCTACTGTCTACCTTTCCAACTCCAACAAATCTTATCATTAGTATTGTTAGGCATCTACATGCTAAAGATTCTTAAGTACAGGAAAGCACTCAGAAAATCAAAACAAGTAGAAAATATATTGTAAACAAGCTTAGTAATCTGGTTTGATTTCAAATCAAACCAGATTTCCTTTTAGTTTAGAGTGTATGATTTAGGTTTTGTTTCATATTTGTTCTCATTATTATCTACCAACGTCTTCCTCTTTGCCAGTGTTTTGGTACATTTTGTAAAAAGAAAAGAAAAACGTTGAATGAGATCTTAGGTTAAGAGGTAAACATAAACCAACGTATGGTTTATATGTTGTACTACCTTGTCATTTGCAAGTGCCTTCATCATTTCAAGTGTTAGTTGTAAAAATAATTTACTATAATCTGTGCAACATAAATGACTTCTTCCATACATCTGTAGGGCAACATACACACTGCTTCTGTCTGACTCCCTATGCACAAGCTGGACTTATATTTGTTAAAACTGTGGAATAGCTGTACTATGCTTGACATGCACACATCTATGCCAACACACACACACACACACACACACTAAAACACTGGTCACGTATCCATCTCCCAAAGCTAATCCCCCTTCATCTGATATTAAGCCAAAAGATGGAAGGATGAAGAGGTAAGCAGGGGATGAGACGGGACAGACAAAGCAAGAAATAGGCAGAGAAATAAAAAAAATGAAAAGAGAAAATCTTTGCCCTCCTCACCTTTGACTTGTGATGTCTGGGCTATTAGTGGTGGAGCACATCTGACGTCAAGTGTCTGCAGACAGATGTGGCATCTTAAGGAGACGATATTTCTACATTTTTAAAAGGCAAGAACTTGAACTTTTACCCTCAGAGTTGCATTTAAAACACATTTTCAACTACCAGATTTTTGGTCACATATAAAGACAATGTTCTACTCCCACACTGCATGGGTGAGACATTTCTCTGCAAAACAAAGATCAAAGAATTTGTGCAAACTTACATGCAGGAATAAGCTCACACAGGCATGAATAGAAGTGACTTAGAGACAGAGACAATAGAAATTATTACGTGGCATGAAAAGCAATAAATGATGACGGAGTAACTGACTACACCATTTTTCTCTTTCTAAATCAAGTCCTAAATGTCCATGCCCTACCGCCTCTGTCCTCTCTTTGCCAGCCCTCATTTTGTTTGTGTATTTAATTCCCAAATGTATCTTTCTCCTACTCCTTTTTACAGCTTTCCCTTTCTTTTCATCCATTTTCTAACTTTTCATCTCATCCTCCTCTTTTCTACCCCCTTTTTCATCTTTTCACCCTCTTTTTGTCGAAGTCTTAATATCATCGATGGATCAGACACTGGCCTCAAACACACTACTTGAGGAGGTCCGTTATTCATACACACACACACACACACACACACACACACACACACACACACACAATGGTTGGACCAAAACCAGAAAGTCTATTATAACAACATATGTGTGTTTGTGTATGAAAAGGAAAAAAGTGGACAGCAGAGGTGGATGTCTCTGAAATTAGCCTTGCTTGTTTAAAGTCTTTGGTAACAGTAAGGTACATTAATTGCCATAACTTCAAGGATTATCAAAATCCAATATTTTCTTCATGCGTTCCTTAATCTGAGAACGATACATTAAAAGGACTATTCACCGAAAATTGCTATCTCTAGTGACATATTGCGATATATCCGTCTCCGTGATGTCTGACGCTGAAAAATATCAAGAAATCAACAGCAAAGTCTCTGTTCCTCTGTAAAATCTAAAGATCTTACTGTAAAAACTTTTCATTAGATCTAAACAATTCATTGGGTTGTAACCTACAAATACATTTGAATACAGTACAGCTGTATTAGCCACATTTCTGTTGCATAAAGTTAAAAAAGGTTGTTAAACCTTTTATAAGACGCAGCGATGATCACTTATCACAAAACCAGGGAGTCACAATGGATAAGGGTGACCAAATGAGAATGAAAGAAAAGTATTGATCCACCAGTATTTCCCTCAGCACTCATCCCAGCACGTCCTACAGTCACGTTTTTTTTCTATTTTTGGCTGGATGTTCAGCAGGTCCCGGGACACTGGGCTCCATGTCAGCTCCATGATAGTTTAATATACCTCCGTATGTGTTTTATTTCAACAAAATTCATTACTTTTCTTCGCGGTTATGTGTCACTGCTATGTGTCACTTACATTACATCGCAGCTATATTTGTTCTTAGATCAATCTTTATCTTTACCACACTACTGTACACTTATATAATGTCTGTGGGCAGCACCAACATTCACAACGATCAGTATCTAATGCTTTATAAGGCTATCGTTATTTAAAACTCCGGTTCAGTCTAATTTTGGGGATTAACAGGAAGGGATTTGGGAAAACTGCTCTTAATATGGGATTGTACTGAATTGTTTGGGACGTCTGGTCACGGAACAATGGATGTGGAGATACTCGTCTGTAAAACTTTATAATTGTGGCCAGTCACAGCTCACACACCTGCCATTGGTATGCCACCTAAATATAGGCATCAGCCTCCGCCAAGATTATCTGGGAAAACCAATAGTGAAATCTGTTTCAGCAACAATTTAGGAAACGGGACTTCCCAGTCCAGCAATATGCTTTTAAAGTGGTATTTAAAAAGTAATTTTGATCACTTCCCATACAATCTTGTTTGGAATATTGCTCTTTAATACTTGCTAACATCTTTGCATGAGACAAAATACTGTGCGGAGTTCTGCACAAGGGAACTTCAGCAATTACAAACAGGTCTATCAGTGATGGGGACTAAATCAGCGCCTTTTAATTTAGTGGTTGACGTTTCAGCCTTGAGGCAAGCCTGCCGCCCCCAAACACACAGACACATATTCGCCAGGAAGGTTACTCTACAGTAGCCTGTGTCTATTCACTGTGAAGTCTCTTCTGGGAAGACAAGAGTAATGCCAGATCATTCAAGCAGACACACGCTGCGGACACACACACACACACACACACAGAAAGACAGAAGGAGTGGAAAACTGAAACTGCACTGTGATCCACTAAATAATACTGCGATTCTCTAACTTCATACTCAAACATCCTACTGTTGTAGCTGTATTTATAGTACGGTGTCATGCCCTGTCCCTGCTTTGTCTGTTTTCACCATTGATGTCATTTATTGTCTTTATGTGTGAAATTATCGTCTTGATGTCCAGATATGTTCCTTATAATTACAGCCTTGGCAGGTTGCAGTTGCAATGAGAAGAAGATTCAAATGTATCCGTGTGTGTGTGTGTGTGTGTGTGTGTGTGTGCGCATCATGTGAATGCGAGGCGTGCGATACATCTGTGCCCACCAGCGATCTTTATGTGTACTTAGAAATTCACTCCCCGGGTGCATCATGCCTTTGAAGCTCAGCAGGGTGGTCTAATAGCTTTTAATTTGAATTAATTTCCCCTCTCTATTAATAAACCTATATCATTCCCTAAGTGGTTCTAAGTTTTAAAGGTGCCGCATTACTCATTAGCCGATTGCTGGGTAATGAGAAGGCATTTTGCCGAGTCAGCAGAAACCTCAAGTTGGCAAGTTCATCCCATAAAGTCTAAATAACTCTTAACATGAGACCTGGTGGTGGATGGGGTGTTAAGTGTGATTGAGAAAGTGAAAATGAATTGAAATGGGGTGCTGAATGAACTTTACATGAGGGTGCAAGCTGGAGTGTTGAGGGCACTGCTTTGTTTCGCTGCAACTACAGCATGTAAGCACCTTAACATTTTACAGCGGTGGATAAATAATTCTGAAATAATTCTAAAGTTACCTCAAACGTAAAGTCTGTCTGAAATGCTCCGCCTTCGGCTTACACAAAGCTGCCTATTGAATAATTCCTGGCAATCCATTGGCTGGATTCACCTATTACAATCCTCAACAAGTGCAATCATGTCATCTGTGTGTTAGATGAGCTGTGGGGGCTTATTTTTAAACAGATAGCCATCTGAACATAATACCACAGAGTGAGGGAACAGACAGACGGATGGCATCATTTACAGGAATTCATGTTAAAATTGTTGTTTTTAAATCATTAAATCATTCCATGAAAAGAAAATGACAGTCAAGATCATTCTAAAGTTATTTTTTTGCATACTTTGATGCCCCCATTACACAGCTTGCCCAATTAATAGTATGCAATGGCCTTCTTTCTGTCGTCAGGATCCAAGTTAAGTCATGTCAGCTGTTTCCTTAGCTCTCTGTGTAGTTAGATCTAACTCCAGAAACTTCCTCCCTATTGAGCTGATGACCCTCCCTGCGCTCTCCTCTGAGGGTTTCCTTAAAAAAAATGTTCCCTCTGTGGCGCATTTCCTCAATGCACTTTGAAGACGAAAGTATGCCAACACTAACATAAAACAGTAATAAGATATATAGATGGATGGATGGATGGATGGATAGATAGATAGATAAATAGATAGATAGATAGATAGATAGATTTGATCCACTAAAGTGTCTTTTAAATTGTTTTTTTGCTCCTCTTCTCTGACCTCCCGCCCTAGCATCTCGCTAAATTACGCACACACACACACACACACACACACACACTTGCACACACACACACACACACACACACACACACAGACCGACAGACACAGAGACAGATACACGCACACACCGTGAGCGCGCCCCACTCAAAGTTTGACGCGCCGACTTTCATAGCACAGGCGCGTCTGATAGAAAGCAGTAAACTATGCGGATTATTTCTCGGTGACTGAGCATCATTTATTTATTTCGCGGTGATAAGACGTTCGGCGCCTAAAAACTCATGTCTGACCGTGAACGGAGCTATTTCAACGTTAGCCGCCACCTGCACTTAATTGTTTCGGAGTTTTGCTCTCGGTGGCTGCGTGCGCGTAACTTTCAGACGAGGACAAATAATTGGAATTTGGGGCATTTTGGCACAAGACGGGACACCGTGTGCGCCAGGCGTCAGACATAGAAGTCAACAAGTGGCTCTCATACTGTGGGAGAAGAGATAGTATAAAAGCGTGTTGAAGTTGCTGAATGGAAAGTTAGTTTTGTCTTTCTTGGTCGCGGGACATTTCAAGTGAATCACATTTACGGGAAGGCGGATAAGTTCTTTAGAGTTTGTACGAGTTTCTTTATTACTCACCATGAGCTCACCGGTGGTTTTCCAGATATGGACGTTTTTTTTGTTGGGGACTTTAACCGGGGTCACATGGGGTGATTTCTCCTCCGCCAAAGTGCTGAGGGGCAACACCAGGAGAGACGGTGAGTCTTTATCATCACTCCTTTTCTTTGTGTTTAGCGTGTCTTTACTGCTGACACAGTGTATCTGCAAAGGTCGGTTATAGTCACCATCTTCTAAAAAAAAGAAATGTCTGCTTAAGTAGCCTGTATTATACTTTATTTTTTGTTATTGTAGCCTATGCGTATAACTTGACTTCTTGAAATTGTTGGCCTATTATTTATTTAAATAAAGTTTAGATCAGGAAGTGGCTTTTTTAATTGATGCATCATTGGATCTACTTGTTTAAATCCCTTTTTTATGTTCTTTCTCAGCTGAAATACTGTTTTGGAAAGACTAATGGTATATTGTGATATTTATTTTTGACTTGTGGTGACCTCAGTGTTACTTCAAATAGATATCAGTTGTTTGTAAGTGCGGCAGTTGACTGACATGGCTTGTTGTAGTGGATTACTTGCTGACACACTGTTGGGTGAGTATAGCAGCAACGGAGTGGGGACAGTTAAATGATGTTCAGTGGGTGCAAAAGAAGAGGATAAGCAAAGTCTGTTGGATGACGAGCTGCTCCTGATTTTTAGGCTTAAATAAGGAGCATGCATGTCCCAGAACATTCTATTATTGCTGCAGTGCATCCCTCCTTCACTGAAGCTGCAGTCTTCAGACTTCTTGAGCCTCTTTCCTATCTAACTTCCTGCAGGTGTGCCATGCTTACTTTTACTTGGCCCTGAGGCTAAAGTCATGGTGCTACAGTGCCTTTGATTATAGACACACACACACACATACACACACACACACACATGCACACACACACGCACACACACACACACACACACAGCTGCAGGGTTGCTTTTGGCAGGGAAACATGAAAATACCACTGTATTAGGTTCTAACCTGGGCGACGGTCTCACGTCTCACTCCTGCGTGTGTGCTAATAACAAAGGAATAACATGGAGGGGTAGGTCTGAGTGTCCACACATGATGTAGCTCCCCATCAAAAACCTCTTAAACGTTCTGAAGTTCAGATTATTTTTCATGATTAATGTTCATGATGAATCGTTTTAACCAAAACTGCCACGCATATTTAACATTGAGTCCAAACACACTTTGATAAGTCAATACCCACAGATGTTTGAGTGATGGATTGCAACCTGTTAGAAAACAGTTGCCGGGTCTTTTCCAGTTACAAGTGTGTCAAGAATACAAATGGCATCATAGACACCGCAACACAGAGTGACAGGTGAGCTGCAGCAGTGCTGTGAGACAGAGCAGACGGACGGGAGAGAAAAGCAGCGAGTGATGACAGAAACGGCTCGTTACCAAATAAAAGTTGATACTGTTCGGAGATGACAGCTGCAGTAACTCTTATTTGGTCAAGGTTCAAAATACCAGCAGGATGAAAAAAAAAGTATCTGCTACCTCACGGAAAAAGTATGAAGCCGTAAAGTTCAGAAGAAGGCAGTGATAAAGCTCCAACATGCTTTTACGGTACTTTAGAAATGGGAGTTTTTATTACTCATTCCAACAAGATTTAAAAAGATCTGCATCTCAGTTCTTTCCTCTGTAGTTGTTATCATTTTACGTTACTAGGAAAGAGTCTAAGACTACATTTAAATGCACACTTTATTCTTAGTTGTTCTTATGGACTTTTGATTTTTTATCTCATACAGATTGTTTTTTCTATACATCATCAGATTCTGATAAAATAGACTTTGCCTCATCCTCTCCTTTAAAAGTGCTTCATTGACTTCATTATCTGCTCAGGACAACAGTATTCCACTATATCTTTACATAGCAAACAGTCGTTTGCCATATAAATGATCTGAATTTGGATATTAGTACATTTAAGGAGAAAAAGTGAAGCACTTCTTTGTTTTGGGGCAGGAGTGCTTCTCAGTATGAGATTTAAATCCACAACAGGCCATTCATATATGTTTTATGTTAAACACATACTTAAGCTTGATCGATTTGCTGAAGTTTAAATTGAAAAAAAAAACAAAAAAAACGTGCACACTGATGCACATTTCCCTTTGCCTTCTACACTTGCCGTTGCAAACCAAATAATTGGTTTAGTGCACTCAGTGAAGGAAAAGATGTCCGTTAATATTTCAGAGCAGAGTTGTTCTCTTGAAGCAGTCAGTCAGTCAAACAATGAGTGTTTAATCATTCTATCACAGGAGTGTAAAAGATGAGCTGGCGTAACCTTTTTTTGAACACTGTCACTCTCTAAAGATCTCCCTGACAGAGTTGAGAGTGAACGTGTCCCTGTGTTTACTTTTGTGTGTGCGTGTGTGTGAATGCTGTGACAGAATGTCTTAGCTCACTTCGAGGAATTTCCCCTCTAGGTTTTTTTCTCCTGTGTTTGTTCAGTGTTTTGCTCATTCTTTTTGCCTGCCATTGAAGCGTGTCTCTGTGAGCAATGAAGGGGGGCGGAATGGGAGATAGAGTACATATAGAGGAGGAAACTCACAAAAACACATGTAAACACAGAAAGACTATTTGGCCTTTCTGCACTGAACAACTTATCTCTGCTAAAGAGACCAGATGACCCAAATATGATTACACATATTTGTGTGTGTGTGTGTGTGTGTGTGTGTGTGTAAGCAGCACTTGTGGGCAGAGAAATGTGTATATATGTGCAGGCACTGACAGAAACAAGCATACAGTATTCAGACACGGACACTGTGAACTCAGACACAAGCACTAACATCTCGTTCACAACTCAAACAACACAAATTATGTGTTTCTTGTGGCTCACAAATACAGTAGTATTTGTTTTTTTAACTGTGAAAAGTGAGTCTTTCTTAACGATGCTCTGATAGTAGAAAACGTTTTGCACCGGCCGGACATTTGTGACTGCCTCTGCTTTAAGTTTGAAGGGAGCGTTACTGGATTGTTCTGTTACGTGAATCTTTAATGCATATTCAGAGAAATTCTTCATATGTTCATGATCTAGTAGAAATTCACACATTTTGAAAAGCCACCAGAAATGCACAACAATATGACTACATGATTTGTGTCATGATTGTAATTTTTAGACGTGATGTAATTGTTAAAACGTTCAGGATTTTTCTACGAGATGGATTTAATAATTCATTTATCACAGCCAAGTAGGGACACTTCACAACATGCTGTATAGTCCTACTTGAAAAGCTACAATATTCTATTCAGACTCCCTGTTCATTCATGTTGTATATTAATATCTTTCCCTTTTAATGTTTAATTCCATTGCACACCAGGGCTACTACAGTTGTACACTGGTGTTTTGAGGCGCAGCAGTTCAGTGTTGCACAACTTTTCTTTAATCCTGTTGACTTTTAAGATTAACTAACGTCATGCAACAATATTTACTTACACACACTTTACCCATGTATGAAAGTACAAACACCGCTCGCAGCTTAACTTGAGATTTTGCTCGTAGAGAATGAACGTGCTTTTAAACACACCCTACAAACATACAGTGTCTGTATCATGCAGTCATTATGGCCACTAAACAGAGAATATAACTTCCACTCAGGGAGAGAAACACAATATATTTTATAAAGGGTCCTGGCGTCTTTCTGATTCCTCCTCTCCTTTTCTCCAATAGGTCTTCTCTTATCTGTTGCCTTCCTCTCTCAGTGCTGCCTTATCAGTCTATGCCTCGCTACATATCACTCCATCTTTCCAGACCCTCCTCTTTCAATCTTCCCCTTTCTCATGTCTCTCTTTATCTTGCGATCTTTCCCCATCTGTTTCAGCTCTTTTTAATCAAAAGCTATTTCACCCTGTTGGCTCCATGAGCAAATATAATGCGGCAAACACTGTCACAGAGACGCACGCCAGCACACTTGCACACTTGCACACTTGAACACTTGCACAACACAAAGCTACCTGCACAAGGATAATACTTTTGGCCAACCATTGTAAACCAACAGACGTTTGAACACTCACTGTGGATGCACTTAACAGATCGACATTCACGCTGTACAAAATGGGGGCAGACACAGATACAAAAAGGAACAAGTTATATAGTACAAATAATACAGTATGATTGGCTGTGCTCACAAAAGCAGGCGTGTTCTTATGCTGAGCTGAGCTGAGCGAGGTGTTGGTGATGTTAGTGAGTGTGATGTCATGGTCCTTAACCGTGTCTCAGAACTTGAGGTGGCCTTGCCTCTGATAGCAAACACACAAACACACACACACACACACACACACACACACACACACAAATACAGTCATTCACTAATGTCTCACAAAGTATACATAAAAAGCGGACAATTAGACAAGCAATCTCACTCTACTGTAACTACTGTGTGTAATTTGTGTGTTGCCTCGGGGCAATGCTGTGCTATAATGGCAGTAAAACACCGAGGGAAATCTGTATTAAGTGAAATACTTGTTCAGAACATTTGTATTGTGCAGCAGTTCATTGGCAGTGAGGTTAAGTGGCTTGTTGGCATCCAACTGTATAGCGTATAGATTTGACTGCTCTACAATAACGTCAATGATATCTTCTTCGCATAACCTCTTGCAGTAATAGAGTAGGGACATGATGTCATCAGCCTGCAGACGTGTAAGTGTAATTACAGTACCAGTATTGCTTCTGCCTCTCAAACCTGATTCATTCTTCCTCACTTTCCTCAAACTCACCGTCCTCTACCAGAGGGTATGACCCTATGTACCCCAACTGTTCGATCAGGCTTCTACATATACACATTTCAATATAAATATATACCTGTTTATTTTTATTATCAACTTCAAGTCATGCGATAGTGACATCTGTCTTACCTTCCACTCAGATCATGCTGTCACTTCCCTCCCCCAATTGATGTGTCATACTCACTCCTGCACTTCATGTGATTGTTAATATAGCACATTGTTGTGTGTAGGAATGAAAAAAGAAAATTAGGTGGGAGGAGGGAGGAGGTGCAAAAAGGTGTTCTGTTGCCTAAAGGCAATTGCATTCAGTACAAGGCTACGGTCCATTTAATCAACTGATCTAAAGCTAAGTATTCCTACTCTGCGCTTTGAGTTGCAGGAATACAAAGATTTACTCATGGCATGGGTGGAGGGCCATCCACCTGGTCACTGCGTCCTGCAACATCTTGATTGATTTAAGACAGGAGGCAATGGGGTTCATATTGTTTTTGTGTCACCATGTTAAACACGGGGGTGACAGCAGGGCGGAGTGTCACTGAGGTTATTGGAATTCATGAGTCACTCTCCAGACAACCAACATGGAAGTACTCCCCACCCGCCCACCCAGGCCGACACACTAACACAATTACAGGATCTCCCTTTCAAGGGAATCCCCCCCACAATAAACACTTGTCATCTCACACGCACACACACTTTTCATGTGAGAAATCGCATGAGCTAAAGTTGTTCCACCCCTAAACATTTGGCAGGCAGTCTTTTCCTCCCCTGCAGGGAGGAGTAGAGGAAATAGGGTGGTGACCACTTGGACGAAGAAGCAAAGACTGAGATGATGCCTTGGAAATTGAGTCGAGCTAGGTGTTTGCTTTGTAATGGAAATTGTGGTGTGAAAGGTTTATGTGCCTTATGCCTCATGAATCCCCTGCTGTGGAGAATGTGATATTTCCTACTTCTTTGGGAGCACCCGGTGCATAGATGTGTTTTATGGCACGAAGATGTTTTTATCATTTTCTTTGTACTACAACTGGAAAGGCCGTAGGAGTTGTTTGAAGGGATAACAGGCATGCATGCATGCACGTTTTAAAGATCTGTACGTGAATTGACAGACAAATATTGTCTTTGTGCACTTTGTTGCCTCGCTCTCATCACTCCGGACAGCAACGGATTTTTAAGTTCCCATGACATTTTAGGAGGAGAGGGCAGCAGGAGAGGCATGGAAGTTTAGAAGGGAGCTTAGGAGAGTTAGAGGGCACAGAATAGGAGGAGAAGAGGGAAAAGGTGTGTTGAGAGAGATATGCCAAGTTGAAAGACCTGTCCCTCCACTTTTCTGCCCCGTCAGCTTCAAAGGAGAGATAGTGAGACCAACGGCAAGCCAAATGGACAGAGTATAAAGAAGGAAATGGAAGAAAGGAGGACTGATAGAGGAGTGGAAGGGGTCAGGGGGAGATAAGGTATTTCTGGAGAAGGAGAGCGAACAGAGTATAGCGCCAAACATCAGCAGATTATCTGATCTCTGTATCTGATCAAAACTCAAATCGTAAAGAAAAAAAAGAAGGCACAACCAGCTTTATCAACATGCTGTACCTTCGCCACAGATGATATTACTATGAGTATGAAGTTAGCAGTAACGTTATAGCTGTGAATGTAGCAGCGTACAAGGCAAAATCTAGTGTCTTGCTTGCCACCTGCTAATTAAAGTGAAGGGGCTTAGTCGTGAAGTAAGCGATGACTTCAGCTCAGGCTCACTCAAGGTGCACTGACCTTTAAGGTGGAACAACTATTCTAATGTTAGTGACGAGCAGCTTTTTAAGTTTTGCAGTGTATTTTTTATTTATTTTTTTTAACCAAATACCGTCTAATACGAAGTACCCTGGTGAAATTTCAGGAAGGTGTGAAGATATGAAAAAAATAAAAATAAATGCCCAAGCAGAATAGTAAATCCACTGTTTGAATTGTGGGAGGCAGGGTGGCTTGAATCCCTTAAAAGAGACAAAAGATCAAGCTTGGGTGGGTGTGTGGCTGATAAATTATCAAACGTTATCTTTTAGCATTTCTATTGCTGCAATGAATTGCAGCCTAACGATGGAAATCAAAACAAACTCCAATGTAATGCTTAGCTCAGTGCGGCAGACTTTATCCTTTGTCAGTAATGCATATGACAGGATTGGTCTGTACATGAGCCTTCTGTCTATCTTGAATGTGCGCTGCCTTCGTGTGGTATTGCTTTATGTGTAAAGTGTGAGTGGATTTGATATCAGGTCAGTCATTCCCCAGCAGCCGGGTTGCGTACGGCTACCGGTCCATGCAACATATGCTAAGAACTGACTTTACTCTTTCCCCCCGTCTTACTGCAACCATGCACCTCTGGTCAGCCACCCTAGTAGCTTATGGTGGCTCATATTAGCTGGTCTTAGCAAACTTAAAGCAATAGTTCCACATTCACACTTATTTGTGTTTTTGCTGAGAAGCATATGAGAAGATTGAAATCACTCTTCATAATGAGGTGAGAATGGATCTTCTCATATAACTTTCAGCATGAAAGCAAATGAGCTAATTTACCAAAGTGTCAAACTATTGCTGTAAGATAGATATCACAGATGTAACCGATTGGATTAGCTTACTGTGTATCTACTTTACATTGCAAAGCTTTGCTTTAGCTGACTCTTTCTGTTATTGTTAATGCATACTTCTCCGCAGAATTATTTACCTTCACTGATGTGTTTAGTTTCTTTTGGCTACTCTAAATCAATTTACAAGCCAATAAAGCTCTTTTGAAATTGAGCTGAGCTGGGGACACGGTAGAGGGGAATTAAGAGAGCAGGAAAGAAACAGGGAGAGGGAGACAGATGTTTAGTCATGTGTAGTCAGTCTTGTAGCTGAGTCATCTGACTGGCACAGTGAATAACGGAGGAGCAGGAAAATGAGAGAAAGAAGGAGCTAGAGGGTGCATGGAAAGAGACACAGGAGAGATGCAGGAACCAATTAAGGGAGAAAGTTGATCAAACCAGTGGATGAAAAAGAAGAAATTGGAATACGAGGTAGGGAGAGAGAGTTAATGAACAGAACTGTAAAAAAAAAAAAGTGGGAGAATAAACATGTGGAAAGTTATAATTGAGCGGAGATGAGAGGTTGATCAGGGTAAAACAAAGAGCTGGAACCGAAGGAGGGGGAAGAGAGAGAGGTGGTGTAGGCTGTTTCACAAAAACAGCTGACATGCAGGTGAAAGAAAGAGCCAGGGAGGGTGAGTGAGTGTGATGGATATGAAAAGAGACGAGAGGTAGAGAGAGTAGAGGTGTGAAAAGAGTGATAGAGTGTGCACGGAACAAAGGAGAAACAGGAGTGTGAGGGAGAGGGTGAATAAGCTGTGAACGTGAACACAAACAAAAGGGGAGTTTTTAAAGAGAGAGAACGTTTGTGAACACACAGGGTGGCACCTGTCCAAAGTGAGAAACACACCAATGAATAAGAATGTGGGATAATAAAGGGAAGGAAATAGAGTGTGCAATTGCAAGAGCATGTAGATTAGATGGATAGTGAGCTTCTCCCTTATCATTTGCTCGTTCTCAGTCCTTGACAAACAAAACTAATGTGACTCACTCATCAGTAATTGCATGAGAAAACTTCTGATCCATGTGTGTGGGTGTTAGAAATAAAGAGAGAGAGAGAGAGATAGAGAGAGAGATAGAGAGAGAGAGAGAGAGAGAGGATGGTGCTGTACTTGGGTGTTTAGGGTAGGTTCACTGTGCTAGTCTGTGTTACCGTTTTTTATAGAAACAAAATCCATTGAGTTTATTTTCGTGTATCAGTGCCCACATTCATCAAATCAAAAAAAACCTCTAATTTGTAAAATACTTAGTTAAGTATAAGTAGTATACTAAGTACTATAGTAAGTTAATTTAAGTACAAGCAGTTCATATTAATTGTGTTATCAATACAATTGACTTACAGCAGCAGCAGAGTCAGATTTCACTTATCACGTGATGTAAGGAAAGTTAAAAGACAAGACAATGGTGGAGGATTAGGAAAAGCAAAAGGGCTCAATTGGCAATATTTCTGATTAAACCCAATGCTAAGCATTACTTGAATTCAAGGTTTGAGCTATTTTGTTGAATTGCCTCTTAGCAATTGCCTCTAGCAAGCAATGATGCATATATCTAGGGCTTTTATTGTGAAAGGTCAGGCTTGAAGTAGTGAAGCTGCAATGCCTCACCGTTGACAATGTGAGAGCAATTAATACAAACATACATTTGGGTGACAAATTGGAGGCAATAGCAACATTAGGTGTCAGTAAAGTGTTGGACCAACACAAGCGGTCAGAATCACTTCTAGTAAAATGCCTCAAACACGTCCTATTTACAGGAGTAACTGCTGAGCAACAATGCCACTGTAGTTGTAGCGGGTGTGTTAATTACATTGATATCCCCTCAGGCAAGGTGTTGCATAGAAACAGGCTCTCTGAGGGGATTGTGAAGGAAATTAAATGGATCTCAAGTGCAGCTATTTGGCACTTATTTGGATTTTCAGTTCAATCAAGCTGCAGGCAGAGTTTGTACATGAAATCAAAGCATTGATGTATCATGCTCCATCCAAAGGAGAGGTGTTCATTTTCTGATTTGCAAACATCCTCAGAACGGCAAACAATGTAATGTATCACATTTTCAACCAATACGGACTAAACACACTTGTTTGTTTGACTGATGGCAGCTTTGACCCACTATCACAAGTGGCTTTGTCATCTTCGGCATGTGATATTTGTTTGTGTTCTGCCCACTAAGGAAGCTTTCAGGGACAAGTAAACAACGAAGCAGCTTAGGCTCTGCCTGCGTCATAGAAGTGGAGTCAAATAGTGCTGAAATGATTTGTCGATTGAGTAAAAACTTTGATAATGAATGAATTGTTGGTCAGTAAAGTAAAAATGACAGATATTTGCTGGCACCTGCTTTTCAAATGTGAGCAGCTGTTGCTGTTCTCTGTTTTATGAAAACGTAAATTGAATATAGTTCTTTTTTTTTTTTGTCACTCAAAACAAGTTATTTGACAACATCCCTTCGGGCTCTGAGAACTTGAGAAGAGTATTTCTCACTAACCCTTTTCCGACATCAATCGAAAAAATAGATAAGCAGATGATGAAAATAATCATGTCCTTGGGAGGTAGTTGAGGCACACAACATGAGTGCACTGCTGCACTCGCACCTATCCAATACGTTCTGATCCCATCTTGTCACCAACAGACGCTTTTTCTGGTGCCCTTTGCTCACTTTCTATCCCAGCGCATCCAACTACGATGTCCTGGGAATGAGAACGGGCTGATCTAACACACCCAATATAATGCAACATAAATCCAATGCACCCTCTGCAATAGGGCAGTGTATGGAGGCTGGGATTGCTGCTGCTGCTGCTGCACCGCTCACCCGGAAACTCTTCTGGAACTGCTGCGCCCAGTTAAGGCTGCTGCTGTTCATTTGGCATTTTATAAGCCCTACCTCCAACCATGCATCCATCTGTTGAGCTCTGAATCTAGGCTACCCTGGATAAGGAATTATTATTGTCACTGCCCAATCTCTGCGATGCTGAGTTTGGTGAATCCTATCTATATATTACATTCTGTATTCACATAATAAATGTGTTTTGACTAACAGAACCAAAGTCATCATATTCATTTCAGACTTCATAGGAGTCTATAAGCCCAATATCTCATTCACACTCCAATCTGACAAAGAAAAGGAATGGAAAAGAACAGGTTAGTCAGTAAACAAAAAAAAAAAAAGCCACAGAAGTTTAGGTGGCCAGCACGACACTACAGGAATAAAAAACCTCTGTGAAACAGCAGAGGGATATTGAGCAGTTTAGGATGTTTTCTCAAGAAAAACACACCAAGGAATCAAGTGCTTAAAGTGTTTTCAGTACCTGCTGAAACTTTTAAAGTACAAGATACAGATCCTGAAAAGAAATGGTGTGAACACCAGTGGGTTTCTGCCACCAGGGCTAAGTGAGGGTGAGAACATGACAAATGTCAGAAGTGACACTGCAGAAAGATGAGAGCAGGAACCGCTCTCACCCCAGGAGATGCGCCCCTGCTGAAGGAAAGAGATAAACACTGTGTATTCATGTTGTGTGTTATATATATATATATATTTATATACTTACGTGTGTGTGTGTGTGTCTGAGAGAGAAATAAATCCTCTAGTGCACTGTGAGAGCTATGTCTTTGTTACTCTGACAATGGTGCTCTGACACAAATGAAAAATATTCTTTTTTTTTCCTCTCTTCTGTCAAACACTTTTATCTTTCCCTCTCCAACTGTCAGCGTTTCTCCCCATATTTCCCTCACTCTCTCTAATTCTCCATTTGTGTATCTCAGCATTTCTCCCGCTGTCTCTCTCCCTCTCCTTCTGTCTCTTCTTGTCTTCATTAGCTTCCCCTGTCCTCTTTTCATTTAATCATTGTTACCCTCTGAATTTGGTATCTGAGCAGCAGAATGTGAGGACGTGCAGAGAGGGAAGTAGAGAATACAAACACTGCAGGGGAGAGGGAGAAATGGGGATCGGGGACATGGATCGGAGCACAGACGGAAAAAAGGGAGAAGGCATTGTTAGAGGGATATAAGAGGGGAAGAAATGCGAGAAAGGCTGAAAGAAAAGTTAACAGGCAGAAAAAGGAGCGGAAGAAAGAAAGAATATAAAAAGGAGAAGGGGAAAGAAATGGCAGGAGGGTGGTGCTGCTGTGGAGCCTAGAGCAGGATAAGTGATCCCAGTGGTAGATAGAAGGTCAGATACACACTGACAGTCAGACCACTGATTAACCTTGCGCTCTGACCACACATACACACACACACGCTTCCTGACACACGCATTCATACACAACAGCACAACAACAACAACACACACGCACACACACACAGCTGATGTGAGACAGACAGACTGCGAGCAGGGGGGCTGTCAAAACATCAGCATCTGCTCAGCATCTCACACAACGCTCAGAGCAAACACACACAAACATACATCTTGCAAACAGCGTCCAAGCAGCCCTAAGAGGAATCGAGGCTGATATTTGATAAACTTGTGCTACCACAGCTGGGGCTTAGCTAAAACACACACACACACACTCAAAGAAATGTACATACACACACATACAGCCCAGCAACAGCCAATTTCACACAGTTTTTTCATAAAGTTATGTGTTGAAACATAACGCAAGGGAAATGTAAAGGAAACACAATTTGTGGCCAGTTATTACATTAGATGTGTATGATATTGTGACTGTTTTTTATCGTATATGGCCTTCGATGTGCGTTTTCTTCTGTGAACATATTAAGTGAATATCGATGTGTGTGTGCGAGTGTGTGTGTGTGTGTGTATGCAGAGCTAATTGATTGTCCTCGTCAGCCCTGCTGTTCAAACTGCAGAAGCTGTCAGCAGGAGCCAACTGCTACCCTAACAAGCACTATAAACGCACACACACACACACACACACACACACACACACACACACACACACACCAAGGCTTTCATACTTTCTCACAAGCACACACATTATCACATTAGCCCCTTAATGTAGAAACAGACGCACAGACATGAATGCACGTGTAGAGGCTGAACAATTCTAAAAATGCACGCGGCGTGATGCGTCTTAAGATGCTATTCTTGTCATTTAGCAGTTTGAATGACCGACGTCAGAAATATCTGTAGAATCCGCTGGCATTTCTTGATATGTGACAAGTATAACAAAGGCCCAGCCATTAAGCCAACCTCAAGCCAGAGTTACACAAAACAGAAAATCACCCTCAGCTTTACAGGAACAGGAAACGTCTGCTGATTCGCATTCCTATTAGTACATACACCGCATCAGACAAAGAGATACCATGGAAGATGCTCCACACACCACTCTGCAGCAAGCCACACATATTTTACAGACACAAACACACACACACACACACACACACACACACAGGGAGGATATTGCTGATGAAGTGCGGGTAAATACACTCCATCACAGTTTAGGAGGTTACACAGAAACAAGCCCCTCTCATCCCTCATCCTCTGCTTCTCTCTGTACTGACCCTCCCTCAAACCCTCCTCACAATCTGTCGTTTCAACTTGAGCCGGCTTCCTTCACCCACCTGCTTTCTCCTCTCTTACTCTCTGTCTTATCATCACTCCTCCTCCCCACCCTTCCTTTCTCTTTCTCTCTTTCTCCTTGTCCTCCTCCCTGTCTCGCTTTTTCTTGTCCCCTTCACTTCTCAATTTTTTTTCTCAGATTGTATTTTCCATCCTCCTCATTTAGCAAGATGGAGCTTTCTGTCAGACGTTGTTTTTTGGCGCCTCCTTCACCCCTCTGTTTGTGCAACACCGTAGCAGTGTATCTGTACGGCACATGAGCATGCAGGCATGGTGTACAAGACCGTGAGAGTTAAACATTATTGTTTGTACATCTCTGTGACTGAGGTAGAGTTTGTATATGTGGCTGAGCTGCTGTGAGTTATCCTTGTAGGGCTGGGAGGCCAAAATCTTCTATCACGATGAGGTCATTTATTTTAACAATATTATGTCACGATATTGCATGTTTTTTGCTCTATATGAGATAACCACATGGTAAAGCCTATTTTTGTATACTCCTGTATTAAAATACAAAAACAATTCCAGCTATACACTGGTTATGAACACATGCATGCACACAAATACAGAGTGAATCAGATTCAAACGATAGTTTGGTTCAACTGAGTTTGATCAGAAATGGATGCGTGTAGTATGTTCTTGTTATTATCAATCAGGCGACGCAATTGTGTATCACGACATCTCGATATATGATGTCATCACAGTATGATTCAATTTAAACACAATACATTTTGAATTATTATTGAATTTTGTCATGCATTTGTCAACATGTGTAACCAGCACAGATGTAGACAAGTGAAAACATTCAGCGAGATGTTATCTACAGGAAAGCCTTCAATTTATTCGCATATTATTAACACATCAAAAAAAAACTTGACTTGCACTTGACACAGTTCTAAGAAGCGAATGTATGTGAAGTGACTGATGTGAAGTAGGGCCCATTGTACATAATGTGCCATTATGCATTGTTATAAAGGCAAATGTGACGACTATGAAACATGCTTTAATCTGCATTGATAATGCATTTCATCCCCATATTTTGCCTCAATGCCATTTTTGCACAGCTAGGTTTCTCATTACCTTTCTGTGCCTTAGGCTCTCTCTCTCTCTCTCTCACTCTCTCTCTCTCTCTCTCTCTCTCTCTGTGTCTCTATATGTGCATGTGTTAGTGACTCCTCAGTTTAAGCGTCTCCATGCATATGACCATGAATATGTATATTTTCGCGTCCTACTACACATGCATCTGCTTGTGTGTGCGCCACCTTTGTATCTGTGCGTTTCAGCGGCTTGAGCCATTCGCCAACAGCGTCTCCACTGACCTGTCCTCAGTGCTGACTCAGCTGTTGGTCCCCTCTGCATTATTCAGCAAGCTAAGCCAAAGTGTTAAACAAGAGCACATCACAGCAGAGGACGGAGGCATGCTAAGTGGACTGGCACAAGACACGGAGAATGTAGAGATGTTAGCTTAGTGCGATACAGAGATTAGCTTGTCGAAACAGGACGAAAGCCGTGTCCCATTTCCATTCACACAAAATGTCAACTTTGCTTTGAGGACGTAGTGTGTTCACACTGACAAAGACGTTAGTATGAATACCAAATTGGCTTGATGTTTGAGTGTTGGATGTCTTGATAACAACTATCATTCTGCAATGCAACACATACAAAATGTAGGAGATTGTCACAGTGAAAAAAACATTAAGTAAAGATGCCCCAGGTACATCACGGAATATAAAAATACCACTTTGGAAAACATGGCATGTGGCATGTGGTATGGTCTTTCAATTCAGGTTAGAAAAGTGTGAGAATTGTTTGTGTGTGTTTGGAGGAAGGGGCATAGAATCTCTGAGGTCCAGCAAAATAACATTTGTAAGCTGTCTGTTTCATCTCTTCCCAAGTTGTTTACTTCACATAACATCCTTCAGTTTTAAGAATGACTTAAAAAAATGGACATTATCCTTTCAACCTTTCAAACGTCGATTTTCTGCCCTAGTTGGCAGAGTGCAGCTCATCCCTCTTCTTTATACCCATTAGGCTAATTTGTCCCCAAAACAGGTGTTGAGTCATAGATGCCTGAGAGGCACTCACAAAAGCTAAGTGGATGCTAATGCTAATCAAAGGCCCAAGAGGACCATTGAGACTCGCTGGTGAAGATGTAAGGACCTGCAGAAAAGCCCCAGTAACCAAAGAAAATGTTAAGTGAGTCACAGCTTCCCAATGATGTCTCTCTTCTTAGTTTCTCCTCTTTGAAATAGACAATAAAAGCAAAAATAATGATTTGCTCAAATCGGCACGCATCAAGCAAGGGACCCACAGACACAAACATGCACATAACTACATCATATGCACTCAAAGACGTTATCTTTGCTTATTTATGAGTGGAACTCATTGATGCTCTTTGGTGCATCCTATGCAGTGTTTGATCTGTTTCCGCATCTTGGGGCTTTGCGGACTTTCCTTGTTCTTTTCACAGTACAATAGCTGCAGCAGTGTCTCCCTCTCTGTCTTTCCACTGCCAGTGCTCCCTCTTTCTTTTTCTTTTTTTATCTGCCCGCATTTATTTTCTCTGCCCGTTTCCCCTTCACTCCCTTCACTCCCTTCTTCTCTGTCCTTCTCTACCCCGCTCAATCACTTCCCCTGTTTCTCTCTCATCCACCCCACTGCCCTTCAGCTCCGTTCTCTCTCATTCTAGATTCATTATGCTCTATTGGCATGAATGTAACACGGATGGATTCCTAACGTTTCTTTACTTTCATTTTGTCCGTCTTCACATTTTTGTCTCTGTCTGTTTGTCTTTCTGCTCCCCCTCTTACTTTTTCAGTCAGAGTTGTGTGGTCAGTCTGAGAGACTGCGGTAAGCTCAGAAAGCAGTGTTTTTGTCAAGTCCGTGGCTGTTTGTCTAACCTCTTCTGTCCGTGTCACAGAACATGCCTTTGTGTCGGCTTCAAAGAAACACACACACTCTCACACACAAATGCACTCACACAAAATCTTCTAAATCCTCAAACAGAGGTATATGCTCACCCAAATACCCACAAAGCACACAGACACACACACACACACACACACTTTCTCACGCACATTGTCACATGCCGACGCTCTCACACTGAAAATAAGAACTAAAGGGAAGGAGAGAGAGAGAGAGAGAGAGAGAGCTAGGGGGAAATGGGTGGCTAATTAATATGTACTGACGATGATGACGATCATACTTTGTTGTCAGATCAAGTCTGACATTTTTCTTGCATCACAGCGGCTCCATTTGCAACACACAAGACAATAAATACAAGACCCTTCAACATGAATTTGTATGTTCCATATTTGATTTTAGGATTGCACAAATGAGTGCCTCAGTCTAAACTTAATACATATTTTTATTGGCCAGCCTTCATATGTTATTATGGCTGAATCATGGGGCTTCTCAAGAAGCTAGGTCTACAACCTTTGAGCAGGTTTTCATTCGGTGGAGCAGTTTTGACTTTAAAGTGGTGGATAAACATTTATACCATGTTACATTACTGTAAAACACACTGTAAAATCACATAAAAACAGCAGACAGATTCAATGTGGTCTTTCCTGCATATGGTCAGTATTTAATATGAAAAACCCTGCCTGATTTCTTTCATTATGAATAACAATACGACCTATATTTGAGTCAGATGGTGAACTAATATCGTGTAGTATAAATATTTTCCAAAAGCTTCAAAATAGAAAGTTTTTTATGGTAATGTTGCCGGGAAACCAAGATATTTAGAACATATTTCAAGATATAAGTTTCAAGCCAAGCTTTAACATATTACACACAAATTCAATAATTGGAAGTGGATAGAAAAGTTTATGAATAAATACATTTTTAAAGAACTGTCCTCACTTTTTGTGAGAGGAAATCTAAATTATGATGATACTGCAGCTATTGCGCATATTTTTCCATTTCATAAAGTTTTTACAGATTAGTGGAAACAGCTTCTGAGATTCAGGCCTCTGGGTTGACTAACAGTTAGAGGCTGGCTTTGCTCGGAGACATGCCATCAACTTCTTTGTTGTGCGTCCGACGGGAGAACATCGCTCCCCTGTATAACATATGAATGTCCAACCCGTTCTTACTCCCAAGGCCTCAAGTCATGCAGTTCGGTCAGGGCTTTTTGGCGTCTTGACACCAACGCTCATTTAGTGTGTGTACGTGCCGCACCTACCTGCAACATAATGGGCAGAGCAACTGACGCAGTTTAAGCGAGTCCACACAGGGTGAGTGGGAGGGGGATGTGGATGGTTCAAACAAAGGTCTTTTGTCCGGGAGACCGATGAAATGACTTTTCAGGTCACCTTTTCAGACCTTTTTCCTGCCGTTTGACGCACTATTCTAAGAAAGGACGTAAATGGAATGGATGTTTGGTTTTTGTTTGTGTATATCTCGGGGGTTTATGCTTTTTGAACACATTCTATGGCCATCGAGCTACTGCAGCAGCTCTTTTGTGTCCAACTGAAGGCGCATGATGCTTATATGCTATATATATATAGGCCTGCTGTTCTCTATAATTCATGAATATGTACAGTTCAGCTGTCTCTGCATGTATGTAGCACACATGAGTGCCTATGTGGCCTGCCGAACGCAGCAGACACTCCCACACCCTTTCTTTAAACATGTATTCTCCTTCTTGATCATAATTTCAGTTAGTTAGACTGGAGAAAAACTGAAATGTCCCTTCAGTCTATCCCCTCCTGTAGTCTGCCTTCCTCTCCATGCCATCGCGCCACTTCAGAATCCCAATTCCCCACACTTTTACACTGACTGCACAAAAAAACACGCAGTCTCTGTGCATAAAAGAAAGGGATGGAAGTTAATTGGTTTTAGCAGCAAAGGTGGGGCTGGACCAAAAAGATCATCTAAAAGAAAAGAGTAATATATGAGACAGAGCAAGAGGAAGAGAGATACAGTAGTGACACACTATGTTTTTTGACCCTTTTCAATTTATTAACATTTAATGCCTTAGGGAGCAAGTCAAACCGATGGTCACGCCCTCAGGGAGGGGGAGGGTTTGACTTGGTTCCCTGAGCTGTGAAATACTTGGAAATGTGAGAATGTACATCTGGTGTACATTTGTTTTTTTTTTTAAAATATATATTTTAGAGCATCAGGGTTTCTGGCATGGTCAAAAAGAGAGGGAAGGAGAGGTAGAGGAGATGGTGCAGGATGGAGAGAACAGAGGAAGTGAAGAAGAGAGAGGAGGAGAAATGTGGGGAGAGAGCCGATGCTGACCAAAGCTGACACCCCACGGCATGCAGTGTTCACCTCTAGGGTGTGTGTGTGTGTGTGTGTGTGTGTGTGTGTGTGTGTGTGTGTGTGTGTGTGTGTGTGTGTGTGTGTGTGTGTGTGTGTGTGTGTGTGTGTGTGTGTGTGTGTGTGTGTCTTTTTCATGCCTCTGTGCTTGTATGGGCGTGACTGAGCAACAAGGGAGAATATTTAAAGCTGATTTGTCATGAGAGAGTGGCAAAACAGTGGAGGCAGCACAGGCTTTGATAAGCAGCATAGTGATGCGCACGCGCACACACACACACACACACACACACAGGCCGTGAACATTTAGCCAGATGGAGAAGGCTTTGGTTATTTCTCATGGGTGGGAATACTCTGAGGGTACAAGGACAGCTTCCTGCACCCAACACACGCACATGCACACACACGCGCATAAAAACACGCGCACAAGGGCACACATGCTCACGGTGTTAGGCAGCAGTTTTGCTGCTAATGGGCAATGTTTTACATTCTGTTGCCACACACAGATGAATAAACAATTCAACAGATAACAATGCATGACAGCAAATGGGCCTGCAATAATAATGATAATAAATAATAGCAATAGAGAAGGGGAGTAGATTAAGTGTCTCTTCTTTTAACAGTCAAATATTTCTGTGAATTATCTATGAGCATATTAATCTATGCTGAAGCCAAATTGGCAAGTATCCTACTCACTAAAATTCAATCCCTATTTACTCGACCCAGTGGTTGACCCAGATGCCGTCTCTAAATACAAATGAAGTTGAAGTAATCAAATGCTGCATACAAACTACGATGCAGCTTGTCGACTGTTTATTAAATAGTCTTTTCCTTCACATGTCAGACTCTTTCCGACACTTGTCTTTAACATTCGGACAGACTGATTGTTTTCACTACTTAATCGTGTTGTCATTGAAATGTCCGTGCGTGCTCTGTGTACTTAAACTATATATTTTTTTCCCCTTCATATTAAAGCAATTTGGAAATATATAGTCATTTGCTTTCAGTTGCCAGGCAACCATCTGAGACACCAGGCAGTTACTGCTCCCAGCCAAGAAATAGTCCGTTCCGGCTATTTTCTGGCCACGTTTTGGCCCGTTGTAAAATAACAAACAAAACAACGTATTTATTTTGTCATTTTTATTCTTTGTTTGTTGTTGTTTTTGTTTGTACCGACACAAACAAATGACAGATACAACATGTTAATGAGTGGTTGGTGGATGATCAGATTTGGTTATCTTTGGACTGAGCTAAGCTAACCAGCTACTGGCAGTATTAGATTGAATGGTCAGATATGAAAGTGGTGTCTCCGCAAGAAAGCAAATCAGCATATTTCCCTTAAACGTCCCAAACTTTGCGACACAAGGTACAATTTTTCAGATTTTATAAAACGGATGTAATTACTTAGTTTTTAATATTGTAATAAACAATTTAATGTTGTCAAAGAACAGCAAATCCCATCCCTTGAAAGTTTAAAACACCTATTGTTTTAGACAGAAACTGGGACTGCCACCAAGAACAAAAACAGCGACATTGCATGTCTCAGGGGAGTTCTTCCCAGCTGAGAGTGAGTGTATTATGTGTGTCCCTTTAGTTTGTGTCGGGGCTTAGGAGAATTCATTTTGAGTAGATGAAAGTCAGACAGGATATGTTAGACGGGATGACAGATGTAGGAAATGGGGTTGCCTTGTTATAGGTAATGTCCTGTGGGAATGTGTTCTCTGAGTGAGAATGTATCATAAGCAAGCTGTCACTCTAGAAAACTATAGTTTGGTCTTCACAGAATAGAGACTTAGACTAAAAAGGGATGAAGTTCAATATAAGGGTTTGCACATATGTGGCACTTTTAATTAGGACAGAAATACGAAGTTTAACATCAGTTCTTTTATTGTGACTTCAGTACGTTCTCCACTGAGATATGCTTTGCTCTCTGATGCACATTGGTTGCTGGGTGATTAGAGTGTGATTGGCACTTGGATCAGAAATAGATCTCAGAGCAATGAAGAACATCACACCCTGGCACTGGAGGTGGGAGAGCCAAGTTTAATTTGTGAGAATTTACCCACATACCTCCTGGCAGACGTGTGCATCTATGCAAATACACATACAATCAAGAACTTTTTCTTGCAACCTCACACCCGAAAAGACACTCTTAATAGCCACACAGATAAACACGCACATCACACAATCACGCAGCATCATTGTCACAAG
The DNA here is from genome assembly GCF_910591455.1 of Pholis gunnellus. Classification (NCBI taxonomy): domain Eukaryota; kingdom Metazoa; phylum Chordata; class Actinopteri; order Perciformes; family Pholidae; genus Pholis; species Pholis gunnellus. The sequence continues at coordinate 17,687,727 of NC_136535.1, forward strand.
TGTCAGATCAGGAAACTGAAAGCTTAATTGCCAGTGAAAGTTTGTGCGTGTGGTGTTTGAATCTCGGGGTGGGCGTGAGACTGTCAGTGATATCATCAGCCCTTGAAGATTGCAGAACATTAACTTTCTGTCAAGTTCAGAAGAAATTTGTGTTACGCAACATGGTTTAAAACAAAAAGTCTGTTGCGTTAATAGAAAGCATTAGATACCCGTATGTGCTGTGATGTTATGTTGCAAAGGTTTGTGTAAGGGAGACTGATGAAGCATGAAGATGAAAATGAAAATGAGTTGCAGCACTTTAAGAAACAGTGGTATTCATCCGAGATGAAAGATACAAGGGACTGTTTATTCACTGCCTCTTCTGCAGGATTGCCCACTATTACAACTCGCTGAAGCAGATGAGCTTTCCCACTCCTGGAAGAATATGAAAAACACTTTTTTGTATCCCAAATGGTGCCATTATGGTTGCCGCTCTCTTTCATAAGAAATACATATTAAAACACAGAACTTAAGTGTTTTTTTTGTGCATTCCCCATGCCACATCAGGCAGCAGTGATCGTTACTGATTAACAATGGCAATTTAATGAAATGATAATCACATTTTGTGTGCTACTGTAACTGACAACATGAGTGGTCTTAAAGAGAAATGAAACGAGGGAGAAGACGAGCGCAAGTGAGAGACACCAATTAAACTTTTTTTGGGTTACATATTTGGAGGTGATTTAGTGGAAGAACATGTCTTTTCATGCATGGTTAGGCCCAGTAATAACAGCCCTTTCATAATTTCATAACTTGCATTCATTCCGTGCCCTCTCCGCAGTGTTTGGACAGTGACACATTCTTCTTTTTTTTTTTGCCTGTACTCAGCAAATTGGATCCGACCACAAGACAGGCTGTGAGGTTGAATAGCTGACTTGATGGTGTTCACGCTCACATGAAAGTGTGTGTTGCATTTTTAGACAACGTTCATTCAATATTTTGCAGTTCCCTTCAGTCAGGGATGGACTGAATTCTATGATCCAAATACAATAACAAACGCTGTTCACCCATAATTGTGGTTGACTTGCCTGTACTGCGCTGTAAGTTAATGACAATATTACTGCTGTTTTGTGCAACACAAATTGGGGACTATGTCGAGAAGGTTTAGGATTCCTGCGCGATCTACCAGATTAAGATGTGAAAATCCTCCAACACTATTATAGCTTAAAGTCAGCATTGTCACCTTTTTCATTTCAGTACAGAGCTAAACAAAAATGTGTCACTGTTTTCCCATTTTCCTGACTACACTGCGTATCCCACTGTGCCCCCAACGCATGTTCTGCTCCGCCCTGATTCCATTTCACCCTTTTACCCAAAATCCTATCCTTGCAAAGCAGGCAGACAGAATGTCCGTGCCAGTTTCCAGTAATGTCAAATCTCTGGGCTGGATATTTAATAGAAACGTCTTTTCTCATCATTGTATCATTTGCATGAATTTGTATGAACCAATCAGCAACTAAAGCCAAAGCATTTTGAAGGGATTTTACATGGCCACAAAACGTCTCCGGGACAAACAAGTGCAAGAGATGCTGGACGTGTCACTAAATAAAGTTTTCAGTGTCCAGGACAAAAACAATAACATTGGCAAAAACATGGACAGACATACAGAGATCAAACTAAATTAAATCTGATGGGCATCCTGTCTCATTGGCTGCTAAACCAGTGCTGGCATCCCCGAGTTCACTGAACGATCTTGAGGCCCAGACACAACAAAACGACATCAGATAACTAGTAGCGAGGAAGGCAGACTGCTCGCGTCGCCTGTGTTGCATTTGAACACACAGCAGACCTCAGCCAACGGCCGACTAGCATGTACGTTCCACGCCTGAGTGAGAGGAACTAACTCTTAATATCAGCGGTTAGCATGAGTTTGTTTTCGTCATGTAAAAACAGAAGACCTCGGACTGCTGATATATAAGCCGTTGTTACTATACAGATATTAAATAAAGCTGCGTTTGCCAACCATTTTCTCTCCCTCACCACTTAGCTTCATTCCAGATGTCCATGTCACTGTGAAATATGTGTGTATTGGAATGATCAGATGAAGATGGAAACTGAGAAGAGTTCCCTCTTGACTTTAATCTTTTGCTTGCTTTACTCACTTCAGTTTCTCTTCTTCTACTGATTAGCTTAATAGGAAAATTGCCCATTTTCAACCTTATCTGTGTCAGTGTGAAAAACACCTGCAGTCGTTACTGATGTTATCTGTCTCTGTGGCGCTTAGCTGCAAAATGTGTTGTTCTACTTCAGCATCGGTAGCTGTGAGGCGCTATACCGCTCAAAAACGTCCTTGTTTTCTTTGCTTAAGTTTCCAGCAGTGACAATGGTATCTGGAATTGTGCAGTATTTGACTAGGATATTCAGCCGAAGAGGCTGCTTGAGGCTGCGGCTGCAGCGGGGAGGATAGGGCCGGCGGGAACCCTGCCGAACATGAGCTGTTAAAAGCAAACATAAAACTGGTGGAGCCTTTGCTCAAATTGCCTTCAGATGCCAACAGACTGAATCATTCTGCTGTAATGAATGTCAGCGTGGGCAGTTTTTTTTAGATGCCGTTGCCGACGATAACACCGAGAGAGAGAGAGAGCCGTGTGTGCGTTACTAGGCATGAAAGTGTTAGTCCTCACTGGGATAGTGATGTGCTGGAGATCTCGGAGAACGAGCCGCTACAGTCGTACCGTTACAGCGGGGTGACATCTAACTTTGTGAATTTAGAATTTATTCTGACAAAACCAGAGTTACTGATTGTTGTGACTTGGAAAAACTAACCAAGACGTGTTAGGTGAATTTTATTTTTTTTGTTTCTGTCTGCTTTGAATAAAGTGTGTTTTACGATGAGTTAACAAGGCAATTAAGCCCGTCTTAGTTCAGTGTAAGAGAGAAACTTGAATTCAGAAGTTGTGCGATTGTATTTTTCGGCTTAGGTGTAAGAATATTTCCTTCACTGACGTTATGCGAGTCTTTGTGTGCAATGCATCCTGGTACATGTAGGCACAGCTGGCGCGGCAGCAGGAGAGATCAGCTTTCTCTGTCAATATAACACAGAGGTATTTATTGGCAGAAATGAAACATAATATTGATAACTATGTTTTTATTAGTGTGTAATCACATGAAACTAAGAATTGTTGTGGTTTCATTACGTTAGAATAAACCGTTTATATCTACATAGGGAGCTCTTCACTGAGTCCGCCATGTTGCGCCGCTATGTTTTTACCAGTGACGGGCCGTGTATTGTATACCTGAGCCTTCAGTGCTGTCCTACTACAGTTGTATCTACATAGGGAGCGGGTGGTCTTCCACGGAGTCCGCCATCTTGCACCGCCGTGTTTGTACAGCAGCCCTAAACGGACGCTAGCTCTAGCGAGAGCCTTTCGCGTTTTATCTTATCTGAAAATAGAAACCCGGTATTAAACGGCAAAAAAACGATCGTGGTCACATACACATGAACACATACAGAGGGACACTCGATTGTCAATCTCACACACACACACACACACACACACACACACACACACACACACACACACACACACAAAGCTCTGTTCCCCAGTTACCTTGGTGGGTGAATGGACCTTCGGGGTCAGGCTTCTGATCAGCAGAGTGGAAGAATTCCTTTACAAACAAACTCTGCCCCAACACACACGCAAATGTACACACGCACATTGACACATTAACACAAGCATACAGTAAATGCTTGGAACGGAAAGTACACAATCTGTCAAACACAAATTTGTGTATGTGTACACACACACACACACACACACACACACACACACACACACACACACACACACACACACACACAGGGACAGTGTTAACTGCTAGAGCCAGAATTAGCAGAGGGTCCCGAAGAATGACCGATGAGACAGAATTACTGACTAAAGCAAAGAAGAAGAAGAAGAAGAAGAAAAAGAAGAAGGGAGAGAGGGAAATATGGCATAGAATAGGGGGAGGAATTAATGGAAGTTTGCAGTGAAGAGGTGGAGGAAAGGGCCAAAGCTTCATCATCATCTCCCTAGGGTGCAGGCTGTGGTGGCTTGATTATGCATTCAGCTCTCTCTCTCTCAAAAACCACACACAGCTCAGAAAATACAGCCTTGTCAGCCTACTTCAGCACACAGCCTGACCTTAGACTGTGTGTTTGTCTGTGTATGTGTGTTTCACATTTTCAGAAAGTCAGCAATAAAATGACTAATTAAGGAAAATGTATATTGTGCAATATCAAAGTTTGAATAATGATCGAGTTGATTAGTGTGACTAATGACTATGACGTTCATTGGTACTTAATTATTGTTCATATTATACTTAAACATGAACAACCTACAACCGATAGATAATTGAGAATTATAAAATTCTATTGTGTGACTTCACGGCACTCGTTCAGCCGTCCAGGAAACACACCGACCAATTACATGCGTTGCAAATCATCTCACGTGATGCTACTCAGCCATTCAAATATGTGTATTAGGATAAGCATCGCGGCTTGAGTGAGTGATATAAACACAGAGGGGAGAGACCGAGTAGTCAGAAAGGTGCGTGAGGTCAACAAAGTCACATGTCGTTCTCCAAAAACGAGAGCGTCTTATGTTTAGTCTTCCCATGGACAGTTCAAAACCAGTATGTCTCATGTGTTCAGAGACTGGTGCGATTATTAAAAGCAGCAATGTGAAGCGCCACTACGAGACGTAGCACAAATATTTTCGGCAAACGTTCCCACTCAAATCCGCACAGAAAATAAACAATATAAGAGCCCAATGTGATCAGATTCCGATTACATGAATTCACAGCCCAACAATTATGTTAGCGGAGTGGGGAATAGAGCTGAGACAAGTGGTGAATTAACACCTGAATTAACTGAATTTAAAGCTGCAGGACAATTCAGTTCAATTCATTTTTCTAAAATTAAGTTTTTTTCAAGGTAAAAGATAAAAGCTTTCTGTTCTGTAATTTATTCTTAAATGCATCCCGCATTTTACTTGAAACGAGAGAAGAACATTGAATAGTTATTGGAGTATGTATTATTTATGATTCATCCAATAAAATTTGAAAACTGACTATAAATATTGAGATATTATTCAATTGAACTTGCTTTATTTGATAAGACAGCCAGGTTTTCATTACATACAGACGTTAATACAACTGCCTGGCTGCTTCAATATGTATGGCAGTAAATCAAAGCGCATTTTCGACATTATTGTTATGTTCCAGACCTTTGCATGAGGAAATTCTCTCCAACTGGACCTGGTTGAATTTTGATTGAATACCCCTGGATTACAGAGAGTGTGTGTGTGTGTGTGTGTGTGTGTGTGTGTGTGTGTGTGTGTGTGTGTGTGTGTGTGTGTGTGTGTGTGTGTGTGTGTGTGTGTGTGTGTGTGTGTGTGTGTTTTAGCTAGTAAAGTAGACAGACCACAGAAACAGTAAAGACACAGATTTTGCGGTTTTGGCTCAGCACTGCAATGAACAGACACTGTTATTTACAAGCGCTTCAAAGCAAATTTACATAAAGCTTAACCTGAACATTTTAGATTTGCAGTTCATGCCATGCACAAGTTATTTCCTGTGTTGACAAGAATATATTTTACTGCAACAGTATTTAGCTCAGGGCGACAGTAGTGATGATCTGTTGTTCTCAAGAGCTGCTATTAAACAGGATGTGATTATTGGTCACCAGAGAATTATTTCTAATGGTTTTGATAAATCCCTAATTTTCTAATTAATCCCTAATTTCCCTTTGACCAAGGGGCCCATTTATTTTACCTCCTCAAATTTGCTGTTGATATTCATGACCGAACGCATCTCAATATTTTTGTTGATGTCTTCACCTTTTCTCTGGAACCACCATCAGGACGGATACACAAGCATATCATAAACGTCCTTAAAAACACAATGTCCAGCAGATCCATAATCAAGCCTTCTTTATCCCGATAGAGATGAGATGGATTATTCCTTTCTCCTGTTATCTTGTATACTTTGTTTTCTTTTCACACTCCAAACTCTACAAACCACGCTAGAAAGCACACAGTTCAAGGAATAGCTCATCACTTTGGCAAATAAGCTTATTTACTTTCTTGCCATGAGTTAGATAGAAGGATAACGACCTTACATCTGTCTGTAAATATGAAGCTACCACCACAATGCAGCTTTAATTAGCATAAAGACTGGAAAAACAGGGAGACAGCTTACCTCTGTCTGAAGGTTACCTGCACCTCTAAAGCTTGCTAATTAACACATTACATCTTGTTTGTCTAATCCGTCAAACTTGCAGTTTTTAGGTGGACTTCTTTTAGCTTCAGAGAGAGCCAGGTTAGCCACTTTCAGCCTCCAAGCTAATCTTACCAGCTGCTGGCTGTAAGTTCATATTGAAGGGACAGACATGCGAGTTATATCATCCACTAATTTAATACTTGGCAAGAAAGCGAATCAGTGTGTTTCCAGAAACTATTCCCTTAAGTTATGTCTTTATACATTAAGCTAAAAGCTTTATAAGTGCTGGATTTAAAGTACCTTTGCTGAGGTCATGTTATCATTACACTGATGTCACTTTTGTAATTGTTTTTTTTTTGTGTTTAGCACGTAAACAGTCTGCTTTGCTTGTGATTTTTTACAACTGGACTAAACACCTGATTAGTTGTAACCACTAACGGACAGCAATCGCTTCACCGCAGACTCGTACCGCAAAGAGGAAAACATCTCGGTCACGGCAGTGGGCGGAGCCATCCACAGCCCGCGCTTCCCCAACGCTTACCCCCGCAATCTGCTGTTGTCATGGAAACTGCTGGCGCCACGAGGGAGCCGCATACACCTGGAGTTTGACGGACACTTTGGCCTGGAGGAGGCTGAGAATGGAGTGTGCAGGTAAAACCTGAGATTCAGAAAGAAAGACAGAAAAAAAAACAACAGGTGGAGAGGAAGTGATGTAATTCAGAAGAGATAATTAGAGCAGAGCAGAGAAACAAACAAAAGGAAAGCGGGGGCAATACCTGAATGGAGGAAAGAAGGATAGAGGTACAGAGCACAAGGAGGAGGAAGAAGTATTGATGAATTACAAGCGGACGTAAAGGTGAAAAGTCCGATGAAAGTAACGGTGATTAAAGAACCAGAGTGTGAGTGAACAAATGATGGAGAGGACCATTTGCAGTGACAGAGAGGAAAGTAAAAGTTTATGGAGCAGAAGTCTCAAGTTAAAAGGACACACAACAGCACCATTAAAATATCTTAATACGGTGTGTTGATGTGTGCACAATAGGACACCAACAATAAGCTTTGATTGAAAGGGTGTGAGAGTGAAGAATTTAAGAAGGTTAGAGGGTTGAATCACTACGACAGACGGATAGTTGAAGTTTGCTTTCTGGGCAAGAAGTAGAAGAAATTCGTCCTTGGGTTGGAGCAAGAAAATAGACGTTTTAATCCCCATTTGCAACTCAGCCGTCTTTGAAAGCACTTTGATGAAAAGACAACGGGGAGCAGCAGGGGGAGGGGAGATTTGGAAAGGCAGGGAGAGGGTGAAACGTAGCTTTTTCAAATCTTGTTTGTCACATCGACTGTACGTGTGCATTCATGCGTGTGTTTGATAGATGGACTCACTAATTGACTGCGACGTTGATTGCCGGAAAGTCATCCAAAAACTTTTACTGCAAAATGCTTGTTGTCTCGTGGTTTGGCAGGGTGGCCCAGTGCTTTGAGAATACATCGTAAATTTGTCTCATCACAGTTTTGATCAATAGAGATCATTAAATTAAAGTACTAATGAGTGTCAGAATGAGCTAAATGTACACGATGACTTAGACATCATTTTATTGCTTTTGATAATACTACTGTACTCACCAAAGTAGTTGCTGAGATCTGGAAACATTAATTAAAACAGGTTTATTAGCTTTCTTGCCTAAAGTTAGATGAGAAGATTGATAGCATGCTTATATCTGTACAATATAAAGCTGGAACTCGCAGCTGATTAACTTATCTTAGCATTAAAACTTGAAACAGCCAGAAACAGCTAACCTGGCTCCTTCCAAAGGTAACACAATATTCCTGCCAGAACCTCTAAAGCTCACTGATAAACAGGTTCCATCTTGTTTTTTTAAATCAGTACCAACACAAAACTAGTGGAGGCTAGCCGTTTCCCTCTGTTTCTAGTCTTTATGCTAAGCTATGCTACCCCGGGACTGGCTCCAGCTTCATATTTAGCAAACAGACATGAGAGTGGTATGGGTCTTCTTAATTAAACTCTCAGCAAGTAAGTGTATTCATGTATTCCCCAAAATGTCAAACTACTGTACTGCCTTGACATTTCCTATTTCCTTGACAACAATTTTCATCCTTCATCTTTCCCTCTTCCCTCCCACACATTCATCCACCTCTCCATCTCCATATCTCTCGCTCTAGGTATGACTTTGTGGAGGTGGAGGACCAATCAGAGACCAGCACTATAATTTGGGGTCGTTGGTGTGGGCTGAAGGCACCGCCTAGTCTCAACTCCAAAAACAACATGCTCAGAGTCACCTTCAAGTCTGACGATTACTTTGTTGCAAAGCCAGGATTCAAAGTCTACTACTCACTGGTGGTGAGACGTGCACTTTCACTCAGACAGACACACACACACACACACACACACACACACACACACACACACACAGCTGATGTGGATGAATCATGAGCTGTTATTGGGGACACAGCCTAAAGTTTTGATTATTTTTTTGTCACATCGGGTTCAGCCCAAGTACCGCTGCAATGCTCCGGGTTAAATGCTTCTTTCATTCTTTTACCTCCACAATAAGAGACGGGGTGATAGGGGGAGATATGAAGATGGGAAAGAGGGCAGATCAAGTGACACCGTCGGTAAAATGGCAAAATGCATTAGCCAACTGTTCTTTTATCGCACGTCCACTTGACAGTTGAGGAGAGGTGGAGGGAGAGGGCAGGAGGGAGGGCGAGGGTGAGAAAGTGTTCTCTTAAAGGCTGTCAAACGAACGGATAAGGAGATTAGCTTTGTCATTCTGTCAGGGAGAGGAAAGAAGAAAGAGAGGGACTCTGATTTGAAGATGTTCTCCCGCCCTCTAATCACAGGGAAAAGGGAGAAGAGAAAGAACAGCTGGTGTAATGTTCCCTGGCTTCCTCTTTTATGAGTGCAGAGGAGCGAGAGGGGACGAGACACACCATCACGACTGGTGGCGTCGCTTATTATCTAAGAAAAAAAAAAAAGTTTATCGGCACAGATGGAGTAGAGGTTAAGTTAGAGAGAGAGAGAGGGATCCCATATATACAGTTACCATGGCTCTCATCACAAGATGTACAAAAAGCTCTACACATCCCCAGCAAAAAACTATTTTTAGCACCCGAAAAATGCTGAAGGATAAGGCTTTCATTATTGTTTCCAAATCCCATGAAAGGATCAAGAGCAACCAATAATGTTTGGGTCAGTACTTTCCTACTTTTCTTTTTAAGGGTATTTGTTGGAGACACTTTTTAGCTTTGGATCAACACACATTTGGTTTGTTGCTTAGTGGTAATGGCTGCATGGCAATGTATGAAAATAAACTACAGTGCGTATGTTCATTGTAATGTAGTAACATCTCCCAGTGGAATTGTGTGATTGGTGTGTTTTTATGAGTTTTAAGCAACAATATCATACAGGAATAAGCTATTACATATCATGCATAATCAAACCTATCTCCACAACACTCTGGCTCGTTTGTATTTCTTTAAACCAATCACAGACGTCTTGGGCAGGACAAAGCCCAGGATGCAGAGACAGTGCCCTTGCAAAATAGATGAAGGGGAAGAGAATAGGCAGCCTACATCCGGTGAGTCAGACTGGGCTTCAGCTATACAGGCAGTACTCGTTATGCCTTGTTATCCTTTAAGTAGAAGAAACTAAATCACAGTGCTCAATTACAAGTAAAGGCTTAAGTTGAACTTAAGGTACAGAAGTATTATCAACACAAGTCGAAGTACTCATAATGCAGAGTATTCATACTGTACAGTACAACATTATTGGATTACTATTGATGCATTAATGTGTAAGGGATATCTGGTTGAGTTGGAGGTAATTTTAAGGCAAAAGAAAAGTAGAATCCTGTTTTTTACATGTACATGTGATTTACTGTGCAAAGTATTTAAAGTCCCACCAAACATCAAATAAGAGCTAAAAATAACCATAGTTCATTGTCATCTATATTAAATGCAGATTAAATAAAGACTATCCCAGAAATGCAGATGACCTCAAAGACCAAAACAAATCTATGTGTCCTAAGTTGTGTCCGGCAGACATGGCACACAGTGTAAGGGATGTGCATTGCATTGAATGTGCGGTAACTCTGTTATGTTGTTCATTCTGTACACATGACATCTATTGCACTTCTGTCCATCCTGGGAGAGGGATCCCTCCTCTGTTGCTCTCCCACAGGTCTCTTCCTCTTTTCTCCTCGTTAAAGGGTTTTTTTGGGGGAGTTTTTCCTGTTCCGATGTGAGGGTTCCGGGACAAGAGAATGTCGTATGTGTACAGATTGTAAAGCCCTCTGAGGCTAATTTATGATTTTGGGCTATACAAAAATAACTTGAATTGAACTGAAGGGAAACACAGTCATAGGCTGTATGTTCGAGCCGGATGAGCCCTTAACGACCTCAATCAAAAATACAAGAGAGGAACTTCACCACGTTCAACCAACATGGTGGCAACAAAGTAAAAGTACCCTAAAATATAACTTCTCTCTTTCACTCTCTCGCTCTCAAACTTTGTTTGCTTCTCTCCATCTTCCCTCCCTCCTCACCCATTGTTTTCCTCATTCCCCATTTTTCAAATAGCTCCTGTGTTTGAGTGTGTTTATATCTTTCCATCTTTCACACACTCACAGCTTCCCTTCAGCTAGACTGGAGCTGTGTGTGTGGCTTAATTTAGCAGGTCTAATTTGTTCTCTCAAGACCTGTCGAACAGATAAGAGGGAAGAGGAGAGGAGAGGCAGCGAGAGGAAAGGAGGAAGAGAGAAGCAGAGAGAGAACGAGGAGAAGCAGCATTGGAAGGAGAGAACAGGTGTCGGAGATGGTATCGGCATGTCAGCTAATGGCTAAAACAACCTGAACTGAGAGAGGCAGAGAGAAAGAGAGGCATCTGTGAGGTAGTGAGCTGTGGAGTAGACTGAGGTTGACTTGATAAAGGAAAACCATTGAGGGAAAGCAAATCAGATGAAAGCGTACAGGGAACAGAGATTGAATAAAGACCAAAACACAATTTTACCACTAAGCACCTGCCATGTTTCAAATCTGTGTGGCTCTCGTTCATCTAACACCCGAGCAGACTCACCATTAACTCTGATCACGTGCGTGTCACAATGATCACCAGAGGGAGAAAAAAAATGTGTTTTTAGAGGCGAAACAGCAAGTGTGAACTGGGACATGCAGGGAAAATAACATGTGCAGCTACTCTTTATGATCTTTCGCGGCTGGTTGTTAATTAGAGGAGCATTGCGCCGCTTCAGTGATGGTCTTCTTGGCCACGTCATGCATCCTGGATAGCTATTTTGGTCTCTAAAGCAACACCCAGTGGGTGTTAAAAAGCTGCAGTGGCATTTATCTGACACCTGATTAGATGAACAGGTGAGGCAGCGGTGTCAGTGAAGACAAACATTTGTATCGCTTGTCCCTGTGCCAGTTCTGCACAGTCGTTACAGTAGGTAGCTGCTGAACTGTTATTGTCGTAACTTAAACGCTGAAGTGTCGTTTTGTTCTTCATTTTTTATTGAACAAATTGCTTGAGGAGCATTCACACAATTCCCTGTGCTGGAGTGAGGCTTATGCAAGTTTAAATGTAGCCTGGACAGATTGCAATCACAATTGTGATCCGGCAAATGGAGACAAATACAATATATCATGTGTTTAAGTGTATGTAAGTGTATTAAAACTCATGTGCATTTGATACGGCACACTTAGTGTCAATGGGGTCTAATAAGGTCGCACAAATGTCAGATGCCGTCTCATTATCTTTGGGTCCATTTTGGATCTTGTCTCTTTTAGGTTTGGTTAGGTTTCCACAGATTGGGATCTAAATTGACCTCCGATATAAGAACACAACAGCTCCCCCTCTCCAAAGAAACAAAAGACCACCATCTGCAACACAGCCCTTACTCATTATTCATGTCACTGTTTTCCCCCTAAATCATTATTCTTTGATCCTTATCAAATCTTGTTTTCAGCGGCTGTGATTCTTCGTCTGCCGTGTAGACTTACATGAAGTAATGAGTGCGTTTGATTGCACAATACAAACTGTTTAGCAGCTGTTTAAATTTGGTTTTGGAACGGCTCAAAGAATCACTCTAATGCACAAACCATGATATTTATAGTGAACAGAAGCACGTCTCAGTTTATATATGTATGACTTCAGAACTTTAGCGATTTTTCTTTCTGTTGGTTTCTACTATTGATTTTACTGTCTGAGATCATACAAGCAACGGCAATGTATTTTGGATGGTTATTCCTGAGAAAAGCTGCTGAGCCAGGTGCAACGGGAAAAGACTATTGATCAGGAAATATAATCCAAGTTAGTTCCCAGAATCCCGTTCTGAGTCATGTAACGTGTGCTTCCCATACAGACTGATATTACACCTTCATGTGTGTCTGAGATAATGCCTAATAATGAAACAGCTCCAATCAAACACTTTCAAGTAGCATGATGAATCATAATTTGCTAAATAGTTTTTCATTATCAGTGTGTTTTGATGTTGTTATCAAGTCTATTTGAGATGCTCTTGGTGGCACTAAGTTCTTTGAGTAGCAATCTCTTAAGTCCTTAAGTACCCCAGCTGTGGGCTTGCAAACACCAAGCGAGCCTCTGGTTGCTGCTGCTGGAATTACCGCGAAGATGTACATTTCCACTAATTTAATGACCCTGATATATAAACATGAACGTACTGCAGCTTAAGACCAGAAGCGTCACAGTAAACCACATGAAAAGGAGCATTATCCTGGCATCAGCTCAGAAATGAGCTTAGACTCAGACAGAGATGAGACAGCATAAATGTGGCCGGTGTGATTTATCTACTAACTTGAATGTCCTCTGGCTGTAAGCGAGATAACCGGTCATGCGGAGTAAAAGTCGATAGGGAAAAGCTTGTGCCTTCATCCCCATCCACCACACACTTAATCCTCAGACGTTCTAGTGTCCGACTGTACAAAATGGAGGTTGAAAAGGGTAGCTCCCTGGTGTCCCCTCCGCTCGACTGCAACTGTCAATAAGAATTTGATCCCACGCCACCAGTGAATATGGCGACTATTGCCTGAAATACTACGTTTAGCTTCCATAACAAATATTGCTTCATAAATTGTTCTCAAATTCTTATAAAAAAACAACAACTTGCAACTTGACAAAATGTATATCCTTGTGTGTCCTGCCCAGATGTAGCCACCACATTTTGCATTTCTAATCATTGCTACAACTGACAAAGACTTGTATTTACATCCTCTACCATTTCCTAATTATGAGAAATCACAAAATCCAGAATGTATAAATGGTACATTTGTATGTGTATACTACTTTATAAAACTGTAGTCAATTAATCTGTGGATGTTTAGTCACACCTAGCCTGTTTTCATGCGATTCAAACACTGGTTCACTTCAGCTTGTGTAAAAGTGGTCATTATTATGCAAGATTGTTTGGTATCCCCCACAATTGTACTGTACAAGACACCTTTTTCTACCTGCTCATCTGTTTTTGACACCATAGAAGAGAAATAAGCAAAGTTCCTTAGTTTATCAGTTTCAACAAATAGGTGCATCTGCTGTAAGCAAGCAATAATACGAAAACTTTCGCAAGAGGGTAGAAGTTTGGTGGCGTAGTTGTCAGGTGACCACAGCCTGTGTGCTCAGAGGCTATCAGTCCGCCCTCTACATACTCGTCTCTTGAACTTTGTTCCAACCATTAAGTGGCCCAGATGTGCTTGATGAGGCATTCAACCTTAAAAGGAAATGAGTCTCGGAATCTGTAAACATGCATTTACTCGCGCACACGCACACGCGCGCGCACACACACACACACACACACACACACACACACACACACACACACACACACACACACACACACACACACACACACACACACACACACACACACACACACACACACACACACACACACACACACACACACACACACACACACACACACACACACACACACAGGAAACCTTCTGACCTCAATCACAGCTGGTTTGGTAGTGCGTTTATGTGTATGAGTACATTTATCCAAAGGCCACATGCGAAAATATGTTAAAACAAAAACGCTTGCACACGGATGAGAAGTTTTCATGTCAACTCTATTACATTAGCAGACACACACTTACACACACACACACACACACACACAGAGACTACGTGAGGGCACAGTGTCTTTGAAGTGTGGTTGAGACTTATTTGTTGTTCCATATTGACTGGAGATGGTATTGAAGACTCTTCAAGGAAAGGGATTCGATTGCCAGTAAGCTCCTATGTGTATGTGTGTATGTGTGTGTGTGTGTGTGTGTGTGTGAGAGAAAAGGGTGATGCCAGAGACGGTGTGTGTGCCTGTGTGAGAGAGAGAAAGAAAAAGATGAAGAATGTGTGCATGTGTGCCAAATACGTCAGTCTGATGAGTGTTTTATCATCTCAACGTGCTTTGACCAGAATCTCAATACTTCCACAGACACACAGAAAGGCATGCTGTGACCAGCTTCTCTGGAAATTCTTTTAGCATTTTCCTCACACACTGACAGTCCAACAGTTAGACAGGCAGACACCTGAATATCTTGGATAACCGTACATACCATGTGAAGCTCCACTCCGTCTCCAACAAGCTGTGTTTAAAGTAAACTATTTAAAAAGTTTTAAAAAAAAGTAAGAGCATGGAGTGGTAGATGAAATCCATTTGCCTTTAGCCACACGCTTCAACTTTTAACATGTGCTTTTACTGCAGTTGCCTAACCTCAAACCATCACTGACGAAATATATACAATATGGATGTCATGTTTGAGAAATTGCGAAACTCCTCGACACAAGATCGTGATTCTTTCTTTCTTTTTTATTGTACCTGAAGGCCTCAATCCGTCATAATCCTTCTGCTTTTACCACTAACTGAAAAGCACTTTGACCTTTTCAAAGGCAACACCAAATATTTGTACATTCATTTGATAATCATCTTTCCTTTTCTTCGGTACGGTTCTTGTCCACAATTGATCAACTGATGATTGATGATTTCTGCTGTCCCTTCCTGCAGTATGACACCCCTCTGCCTGCATCCAACACCAACTGGGAGGCTGTCACTACGCTCATGTTGGTGAGTCATGCATGCACATACACACTTTATGAATTGTTAAAAAAACTTAGAAACAGAGCTCACACATTAGCCATTGAATGGAATAAATAAATGTGGACATAAAAAGAGACGTACAGTTAGGAAAATGTCTTTACCATCACCGGGATTATTCAATTGTTTCAAAAAAACTTCAGTTCCCTTGTTCCAAACTAATCTGTTGGTAACTTTCATGGAGATACTGTTTCTAGCACAGATAATATGGTACTTAAACACATACGACCTAGCTGCCCTTCCACCCTTGGCACCCCACATACATGCGTTATTAAACACAACAGGGAACAATGGCTACACTAATAGATACGACATACGGCCCTGTTGCATAGACACGCATAGCCACACAGAATAGATTCATCCATGTACTTAATGTATTTAATATGTTGCCACAGATGTAAAATGACATGATTCCTTAGGCTAATGTTTTTATACGTACATCAGTGTAATTGGTGTGTGTCCGTGTGTACGAGCAGTAGGGTTCAGTGACATATGTGACCATAATAATGAGTGTGCATTGGGCTGCGTGGCGCTTTTTCTGCATGGATTGGTAATGGTTACATTTCTGTGGGTGTGTGTGTTTTCCTATGTTTGGATACGTCACTGCCAGTGCAGATGGGAAGTACATGTGCCTCTTGTTGGCCTCTTTCACTTTATATTTAAATTGTCGTGTTACATTAAATTCACGTTGACAAATGTTTCACATTACTGAGAAAATAGAAAGTGTGATTCATTCATTGTAATGCGGATATTGTTTTAGCGCTCAGCCTCTCGTTGGTTTGAAAGCCCTAGATGAAAACAAACACATTTTAAACAATTTACAATTAATATTGATAGTAAATACAAATTGCATCAGATGACAATATATATATTTACAGTATTTGAAAAGTAATCTAATGGAGCGTTTGTTTTACATGAACCAGAGTCACATTTGTATAGCATGCTGTGATACTAAAATGACCATTCATACACTGAAGTCCCTCTGAAGGTGTACTTCTGTTAGCTTGAATGAATCTTAGTCTCCTAACATGTTGTCATCATCAACCCTTGTGCCCTTTGATTTGTGTGGAAGTCAGTGCTGATTATGGCAGCTAATGTCAAAGATGTAATATTCCTAAATACTATACACATTTGATTGCATATTGCCTCCTAGCTAGATAAACAGCCTGCAGCAAGGAGCAGGAGTCCCCTGGGAATCACCTGTGCAATATGCTGCTACTTCTGTAAATGTTCATTGTGGTGAAAAAGTAACAACATATAAAGGAAAATCATATAAGATTAACTCGTAAAAAGAAACAAAATAAATTCCCTGTTTAACATTCTTGCTTATCTTTATTGTATCTTTACGATGTGTCACTGTTTCTAATCTGCATGTCAGACTAGATGTTGACATTTACAAATAGGGTGACTGACTGTTTGATATAAAGTGGTGTTCAAAAGTGTTGCTGCAAAATGAAGGGCACCAATAATATATATATATATATATAAAATCAGGAAATGGTTACCCATTCAGGAGGACTTTGTTGAATTTGCGCAATAATGATTTTGTGGCAAAGTAAAGGCCACCGTTTCAAGCATGCAAAGCATGTTCACGTTTGAATCTAACTCGGTCTCACTCCCAGGTTTGCTTATAGACTGCTGTCACTACATACATATGTGGAACGAGTATTTCCATCACAGTGTGCTATACTACAGACTACAGGCTGCTTTCTTAACGTACAGTCAATATCAGCCTACTCTAATATTGACATGCTGTATGAGTGCATGGAGAGTATTTATAACCACAGCAAATGCACCATTTTCAAGTGTTTTGATCACACACACACCACAATACAGAGAGATACAACAGTATATTACTGTAATTTAAAAGCATTACAGATTTTGAGAGAAAAAGCTACACGGTGGAGGAAGACACTGATGGAATTGGACATCAGGTCAAGACATCGCCTTGAAAATATGTTTTCATTTCACTAAAAGCTCCGTCTGACATTTTTATGAGGGATCTCCTTAATGACCACAAGTGTTAGAGGAGTCAGCATGACCAAAAGCGGCAGGTTGGTACCTCCAAATCTTCCAATGAATCCTCAGATATCTCTTTAGTGCTCGCAATGAAAACCGATGTTTCCTTAGCTGCAGAAGAAGGGTTAGGGTTCCAAAAAATCAATTCAGGATAGCCACCTGATTCCCTACAAACACAATGCAAAACATCACAGTGACTCTGTCCCTGGCTCTCCAGTAACCCTTTCAAAAGGGCTTGTATTATAGATCTGCACAAGATAATAAATGGTGAAGGAAATAATAAACTGATTTACACGGGGCCTTCGGTAATAATGTTTCAATAGTTAGAATAGGCTCAAATGAGTAACAGAATTCCTAATTTTGCCTTTATCGTTTGCTCTTTGCAGGACAGCGGTGCAGGGCAGAAGCCAGCGGCAGTCACAGAGGTTCCTTTCTCATTGGAGGATTTGGACCGGACCATAGCTGCCTTTGATACTGTAGAACAGCTTCTCAGATCCCTGAGCCCAGAAACATGGAAACAGGACCTGGACAGTATCTATACTCAAACACACATACATTATAAATCCAGGGCCTATCAACTGGCAGGCAGACATAATAAAGGTAAGATGTCCTTAAAATCCCCACGTTTTATAAGCCATACATGTCCAACAAACATATGTACATAATCTTAAACAAATGCTGTTTTGCAGAGAACTAAACCCGAATCGTACATACACAAACCTGCATCTGCTTTTAGTAAGACAACAATCATTTTAATTTGGCCCTAATATCACTGCTGCAAGTGGAATGTGATCATACATTACAATACAGAACTGTAATGAAGACCATGAGTAGATATGATGAAGAGAAGAGACAGTATTGGCTATTCATTGGATGCTATCAAAATATCAAAAATAAAGAATCGAAAATGAAAGGAAGCGCCAGTTTTGCAGCATTAAAATAGTCACAAATGTACAAAGCAGCCCTACAATTTGGTGTCTAACCAGCAATTGCATATAAACGAAAAAAAGCTAGGCTCCGATGGATGGCTAAATGCTTCATTAGAAAGATCGTGTGAGAACTAAAACAATGACCTTTAGTACAAGTGCCAAAGAGCTGTGTCGAGCTGCAGAGTACTTGCAGCCCCTTGTGAATAGGGTTTTTTGAGTAGATGAACATAGAAAATAATGCTAAATGGGGCGTTAAATAATTCTAGTGGAGATCCTTATATTTGTAGATATACATATATTATATTGGGCTTAATTATAGGGAGGAAATTGTGTAGCAACAAAAAAACACGCTTGGTGTAGGATCAGGTGGATCAAGCAGATGCTCTTTAAGCTTTTTGTACAGTGTTGTCTTGCTGTATGGATAGACATTTAGACAGACTTTGGAAAACGATCTTAGAATGATGTTTAAGTATACAGTAAATACAAGAAACTTTTTATAATGAGGCCAGCGGGCTGGAAGTGACATGTTCGGTCACAGTTGTAAAGTTGATGCAGGAAGATGAGAATGCTGATGTTCTCAAATCATTTTATTGTGCTGCATATGGTGATGCTCAACACTCTGCTGCGTTCACAGTATTTCGCTGCAGACTGGTGCAGTCGTTGTTAGCTGGTGTTGTAGAGGGGAGGGGAGAGCACGCCGCCTTGTGCTGGCCACAAAAGACCCCCCCACAGCAGGAGGCCATACATAAAACGTATTAGCGGAGGCTGTAATGACTGCAATGGAGCCACATTGCTGTCGTCTAATGAAATATAGCACAGGTGACAGCCAATGAAAATGTGTCAATGAAGTGTTGCCTATTCAGTGGTTGAGTGTATCTCATACGCCATGTAATTTGGTTTGTAGAAAGAATTATATTAAAAAAAAAAGGTAGAAGAAACATCTATGTATTTTACTTTCCTGAGCTGAAAAGGGAAAGAAATGGGATTTAAAAAAAGCTTTCTGATGAATTCGGGTGTGAAAGTACTTTTTGTACTTGAAAGAGATTTCTATTAGTTTTCTGGAAATATAACAGATCATCATATTACGATGCAACAACATACTGTAGCCCGACTAATCTGTTGCGTCATTAAATGAGCAGTTTGCCCTCTAGTGGGTCTAAATGTGAGTCAGTGACAGATTTAAGGGGACACGGGACCAGCGTTCAAGGCAATTCTTTACTGTTAAAGTCAGTGCAAACAACCTGGGGTCACTGAGGCAATAGATTTTGTCCTTAAAATGCACAGAGATAGCGGATGTATTGGCACGAATACGCTTATTACACACACAAGTCACGCAATCATGGGGGGAGTGTGTGTGTCTACAGTATAGAAGTATTAAAGCTTGCAGCAGACCCGAGTGCTTTCCACCTCGTCTCCCTCACCTGTGCCTCACTATCTCTCTCTCTTGTCTTTCCACCCAAGGGCTCTCCTGCTCCTTAGTAAACAGTCGTGCTTGACAGCAAATCTATCTCTGTTTACCAGTGCATGTGTGTGTTGGGCTGGCATTAGAAGGCTCCATATATGGGGAGTGTGTGTGTGTGTGTGTGTGTGTGTGTTGCAGCACTACAGAAAGGTGCATAGGTGCCGCAGGTCTTTGATACACTGTACATGCGTACCTCTCTCTAATTGGAAATTCAACCAGTGCAGCAGAGCAGAAATCTGCCACAGTCAGCAGCTTAGCTTTGTTTTCATTAAGACACACACACACACACACACACACACACACACACACACTTAGAAGCTCACACCCACCTTTGTTCCCAAGAAGGACAGTAAGTCAAAATGCAATATTAATTGGGAAACTTTTAAGACCAAGTAACGAACACGTAAACAAGTTAACACGATTATTACAATACAAAAAGCCCCGACTAGAACTTTAGGGCAGAACAAAATTGATCATTTTTCACGAACACGCACAGATACGACACACTTCATGTTGGCGGCTCTGTGAGTGACAGTCGTTCTCGCAGCTTTGCTTGCTCTCAGTCTTTCTGTCGCAGTCCCCCTGACAGGGTTCCACGCCGCTGCTTTCCTGAGATTACACTCATTCCCGTTCAAGAGACACAAGCTCGACCCTGCAAGCGCACGCAGTACACACGCCCACACACTCCCACATGACCTTTGCCTTCATCTCCACTCGTACGGTATGACTGAAACACTCACCGTGCTTTTGCACCACCACCTTTACATCACTTTGCTTAGCAGACATTACAAATGTTAAGACACCTGTCATGACTCTTGATATCCTCAAAAGCATATTTAGTGTAGCAGAGTGGGCTGTAGTCCTTGATGACGAGGTGAATCTTTACTCCATGTTACATCATAAGTTGGGGAAGGCAGTTGTTATTGTTCCGGTGGTCAAATGAAACATGACATTTCAACAGGTTCAAACCAGGTCGTACAGCAGAGTTTCATTATTATCAGAGTAGCAAATGATCATTATGTTCGTCTCTCACTATTTTCATGCAAATTTGCACACTGGTGTCAACCCAATTGTTATGTCTCCACTTATCCAAAATACACGCCAATAAATTACCTTGATTTTGTTTAAACGTGACACAGACACACTGTTTGAATCAGTTGTCCTCATCTAACCTGTTAAGACTCACAAATGCAGACATAATCCAATTTTCATTCAGCCGTCTGTAAGGCGGATGTGCTCACAGCGACTGTTTCGAAGACAGAATGCAGGGATTTCAGAGGAGCGTGCAAACGCGAACAAAAACACCTCGCACGCAAAAGCATGGACACACAGTAGCTTCCATTTGCTGCATTTCCTTTCTATATGGCTATTGTGTCTAATCTTGTTAGTTTTTTTTGCCATGCAACTGAAAAGGCCTAAAATAAAAACACATGCTGGACACATGGGCAATCTTACCACTTAGATGGAACCACAATAAATGTTGTCAATATACCAATACTGCACCTTCTACCTTCATCCCTCTCTATGTATTGCCAAAGCAAATGATTATGCCGCCTGCTCTTCTCTCTTGATTGTTGTTCATTGGGCTTCCCACATGTTTCGTGTCTGAATGGAAACCCCCACAGCAAAAAGCTCTTTTTGTGTATAATTGATTATTGATTATCAATGCTCATAGGGTTCCCTTGACCCCCGTACTTTGGTATGTCACGCACGCACAAAATTGCACATCAAGAAAATGTCTTGTTATACTAATAAGACTCTGGTATAACCAACCTCTGTTGTTGCATTGTTGCAGCAACGTTTAAACACAAGCCAATGCAAGCCAATCTCAC
Source organism: Pholis gunnellus (assembly GCF_910591455.1). Lineage (NCBI taxonomy): Eukaryota > Metazoa > Chordata > Actinopteri > Perciformes > Pholidae > Pholis > Pholis gunnellus. The sequence continues at coordinate 17,709,334 of NC_136535.1, forward strand.
TCAAGTAGTATTGTAGCTGTAGTTCACCGCAAACCGTTGATCATGAAAAGTCCTTTATTCTTGTATTGGGTCATGAAAAGCCCATTGCACTTAAATGAAGTGAAATAATCTAGCAATGGTCTAATAACCTTTGATTAATCTTCCCTGCAAATAAACGTGTTTGAAGAATATTGCATTTGTTTAATGGGTAATGTCAGCGTAGAGTCATACACTAATTATGATAGCTTCCGAATGGAGAATGGCTCCATGATTGCAGAACAAAAGCAATTGGTGATGCTGCCACTTTAACCGTAATTTTGTGGGGACCCAGCGCAGTAGACAGACGGCAGTACTTGGGCAGCCACTCATGGTATTGGCGCTGAATGGCTTCAGACTGGTGAATAGGCTCAGTCCACCATTACTGCCTAAAAGGCGAGCCCCATTCACTACTCTGCTTTGTCAGATTTCAGCTTTTGGCCCAGAGGATTGTCACATTCCACTATAAAGTTGAACGCATCAGCAATTTCTTCTTGTCATGTTGTTTCTGCTGAGAGGTTGTTCAGTCACCCTCCCCGAAAGTGGTTTCTTCAGGTAGTGAAGCGCCAGACTGTGTCCATGTGAACATGGTAGTCGGTGCCTCCCATGGTACTCAGGGCTGTCACTTCTGAACCTTAGGAGACCATTAACCCTCTGAACCCCAAGCCGTTTCGGGGCGTTTTGCTCCTGTCATATTTTATTCACCGTGGCCTTGTTTGTTCACTGCAATGCATACGTCCTGCACCTCTGAGAAAAACAGCATCAAAGTTTTCCTAGTGCCGACAAGTGGTACCAATATTGGAAAAACATAATATAGGCTGCAGGTGCTTTAGCCTATCTAACTATTTGACATATTTACATCCCGAGTTAAGCTAAGGAGCACAGAATGCAATGTTTTTTACAGGATTTGGTTCACATAAACGGTTTCTTTGTGGCAACATTTTAGATGAGAGGTAGAAAAAAAGTTACTTTGATTGAATATCACAATTTGAAGCCTCTTCCTGATGGAAGCGTTAGTCACACATGAAACACACCAAAACTGTCTGAAAGTTAAAAGTCCAGTGAAAATGTCTGTGTAATGTCTTTTTTTTAATCCAGTGTAGAGTTGTGCGTTAATATAAAGCAAAATCACTGGTCTAATGGCCTTGTGTAATCGACACTCATATCATGGTATCATGGACAGTGTGTCGATGATTATCCTGCTGATGACCTCAGTGACGAGAGCAGCTGACTGTTGCTCTTCTTTCTTTTCTATTCTTCGTCTCATCTCTTTTATTTTTTGTCCTTCAAACCACTTGTGGCCACTCTGGATTGCCTGCAGAATATGAGCAGATTTAGGTAATGTAATGTAATGTAATACTTTGAACAGCTTTATGTAAAAGGGGAACTGTCTTCCGTTACAATTAGAGGGGAAAAAAAACATTTAGTAAAAATGGGTCTTATTAGCAGGATCACAATTGTGAAATACGTTTTTAAATAAAGAACGGGTTTCCGCGAAGCGGGATGGTTTGCACAGTGTAAGGTTCATCAAGATTATTCCTTTTGCCGAGAGGATTCCCAGAGTGAAAAGACGGTTTGTAGGAATTTGAACAGCTTAAAATTTCTGGTCCAGCTAAATTTGCATGTAGGTTCATTTTATTTATATGGGTACTGCTGCTGCTAGAAAGTTAAAATCCGACAACGCTAATGTGCCAAATGATTCAAGTCCTTTGATGAAGACAGTATCGTCAGAGCTGGAAGGCAGAACTTGAACTGTACTGTGATGTTTACGAAGAAAGCAACATCTCAGCATTTTTGGTATTAGTATAATCTAAAAGTAACAGAAACTAATCAAGTCAAGACACGTTTGTATTGCCGACTACATTTTTTAAACAGGTAATTATTAATTGTATCAGAATATCTTATTAAGAAACCCTACCAACCCTGAATAAGAGCAGTATAAAGTGTCCACCACAAATCCTCTTTCAATGTCTCTCATGCTAGAAAATTCAAACAAATGTTTGAGATGATTGTTCTGGCTCCCTCCTTAAGCACATTACAAATAAATCTATCTATCTCAAAATAAATGCTCAACAGCTACAGTTTGGCCTCTGGCTCTCCTTGTGCTGAGCAACAATGTGCACTTCTGTCATTCAGTCAGTTGCCTCTAGTGATAATCCTCGTGAAACAAATAGAAATATAGACAGATTTTAATCAGGTTTATGGTTCTGGAGCTCCTGGTTTTGAACCTTTATTTCAATCCTTCATTCCCCCATCAGCTTGTCCCGTAATCCCTTTGCTTCTCTTGAAATGAGTTTCAAACCAATGCAGGATGCCAATGAGCAAAGGTCCTATGTGCACAAATGAGGTGAATTTCTCCAAAGTGATGACATGCAGAAAGACTGCGGTTAATGAATTCAATCTACAATCAATTAATGGCCCTTGCTTCCTCTTCTGGCCTATGCTCTCTCTTTCTGCATTTCGGCTTATATATTCTCCCCATCTGTTCCTTCCCAGTCAATTGTTGTTGAATTGTGCCATTATCGTATAGTCCCTCTCTGCCTTCAACCATTCAATCAATACTGAGCATATATTTTAACTTCTTTGCTTCCCCCAGTTTCATTCTTCCGTCGTTGTCTCCAACATGTCACGCATTGATATTAATGATGATACGAAGCAATAGACGAGCAATAAATCAAAGCGGCTTCTTGTCTCCCTGTCCCCCTTCCCTCAGTGCAGTCCAAAATTACCACAGCAAAGAGGAAACATACAACAAAAACTTAACGAGTTGTCTTCCGTCTTTTTCTCACTCACTTTCCAGTTGATCTGAACCGTCTCTATGAAGACGTCAAGCGGTACAGCTGTACGCCTCGCAACTACTCCGTGAACCTGCGCGAGGAGCTGAAGGCCACCAACGCCGTCTTCTTCCCTCGATGTCTGCTCGTCAAACAGTGTGGAGGCAACTGTGGCTGCGGAACTCAGAACTGGAACAACGGCTGCACCTGCGAGGCCTCCAAGAAGACACTCAAATTACACGAGGTAGGGTCGTACAGAATGAAGACACACCGGTGAAGATCTGTCACAGCGTCACTCAAATTACAAATGTAATGATGTGACTGAGAAAAAGGAACTTCTCTCGGTTATTAGTGATTTTAAAAACAATGTTTTAAGTGTAAAAAACATTGGGAGCAAAATAATAGAGGACCTCCGACTGTGCCGAAGCATAAGTAACAATTATCAGACGTTTGGAATTAGCGGACAGGCAGTATGTAAATCATTTGTAGATATTCATACTGTGAGCATTGGCATGGAGGTTTAGATTGACTGACGCCTGATGATTGTGTTTTGTTTTTGTCCTGCACCATCAAAATGAACCTTTTTCTAGATTAATCCGACATGAAAAGAATCTCAGTATATTTACAATTTGTATTTTATTTCCATGGGTATCAAAGTGATGAATAGAATGACAAACAGAGCTTTTAAGAAGGTGAAAAAAAAAACGTGCATTTAATACCTCTGCGTACCTCTGCATACTGTATGCTCAATTAAAGTGACGGCATTCAATTTAGACTTGGGTTTATTTAAACACGAGACTGACGTGTCAAATCTCCAGGACATTTTAGGCGCTTGGCTGAAAGGGGCTAAAAAAAAAAAATAGTCTGCGAGTAAGTAAGTGAGTGAGTGAGTAGGAGAGAGATATTGGGGCGTACAGAGGCAGGCGCTGCATCAACAATGAAGCAGCAATGCACCATCAGCCTCACAATTTCTCCCGGTTCCTCCCCTCCATTCGTTGTCTGCCTTCGTCTGTCTCTCTCTAATCTCTCCGTATCGGTCTCGATGCATTGTTAGCATTCTATCAGTCTCTCTGTCTCTCTGGGCTTCCATCATCCTTTCATTCTCCCCAATTCCCATTTTCAATTTATCCCTTTGCAATGCACCATTCTTGTTCTTTAAGCCTGTCATTCATTCTCTTTTCTCTCTCTTCCCTCCATTACTTTGTGTCTTTGTTCTTGTACAGCTTCATTATTGAAACATGGTCCGTAGGGCTCTCTCTATCCGTCTCTCTCTCTCTCTCTCTCTCTAGCCGTTGAAAAATCACACAATAGAAATTTTGACAAAAGTAGGATTTGGGTTGTAATTGTGCTATGTGTATGTGTGAGCATGAGAAAGGCGTGTTTTTGTCAGAGTATATGGTTTTGTGTTTTTGTGAGGGGTTTCCATCCTCCTCTCCTCTCCTCTCAGGCAGTCGAAGACCTGTGACTGCCTCCATCTCTGACTTTACTTCTGAAGAAACACATTATTACTCACACTATTGTTTCAGTGCCTGAAAGTCCTGACATAAATCATGGGCAGCCTTGCTTTCACTGGGTTTTGTAGAACAATTTGACTGCATCAGTTGTGGAACATTTTGTACTTCCACTCCATTTTCACCAGCGAAACAATTTGGCCAACTGCAACAGTCAGTTATAGTGAAACATGGACTAATTCTAACTATAAAATCGATTTCATTGCACATTTAAAGTCTCGGGGGAAACAGGACCTTGTAACCTCTTTTTTTTCCACATAAATAATGGTCTAGCTTTTGTTGAAAAACTTTTTGACATAATAAAGCATATTGTAAATAACAGTATGTATATGTATATGTATATGTGCACACTGTACTGATATTTGGTACAGTGTGTATTGTATACTGCTATCGTTTTGCACAGTCAGCAGTGAATCCATTGGCAACATGCCCTGGATGTTTTAGTACTGGGAAGGGCTCCAGCTCCAAGTTACCATGAAAACAAATAAGAGTGAATAACTGTTAAAATAATAGAGGAATTCCAGTGTGGTCGGTTATGATTAACGAGATAAACAGTGGACGTGTAATTGTTGTCTCGTGGCCCCCAGAGTTTCACAGTACACCATTTATTTCTATCTAATCTATATTTACATCAGCATCTCATTATTTTCTCCACATTTCTCATGTCTGTCGAATTGGATTCACTGGGAGCCATCAACTACAATGAGTTGACAAAGTATGTTCAACACCCACCAACAATCCAGGCATATTCTCACCACCTCTCTCCTTCCTCGCTGCCTTCTTCTCTTGACTCCTTTAGGTGCTGAAGTACAGCCCGGACGTCTCTCTGTATCAGCGCCATCGGAGGCCGCGGGTGCGCTGGGTCATCGATGAGATCTTCCTCATGCACCATGAAAAGTGCGAGTGCGTTTGTCCCTCCCAGCCCCCTCGTTGACGCGTCCAAACGGGCGCACGCATCTGGAATTGTTGGACAATTTCTCCTTTAATCTATTTTGCAACTGACTTCATATAATTGCAACAACGCAGAAAAGAAGAAGGCACCAATTGGACTGACAAACCGCTGCTTTCATTATACCCATATGACATTTGTTCTTGCAAGTAAACCTGTGTAAATCTGTACACAGGCCAAACCTGTAAATGCTTAAACTGTTTAAATGTTTTCGCTGTTTTAAAATCAGTTTTTTCCTCCGATAACCAAATACGGAAGATACTTTGGACACAAAAAAAAGAAATACCATACCACACAGTTTTTTTTAATTCCTATCTCGTGTGTGTGTGAGGTTGGCTTCCTTTATATTATAAAAAAGAGTGTTTGTAGAAACTTAAGGCAGTTATCGTGCCAGGAGCATGCTGAGATGAGTGAGCGTGAGACAGAAGGAGGGAGGGAGAGGAGTTGGACGAAGTGTAAACCAAAATAACACTTCATCTTGATGTGAAATTAAGCAAACCACAACCTTACAGATCTGAATTGCACACCAACATAATATATAATCACGCTTCCCTTTCTCTGTCCTTCCATCCATGTACTTCCCGCTCCCTTCTTTCTTTGTTACTGACTCCATCTCTCTCTTTCTAAAGCACACACACACACACACACACACACACACACACACTTTCTCTCCCTTCATCACTCACTCTCTTCACACATAAAAAAGGGAGATGTCGGATCGGGCAGCTGCGCTCTGCCCAGTTTCCTGAGCATTCCTGGCATACCAACTGCTAACTGGAATTCTGCTAACACGGATAGAACTGTGATCCTCAGACCCTAAACACATACTGTAAGAGGAGAGAGAGAGATGATTAGGAGAGGCGGCTGACAGAAAAGGGACAATCAAGCCGCCTATTCGTATATTACCAGCACTTCTGGATGAGAGATGAGATAGGAGCCACTTTCAAGATACATCATGAAAAGATTGAAGCTACTTAAGCGATTCCAATCAGCATGTTCATATATTCAGCTCGCCTGATTATTTTTTTTGTCAAGCTGCTTTTTTCCTGACAAAGATGCTCAAATGTATCACAATCTGACCCACTGCTTTATAAATCTGCAGTGGTACCACAGTGGAAAAAAAGATCTGTGGGAATTAGAGTAATGTTCTAGGTCTCTGCTGAAAATACAACTGATACTTAAGTGTGTGTGTGTGTGTGTGTGTGTCTCTGCCAGTAACAGCTCAGGAAGAGGTCCTTTTGTTTAAGGGGTGGAGGGTTACCAACAGTCTGTGAGAGCTGGCAGCAGATACAAGCATGGGAACGGTCAGCATGTGACTGTGCGTGCAAGCGTGTGTGTGTGTGTTTGTGTGTCTGCGGGTGTGTGTGTGGGTACCTAGGTAGCGAGAGTATCAAAGAAATAGAGCAATAATTCAAAGTAACTGCTTATCTCTTCCAAATACATGACCCAGCTGTGAGAAATAAAAGAAAAATCTGTCATCTCTCCATCATCACCTCCCATGTGTCACACAATCAGGCCCACTTACAGGCCGGATTTACACAAAGAAAATGGGATTTGACACACTGCCTTTGTTCAAACGAATAAAAAAAAAGAATAACCTGACACTAAAACGATTCCGTGGTTACAGAGAAACCCGGCAGCACATCCATGTGCATGTGTAAGTCACAGGTGTTATTTGGCAGGTGTTGGATCCAAAATATCCAAAGAAATCTTAAATATATTAAAAGCGTGTCAGGTTGTGTGGTCGTCACATTTCCAAGTAGTTTACCCCAGACGCACACACACACACAGTCATTTTTAGCTATAGCTCATCTTAGAAAGCAGCCCCTCACTTGGCTGTAAAACTTTTGCATTTTGAAACTGAAGGTAAACACAAAGCTCATACGGCTTGGGTGGTTTGTTCAGACTTCACAGAGGACAGTTGGCAGGTAAATTACCCCGTTATCATTTCAGAAGCCAACGAGCCAGATAAAAAACAAGATGCTTCGCTGTAAAATATATAGTTTCTCTAGCAAGAGCTTTTATGAAATGTGCTACAAATGGATGCATTTTAAATGGATGTGAGGGGTGTGTGTGTGTCTCTGTCTGTGCATCCTGTGTCTGCCAGTTTGCTGGCGTTATCAGCACATTCCATTGTTGCGTGCTCCAAAGTGACATTCCTCTTCTTTTTTTTGCGTTTGTTTTTTCTTGCAGTTCTTTACATCAAAGCCACATATATCTTAACTTCAGACATTTAAGCCTGGTCGTGTAATTGTTTAGATTATTGTTTTGGTTTATTTACATAAATTAAGAGCATCAAAACCACACATTGGACACATTTGGATGTTCATGCTTTGAATTTGATTGGGTCCAGAGTTCCAGCTTCCCTTCTGAGGATTGTGGGGATTGTATTGTCATATTTTCAACTCAGAGAAAAGTGGTTAGTTTCAGCAAAAACCTGCTTTGCTGTATTGAGAAAATGATTCATGATGAAACTGTATGCTTTACTTTAATAATTTATTGTGTGTTTCTCTAATGTTTTAATAACATATCAGCTGGTATGTCATGATATATAAAGTGTTTCTATTATTACTGCCTCCAGTGCTTTGGCTTTTTCTCTCACTAAACACTGCTTTGATCAGATGTTTGACTCCACGGTGTTTTATATACGATATGGGCCAGTGGCTTGTTTGATGGCGTGTCGAGCGTAACGGAGTGTTTTTCGGTGGAAAGAGAGAAAGTGAGTAACTGGGTATGAACACAAGCACAGAAAGCAAGAAAAAGCAGATTTGAACAATAAGGCTGCTCTGCTGTCGCATATGTCCTCGCACACAGGTCACCATGGAAACCGGAGATGTGCTTTGATAATAATAATAACTATTTATATAGCACCTTTAAAAACAGAGTTCACAACATGCTTTGACAGACAAAGCAGCAAAAACAAGGCAATAATTGGATAGGTTAAAAATAAACTCAGAAATAAACTAAATTAAATAATAAAAAATATATATATACACATGCATACATACAGACATATTTACGTACATATACATACACACAGTTGCACTCAAAAATGCTGTGAAGACCAAAAGATCAGTGGTGGGTTAAAGAGAGGTCATAAAGTCGTGCCAGTCAAATGTCTCCCAATTACTCCGATTCTTTGAGTCAGCAGCCGTGCAGCCACATGTGAAAGGTTAAGTTACCCAATAATCAGGCTGAACGGATCATGGAGATTAGACACGTCCCATGTTGACGACTTACAAGTGTCAACATGACAACTGAACACGGCTGCAGAATGTGTTGTGTGAGAGTTAAGAAGGCTGAAACTGTTTAGTCATGCTATGGGAGGCTATGCTACTGCAAAGCTCAATGCTAACGTCAGCACGCTAATATGCTGACAATGTTAATCCAGTGGGTATAATGTTAACCAAGTTCAGGATCTTAGTTTATCACGGAGCACTAAATACAAAGCACAGCTGAGGCTGATGGGATTTTCTCTCTTTTTCTGCAGGAATTTGGTCAAAAACCAAAGTAAAGGTCAAATAGAAACTTTGACCTGATGATAGTTCTACATGAATATTTAAGAGAGCACCAACGTTTTTATCATCGACCCAATGGGCACCATGGATATATTTAGGAAATGTAATGGCAATCCACCCAGTAGGTCTCCAGACATTTCATAAAAAAACAAAACAGAAATATCAACCAGACGGTTATGACTAGAGTTAAAGTAAGGGGATCACCAAAGTCAGGAAGCTTGATCATTTGTTTCCATATTATTAAGCACCGAGTTGGATAAATCAAGACATTCAAAACAGTTTGAGTCCTCCCATCATACAGTAATAACAACATGAGTGCTGAACAATGAAGAACGATGATGGTTCGATAAACTGGTCAAAGTCTGGGTGAACCACAAATAGACTGAGTGCACTGCAACATTATGTAAGAGAATACTGTACGTCATGCATTGTCCTGTTATGTCTGTCTGTTGAACTTACAAATTTACATTATTGTTGTTTTTATGTCTTTTCTTTTCCTCTCATCTTTCCTTGTTCAATACAGACATTTTGGATGATGATGATAATGATCAAAATGTATACAAAAGGAGTCATTTCTTAGATGAATACATGGCTGGCTACCCATCACTTTTCATTCAAGTCATTTTCTATACCTCTCAAGGCTGCGTCCTGTCCCAGCAGTTGCTGTGGCAACCCTTCCTTTTGCCGTTATCATTACACAGCAGACTCCCTGGTCCATCCATCCATCTTTCTGTCCACCCATTCATCCATCCACCCTCTCATCCATCTGTCCATCACTTGTATGAGTTATTCTAAGAGAAAGAGATTCGACTAAACAAAGTAGCCTTCTCCCAGTCCCCCCGTGGAGATGAGGAAGACTGAAGGCAAGAAAGACAAGAGTGAGCGGAATTAAGATTAAGGTTAAAAAAGTAAATATGAAGAGAAAGAGAGAGAGAGAGAGAGAAGGTCATAGAAAAGGGGGGGGGGCATGCTATTTGTTTGAACTCACCATTCCTACGAGGCCTGCTTTGTGTCTGTCAGCAGCTTCTTATCTTTTCCTTGCGGTCACACACACACACACACACACACACCTACACACACACACACACACAATGTCTACTTGCTTTGTTTTAAAGATTAGGCTGTTCTCATGTTGCCTTTCTATTTTTTCTTAAACATGCAAACTACCATCATTGAGGCCTTCTCCTGCTTTACCTGCGTGTTTCCAACTTGTAGTCCAACCGTCCACTCAGTCTCTATGGGCTTCCTTCATGCTGGTATCCCACTTTTCTTTTGATCCAGTCATGTTTCACATACATCTCTCATACATTTAAACCACACCGCCGGTGCCTCATTGGACGAGATCCACGGGAACCCGAGGGATTCCCTGTGACACGGCCATGAAGTCACCCAGGCTTCTTTGCCTTTCTTTGAGTGTTTCCCTCTATCTTCTTACAATTTGATGCCCCATTTGTCACTTCCCATTTCCCCCTTTATCTGATTGTGTTACTTTAAGACTTAAGTGCATATTTGGGAACACTGGTAAAGTGACTGTAGATATTCCATCTTACTGTCATGTATTAGTCATGGGGGTGGCCGCTCTTATACATAATACCTTCCAGCGCTCACTGCTCTTCTCAAACCACATTCATAGTGCTTACTTTGGTCAGTGGTTGAGGGCAAGGCGTGACAAATGACTCCGAGGAGAACAGCTGCAAATCAGAGGAGCTTGGGCTTCAGCGGAGGTTATTTTTCTATGTATCTTGTTGAAGACCAACTTCTTAGGCTACCACCTGATTTCCCTCTTTAAAAGCTTCACTGATTAATATCTGTATATTGAAAATGGGTTCAAATAAACTACACGTAATGAGAAAGGTGTCATTTGTTGTGATTAACCCACAGATAATGATCATCAGACGCTGCATTCCCCCTCAGCTCTACAGACCTTTATGGCGTCCTTCAGGTCACGATTTTTGGTTTTCAAAAGTCAATGAATGCAAGTTTAAATATTACAAAGAAATCCATAAAGTGGTGAACTCACAAGGGTCGGATTCCAAAAAGGATGTACAAAATCATAGAAGCAGAGATTAATTAAGAGATCCTGATTTCAGTCACTTTTGTATGGGTCAAGCTCCACAAATCCTGGATCCTAAAATATCCATAATCACATTGAATATTTTGAATTGCCTCCTAAATGCCCACTTCTGTTGACCTCCACACCTCCACTTTCTAATGTAATGCTGTTTCTGTCTTAGTTAAGTGTCAAGCCTACATTGGAATGTGTTTTAAAGACTGATTTCTCGTGTAGATAGACCTTTACTGTAAAAAACATGAAGGGCCCCTTATACCCTTTATTTATAGTAGCATGGATGGCAGAGAAGACAACACCTATCAAGGAGACCGTTTGTCTCAAAACAGCAAGAGAAGGAGGGAAATTCAATTAAATGTGCAAAGGTTTGGGTGACCTGACCCTTTAAGTACAGCTTAGCTCACCAAAAGTTCAATTTAGATACAGCTTAGAAATCTTCAAGGATTCAAGATTCAGTAGCACATTCATGTAGTGACATAAATGTAAACAGCAGCAAGAGCTTGATCCGAGATTAAACGATGGAGCCTCTGTGAAGACGCATCTATGAACCTGATAAATGATAACACATGATGATAAAGACAAATCTATTCATATTCTTCTGCTTTTCAAGCCGTCCACAGTCTTTGCAGCTGCTGTAATGTGATTTTTTTGTATCATTCAATATCATTATTAAAATGTTGCTGAGCTGTAGTTGAATTTGCCCACACTCAGCAAGTTGCTGTCCTTCGAAAAACAAAAGCTGGGTTAATTTTGTGGTAAAAAAAAAAACAACTGCCAAGAGAAAAAAGCACAAAGCATGTTCTAATGTAAGGTGGAGGCTCATCACAGTTAATCAGCCTGGACAAGGGTTGGATGAATTGACTTAAGAGAAACAATCAGAGGGAGAAGGAGGTTACATTTGACAGAGAAATACATGGGGCCAGACAGGAGGAGTTGGGGGAGCAGAATGAACAGAACTGATGGAGAGAAGTAGACACGATCACGGTGAAAAAAAAAAAAGACAGAAAGAGGGTTTTAGAGAGACAGACAGACGTGGAAAAAGCGACACAGACAGATGATGAGGAGGTGGAGGAGAGCTGATGAAGTCATTGAGGCGTGGAGGAAAGAATGGTGAGAATATGACCCATAACTGAGACACGATGTAGCGAGACAGCGCTGCCTAACATCACAGACACACACACACTGAGCTGAGGAGCACTGTCAAGCTGTCCTTTCTTTTTTTCTCTGGCCAATGTCGAACACAAGAAAAAAAAAAAAAAAAAAAAAACAGGCACCAGCATGACAGCATCTAATTTCACCATCCACAAAGTCATTTTAACAGGATTACGAGTTATTTTATTTTGCTGTTGTGCTCGAAACACCACAGATTGCCTCGTTTCCAAGGATGAGAGGTCTGTGGAGTTTGTTTTGAAATGTGTGGGTTAAGATTTGACTTCACTTCAACCTAGCTTCTCTCTTTGGCATACACTTCCCCTGTTTTTGCAGTTTTTTTCTTCTCATTTGCGAAATACACTCAAACACACACAATTTCTCTGACCTTCCCAACCTCCAGTCCCGTCCTCCCTCCTTTCACACTACATTATAGAACAGCTTTCATTTAGGTATGAATATTAGATATTTCTTTTGAATAATGGAAAAAGACCATATGTGAGGAATCTGCAGACATAAGGAGAAAAAGGATAGTTGTACTTGTGGGTCTTCACTGGCACATTTAAAATAGTCCAATAAAATGACATTCTCAGATCCAAACTGTTCCATTAAATAAATGATTAACTTTAAGTGCAAGTCAAGAAGTGAGGTGTGTGTCTTTCTGTGTGTTGGGAATCTGCAAGCTTCTCCATATTACCATTCCAGGAGGAACTGCAAATCTTTGTGAAATACTGCAGAGACAGATTACGTTTTTGTTTTTTTCCAGCTGAGAATAAATTAAAACAGTTTTTGATGAATAAAGATGATCATTTTTTTAATGGGAAGTTTTATTGTGCTTCTATATTTTATGGACTTCAGATGGATGAAACACCGTCTGTAGTGTTTAAAAGTTTTACACACGGTGAAAAAGGATGGAGACAAGCACAAACAAGGTTTGTATTTTCATAGTTCCGGAAAAGCCAGGTTTGCGAAATTACATTTATAACAGTGTCACACTGTAAAAGAACAGGGCATAAGGATCAGAGAGAGAAAGCGAGAGGCAGAGGGGTACGGGAAAAAAACAAATAACAAAAGCCCTGAGGCGGCGGAGTCATTTTAATTTGATGGAAGTGATTCAGTGCTGTGTCTGCGTGGCGTGCATACAATATGTGTGTGTGTGTGTGTGTGTGTGTGTGTGTGTGTGTGTGTGTTGGTATTAGCTGAATAAAAGAGTTTGTTCTGGCAGCACAGGAACCTCATGGCGCACTTTATTCTTACAGGCTATTCAATTACCTGAATTACCGAGTGCACAGGCTTAAAGAGCTTACCTACACACACATACACTCACAGTCACACTCATGTAACAAACAATACATGCATAAATAAACACATAAAACTTGCATAGGGCCGTACAGACATACACTCGTACAACACACCAAACCCTGCAAAAAGAAACTGCAAACATCAGCAAGACAGAGGAAAAACACAGATTTGAGTCAAATTGATATGAGATTAAGAGCTTTACCTGCCAGGTGACGTATTATTGTCGGGGTTTGCTTTGTGAAATGTACTGGATTGTATCTGTCTCACACACACACACACACACACACACACACACACACACACACACACACACACACACACACACACACACACACACACACACACACACACACACACACACACGGCAGTTTAGTGGATGTTGAGTAACATCTATGTGTGAGAAAGCAGGTATGATTTCTGTTTGTTCCATGTGTCTTTTCCCCCCATATACCAACATGAAATGTAAACTGTCCATTAGACTGGCCTTACTCTTTCCCCAAACGCCTCTTACATTGTCATGTCATTATTGTCAAGTCTTAAAGGTTGTCTCTATTTGTAGAATATTTTACAATTGCACTCAAAAGGACCAACTAGTGCCTATAGACTATATTTAGTACGAGAAGTAAAAAATGCTCCAACATTTGCAGTGATTGGTCTAAAGTCTTGAAATCTGGTACGAACAAACGTTGGGGAAGTATCCAACAGTACATACTTTAATAGTCAGTGTCAGGATGTTTTGAAAAATGAGGAAAAAACGCTAACATTGTATGCATCAAATGTTCTTTTATTTCACACTGCATACGTGTGCATATCTTTGATAGTCAATGTGTTGTGAGTAAACCCATAGAGTCCAAATACTTGACTGTGCTCCTTGTGGTTTCTGAGATACAACCATGTTATAATATTGCAAAGACAGTATTGCCATGTGACCAAAGATATATAGTATGATAAGAAGGACTCACAAAATGGTTCGGCCAATTTTGAAAAGGTCTTCAGATTTGTGGCTCGGACAAGCCCAGGGATCACCTCACCATAACGAAATAAATAAATAACATTTCCATTGCAGGCAAATCCCCATAAGTACACCAAGCTGCAGCCAGACAATACAATATTAGCATGCCACTATTTGTGTCAGATCATGCAGTTTCTTTTTATACAAGTAGAACGATAATTTAATAAGATAATTACAATTTGAGTACACTAACAGCAGGGACACAGAAGCACAAACTATAACAAACACAACAACTGAAAATGGTGACAACAGTTGGATGACAACAGTCATCCAACAAACTGGCATAACTTTGGGATTTGCATGCTGGTCCTTCGTGCTGTGAGAAAATAGCACTAAATCTATCACTTGCTTTCACCAAAGATTCAGTTCCCCCTGGCATCAGTGCGTCTCGCTCAGCCAATGCAACAAACAGAGTTGGCAATCAAGCCCTGGTCTCTGCATAAGTCTTACAGGTGGATCTGTTCAACAGGGATGGGGCAATCTGCAGGAGACAACATGAAACTCCCAAGGTGAAACTACTCACTGTGCATCCAAGGAGGCAACTGGTGGTTTCCTGGACAAGCAATGATTTGGCAGTGCAAACACAATTTGAAATTGGCAGGGAATTTTGGCTGTCTTTCTCTATTGCTCTTCATGCTTTTATCAATAGCTGTTGAATTTTCATTTCAGGGTGGCTTTGTAACGTCTAGGGACTATGGGTGGAAAATAGCCATTTGTGCGATTCTTGCACAATCAGTGTCCCTTAATGTGCAGTGTCCCTATTAAATAAAACAGCAAATAAAATCTGATTAAGAAAAAAATGCATCTATCCATCCACATTTATTATATCTAACTCTCCGACAAGCACCCTCCCTCTGTCACTTAGCGATACGATTCAACACGTACATGTTTTTCACATTGTGTACCAGAATTGTGATCCAATCCCAACAAAATTAACAAGAGTTGTATAGCAAGTACATCTGCATAGCCACTTACTCAAACATACCTTCCGTACAGAAAATAGGAAGCCTTTTCAAGGCCCAATAAATCAGACATACTTATGCGTAAACAACCAGTATGAAGTGGTAACCTCTGACCAATCCAGGAGTAACACTAATGAAAAACACCTGATCTCACTCATTCCAGAGGAAATAATAAAGAAGGCATAACACATTTTTTTTAAAAACACATAGAAAGAGACACACACTCAACCTAACCACCTCTCAAGATAGACACAGAGAAACCCCAAAAAAAAAGCACGACAGAAGGAAATAGCAGCTTCTGGAAAACAACATCACAAAGTGCCTTCAACTAGTGACCGCTCCAAGCAGGAAAGTGTGCCGTCTGTGGTTTGTCTGTGTGGAGGAATTTATTTTGTGGCTTGTGTGTGTGCGCATGTGAGAGAAACCCGTCTGGGAGATCAGGGGTTGGTCGGACCAATGAAGGTGCAAAAAACAGGAAACACATGGTAGGAAGCTCACTTCAGGGCATCTAACACACACACACACACACACACACACACACACACACACACTAGATGTTTTCTGGGGCTATTTCAGTAGCTGTTGGGTAGTTGTGTTCGTTATCACATTATTGGAATACAGGTGCTGTCAGATGCCTTACTGGAACTCTGTATATTTACTTTGTGTAGATAAGTTCACAATGGCAGAAAACACGTTTACAGTAGCAAACAGCATCTCCCATCAGATCAATGCACAGACAAGCAAAACATGAGAAATACTTTATCAGTTCAATGACAAAGAAAATGTATGAATGTGTTCCCACGGCAGTAACAGGCACATCGATATCCAGCAGATCAGTTCTGGTCTACAACATCAACACAAGATATAAGATTCAACAGTCTCAGTATCACGTGACAAAGGGAAACAAAGTCAAAATTCAAGAAATCATTTCAATAAATTCCTGAAGACGGGAAATCCCAACGTCCGTTGTGTCAACTGCTGTCTAGACGGTGAACTAAAACAAGACAGAGAGTCTACAACCACAGTAGCAGCACTGTGAGGCTGCACAAATGCTAACGTCAGCATGCTAACACGCTGACATTCATCATAACGTTTGGCGCATTCGCCTGTTTAGTTTAGCGTGTTAGCATGCTAACATTAGCACATCAAGGGATCACCAAAGTCAGTGGAATTGCTCCTCTGAGGACCATGAATGTCTGCACGAGATGTTGTGCCAAGCCAGCCAGTGGGTATTGAGATTCACTGGACTTTGAACGGCTGGTGGCAGTAGAAGAAAATTCAGGGCATCACAAAAGTCATTAAGATTTATCCTCAGGGCACCGTGGATATCTCTACCAAATGTTATGAAAATCAATCAAATGGTTGTTGAGGTATAACCGAAGTGGTGGGCAGACCAAAGTGATTAGATGATTTATATCTTGAGAGTAGATCTTGTGTCCCTGTATGGCAAGAAACAAGTGCTGGTAAGGAACTGAGATAAACTACAACGGTTTTAGCTGTAACCATGAACCCAAAGGCATCTGCTCCGTTTACCCAGTGGCTCTGCTGCCTCCAAGTACAGAACGAGTCAAGACCCAGTGAGTGCTGAGGATAAAACCTCTCAGACACTAAACAAACAATAAATACAAACTCTACCTAAACCACAACTGGAAAGGGATTTCTGTGGTCGTTGAACACACACACACACACACACACACACACACACACACACACACACACACACACACACACACACACACACACACACACACACACACACACACACACACACACACACACACACACACACACACACACACACACACACACACACACACACACACACACACACACACCATCACAGCTCATCTGTGGCATCTTTATAAAACATTAGTATTCCAACGTTGTTTCCCTGAATGCTTGATAAACACACAGCCACTTATGTTCCGGGAATGTGAACCAACACTAAACACCCTGTTTAACTTCAGGTTCCCACTGTTGGTATTTAAACAGCTGCTACATGAGGGAAAACTGCATTGGAGCCTACTTTTACAGTCTCGATAACAGAGTGCTGCAGGAAGGAGTCGTAAAAACCAAGAAATGAGTCGATAGTGAGCATTTTTGCACTCACGGTTCCCTCGTCTGGAAGTCAATGGGTCAGTTCCCTGTTCAGGTAAATGCGTGTGTATGCGTGGGTGTCGGTGTTTTGCGTTTTCTCTTATGTTGATGTTAGTCTGTAACACTAGCTTTATCAAACAAGAAAACAGAACGTCACCTAACACAAGCTTCAGTCCTTTAATAAAGTCATAGTTTGTATAATAGTCTTCTCCTGGCAAACAAGATCCATACAAGATCCATAAGATCCAATAGTTCTTCTGAGGATTTTGATCAATCATAAGATCTCCATCAGTAAATGGAGTTTGTCCAGTTGTCATGTAAATGTAGATGTAAGGCCACATTCACTGTTAACTAAAACATGAATGATTATTTAAATGAGTGCAACTTAACATTACGTTTTCATACCCAACCCCAACTACATAAAGAAGCAAGTTTATTGCAAGTTAAGTCTTCACAACTACTCGCCAAAACATACCATCCCTCCGGAAAATCAAAAAGCAGCTTAAAGGCCCAAAACAAATCTTGACTTCACCAACTGAGTAAACAACTAGTATGACCTGCTGACCTATAAACACCCCCCCCCCCCCCCCCCCTGCAAAACAAACTGCTCACAGATTGGGATTCACCATCAGTATCAGGTGTGTTGACAGGTTCTCCAAAAATGCAATCACTTCACTCTGGTGTTGGCAAAACAGGAGAGGAGAAGAGAAATCCCCTCAAACGCATTGTGAATTAGTGCTCTCTGTTCAGTCATTGTGACAAAGACGTTTCCGCCACTCATCTGTTAAACAGACCAGCAGCTATTGTTGTTACTGGAACAAAGTCATAGTGAAATATTTTTGGGAAAACACTCTTTGAATATAAGGACAGAACGGAAGTGACAAGGACAAAAATATTACAAATGATATTTAGAATATCACTTTTTTCCTGGGCTCAACTGTTGGAAAGACACACACACCGTGTCATCATCACATGATGATGTGGAAAACATGTCAGTAAGTGTTATAAGAAGCTTTACACTGGAACATGAGAGTGACCTGGTTGTGCGTTTGTATGTTATTATTGCGTTTACCTGAATGTGTGTAATTTTATGAGTGTGATAAGCGGTCTGTAATCACACAGTAGCAGAGAGACATTCTGTTTATCTCTCTCTCTCTATGAGTGTGTGTGTGTGTGTGTGTGTGTGTGTGTGTGTGTGTGTGTGTGTGTGTGTGTGTGTGTGTGTGTGTGTGTGTGTGTGTGTGTGTGTGTGTGTGTGTGCAGTATGAAAGGAAATCTGCTCTCTGACACCTCAGTCTGACTGCCATAACTCATAACTTATAACAACCACACAGATACATACCCACACAATAGATACTGTACGTAGATAGTGATGTGAGCAATCACAGATGAACACATCCAAGTGAACACGCAAATGCAAACACACACACAGACACACACACACACAATGTCACTAAATAAAGTCCAGACTGGCTGCCCTGGATGCCCCTCAGCTACATCATTTACAGTGAGTGTCTGTGAGCGTCTGACCTGGTTTTGATGATGTTGGTGGAAACTTCCAGACCATTATTAATGTCTGTACGACATCTTGACACTTTTTTTATATTTACGAGTGCAATACAATGTGCTAAAAGTTGGTAAATAAGACAATTTGGCTGCTTATTTGTTCTAATCAGCGTTTTCTTTTCAGAAGATAATAACATTCAGCTACGTAAAACTCGCAAAGTTTGTCAGTCAATCACATAGACTGACAAACCAGCTGTAAAAGCAGGAGTTGATTCTCAGTTGTATGGTCAGTAATAACAAATATATCAAAAATACAATTTATGGTGCTTTAAAAAAAAAGGGCCAGTGTGTAGGAATTGGCGAAATCTCGCGGTGAGGTTGCAGATTGCAACCAACAGAAACATGTCGGAGAACTACGGTGTTTAACACAAAGCGAGGACGGCCCCATCGAGAGCCAGTGTTTGGTGGTTTGTCCGTATCGGACAACAATATGGACTCCATGAAGAGGACCTGCTCAGTATGGAGACAATAAACAGCTCCATCTAGGTTAACGGAAACAGAATGATTCTTGTTTTCAGGTGATTTATGTGCTAAAGAAAACATGAAAATAATATATACCACTTCTGTTAATAGATCCCCTGATATGCTACACACAAATATATCACGTTTGATGTATAATGTGTGCGCCCCTTGTAGTGCGGACAAGATGCATCGTATTTTATGAAAATTTGCAATTATGGTGAAGTCAGTGTAATCATTTTACACAAGGACACAGGGAGTTTTTCCAGCGGGCCAGTGGTGTCAAGAGACTTTACATCACAGTAGATAAATTAGACTTTTTATGAATGATATGGTCATAATACTGATGGATACGCGTAGATAAATTGAACATCTATCCAACATTTACTGAGGCTATAGACTCGTACAACCAGCACTCCACAGCAACAGTGTCATCTGGTATCGGACACCAATATTTTGATAAATAAAAATTCAGGAAATTTATATCCACGTAGTTCATATTTACATTTTGATTTACAAAGTTAGGAAAGCAATGTTTAAGTCAAGCCTGTCAAGGCTTACACACAACAGAATGATCCAAGTCACACCCACACAGTGAGGCACACAGCTTATCCATGAAACACTGGGATCTGATCGGTCATCGTATCAATTGAATGTTGTATTAAACAGGTGAGGCGGCCTGACATCTGAGGCACAGCCAGGTTGAGTGTGGCTGGGGGAGTACGTCCATGTCTTTAATGATCACATGAATGACAATAGAGATATGAGAAGTTGTATGGATTACACATCCTGCTGGTTATTCATACAACTTGTAAAGTCCACCATATTCTCTGCATTCAAATGGAAATCAGAGCAGTGTCTGCTGATGCATTTATAGTTTAAGTGGCTTGAAGAGACAAATGCAAACACTGACTAACTACACACACACACTGTCAATGTGTAAAAGAAGAACAGTTAATAGTTAACACACCAAGATTAATACGGTAAACTTGATTTAAATATCTGTCACTTTTTGCTCTCTCCTCGCTTCGCTCTGCGGTGCCCACTTTGCGTCATCTTAAATTTCAAACCAGGGGCCTCCTGCTGCTGTAATTGGACCGGTGAAAGCAAGATGGAGAAGGCAGGAGCCTGACTTGTGTGGGAGGAGTGTTAAAAGCATTTTGGAGCCATTAACACCATTTCTCTCCCTTCGCAGCCTTTAAAAAGCAATGCAGCCAGACACTGCCTGTTTTTAGTGCGGTGTGCTTCCACTGTGTATCCGTCTCTTACAGATAAAGATGAGTCAACCTCGCACTCTTCTCTTAAAGAAGCCGTCATTTTCCTCTGAAGCCGTATCCCTCCCTCTTCACGAGTCTTCCTTTAGAGAAATTGTTAATATTCTCCCCATTTTCCATCCATTGAGGAAGCACTCACTGCATTTATTTACTGTCTCTACTATTGTCAGACTTTCCATCAAGCTCACCTTCCTCTTTGTTCTCTTTAAAAAACACTTTCACCTTCCATTTAATTCCTTCCTGCCACTCGATATGTCTTTACCCTTTTACTCCATCATGCTACCTTTATTTAACTTTTTACTTTTCATCTTTTGCTGAAGTACTTTCTCCTTTTGCTCTCTGTATCCGTAGTGTTTGTGCTTTTCATCTATAGCTCTAGACCTTGTAGTGAATATTACTTTCTATGAATTCATTTGTTTTATATCTTATTTTTGATCCCCTTTCTTTCTCTTTTCCTGTTTCTTTTTTGATATGAATGATACTCCGAAGTCCTTTCCATCCTTCCTTCCTTCCTTTTCTTGACAGTGTAGGTGCTGTTTTGTTAAATTCAGCCAAAAGAAAACCCCCTGCTTCTTATCTTCCTCTCTTTTCACACTCTTGGTGTCCCAGATTTTCCTCTCTCCTTTTCTCCATCTCGACCAAAGCCTCTCTCTCTCTCTGCCTTTCTAACTTTACTTTTCCCTTTCGGTGTCCTGGCTTTCAGGCCCAAACCCTCGGCTGCAGTTCTGTCAGCTTTGCTTCTGAATTTATTCTCCCAAAAATGTTTTCATTCCAAAGACAAACTTATAATAACACATGGACTGAACACATACGGGGAAAATAGAGGAATGCAATGCTTATTAAAATTGTCAAATGTAGTTAGTATTCAGGTACGAAAGATGCCATGACCTTATTCAACTCCACATTCACTCACTGTCTACACTCGCATTCCTCCGCACACACTCAATTTGTTCAGCTGCTTTGTCAGACTGCCTCTGTCTGACTGCTTGGCTGACTTCATCTTGACTAATGAAGCATGTTAGTGACAGAAACGCTGCACTAATCCTGCCCTGGCTACAGCGCTTAGTAGAATTACACACACACACACACACACACACACACACACACACACACGGCTGATCGGCATTAAAACATACTGTAGACACTGTTGCATGGACACCTGGAGTCACATTAGAGCTGGTCTGAATTTGGACAAACATGTCAAATTGGGAACTTTTGGGGTTAATGTGTTATTTTTCCACTCACAGGAAAACACAATTAATTAGGGTTGACACAAGTTTGACGCTTGAAGACTTAAAAGAATTTTCATCATCAACTATTTGCCAAAATTCAAAGATTTTCGAGGCACGCGGGGGCTAAAAGAGTGTTTTGTGTTCCTCAAGACAGAGGATTGAGAAGAGCTACTTTGAGACTCGTCTCAATAACACTCCGCTGCTTTGCTGATGCAATGCTGATGATACAGACGAAAGCCAAAGACAGCAATCTCTCCTCTCTCGTACACAAACACATTGGAGCACACGCACAGAAAAGCAGATACGAGTAGGCTCGCAAATCCACAAGCATAATAAGGTTGTGAAAACAATGATGTTCTATATACACAAATTGTTACATGCTTGCACAGGGAACACACATTGTTCAGTCGGGTTTAAAGTTGAGCTTTTTGGTGCGCAAGCAAATAGATTGTATTCAGAAATAACCGACGTGACGGCAGATACCTGTGAACGCTGACACCACAGACTAACAGCATTTACACACTAGAGAGATACACTAAACAGAGTGCAGATCCAGGTGAGTCTGCAAGGACCACTGCTGTTTTGTGTGAATGAATACAAGCCACATTTGGCTAACCTCTCCTCTACATACTAATGGGCTGTAAGCCGTGGACAGAGGTGAACACTCACTCGCGGACGCACGCACATACGTGACCGATCACATGATCCTCATGGCGAAGATAACACGAGTTTTATTGCCATTCAAATCCTCCCGTTTTCAACAGACTCTGGGACTATTTTCATGAAGAGAACCGTCTCTGTGGTTGTTTATCTAGACGTGCAGAGTTCAGTTTAAGGGCAAAACGAAAACATTCTGCAATTAAGAGAAGTCTTCTCTTTAATCATAGCGAATCAAACAACTTCTTCTGCTTCTCTTCAAAAGGTAATGTTCTCTTTATTCCAAGACGTTCTCGCCACAGATCAACGCTTCTTGAGAGGAAACTGGCGTCCATATTGCAGCATGGGAAGAGCAAAAATCATCACACCTTTCAGGAAATAAACTTCTGAGAGCAGCTAATGTTGAAACAGTTTGAGGAAATAATACATTTGGCGTCTTTCCTGTCCCACGAGAATGGCTGTCTTATGTAAGAAACGCTTCAATAACATTAGAAGGCAGCAGCAGCAGCAGCACACGGGAATGTGGCATCCACCAAACACTGCCTTAGATTTATAAAGAAAACAACCTCTGTGTATCATGCTGCATACTGACGCTTATGTGGGACAATAGTAATACACACTGCAATTAGGGAGTCAAATAGAGGATTTTCTTTTTTTTTCTTCTTAGGATTTTATGCGAGTTGGCCAGTGTCAGCCCACACTTGGTCTGAATTGGCAGGCATTCACTGCGTGATTGTTACTGACACTTCCCCCGACTGTGCCTCTCCCCCCACATAAGTGCAGCCAAGGTCACGATGAGTCATCAAAAAGCAAAATGGATACAGGTGAGAAAGAAAGAAAACAAAAAAATGATGAAAATGCTGTTTTTTCTGGTGCAAATCCCCCACCGCTATATAGCATGCACTGTCAAACAAACACAGATCCACTTTAAACTCCCAATTTCTAACAAAGCCTTGCACTTTGACCACAAATCCTCAAAATGATTGAGTTGCCCATTTTTTTTTTTTTAAAAGACCCACTGAAAATGGACCCTTTTTGGAAGCAGGATCAACTAAATCAACTGCAGAATCTGTATTTTACACCTTAAAGCTTCTGGTCCTTCAGAGGCCACTTATAACAAAAGCTCAAAGACAAGACATCCTGCTGTCAGTAGAGGCGACACACTCACCTTCCTCGTAAAAAAGAAACTCGCAGAGATTCATTAACCCGAAAGAAGCTGCATATTTATCAGCTTTAAATCTGATGGTCACTACATACAACGATGAGCCACAGAACACAACAAAAAACCTTTTTGCTCTCTGAGCATGTGTATCATCCTTAATATCCTGATGTGTGCAACTGTGTAAGTGTGTAAGTGTGTGTGTGTGTGTGTGTGTGTGGGTGATCCATGGTTTGTCTAAAGGGCTCGTAGACAGGGCCGTGGTCATAAATTTGCCCAGCCATAACCGCGGTGATTTGCAAGTTCAGAGAAACCATAAACATCAGCACTGAGAGGCCCGCTGCCCTCAGAGGAGGCTAAATTAAGTGGTGAGTGTGTAGCTGTGTGTGTCTGTGAGTGTGTGTGTGTGTGTGTGTACCTGGTTGAATGAGTGCGTATGAGTTTGCTCAAGGGCATCCCTTGCAGGAGATGAGAACCGAGTTTGGTGGTTGGCCGGGGGGTCTGAGGGGGTCATTAATCTACGCTGCTCCATTGGCTGTGACGGCAGAGGGGAGGGGTTAGTGCAGCTGGTCAGTTAGCTGCTGTCAGCTTTCTAATCTGGAACATTCTTCAATATTAGACGGAGTGCGCAGAGGATCACCGGGGCCAACCTGGAATCACTGCAACGCTAGATTTCTGTGTCCTGTCCCTTTTACTTTCTCACTGTATATTATTAGGCGAAGCAAAGTCCCCAAATAATTTGTTTTAAGTATTTTTTTTGTCTCTTTTAATAATCCTGATGACTCCTGCCCTCTCTATCGGCGTGACGGCGACGATAAACCAATGTGAATCAGGAGGAAATGGCTTGTTCAACGGTAACTTAAAAAGGCATCTGGAATGATCGTATGTAGCAGAGGAAAGAAGCTGTATACATGAGCATGAGGTAGAGAGAACAGTCCTGTATTCTTTTCCACTTTAATTATATTTTTATATTCCGCTCCCTTTCCTTATCGCCCTCTCTTAATCATTTCTTTCATTTTCGCCCCTCCTCTATCCTTCGCCCCCAACCTCTTTCTCTTTTATAGCAGGAAGGATGGACAGTCCAATCTCCTGCAAGATTGTTTTTATAATTCAACTTGTATTATAGCCAGGCCGGACAGTGAGCTACAGCTACGTCAATGAGAAAGCATGTTGGAGAACAGAGAAGGCACACAACAGCTTCTTATATGGTCGGACCACAAAATTGCTCTAAATCACCCCACGGTAACACTGGAACACACACACACTGCATCAGTGGACAGACACCATTTGGACACCACAAGTTGGAATCAGATTGATTCAGACTGAAAGGCCTCATGTAAAAATCAATCCAGAAAACAGCTTTCAGATGGGATGTGTGGCGGTGACAACGATCCACCAGGGGAGAAACACCGCAAATCGCTTGTTGAAACTTCAATATCTGAGATAAGAGTCTTTGTCGCCTGCAAGTGGATTTATAACTAGCTCGAGATTATAGAACCATCAAGGAAGAAAGAACAGCTGAGGGCGGAGAAACGGTTCCCCTCAAAAAGCATTTAGATGATATGCCTCTTAAAACTCCTCAGTGACTATAATGCGTTTTTTCTTGTAGAACATACAAATTATACAGATGGATGTGGCTAGAAGTTTATTTTATCACCATATCCTCCAATGAAAAGATAAACAGAATCTAGAGCAAGATGTGATACATCCATCTGCATTTGTTGTAATATACTAAATGGTTGCCCCGGTGCTGAGAGATCTTTGCAACAGCCAGGGCCGGCTGTGGAGCATCTGTACTGATGGAAAGCCGTTTTGCAAAGACAGCAATTCAGGAGGTACTGACTACGACAAAAACTGCTGAAGCTGACTTTAAAAAAAGGATGCTGGGCAAAGTGCAGAAACCTCTAACTAAATGTTTTCAAGCTGCTGCACCAGGCGCTAATCGAGCAAAGCATTTATTCTCCGTCGTTGGGGATGTTGAACTCTTATGTCTGAATGCTGTTTGTGAATCCAAGTTTCCCCTTTTCAGAGAAGAAGTTGACTAACCTTACCTGATGAAGGGAAATCTCAACAGATCATTTTAAAGATGTTGAACAGGGATCACTGGATTACTTTCATAAACTCAGTGTTAAGCTTAAAGCCAAACGTAAAGCCTCTAGAAGTGCTTCAGAGAAAGTCAAACTAGTTGAAGTCGTCCAGCACTGCCAATGAAACATCCTAGTTTATTGACAGAATATAAAATTCCATTTCCTGTTTTATTGGGGAGACCTCTTCAGTTTAATGGGCCTTACTTTCTGACAGTGGACTGAATATACAAACGTCAGCCAGGCTGAATCATCACAAGCTGTATTATTGTTCGTTCTACGCAAAGCATCTGCTTAATTCATGGACATAAATCAACAAGCTATACAGTGTGTTACATGGAAAGGGCTGACTTTCTTCTTTAAATGTCCTTAGCCTCTGTGCCGCAGGTATGAAACAGAACACTTAACTCAGGTACAATGAATGTTACTGTTATTCAAGTAGAGCGAAATGTACTTAGATAAAAGTAAAATGTACGTCAGTTAAAATGTACTCTGAGTCAACGGTGCTGCGTTACATTTTTAAAAGAGAAAGGTGGAGGGAAGGTAAGAAAAATATGTATATGATGATGTTATATAATAGACCTATGAAAGTAAAGAAGTCCACTCACTCTCTCTGTCCCCTTGTGCTCCTCAAAGTTTTCAAACACTTGGAGCTGGATGAGGCTCTGCAGTGTCAAACAGCAGAATGGCCTCACACTCACCTCACTAGTTTGATGTTCTTCAGTGACAGCAGAGGTCTCCATGAGGAACCACCATTTTAGCATTTAGCATGTTAGCCAGATCCAGCATGCAGCTATTGATCACATGACATTATGAGTGTGTTTGATTGTGTCGCTCAGCCTGCTGGCCAGATAGTGTATTAAACCCCAAAACCAGCCAGCATTAATTAAGATGCTGTCGATGCAGCTTTTCTTTATACCCATATATGGCAGGCACACTATTGCATACCTTTGTTTTTACTCTGGATGCAACTTGAAATGTGATAAATTACAATACTTGGGATAATAACAACAAGTGAAAGTTAAATTACAGATTTTAAAGAATAGTCAAAAGAGTAAAAATACACATATATTGATTTGTTATAGTAATGAGAGTAAAGATAATTTCTTACTTCCACTCCTGCGTGTAAGCACTTACAATAAGTACCGATTAAAGAAGAGCAGACAGACTTTAGAACCACATTTTCTTCCAGTCAACAGTCGATAGTTACACTCACATCTCCAATACAGACTACAGTGCTACAGTGAGAATTTTCAAACACATTAACATACAGGCAACACACTATATCATATATATTTCCATGTACCCGTTGATTTCTTATATATATATATATATATATATATATATACTTTTTATTTTTTAAGTTTCATTTTATAATCACAACCCCAAGTATAATGTTAATTATAATGAGACACAGGGCGTTTATCAAAAAAAAAGAAAACTCTTTTAAGGGTTATAATTCCTGATAAAAAAAAAGAATAGGCTAAACTGTCTTTTTGTCCCACCATTTAAACCAGTCAATAGTCTCAAATACCGCATGAGAGATGACAAGAAGTCCTAAAGGAATTCTGTCTAACATCGAGCCATAATACAATAATCCCCTCAGTCTGCAGGGAGATCAGGGATTAGAGTAGGAGAGAGAGAGAGAGAGAGAGACGAGACGAGACGAGACGAGATCGAGGAGCAAAGAGGGAAGAGTGAAAGTTAGGTGAGAAGAGAGCGAGGGGGGGGGGGGGGGGTGAGAAAAGGAAGCAGAGAAAAAAAAAGTGTAAACGCAGCAGCGTACCATAAGAGTTAAAGAGGAGTGTGAAGACCGAGAGAACAGAAGCGAGATGAGGAAAAGAAAGGAAAAAAGAGCAGGAAATTCCCCTGAAGTGTGTTTGCGTCTCCTGAGAGGATCAAAGAGCAGAGAGACGAGTGACCTTGTGGTCATCTGTCAGCCCCTCTGACTCCGCTGGAGGCAGGATATCTCTCCAGGGAAAGAGCACGCTGACACACACACACACAGACACACACACACACACACACACACCGTTAGACAGGATACTGAGGAGAACATATGTGTGTGTGTGCCATCATTCCCACTCGCACATCTAAAGAAAGCAACGGCATGAAATAACTTTCCGCACAACACAAAAGCTGTGTTTTCACCTCCTGAAGGGAGTAAACATGGTGCCACATTACTTCATAAAGGATCTTATTGTACAGATTGGCTCTTTTCTATTTTTAACTGTCTCATATTCTGTCTCCTGTCTCTTGTATACACACTCGCAGTATTTTATATATGACACTCATATGTTACAGTAAGTATGCTGTGTAGACTCTTACAGGATTGGTTCACCCAAATTAACACAAGGGCTTCTTTTTTTTTGGAAATGTTGAAGAGCATTCAGCCACACTTCCTGTCATCATCAGTGGATGGGGTCATAAAAAAACAATCCGTTGGAACTGCCTTTTTATGAGGAGAAGGTCCCTTTGACGTGTTCTCCATTTTACCCAGAAGCCTCCTCGGCCTTGGAAACGGTATGATATCAAAACTGGAAAGATTTTTTTTTGTTGTTGCCATGATTACATTAAATTTAATCTCAAGGCATTAGGCCAGTGCTTCTCTATTATGTGAGATCGTTTGGACCTTCCGTCTTTACAATGTGAGTAATAATGCTGTGTAATTATTTGAATGTTCATTGGGCATCATATATTGTTATTAGCGGGAGACGGGGATTTTCGAGCTGGCAGAGGCAGCGGCTTAACTACAGTACTTGTATAGTGCCTTATTAAAAATCTATATTCCCATCCTGGGTGACAGAGCTGCATTGGACTTGTGTGCATATGTGTATTTTTCATTTATTAATTCACCTCGAAATACAAAAAAATCCACAAACAAAAATGACTCTTTTCAACTCTCTTCTCTTTTTGTCTCACTTTTAAAAGTTGCAGGCAGCGGCTGGTTCAAACTGAGCTTTTGGATGACGAGGCACAGGAAACAGTTTCAGAGTGAACTACGAGGAGACTAGACTTGCTGTGCCTGGAGGCCACTTATGCAAAATGACAGGAGGCCAGGGGCCATTTAACAAGCAAACATTAATAATATTCATCAGATAAAATGAATACGTAAAGACTCATCTTTCTTTGAACATTTTCAGACTTCAGACTTATTAACTTGATTTATTAATTAAGTAGACTCAGTACAAGGATTGACACTAGGATTATATGAAAGATATATCTGGTATTTCTCTTCATTAAATAGTGCATTTAGTTGAGTTTATACAAGATGTTTATTCATGCACTCCGGCTATTTATTTACAATAAAAGTATAAAAAATAAGTTCCCAGTGCCAATTTAATCATTTTCATGGTGAATCATAAAATGGTTGTCGGGCCACCAGGCACCCTATTGCGGGACACATTTTTACTATATGTAGGTAAATAGACCTGCTGATGAGCCTGCTGAATATGTAAAGGAAACATGGCTCACAAATATGACAAATAAAGTTTTATTTAATAATAAAAAAGTACAAATAGTTTGTTGGTTTTTGGTCTTTCCATGTAGTTTATAGACAGCAAGACAAATATAAAATATTACCAGACTTATCATTTCATTTAGATAGTTAGATGTAGATGGATATACTTTGATAAATAGAATGAGGCACTATTATACACTCCACGTTTTCCTGAGCAAATGGGGGTTAATGGTGCTGGTCTCACACTTGAAGGAAACTGGATCGATCCGATTCATCATCTCCAACAGTGATGTTCCCCATCGCGCCCCACACCTCCTCCTCCTCCTTGTAGTGTATTCTCTAGCACTTTTTCCTCCTCCTCCCCCTCCTGAGCATCCTGTGGAAGGTGTTAGCTTATCCTCGCACTTCCCACCCCTAAAAAAAAAAAACCCTCTGCCGTGACGCGACATGCTGCGACATCTTTTGCAATCCAGGTGGGTGTTTATTAAAAAAAAAAAGCAGGACTGCAGTGAAATGTGGGAATCACACAGTGAAGCTGATGGAAGCAGTGGGAGAGACCAGAGGTGTCATCACCAGCTGTCCCCCTCAGACCTCCAGTCCAAAAGCCTTCTCAAGACCCGGACACAAAACACAGCGTGTACGGTGTACGAGGGGAAGTGGTCAGTCTGATGTTGCAAGCTGGCTGTGGCACATCAGAGGCTCCTGTGGTTCTCTCACTGAAACGTGGCTGAAAGTCTGATGCAGCAGTGATTTAACATTTTAAATCCGGAAACCCAGATGACAAATCTCGCCTCATCGTCGGAACCCAAAACATTTCACCACCCTTTCATGGGGACCGACCAGATGTCGGCCCAGTTAGCATGCTGGGAGGCGACGTTATAATACCATGCAGGGTCAGATGCATTAGACAAGCTGTGCACGGAGTGACTCTGTGATGTTAAATGAACAAATGGGACTTCTGAGATGGCGTGATTACATATCTGGTTCTGTTCTGTTTACATCCTTCTGTTCTTAAGTGTTTATGTTGGACTACATGTTACGAATACGTGCGTTGGAAAGATTATCGGAGAAGAATTACATGTTTATGTCTCACACAGGCGAGCTTTACATAAACATTGTATTGTATTGTTGGTGAAACAACATAGGAAAGCCCCAAACACTGTGAATGGTGACATCTAAGAATAAGTGGAGGAAGTTGTGGGAGAATTGACAGAGAGTCACAATAAGCAGGGGAATGGAAAGAACAGAAGAGAATGATTTGAAACCGGAAGACAGAAAAACACAACTTTTGATATTTTTGTTGGAGTGTGGTGAATTTCAGGAAGGAGATCAAACATTAGAAATAAAACCCTTTTACCTCAGTTAGGTTTTATTTGTGTCTGTCAGCAGGATTACAGAAACACTACTGGCCTGATTTTCATGAAACTTGAAGCATGGGATAAAGAAGAACCTATTACACTTCTGAGCGGATCTGAATCAGGCAGATACACACACAGTCTGTGCTCTCAGAGTGCCCCTCTAGTTATGCTGTGTTTCTATGTGGCTTCTATGACTGTTCTGATTTTAGCATCGACTTTCAGATTAGTTCAGGTGCAGCAACGTGACGTGTGTGCTGTAAAGAAATCTTTACTCTGTAATGACTCATATTGTGTGGGTTTGAGGTCAAAAACAAACATCTCACTGAAGCAGCAACCGAACGTCACCAGAGTCCGAATTTTATCACAATAGTTTGTCAAACTCGGAATGCTAATTTGAGACAAAAGACAAAACTGTAAACACATTACCTTGGAAACAAGCCGTCGGCAAAGCATTTCTTTTGTTTGCTGCAATGCTGATGTTAATTGTTCCATCTGTGCCTGCAGGACAGTAGTCAAATCAAAACTTGAGGTTTGAAATGTTGAATTTTGAGAGGCTTTTGGTCGAAAACTAATCAGGCTTTTATACTCAATGCAGCAACATTTAACCGATATGCCAAAGATACATGTGTACAAACATGTGGGGTCAAAGGGTTTCTCTCTTTTTCTTTCATATCATTTTACATCATAGAAAGAACAAATCCCCTGTCAGCTCAGTACTGTAGGAGCTGTAAACACTGTAGAATCTCTTCAATATCTGCTCCCTCTCTTTCACACTCTGCCCTCCTCTTCATTTCTCCAATACCCAGACTCTACTTGTTAAAACCTTCTCCATCCAACTCGTCCCCGTTAACCCCTGCTCTCCTCCCAACCTGCGTCGCCTTTATTTTCCTGTTTCTCTACAGTTTTCTCATTCGGTTTTTTTAAAGCCTTTTTTTCTCACTCCCTGCATCATCTCTCTCTCTCTCTCTCTCTCTCTCTCTCTCTCTCTCTCTCTATGCCGGCATCCCTCTGTCTCTCTCTCACTCTCTGACCCAGAGGGCCGTGTTTCGCCGAAATCCAATCCTCTCTTTTTTTTCCTCAAACCTGCTGTTCCATTTCACTCCCATTTTGTCACACTGCAGTGCACACACAATACCCACTCCTCCCTCAGTTCAACCCTTTTCTCTGTCTCCACAAACACACACATTTACAGAAGAGTGCACACACAGACGCGCTCACAAACATTTGCACAAACTGCATGAATACGAAGGAAAAAAATGTAGATACAGAAGGAAAAAAAAATAGCTTAATTAAGCCATCAATCAAATGTTTGATGCTCTTGGCTGGATTCATGCACAAACACACACACACACACACACACACACACACACACACACACACACACACACACACACAGAGAGACACACAAACACATCTTATACCCTCCCTTGTGGTTCTGTGGCCATCCATCATAGCTTCACTGACTCCGCTCAACCTCAGCTCAGAACCAATCACACAGAGGTTAGGGACTAACTGAGTGCTTGTGAGTGAGTGTGTATGTGCGTGTGTGTGAGAGAGAGAGAGAACTACCATTGGCTTTGGGAACACTCCTGTAAAGTCCGTTTTCAGCAGAGTGAGCTGTGATCTGTATTATTTACTGTTGAACAGTTGTGACTACTGATGGGTGGAATGTCAGCCCAGCCCTGAAACACACACACACACACACACACACACACACACACACACACACACACACACACACACACACACACACACACACACACACACACACACACACACACACACACACACACACACACACACACACACACACACACACATCTTTGTGTTGGTGCTTTGGAAATATCATTCTCACTTCTACACTGATAAGCGATGCTGCACTGAAATGAAATCAAGAGAGAGTTTCTCACAAAGCACCTAATATGAAGCCTGCTAGTGTTAGCGACTACCTTTGCTAGACAGTAGAGCAATAATGACATTTATTTCATCTTCATTTTAAATAAATAAGGGCTCAGGCAAGAAAATAACTGTGAAACAAATCTAACACTTATGGAAATGTGGATATTGTTGCTTTCCTCAAAAGCTCTTTTAACAAAATAACAAGACTCACTGATGTTTTACACTATTTTATGAAACGTATAAAGATGAGTGGAGTAGTGAGACTAACATGGAGAAGTCAGAGGCATCAAAGATTATTACTGCCTGAGATCCAAATGATATCATCTTCATGTCTCAAGATGTTGTTGCTCCATTTGGCTGCCTGGTCCATGAAAGGAAAGTAAAGGACTTTTCCTTCCAGCGTCAGTGTGTTAACAGTGTGCTTAATTTAAAAAAATGAAGCATCAGAGCCTGACATTTCCGAGCGTTCATAATTCGTCCAGTATTTGATGCCCCGGGCAAATTCGACTTTCATGACGATATTATCTTCACCTCAAGCTCACGGTGCTCACAAAAGCTGCTGTCTCTATTTGCTCGCCCTACGTTCCTCTCACTGCTGTTTGAGAAAGAGAGCAGCTCCGGTCTGTATCCACTGGTTGGGGTTCGCACCACAGGGAAGACGGATGTGCGTGACCACCTTCACCCTCTCTGAGCTCATATAGAGAGGCAGCCAGATACTCTCCTCTGACGCCGCGGAGTCAGCAGCAGAGTTCTAGGATCAAAAGTAGAACACACAAATAAATGAATGTATGCACATTGCCTGTTTGTGCTTCTCAGCTACCCCCACAAACACATCATATCAATGAATAAATCCCCCAAAATCCCCATATGAAGGCAAGTGTTAAGCATTCTGCCATTGACAACTGCTTGTATATGAATACATCGGTCGAATTGTTACTTTTCTGGTTGAACTACTCCCTGAGGATGTATTAAAAGTCAATCACTGTTCATGATTTTATCAGACAATATAAACACTCAAACAGCACAACAAATATATATTCATGTTTTACACACATTTTAATGTCAGGCAGGTAGAAAAGTAAACCTCCTTGGTGAAGGCAACAATATGTTGCTGTTCTATACACGAACACATACCTGGGGAACCCAGGCCATGTAGCAAGGCGGGACAGCCGACACACTGGGAGAGTCGTGTTGATTCTCACAAAGATGAACGCCGTCAAAACTGCAACCCTCCAACTGGAGACCTCCGACCTGGAAAAGGAGCGAGAGAGAGAGAGAGAGAAGGCGTGAGAAGTTAAAGGAGGCAAAGACGAGAATAAAACAGTGAGTGTTAACGGAAGAGAAATGAGAGAGAAATGAGAGAGAAATGAGAGAGAAATGAGAGAGAGAGAGAATGATGAAGTCAAAAAGTCTGGTGAGATAGAAAGACATGAAAAGAGGAAGGAAAAGAAGGCAGAGTGTGTTAACAAAGAGAAATGTAGAGCATGTGAGGAAGACCAGATTTACTAGCATGTTATACAGATTGTACATGGGAGAGAGTGTTTATATGAGTATATTCAGTTCAGTGACTCAGGGATTTTCCACAGTGGAGCAGACAATAAAAGGAATTCTGGCATCAAGTCAGACACACAGACAACTACTAAATCACCATAATCTGGGCAAAAAAAGGCAAGAGAGTGAGCAAGAGACAAATCCAGAAAAAGCTTCATTGTGCGTGTGTGTGTGTGTGTGTGTGTTTGTGTAAGAGACCTCATTGCTTCACAACAATTATCCCCGTTCTCTTTCTCTGTCAGATGTCGGAGAATTTCCCTTCCCTCCCTGCAGCTGCAGCCTGATTTTAAGCACCCACACCCTTCCCCTCCCCCTCTCTCTTTGTATATTTCATCCAAGTGCAAGTCAAGTCGTGCCGTGCCAACTGTTACTGGCATGACAAAAAAGAAACAAATGACCAAAAGTATCTAGATTGTAGACGATGCAACTATATCACCCTTGACTCAGAGCATTAAAAAGGGAAATAAATTAAGACTGAAAGTGGTATAGAAGAATATCTCCGTTCGCTGTTCTTTAACTGTATGAATGTGTGCACATTAAATGGATGACAAAAGCACACTTGACTGCTGTCAAGGGAAGCAGACTTGTCTCAGCAAACCTTTAGCTCTCTAACTTTCTTTGCTCTTTTTTTTTGTCAGATCCGGCCTTCATATCTGCGTCTGTATTCTAATCTTGCGATCTTTAACTCCCATTATTTTCCAATTATCACTCAGCCAGAGCCTGCCTTGTTTATAGCGCCCGTATTCTGCAGCTGGATGGGAGTATAGCGTGTGTCTGCATGCATGTTCTGTAGGATCACGTGTCACAGTTCTACCTTGACTTGTAGCTTGGCTTGTGCAATAGGACTCCTCCATGATGAGACAAACACCAAGCTATCCATAGAACAACCCATGGACCTAAAACCACAAAAAGATGTATTTTTTTTATTTTGTTATAGCGTGCGCACTTTTTCTGTGTCACATAAACACACACGCATTCGGTATTACCTGGCCGTTTCCTGTCTCAGAGCGTTGAGGAAGGTGTCGGGGTGGAAGAGCTCCGATAGATCTAGGGTGTCTGATAGAAGAGCTTGTCTGCCTGCACGCTCCACCCAACTCTGGATGCACAGAATAAATCATACACACACACACAGATTAATGAACTACAAACCTACAACTAAACACTCAAAGATAACACATAACTCATCCGTACAATTTCATCAGTTTCACACAAGAGTCAAGAGGCAAAACACACCATGTTCTTGGGTTCATGTGGTGAAACTTGACACAAACAGCGACGGCTCTAAATACTTCAAATATTCGCTCAAAAATGTATTTCACCCTGTCGCCACAAAAACAATCGATGTTTGCATCGTATTTGGCTCTTTACATTGTTTATAGAGAACATCGATCTGTGAGTGGGATGATCACAATTTCCATTCGAGTTAATGAGAGATAAAAAGGGTTACAAAGGGACAGAGCAAAACACAAAGTCAATAAAAATGTGTGGCCAATAGAGTATTTAATGTCCCCTTGTCCCTTTATCACCACATCAACAAGCTGATAACACTGGAACCCCAATTACCTCCTAATGGGAATACAGTGATTGCACAAACACACACACAGATTCCCATTTGAGCATGTGTGTATACTGTATTCACACATGCATGCAAAGACAGAGATGTGTATGTGCAAAGACACTAAGAGACAACAAACGTGAAGAGTGGATCTGTATGACTGCAGATAGACTCCTCCGAGCCCTCTCAGACGTGTTGATCCAGTCTTCCTTATTCAGCAACAACTGCTTTGATCATGGAAGCAGCCTCCTGCTGTTTCCCCTGCACAAACTAGTTATTTTTGTCAAAGGCACCGCTCACGACTTAACCTGATATGATATCTCACAATACAATCTTAGGTCTCAGTTAGTGCCTCTCTGTTTTTTTGAGAAATGTGTGCCGAGTGGCACAACAACTGATTTCACCGTCATTTTTACACGCACGGCCGAGCTTATCGTGACACACAAGCCCGTACGGCTGCAGTGGACAGATGTAGGGCCTTGAGAGTTGGCCTTGGATTGAAGTTTTGATCTATTCTCGGCCCCTTTCTTTTATGCATTTCTGTATTTTTAACCGGTCGGCAGTTTTCTCTAAATCGCCTGCAGACGCGTGTATTTTGGAGGTCAGCTGAAGAAAATTGCTGACAAATAGAGGCAGGATAAGCAAACATCTGATCCAATCTCTATTATGAATGGATTCCTTTTAAGCACAGCATCAGTCTTCGCTGGCTTTAGAGATAAATTGGGACGAGCGTAATGCCAAGAAGAAGAAAACAAATGCACAAATGCAAGCCCATACCAACAGTCACACAGTCACATTCACAGGCAGATGCACAGCGAGCCAGTGTGTGCTGGTATGCATAGTATTTATCTGCATATATGCGTGTGTGAGCATTTGAGTGTTTTCAAGGTCGCTCTGCTCGTCTGGGGTGCACCGCTGTGCTGTTTGCACTTTTTTTTTTCTTCAGCAGCAGCGTTGGCCGTCTCCGCCTCTATTAGGCTGATTAGCTAACAGGACATAGACACTCTGCTAACAGAGACATCACTCAGTACTGATTGGCAGAAATAGACAGTTAAGGACAGTGCAGCCTCCAGATAGACACACACATGAAGACAGATGGAGTGCAGGTAGACAGGGAGGCCAGCAAGACAGAAAGGAAGAGAAGAGAGATGGCATGCAGACAGGGAGACATACACACAAACAGATGGGTAGGCAGCCAGGCAGGCTGGCCGGCCGGCCGGCAGACAGACACAAGCAGTGAGGCTCGCCCACATGAATAACGAAATGCATCGAATTCATATAAAAATAAATAACTTCTGAGTATGTGTGTGTATGCGTGTATTCTAGTCTGCCAGGACATATTGAGGTAGGCGTACAGGCAGACACAGTCGAGAGGAACTTCAGCCAGAACCTTTACTTCCTGGCACCGACCTCGGGCACACACTTCCCGGAACCTCATGCTTTTATATAATAATCCGCTTTTTTTTTTTTTTTTTATTGAGCCCTTTTCAAAACAACATTGGAATTTTTTCTGGCACAGGTTTAGTCAACACGTTGCCTCAGTCAGTCATAAATAATTTTGGTCGGGAGCCCAAAAGTACTTAGACTGGTCCTCGGCTTAAAGGACTCTTGTCATGAGGGGAAACACCAGAAACGGGTCTGGGGCCAGCGTGGGATATCTGAGGTGCAGAGTCCTCTTTTGAAACTAAAGAAATCTAAACGTGTCCTACTGTAACATTCATCACAAAATGGGAAACAAATGGATATAAATGCATGGTGGATTGAAATGGATCCCTCGATCAGTATACTACTGCTGATTAGAAAACTCTTAGGCCTCTTAAGTCCTATTCCTGTGAGAGTTCAAAGGGTTCCCAGGGGCTTCTGGGTGTTTTTAATAACCAATGAGGTCATCAGCAAATGCCTTGACTACAGTTATCCCACACAAATGTTACAACAAGCCCCCTGATAGAAGCAGGCCTTTGTGAATCTATCACAAACCAGATTCCAAATCTTTTAGAAATGTTTCATGACTACATGGCAGAAGAATGCTTTCTTTTACTATTATCGCTTCAGAAATTCTCCAAAGTTAAAATGTACCACCACAGCTAAAACCGTGTTGTGTGTGTGTGTTTGTCTGCTTCCATGTGCATGTGTCTATTTAACGGAAGTATTCTTTGTGTGCCTGTGGGAGAAAGGGAGACACACAGAGGGCGACAGATAAAGAATGAAAGTACAGCATGCATCGTGTATGCGTTTACCTGTATGGCGAGAGCCCGTGTTACTACAGCTCTGAGGTACAGCATTGGCTCTTCTGGTCCCTCCCATTTATTCTGCCATGTTAAAGGACACTGAGACAGACGGGAAGCAGGCAGAGAGAGGAATACAAGTTATTTAGGGCCGAACTAATAAAAAAATACGTGTCGGCAAGAAGGTAAAGTAAACCATATTATTTTGGGTGTGGACATTCTGCTGTCAGTCAGACTGCAGTGTGGTCCACTGAACATGCCTCTCTTAAACTTACTGAACGCAACTGGCAACCCTTCTCTCCCCTCGCTCCCCATCACTAAAGGCTGTTGGGTCACCTTAAAACCATCCCATATTACACACATTCAAACACTGTGCCTCAGTCACTAAAAGATATACATTCTCCGAGGCTGGATGAAACACAATGAATGTCCATGTTTTCTATGATGTCAGAGGTGACATCACCGTGTAAACTTCTGATCTCAAAAGGTTAGAGTTGGCAGATATGCAAATTAGTGAATCTTTAGAACTTGTCTTACGGTTATAAATATTTGACTGTTTACAATAAACTGAAACGCCGTCCCAAACTTCAGTGACAAAAGACTCTCGCGTACACAGATACAGCTTTGTGTCTGGCTCATCATGTAAGTGCATGATGCAGTTAATCTGTTTAATCCATCTGCTTATGAACCTTTGTCTCACACTGGAACTGTAGCAAAAGCACATTTGACTCTTCTAGGTCGTGCTGCCATAGGGACTTTGGCAACAAACAAAGAAAAAATCCCCCCACAGAAAACAACAAATGCTGTTGTTTTTCTGTGGAGGATTTTCTTGTGATTAGTGCGATTGTGAAGAAGTGTGATAGATGATCTATAATGCAGCAAAGAATTTGGGTGAGGAGGAGTGGATGGATGTACAAAACGTACAGTAAATGTTGGTTTACTTAAAAATCTTTAAAGTTTTAGTTGCCTTCCCTTAACCGTAAGAGGCTGTTTATAAAAACAGGCATTTATGTAGTTTTGAAAGGCTTAAAAGGGGGATATTTTGGAAGGCACTCACAAATGCCACATTTGTGTGTAGGTGGCAAAAGAAAACTCCCCTCAGGAGACAACTGTTAACTCTGGAACAGGTTAGGCAGTCCATCTTGCTTAAACTGTTAAACAGAGATCAAAGAAGTGCCGAACACAAACACATGCACAGATATGCACAGTAGGAGATTGAGGATTAAGAATTTGATGTTATTCAAGCTTGACCGTCATAATGGAACTAAAGGGACCTTGCATGTCTCCCAGCTGCAAGTCAACCATTCAGTCACTTCCCTGCTGTGTGTGTGTGTGTGTGTGTGTGTGTGTGTGTGTGTGTGTGTGTGTGTCACGCTGAAGTGGGAGGAGACGAGCATGCAGCTTAAGTTGTATGACTGAAATGTGCAAATATATCAGAGTTAATGATGCCAGAAAACAAATATACCCACAGAAAGCAGATCAGAGTATATATTTAAATGTTCTTAAATTATTCTCAGCTGCATTTAGTGATGTTTAGCACGTTTGTTTACATACAAGGCACATAAATAGTGAGCTCTTAAATTTGTAGCTAGCAGCCTGAGACGACACAAGCATGTCACTTAAAGCAGCCGCGCCCTCAATGATGCCTAACTTCAACCCTTAATATAATTGAAACGGGTGAGTTATATGAAGATTCTCCCCCGGTACAGTTTTTGTACCCAACTGTAGACATGTTTATTTCTGCTGTAAAGTTGGGCTTGTTAAAATGGGGGTCTACGGGGATCGACTTGCTTTTGGAGACTGCCTGAAGTGGAACTGCAATTTTTTGTCATTTCTGCGTAGGATTCATTTCCCAGCATCGGAGGTTGCCGCTTGTTATTGACATGCTAATTCTTACCACTGGCACTGAAAAATTCACCGACACTTGAGATTGTTCAACCTCTAATCAAAACGCCAGTCCTCATGTCTTGATTTGAATGATCTTTCCGCTGACTAAAGGCAGTGGTGATATCTTTCTGTTTTGCAGCGCTGCTAACCACTCTCTTCTGATGCTTGGGTAGTTTCCAAGTATCTAATTATTTTTTACTGCATAGCTGAGG
This sequence comes from Pholis gunnellus, assembly GCF_910591455.1. NCBI lineage: Eukaryota > Metazoa > Chordata > Actinopteri > Perciformes > Pholidae > Pholis > Pholis gunnellus. Next base: position 17,749,269 of record NC_136535.1, read on the forward strand.
AGAGGTGCAATGGAGCTGATCTCTCCGGAGCTGTGCCTGCCATACTTTTACAATATTACAATCCCTAATTATCCAAATATATCAATGACATCAGCGGCTCTTTCTGTTCCTCTTCTAGTTGAAACCGGGCTAATCAGTGATGGTTGGTTAATTAAAACAGAAGCCAAACTCATAATGTCTCGTGGTTGGAGACAGTTGTATCTAATATTATTGACTGTGAAGACTAAAGTGTGAGATAAATCATCACGTTTTCAATTCTGCTGGTAGTAAATCTAATAGGTGTTAAGGATTGTTGCTTTTTCAAGAATACTCCAGACAATTTCTGTACACTTTCTCTCTGGGAGAGGATATCTTAGAAACAGGCCTGTGCCACCACTCTGGGTCATAACTCATCATCATTTGAATACGTTAAAACAAACAACTCATTAAAATGCTGCAGTTTGATTACGTACATCGCATACGGAGCGAACGTCTTAAAATGGGTCCAAAGATGAGCGTCGAGGAGAACAACTGTGCTCACTGTAGTGTCGGGTCCAGGAAAGTGTTTTAACAGTTCAATTAAAGGGCAGCGTAGACTTGTGAAATGGGAGTGAGAGCTCATCTGTTTTACAAGCCGAGTAGTTACAGGAGTAAGTCAGCCATAATGCACTATGAGGTGGAAACCCGTACCAGATGGATAATTAAAAGAAACATGGAAATCATCCATGTTTTATATCTTTCTTTGGCTAACATGGGTATCCTAGCTTTACTGTGACCATGAGCACTGATTTAGCAAGGTAAGCAGCTGATTGGAACAACGTCTGGGGTGTTGTGATATACAATTATAATGGACATTTAGTTGAAATGCTTTAAACATGTAAGGAATTGTGTCTTATGCATTGCAATGAACTATATCACAAACTAACTGGCAGCGAAAGACATTTCATAGCTTTGGTATTTAGTGCTAATTGTTGTGAAGGAATATTTTAGAAGGGAGAGAGAGAGACCAGGAAAGAGAGAGGGAAAACACGAGAGATGAAGAGCGGAAAAAGTTGGTATAGAGAGAGAGAGAGACCGGGATTGAGACTTCAGGCCTGCTGATTAATATAAAAAGAGAGATGAGGAAAGCAGTAGAAAGGGAATCATGCCCAAGGCTGCTCCCAGGAGATTACAAACTTAGAAGAAGTAAAGGGTTGATTGTGTATCTCTCCCCCTCTACCTCATCATAACCCCTTTGTCCTCATCTCAGCCTGGGGACACAAACGAGGACACATGCAGCGTTTGCTACGGAGTCCACAGTACAACTCAGCTCTGTAGGCTAAAGCGTGTGCGTATATGTCGGCTCTGGTGGTCTCATCTTCATCCCTGTATGGGGAAGTTGTACACCTCTAAACACAATGTAGCGAAGAGTAAGATTCACTTCACACTGTTAAGATACACATTCTATGTATCTCAATGTATTTCCCCTTTCCTCCATTTCTCTAATTCTCCTTTCTTACCTCCTGATTGAGCAGGGCAGTGGCCAGTTTCTGGACTTCGGGAGTCAGCAGTTGGGTCCCTCTGATGACTTTGCTCAGTGCAGCCAGGGATTGGTGAATACTCTGTGACAACACTTACAGTTTAGTGAACACACTGTGCCAATATATCAGAGCACTGGTACCTGGGGTGTCATTTGATTGCTGGGAACTGGTTCAGTATGACGGGCCATTGATTGACTGATTGGGCTTCTCATTTTCATCTTATTACTTTGCTCTCTTAAAACAATCAAATGTATTCAGTACACATGCACATAACATATACCCAAAATAACAAGTAACATACAGACTGCTGCTAAAAATGCCCATTCCAGGAGATGAATGAATCTAACTGTGTATGACTCACACTCATCCCATACTTCTTCATGAAGCAAAGCCCATTTTCCATAACTCTTAACATTTTAACATATCCATCTCATTTATAATGCAAGGTACAGGACCTATGCTATCTGATGAAAGCGTTGAGAATACCCAGTGAGAATATTTTTCTTTTTGACAATGTAATGCACTCTAACCTAACACGTTTAACATTATTAATAGCGCTTATTATCTGACGCACCTGGACCAAGCGGATGGCGTTGAACTGCTCCAGAGTGATGAATGACAGGACCGGTGACCCCTGACCTTCTGTAGGTGCGGCCACCTTCTGATGGATCAGAGCAGAACCCTGATAGACAGGAGACGGACAGAAAGACATATTAGCATATTGACAGAATAAAAAGATAGATTTCTAAGATGTTCTCAGATTTCCACGACTGAAAGAGAAAGCGGGGGATAAGGGTGTGCAGAGAGCAAGGAGAAAATGCAGCAAATATAATTAGATGCTGGTCATTGTAACTAACTCATAACTTAAGATGTTTTTACCTTGGGCTAAAGTGCTTCACTGTAGGATCACTGTATAATATAGTAGAATTGTCCTGGCATTGCTTTATGTCCCTATTATCACTGGAACATTGTTAAAATTACATCAACTAAACAGTCTCCTCTAATGAGCCACTACACAGGAGTGTGGACATAGTGTTATGTAGAGTAAGACGTATAATGCATTTTGTAACCGCTGCTGTGCATCAGCATGCTATGGCTTGTTTTTTTAATGATTTCCTCAATTACGACTGTATATCTTTCCAGTGTTCCCTGTGGGTTTCCTTAGCTCAACATTCATAAAGTAAATTGTTCCGTTGTTGGGTCTTCCACAACAGGATGTAACAAAATGGGAATTATCTCTCTTTCTGCAGTGTAGACTAAGGGGACAATTTGTTTGTATTAGTTAACACAGAGATCTACTGGAAGTGCACCAAGTGCTTGTGTCTGTAGTTGTGCACAAATACAAATACACAACATAAAAAAACAAATACAAACACTGATATTTTGTTGTATTCTGCTGCAGATATCGGGCTCTGTACCTGCATTCTATTTCAATTTGTCTACTTGTAGTAAGAGTCAGAGGAGGAAATAGAGGGAGAGAAGGATGGTCGGGGCTGTGGGATTGAGAAATGGAGAGCGACACGAGAGATAAATGACACAATGAAAAAAAAGCTGGAGTGGTGGGATTCAGCTTGACTACACCTTTGCGATTGCCTAAGTACCCCCCCCCCCCCCCGTTTTGTCAAAATAAATACATACATATCTCCAGTCACCAAAAAGCATACACACACAGTTTAAAGACACAGGAATGCACATGGCCATACAGAAGCACACTTAGGTTGAACATCAACATTTTACACACACACACACTTCGGGGACCACACACCCGCTGATTATCAAACACAGAGGGTTAGCTGACCACAAAGGGCCTGTTAATTGACAGCAGTCAGAGGTAGATTGTGATCTATGGGAAGCTAGGTGCAGAGAGAGAGAGAGAGAGAGAGAGAGAGAGAGAGAGAGAGAGAGAGAGAGAGAGAGAGAAAAAAGGAGAGGGAGAGCATGTGTAATTTACAGCATGAGAGTGAATAAAGGAGAGGCAGAGTAAGAGAGCGGGAATATATTGGCTAAATTATTTAATGTGGAGATAAATGTCCTTCGGATTTGAAAAGGTGCCTGTCTCCAAGCAACCACACACAACAGGGCGACCCGACTAGGCCAGCCAGTGGCTATCACACGCAGTGGGTGCTCAATTAGACTCTACTTATTTCCAATTAGCTCTCACAGCTTTTAATTTAGACTAGTTGCTGCTGCATGGGCAATTTAAAACACGATTTTGTGTCCAAGAAAAGACTAGCAAGGAGCTGTCAAAGCTGGAAAAGAACTACAAAAACTTTTTACCAAGCAATATGTAAATACTTAACCACTATGAGTGTAATAACAAAATGGTGTGAGACATGTGGTTATTCAGCAGTTATTACTGGAATATAATAAGTTGCATTAATGTGTTCATCACTGTAATGTTGAACTGGTGAAGTGGTGCTAATGTTAATTACGTTTTAAGTTGTTAAAGTAATCCATGCTAATATATCGTAATTCATTGGTCAATTTAATCATTAGTCAGATTAATAATCTGATCTGCAAAGTAACTTGTAGTTGATGTTGTCAAATAAATATAGAAGAATAAAAGGTATAATATTACCTCTGAAATGTAGTAGAAACAAAATATATAAAGTAGAAAAAAATGGAAATGCTCAAGTACCTGCAAATTGTACGTCTGTACAGTACTTGAGTACATGTACTTAGCTACATTCCACCACTGATCTTAACACAGTGTCGCTAACATTCCCAGTCAAATTTTAGTGTATGAGGTTAAGAGTCAGATAGAGTACTAAGACATCTTTAAAACGTTTTAATCAAGAACAAATTCATAGGGCCAGCTTTGCAGTTTGGTTTGCAGAATAAATACAACAGAGGGTTTGATTCTGGCTGAAGACTCAGTAGTGTGAGTTCTTAGTTTAGGGAAAAGAATGAGACATAAAAGATAAAAGATGAACTGGAAAATAACTGACCTGGTTGAGTTTCTTCCACAAGTAAAGGACGGGTGAAAGTCCATTCGACCAGAGCTCCCTGTCGAACTTTGAACCTGTTGCTACTGAGCGGCTCAGGACGCGCAGTTGGTAAATAACCTGTAAGTCAATGAAATATAAACACAAAAAATGAATCAATTTAGCAGAAGTTGCACAGAGGTACCTGGTTCCTGAAGGTTCTGTGGAAAAACAAGACAAATGTAAATAAAATAAATATCCACTTTTGCTAATTTAACCCAAAAGCAATGTATGATTAAAAAGAAAATCACTGTTAGTTCTTAAAATACTGTAATAAAATGTCATTGACACCTCTGGTGGCTACACTGTCAGCACTGTTTCAGATCCCGGAATGTCGCAAGAGAAAAAAGGCTGAACCCTAAACATATCCTCTAACAGCTTCTTACACACCTAATCAAGCATGCTTAGCTTCTGGCTTTGAGTATTGGAGAGTGCTTTTATCATGACATGGTGTGTGTGTGTGTGTGTGTGTGTGTGTGTGTGTGTGTGTGTGTGTGTGTGTGTGTGTGTGCTGAACAGTGTGAGTTTCTATACATGTGTGTGGCGAGGAAGGCAAAGTGTCTGATAAATGGCTTTCATTTGGTCCAGGAGAACTCTTTACTAACACCTGCTTTATCTTATTTGCTCAGGAGGGAAAGTGTGTGTGCGTGTGCGTGCGTGCGTGCGTGTGTGTGTATTTGTGTGCGTGTGTGTGTGTATGTGCAAGCATGTCTGTTTGAAAGGGGGAGGCAGCTGAGGATGGAGATTTGAAATATATTGGGGTTCAAATGTATAAGGATTTAAATATATTAAGATTATTCCTATCTCCAGCAATTACTACCTGGCAGCAACTGCATTTACCGTCATAACAAACTGGGAAGAAAAAGTTCCGAGACAACGTCTATGTGCAAGAGAGTTCAGTTTGAATCGCAGTCCATTTAGTTCAGGCTTTCACTTTCAATGTGATCCAGGATTTTTAATCAGTGGACTATTTATCATGGTCTCAGACGAGATGGCGTTCAATGAAGACATCTAATGAGCAGTAAAAAAACACAAGCACGGATTCTATTATACCCAAATATATAATGCTGCCATCACTGAGCATCTCAAAACACAACTCAAAATACTCCCTTATCATTTGCATTGCACATGAAAACAAACAATGCGCACATAGATCATACATCTGTCTTGTCTGTCAACCCAATGCAATCCTCTATAGACCCTTCTGACCCACGTCATTAAAACTGAGCTTATGCATTTATCCGTTCAGTTGTGTGTGTGGTTAAGTGCCCAACCCACAGACAGTGACAAGGGTCTTTGGGGAGAGGAGTGGGCATAAAGGAAGGGGGGGAGAGAGAGAGAGAGAGAGAGAGAGAGAGAGAGAGAGAGAGAGCGAGAGAGAGAATGAATGAACGTGACAGTGATAAATAACAGCAGGAGTGGAGGAGATAGGTGGAGACCCAGACGCAGTAACCCACACACAACTGGCCAGTTGTGTGTGGGTTACTGAGTACACCGACAATGTGAATGGACTTAAATGCATTAACACACACACACGGGGACTGTTAACACAAACTGTAATGGTTCTGCAGGGTTTAAGTGTGTTTGAGGAGTATTACGCACAGAAAGACACGTACAAGCCCCAAAAACACGAAAAGCATCTCATTCTGTCAATTCTACCACTCAATTTGTTGTACGTGTGAGAGTGTTGCGTTGATTTAGATCAGAATATGCAGTGGCCATCAACCTCTACACACATACACACACACACAAACACACACACGCACACACACACACACACACACACACACACTCACAAATAAATAAATGAATATTCAAGACCACATGAGCATAAATATTACAGACCATCTGCAACCACACATGTTATCATTGGAAACATTGTTTGCACATAAACTAGAGCGCAAACAGACAGAAAGCCAAAAACCAACCCAGAGCATGTGAACACGTGACAGCGACCGAGTTACAGAGCTGTTAAGTTCTGTGACTATAGAGCTTGTTGTGAGCTCAAAAATGCAGTTTAAAAAAATTTTCATTTATTTTATATCAGCCGTAGACATTTTTGGCGACCCAGTCTGCATGTCAAGCGGATCCAAGGTTGAAAATCTTGGACCCGCATACGTCTAACCTCCCCCAGTATACTCCAAAGTCATCCTCTTTTTTCCCTTTTTGAAGACTGTTGAACATTAAGCTATTTGTTAACGTTACATTATTGCTACAACGCAATGACCACAGAATGGCAACATAACCTTGAGAACAATAAAAGCAGATGTGATATTCACTGTGATGGATTACCCATCTTAACGCAGTTTCATGCCTCAGCAAAGTGAATTTGATTTCAGAGTGAAATAAATAGAGCCGGATGGCTGCCTGGTAAAATCCTTTAACCTTGGATTGAAGTCTTGAACCTGAAATAAACTGCTTTCGTGTCTCCACCATGGAGGCGGTTCCCGCTGACAATGACTGGGGTTGTGGTTTTTTTTTTGAAGAGTAAACACACATATGTATCAACTCACACAATCAAACACATCGAGACGAATCCAGAGAAAACAAACAGAAATAACTGCAGTGTCATAGAATGCAACTGCACAGGTTTCACCTACAATCTGGCAGCTAGAGTAAACTCCTATTTAATCTGACCACAACATTCCTGTACAAATAGTGCAGTGAAAGTGAAGAAGTGATAAACTAAGACTTCATTTTGAAAGGAACTACTTGACCTGACTCACCGACAGGAGCTTTGTTTTAAGCTGCAGGAGCTTGAAAACACCAATAGCTGAACTGACGAGATCCACAAGCTTTCAAAGTGAATACCTTCATTAAGACGGCTGGGGTTTTTTTTCATGCTTTTGTGCAGTTAGCTGGCCTGCAACACTGTATGTTAAGAATAAGCTGTAGTATTATAACATAAGAAAATTGCAATAGGTTAAAAGGTATAAAACATTTGATTTGATATAAACCATACTGAACAATTCAAATGTGCTCTGAATGGTTCTGATACCTCATTTTGCTGATCAGCACAGAACATTCCCCAAACACACAGTGAATATGATGCGGACGGACACATGAGAGAAAACGTGCAAATAGGGTGGGACAATATAGGATTTTATCTAGAAGCGCAATAAAAAACAGTAAGTTGATCGAGTGTGGTGAATTTACATTATCGGGATAATCGTTAATATCCTAAAGATATCTGTCTGGCTCTCTATCGTGGTAGAGAAGAGAAAAATAGAGCCTGATTTAAAAAAACACAGGGATTACCACGTACAAAGAACACTCACTCTTGCTATTTCATTTATTTTGTCTTTATTTATGCAGGGGGGAGTTATGATTTGTGATTATTTAACATTGGTTTTCTCAAATAAGATGTCTCATCTGAGACACATTAAAATTAGTTTCTTAACAGAATGTAAGGTAACATGATTCCAGTATGTTTTAGTTCCATTTTAAGAGTTTTAAGCATATTTTGATGATTATTTGGAATAGTATTGTGATTATTGTCCCCACGCACAAATAGACTGAGATGAATGATGAATGATCAGTGTGAATGCACCTGCATGTCTGAAGTGGTTTTTGACAGAATGGAAGGGTGGGAGTGTGTGTCTGTGTGTGTACTGGCATGCACGTAAATGCATGTGGTTCTGTGAGCATGAACAGTGCATGTGCATATATGCACTAATGAACGTGCTGCTGTGTGCTCCTGCTACAGCATATATTTGAATCTGCCTGTTAGTTTGTGTGAGTGTATGTTAATAAATGTGTGGGTGCGGGTGCCTTTGAGTTTGTATCACTGAGTATTAGAGGAAGAGATGGAGGTTGTGGTGGTCGTGTGTGTACGTGTTTGTGGGAATAAGCGGGTGGCTGTGTGTGTGTGTGCACCTGGGAACTGATGATTCTCTGGGAGGATCTCTCTATGTTGGCAGGCAGACCAAAGAATGCAGGTCTGTCATCCTCTGGGAGGTTCTCTATTACGCTGCGGTAGTCCTGGGAAAACACACACAGAAATGTATCCATATGTCCATATAAAGAGAGCGACAATGTGAGCATGCTCCCTTATTTTCGCAATGGCTTTATAACACAAGACAACATTTTGCATTTCCGAGCAACACATGGTCATAAACTGAAAAAGCAAAAACTTGTAGCGTGCTTGTTAGATTGCTATGTGGGAGTATAGGATTCTGCTATCTAGCCCATCATTAAGTGTGTTGTTTGTGTGGTTTATTGCAGATTTTCTAATGATATCCATTTGGTACAAAACGTACTTTTAAATACTAAAATTGAACTCCCACTTATTTCTGACTGTTACATTGATTTAAACAGTTTAAAGTACTAGACTTCCATATTGATTTATTTTGCTTCACAAACGGCCTCTCAATTGCTTCTCAAATGACATCTCAAACTGTTTTGGGCGTGTGTGCTCCCTTATTCTTTGTGTACACAAAAGCTGCATTCACGGAATGCAAAGCAATAGAATAACAAATCAATTGTGTAAACTTGAGGCCAACATATTTGGATTTATTTGTAGTGGCATAACATGGACTTGTGAAACTTCAACACTGACCAAACCAAAAATACTAAATCTAGTCAGTGAAAAGCTTGGGTGCATTAATTCAGTACCCTTTCTTTGAATTGTTTTGGCTTCTCTGCCAGTGCACCTGGGACCAGCAGCTTAAGCTTAACAACATAGATGTGCTCCTCTTTTTCTCTGTAGCAAGAATTCATTTCTTGAATATCTTTAGGAGCCACACATACAGCTTCTATGCCTGAAACTGCATTCAAATGTGTGCTTGCCAACTGTATGTGTTACGCCAACTGTGTCATCCTGACAACCTACCAGTATGGAGCAAGAGTTTGGGAGGCTGATCTGTGGGGGAAAGAAGCGCGTTCCACTTCTGCTCTTTCTCTGACCAGCTGAGAGGGAAGACGAGAGGAGACGAGCAGAGAAGAACTGCTCCAAGTAGGAGCGTAAGATGCGGAGGTCAGAGGGGTTGTCGATCCGTCCGCCATAAATTGCACTCTCCAACAGCCCATGGACAAACTCCCACTGCAAAGATTTACCATCTTGGAAGACACCAAGACACACAGGCACAAAGAAAGCTATAAATGTGTAATGAGTGCACACAGAACAAAAGAACACCAACAATTCACTATTGTGCTCGACAGACAGGGAGATACGATGAAAGGCTCACATGTGTACACACTGCATAGAGATGCAAATGCAAACCATATGTGCTGCAGAGCAAATCAACAGAGCAGAGATCTCCACTGCATTGTGATGTTTGTAGCCAGCCCTCCTACCTTCAAAAAGCCTGTCGATGATCTCGAAGCCAGCACGGAGGTCGGACATGGAAAACTCATAGAACTTAGTCCAACCCTGGATAAAGCACAGAGGAGGGGGAATAAGTACAGATATAATTACAATATATTGATTTTACTACCGGTACAATAGGGTGACTGTGGCTCAGTGGTGGAGCAGCGTCGTCACGCAATCAGAGGACCGGCGGTTCGATCCCCGGCTCTGCTAGTCCATGTCGACAGCACAAGTTGCTACGGTTCCTACGGTGTGTGAGTACTACATGCTGTTGTATGAATGTTATTTAGAGTCCTGATGGGCAGGTGGCACCTTGCACGGTTAGCCCCTGCCCATCAGTGTATGAATGGTTGAATGATGAAATGCAGTGTTAAAGCGCTTTGAGTGCTCGGAAGACGAGAAAAGCGCTTTACAAAAGCAGTCCATTTACAATAGCCAGAACACATCAAGTACTAATGGATTACTTTCAGAATTTGTCAACTAAACAGTAACAGATGGCGTTCAAAATCTCACATCACATACAGTGTTTGAGGATTGATGTATCATCCCTCACAGCCCTTCTTAATATTTAAGCAAACGTGGGCAACTGCAGTTTTAATTACATGGCAGCTATATTTTTCTACCCCTGAGATTGAATATACAAGCCCAAGAAAGTAAAGACAGCTGATTGCAAAGTACTAGAGAGTGTGTTGTAAGTTGATATATCTTTCAATATAATGTCATTTGTGGCCCTCAGGATAACGATCCACTCTGTGTGTTAGCGATACAAAATCACTTTAACACATCCAAATACATCTACTTGCCTCTGTAATGATCAGCTCAAATTTACCTGAATTGATACTTTTCAGAAACCCTGTATTTTGTAATACAGCCCTGATATAAACTGCCTTAGTAATACAATGAAGCGAAAATAAGCAGTAGCGGTTGAATGATGCAACACTGCGTCTTGGAGCACAGGGAGTCAGGACATTAGCACTGAGGCTTCACAGGGGGGGGACAGACAACACTTACTGTACACATGAACAAAAGAGCACACACACACACACACACACACACACATCATTGACCATCACAGAAGAAAAAAAAAAAAATCACAGAAGTGTTAAAAGATAATTGAGTGTGAGGGCAGTCTCCATTAGCGAGTGTGTCTTTGTTGCATTTCACCGCTATTCAATCAGCAGTTGTAATCTGCCCACTGATGCTGTAGGTGGATGAGGTGAGGGGTGGAGGAATCTGTGTAGGCATGTTCAGTAATTCTTTCAATGAATAAGTGGGTGTTATTTGTTCAGTCATTTTGTGCTTGTGCGTGTATTCACAGATAGTGGGGCATGTTTCTACTTCATTTGATAAATGTGGTTATAAATGTATGAGCGAGATTTCAGATGGTGCTCATGCATGTTTGCATTTCTTGTACCGTACATAGTATTGGCTACTCATTCAGTGAAACGATTCAATGTATGGGTCTTATAATGGTGACTGTGTATGTGTATTTGCACGTCTTTATTGATTGTGTGTGTGTGTGTGTGTGTGTGTGTGCCTTCAATTACTTTATTACTTTGGTGAACATGCAACTAGGTAGTTCACAATAAGTGCTCACAGACATAATTGGTAAATCTTCTTGTTCTCCTACGGCCATCAAACAAAACCCTGGATCTTTCTAAACACACACACACACACACACACACACACACACACACACACACACACACACACACACACACACACACACACACACACACACACACACACACACACACACACACACACACACACACACACACACACACACACAAACACACACACACACACACACACACACACACACACAGTAAATGTTCTATTTTATTAAGGCTGTACATGACCTTACATGTGAAAGCCTGTCTCTCTGCTTCCATCTCTGCTCTTTTCTCTTCCCTCCCTCTCTATTTCTATCCCTCTGTCTTGTCAAAATAAGTGGTTTCTGCACAGACATGTTAAAAGGATGAAAATGGGGGGGGAGAATACGTAAATGCGAGAGGGAGGGAGGACAGCAGATAAAGCCAGGGGAGAGATAGTAATGGTCGAGCGGACAAAACGAGCTGTGACTGTCTCAGTAATTAGGCGTCCATGTTCTTGGATGAGGAACACAACATCACCAGCTCAAATGAAAATCACTCGCCAGAGATTCAGCGATTGAGGGAGAAAATCAGAGAGACAGGGGGACGGTAGGCGGGGAGGGAGGCCAGTAACAACTAAATGTGGAAAAACAAGTAAGCAGGGTAAAGTGAAATAATACAAGGAAAGAGGAAAGTAGAGACATATCCCCAAGAAACGTACAAGACAAAGGGATATTGCATGCTAGTTATGTACGCTTACATTCTCCTATAGGGCAATCAATATTTTTTGCCTTCCCAAACCACTCCACAATGAGGCGGCTGGTCTAAAGGAGAGTATTGGGACCAAACTTGGGGGGATAAGACAGACAAAGAAAGAGGAGAAACAAGTGTGCAAACTTTGTGGCAGTTTAATTACGAAAACACGTTCTCTGCCACAGTCCTCCCTAGTGTTTTGGTTTACCGGGACTGTGTTGATTGTGTGTTGGTTAGCAGACAAAAAGAGAGATACCTTCCTGCGGTAACTGCAGAGATGTTGTATCATTCGATTAGACGGGCCACTCTGAGGCATCGCTGCAATACACGCTGAGACAAATGAGTCCCAGTGCCTCTTGAGACTTCCACACATCCACATGCTGTAAACTGTAAAAGCAACCGTTTAATGTGACAACTGGGAACATGACACAGCAAACTGCGGCAAGTGTCCAGTAATTACAAGTGCAAGCACATCTTATTTCGCCTGTGTTAAAATGTCTGAGTGTTTCATTAGTTTGGACTCGCGCTCCTCAATCACAAGCAAACCAGCTAATAAGCAAAAGCCACGGACTCAAGAAGCTTTATTGAGTGGACTTAGTTTAACTTTATTGTGTTCCTTCCTGAGTTATTGTGCATAGCGATTGCAGGCTTATGCTCTAAACCAACTAGTGCGTACTGTACATGTGTCGTCTGACCGTGTTGGAAAGCCAAAAGTGTTTACGGCCCTTCTGGACAGCTCCGGTCCAGGCAGGGAGAAAAATCCTGCTGTCATTGAGAGTGGGCTATTCATGATAATGGTTTAATTATGAAGATAGCAGCGCACACACTTCACACACAGCCCTTTATGAAATTCATTCATCGGGTTACACTCTGATGTACACATGAAAAGTGAAAGAAATAATAGAGAGCATGAGAGAGAAGTTCAAACAGAGCTTACTTTCTTACCTACGCACAGTTTCGTCCCACTAGTCTAATACTGTAAGTCTATTGTTTAGCATCATTTCCCTCAATGTTTTTGATTTGTTATCTATTTTGTACCGATTCATCTCCGCCTCGGGTTTCAACTGAGAAAACAAATAGTCTCTATAGGGATGTGGTTCTTCACACCCTCTATCTTGTCATGTAGAGATGGTTTATCCTCAGAGCTGTAGTTCAAATGAGGAAACACTGTGTTCAATCTCGAACATTTTGAGTTGATTCTGGCACAGTTAAAACAGACCATTTGGATTTATTCTGCTGTGAGACTGTTAAAGCTGATATGCACATCAGTTTAAAAAAACAAAACAGAGTAACTATTACCATAACGCAGTGGGTCAATTCGATCTTTTTCAGTTGACTCCTTTTTAAAATCCCTCAACAGTGTGTGACTTGCTAGGACTTGTATTGCCCACGCTTCCGCTGTCCTGACTTGACAGTGCAAACCCTTTAGTCTAATTGCAGAGTGTGCGTGTTGAACAGCAGGGAACTATAAAGACTATTCACAGTTGCACACACACACACGCACACATTCATAGCCTCGCATACATAGCATACACAAACAAACACTATACTGTGGGCTCAGCACAATAAGGACAAAGATAAGTGACCTCTGGGGTAAGTTTTTACCTTTGGGTGTCTATGCATAGACGATGACTTTTATGTAACTTCCTCCCTGTTTGTATCAATCTGTATTTTTTGTACTTGTCTTGAACTGGCCAGGAAATAAATAAATCATACATTTGTATAATGTGTTGTGTATAGATGTGTGCTGTGAATAACCACTGTGGAAATAAGGTCACATGCTGTATGTGGGGGTGTGCGTGTAACTACACCTTTGGGCTTTACAAGTAAAAACTACCAAATAGCTTGTAATTCCAAGTGGCATTAAAGCACATTATATTGCTGTAAGTATCAATGTTCGGGAGCGTATCTAGATGCGACAGCGGCTAATGCAAGTAGCATTCATTAAAAGAGCTTTAATCCAATGGCAGGAGTATTTAAGAAAAGGTGTCGGTTCGTTTTGTTTGTTTATGCGAATTGTCTACGTCCTGAATCCAGGACTATTGGAACATTTAAACATGTGTTATATTTTGACTATTTTAAATGGCATTGTACTGCTACAGTCATTTGAGTTTATTATCCTGTGATGAAGTATGACCACTCAGGTCTACATTGGGGTATTTGTGTTTTTTTTACCTGTGGTATGTAGTTGCGCCTCTCTTGGCAGACAGCATGGAACCAAGCCAGACAGAACAGAGACTGGGCTCTGGCCAGGATGCCTCCTGGACACAAACAATCAACAGCATGTCATAACCAAAATAACTATATAACTGATTATCAGTATCTGTGTGTTATTAACCTTGAGGGCATGGTATCTCTTGTTATTCATCAAACGAAATACAACAGAAAGGACTGAGATGAGATTCAAGTGTGCTGTGTTCAGCTGTCGATGGCTTGTTGTTGATTGTTGCTGTTCATTTTCTGTCCCTGAACCTGAAAGCTCGCTGGGATTTTCACAGTAGGCGTAGCCTGAGGTACTAATTATGCACTGATTGTTAACTATTCCTCTACTGTAATTTAAAACAAGGCACAAATTATTGAAGCTCAGTGTCAACTCATTCGCTGCATTTGGTTGTTAGCTTAAATGTAGGATGTACACAAAGCAGAGACATCTCCACAAATTCACATGATAACATTATTCAAAAAGTCAGCATCGCTGCTTAGAATAAGAGAAAATTTGAGGCAACTGACATCAGAAAATGATTCACGGTGAAAGAGAAGAGCCAACCTTTACTGATCTGCTCAGGAGTCCACGACTCGTATGTTCTCAGGAGATTTTTCTTCAACCCAGGAGGAGCCTGGAGATGGCAAAGGAAAGGATAGACAGAGGTTAATAAGGATAGGAGGAGAAAGGGTTTGATTAAGATGGACTGTCCAGGAACAGTCACATGTTTATGCAAGTTCAGATAACAAGGTCTAAACAAAGTGTCGTCATACAAGCACAGAAACATGGGATCCAGTTAATAAACAAGTTATAGTAACATGTGAGCTTGTATTATTGTGAGACTATTTGTCTGAATTGTAAGACCTGGGTAACAACTGATCCGACATGACCGAGAGTGTGACTCATCAAATATGTGTGGATGGCTAGACTAACGTGTGTCATGTTGTTTCCTTTTATCGTCTGGTTAGTGTTCTAACCAGCAAAGATTTGACATTTTACAAAAACTACTAGATTGGTCAGACAACATGGAGACACTGGTCAAGCAAGGGCAGAGAATTGATATCATATTAAGAGGGCTGAAGACTTCTTCTGTTTAACCTTCTGTTAAAGTATTTTGTAGCCCAACATCAGTGTCTCTAGGAACTACGACAAGAGACTATGAACAAACATAGTGTGAGACACATGTATTGCCACCTATGTTCCTGTTATACTGTACTTAAGTTGCCGTATTCTCTCCATGAGTCAGCGCAAACTGTGTCTCTGAACAGCTCTCTGTACATTTGATTCCTCTGGCAACACTATGCTCTGTGTAGAATTGAAACAATGAGCATACATTGACATCATTTCACACATTATCAGCTCTGCTGAACATTTGGTACTTCCATCTGGAGGTTTTGATAACACAGTCGGTAAGGCATATGTACTAAATTACTAAATTGTACCAAAATTGGCAAAATCGCTACATGTGTTACTAACTTTAGCAGATGAAGCGTGTGTGCAAGATGTCTACTTGTTTTGCATTGTACTTCCTCAGTCTGAATTTAACTTCAGTAACAGTTTCCCATGTGCATCACTGAAGCTTCATCTTACACTTTTATTCACCCTTAATAAGAAAGTAACATGTTAGCTCTACTTTTAGATACCAGCAATTCAATTTCACTTTTTGTCACTTTCTATTCTCACATGAAGCTACTGCATCCTGGTCCTGTGTGTTTTCATTGGAAATACATTTTTAGCATTTATTATTTGCTCTATGAGAAGTTAAAGCCGTTGGTTGACACTGTCTATTGCGAGGCACTATTGCATATTTACTTTGTGAAGCTTCAACACTAAACTCCAAAGGGGAGTAGAGTGCGGGGTAAAGTATCTGGAGTTGGGTGATGGAGCTTGTCACGGTGATTAGTGGGTTGTAGATAAGCGGGTCATGCATGCAGTGTCACACGCTGTAAATTCACATGTACAGTATATAAAAACTTTACGACAACTGGATTTATCTCACGTGAATCAAATGAAAAGGCCATTGACCAATAGTGCAGATCAGCTCCGAAGCGTCCAACAACAATCCCACTGGCATCAACGTATCTATGTATATCGGCTCTCATGCAAACTGTTTATCTTTGGTTTGACATATTAGCTCCGACACTCGTCCTGAACTAGTCCAGAAATAATATATTACAGTCTCTGGGGCATGTTTTCAGAATGTATGTTCATACATATGAAAGTATGTCAATATGTTTTTCCATGAAAGAGCACGAGTGTGTCTGAGAGAGAGAGAAAAAAAAAGAAAAACAGACAGACGGACAGAAAGACTGAGCATGCAGCATGCTTGGCTGCCTAAGCAGCTAACCCCTTGTGCATGACTCTCATCAGAAGCCCACTGAGCACTTAAACACGCATGGCTTACACATAAGCTGCAGGCTCCTTCTCCTTACAAATGCACTGTATATGTGGCTGCATTGCGTCGGAAGTCATTATATAGGCAGTGGCTCAGAGATAAAAGCGGGTCTTCTCTCAATAGCTCCCAAAGGCTGCGCCTACGCTGTTCGAGTTGCTGTGCATGCTTAATTAAGCCTGATGGGCAGGTGGCACCTTGCATGCTATGGATGTATGAATGGGTGTGAAGGGGTGAATAACATGTAGCGTTAAAGTGGTCGAAGACTAGAAATGCGCTATATCCATATTTAGGGTAGAGGGACATACGCATTGCCATGACTTCACATGACATATCAAACAAACATATACACATCCTACATATGTGAATTTGCTACAACCTAGAAACATGCACCGCTGGGGCAACGAGGGTGCATGTTCGTGTGTAAAGTTCAGTCAGATCGACGTCACCCAACAACTAAACTATCATCGTGAGCTACTGTACGTGTGTGGTGGTGAATGTGTGTGTGTGTGTGTCTGAGGACCTCGTAAGTGATCTTGAGGCTGGACTGCAGCAATATGGGAGGAAACCTGGGGTGAACTTCAGCCGTCAGCCACAGACGGAAGCCGGCTTTGGGACGTAGCACATTTAACTCCTGCGGAGGAAGGACAGCACACACATTAGAAACGTGGTACACATCGCCACAGGGGAATAACATGAGACCAGAATAGTTGTGGAGTAGTATCTGGCTGTAGATACAACTCTTAGCTAAGGGTTTTCTATCCCCTTACACACACACATATACTGTATTTCGAAAGATACAATTTAAATAAATAAATAAATTCATAAATTGGAACAATTAGTGAAGACTTGAGCTTTTGATTGCACACATTGTCCAGACGCTGCATCATGCATCACTGCATCATCCATTTTCTAAGCTGATTATGTTGCCGGGGGGCTGGAGTCTATCCCAGTATATGAATAAAGTCAAAGCCAGCTGGATTGAATTCAAACACACGACCTTCTTGATGTGGGTTAAAAGTGCTAACGGCAAAGTTCACACAAGAGTAGATTAATAACTTTATACTGCACCTTTTCATATCCATAACTTTGGAATAATCAACTGAAGATTATACCAAAAAACTTTTTTCCTTCCCTTACATTCATATGTTTAGCTTTGTAAAGATATGTGGATATATATTCACTCAACCTGTATTTATACAGTGTGGTCCAATGAGCGCTGTCACCACGACAAAACATTTCACCTCACTTCTATCTATTTGTTTCTCTCTCCTCCATCTATGTCTCTTCATCTCAATTTCCAGCTTTATTTTCCTTTACACTCCTTCCCCCTCATAGTTTTCTCAAAGACTTGTGGTTAAAAATAGCATGCTGGCACCTCAGGGTCTTGTGTCATCTGATTGGGTACTCACACGAAAGCATGCACACACACACACACACACAACACCCACACACTGAATTGTAATCAATGTGTTTCTGCGTCATTTGGAACCAAATTAGTTCTTTTGGAAGCACACATGGTCACAGAACACAGGGACTCTCTTGAAGAAAACTCCAAGCTGTCTCTCATTGAGTATGTATATATGTGTTTGTATGTGTGTGTGTGTGTGTGTGTGTCTGCGGAAAGTTGCATCTACACACTAGAGATAATAATTAAAAGATACAGTAACTCCTGATACAATCCTACTAGGATGATTTGATGAACGCTATTAATTATATCCCAATAGATGGGATTATGAAGCAAATACATCTGTAATTATTTGAATTTTAAGCTGACTGGCAGAAAGAGACACATTTAGAGTCATGGATAGTCTGATGGAGGGGGTGATGTGAAAAATGAGAGACAGAAAACAGTGCAAGTGGAAGAATATGAGTAGACAGGGATGACAGGACATCTGCACTGCCAACTTCAATTATGAACACTGACCGCTCTCCTTCGCCGTCTCTCCTCCCTGCCTCCCTCTCCTCCCTCCCTCTCCTCTCTCTAACTGACCAACTGGTTTAGTGAAGAAGGAGAGGACGGGAGAGACAGATGGCAAAAGTTGGAAAATGTTGTAACTACATTGAGAGATACAGTAATACTGAGCAGATGGACACAACTACAGAAACAGAGGCAGATACTAAAACAAAGCCTTCTCTTGGTAGAATCTCCACCTGCCGGCTGAGGCTCAGTCCATCTTTCCCTACTTCCCTCCTTCTACATCCACTGTGTCTTCTCTCTCTCTCTCTTTCCTATGCTCCCTGCCTCTCTCGTTCCCCTTGTTGAGTCGGTTTTTCATTTCAAGCTCGACTGCTGAGACGACCCAACTTCATCGGTGGCTGGGCAAAGAGCGAGACGATGAAACAATGAGAGACAGAGGGACGGACAGAAAGAGAGCTAAACAATATGAGAGGGGGAAAAGAGGAATGTTAGGAAAAACTGATAGAAGAGGTGGAAACAAATTGAGAAAAACAGAGAAAAAATACAAAATAACATACTAGTCAGAGAGAAAGGGAAGGTGAGTGGAACGGAGAGGGACAAAAGTAGAAGAGGAGAGCTTTAATAAGCTTTGGTTTAAGTCACATCGAGAGCACCGACAACTCTGGACTGGAAGGATCTCAGGCTAACCCTGGAGCACACTCATGCACTCACACACACACACACACAGGTGAGGGCACACACACACGGACACAGGCCAAT
Organism: Pholis gunnellus; assembly: GCF_910591455.1. Classification (NCBI taxonomy): domain Eukaryota; kingdom Metazoa; phylum Chordata; class Actinopteri; order Perciformes; family Pholidae; genus Pholis; species Pholis gunnellus. Next base: position 17,768,683 of record NC_136535.1, read on the forward strand.
CACTGTGCCTCCAAGTGAGATGTGACCTGCTACAGTGACACAGCACTAAACAGAACCCCAGGAAAAGCACACAGATGCAAATAAACACGGCGCAAGTGACACATGTTAACCCACTAACTGTAATGTGACACATAAGCACATATACACAATGATAAAAAAACAAAAGACTAGCAACAAGGGCACTATGGATGACACACACACAGACAGACAGATGTGTGCCGTAAAGCAAGCACGGTACAAACACATGGAAACAACACAACCACAATAACAAACAACAGAGACTAATATGGGCCGACAGGTAGAAAGCAAATTGTGTATGTGCAGGCAAAGGACAGAAGGTAATTTTAGATATGGAAATCTGGGCAGCCACCAGAATGTGTCCTTGTGTGTGTGTGTGTGTGCGTGCGTGTGTGTAGCAGTGTTGTAATAGTATAGATAAACACTGACAAGCTGGATGAAAAAAGGAATAACATACAACCCCTCCCCCCTCCACTGTCCCAACCTGACCCCAAACCCAAAACTGATTATGTGAAAAAGTGTTTCTCTCATTTCAGTGGACATCTTTCACGAATGTATTTTCAGGAAATCTTATAATGGATTTATCCTATTAGTGTTTGACTTATTATAGTCCCCTTGCTGGCTCATTGCATCATGTATTTGAACCGCATGGTAAACATAGTTTGTTTATCTCTTTTGATTCGCCTTTCCCCAACCACGGCCCCTGATGCACACCTGCCTTTGAACAAATGGGGCTGCAGTTTAATATCATTTTACAGTAAATGATGACACAATGCATCTTACAGTAATGCAATCCTTCTGTCCAAACATACAGAATCTCAGTGGGGTAACCGGGTTCATTTGATCACTCTCGCCCTGAATTGATAAATAGGGGTCCTTGTCAGGTCCTATTATTCAATAATTAGAGATAGCAGAATATTATACACATCCCCTCTCAGCCAAAAAGCACAAACTGCAGAAAAAACAATCTCACCCTCACACACACACACACACACACACACACACACACACACACACACACACACACACAGATGGATGTTAACGCATGTCCGTAAGGCCTTACCACACACAAAGACCGTACACACACACACACACACACAGAGTACCTACTTTTTCCAGGAGCGGTAGCCATGTAGTGACGAGGTGAAGGTTTTTCAGGCAAAGCCAGTCTCCATTGTGGGAACATTCTCTGAGTGTAGCTAAGGCCACATCCGCCTGTCCCTGACCCATGGAGATCTGGACACACAGAGTGGGGGCGGTAGGTGGAGAGAGGCAGTGGGGTGGAACATTTTATTCTTCAATGGCATTTCTCAGAAGTAAGTGGACAGATAATCTGATCTCATATTTGAATCCATCTTTCTCCTCAGCAGGAGAAACATTGAAATACTGTAAGAGGGATTCCCAATCGGATTTTTATCAATGGAGTTCCAACATAGAGGCTAGTAACTTGTAGCTAATCGGATTTATATGTAACTGATTTTACTTAGAATAATGTTATATGCAGCACCAATACCAGTGGAAATAGCGTGTATGGCTTTAGTGCCCCATATATGGGTTCGCTTGAACACACAGTTGGTGGTAGTTACAGTGGAAATGGTAAAAATATGTATTTTCTGTTAACTGTCTAAATATTCTTGGATAAAACACATTTTATATGATTAAATCATTTTGAGCCTTAAGAGTGTGAGCTGATTGTGGGAGGAGTCGCCTACTTAAAAAGAAAAACGTACATCAACATAGAGACCAAAATAGAATATATTATATAAGTTGTAAATAACAATTATTCAATTTGCACTTTACTGATAATTCTTTGGCAAGAGGTCTTTTCAAAGCCATTTAAAAATACAACTCAAACTGTAATGAAGGAACATGTCACGCTAAGCATATGACTCATGGATGTGTTGGAGTTTTTTTAAGACAGTGGGGGAGGGGGGCGGTGTTATATGGCACAGTGGCTCCTGTGTATAACGCTTGGACTACACAGACACTACTCGTTAGTCAAATAAATACATTTCTTTGTGGGTTTTGATCTCTTCAGTGGATTCCTTGATCATTACAAAAAAGATACATGACACCAGCATTGTTCTTGAATAGCTGTATTAACCACAAGGAGCCGTTTTCTCAGGCGTCTTGCTGTCTTGAAATATATTACAATGGATGAACTCCACTGGCAGAACATTAGCAAGAGTTACGCCTCAAAACTGTGTTTCAATACGACATTCAACAACTTGTACGACTCCCATTTTTAGAATTCATCAGATTTACAATCGACTATCTGATCTTGGTATCTCTGTCGAAAACATTTCATAGCATTTGTTAAATTGCTATTACTTTCCCCATTTCATCTTGTTAGTCTTTACCTCATAAAAGTTGTCCCTGCCCATAGTTTCGGCTGCTAGTTCTGCAAGCTCCTGGGACGGGTCTGCCCCTGGAGAGATGATGATCAACACCGGCTCCAATTCCAGTGTCTCAGCGTAGAGACGGCGCAGGTTCAGAGGAGGGGGAGAAAGCTCCTTCATACCTGCAGAGGAAGGGGAGACGGAAAACGAATGAAAGGGTGAGAACGACAGATCTGTGAGAGAGTGTTTCGACGTTGCGTTTAACGTTGATATGTTACTCAAACTCAAAGTGACCGGATATACTGCACAGAGACGGTACACCAGGAGGGGACAGACAAAACGCCAAAAAAAAAAAGAGCAGGAAACAAGAAGTGGCCGTAAATGACAGTACGTAGCAGCGAAAGGGCATTAAGTGAGGGTAGATTGCAAAGACGGAGACACAAGCGTGGCAGATAAAGGAAGCAGAATGATAGAGGGAGGGCATGAACGGGGAGGGGTAGACAGTGCCTAAAGGGGAATGATGGGGAAGGGAGGTTGGGGGAAAAAAGTAGAAGAAGAGGTAGAGAGCAGAAGGGAGGCGTTGATGAAGAAAGAGTGAGAGGGCACAAGAGGAAGAGATGGAGGGAGCGAGAGATTAGGCGCGTGATGTGCTGTGCATACTGAGTGCTAGGTATGCAGCAGTATTCACCACACATATAGCAGAAGAATACCTAGTCAGCCCCCTGGCGTCGAGAAGCCAGGCTCTTTGTGTATGCGCCTGAGTGCATGTGTGTGTCTCTGCATGTGTGTGTGTGTGTTTCCTCGCTGAGCATTAGGCTCTAATCCTGCTGTAATGTAATGAATGATATACCAGATATGGGTTAATAGTGACACACAAGCAGCGATACAGGCTCACACAGTGTGAGTGGCTTTGTTGGAAATTCCACTGTGATGTTATTCACACATGTATCAGCAGATATCTCTTTCAGACAAACACACACACGCGTGCACACACACACACACACACACACACACACACACACACACACACACACACACGCACTGTGCTTATTTTGGTTGAGACAAAAAACTCTTTTGGTGTCTGCTGCCAAATGAAATCTGCTGCACTAGAAGTACACGTATACGTGCACGCGCACAAGGTCTTGGTTGAGAACATCTCAGAGCGACCTTTTGCTGCATCACCATGGTAACACGAAGAAAAACAGTCATCTGACCACATGGCTCGAGCGGTCCGACTACAAAAAAAAAGGTTGCATTTCCAGAACATGCGCGTGCGTGCACGAATACATACACGTCTACCTTTGACATGGGCAGGTAATCAGTATTCCTGCTGCAGACCAGCATCCTCTTGTCTGTGAATAGCAAAGTTCACCTTGGCTTTTATGACCCACAATCAGGGCAACGAGGAGCCAACGAAAAGAGGATGCTGTATAGGCTCCCTATGGTTGAACACTGATTAGTGGAGGAAGCACTGAATGGCTAAGAATGAATGAGCACTTGACATTATAGAAAGTGCCCGGAAACATCTGCATATTGATTGTTAAAACGTCTTCTTAGCTGGTTGATTGATGTGAAAAAAAAAACGAAAAGACAGATGCTTTTTATGTATATGGGAAAGAGGGTTTTGTATTTTTGAAAAGTAGAGAGAGCATGCCAGCGAAAGAGTGTGTGTCTGTGTGTGTGTTCACCCAGGCATGCCTGTGTGCGTGAGCAGTGCCCAGGCCTGGACTGGAGGGATTGAGTCAGATTAGCTGTAAAAGGATTACAGACCATGCCTCATTAGCATACTGATTTGCTGCCAAAAACACATACACATACACACAAAATCTTCATGTCTCCTGTTCTTTTTTTATCTGTATGTCTCTCTCTCGTTCTCTCATTCTCTCATTCAGACACACACTCTCCCCCACGTCATGCACATTCACACATCACACCTTCAATCAATGGGTTCACTTGGCGTTCAAGGCGTGTGAGGGCTATCTCTTCATCGAGACGGTGTACGGGACGGTTTTATTTGTGTGATGTATTAGAACTGCCCACAGACCAATGAGAAGAGACAAAAAAAGTGACACGTGTGCTTTCGGGGAATTAGCTCAAATAGAAAAACAGAATAGTAGAGCTAAGATAGGTGAGCTTTTCCAGTGTCATCCTAAATGGTTATTCTTTTACTTTTCCAATATTGGACAAAAGCTCTCGTGGCCTCGTTGGTGCAGTAGGCAGCTTGTCAGTCTCGTGGTCTGAAAGTTGTGAGTTTGAGTCTATGGAGAAATTTACTGCACAGTCAATGTGGTGCAAATATAATACTCACCTTCAAAGATGGACACCCACAAACACGGATATACAGATAGGCACCCACAGAGGCTGGAGTGTGCCCCTCAATGAGCCAGGGTTATTATTAGAACTCGTGGAGCAGCTGCACAACAGCTGACACTTCGTTTCAGTCAATAGAGCTTTTTGCTATCAGTAGGAAGCAAGGCAGTCAGAGTATTCTGGCTCATCAAAGTTCTCTCTCTCTCTCTCTCTCTCTCTCTCTCTCTCTCTCTCTCTCTCTCTCTCTCTCTCTCTCTCCTCTCTCTCTCTCTCTCTCTCTCTCTCTCTCTCTCTCTCTCTCTCTCTCTCTCTCTCTCTCTCTCTCTCTCTCTCTCTCTCTCTCTCTCTCTCTCTCTCTCTCTCTCTCTCTCTCTCTCTCTCCCCGTCTACATCTTCTCCCTTCCATCCTTTTTGTCACCTCATCTTTTCTACTGGGGCTCCTTTGAATGTCATATTGAAACCACCTGTGAAACAATGCTAGAGTGGATTTAGTTTAGAGAAAACAAGTTAAGGTGTAGTTGTCTTGTCGTGGCTGTAGTGCTGGGTCACGACACAAAGCATCTAGGGTTGATTATAGCCTTTGTGTGAGTATTTCAGTTTGCAGATACACTGTTGCAATTAAGTATACAGACTGGATTGTTATTAATTTAGGCTTTTACTACGATTTAAAGGTCTTTCATGGCCTCCCTGCCACCCGTAAGTCAAGCTCACTCTTGGTTGTGACAGCCAATCACCTTTCCGTCTGTTACCACACATCTACAAAAGAATTGTCCGCTGCAGCCAATCAGCGCTCGTATCGCGACCAAGAATTGACCAATTGTCTTCTTACCGGCATTGCGAAAGGAAGTCAATCCTTTGTAGCTATTGTCAATACAAATGATTTGAGATTTATCGATATTTGAATGAATGACCCGCTAACGACCAGCTAACGTCTTTAGCTAACGTCTCTAGCTAACGTCTCGAGCTCACGTTACCTTCCCTATCACTGTACACCATTACGTTACAGCCTGCTTTTTAATATCGATTTTGAGACTTCCTAAGTTCAGCCTAACGTTACTAATGTCAAGTCAATTTAACGGTAACACATCTGACAAACTAACCTGCCTGCTGATGACTAACGTTAAGCGAATGTCACCTGCATTCTGTCATTAGGCTGCAGGCTGTCTAGCTATATTAGCTTTTGCACAGTTTGCATTTGTATGTATATATATATCTTCCATTTGTATTTGATATTTTCCACAGTAATCTGTATATTCTAGTGAGAGCTATAACTGTATTCTTGGAAAGAAGTCAAACGTGGGCGTTTGGCTCTGCCAGGATTGTCCCTCGTCACCCATTCTGTTTGTTATTTTAATAGGAAGGATCAGGAGGTGCAGCTGGGGGGAGGAGACTGTCCCATTTGAGGACCTCAGAATTGTTTCTCTGCTCTTTGCAGATGATGCAAAACTTTTGGCTTTATCAGACCATTAGCTTCAGCATGCACTGGGGCGTTTTGCCGTCGAGTGTGAAGCGGTCGAGATGTCAACAACTCCAAGTGTGAGGCCAGTCATGGCGGATTTGGTGCAACGTAAGCAATAATTCAGGGGATGCATCGGACCATTGTGGTGAAGAGGGATCTGAGCAGCAAGGAGAAGCTTTCCATTAACCAGTCAATCTAAGTTCCAACACTCGACTACGTTCGTGACATTCAGGTAGTGACAGAAAGAAATAGACTCAATTTGTTTTCTCCGTAGGGTGACTGGGCTCATTCTTATAGATAGACTCGGATTAGTCTTTGTGTGAGTAATTTGGTGTGCAGATACGCTGTTACAATTGAGTATCCAGACTGGATTGTTTTTCTTTGAGTTTTTTTCTAGGACTGCCTGAGTTGCCGTGGCCTTGTCGGTGCAGTAGACAGAGTGTCAGTGTCATAATCTAAAGGATGTGAGTTCTAGCCTCAGATTGGACGGGTGATTTAAAGTAGAGTGCATGTACACCTGCATTAGAATACAAATATACAAATAAATCACAATGTTTAAACCTAATTAGGCAGCGTGTCAGTATCATAATATGAAGGTTATGAGTTTGAGTCTTACCTGTGGCTGGCGTTTTATTAAAATGAATCACATGTAGATCAACAGAGTGAATCATTTTGTGAAAAAGTCAACTACAGACACATCCTGAAGATTCTCCATAGAAAAGTATCAATGGAACCAATACTGGGTCCCTATAACAGCACCAATGGTGATTTCACTGGGATGTGGCTATATTGTTTGATATAAGAGCTATTACCTAAATATTTAAGAAAAGCTTATTTGGTTGTAGCCTTCAAAAAAAGACTCAATATCACTGGGCCACTGTTACCTGATGACATCATACATTCATACGGTTTTACTTTACTGTCAAAAGCAATTGGGAGAGCAAAATGTAAATTCTATTTGGCGGTGTGTTTTCTCATTTAAATAAGTAATGTTTGGCCTTGAGTTATTGTTTATTTCTAATGAATATTCATATGACAAAGATGCTGACATCCAAAGCACATCATTTCCCCAAGGTTAACACACCCAGTAAGGCTTTTTAAAATGCATGTGTGTGTTTGGTAGAGTGCATGACCAGAGAATAACATCTTCAAAATACAACATTGTATTAACTTAAACTGAAACCTTAAGTTATATTATAAATGTTGTGTTATGTAAGCTGTTACAAAGGTCGATATTAACCATTTTAATAGTGTGACCAATTCATATTTCCAATGAGATGATCAGGGAGGCAGACTTAGACCTAACATTTGGACAACACAGAATTTGCTTTGAGTCAGCAGGGGTCTTGTGTTGTACATTTTTTGAACATGATTTTATTTTGTAAATTTCCAAATATAATGTTATTTATATTTTTGAACATGCAAGCTTAATTGTCTGGAAAATTACTTTAGGCATTAGTGAATAACTGGATTGTAAGCAGCTCAAAAACTGCTACACACACACACACACACTGACATTGATGGACAGATGAATGTACATGCTCTTGTTCAGACAACAAAACAATACTATGTAGCTAATAAAAGCTGAACCTATAAACCTAAAACCATCAGAAGTCAATTTGTGTGTTTTGTCACACAGCACGCGCAACTAAAAATGAGTTTCATACACATACATTAACACCTGCATATCACTTTCACCTGACAGCAATTAGCAGCGTCCCAGAGAGTGCAGGCAGAAGCAGACACACAAAACGCCATTAGGATTATCTGGACTCAATGAATGGGTTCATTAGGCACAATAAACTAACTCTCTAGCAACATTATTACTGTGTGTGTACGTGTGTGTGTGTGTGTTCGTGTCAGTGTTGGAGAGAGAAAATGAGAAAAGAGAACAGACTGAGAGAAGTATGTGATTGTGTTTGTTTTTGTCGCATTTACTCAAGGTAAGTGACAACGTGTTGAAAAACACATGAAGAGAAGAGCTGGAGAGGACTATCGGGGGGGAAAAAAATAATGACACCATTGTCATGAAGTGGACAAGTGTGGCGAGATCCAACATAAAAGCTCTGTTTGGGAAGATTTTGCTTGAGTGGAGTGTGAAGGCAGAAGGTGCTTGTGAAAAACAAAACATTTTTTCGATAGAGCTGAATGAGTGCAGAAGTAGAAGTCGTTTATCAAAAGCAGTAAATGAGGATCTAGTCGTGATGATTACAGCTCATTATTCAGAGTAATCACACTCAAATTCAGAAGGGCAAATATTTACTGAACCTCTATCGGAACAAAACAAGTCCTGTTGTTCACATTTTTCAGCAGCTCATCAAACGTAACTTGCTTTGTACGGAGCAGAGCATCAGTTTGTGTGTTGGTTGGTTTCCTTCAACATCTGCAATACACTTTAAAAAGGTGTGCATAAGAATAGAATGTGTGTAGTTCATTCACGTGATACGAGGTCTGACCAAGTGAGAGCAAATAAGGAAGGAAGAGAAACCTTTAAAAATATCAATAAAGACGAGACCCATTTCCAGAGCAGTTAGGTGTCTGGTGGGCGTGAGTGTGATGTATTTGTTGTGGCTGTTCAGTGGGAAATTGTGAATAATAATTTGTTTTGTTTTATGTGTATTCTGGTCCATGTCAGTAGACACGGTCCTGAGCTTAAGTCCAGCCAGCTTAGGCAACATTTATCAAAAATAATAATGAAATATGAAACACTTACCCAGGGCCTGGGTGGCAAATGCTGCCATGGCACTCTGTAGTCGGTCGGGTCTGACTGCCTGAACCAATAACAGCTGGGAAGAAAAAAACAACAGCCATCAATTAAAACCGTATAGACAGAAAGTCAATTCCACTTATGTCAAACTAAAATGTTATATATCCAAAAGATAAAAAAAGACATAATTTTGGATACATTCTAGATGTTGATTTTTTGGATATTTTTTTAAGAACACAAAACAAAAAGTAAAAGATGAGGTCAATTGCTGTGACAGTCAAGTGTGTATACTTGACTTTAGTGATTTAAACTGGGACAGATTTGGAATGTTTACATCTGTGAAATTGTCTATAGGTGAATTAACATTAAATCAGTTGCAAATGCACAATGTGTTGAAGAGTTATGCGTGTATGGAATATAGGATACACATACAGGAATTTGGCAAAAAAAATCTAAGAGCATTATGCGGCATATAAATGAAACAGTAGTTTTAGTGTTAATCAAAAACAGTTTTGCAACAATATAAAAAAGCAGACAATCTGTTTAGGCAGAAATTGGTGTGCACTATACCGTAGTCTCATTTTGAGTAGGATAATTCCAGGGAAAAAGTAATTTTGTTTCTATGTTTCACAGAAGAGCAAGGCAACATTAAATGTGATTGATAAATGGTGGTGCTATCTGCACTAAAGCATTATCAGCTCTTCCCTGACCCACAGACTAATTACTAATTACAACAGATTTTGCTGAAATCTGCTGAGAAACAATCAAATAAACTGAGGCGAAAAACACAACTGTGTGTGTGTGTAGACTTTTGACACACTCGATGACGATACCTAGTTCCATTTGGCTGATGAAATGAGTGTTTTTTTTTTTTTTGATTGAAAGCTGACCTGCTGGAAGGGAGAAATCTTCTTGGCAATTGATGATGGGATTTCCTGTTCACACTGCGAGCTCTGCGAGAAGGACAGCCAAAGGTCTGAGTCACTCAAACACAGGGATTGGTAGAGGGCTGGGAATGTAGTCTGTGAAAGAGAGACGGTCAAAAGTTAAAAGGGTGAAAGAGTGGTCGAGAAATAATGTGAGATAAATCTTAAACTCAGTAAGGACTTTAAGGCTTCACTGCCGTTCTATGTAAGTCACAATAAGCTATTCTTTTTTTACATGTCTGCTGGTTGGAGGAAAAAAACTAATAATATGTTAAATAAATAATTGCACATGTAGCTGATGGTGTAATAATGTACACATTTTGAGGGGAGTTTGTCAGCGTGTAAATCACTGTGTTTACTTTCAAAATGGCCACTGCCCCTTGCCTCTCCTGATCAATCCAAGAAGGGAAGTCCTGCCGAGAGAGGAGAGGGGTATAAGTACAGAAATAGCACTTTGTGTTTTCTCCGAAAAAAAGCTGCTCCCTTACCTCTTTCTTAAACATTTCTCCTACAATGGATCCAGTGAAGACGTCCCATTCCTACAGGAAAGAGTCGTGTTAACATGTGGCAGGTCCAAAGCTAGAAATTAGCCATGTTTCATTTTTCACTGAAATCTGTATTTATGCAATCCTAAATATGCAGATACTATAATCTACAAAGATTACTCACACTCTCCTGGAAGAGGTCGGGGTACATGCCTTTCACAAAGTGCATCGCAAACATCAACTGGTCAGCCTGAGACAGAGAGAGAGAAGGAGAGATCTAAACACGGCTGTAATATGTCACATATGATCACATAGAATTCTGCTCTTCTCAAAACCCAACGACTAACAAAGAAAGTCATGGCAGAGCACAAAGTCTTCGCATCTCTTCTAGACCAAGAGCAAACACACTCATATTCCCGTTGTATGATGTGCGGCTATATCTGCCTAGCTACAGGGATTGTAAAGAGTTGCTATCCATTGGTAAAAAAACAACAACAGAGACTTCAAGAACTACACTGGCTGTTGTAACCTCCCTAAATGCAAAAAGCAATCTAACGCAAGTCTTATTGCTCTCATGCCATACTTTTCTTCCAATCTTTACAAAATCACTAACAAGTACAACTTGTAAACAATCAAATATTTACTGTAAATAATTCAAGAGATAAATAGAAAGATAGACAAAAATACATATGAGAGGTTGTAACGATATTGAAACACAGCTAACCTGGTTCTTCATTTTCCTGCCACAAGCATCTGCATTACTTTTAGACCATGAAGCCGTATTGTGACAACAATGCACACAAACACTCGATGTGCTTTTCCTTACATACCTGACCTATTAAATTAATGTATGTGGTGTGAATGGCCTCCAAAAGCATTATAATTCTCTCTTCAGTTACAGGACGTATTATTACTGATTCTCTGAACTCAATAACAGACAATGCACCCGATGTAACTCCCATTAAAATACAGCCACACTGCTTCCCAGCTTGCCGTTTGGTGCACTTATGTATATCTAATTTGAAGCACTTAACAACTGGCTAGCAAGGACTAACTGAATTAGAAAAAGCATGTAATGCAGTTGTGTTTTGTAAAGTGGCGATAATTCAGACGAGTGTGTTAATCTAATCAGGTTAGCTATATAACTGCTATCACTGCTACTAGATGTGTTACTGAAAAAAAAAAAGGTACATTATGGAGACAGTAGTCTATGAAAAACTTGTCCTGCAGCCACAGTGGCTATAATCATTCAGATGTGATTACTGAATTACAACATAATTAGGTAAGGGTATAATTAGGAAGACTCCCAGTGGTCTTTGACAGCCACCTTAAAGTGCATCTTAAACTATGTACTACTAGCAACACTAAAGTAACACTTGAGGAATAATGCTATTCTGCAAATTGCCAATGCAATCCAATCGTGTGCAACTGCCTACATTTCCAAACAGAGGACCATGCAGCCCATGCGGGACCCTTGTACACTAATCCACATGACCACATTATTCCTGTGTCAAGCTGTCTGCAGAAGGTTGAGCGCATGGGAAACGGGTCAGGTAGTGTGTCACATAAACACTCACCCCCACAGACTGACACAATATCTTTTTTTCCAAGGAAGGTGGTGGATTTCAGTCACACATTATGTGTAGTGTTTCCCTATTGTTTCATTTTCCATCTCAGCTGTTGCAGGGCTCAGCTCGGTGTGTTTTGATCTTAGAATCCATGTTTAGTAGTGATAAAGGTTTAAGAATATAACTGAAAGTGTAGGAGAAATGTTGAACAAATTAAAATAAGCTTGTAAAAGGTGCTCTGCATTCTTTGGTAGGCATCTGTACACATGCAAGAACTGAGTTAAACAAAACAAAAAAATCACTCAAAGTACTCCAAGCGTATATTCCACGTACTGAAAAACCTTCTTAGCACATATTTGCCTGTCAACTAATATTACATTCCATCATTTACGAACAGCTGAAAAGCCAGCTTCAGTAGCGGCAAGGATAACCTTCAGGCTACATTTGGACTAGAGCTCTTCACTACCAGTACCATGCCCTCTTTCCCGACCCTCTTCATGATTTGTCTCTTGATCCAACGTCTGGATGATTTACACCGAGCTCAACTCCATCAACGGAAGTGACTGTGGGTGCAGTTGAACCCCGAGGGAGCCGAGCAACATGATGTGACGGATCAAACAAAAAGTGACACAATGTCCCGCTTTTTTTCTGGTGAGCACATGTCATGTGTCAGAGAGAAATGAAGCAAACTAAGTGCAAAGAGGATACAAATCTGTGAGTGTATAGTCTGCTGTCATACTGACACTCTGACGGGACAGGAACCTCCGTTGACAGGTGTGACACCCCCTCCCACTGTCCTGAAGGCTTGTCTTGGCCATCCTAAGCAGGCTTGTTGGCTGACATGGGAGGGTCGCCAGCTGATGAGGCTCACCTGGACCCTTGAGCTATATATTGCTGGCTCCTGTGCTCACTCAGCCTGCTTTTCATTATTCTAACTCGTGCTCCCCTTCCGCCATCATGGAAGATCTTCAAATACCTCAAATGCATCTTGAGGAGCGACGAGGCTTCTGGAAGAGCTTAGAGCGAGGAAACCATATAAAACAGTAGATGTGACATCTTCTAAAGACGTGCCATTCTGGGATGGAACCATATGGCGGCCATTTAACCTGGGTCCAGTCTTAGACTTGCTGTTATTGGAACCATTGGTTAAAGAAGCTAATGGTGTCTTTATAATCCATGTGTTTCTCTACCTAAACACCAATACTGTTTTCTATTCAAGGAAATGAGTGTAAGACAACTGGGTCTGTCGAGAATGAAAAAAAACAAACATTCTGGTTGAATTTCATAATTGTATATAATATTTTTTCAATTTTGCCTGAACTTAATATGCAAGACTTGTCTTTGGTCTTCTGAATGGCTAATGTACTGTACAAGCAATATAGTTCATTTAGAAATCCTAAATGGATTCAGAATTATGTCCCATAGGCAGCCAATTACAATCAGATACACATGAGAGAAAGAAAATCAATCTAATCTAAATTAATATAGTAATGGCATACATTGAGGCACTTCGGGGATGATGAGAGTCGAACTTGAAGTACCTTTGCCAACTGTAATATATATTATGAAATGAGATTTAGAAGTATAGAACAAGGTAGAACAATACCCAGGTAAGATGGCAGACAGTGATCCCATGATTATGTCACATCATCTGTTTTATACCTATGTAGGAAACACAGGTGTATTCAATGCAAAAGTATTTTATCAGGTGGCGTGACATAAATCCCGCACCTTGTGTGACACACAGTTTGATGCAACTGCCATCGCTTAAGACTGACGCTGTGGAACCAAGGATTTCTCAATTGGCAGCTTCGGCTCCTCCATCCTCGCATCCTTCTCTCACATCCTCGCTGTGAGAAGCTAAGACGAGGAAGCGAGGAAGAGACGCAAGTGAGGGAGGCCAGGAGGCACGTTAGCATAATGAAAATCACCCTCTGTCGTTGTATTTATTGTTTTAAATATTTTTGTTTCTGGTATGTCACACTTTTGCGCATGACTGTAACTCAAACTACTGCATGTACTGAGGGATGCATCGCACTCACCCAAGTAACAATCAGCACATAATGTAAGAAAACTATTTATTGATTGTATTTGTGCGAGTCAAAGTGTGCATGCATAAGAGTTTCTGACAGGGGATTTACAGCAGGTAAGGGGCAGAGAAAATAAAAAATCCATAGTGCCTGGAGCACACTGGACAACGCCGAGGTGCTTGCTATTCAAACCAAACCGTCATCACAAACAAAGCATTATGTATTTACATTTATTTATCAGAGCATTCACAATAACCACTCAAAATCAGCAGATTACAGCCGTAAATTCTATTTACAACCACGAAAAGCAAGCGGGCTAAGATCTCTATCGATCTCACAACCATTCACACGCCGCAGGCACATTTTGGGGTTAAGTGTCTTGCCCAAGAACACATCGACATGGACTAGCGGAGCCGAGGATCGAACCACCGATAACAGACGGTGATCTGATCAAAATGACCAATCAAAGGAGCGGAGACATCAGCCACCGTCTATTCCATCACTGCCTCCAAAGCAGAGATGCTCCCTCGCGAGAACGGTTTTCTGCTAGAAGATACAGTTCTACAGGTATGTGCTCGTATCCCGTGCATGTGCCCAGTTTTTCTGTGCGCTGGTGTGAGACTAATTGATCACTGTATTATAATCACTAGAATCATTATGTAAAGACAAGTCAATTCCCATGCAAGTATATTAACTTGAGCATCGTCGGTTTACAGGGTTCCCATTTGTCCAAATGTAATAACTTTTTACATCATGCATAAAAATGTTATTACATTATGTGCTCATGGTTTTTGGAAATGATTGGCTGATTCTTAAATGATGAGCTTTTAATAAATTTAAATTGTTACATTATCGACAATTATTACGTTATGAGTTGCTACACCCCCATGAGGCAAATTTGTAATTTATGATTTTGAGCTATAAAAAAAAAAAAATGGCTCGACTTGCCAGTATCTAATCCAGATATCTGCCTGCCTGTTCAGTAAACACGTCCCTAATTAATCATTTTCATTTTAATATGTCAATTAACAAAATGCTGTTAAGCCTTAATTAAATATGACATGGGGAAATCCAGGCAGTATAGTTAAACACTGAAAATATTGTTGTTCAGGACGCTTATTTGGAGAAAATAAAAGCTGTTCAAATATGAAACATCTCATTATAAGTCAAGTAACATTAGATAAACAAGTTTACACCCATAAATAAAAACATTTAAAAAACAATCTTTGTGATTGAGGTTCACCAATCTGATATATTTGGTAGAGTAACCCTGATTCTTAATCAAACTTTGATGTGTCTAGCCATGCTCAATCAATATCCTATTAAGCTGAATCAGTTTGTGGAGGAATTCAACGCACATAGAATAGTCTGAGTGCCTACCATGGCAATGAAAAACAGAGATATTCCAAAGATATGGGATGGTTCGTTTGTTTTTTCTACAAAGATGGATATATTATAATGTTTTCTAATATGGTCTCCTCTCAAATTGTGCTTTTCTCTATTCTCCCATTATGCTGCCCTCATTTTGTGTCCTCTGTCGCTCATTATCCACCTTTATCTTTTTACTGGACCCCCCCAAGTGATGTCTTCTGTAGCACAGATAGGGGGTGTTGACAGGAGCACTGCTAATGTAGTCCAGTGTTTCCTCTGCTAATGACTGGACTGCTGCTGTCTACGTGTGTGTGTGTGTGTGTGTGTGTGTGTGTGCAAGTGTTGGGTTTATAGCCTTTAGACGTGATCAGCAGTTAACAGCCACCCCCACTCTGCTCATTCAGGCAACACACACACGCACACACACACACAAACAAAAAACAGAGAAATTACATTTACCATTTACTGCCTGATCGATGCAATGACTGCTCTTGTTGGTCAATATTTGACACTTCATTACTGTGTTAGTTGCAGAGGTTTGATTATATACGTGTGTTTATCCAATTGTGCATTAAGTCTAGAGAATCAATAATACTGCTATACTTCTACTTTATATTACAAAATCACAAAGATAACAGGAGAACAACCAACCCGGTTACTAGTAAACCAGCTTAAAAGTTGCGTTCTCATTGGCTGAAAGGCCAGACAGAACACATTGTGATAGCAGACAGAACACATTGTGATAGCAGTGGGGGAGAAAGGTTTGGAGAAGTAAAGCAGGAGTGTGCAGGTGAAGAAATCAACATTCCAGAATAATACTTGCACTTTTTCTTGGGATAAATCTTAATATTTGTTGGAGGCACTTGTTGTATTTTAGTTATTCAGCCCATATTTCAGTTTAGGCCATGCCATGCAAAATAGTCCATTGAGCTAAAAACATAATTGAAGTATTGTTTGCAGAATCAACAACTGACTTATTCATTTGGTAGCAAAATCATTTCTCTGTAGCAATGAATAGAGAAAGAGGAGACTTTTTCAGCTCATGATGAGTGAAGTGTTTTTGGCAGATTGTTGTTTTCAGATTGAAATCCCATCATTTGAATAATTTTAACAAGGAACAACAAGGCAGAAATAAAACAGTTGGAGGTCTACTTCAAAACAAACTGATCCTGTTTTGCAGTGCACACCCTGATGGTTTTCATCAAGCTTTAAGTCAGAGATGCTCAAAACCACATTTGGTTTTATTTCTGTATGTAAGTGTGTGTATTACCTTGAAAAGCGACCGGCAGACATACTCATACACCATATTCTTCAAGCTGGCCTCCAAAGCAGCAATCCTGACTTCAGTATTCTCTGCTTCCTAAAATGCACACACACGGACAAAGAGGAGATGTTAAACTGCTGAGATGAGGTATGATGGTGGATATGATGTCATAAGAAGCTTTAGTACCCCCCCCCCCCCAGGTTCCATTGATAAAACGCAGTATATGTGTCACATGATGTTAAAAAGTTATCAGTTGGTGTTCTTTTAAACACAAAAAGGTCAGACAAGAAGAAAAGAAAATCCAATAGTGAAACATAAGTAAGGGACCATGAGAATCAAACACAGAGATAAGATGCCAGAGAAATAGAGGAATATGCTGACAAAAAAGGGAATTTCCAGATGGATTTTTCTTATTCTGTCCCATATTCGCAGTCCAGCATTTCTTTTCCTCTGTTCCTCTTCCTGGATCACTGTTTGAGGTTTTTTGCAAGCATGTATTTCATGTAAAACCCTGCTTAATGAGTGCAAGTTAGCACTTTGTGTATACAGTACCTGAGCATAGACATTGTGTGTGTGACTGCTAAATAGTTTGTGTGTGTTTGTGTGTGTGTGTGTGTGTGTGTGTGTGTGTGTGTGTGTGTGTGTGTGTGTGAACTAAAAAGAGGACTGTTCAGTGTGTTATGTCAGACATGAGAGGTTCAAATTCTCTTCCAGATCTCAGGAACCATCTGCAGTTCATGGCAAATAATACATTCTCATTGAATACAACAAACAACTAAAAGATACAAAGGGAGAGAGAGAGTATTCTCACTCACTGAATGTGTCCACAAGCCTCCCAACACACACACACACACACACACACACACACGTAACAGTGGTGACCAGCTGCTGCCTGGTGACATTCTTGGATGACAGCACTGGCTCTAACAACCCACACAGGATTTGAGGAATTAGTGCTCAATCTCTCAACCCAATGTCTGTGTGCCTCTGTGTGTGTGAGTGTGTGTGTGTGTGTGTGTGTGTGTGTGTACTCTGGTTATCAGAGAGTGTTTAGGGCTCAGATGGAGAACAGCAGCGTGATAGATAGTCTATGATGCTCTCCAGCTGCACAGGTTAGACTGAGATAAACTCAGTAAAAACAAAAAGGAGATGAAATGAATCAAGCTGACCTGAACTGAAATAAAATATATCGAAATAAAGTAAATGGAGTTAAACATATATTTCTGTCAAATGTGCCCATGTAAATGCACTGCCTACAAAGTGTTCATTTGTGAGCTTCAGAGGTGCTGTTTCCAGTCTTTATGCTAAGCCATGCTAAGCTAACCAGCTGTAGACTTACATTGAAAAGTGGATAATACAAGATTCAGAGACTTTACTGGGATACATTTTCCCCTCAACAACTTGTCTTATAGATAATATTCCTGCCATTTTTCTTTTGGACTTATAAAGCAGTGATGGCAGAGATGGCCCCACGAGTTAAGTCATAACTCGTAAGCTGTGACACTGTATTTCATCAAATATAACAGAACTGCAGAGGAGAGGATCCTTGATATTTTAGACAATTTGCCGTAAAATGTGAAGGAGAAGAGTTGACTTTGAAAATCAGTGAACATCTTCTGCTACTGTGGAACCGGGTCTCACACAAGCCTGATTGTGTGCTGGTGTGTTCCCTTTTAAGCCCTGATTGCCGAACTGTTGTGCGTTTACGTGAAAGCCTACTTTTGAATGTGCATATAAGTATTTGTGTCAATCAATTTAATCACTTATTAATTAGTCTAGCTGCATGATGGTGTTGCATTGATGTCGATTTCAGTTCAGGGGCACGTTTTTTGGAACACTTTTTGCACAATAAACATGTTAACACACTGCTGTGCTGGATGGAAAGGGAAGTACTAGAAGAGTTGTGTCAACCAGTCACCTTCTTGGCCTGAAGAGCCCTTTGGAAGAGGCGCAGAAAAGAAGCAAGGCTGAAGCGGTACATGTTGTTGATCTTCGACAGGTCTGTGATGACAAAATACATCTTGCTGGCACTCTCTGCAAGAGGCAGGTAGGCGTCCCGCTCCTACATTAAAAAACAAAAAATGGTAGAAGTGAAAAAGAGGACAGAGAGAAAGGGAGATAGAGAGACACCAAGAGGCAACAGAAAAGGAACCAGATGTTTTGGAGAGTTACAAAAGATACCACCGATGGAAGGATCGCAGGGAAAGGGATTTATATGGGGATTCAAAGAAAAGTAGAATAGAAAACATGTATTTGCAAACGAGATGGAAGGAGAGTGAAAGAGAAGACAACGCGATGTATGATGCGACAGGAGGTGTGAGGAGGTTAATTTCAGAAAAATAAATAAAAGCAACTGAGAGAAAATAACTAAAAGAGTTCTGGTTTAACAGTGCGCCCTAGAGGATGATAGTGTAATGAATCTACGGTCGCTCCTTGCTTGTGCAACTGTGTAATCTGATGTTACTGCAAACTGCAGCTGTGAGTTTGTTTATCTGTAGACCACTCAGACGAGCCGAAATGGTTGTGCCCAAATACTGCATAACACGGCATATTTTTAAGTAAGAGCCAAAACATCTTAATTTTGTATTCAGGATTGTTCAAGAAATTACACAAAACTGGAGCCGTCTTACATTTGCAGACTGGGAATAAATGTCATTTCACATTCTGTCTGAATCTCTGACTGTCGGTATCTTTGTACGTCAATGCCTCCCTCTACCTTAGTCTATCTGTCATCTGTGCTCTCTCTCTCTCTCTCCATCCCCATTTCCTCTCTCTCATCAGTGAGTTAGAAGAGAATAGCAGTTGTTGTGAAGCTTTTTTGTTATTACACTATAGTGATCCACTGTTTAATACAGATTCTCTCTGCATCACTTTTATCTTTTTTCATGACTAAAAAGCCTTTACAAAATTAATGAACCACTTAAATGAATAGTTTGGTTAGTTTGAAGTGGGGTTGTATGTGGTAATTATCGATGGTCAGCGTATCCACAGTAGGCACACCCCCAGTTTAGAGAAACAGACAAGAGTACGAGCACAGGAGCAGGGTCATGTACTGCTTTGGACGGGGGCAGCAGCAAAACATATAGTAGCCCCTAAAATAATCAGCATCATTTTAAGTGTACGCTACTTTTAGAATATTTTCCATTGAGGAACTGAACTGAAATGTATCTATATTGTATGTGTCAATGGGGTATTGTGACTTTAAAGAGAGCATAGATAAAAGGGCTGTCTAAGAAACTATTATTAATAAAGCTTAAACTCAAACCGATTCAAACAGAAACTTTCTTTTAGGTGGCTAAAGTATATTTTGCTGCTACCCCCGTCCACAGTGGTACATTGCTTTTCTTCCGTGTCAGTATTCGTGCCTGCCTCTCCAAACTGGGGGCCTGCCAACCGCCATCTACTGTAGGTAATACACTGAATATTGATAAGTACCTCATACAACTCCACTTCAAATAATCCGAACAATCCCATTAAACAGTGGTGCAGTGAGGTAAGCCATGAAAAGTTTTCCCTGGCATTTTTTCAGAGTGTGTGTGTGTGTGCATGTGTGCATGAGGTACAGTACCTGGTCCAGGGAGGCCTGCAGCTGGTGTGATTCCAACAGTGACTTCTGGATCAGGGCACTGCTTGCCTTGGTCTGGTTCAGACTGTCGATCAGCTCCCGGTTCTCAAGAATATTACCCTGAGATGTAGCCAGGGTCTGACAAAGGAGCAATGGACAGACAGGTACAAACAACAGGATAAGGCAAGGATTAGACGATTAATAAGTAAGAGATAAAAGAGTACAAGATGCACAGAGAGTATCTTGTCCCGTATGTGTCAATTGGCTGAAATCTGGTCTGATCTGACAGTTGCAGGAGCAAGAGGTGTTGTTTTAAAATAGCCTGATGTGGAGTTTTTTTATTTATTCATAATTTTTAGGCTTGACTCGCCCACTACATCCTGTGGAATCTATTCTCTAAACAAACTGATGGAATTTATTCAAATAAAATATATGAGAAAGCAGTGGAGCATGGAAATGTCAAGTCAAATATACTCCCACAATTCTGGAATAATTACATACCACTAGTACCACTGAAGCACTAACATCCTACTCTTGGCACTATCTATGTGTGCCCAAATTTCCCTTAGACTGTGTGCATAAAAAATGATCATTAGGCTGAGTGTCTATGTATCACAATGTCTATCAACTGTGTGTGTGTGTGTGTGTGTGTGTGTGTGTGTGTGTGTTTGATAGTGAAGTGCAGGACGCCCCATTAAGTATTTGGACAGTAACAATCTGTTTGACTTTTTGTCTCCATTTTTTCCTCATTACTGTGGACGTAAAATTACCCAACACCTGTCTACAAATTTCTCTGTCCAGGTTTGAAGCGCATGAATAATTGAAAAGAAACGCAGTGCAAGAAATGTTGCGGTTTTACTCCCGTCCAACATTCCTATGGTAGCCCTCTGATTAAGGTGGCAGGGTGGTGCAAATCACATCCTTGCTGCAGCTCAGCAACTCCCCCTGCTTGATCTGTAAACATTGTATCTATATGTATCTACTACACCCTCCTCAAACCAGCAGTGTGAGTTAGAAACTATATGCTCTGCAGTGCAGGGGTAAGTGAGCATTCCAAATAAGAATAAAAGGGAGACAAACACTGATTTTCTCAACCCTGTCTAATGATTATATATTGATAAAGCTCCATTTTACATAATTGTGCTTTAGTAGGTAGACATGGTAGGCATACTGTATTATACATAATACAGTATAGGGTGCTACCCCAGCAACAAGCTCTCGTAGTACTCCAACACATAGAATTCTCCTCTACATTGTTGTCACAGTGTATGCTATATGTCTGCATGTGTACCTCTAACAGGGATTCTTCCAACTGAGCCAGCTGTATCTTCTTGTCTTCCTCTTGTTGCAGCAGTCTTGTTTTTTCAGTCTCCAATTCTGGCTTCTCCTGCTGGATGGTCAAGGCTAGCAGCTATCACAAAGACACACACACACACACACACACACAAATTGGCAAGTGGACAGACAGCATGACAGCAGAAAGACAGACAGTATGACTACAACATACACTACTTGCTCTGGATATACACTGCATTATTACACAGCACTTGAGGGTGGGTTACATGGGTTACCTGTCCTCGCAAGCCTGCCCTGGTAGTAGTGAAGTTGACCTCTGTCACCACGGAAACAGCATCGGGGGGGATGAAGGGGGTGGGATTCCGTGTCGCCAGGAAGAGACGGAAGTCCTCGTTATAATCAATGACCTTGTCTCCTATCTGAACCACATATCTAGGACCTGGATGTGTCGAAGTTGGACAGAAAGACAAAAAGAGAGTCTCTGTTAACAACATTATACTGTATCAAAGAAGCTTGTATTTGTGTCCTCAGTGTCCACTTTAAATCCTATTTTCACCTTTTTACACTCTTAGAAATACGGGTTCCAAAAGGGTTCATCCTGAAGGGCTGAGGTTCGACCCACAAGCATTTATTTCTAAAGAACCCTTTTTTTGAAGATAGGGTTTTGAAAGTATTGACGAAAGCATGGGTATTAAGAGATCCCCCCAGCACACACAACCATAAAAACTGTGATTGTGATTGTCGGTTGTACTGCACCACATCAGCCCCGGCCCTTTAGGAGCCACATGAGGACCCAGGATTCTAGATGAAACTCTTTGAATATAAAAGAGATATATATATATATCCACAATCTGAAAGTTCTTCAGGCACACATCATAGTTGGGTAGATAACGTCGAGGTGCAGAATAGTTTGCACTCATTAACAACATTCACATTGAGGCAATATCCCTGAAAACAGGATTTCATTACAGTGTGTAGAAAAGTGGTCGGCTTTTGAGCAAGCAAACAGTGGTTGGGGTTGCATAATCAATCATTATCACCACACCTTCTTTGCATAAAAGTGGTGTTTGTGAGTGTGTGTGTGTATACCCTGTGCAATGAGGTCCCTCCTAAGCAGCGGGTAGAGCACCGGTTCAACTCCATCCATCTCTTGGATGATGAGGGTTTTTCCAAACCTGACCGCCAGTTCAAGGGATGTCATGAAGTTACTATCCTATAGAAAACAAGCACACAGTTGAAAGAATATCTTACATTACAATATTGGTTGGTGAGACAGTACTCTGAAACATATCAGAGCAATATCATTATCATCCCTAATAAAAATAAAAAATGAATGAATGAATGAATGAATAAGTATTTTTTCTTTTATATATATATATATATATACACACACACACACACAGACACATACCGTATATATATATATATACACACACACACACACACACACACAATTAAATTAACAACCTGACAGGTGAAGGAGCACTATGCACTGAATGATAAGGGTCTACCAATGAACTTAAAATAGACTTGGATTCATCAGACAAGAAGATCAATCGAGGACATCTAATGAAACACTTCAAAGAGATGTTCAACAGTAATGGCTTTACAGGCTCCTGAAACCATAAAAGTTACCTCAGAGATAAATTAGGTTTAGAGTTTTCACCAGAGTGCACATGTGTGAAGATTGCAGATGCAATAGGAGAGTGAATTACCCCTAATGTGTGATGTAAGATATGCATGAGTGTGATTGTGCGTGTGGCTTTACCTGTTGGTTGATAACCTCTAGTCTGTGCTGCTGAAGATGTGTGCGTAGCCACTGTGTAGCTCGGGATGACGGGTCGATCAGGAATGGACAGGCAACACTCTGAGTATAGAAAAATGATAAAGAACTGTTTCAGGGTAAGTTGTTTGGGGATATTTTTACTAGGAAAGAGGCCCAGGTACTGAGAAAAAAGGAAGTTTGTGTGCATGTTCAGTTCTGTCTCACTGCTGTAATGCTCATCGACTAGCATCACTCCTACGCCAGGCAAAAGAATGAAGTCCACCACCCTCTTTTCATCCTGTGCTCTTCCATTTCACGGTCTCTTGCTCAAGTATTCTCTTTCTCAAACCTGCTTATTTGTCTGTTTATTCCTCTGCATACTATATATATGTGTGTGTGTGTGTGTGTGTGTGTGTGTGTGTGTGTGTGTGTGTGTGTGTGTGTGTGTGTGTGTGTGTGTGTGAATGTCAAATCTGCCATTTAAGTGTATATGACAATAATCAGAAACGTGTAAGGGCACACACAGACGCCGTGAAGGAAAACCTGAGAAGCTACACTAAAGGAAGCGCGGGCTAAAAGGATGAATGATGGAACAGCTTCTTACCTGTAACTTGAGCGCATTGATCTGAAGGCAGCAATGGTAAAAACAAAACAGAATACAGACAAATGGAGGACAGATGAATGATAACACAGGCCACATTCTTGATATGACTAATAATATAGAGATTGGCTGTTACAAGTAAATGCTGTAATTATATTGTACTTTGATTTTTTTTTGTACATATATTTAATTTTTTTAAGTGCATTCAATGCGTAAGATCTTTTGTAATATAATATATACATATTTTTCAAACAAGTTAAACTTTAGCTACATAAAAACTAAACAAAGTGGATAGAGAATTGGTGATTAAAATGCTTTAAAGGTATAAGATCCGAGATTGTGAGCATTTTGATTGCCTCTCATCGGCTCTCAACATGTCGACGGCGAGCCGGTGGCTCATAGCTAACTGTGCTAACAGGGCAAACTAAGGTGAAAGTGCTGACAGAGATAACGGTGTTTAACCAAGGGGGAACCTGAGGGTGGGTGCTACGCTTCCTCAACAACGCTGTCGGTCAGGGGCGGCAATATCAGCTGTGATGAGAGCAACCAGTGGGGCACGCTCACACGCACGAACAAGCACTAAAAGCACGCGCTGCCGGAAGGCTATATCAACAAAGCAAGGAGAGCTCTGATTACAACACACAGAGAGGAAGAGCTACTTCCTTTCTGCTCAGGTTGACATTACTCTCCTATATATTTACATAGCAAATAGTGGTTTGCAGCTATATTGACGTTCAGAATGTTAAATACAGTTCCATTAATAACAAAGATCCTTCTGTGACAAAGCAGAATTGTAATCAAGGGAATTAAAACAAAAGTAGAGAGAATAACGCGATTTGACAGACGGGGAAATGTATGTCTAACCTGTAGTATG
Source organism: Pholis gunnellus (assembly GCF_910591455.1). Lineage (NCBI taxonomy): Eukaryota > Metazoa > Chordata > Actinopteri > Perciformes > Pholidae > Pholis > Pholis gunnellus. The sequence goes on from NC_136535.1 coordinate 17,793,261, forward strand.
ACAAGTGCGTTCTCCATGGAGAGGTCATCGGATGGTAGCCCTTGACTCTTCCAGATCAACTGCTCACTTTCCGAGCACAGGAATGACCGCAAGTCAAACTCTGAAAAAAAACACACACACACACACAACACAAATGCACATGCTTATTTGTTGCTTTAATGTTTTCTCACTAAAAACAGTGTTGGTAATTGTATTCAAAACACAGAAGACATTCGATGGACGTGACGATTTACAAATGATAGGGGGTCAACTAGATGACTCAGCTGTTTTACATGCTGAGGCCCTCTGGGAAAGAAGTGGCCAAGCAGAATCATATGGTCAGAGCTATTAATAAGACAAAAATGAGCGCTGAAAGAAAAGCACACGTTTTACAGGTTCATTTGTGAGGATGGAATATTAATACCTGAATAGAACAGCTGCTAAATTAAGGTGGCAATGCTTGGCATATGAAAAGTAAAACCCAGAAAGTGTTAAAAACAGGGTTATTAAATACTGTAATCCTTAATGAGTGAGTGTGTTTTTAATGCGAGTACTTATTTGTTAAAGGGTGATCAAGCAAGTTTAACATTCTCCACTATAAGAATGAGTTATCAGCACTCATATTCAGTAGTCTGAGAAGTGTTGTATATATACACCATATGTATCCACACAGTGCCATGTGTGTGGGTAGCAGTGTGTTTGTGCAGGCTGTTTAGCACAGGAGTTGGCAAAGGTTGAGCCTCTAGTATTAGTTCTAGTGTATTTACTCTGTAGTCCAGTTTGAGCCATCCACGTCTCTTGACAGTGTCTTCTACGGTCCTCAGGAGCTGCAGACAGATACGTGATGAAGGCTGCAGCAAGCATTGCCCTCATAGGGAGCGTATCCAACTCGCTCTTTATCTCAGACATCTGATAAAAAAGAGAGACAGGCAGGTAATTAGGATGAAAATAGTATGAAAAGAAAAAAAACTGCGAGGATTGGGAGGAATCGGAGAGAGTAATGGAAAGAAATGACTCCTTATGCCCTCCTTAAAAGTCATGAACTGTAAATCCAACTCCACACCCCAGATCATCCGTAAATCTCGACACTGATTCTGACAAGAACACAAGAAAAAAAGTTACCTACAAATACAGGAACACACTTGTACATTTCATGCTAATGTGAAATTACTGATGTAATTTCTGCTGATCAGGATTCCTTTGAGACTAATAGCATGGCAGGGGATGATAAATACACGTTTGGTGAACTATGCACCAGGGGTTAATCGTCAAGCCGTACGACTACTTAATGGCCACATGCAGTATCTGTGGCTGCAGGTTTTCAGGACCACGTCATCTCTGGTCTACTGTATTAATACTGTCAACCATCCTGCCACATTCCACTCAAAACATGCATCTATTTCTGCACCACTTAGCAGTTGTGTACCCCCTCTCTCTATGTGGTTCTCCCTTCCCTTGAAACACTGACACAACTTAGAACCCCACATATAGCGAACCCCAGCAACTGCACAGTGTGCAAAAGCGTTACGGATGAAGTGTGTTTGTGTGAGTATATGGAAATACGTGAGAAGAGAGTAAACTGGCTCTTTGGTGCGGGCCTTGAGGGAGGCAGTGAGTGTGAGGGTGTGTGTGTCAGCAAGAGATTGAGTGTTTTAATTAAGGTGCAGACAGATGCTGCAGAGAGGAGTAAAAACAGCCTGAAGGGACCCAAGACAGCAGGATACATCCCCCTGTCACACACACACACACACACACACACACACACACACACACAGACACACACACACACACACATGCCTCCTGTTGCTCTTACATGTTAAATGAGCCCCATTCTTAGTAAATGTCTATAACCTCCCACAACAATGCACACATCAACCAACTCATACATCAAACTACCTGTGCGTTCCACCGCGTGTGTTCTCCGTCCAGTTGTGAAATGAGCTGCTGGGCAGCCGTGATCGTGTCCTGAGCTTTTGTCACCTCGGCCTCCAACTTAGCCGCCTCTGTAGTGTGAGACTGAAACCTGAGGAAAGAGTGAGGAGGAGGAAAAGAGATCAAAGAGATGTACGGTATAAATGTGCTTGATGTGGGGTCATTGGAGATTTCTAATTTATTTAATCTACCAAAGATAGATTTAATAGATTGAACACATGTATAAACCATTTGTAGGTCCTTTTATGCCGTTGAAAGTAGAATAGAAGTCTGTATATATGCCATGAAATCTCACAGACACTACAGTATGAGGTGAGGGGAGGTGCCAAGATACTGTAGAGAGGAGAGGAATGGTAAGAAATCTTTCAGTTCAACTCGCCCATTTAAGAAATGACTGTACGAACAGGGAAGGATAAGAAGATAAATGGCAGGACAGACGGTTGGAGACAGCAAGAGTTGAAGATGTTGGAGGAAAGAGCAACAGAGAGAGCATAAGGGCTCAGTCACACCTGCAGTGTGGGGTTCACCTTTGTTGAATTGTGACCTGACAAGTGGTGTGACTGGCCAATGTCCAGCCAAAAGAGAATGGAAAAGCTCTTCAGGCATTATTAGGGCCTGAGCCCATTTTTTAGCCTTTTACAGGCTCTGAACTTTAACAAATTGATCCTTCCAATTGTACATTTTTGCGTTTTTATTCAACATTGTTGTCGTGGTGGCACAAAAGCTCTTTAAGCCATAAAGCAACAAGATAGGAAGTTGCTGTAACTTCAACATTGTTGAATCTGCTCCAAGCTTCTCAGCAATGATAAGGGT